>NW_027142024.1:10000000-11445118 GCF_036365525.1 Heterodontus francisci | reverse complement strand
TCCTCCTCCCCTTCCTCCTCCTCCTCCCCACTTCCTCCTCCTCCTCCCCCCTTCTTCCTCCTCCTCCCCCCGCTTCTTCCTCCTCTCTCCCCCCCGCTTCTTCCTCCTTCCCCCCCCCACTTCTTCCTTCTTCCCCCCCTCCAGCTGCCAGCTCCAGGCCGCCCTGCTTCTCGCCTGTTGGCCATTCACTCCTACATCGACCCTTCATCACTCCCGGCTCACCTCGCTTCTTTGGGCGGGCAGGGAGCGAGAGGCTGGAGAGCGGGGGCACTAAATCTGTGATAAGCTGAGGACTTGCAGGTTGATAGGTGAATTGGCCATTGTAAATTTCAGTAAGTTACAAGTTAATCCCCTTTTGTTTCGGAGGACCGGGGGACTGCTGGATAGGGGAAAACTATTTATTTGGGCAGTGGCAGTACCCGAGACACTACACGTGTAGTGTCTCCCACCCACCCTCCTCCTCTAACAAAAAAAGGACTCTGGTGTGTTGATAAGGTAAGCTTTTTATTTAAAAAGTTCAGTCCGTCGGATTGCTAAGCGAACAAGTGTTGACTTTTTTTTTTTCGTTTGGTTTTTCAGTAGATTTATTGGGAATCTAGAATAGTGGGAATGGAGGTAAAGGCAGTTGTATGTTCCTCCTGCAGAATGTTGGAGGAAGGGGTCGCCAAGAGTGGCCCTGCTGACTGCATCTGCGGGAAGTGCACCCAACTCCAGCTCCTCGCAGACCGCGTTAGGGAACTGGAGCTGGATGAACTTCGGATCATTCGGGAGGCGGAGGGGATTATTGACAGGAGTTATAGGGAGGCAGTCACACCTCAGGTAAAAGAAGTAGGTAGATGGGTTACCGTCAGGGGAAGGAAAGGGAACCAGCAGGCAGTGCAGGGATCCCCTGTGGCCGTTTCCCTCAACAACAGGCATACCATTTTGGATACTGTTGGGGGGGACGACTTACCAGGGGTAAGCAATGGGGTGCAGGTCTCTGGCACAGAGTCTGTCCCTGTTGCTCAGAAGGGAAAAGGGAAGAGGAGCAGAGCATTAGTCATTGGGGACTCCATAGTTAGGGGAACAGATAGGAGGTTCTGTGGGAACGAGAGAGACTCACGGTTGGTGTATTGCCTCCCAGGTGCCAGGGTTCGTGATGTCTCCGATCGTGTTTTTGGGATCCTTAAGGAGGAGGGGGAGCACCCCCAAGTCGTGGTCCACATAGGCACCAACGACATCGGTAGGAAGAGAGATGGGGATTTAAGGCAGAAATTCAGGGAGCTAGGGTGGAAGCTTAGAGCAAGAACAACCAGAGTTGTTATCTCTGGGTTGTTGCCTGTGCCACGTGCTAGCGAAGAGAGGAATAGGGAGAGAGAGGAGTTGAACACGTGGCTGCAGGGATGGTGTAGGAGGGAGAGGTTTGGTTTCCTGGATAATTGGGGCTCTTTCTGGGGTAGGTGGGACCTCTGCAAACAGGATGGTCTTCACCTGAACCAGAGGGGTACCAATATCCTGGGGGGGAGATTTGTTAGTGCTCTTCGGGGGGGTTTAAACTAAATCAGCAGGGGAATGGGAACCTAAATTGTAGTTCCAGTGTACAGGCTGTTGAGAGTAGTGAGGTAGGGGATAAGGTTACAGGGACGCAAGAGGGCACTGGCAAGCAAGAACTTTGTTTAAAGTGTGTCTACTTCAACGCCAGGAGCATCCGGAATAAGGTGGGTGAGCTTGCAGCATGGGTTGGTACCTGGGATCCTGATGTTGTGGCCATTTCGGAGACATGGGTAGAGCACGGGCAGGAATGGATGTTGCAGGTTCCAGGATTTAGATGTTTCAGTAAGAACAGAGAAGAGGGTAAAAGAGGGGTGGGGGGTGTGGCATTGTTAATCAAGGAAAGTATTACAGCGACAGAAAGGACGTTTGAGGACTCGTCTACTGAGGTAGTATGGGCCGAGGTTAGAAACAGGAGAGGAGAGGTCACCCTTTTGGGAGTTTTCTATAGACCTCCGAATAGTTCCAGAGATGTAGAGGAAAGGATAGCGAAGATGATTCTCGACAGGAGCGAGAGTAACAGGGTAGTGGTTATGGGGGACTTTAACTTTCCAAATATTGACTGGAAATACTATAGTTCGAGTACTTTAGATGGGTCTGTTTTTGTCCAGTGTGTGCAGGAGGGTTTTCTGACACAGTATGTGGACAGGCCAACCAGGGGCAATGCCACATTGGATTTGGTACTGGGTAATGAACCCGGCCAGGTGTTCGATTTAGATGTAGGTGAGCACTTTGGCGATAGTGATCACAATTCGGTTAGGTTTACCTTAGCGATGGGCAGGGACAGGTATATACGGCAGGGCAAGAATTATAGCTGGGGGAAAGGAAATTATGACGCGATTAGGCAAGATTTAGGATGTGTAGGATGGGGAAGGAAACTGCAGGGGATGGGCACAAACGAAATGTGGAGCTTATTCAAGGAGCAGCTAATGCGTGTCCTTGATAAGTATGTACCTGTCAGGCAGGGAGGAAGTTGTCGAGCGAGGGAGCCGTGGTTTACTCAAGAAGTTGAAGCGCTTGTCAAGAGGAAGAGGGCGGCTTATGTTAGGATGAGACGTGAAGGCTCAGTTAGGGCGCTTGAGAGTTACAAGCTAGCCAGGAAGGATCTAAAGGGAGGGCTAAGAAGAGCAAGGAGAGGACACGAGAAGTCATTGGCGGATAGGATCAAAGAAAACCCTAAGGCTTTCTATAGGTATATCAGGAATAAACGAATGATAAGAGTTAGATTAGGGCGAATCAAGGATAGTAGTGGGAAGTTGTGTGCGGAATCAGAGGAGATAGGGGAAGCGTTATATGAATATTTTTCGTCAGTATTTACAGTAGAAAAAGAAAATGTTGCCGAGGAGATTACTGAGATACAGCCTACTAGGCTAGATGGGATTGAGATTCACAAGGAGGAGGTGTTAGCAATTTTGGAAAGAGTGAAAATAGATAAGTCCCCTGGGCCAAGATGGGATTTATCCTAGGATTCTCTGGGAAGCCAGGGAGGAGATTGCAGAGCCGTTGTTGTTGATCTTTATGTCGTCATTGTCGACAGGAGCAGTGCCGGAGGACTGGAGGAGAGCAAATGTTGTCCCCTTGTTCAAGAAGGGGAGTAGAGACAGCCCTGGTAATTATAGACCTGTGAGCCTTACTTCGGTTGTGGGTAAAATGTTGGAAAAGGTTATAAGAGATAGGATTTGTAATCATCTTGAAAAGAATAAGTTCATTTGCGATAGTCAGCACGGTTTTGTGAAAGGTAGGTCGTGCCTCACAAATCTTATTGAGTTTTTCGAGAAGGTGACCAAACAGGTGGATGAGGGTAAAGCAGTGGATGTGGTGTATATGGATTTCAGTAAGGCGTTTGATAAGGTTCCCCACGGTAGGCTATTGCAGAAAATACGGAAGTATGGGGTTGAAGGTGATTTAGAGCTTTGGATCAGAAATTGCAAGCTGAAAGAAGACAGAGGGTGGTGGTTGATGGCAAATGTTCATCCTGGAGTTTAGTTACTAGTGGTGTACCGCAAGGATCTGTTTTGGGGCCACTGCTGTTTGTCATTTTTATAAATGACCTGGATGAGGGTGTAGAAGGGTGGGTTAGTAAATTTGCGGATGACACGAAGGTCGGTGGAGTTGTGGATAGTGTCGAAGGGTGTTGTAGGCAACAGAGGGACATAGATAGGCTGCAAAGCTGGGCTGAGAGATGGCAAATGGAGTTTAATGCGGAGAAGTGTGAGGTGATTCACTTTGGAAGGAGTAACAGCAATGCAGAGTACTGGGCTAATGGAAGATTCTTGGTAGTGTAGATGAGCAGAGAGATCTTGGTGTCCAGGTACATAAATCCCTGAAAGTTGCTACCCAGGTTAATAGGGCTGTTAAGAAGGCATATGGTGTGTTAGCTTTTATTCGTAGGGGGATCGAGTTTCGGAGCCACGAGGTCATGATGCAGCTGTACAAAACTCTGGTGAGACCGCACCTTGAGTATTGCGTGCAGTTCTGGTCACCGCATTATAGGAAGGATGTGGAAGCTTTGGAAAGGGTGCAGAGGAGATTTACTAGGATGTTGCCTGGTATGGAGGGAAGGTCTTACGAGGAAAGGCTGAGGGACTTGGGGTTGTTTTCGTTAGAGAGAAGGAGGAGGAGACGTGACTTAATAGAGACATACAAGATAATCAGAGGGTTAGATAGGGTGGATAGTGAGAGTCATTTTCCTCGGATGAGGATGGCAAACACGAGGGGACATAGCTTTAAGTTGAGGGGTGAAAGATGTAGGACAGATGTCAGAGGTAGTTTCTTTATGCAGAGAGTAGTAGGGGCGTGGAACGCCCTGCCTGCAACAGTAGTAGACTCGCCAACTTTAAGGGCATTTAAGTGGTCATTGGATAGATATATGGATGTAAATGGAATAGTGTAGGTCAGATGATCGGCGCAACATCGAGGGCCGAAGGGCCTGGACTGCGCTGTAATATTCTAAAAAATTCTAATTCTAAATTGCCCCTAGTGTAGATAGGTGGTAGGAGAATGGTGGGGATGTGGTATGGAATATGGGATTAATGTCGGATTAGTATAAATGGGTGGTTTAATAGTCAGCACAGACTCGGTGGGCCGAAGGGCCTGTTTCAGTGCTGCATCTCTAAATAAATAAATTGAGCAGCTACATTTCCTGTGATAAATTGAGCAGCGCCATCTTTCATCCTGGCAGCTGCCTGGAACGTCTGAGACAGTGACGTTTCAGTGGAAGAAGCTGCATTTGCGCATGTGCTAGTACTGTGCCACCTAGTGGTTGCGTTGTCAGCAAACGCAGCGGGAAGTTTAAAGTGTTGATGTTTTCTCTGTTCTTGTGATGCTTCCTTTGCTTCAGTCCCTCTGATTTACATCCTTCCTTTTCAACTGGCTCCATTTCACTCATAAAGCACCAAGTACTAATCTTTCTGCTTGTCTACTTTACAAAGCCGCTCCCTCCCAGCTAACCTGTTTCTCTGTAGCCTCCCGTCCACCCCTGGCAGCCCTTCCTCTGAGCAAAGATACTATCCCCATTTGTGTTGTTCCTTCACTGTTCTCTGTTTTACTTTGTCTGTGAAGGGAAAGAGCGGAGCTGCTCGACTGGACACGGATGTTGCCCCGACCTGCACCTCTCCCGATCGCTCCCGCATCGCACGCTGACCCTGACGGCGAGAAGCGGGAGGGAGCTGCCTTCGCCACCCCCCGCGGAGGGACTGAGCCGAGCACCCCGGCGGAGCCAGCGGCTGGCCCCAGGGATCATTAGCGGGTGTCTCTGACGGTGAGGGGCGACAAGCCCAGCAGCGGCCCCCCTCTCCCTCGCAGGACGACCAGGCTGGAAAACATGTCAGAGACATTTTCTTTTAAGGCTTTGATTGTGAATCGAGCAGCAAACAAAAAAAAAACAAAAGCTTGGTGGAGATGCCAGCGAATTGCCGGGACTGTGCTGATAGTATTGCTGGAGGAGGCTGGTGCTCTGATCAAGGGGGGACGGAAATAAGGGACAGGGATGTTAAGCAGTCACATCCTAGTCAAACTGCTGCAGAATTGGCAACGCTACACCAATCCTGATAAAGGGGCAATGAGATGACTTGGGCCTGTGGTTAAAAAGTGCCAGAACACCCCCCTGGTAGTTGTGGGTGGAAGAGGGCAGCACCATAGAACTGGGAGAGTGTGGGGGGAGGGGGGTTGGGGAGTTGACGGTCTTGTGCAACAGATTTACTATTTTATCAAACAGTAGAAGGTTTCTTCCCCGTGTCCTGATCAATAGTTGTCCCTCGACCAGTAACCTGTAAACTCATGATCACATTATCACATTGCAGTTTCTGGGAACTTGATGTGCCCGAATTTGCTGTCAGGAAGAGAGATGAGGTTCCTCAAAGTGAAAATAGGGAGTGAGGCAGAAGGTTAAAAAGCAGGACCTCTCGGGTTGGAATCTCAGGATTTACTCCCTGTGCCACGTGCCAGTGAGGGTAGGAATAGCAGGATAAGGCAAATGAATGCGGGGCTGAAGAGCTGGTATAGGCGGGAGGGCTTCAGCTGCTTTGATCATTGGGATCTCTTCTGGTGCAGAGGTGACCTGCACAAGAGGGACGGGTTGCATCTAAACTGGAAGGGGACCAATATCCTTGTGGGGAGGTTTGCTAGTACTACTCGGGAGGGTTTAAACTAGTCTTGCGGGGGGCGGAGTCGTGGGACCCAAAGTAGAAGTCTCTCAGATGAGATAGTTGAGGCAAATGGGTTTTTAAAAGGACAATTTGGTAGATTCACCATTACTGTGAGAAACTGTTAATTCCAGATTTATTTCATTAATTGTATTTAAATTCCCCAGCTTCTGTGGTGGGGTTGGCATCTGCGTCTCGGGATGAGTCTGGGCCTCTGGATTACTAGCGCCACACTGTTGCTCAAGGTGACCCTCCTCAGACACACTCAATCCCCCTTACTGTCACCAATACTAGCCATCTATTTGGACTGCGGTGGAAAGGGCAGGGTAGTGGGACTAGATAGATAGCTCTTGCAGGAGGGAGCTAGTATGGGTTGGACGGGCAAAATGGCCGCCTTCTGTGCTCTAGATGATTATATTGGACAGTTGCAATACTCAGGGACACTCTCCATTTCGGACTGTGATGCCTTTCTGGATGGTCACTCACTTCCCTCTTTCCACTAAGCCCCTGTCCCTGCACCTTCTTTCTGTGTAAGCTCCAGGTCCTCGACCGAGAGCTGGACATTGATCAGAGCAGAAATTAAATGTTGAAGTATTTTGTTAACGTCCCTGCGTCCATTCACTTTCTTATTCAAGATGTTGCATCTTCTGCCCTGTTTGAACCTTCAGTTGTGGTGGTGATAGGCATTCTCAGATTCTGATGCTCTGTAATAAATAGGAGGATTAGATGGAAATATTAATATGATAAGGAGAGCATTGCTTTGTAAGGCACGTGGTCAGTCCCATCTCCCTCAACAGTATAACAGTTGTTGGCTCGGAGATCAAGCAATTCCCAAGTGCTGCGATCAACCCTCCACATCAGGTTTAACACAGACAGCTGCCCAGGGCAATGCAGCAAGTCCTGCTGATCTCGACAACCTAGTTCTGGACGCATTCCCATTGGCTGAGTCTCTACACGGGGAGTGCCCATTGGCAAGAGTTATTCAAGCAGTGCAGGGCAAATCCAGACTTACTCCTGAAAGAGAGAATATGCAGTATGGGAACATGAAGCAGGGCAATCATTGGTGAATTAAATGATTCTTCAGCATGAAAATTCGTTAAAAATATGAGCAGATCTTTCGCTAAATAATTTCGATTTGCTGAGTTTTAATATAAAATTCTGCTACTTTATCAATGAACACAATATCTAGAGAGGTATGATTTCTCTGTTCTCCATCTTCATGCAGATGTGCCCTGGTTAGTGCTTCTATTTGAATGTATTTATTATATTTCTCACTGTACCAGCACCTGACTAGTGAACACTGCAGGAGCGGAGGATATTTCCCACTGTTCCACTAATATTAACACTCGTGTAATGTTGTGATTATAATAAATTGCAAAAGAGGCACCAAAACCTGCGGAACGGGCATACAATTGCCAAATGAATTTCAACACATATAAAAGTGAGTTATTACATTCACTAAGAAATATTAAGTCACTTATTACTTGTAAAATAAGAATCTAAATGGGGTACAAATACACAAAAAGGTAGAGATGCAAGTTAATAAGGCCAGATAAAAAAGACAAATCATGCACCAGAGTTTATTTCTAGAGAGACATCATTGAAAAGTCGAGAAGTCATGTGAAGCTTGTATCAAACCTTGGTTTGCCCACACTTGGAGTACTGTGCACAGTTCTGGTCACCATATTACGAAAGTGATATAGAGGCACCAGGGAGAGTGCAAGAAAGATTTACAAAAGATAATACCAGAAATGAGAAGTTGTAGCTATCAGGAAAGGATTAATATGTCAGTTCTCTTATTTTGAAAAAAAGAGAAGGGTTGGGGTGACCAAATACTAATAACACAGGAAGAAAAAAGGAAAATCTGCAGGCAGATTTGAGAGAGCTCAGAAAGAAATTAACAAGCTGGACTTCAGATGCATAAATTTCCAGAATACTCACAGTGCCAAGCGCTGGTGAATAGGAGGATAGAGCAGATGAATGTGTGGCTGGAGAGAGAGGAGGGAGGGCTTTAGATTCCTGGGACATTGGGACAGGTTGTTGGGGAGATGGGAGCTGTACAGGCCACATTAATGGCACCAGAACAGAGCTGGGACCAATGTCCTTGCGGGACAGTTTGCTAGTGCTATCGGGAGGGTTTAAACTAACAAGAGGGGGAGTGGTGGGAATCAGGAGGTAACATTAGAGAGGAAAAGCAAGGTGCACAAAGAATTGAGAGCGATAGCTAGCACTAGCATAAGAAATAATAAGGCATTAGGTGGGTTCAGAGTGTGAGAGAATGCAGTAAGATCTAAATTAGGTTTACAGTGCATGGAAGTGAATGCACAGAGTGTGGTAAATATGATTAGTGAGCTGCAGGTGTCGACAGTCACTTGGGAATATGGCGTTGAGATGATAACGGAGACCTGGTTCAAAATAGGGCAAGACTGGGCACTAACTATTCCTAGATACAAGGTATTCAGGAAAGATTGGGAAGGAAAGAAAGGACAAAGGGTGACATGTGAAAAATGAGGGAAATATTGACAAATATTGTGAACTGGTGTCCCACATCACCACAGTCCTGTTGTTCATTTGTACATTGCTGTTTCCTCCCTCTGCCCCAGGACAAAGCCCGTCCTGTGCTCATTGTCTCCCCACAGCAGCACCTCAGTTCCCAGCAAACCCCATTGTGTTCTCTAAATCACCAGTTAGTTCACTGCAAAGTCCAGTGCAGGAACTGCCAGCTGTTTATTAGATGGAGCTGAATTCACAGCGACACCACCCAGTCATCCCAGTGATATATTTCCTGTTTATCTTAACACCCTGTCCTGTTGAACAAGCAGTTTATGGCACACCATGGTTCTCTGCAGTTGGCAGCAGGAAATCTATTGTTGCACAGAATCACTGAATGGTTACAGCACAGAATGAGGCCATTCAGCCAGTCCATTATGTGCCAGTTCTCTGCAAGAGCAATTTAGCTCCTCCCACTCACCTGCATGTTCCCTGTACCCCTGCAATTCCTCCCTCCCCCCTCCCCCCTCCCTAAACCCCATTTCAGGTACTTATCCAATTCTCTTTTGAAAGCTATGATTGAATCTATCTCCACATTTTTAGACAGTGCATTCCAGATTATAACCACTCGCTGTGTAAAAGTTTTTCATGTGGCCATGTGTCTTCTAGTTCTCGGATCTTCCACCAATGGGAACAGCTTCTCTCTATCTACATTGTCCAGACACCTCATGATTTTGAACACCTCGATCAAATCTCCTCTCAAACTTTCTCTTCACCAAAGAGAACAATTTCAGCTCCTCCAATCTATCCACGCAGCTGAAGTCTGCCATCCCTGGAATCATTCATTTAAATCTTTTGCAACACCTTCTGTAAATCCTTCACATCCTTGCGGGAGTGTGATGCCCTGAATTGGGGCTGAAGGGAGTGGTGTGAGAAAGAGGGGTTCCATTTCATGGGGCATTGGCATCAGTTTTGGAACCGGGGGGATCTGTACCGATGGGACGGTCTCCACCTGAACAGATCTGGAACCAGTGTTCTAGCGAAACGGATAAATAGGGTGGTCTCTAGGACTTTAAACTAGCGACTCGGGGGGAAGGGAAAGGGAAAGGGAAAACGACAGGGTGTATGATGATAAATAAAAAGGTAAGCAGCAGGCTAACGTGTGCAGGAGGGTTTAAGTTCAAGGCAGACTATGATAGAAGCAGAAAGGAAGGATAACTCAGGAGTTATTATTAGAGATGTTGGGAATCATGAGGGTAAGAAAGCTAGCATAAAGGCAATTTTCCTGAATGTTCGTAGCATTCGTAACAAGGTTGATGAGTTAACGGCACAAATCATCGCGAATGAATATGATTTGGTAGCCATTACGGAGACATGGTTACAGGTTGGTCACGACTGGGAGTTAAATATCCAGGGGTACCAGACTATTCGGAAGGACAGACAGGAAGGTAAGGGAGGTGGTGTAGTTCTGATACTCAAGGACGACATCAGGGCGGTGCTGAGAGATGATATAGGTTCTATGGAGAATGAGGTTGAATCCATTCGGGTGGAAAATAGAAACTCTAAAGAAAAAGTCATTTATAGGCGTAGTCTATAGGCCACCAAATAATATCACATTGGGGCGGGCAACAAACAAAGAAATAACCAATGCCTGTAAAAATGGTATGGCAATTATCATGAGGGATTTTAATCTACATGTAGATTGGTCGAACCAGCTCAGTCAGGGTAGCCTTGAGAAGGAATTCTTTGAGTGTATCCCTGATAGATTTCTTGAACAGTATGTAATGGGAGCAAGCTATCCTAGATCTAGTCCTGTGTAATGAGACATGAATAATTAATGACCTCATAGTTAGGGATACTCTTGGAAGGAGTGATCACAGTATGGTTGAATTTAGAATACAGATGGAGAGTGTGAAGGTAAAATCCAATACCAGGGTCCTGCACTTGAACAAGGGGGACTACAATAGAATGAGGAAGGACTTGGCTAAAGTAGACTGGAAACAAAGATTTTATGGTGGGACAGTTGACGAGCAGTGGAGGATTTTCAAAGCAATTTTTCAAAGTGCTCAGCAAAAGTATATTCCAGTGAAAAGGAAGGACTGGAAGAAAAGGGGTAATCTGCCATGGGTGTCTAAGGAAATAAGGGAGGCTATAAAATTGAAAAAGAAGGCAAACAAAGTGGCCAAAAGCAGCATGAAACTAGAAGATTGGGAAAACTTTAAAGGTCAACAGAAAGCTACAAAAAGAGCTATAAAGAAACGTAAGATGGAACATGAGAAAAATCTAGCACAGAATATAAAGACAGGTAGCAAAAGTTTCTATAAATATATAAAACGAAAAAGAGTGGCTAAAGTAAACGTTGGTCCTTTAGAGGATGAGAAGGGGAATTTAGTTATGGGATATGATGAAATGGCCGAGGCATTGAACAGGTATTTTGTATTAGTCTTCACAGTGGAGGACATTAATAACATGCCAGTAATTGACAAAGAGACGAACGTAGGTGAGGACCTGGGAACAATCATTATTATGGAAGAAGTAGTGTTGGGCAAGCTAATGGAGCTCAGGATTGATAAGTCTCCTGGCCCTGATGGAATGCATCCCAGGGTACTAAAAGAGATGGTGGGAGAAATAGCAGGTGCACTGGCGGAAATTTTCCAAAATTTGCTGGACTCTGGGGCAGTCCCAGCTGATTGGAAAACAGTAGATGTGACACCACTGTTTAAAAAGGGAGGTAGACAAAAGATGGGGAATTATAGACCGGTTAGCTTAACTTCTGTAGTGGGGAAGATACTTGAGTCTATTATCAAGGAAGAAATAGCAGGGCATCTCGATAGAAATTGTCCCGTTGGGCAGACGCAGCATGGGTTCATGAAGGGCAGGTCATGCTTGACAAATCTTTTGGAATTCTATGATGACATTACGAGCAAGGTGGACAATGGGGACCCAGTGGATGTGGTGTACACTAGATTTCCAAAAGGCCTTCGGCAAGGTGCTGCACAAGAGGCTGCTGCATAAGATAAGGATGCATGGCGTCAGGTGTAAAGTTATTAGCATGGATAGAGGATTGGTTGACTATCAGGAAGCAGAAAGTGGGGATAAATGAGTGCTATTCTGGTTGGCAATCAGTCACTAGTGGTATGCCTCAGGGATCGGTGTTGGGACCGCAATTATTTACAATTTATATAGATGATTTGGAGTTGGGGGCCACGTGTAGGGTGTCAAAGTTTTCAGATGACACTAAGATGAGTGTGCAGATGACTGTGAAACTTTGCAGAGGAACATAGATACATTGAGTGAGTGGGCAAAGATCTGGCAGATGGAATGCAATGTTAATAAATGTGAAGTCATTAATTTCGGTAGGAGTAAGAGGAAAAAGGATTATTACTGGAATGGTAAAAAGTTGCAGCATGCTGCAATGCAGAGGGACCTCGGTGTCCTTGTGCATGAATCGCAGAAGGTTGGTCTGCAGTACAGCAAGTAATTAGGAAGGCAAATGGAATTTTGTCCTTCATTGCTAAAGGGATTGAGTTCAAAAGCAGAGAGGTTATGTTGCAGCTGTATAAGGTACTGGTGAGGCCGCACCTGGAGTACTGTGTGCAGTTTTGGTCTCCTTACTTGAGAAAGGATGTACTGGCACTGGAGGGGGTGCAGAGGAGGTTCACTAGGTTGATTCCGGAGTTGAGGGGGTTGGCTTATGAGGAGAGACTGAGTAGATTGGGATTATATTCATTGGAATTCAGAAGAATGAGGGGGGATCTTATAGAAACATATACAATCATGAAGGGAATAGATAAGACACAAGTAGAGAGGATGTTTCCACTGGCAGGTGAAGCTAGGACAAGAGGGCATAGCCTCCAGATTAGAGGGAGCAGATTTAGGACTGAATTAAGAAGGAACTTCTTCACCCAGAGGGTTGTTAATCTATGGAATTCCTTGCCCAGTGAAGTAGTTGTCGCTACTTCAGTAAACGTCTTTAAAGCTAAGGTAGATATATTTTTGAACAATAAAGGAAGTATGGGATATGGTGGGAGCGCGGGTAAGTGGATCTGAGTCCACGAAAAGATCAGCCATGATCTTATTGAATGGCGGAGCAGGCTCAAGGGGCCGGACAGCCTCCTCCTGCTCCTAGTTCTTATGAACCAATGTTTTAGAGAAGGTTCATCATAACTTCTTTGCTTTGTACTCTGTGACTCTCTTTATAAAACCTAGAACCGCACATATTTATTCAATGACTTTCTCAACCTGCCCAGTCACCTTCAACAATTTGTTCACATACACTCCCAGGTCTTTCTGCTCATGCCGACCCCTGGGGAACACCACTGTATCCCTTCATCCAGTCTGAAAAATAATAGTTCACCATTACTCATTGTTTGTCATTCAGCCAACTTGGTATCCATGCTGCCAACGTCCTTTTCATTCCATGGGCTTCAAATTTGCTGATAAAGTCTATTACGTGGCACAGTCTCAGTCTTGAATAAACTCATCTACTGAGTGTCCACAGCAATCTGGGCTAGAGAGTTCCAAAGATTTACAACACTCGGATCGAAGAGGTTTCTGCTCATCTCAGTCCTAATGGACTACCCCTTACCTTGCTACTATGACGACTAGTTCTGAACTCTCCAGCTGGGGGAAACAGTCTCAACTTCTACCCTGTCAAGCCCTCGGAGAATGTTATAAATTTCTACGAGATCACCTTTCATTCTTCTAAACACCAAAGAGCATAGGCCTATTCTACTCAATCACTCCCCATAGGACAGTGCACCCATCACAGGAATCAACCCAGTGAACCTTCAATCCACCCCCTAAGGCTAGCATATCTCGATCCCCCAATCCCTTAGACTACAATGTTTACCAGTCTTTCACCTCTAAAAAAAAAGACTGCTTTTCAATTCTTCTGCCCATAGTGAACAATTGCTTGCCCAAACACTTCAGGGGTCTACATTCCTTTGTAGCATCTTTGCGTCCTCTTCAGTTTACATTCCCACCTGGCTTTCTATCGGCAGAACTTGGTCCTCTTGTCCAAGTCATTGATATAGATTGTAAGTAGCTGAGGCCCAAAAACTGATCCTTTCAGTACTCCCAGAGTTACAGCCAACCCTGAAGTGTTTCACTTACTCTTACTTGGTCTTCAGCCTGTTATGCAATATTCAATCCGTGCTCATATATTCTCCCTAATCCCAGAAGCCCTAATATTGTACAACAATCTCCTGTGTGGTATCGTGTCAAATACCTTCTGAAAATCCAATTAGACTACATCCACTGATCTCCCTTATCCACCCTACCAGTGACACCCTCCAAAAAAAAACTTAGTCAAGCATAACGTACGTTCCAAAAATCCATGTTTACTTTGCCTCATCATATGATTCTCTCTTTCCCCCCTCCGCACAGTTACAATTGCTACCTTCTAATCTGAGGAAACCATTTTAACTTTTACCCAACTTCTGTCTCAGATTTGCCGCACTTTTGCAACATATAAAGTAGCTTTGCGCAGTCTACTGCCCTCCGCCCACCACTGCTGTGATTGAGACCTCAGTCCCCAGCCTGCTGCAGTTTTCCAGTGGACATCAACGCAAGCTCGAGGAACAGCATTTCATTTACCGATTGGGCACTCTACAGCCTTCCGGACTCAATATTGAGTTCAATAATTTGAGACCATGAGCCCCATTATTTTTTGAGATATACATATATAAACAAAATAATGCAAACTATAAATATATTTAACCATGTGCTCGCCAAACTTATTTTTCATGTTTTTGCTTTTGTACAGAGCTGTTCATTATTCTGCCATTAACACTCTCTCGGAACTCGCGCTGTCTTTTTGTACAACTATGTCGCACTCAATTTGCATTCTGTTCCATAACATCTGTCATTTAATCTCTCTCACCCCCTCCATCCTTTCACAGTCCTTCCTTCTTGTCCGTCTTGTCTCCTGCTGACTCTGTGGCTGGTCGCTGGCTATACTGGTTTTTCAGCTTCAGTCGGATTGTTGGCTGGAATATCACTCACCTGGGTTTTAATGGAGTCCTCCAACTTTGCCATCACCTTTTCATCCTGCAACTGACTCTGTACACCTCCAGAGGATCTCCATTCCTAGGAAATACCTGTATCTATGCATCCTGATACTCTAACTTCAAACTTGCTTTATCTGTCTCCAAACTCACAGAACAGCTCATTGATGCTCCATGCTGATTCCAACCATTCCAAGTCATCATTATTCCACCACAGGTTCTCAGACTAACTCTGAACTCCTTCCTAATATCCCCATCTAATTCCCCTTTACTATCATGTTTTCATGCAACTAGACTGATTTAACTTGAGATCTCCCGGTGTCCATTTTAGCTGCCATCCAAATTCAAGCCGATCAATCTATTTCCACTTTGGCTCTTTCCCTTAAACTTCTTTTCTCTTTACCCCTCCAAAAGCTCTTGTATTGCCATCCCTCTTTTCACTTCCCCACTCTCACATCCCTCTTTTCACTTCCCCACTCTCACACACACTGCACTCCCTACCCCAACCATTCAGGACTCAACGTTCCTGTCGTCCCAGGCTCGAGTCCCATTCCGATAAGCCGGCAGCTTAGCACAGTGCTTCTCTTGGCATCCTCTGATGACCTCACTGAGGCATCGGGTGCTTCCTCATTAGAAGCAGCAACCCAAGTGTCCATCCCACTCTCCTCTCCCTTCCCATCCAGTGCGACCACTAGGGACTGACCATACCAATCTTCACCCTGTTCAACTCACTGCTGACCCTGTGGACTGACCGTTCTCACCACTCCATCTACACATTTTCCTGCAGAATGTCCGTTCACGTGTCATCCGTGACCTTACTGTGCGTCGACATCATGGCCTTAAAGGAAAGCTGGCTGAGGGGTGATGACACCACGCCACTTAATGAAGCCTCCCCGCCTGGTTACATCGTCCATCACCTGCCCCGCTAAGACCATCGCTGTGGCTGTGTCGCTCTCATCGCCAGATCACACCTTGGAAGGACACTCACCGCCCCCCCCCCCCAATCACCACCACCACCCCACTCCTCTGCCCCTTTCTCCTCCTTTGAGCATCTCACCTTGTTCCACCCCATCACCTCTCGATCAAAACCATTGTTCTGTACTGCCTTCAATTTCAATAAAGAGTTTTATCACGGAGATACCTTCACTGCTTTTCTCCCTCAGCCTCTGCGCTGAAAGAATTCTCATCCTCAGTGATTTCAATCTCCATCTCAGCTCATCATGTTCTCACTCTCTCCTGAGTTCATGGCCCTCTTATCCTCACTCAATCTCGCTCTTCACGGAAATAGCCAAACCCGGCCATTTTCACGGCCACCCCCTCGACCTTGCCGACTCACGTGACCTTGCTACTCCCACTGCACAAGTTACAGAAAAGGCCATCTCATGATCACTTCCTTGTCTCACTCTGCACCCACATCCCTTTCCCACACTCCAACTCCACCTCCTTCCGTATCCATCCCTGGATAAATACAATCCCCCTATTTACTTACAACTACACTTTCAAAATCTCAACGATCTACCCTTTGGCCCTCAGACATTTTCGGCAGCTACTGATTTGCACAACTCACCTCCACCTTTGTCCCCAGTAAACAGATCAAACTCTCACCCTGGCCCTGCCCCCTGGTACAGCCCTAATCTCCACTGCCTTATGTCTAAGGGATGCAGACGTGAATGGACATGGCAAACAACTGGTTTAGCCATCCAGCTGGACAACCTAAAACACCATCAGGTCCTGCTCTCATCGACAAAAACTGTTCATCCTGGATTGCAAGGATAACCCCTGGCTTCCTTTCTCTATTACAAACTGTCTTCTTAAACCCCTCTACCCTCACCTCTGACAATAAATGTGAGCAACTCACAGACTTCTTTGCCACTAAGATCAAGACCTGCCTATCAGCTGCCCCTGCCATTTCCTTCTTCTCATTAGCCCAATGGCCAAACTTCCTATAACGCTGCCTCCTTCCCTCGCCCTGAACTCACACCCATCTCCCCTCATGCCCTGTCTGAACTCATCTTGTCCACAAGACCCACCTCCTGTCCCCTCGATCCTATTCCCTACAATCAGGTTTCCACAACCGCCATAGTACTGAAACACTTCCTATCAAGTCACAATGACATCCACTGTGACTGTGACTGTGGTACACGTTCCCTCCTCCTCCATCTCGATCTGACTGCACCCATCCTCCTCCAACACCTCTCCACTGTCGTCCAGCTGGGTGGGACTGCTCTCACTCTTATTTATCTCATTGCAACCAGAGAATCACTTATAATGGCTCTCTTCCTGCTCCTGCACTGTTACCTCTGGTGTCTATCCGATCTATCCTTGGCTCCCCTCCTAATGCTAATCTGCATGCTGCCCCTCGGCGACATCGAAAAGCATAGCTTTAGTTTTCATACCGTATGCTGATGACACCGAGCTCTACCTCGCCAGTTCCCTCCAGTCCGCCACTGTTGCGAAATTATCAAACTCATTCTCCGACATCCAGGATGAGAGAAATGTCCTCCAATCAAATATCAGGAAGACTGAAACCGTTGTTGCAAACTCTGTTCATTAGCTACTGACCCTCCCCCTGGTCACAGTCCAAGATTATGCCAGTCTATTCACACCGTTGGTGTCCCATCACGCCACCACTAAGACCACCTATTTCCATTTCTAGAGCATCACCCAACTTTGCCCCCGTCTCAGCACATCTGCTGCTGAAACCCTCATTCTTGCCTTCGTTCCCTCTCGACTTGATTATTCCAACACACTCCTGGCTGGTTTCCCACATTCCACTCTGTAAACCTGAGATTACTACCTTTGAGGTCCGACTTATTAAATTTATGTCCGAACTCCCTATATTCAGCTTGTAGGACCTCATTCCCTTTTTTAAAAAACCTATGTCGTTGGCACCAATATGTACCAAGACAACTGGCTGCTCGCGCTCCCCCCTCAGCATTCCCTGCAGTCGAGACATCCTTGACCCCAGCACTAGGGAGACAACATACCATCCTGGAGTCTCTTTTGTGATCACAGAAACGCCTGACTGTTCCCCTTACGATTGAATCCCCAATCACTAAATCCCTGCCACTCTTCTTCCTTCCCTCTTGTGCGACAGAGCCACACATGGTGCCATGAACTTGTCCGTTGCTGCTATCCCCTGAGCCATCTCCCCCAACAATATTCAAAGCGGTATATCTGTTAGAGAGAAGGGGTTGGCCACAGGGGACTCCTCCACAAACTGCCTTCCTCCACTCCGCCTGCTGGTCACCCACTTCCTTTCTGCCTTTGCAGCATTTTCCTGCAGTGACCACCTCGCTAAACGTGCTATCCATGACGTTTTAAGCATCGTGGATGCTCCACAGGAAAACCACCCAGAGCTCCAGCTCCGTAATGCTGGTAGCCAGTAGCTGCAGATGTGTGCACTTCCTGCACACACGGACATCAGGGACACTGGAAGCGTCCCTGATTTCCCACATAGCGGAGGAGGAGCAGATCACGGGGCTGAGCTCTCCTGTCATGACTTACCCTCAGATTGATTAGTTAATCCCTGAATTAAAAAATACTAATCACGCTAGGGGCCTTGTTCTACTCCAAACACTACCCACTACAATCTAAAGTCCTTACCTTTACTTTTGAAGTTGCTGATAAATCCTACTAAAAATTAATATAGTTCACTAGTTAACATAAATCTCACTCAAAAAACGTTACTCACTTGTTCCTCATTATTAAACTTTTTACTGCACTAACCCGGCTATTTAAGAGTTATTCCCACAGCATTTACTCAGCAATCACCCTGCATCTTTCCTGTTACATCACTGCTCACTTTGTTTTCCAACTCTGGCGTGCTTGGACTCCTCTCCCGGAAGGCAAGTGCTCCAGAAACCTCCAACATATCTGTGCTGCCCAAATTCTGGCCTCTTATGCATCCCTGATTTTAATCGCTCCACCATTGCTGGCTATGTTTTCAGTTGCCTCAGACCCAAGCTCTGGAAGCCCCTCCCTGCATCTCTTCAACTCTCTGTTTTGCTCTTTTAAGACACTTTTTTAAAAACCTACCTCCTTGACCAAGCTTTTTGTCATTTAACCCTCCTTTTGTGGCTTGGTGTTATCCTTTGTTTTATGATGCTCCGGTGAAACACCTTGGGATGTTTTATGAAATTAAAGGCGCTGGAAAATACAAGTTGTTGTTGGAAGTCTGGAAGATCAAAACCTGTGCGTCCACGATCACTGCAGCAAGCTCCTTGAATCCAGCAGGGGACAGGCCCTCTGGTCCAGGGCATGTGTCAGCTTCCATTAGTACCCCAGACTGTATTCTTACTCGGTTCGGTCCATTCGCTGGAGTTTCTATCCCAGACCAGCCCCTGTATTCTGACCCGGTTCGGTCCATTCCCTGGGGTTTCTATCCTGGTGCAGCCCCTGTATTCTGACCCAGTTCAGTCCATTCACTGGAGTTTCTATCCCAGACCATCCACTGTATTCTTACCCGGTTTGGTCCGTTCCCTGGGGTTTCTAAACTGGTGCAGCCCCTGAATTCTGACCCGGTTGGGTCCATTCCCTGGGGTTTCTATCCCGGACCAGCCCCTGTATTCTGACCCGGTTCAGTCCATTCCCTGGGGTTTCTATCCCGGACCATCCCCCGTATTCTGATCCGGTTCAATCCATTCCCTGGGGTTTCTATCCCGTACCAGCCCCTGTATTCTGATCCGGTTCAGTCCATTCCCTGGGGTTTCTATCCCGGACCATCCCCTGTATTCTGATCCGGTTCAGTCCATTCCCTGGGGTTTCTATCCCGTACCAGCACCTGTATTCTGACCCGCTTCAGTCTACTCCCTAGGGTTTCTATCCCGGACCATCCCCTGTATTCTGATCCGGTTCAGTCCATTCCCTGCGGTTTCTATCCCGGACCATCCCCTGCATTCTGATCCGGTTCAGTCCATTCCCTGGGGTTTCTATCCCGGACCATCCCCTGTATTCTTACCCGGTTTGGTCCATTCCCTGGGGTTTCTATCCTGGTTCAGCCCCTGTATTCTGACCCAGTTCAGTCCATTCCCTGGGGTAACTATCCTGGAGCAGCCCCTGTATTCTGACCCGGTTTGGTCCTTTCCCTGGGGTTTCTATCCCGGACCATCCCCTGTATTCTGACACAGCTTAGTCCATTCCCTGGGGTTTCTAACCCGGACAATCCCCTGTATTCTGACCCAGTTCAGTCCATTCCCTGGGGTTTCTATCCCGGAGCAGTTCCTGTATTCTGACCCAGTTCAGTCCATTCCCTGGGGTTTCTATACTGGACCGGCCCCTGTAATCTGACCCGGTTTGATCCATTGCCTGGGGTTGCTATTCTGAACCAGCCCCTGTATTCTGACCCGGTTCGGTCCATTGCAAAGGATTGCTATTCTGGACCAGCCCCTGTATTCTGACCCGGTTCGGTTCATTGCCTGAGGTTGCTATTCTGGACCAGCCCCTGTATTTTGACCCGGTTTGGTCCATTGCCTCGGGTTGCTATTCTGGACTAGCCCCTGTATTTTGACCCAGTTCAGTCCATTCCCTTGGGTTACTATCCTGGACGAGCCCCTGTATTCTGACCCAGTTCAGTTCAGTCCATTCCCTGGGCTTACTATCCTGGAGCAGCCCCTGTATTCTGATCCAGTTCAGTCCAGTCCATGGGGTTACTATTCTGGACCAGCCCCTGTATTCTGACCCAGTTCAGTCCATTCCCTTGGGTTACTATCCTGGACCAGCCCCTGTCTACTGACCCAGTTCAGTCTATTCCATGGGCTTACTATCCTGGACCAGCCCCTGTATTCTGATCCAGTTCAGTCCAGTCCATGGGGTTACTATCATGGACCAGCCCCTATATTCTGACCCAGTTCAGTCCATTCCTTGGGGTTACTATCCTGGACCATCCCCTGTATTCTGATCCAGTTCAGTTCAGTCCATTCCCTGGGGTTACTATCCTGGACCATCCCCTGTATTCTGACCCAGCTCAGTTCAGTCCATTCCCTGGGGTTACTATCCTGGACCAGCATCTGCATTCTGACGCAGTTCAGTTCAGTCCATTACCTGGGGTTACTATCCTGGACCAGTCCCCGTATTCTGAACCATTTCAGTCTATTCCCTGGGGTTACTATCCTGGACCAGCCCCAGTATTCTGACCCAGACCAGTCCATTCCCTGGGGTTACTATCCTGGACCAGCCCCTGTATTCTGACCCAGTTCGGTACATTCCCTGGGGTTACTATCCTGGACCAGTCCCTGTATTCTGACTCAGTTCGGTCCATTCCCTGGGATTACTATCCCGGACCAGCCCCTGTATTCTGATCCAGTTCGGTCCATTCCCTGGGGTTACTATCCTGGAGCAGCCCCTGTATTCTGACCCAGTTCGGTCCATTCCCTGGGGTTACTATCCAGGACCAGCCCCTGTATTCTGACCCAGTTCGGTCCATTCCCTGGGGTTACTATCCTGGAGCAGCCCCTGTATTCTGATACCAGTTCGGTCCATTCCGTGGGGTTACTATCCAGGACCAGCCCCTGTATTCTGACCCAGTTCGGTCCATTACTGGGGTTACTATCCTGGACCAGCCCCTGTATTCTGACCCAGTTCGGTCCATTCCCTGGGGTTACTATCCTGGAGCAGCCCCTGTATTCTGACCCAGTTCGGTCCATTCCCTGGGGTTACTATCCTGGACCAGCCCCTGTATTCTGACCCAGTTCAGTCCATTCCCTGGGGTTACTATCCTGGACTCGCCCCTGTATTCTGACCCAGTTCAGTCCATTCCCTGGGGTTACTATCCTGGACCGGCCCCTGTATTCTGATCCAGTTCAGTCCATTCCCTGGGGTTACTACCCTGGACGAGCCCCTGTATTCTGACCCAGTTCAGTCCATTCCCTGGGGTTACTATCCTGGACTCGCCCCTGTATTCTGACCCAGTTCAGTCCATTCCCTGGGGTTACTATCCTGGACCCGCTCCTGTATTCTGATCCAGTTCGGTCCATTCCCTGGGGTTACTACCCTGGACCAGCCCCTGTATTCTGATCCAGTTCAGTCCATTCCCTGGGATTACTATCCTGGACCAGCCCCTGTGTTCTGAACCAGTTCAGTCCATTTCCTGGGGTTACTATCCTGGACCAGCCCCTGTGTTCTGATCCAGGTCTGTCCATTCCCTGGGGTTACTATCCTGGACCAGCCCCTGTATTCTGACCTAGTTCGGTCCATTCTCTGGGGTAACTATCCAGGACCAGCCCCTGTATTCTGACCCAGTTCGGTCTATTCCCTGGGGTTACTATCCTGGACCAGCCCCTGTATTCTGACCCAGTTCGGTCCATTCCCTGGGGTTACTATCCTGGAGCAGCCCCTGTATTCTGACCCAGTTCGGTCCATTCCCTGGGGTTACTATCCTTGAGCAGCCCCTGTATTCTGACCCGGTTTGGTCCATTCCCTGTGGTTTCTATCCCGGACCATCCCCTGTATTCTGACCCGGTTTGGTCCATTCCCTGGGGTTTCTATCCCGGACAATCCCCTGTATTCTGACCCAGTTCAGTCCATTCCCTGGGGTTTCTATCCCGGAGCAGTTCCTGTATTCTGACCCAGTTCAGTCAACTCCCCTTTTCAGGCAGTGACTTTCAGACCATCACCATCCTCTGGGTGAAAAGGTTTTTCCTCATCTCACCTCTAATCTTTCTACCGATTACTTTAAATCTATGCCCCCCCTCCCCCCATCACTGACCTCTCTGCTAAGGTGAATAGACCCTTCACCTCCACTCTATCCAGGTCCCTCACAATTTTGTACATTTCAATCTGATCTCCCCTCAGCCTTCTCTGTTCCAAGGAGAACAACCCCAGCCTATCCAATCTTTCCTCATAGCTGCATTTTCCAGTCCAGACAACATCCTGGTAAATATCCTCTGCACCCTCTCTGGTGCAATTCCATCCTTTCTGTAATGAGGTGACCAGAACTACACACAGTACTCAAGTTGTGGCCCAACCAATGAGTTATACAGTTCCAGCAGAACCTCCCTGCTCTTGTATTCGAGACCTCAGTTTATAAAGGAAAGGATTCTATATGCCTTCTTAACCACCTTACCGACCTGTCCTGCTACCTTCAGGGATCTGTGGACATTCACTCCAAGGTCCCTCACCTCCTCTACACTGCTCAGTATTTTCCCATTAATCGTGTATTCCTTTGCCTTGTTTGACCTCCCCAAATGCATCACCTCACACTTCTCCAGGTTGAATTCCATTTGCCACTTTTCTGCACATCTGACCACACCATCAGTATCTTCCTGTAGCCTACAGCTATCCTCCTCGCTATCTACCACACAGCCAATCTTTGCGTCGTCTGCAAACTTCTTAATCATGCCCCCTACATTTACGTCCAAATCGATAATATATACCACAAAAAGCAGGGGACCCAGTACTGAGCTCTGTGGAACGTCACTGGAAACAGCCGTCCAGTTACAAACAAACCCATCAACAATTACTTTTTGTTTCCTGCCATTGAGCCAATTTTGTATCCACCTTGCTGCATTTCCCTAGATCCCATGGGATTTTATTTTTTTAACCAGTCTGCCATGTGGGACCTTGTCAAAAGCCTTGCTAAAATCCGTGTATACCACATCAACTGCATAACCCCCATCTATCTTCCTTGTTACTTCTTCAAAACATTTGATCAAGTTGGTCAAACAAAATCTTCCCTTAACAAATCCATGCTGACTATCCATGATTCACCTGTGCCTTTCTAAGTGACAGTTTACCCTGTCTCTCAGAATAGATTCCAATAATTTGCCCACTACTGAGGTTAGACTGACTGGCCTGTAATTATTCGGTCTATCCTTCGATCCCTTTTTAAACAGAGGTACAACGTTAGCAATTCTCCGACACCACACCTGTATCCAGTGAGGACTGGAAAATGATGGTCAGACCCTCTGCTATTTCCTCTCTTGCTGCTTTTAACAGTCTCGGATACATTTCATCTGGCTCTGGTGGTTTATCAACTTTCAAGGATGCTACTCCTATTAATACTTCCCCTCTCCCTATGTTTATCTCATCCAATGCTTCACACTCTTCCTCCTTAACTATAATATCTGCAACGCCCCCCTGTTTTGTGAAGACAGACGCAAAGTATTCATTCTGAACCATACCAATATCTTCCACTCCAACACATAGGTTACCTTTTTGGTCTTTTATGGGCCCTACTCTCTCCTTAGTTACTCTTAATGTATTGATAAAACATCTTTGGGTTCATCTTGATTTTGCTTGCCAATATTCTTTCATGCCCTCTGTTTGCTTTTCTAATTTCCTTTTTGATTTCACCCCTCCACTTTCTATCCTCCTGCCGGCTTTCTGTCGTATTGAGTTCTCGGTGTTGGACATAAGCTTTCCTTTTCTGCCTTATCTTACCCTGTAGGCTCCTTGCCATCCATAGGGCTCTAGATTTGGCCGCCTCACCCTTTTTCTTTGTAGGAACATGTTTACCCTGAACCCCTTGAATCTCCCCTTTGAATGCCTCCCACTGTTCTGACACTGATTTACCTTCAAGTATCTGATTCGGTCCACTTTCACTAAATCACTCCTCAGTTTAGTCAAATTGGATTTGCCCAATTGAGAACTCTAACTCCTGTTCTATCTATGTCCTTTTCCACAATTATGTTAAAACTGACTGAATTATGATCACTATCACCAAAATGCTCTCTCTCCCACTGCCAATCCTTCCATCTGCCCATCTTCATTTCCGAAAACTAAGTCTCAAACTGCGCCCTCTCTTGTTGGACTTCCTACATACTGGGCAAAAAAGTTCTCCTGAAAGAATTCTGCTCCCTCAATTCCTTTCAAATTAAAACTATCCCGGTTAATATTGGGGGAGTTAAAATCGCCTACTATTACTGCCCTATTGATCTTGAACTTCTCAGAGATTTGCCTACATATCTGCTCTTCTATCTCCCTCTGACTGGGGGTCTATAGTACACTCCTAGCAGTGTCATTGCCCCTTTTTTGTTCTTTCGCTCAATCCATATGGTCTCATTTGATGAACCTTCCAACATATTATCCCTCCTCACAATAGTTTCTTTGACCTAAAATACCACTCCCCCTCCTTTCTTATCCCCCTCCCTATTGCATCTGAAAAGCCTGTAACTATCAGCTGCCATTCCTGTCCCTCCTTAAGCCATGTTTCTGTAATAGCTATGATATCATACTGCCACTTGTCTATTTCTGCCCTCAGCTCATCTGCTTTATTTGCTATACTTCTTGCATTGAAGTAGATACCCTGAGCACTGCCAAATTTATTTATTTTCTAACCCTCATTTCCTCTGTCTTCCAGACCCATCCATTAATTTTCCACCTTCCATTTTCATTTCTGATTTTGTCCCAACTGAGTCCACCCTCAGGTCCCCATCCCCCTGCCAAACTAGTTTAAACCCTCCCCAACAGCACTGGCAAAACGTCCCGTAAGGAACTCAGTCCCGGCTCTGTTCAGGTGCAACCCGTCCAGCCTGTACAGGTCTCATCTCCCCCCACAGTCGGTCCTATTGTCCCAGGAATCTGAAGCCCTCCCTTATGCACCATCTTTCCAGCTACGCATTCATCTGTCTTATCCTTCTATTTCTATACTCACTAGCACGTGGCACTGGGAGTAATCTGGGGTTTACTACTTTTGAGGTCCTGCTGGCTAATTTCTTACCAAGCTCCCTAAATTCTGACTGCAGGACCACATCCCTCTTTCTTCCTGTGTCGTTGGTTCCGATGTGGGCCATGACTGCTGGCTGTTCACCCTCCCCCTTCAGAATTCTCAGTGACCCTAGCACCAGGGAAGCAACACACCATCCTGGATTCATGTTTGCGGCCACAGAAACGCTGGTCTGTTCCCCTGACTACTGAATCACCTATCACTATGGCTCTTCTAGTCTTCCCTGTACCCCACTGTGCAGCTGAGCCACCCATGGTGCCATGGACTTGATTCTGGCTGCACTCCCCAGGTGAAGCATCACTTTCCTCAGTTTTCAGAACTGAATACCTGTTGGAGAGCGAGATGAACTCAGGGGTTTCCTGCACTACCTGCCTGATTCTTTTTGACTGTCTGGTGGTCACCCATTCCCTCTCTCCCTGCAAACTCTTAGCTGTGGGGTGACCACATCTATAAAAGTGCGATCCACGTAGATCTCATCCTCATGAATACACTGCAGTGTCGCTAGCTGCTGCTCAAGTTCCAAAACCCGGAGCTCAAGCTGCTTCAATTGACGACACTTCCTGCACAAATGTTTCTCCAGGATATGGGAACCGTCCTGGAGCTCCCACATAGCACAGGAGGTGCAATCTTGAGGTTGTAGCAACCCTGCCATACCTTTTATTTATAAGTTGACCCTTTACTATTGCTTAAAAAAAAACCTTACTAATACTATAACAGCTTAGAATTATTAATAAACCTTACGAGAACTGATAAATCCTACTAAAAATCAATGCAATTCACTAGTTAAAATAAACCTAACTCAAAAAAAGAAGCAGCTACTCACATGTTCCTTATTATTAAGTTATTTACACACACACACCTGAACAGTAGTGTCCGAACCCAACTAGTTCGAGTTAATCCCACAGCAGTTGCTCACCTTGCAGCTTTCCTCCAACGTCACTGCTCACTTTGTTTTCAAACTCTGATGTGCCTGGACTCCTCTCCACTGCTCTCCCGGAAGGTAAGTTCTCTCGGCCGCAATCCTCAGACTCTATTTATTGGCTCCCCATTCCGTGCTCTTCCCGCAGGCCCGCTGCTCTCCCGGAAGGTAAGTGCTCGAGGCCACGATCCTCAGGCTGTATTTATCGGCTCCCTCCTCGTGCTCTCCTGGAAGGTATGTGCTTTCTATTATTAGGGGATGCTTTTAGTGTGTTCCACTGTGAAGACAGATACAAAGTATTTGTTCAAAGTCTCTGCCATTTCCTTCTTCCCATTACTTATTCCCCAGTCTCAACCTTTATCATGACCAGGTCCATATTTTCCTGCAGAATATTCTCTACCTCAGGCTGCATTGTGTTAATAAATCTCATCAATGAATGCTCCCAGTGCGGAGTCTCGGCCAATGGGATCCTGTCTGCAAATGGGTTCCAGAGATCAGCAGGTTCACTAGATTTCACTGAGCAGCCTCTGATGTGGAGAGTTGATCATAACACCTGGGAAAGGCTTGGCCTCAGAACTAACAGCTGCTGTACTGATGGAGGGCGAAGGACTGATACCATATTTAACAAGGCAACGGTCTCCTTCTAATATTGCCGTTCCACCCTCTTATTAATATTGTATTTATTACAGAACGTCAGGATCTGGGAACGTCTGTCACCACCATGGCCGAAGGTCCAAGCGGAGGAACAGATCTAACACCTTCAAGAATGAGATTGAGCACAGGTAAGTTCACAAATCTCTTCAAATACAAACTCTGCCCTGACAAATGGTCCTACGCTCCTTGAAGAATCTTCAGCTCATACAAGCAGAGCACACAGTACAGGGGTTTAATAGGAAGAGGGGCATCACACTGCTGGAGGGAACCCCTGAGCACCAGAACAGAGCAATAGATATCTGGTATTGGGGACTGTAAACTGGGTAGAGACAGTCATTCAGTGAAGAATATGTTTCTGAGCAAAAGTGTGACCGCAAAGAGCAGGAAGCCACCCAACGCTGGACAGGATGAGAAACAGGTGAGGCACAGGAATAGGTGAGAGATCATGGTGAGATATTGAGTATTCGGTGGAACAGAAAATATCCTCTGTTGCCCTGAGCAGGCCCTGAATGGGATGTTGAGTTGCTGGTGCCAGAGGGAAGAGGCTGTTGATGAAAGTAACAGTCAGTAAGATCAATGTTCAGATCCACTCTGAAACCCCATACACACCTGGCAGGATCCTGATACACTGTGAAAGCCCCATAAACACCTGGCAGGATCCTAATCCACTGTGAAACCCCATACACACCTGGCAGATCCTGATACACTGTGAAACCCCCAAATACACCTGGCAGATCCTGATACACTGTTAAACCCCCATACACACCTGGCAGGATCATGATCCACTGTGAAACCCCATACACACCTGGCAGATCCTGATACACTGATAAACCCCCAGACACACCTGGCAGGATCATAATCCACTGCGAAACCCCATAAACACCTGGCAGGATCCTGATACACTGTGAAAACCCCAGACACACCTGGCAGATCCTGTTACACTGTGAAATCCCCCGACACACCTGGCAGGATCCTGTTACACTGTGAAAACCCCAGACAAACCTGGCAGGATCCTGATACACTGTGAAAAACCCATACACACCTGGCAGGATATTGATACACTGTGAAAACCCCATACACACCTGGCAGGATACTGATACACTGTGAAAACCCCATTCACACCTGGCAGATCCTGTTACACTGTGAAACCCCCATACACACCTGGCAGGATCCTGATACACTGTGAAACCCCCATACACACCTGGCAGGACCCTGATACACAGTGAAACAACCACAAACACCTGGCAGGATCCTGATACACTGTGAAACCCCATACACATCCGGACGGATCCTGGTACACTGTTAAACCCCCAAACACATCTGGCAGGATCCTGATCCACTGTGAAACCCCATACACACCTGGCTGATCCTGATACACTGTGAAACCCCCATACACACCTGGCAGGATCCTGATACACTGTGAAACCCCATACACACCTGGCAGGATCCTGATACACTGTGAAAACCCCAGACACACCTGGCAGGATACTGATTCACTGTGAAAACCCCATTCACACCTGGCAGATCCTGTTACACTGTGAAACCCCCATACACAACTGGCAGGATCCTGATACACTGTGAAAACCCCATACACACCTGGCAGATCCTGTTACACTGTGAAAACCCATACACACCCGGCAGGATACTGAGACACTGTGAAAACCCCATACACATCTGGCAGGATCCTGAGACACTGTGAAAACCCCATACACACCCGGCGGGATCCTGATACACTGTGAAAAACCATACACACCCGGCAGGATCCTGATACATTGTGAAAACCCCATACACCTGGCAGGATCCTGATACACTGTGAAACCCCATACACACCAGGCAGGATCCTGATACACAGTGAAAACCCCATACACACCTGGCATGATCCTGATCCACTGTGAAAAACCCATACACACCTGGCAGGATCCTGATACATTGTGAAAACCCCATACACAGGGTGCTCCGGTTTCCTCCCACATGCCAAAGACTTGCAGGTTGAAATGTTAATTGGCCATCATAAATTGCCCGCAGTGTAGGCAGGTGGTAGGGAAATATATAGGGATAGGTGGGGATGTGATAGGAATACGGGATTAGTGTAGGATTAGTATAAATGGTTGGTTGATGGTCGGCACAGACTCGGTGGGCCGAAGGGCCTGTTTAAGTGCTGTATCTCTAAACTAAACTAAATACTGACACCTAGTGTCACTGACACCCAGTGACACAAACAAACACACACTGACACCCAGTCGCACAGAGAAACATTGATACACTGACACCAAGTAACACAGACACACACTGACACCCAGGAACAAAGACAAACACTGATACCAAGTCACAAAGACATACACTGACACCCAGTAACACAAACAAACAGACACTGACAACCAGTAGCACAGAGAAACACTGATACACAGTAACAATGACATACACTGACACCAAGTAACACAGACACACACTGACACCCTGTAAAAAAGACATACACTGACACCAAGTCACAAAGACATACACTGATACCAAGTCACAAAGACATACACTGATACCCAGTAACACAGACACACACTGACACCAAGTAACAAAGACATACACTGACACCAAGTAACAAAGACATACACTGACACCAAGTAAAAAGACAGACAATTACACCAAGTAACAAAGCCATACACTTACACGAAGTATTTTGACATACACTGACACCAAGGAACAAAGACATACACTGATACCCAGTAACGCAGACACACACTTACACCAAGTAACAATGACATACACTGACACCAAGTAACAAAGACATACACTGATACCCAGTAACGCAGACACACACTGACACCCAGTAACAGAGACATACAGTGACACCAAGTCACAAAGACATACACTGACACCCAGTAACACAAACAAACACACACTGACACCCAGTAACAAAGACATACACTGACACCAAATCACAAAGACATGCACTGATACCAAGTCACAAAGACAGACACTGATACCCAGTAACACAGACACACACTGACACCAAGTAACAAAGACATACACCGACACCAAGTAACAAAGACATACACTTACACCAAGTAACAAAGACAGACAATTACACCATGTATTTTGACATACACTGACCCCAAGTAACAAAGACATACATGATACCCATTAACACAGACACACACTTACACCAAGTAACACAGACATACACTGACACCAAGTAACAAAGACATGCACTGATACCCTGTAACACTGACACACACTTACACCAAGTAACAAAGACAGACACTGATACCCAGTAACACAGACATACACTTACACCAAGTAACAAAGACAAACACAGACACCAAGTAACAAAGACATACACTGACACCCAGTAACACAGACACACACTGACACCAAGTAACAAAGACATACACTTACACCAAGTAACACAGACACACACTGACTCCCGGTAACAATGACATACACTGATACCAAGTCACAAAGACATACACTGACACCAAGTAACAAAGAGATACACTGATACCCAGGAACACAGACACACACTTACACCAAGTAACAAAGACATACACTTACACCAAGTAACACAGACATACACTGACACCAAGTAACAAAGACATACAATTACACCAAGTAACAAAGACACACACTTACACCAAGTAACACATATATACACTGACACCAAGTTAGAAAGACATGCGCTGACACCCAGTAATACAGAGACACACGAACACCAAGTAACAAAGGCACACACTTACACCAAGTAACACAGACACACACTGACACCCAGTAACACAGACACACACTTACACCAAGTAACACAGACTCACACTTACACCAAGTAACAAAGACATACACTTACACCAACTAACACAGATATACACTGACACCAAGTAACAAAGACATGCATTGACACCCAGTAACACAGACACACACGGACACCAAGGAACAAAGAAACACACTTACACCAAGTAACACAGAGACACACTGACACCCAGTAACACAGACACACACTTACAACAAGTAACACAGACATACACTGACACCAAGTAACACAGACATACACTGACACCAAGTATCAAAGACATACAATTACACCAAGTAACAAAGACACACACTTACACCAAGTAACAAAGACAGACACTGATTCCCAGTAACACAGACACACACTTACACCAAGTAACAGACATACACTGACACCCAGGAACACAAAAAAACACACACGGACACCCAGTAACACAGAGAAACACTAATAAACAGTAACAAAGACATCCACTGACACCAAGTAACACAGTCACACACTGACACCCAGTAACAAAGACATACACTGACACCAAGTCACAAAGACATACACTGATACCAAGTCACAAAGACATACACTGATACCCAGTAACACAGACACACACTGACACCAAGTAACAAAGACATACACTGACACCAAGTAACAAAGACATACACTTACACCAAGTAACAAAGACAGACAATTACACCAAGTAACAAAGACATCCACTTGCACCAAATATTTTGACATACACTGACACCAAGTAACAAAGACATACATGATACCCATTAACACAGACACACACTTGCACCAAGTAACACAGACATACACTGACACCAAGTAACAAAGACATGCACTGATACCCTGTAACACTGACACACACTTACACCAAGTAACAAAGACAGACACTGATACCCAGTAACACAGACACACACGGACACCAAGTAACAAATACATACACAGACACCAAGTAACAAAGACAAACACAGACACCAAGTAACAAAGACATACACTGACACCCAGTAACACAGACACACACTGACACCAAGTAACAAAGACATACACTTACACCAAGTAACACAGACACACACTGACTCCCGGTAACAATGACATACACTGATACCAAGTCACAAAGACATACACTGACACCAAGTAACAAAGAGATACACTGATACCCAGGAACACAGACACACACTTACACCAAGTAACAAAGACATACACTTACACCAAGTAACACAGACATACACTGACACCAAGTAACAAAGACATACAATTACACCAAGTAACAAAGACACACACTTACACCAAGTAACACAGATATACACTGACACCAAGTAACAAAGACATGCGCTGACACCCAGTAATACAGAGACACACGAACACCAAGTAACAAAGGCACACACTTACACCAAGTAACACAGACACACACTGACACCCAGTAACACAGACACACACTTACACCAAGTAACACAGACTCACACCTACACCAAGTAACAAAGACATACACTTACACCAACTAACACAGATATACACTGACACCAAGTAACAAAGACATGCATTGACACCCAGTAACACAGACACACACGGACACCAAGGAACAAAGAAACACACTTACACCAAGTAACACAGAGACACACTGACACCCAGTAACACAGACACACACTTACAACAAGTAACACAGACATACACTGACACCAAGTAACACAGACATACACTGACACCAAGTATCAAAGACATACAATTACACCAAGTAACAAAGACACACACTTACACCAAGTAACAAAGACAGACACTGATTCCCAGTAACACAGACACACACTTACACCAAGTAACAGACATACACTGACACCCAGGAACACAAAAAAACACACACGGACACCCAGTAACACAGAGAAACACTAATAAACAGTAACAAAGACATCCACTGACACCAAGTAACACAGTCACACACTGACACCCAGTAACAAAGACATACACTGACACCAAGTCACAAAGACATACACTGATACCAAGTCACAAAGACATACACTGATACCCAGTAACACAGACACACACTGACACCAAGTAACAAAGACATACACTGACACCAAGTAACAAAGACATACACTTACACCAAGTAACAAAGACAGACAATTACACCAAGTAACAAAGACATCCACTTGCACCAAATATTTTGACATACACTGACACCAAGTAACAAAGACATACATGATACCCATTAACACAGACACACACTTGCACCAAGTAACACAGACATACACTGACACCAAGTAACAAAGACATGCACTGATACCCTGTAACACTGACACACACTTACACCAAGTAACAAAGACAGACACTGATACCCAGTAACACAGACACACACGGACACCAAGTAACAAATACATACACAGACACCAAGTAACAAAGACATACACTGACACCCAGTAACACAGACACACACGGACACCAAGTAACAAAGACATACATTTACACCAAGTAACACAGACACACACTGACTCCAAGTAACAAAGACACACACTTACACCAAATAACACAGATATACACTGACACCAAGTAACAAAGACATGCGCTGACACCCAGTAATACAGAGACACACGAACACCAAGTAACAAAGGCACACACTTACACCAAGTAACACAGACACACACTGACTCCCAGTAACAAAGTCATACAATGATACCCAGGAACACAGACACACACTTACACCAAGTAACACAGACATAAACTGACACCAAGTAACAAAGACATACAATTACAGCAAGTCACAAAGACATACACTGATACCAAGTCACAAAGACATACACTGATACCCAGTAACACAGACACACACTTACACCAAGTAACAAAGACAGACACTGATACCCAGTAACACAGACACACACTTACACCAAGTAACAAAGACATACACTGACACCCAGTAACACAGAGAAACACTAATAAACAGTAACACAGACATACACTGACACCAAGTCACAAAGACACACACTGACACCCAGTAACAAAGATATACACTGATACCCAGTAACACAGACACACACTGACACCCAGTAACAAAGATATACACTGACACCAAGTCACAAAGACATACACTGATACCCAGTAACACAGACACACACTGACACCCAGTAACAAAGACATACACTGATACCAAGTCACAAAGACATACACTGATACCCAGTAACACAGACACACGCTGACACCAAGTAACCAAGACATACACTGACACCAAGTTACAAAGACATACACTTACAACAAGTAACAAAGACATACACTTACACCAAGTATTTTGACATACACTGACACAAAGTAACAAAGACATACAATGATACCCAGTAACACAGACACACACTTACACCAAGTAACAAAGACATACACTGACACCAAGTCACAAAGACACACTCTGACACCCAGTAACAAAGACATACACTGATACCAATTCACAAAGACATACACTGATACCCAGTAACACAGACACACACTTACACCAAGTAACACAGACATACACTGTCACCAAGTAACAATGACATACACTGATACTCAGTAACACATAAACACACTTACACCAAGTAACAAAGACAGACACTGATACCCAGTAACACAGACACACACTGACACCAAGTAACAAAGACATACACTGACACCCGGTAACAAAGACATACACTGACACCCAGTAACACAGACACACACTTACACCAAGTAACACAGACACACACTTACACAAAGTAACAAAGACATACACTTACACCAAGTAACACAGACATACACTGACAGCAAGTAACAAAGACATACAATTACACCAAGTAACAAAGACACTCACTTACGCCAAGTAACACAGATATACACTGACACCAAGTAACAAAGACATGCACTGACACCCAGTAACACAGACACACACGGACACCAAGTAACAAAGACACACACTTACACCAAGTAACACAGAGACACACTGACACCCAGTAACACAGACATACACTTACACCAAGTAACACAGACACACACTTGCACCAAGGAACAAAGACATACAGTAACATCAAGTAACACAGACATACACTGACACCAAGTATCAAAGACATACAATTACACCAAGTAACAAAGACACACACTTACACCAAGTAACAAAGACAGACACTGATACCCAGTAACACAGACACACACTTACAAAAAGTAACAAAGACATACACTGACACCCAGTAACACAAAAAAACACACACGGACACCCAGTAACACAGAGAAACACTAATAAACAGTAACAAAGACATCCACTGACACCAAGTAACACAGTCACACACTGACACCCAGTAACAAAGACATACACTGACACCAAGTCACAAAGACATACACTGATACCAAGGCACAAAGACATACACTGATACCCAGTAACACAGACACACACTGACACCAAGTAACAAAGACATACACTGACACCAAGTAACAAAGACATACCCTTACACCAAGTAACAAAGACAGACAATTACACCAAGTAACAAAGACATCCACTTGCACCAAATATTTTGACATACACTGACACCAAGTAACAAATACATACACTGATACCCAGTAACACAGACAAAACACTTACACCAAGTAACAAAGACATACACTGACACCAAGTCACAAAGACACACACTGACACCCAGTAACAAAGACATACACTGACACCAAGTCACAAAGACATACACTGATACCCAGTAACACAGACACACACGTACACCAAGTAACACAGACATACACTGACACCCAGTAACACAGACACACACTTACACCAAGAAACAAAGCCATACACTTACACCAAGTAACACAGACATACACTGACACCAAGTAACAAAGACGTACACTGACACCAAGTAACAAAGACGTACACTTACACCAAGTAACAAAGACAGATAATTACACCAAGTAACAAAGACATACACGTACACCAAGTATTTTGACATACACTGACACCAAGTAACAAAGACATGCACTGACACCCAGTAACACAGACACACACGGACACCAAGTAACAAAGACACACACTTACACCAAGTAACACAGACACACACTGACACCCAGTATCAAAGACACACACTTACACAAAGTAACAAAGTCAGACACTGAAACCAAGTAACAAAGACATACACTGATACCCAGTAACACAGACACACACTGACACCAAGTAACACAGACATACACTGACACCAAGTAACAAAGACATACACTGATACCCAGGAACACAGACACACACTTACACCAAGTGACACAGACACACACTTACTCCAAGTAACAAAGACATACACTTCCACCAAGTAACAAAGACACACACTTACACCAAGTAACAAAGACATACACTGACACCCAGTAACACAAACAAACACACACTGACACCCATCAACACAGAGATACACTAATAAACAGTAACAAAGAAGTACACTGACACCAAATATCGCAGACACACACTGACACACGGTACCAAAGACATACACTGACACCAAGTCACAAAGACATTCACTGATACCAAGTCACAAAGACATACACTAATACCCAGTAACACAGACACACACTGACACCAAGTAACAAAGACATGCACTGACACCAAGTAACAAAGACATACACTTACACCAAGTAACAAAGACGGACAATTACACCAAGTAACAAAGACATACACTTACACCAAGTATTTTGACATACACTGACACCAAGTAACAAAGACATACACTGATACCCAGTAACACAGATACACCCTTACACCTTGTAACAAAGACATACACTGACACCAAGTCACAAAGACACACACTGACACCCAGTAACAAAGACATACACTGACACCCAGGAACACAGACACACACGGACACCAAGTAACAAAGACACAGACTTACACCAAGTAACACAGACACAAACTGACACCCAGTAACACAGACACACACTTACACCAAGTAACAAAGACATACACTGATACCCAGTAACACAGACACACACTCACGCCCGGTAACAAAGACATACACTGACACCCAGTAACAAAGACATACACTGACACCCAGGAACACAGACAGACACGGACACCAAGTAACAAAGACACAGACTTACACCAAGTAACACAGACACAAACTGACACCCAGTAACACAGACACACACTTACACCAAGTAACAAAGACATACACTGATACCCAGTAACACAGACACACACTCACGCCCGGTAACAAAGATATACACTGACACCCAGTAACACAGACTCACACGGACACCAAGTAACAAAGACACAGACTTACACCAAGTAACACAGACACAAACTGACACCCAGTAACACAGGCACACACTTACACCAAGTAACAAAGACATACACTGATACCCAGTAACACAGGCTCACACTTACACCAAGTAACAATGACATACACTGACACCAAGTCACAAAGACACACACGGACACCCAGTAACAAAGACATACACTGACATCAAGTCACAAAGACATACACTGATACCCAGTAACACAGACACACACTTACACCAAGTAACAAAGACATGCACTGATACCCTGCAACACAGACACACGCTTACACCAAGGAACAAAGACAGACACTGATACCCAGTAACACAGACATACACTGACACCAAGTAACAAAGACGTACACTGACACCAAGTAACAAAGACGTACACTTACACCAAGTAACAAAGACAGATAATTACACCAAGTAACAAAGACATACACGTACACCAAGTATTTTGACATACACTGACACCAAGTAACAAAGACATGCACTGACACCCAGTAACACAGACACACACGGACACCAAGTAACAAAGACACACACTTACACCAAGTAACACAGACACACACTGACACCCAGTATCAAAGACACACACTTACACAAAGTAACAAAGTCAGACACTGAAACCAAGTAACAAAGACATACACTGATACCCAGTAGCACAGACACACACTGACACCAAGTAACACAGACATACACTGACACCAAGTAACAAAGATATACACTGATACCCAGGAACACAGACACACACTTACACCAAGTGACACAGACACACACTTACTCCAAGTAACAAAGACATACACTTCCACCAAGTAACAAAGACACACACTTACACCAAGTAACAAAGACATACACTGACACCCAGTAACACAAACAAACACACACTGACACCCATCAACACAGAGAAACACTAATAAACAGTAACAAAGACGTACACTGACACCAAATATCGCAGACACACACTGACACACGGTACCAAAGACATACACTGACACCAAGTCACAAAGACATTCACTGATACCAAGTCACAAAGACATACACTAATACCCAGTAACACAGACACACACTGACACCAAGTAACAAAGACATGCACTGACACCAAGTAACAAAGACATACACTTACACCAAGTAACAAAGACAGACAATTACACCAAGTAACAAAGACATACACTTACACCAAGTATTTTGACATACACTGACACCAAGTAACAAAGACATACACTGATACCCAGTAACACAGATACACCCTTACACCTTGTAACAAAGACATACACTGACACCAAGTCACAAAGACACACACTGACACCCAGTAACAAAGACATACACTGACACCCAGGAACACAGACACACACGGACACCAAGTAACAAAGACACAGACTTACACCAAGTAACACAGACACAAACTGACACCCAGTAACACAGACACACACTTACACCAAGTAACAAAGACATACACTGATACCCAGTAACACAGACACACACTCACGCCCGGTAACAAAGACATACACTGACACCCAGTAACAAAGACATACACTGACACCCAGTAACACAGACTCACACGGACACCAAGTAACAAAGACACAGACTTACACCAAATAACACAGACACAAACTGACACCCAGTAACACAGGCACACACTTACACCAAGTAACAAAGTCATACACTGATACCCAGTAACACAGGCTCACACGTACACCAAGTAACAATGACATACACTGACACCAAGTCACAAAGACACACACGGACACCCAGTAACAAAGACATACACTGACATCAAGTCACAAAGACAAACACTGATACCCAGTAACACAGACACACACTTACACCAAGTAACAAAGACATGCACTGATACCCTGCAACACAGACACACACTTACACCAAGTAACAAAGACAGACACTGATACCCAGTAACACAGACATACACTGACACCAAGTAACAAAGACATACACTTACACCAAGTAACAAAGACAGGCACTTACACCAAGTAACAAAGACAGACACTGACACCCAGTAACAAAGACATACACTGACATCAAGTCACAAAGACATACATGAAACCCATTAACACAGACACACACTTACACCAAGTAACGCAGACATACACTGACACCAAGTAACAAAGACATGCGCTGACACCCAGTAATACAGAGACACACGAACACCAAGTAACAAAGGCACACACTTACACCAAGTAACACAGAAACACACTGACACCCAGTAACAAAGTCATACAATGATACCCAGGAACACAGACACACACTTACACCAAGTAACACAGACATAAACTGACACCAAGTAACAAAGACATACAATTACAGCAAGTCACAAAGACATACACTGATACCAAGTCACAAAGACATACACTGATACCCAGTAACACAGACACACAATTACACCAAGTAACAAAGACAGACACTGATACCCAGTAACACAGACACACACTGACACCAAGTAACAAAGACATACACTGACACCCAGTAACACAGAGAAACACTAATAAACAGTAACACAGACATACACTGACACCAAGTCACAAAGACACACACTGACACCCAGTAACAAAGATATACACTGATACCCAGTAACACAGACACACACTGACACCCAGTAACAAAGACATACACTGATACCAAGTCACAAAGACATACACTGATACCCAGTAACACAGACACACGCTGACACCAAGTAACCAAGACATACACTGACACCAAGTTACAAAGACATACACTTACAACAAGTAACAAAGACATACACTTACACCAAGTATTTTGACATACACTGACACCAAGTAACAAAGACATACAATGATACCCAGTAACACAGACACACACTTACACCAAGTAACAAAGACATACACTGACACCAAGTCACAAAGACACACTCTGACACCCAGTAACAAAGACATACACTGATACCCAGTAACACAGACACACACTTACACCAAGTAACACAGACATACACTGTCACCAAGTAACAATGACATACACTGATACTCAGTAACACATAAACACACTTACACCAAGTAACAAAGACAGACACTGATACCCAGTAACACAGACACACACTGACACCAAGTAACAAAGACATACACTGACACCCGGTAACAAAGACATACACTGACACCCAGTAACACAGACACACACTTACACCAAGTAACACAGACACACACTTACACAAAGTAACAAAGACATACACTTACACCAAGTAACACAGATATACACTGACAGCAAGTAACAAAGACATACAATTACACCAAGTAACAAAGACACTCACTTACGCCAAGTAACACAGATATACACTGACACCAAGTAACAAAGACATGCACTGACACCCAGTAACACAGACACACACGGACACCAAGTAACAAAGACACACACTTACACCAAGTAACACAGAGACACACTGACACCCAGTAACACAGACACACACTTACACCAAGTAACACAGACAAACACTTGCACCAAGGAATAAAGACATACAGTAACATCAAGTAACACAGACATACACTGACACCAAGTATCAAAGACATACAATTACACTAAGTAACAAAGACACACACTTACACCAAGTAACAAAGAGAGACACTGATATCCAGTAACACAGACACACACTTACACCAAGTAACAAAGACATACACTGACACCCAGTAACACAAAAAAACACACACGGACACCCAGTAACACAGAGAAACACTAATAAACAGTAACAAAGACATCCACTGACACCAAGTAACACAGTCACACACTGACACCCAGTAACAAAGACATACACTGACACCAAGTCACAAAGGCATACACTGATACCAAGGCACAAAGACATACACTGATACCCAGTAACACAGACACACACTGACACCAAGTAACAAAGACATACACTGACACCAAGTAACAAAGACATACCCTTACACCAAGTAACAAAGACAGACAATTACACCAAGTAACAAAGACATCCACTTGAACCAAATATTTTGACATACACTGACACCAAGTAACAAATTCATACACTGATACCCAGTAACACAGACAAAACACTTACACCAAGTAACAAAGACATACACTGACACCAAGTCACAAAGACACACACTGACACCCAGTAACAAAGACATACACTGACACCAAGTCACAAAGACATACACTGATACCCAGTAACACAGACACACACGTACACCAAGTAACACAGGCATACACTGACACCCAGTAACACAGACACACACTTACACCAAGAAACAAAGCCATACACTTACACCAAGTAACACAGACATACACTGACACCAAGTAACAAAGACGTACACTGACACCAAGTAACAAAGACGTACACTTACACCAAGTAACAAAGACAGATAATTACACCAAGTAACAAAGACATACACGTACACCAAGTATTTTGACATACACTGACACCAAGTAACAAAGACATGCACTGACACCCAGTAACACAGACACACACGGACACCAAGTAACAAAGACACACACTTACACCAAGTAACACAGACACACACTGACACCCAGTATCAAAGACACACACTTACACAAAGTAACAAAGTCAGACACTGAAACCAAGTAACAAAGACATACACTGATACCCAGTAACACAGACACACACTGACACCAAGTAACACAGACATACACTGACACCAAGTAACAAAGACATACACTGATACCCAGGAACACAGACACACACTTCCACCAAGTGACACAGACACACACTTACTCCAAGTAACAAAGACATACACTTCCACCAAGTAACAAAGACACACACTTACACCAAGTAACAAAGACATACACTGACACCCAGTAACACAAACAAACACACACTGACACCCATCAACACAGAGAAACACTAATAAACAGTAACAAAGACGTACACTGACACCAAATATCGCAGACACACACTGACACACGGTACCAAAGACATACACTGACACCAAGACACAAAGACATTCACTGATACCAAGTCACAAAGACATACACTAATACCCAGTAACACAGACACACACTGACACCAAGTAACAAAGACATGCACTGACACCAGGTAACAAAGACATACACTTACACCAAGTAACAAAGACAGACAATTACACCAAGTAACAAAGACATACACTTACACCAAGTATTTTGACATACACTGACACCAAGTAACAAAGACATACACTGATACCCAGTAACACAGATACACCCTTACACCTTGTAACAAAGACATACACTGACACCAAGTCACAAAGACACACACTGACACCCAGTAACAAAGACATACACTGACACCCAGGAACACAGACACACACGGACACCAAGTAACAAAGACACAGACTTACACCAAGTAACACAGACACAAACTGACACCCAGTAACACAGACACACACTTACACCAAGTAACAAAGACATACACTGATACCCAGTAACACAGACACACACTCACGCCCGGTAACAAAGACATACACTGACACCCAGTAACAAAGACATACACTGACACCCAGTAACACAGACTCACACGGACACCAAGTAACAAAGACTCAGACTTACACCAAGTAACACAGACACAAACTGACACCCAGTAACACAGCCACACACTTACACCAAGTAACAAAGACATACACTGATACCCAGTAACAAAGGCTCACACTTACACCAAGTAACAATGACATACACTGACACCAAGTCACAAAGACACACACGGACACCCAGTAACAAAGACATACACTGACATCAAGTCACAAAGACATACACTGATACCCAGTACCACAGAGACACACTTACACCAAGTAACAAAGACATGCACTGATACCCTGCAACACAGACACACACTTACACCAAGTAACAAAGACAGACACTGATACCCAGTAACACAGACATACACTGACACCAAGTAACAAAGACATACACTTACACCAAGTAACAAAGACAGGCACTTACACCAAGTAACAAAGACAGACACTGACACCCAGTAACAAAGACATACACTGACATCAAGTCACAAAGACATACATGAAACCCATTAACACAGACACACACTTACACCAAGTAACGCAGACATACACTGACACCAAGTAACAAAGACATGCACTGATACCCTGTAACACTGACACACACTTACACCAAGTAACAAAGACAGACACTGATACCCAGTAACACAGACACACACTTACACCAAGTAACAAAGACATACACAGACACCAAGTAACAAAGACATACACTGACACCCAGTAACACAGACACACACGGACACCAAGTAACAAAGACATACACTTACACCAAGTAACACAGACACACACTGACTCCCGGTAACAATGACATACACTGATACCAAGTCACAAAGACATACACTGACACCAAGTAACAAAGAGATACACTGATACCCAGGAACACAGACACACACTTACACCAAGTAACAAAGACATACACTTACACCAAGTAACACAGACATACACTGACACCAAGTAACAAAGACATACAATTACACCAAGTAACAAAGACACACACTTACACCAAGTAACACAGATATACACTGACACCAAGTAACAAAGACATGCGCTGACACGCAGTAATACAGAGACACACGAACACCAAGTTACAAAGGCACACACTTACACCAAGTAACACAGACACACACTGACACCCAGTAACACAGACACACACTTACATTAAGTAACACAGACATACACTGACACCAAGTAACAAAGTCATACAATGATACCCAGGAACACAGACACACACTTACACCAAGTAACACAGACACAAACTTACACCAAGTAACAAAGACATACACTTACACCAACTAACACAGACATAAACTGACACCAAGTAACAAAGACATACAATTACAGCAAGTAACAAAGACACACACTTACACCAAGTAACAAAGAAAGACATTGATACCCAGTAACACAGACACACATTTACACCAAGTAACAAAGACATACACTGACACCCAGTAACACAGAGAAACACTAATAAACAGTAACACAGACATACACTGACACCAAGTCACAAAGACACACACTGACACCCAGTAACAAAGACATACACTGACATCAAGTTACAAAGACATACATGAAACCCATTAACACAGACACACACTTACACCAAGTAACGCAGACATACACTGACACCAAGTAACAAAGACATGCACTGATACCCTGTAACACTGACACACACTTACACCAAGTAACAAAGACAGACACTGATACCCAGTAACACAGACACACACTTACACCAAGTAACAAAGACATACACAGACACCAAGTAACAAAGACATACACTGACACCTAGCAACACAGACACACACGGACACCAAGTAACAAAGACATACACTTACACCAAGTAACACAGACACACACTGACTCCCGGTAACAATGACATACACTGATACCAAGTCACAAAGACATACACTGACACCAAGTAACAAAGAGATACACTGATACCCAGGAACACAGACACACACTTACACCAAGTAACAAAGACATACACTGACACCCAGTAACACAGAGAAACACTAATAAACAGTAACACAGACATACACTGACACCAAGTCACAAAGACACACACTGACACCCAGTAACAAAGACATACACTGACATCAAGTTACAAAGACATACATGAAACCCATTAACACAGACACACACTTACACCAAGTAACGCAGACATACACTGACACCAAGTAACAAAGACATGCACTGATACCCTGTAACACTGACACACACTTACACCAAGTAACAAAGACAGACACTGATACCCAGTAACACAGACACACACTTACACCAAGTAACAAAGACATGCACAGACACCAAGTAACAAAGACATACACTGACACCCAGCAACACAGACACACACGGACACCAAGTAACAAAGACATACACTTACACCAAGTAACACAGACACACACTGACTCCCGGTAACAATGACATACACTGATACCAAGTCACAAAGACATACACTGACACCAAGTAACAAAGAGATACACTGATACCCAGGAACACAGACACACACTTAAACCAAGTAACAAAGACATACACTTACACCAAGTAACACAGATATACACTGACACCAAGTAACAAAGACATACAATTACACCAAGTAACAAAGAGACACACTTACACCAAGTAACACAGATATACACTGACACCAAGTAACAAAGACATGCGCTGACACGCAGTAATACAGAGACACACGAACACCAAGTTACAAAGGCACACACTTACACCAAGTAACACAGACACACACTGACACCCAGTAACACAGACACACACTTACATTAAGTAACACAGACATACACTGGCACCAAGTAACAAAGTCATACAATGATACCCAGGAACACAGACACACACTTACACCAAGTAACACAGACACAGACTTACACCAAGTAACAAAGACATACACTTACACCAACTAACACAGACATAAACTGACACCAAGTAACAAAGACATACAATTACAGCAAGTAACAAAGACACACACTTACACCAAGTAACAAAGACAGACATTGATACCCAGTAACACAGACACACACTTACACCAAGTAACAAAGACATACACTGACACCAAGTAACACAGAGAAACACTAATAAACAGTAACACAGACATACACTGACACCAAGTCACAAAGACACACACTGACACCCAGTAACAAAGATATACACTGACACCAAGTCACAAAGACATACACTGATACCAAGTCACAAAGACATACACTGATACCCAGTAACACAGACACACACTGGCACCAAGTAACAAAGACATACACTGACACCAAGTAACAAAGACATACCCTTACACCAAGTAACAAAGACCGACAATTACACCAAGTAACAAAGACATCCACTTGCACCAAATATATTGACATACACTGACACCAAGTAACAAATACATACACTGATACCCAGTAACACAGACACACACTTACACCAAGTAACAAAGACTTACACTGACACCAAGTCACAAAGACACACACTGACACCCAGTAACAAAGACATACACTGACACCAAGTCACAAAGACATACACTGATACCCAGTATCACAGACACACACGTACACCAAGTAACACAGACATACACTGACACCCAGTAACACAGACACACACTTACACCAAGAAACAAAGCCATACACTTACACCAAGTAACACAGACATACACTGACACCAAGTAACAAAGACGTACACTGACACCAAGTAACAAAGACGTACACTTACACCAAGTAACAAAGACAGATAATTACACCAAGTAACAAAGACATACACTTACACCAAGTAACACAGACATACACTGACACCAAGTAACAAAGACATACAATTACAGCAAGTAACAAAGACACACACTTACACCAAGTAACACAGATATACACTGACACCAAGTAACAAAGACATGCGCTGACACGCAGTAATACAGAGACACACGAACACCAAGTTACAAAGGCACACACTTACACCAAGTAACACAGACACACACTGACACCCAGTAACACAGACACACACTTACATTAAGTAACACAGACATACACTGACACCAAGTAACAAAGTCATACAATGATACCCAGGAACACAGACACACACTTACACCAAGTAACACAGACACAAACTTACACCAAGTAACAAAGACATACACTTACACCAACTAACACAGACATAAAATGTCACCAAGTAACAAAGACATACAATTACAGCAAGTAACAAAGACACACACTTACACCAAGTAACAAAGACAGACATTGATACCCAGTAACACAGACACACACTTACACCAAGTAACAAAGACATACACTGACACCCAGTAACACAGAGAAACACTAATAAACAGTAACACAGACATACACTGACACCAAGTCACAAAGACACACACTGACACCCAGTAACAAAGACATACACTGACATCAAGTTACAAAGACATACATGAAACCCATTAACACAGAAACACACTTACACCAAGTAACGCAGACATACACTGACACCAAGTAACAAAGACATGCACTGATACCCTGTAACACTGACACACACTTACACCAAGTAACAAAGACAGACACTGATACCCAGTAACACAGACACACACTTACACCAAGGAACAAAGACATACACATACACCAAGTAACAAAGACATACACTGACACCCAGCAACACAGACACACACGGACACCAAGTAACAAAGACATACACTTACACCAAGTAACACAGACACACACTGACTCCCGGTAACAATGACATACACTGATACCAAGTCACAAAGACATACACAGACACCAAGTAACAAAGAGATACACTGATACCCAGGAACACAGACACACACTTACACCAAGTAACAAAGACATACACTTACACCAAGTAACACAGACATACACTGACACCAAGTAACAAAGACATACAATTACACCAAGTAACAAAGACACACACTTACACCAAGCAACACAGATATACACTGACACCAAGTAACAAAGACATGCGCTGACACGCAGTAATACAGAGACACACGAACACCAAGTTACAAAGGCACACACTTACACCAAGTAACACAGCACACACACTGACACCCAGTAACACAGACACACACTTACATTAAGTAACACAGACATACACTGACACCAAGTAACAAAGTCATACAATGATACCCAGGAACACAGACACACACTTACACCAAGTAACACAGACATAAACTGACACCAAGTAACAAAGACATACAATTACAGCAAGTAACAAAGACACACACTTACACCAAGTAACAAAGACAGACATTGATACCCAGTAACACAGACACACACTTACACCAAGTAACAAAGACATACACTGACACCCAGTAACACAGAGAAACACTAATAAACAGTAACACAGACATACACTGACACCAAGTCACAAAGACACACACTGACACCCAGTAACAAAGATATACACTGACACCAAGTCACAAAGACATACACTGATACCAAGTCACAAAGACATACACTGATACCCAGTAACACAGACACACACTGACACCAAGTAACAAAGACATACACTGACACCAAGTAACAAAGACATACCCTTACACCAAGTAACAAAGACAGACAATTACACCAAGTAACAAAGACATCCACTTGCACCAAATATATTGACATACACTGACACCAAGTAACAAATACATACACTGATACCCAGTAACACAGACACACACTTACACCAAGTAACAAAGACTTACACTGACACCAAGTCACAAAGACACACACTGACACCCAGTAACAAAGACATACACTGACACCAAGTCACAAAGACATACACTGATACCCAGTAACACAGACACACACGTACACCAAGTAACACAGACATACACTGACACCCAGTAACACAGACACACACTTACACCAAGAAACAAAGCCATACACTTACACCAAGTAACACAGACATACACTGACACCAAGTAACAAAGACGTACACTGACACCAAGTAACAAAGACGTACACTTACACCAAGTAACAAAGACAGATAATTACACCAAGTAACAAAGACATACACGTACACCAAGTATTTTGACATACACTGACACCAAGTAACAAAGACATGCACTGACACCCAGTAACACAGACACACACGGACACCAAGTAACAAATACACACACTTACACCAAGTAACACAGACACACACTGACACCCAGTATCAAAGACACACACTTACACAAAGTAACAAAGTCAGACACTGAAACCAAGTAACAAAGACATATACTGATACCCATTACACAGACACACACTGACACCAAGTAACACAGATATACACTGACACCAAGTAACAAAGACATGCACTGATACCCAGGAACACAGACACACACTTACACCAAGTAACACAGACACACACTTACTCCAAGTAACAAAGACATACTCTTCCACCAAGTAACAAAGACACACACTTACACCAAGTAACAAAGACATACACTGACACCCAGTAACACAAACAAACACACACTGACACCCATCAACACAGAGAAACACTAATAAACAGTAACAAAGACGTACACTGACACCAAATATCGCAGACACACACTGACACACGGTAACAAAGACATACACTGACACCAAGTAACAAAGACATGCACTGACACCAAGTAACAAAGACATACACTTACACCAAGTAACAAAGACAGACAATTACACCAAGTAACAAAGACATACACTTACACCAAGTATTTTGACATACACTGACACCAAGTAACAAAGACATACACTGATACCCAGTAACACAGATACACCCTTACACCTTGTAACAAAGACATACACTGACACCAAGTCACAAAGACACACACTGACATCCAGTAACAAAGACATACACTGACACCCAGTAACACAGACACACACGGACACCAAGTAACAAAGACACAGACTTACACCAAGTAACACAGACACAAACTGACACCCAGTAACACAGACACACACTTACACCAAGTAACAAAGACATACACTGATACCCAGTAACACAGACACACACTCACGCCCGGTATCAAAGACATACACTGACACCCAGTAACAAAGACATACACTGACACCCAGTAACACAGACTCACACGGACACCAAGTAACAAAGACACAGACTTACACCAAGTAACACAGACACAAACTGACACCCAGTAACACAGGCACACACTTACACCAAGTAACAAAGACATACACTGATACCCAGTAACACAGGCTCACACTTACACCAAGTAACAATGACATACACTGACACCAAGTCACAAAGACACACACTGACACCCAGTAACAAAGACATACACTGACATCAAGTCACAAAGACATACACTGATACCCAGTAACACAGACACACACTTACACCAAGTAACAAAGACATGCACTGATACCCTGTAACACAGACACACACTTACACCAAGTAACAAAGACAGACACTGATACCCAGTAACACAGACATACACTGACTCAAAGTAACAAAGACATACACTTACACCAAGTAACAAAGACAGGCACTTACACCAAGTAACAAAGACAGACACTGACACCCAGTAACAAAGACATACACTGACATCAAGTCACAAAGACATACATGATACCCATTAACACAGACACACACTTACACCAAGTAACGCAGACATACACTGACACCAAGTAACAAAGACATGCACTGATACCCTGTAACACTGACACACACTTACACCAAGTAACAAAGACAGACACTGATACCCAGTAACACAGACACACACTTACACCAAGTAACAAAGACATACACAGACACCAAGTAACAAAGACATACACTGACACCCAGTAACACAGACACACACTTACAGCAAGTAACAAAGACATACACTGACACCAAGTCACAAAGACAGACACTGACACCCAGTAACAAAGACATACACTGACACCAAGTAACAAAGACATACACTGATACCCAGTAACACAGACACACACTTACAGCAAATAACAAAGACATACACTGACACCAAGTGACAAAGACACACACTGACACCCAGTAACAAAGACATACACTGACACCAAGTCACAAAGACACACACTGACACCCAGTAACAAAGACATACACTGACACCAAGTAACAAAGACACATACTTACACCAAGTAACACAGACATACACTGACACCAAGTAACAAAGACAGACAATTACACCAAGTAACAAAGACATACACTTACACCAAGTATTTTGACATACACTGACACCAAGTAACAAAGACATACACTGATACCAAGTAACACAGACACACACTTACACCAAGTAACAAAGACATACACTGACACCAAGTCACAAAGACAGAATTTGACACCCAGTAACAAATACATATACTGACACAACGTCACAAAGACATACATTGATACCCAGTAACAAAGACATACACTGACACCCACTAACAAAGACATACACTGACACCAAGTCACAAAGACATACACTGATACCCAGGAACAAAGACATACACAGTAACACAGTAACACAGACACACACTTACAGCAAGTAACTTAGACATACACTGACACCAAGTCACAAAGACAGACACTGACACCCAGTAACAAAGACATACACTGACACCAAGTAACAAAGACATACACTGATACCCAGTAACACAGACACACACTTACAGCAAATAACAAAGACATACACCGACACCAAGTGACAAAGACACACACTGACACCCAGTAACAAAGACATACACTGACACCAAGTCACAAAGACATACACTGATACCCAGTAACAGAGACATACACTTACACCAAGTAACAAAGACACATACTTACACCAAGTAACACAGACATACACTGACACCAAGTAACAAAGACAGACAATTACACCAAGTAACAAAGACATACACTTACACCAAGTATTTTGACATACACTGACACCAAGTAACAAAGACATACACTGATACCAAGTAACACAGACACACACTTACACCAAGTAACAAAGACATACACTGACACCAAGTCACAAAGACAGACACTGACACCCAGTAACAAAGACATATACTGACACCAAGTCACAAAGACATACACTGATACCCAGTAAGACAGACACACACTTACACCAAGTAACAAAGACACACACTGATACCCAGTAACACAGACACACACTTACACCAAGTAACAAAGACATACACTGACACCCAGTAACAAAGACATGCACTGACACTCAGTAACACAGACACACACGCACACCAAGTAACAAAGACACACACTGACACCAAGTAACACAGACACACACTGACACCAAGTAAGACAAACAAACACACTGACACCCAGTAACAAAGACACACACTGACTCCTAGTAACAAAGACATACACTGACACCCAGTCACACAGATACACACTGGGCGGCACAGTGGTGCAGTGGTTAGCACTGAAGCCTCACTGCTCCAGGGACCCGGGTTCGATTCTGGGTACTGCCTGTGTGGAGTTTGCAAGTTCTGCCTGTGTCCTCGTGAGTTTCTTCCGGGTGCTTCTGTTTCCTCCCACATGCCAAAGACTTGCAGGTTGGTAGGTTAATTGGCCATTATAAATTGCCCCTAGTATAGGTAGGTGGTCGGGAAATATATAGGGACCGGTGGGGATGTTATTGGAATATGAGATTCGTGGAGGATTAGTATAAATTGTTGGTTGATGGTCGGCACAGACTCGGTGGGCCGAAGGGCCTGTTTCATTGCTGCGTCTCCAAACTAAACTAAATACTGACACCTAGTGTCACAGACACACACTGACACCCAGTAACACGCATTGAAACACAGGAACACAGACAAACACTGATACACAGTAACACAGACAGACACTGATACCCAGTAACACAGACACACTCTGACACCAAGTAACAAAGACATACACTTACAACAAGTAACAAAGACATACACTGATACCCAGTAACACAGACGCACACTTACACCAAGTAACACAGACATACACCTACACCAAGTATTTTGACATACACTTACACCAAGTAACAAAGACATACACTGACACCCAGTAACAAAGAAATCCACTGACACAAAGTAACAAAGACATACACTGATACCAAGTAACACAGACACACACTTACACCAAGTAATAAAGACATACACAGACACCAAGTCACAAAGACAGACACTGACACCCAGTAACAAAGACATATACTGACACCAAGTCACAAAGACAAACAATGATACCCAGTAACAAAGACATACACTGATACCCAGTAAGACAGACACACACTTACACCAAGTAACAAAGACACACACTGATACCCAGTAACACAGACACACGCTTACACCAAGTAACAAAGACATACACTGACACCCAGTAACAAAGACATGCACTGACACCCAGTAACACAGACAACAAGTAACAAAGACACACACTTACACCAAGTAACACAGACACACACTGACACCAAGTAAGACAAACAAACACACTGACACCCAGTAACACAGACACACACTGACACCTAGTAACAAAGACATACACTGACACCCAGTAACAAAGATACACACTGGGAGGCACAGTGGTGCAGTGGTTAGCACTGAAGCCTCACTGCTCTAGGGACCCGGGTTCGATTCTGGGTACTGCCTGTGCGGAGTTTGCAAGTTCTGCCTGTGTCTGGGTGGGTTTCCTCCGTGTGCTCCGGTTTCCTCCCACATGCCAAAGACTTGCAGGTTGGTAGGTTAATTGGCCATTATAAATTGCCCCTAGTATAGGTAGGTGGTCGGGAAATATATAGGGACCGGTGGGGATGTTATTGGAATACGAGATTCGTGTAGGATTAGTATAAATTGTTGGTTGATGGTCGGCACAGACTCGGTGGGCCGAAGGGCCTTTTTCAGTGCTGTGTCTCCAAACTAAACTAAATACTGAAACCTAGTGTCACAGACACACACTGACACCCAGTAACAAACACTGATACACAGGAACACAGACAGACACTGATACCCAGTAACACAGACACACACTGACACCAAGTAACAAAGACATACACTTACAACAAGTAACAAAGACATACACTGATACCCAGTAACACAGACGCACACTTACACCAAGTAACACAGAAATACACCTACACCAAGTATTTTGACATACACTTACACCAAGTAACAAAGACATACACTGACACCCAGTAACAAAGAAATCCACTGACACCAAGTAACAAAGACATACACTGACACCCAGGAACACAGACACACACTGACACCCACTAACAACGACATACACTGACACCAAGTCACAAAGACATACACTGATACCCAGGAACAAAGACATACACAGTAACACAGTAACACAGACACACACTTACAGCAAGTAACAAAGACATACACTGACACCAAGTCACAAAGACAGACACTGACACCCAGTAACAAAGACATACACTGACACCAAGTAACAAAGACATACACTGATACCCAGTAACACAGACACACACTTACAGCAAATAACAAAGACATACACTGACACCAAGTGACAAAGACACACACTGACACCCAGTAACAAAGACATACACTGACACCAAGTCACAAAGACATACACTGATACCCAGTAACAGAGACATACACTTACACCAAGTAACAAAGACACATACTTACACCAAGTAACACAGACATACACTGACACCAAGTAACAAAGACAGACAATTACACCAAGTAACAAAGACATACACTGACACCAAGTAACAAAGACATACACTGATACCAAGTAACACAGACACACACTTACACCAAGTAACAAAGACATACACTGACACCAAGTCACAAAGACAGACACTGACACCCAGTAACAAAGACATATACTGACACCAAGTCACAAAGACATACACTGATACCCAGTAACAAAGACATACACTGATACCCAGTAAGACAGACACACACTTACACCAAGTAACAAAGACACACACTGATACCCAGTAACACAGACACACACTTACACCAAGTAACAAAGACATACACTGACACCCAGTAACAAAGACATGCACTGACACTCAGTAACACAGACACACACGCACACCAAGTAACAAAGACACACACTGACACCAAGTAACACAGACACACACTGACACCAAGTAAGACAAACAAACACACTGACACCCAGTAACACAGACAAACACTGACACCTAGTAACAAAGACATACACTGACACCCAGTCACACAGATACACACTGGGCGGCACAGTGGTGCAGTGGTTAGCACTGAAGCCTCACTGCTCCAGGGACCCGGGTTCGATTCTGGGTACTGCCTGTGCGGAGTTTGCAAGTTCTGCCTGTGTCTGGGTGGGTTTCCTCAGTGTGCTCCGGTTTCCTCCCACATGCCAAAGACTTGCAGGTTGGTAGGTTAATTGGCCATTATAAATTGCCCCTAGTATAGGTAGGTGGTCGGCAAATATATCGGGACCGGTGGAGATGTTATTGGAATATGAGATTCGTGTAGGATTAGTATAAATTGTTGGTTGATGGTCGGCACAGACTCGGTGGGCCGAAGGGCCTGTTTCAGTGCTGTGTCTCCAAACTAAACTAAATACTGACACCTAGTGTCACAGACACACACTGACACCCAGTAACACGCACTGAAACACAGGAACACAGACAAACACTGATACACAGGAACACAGACAGACACTGATACCCAGTAACACAGACACACACTGACACCAAGTAACAAAGACATACACTTACAACAAGTAACAAAGACATACACTGACACCAAGTAACAAAGACATACACTGACACCCAGTAACACAGACGCACACTTACACCAAGTAACAAAGACATACACTGATACCCAGTAACAAAGACATACACTGATACCCAGTAAGACAGACACACACTTACACCAAGTAACAAAGACACACACTGATACCCAGTAACACAGACACACACTTACACCAAGTAACAAAGACATACACTGACACCCAGTAACAAAGACATGCACTGACACCCAGTAACACAGACACACACGCACACCAAGTAACAAAGACACACACTTACACCAAGTAACACAGACACACACTGACACCAAGTAAGACAAACAAACACACTGACACCCAGTAACACAGACACACACTGACACCTAGTAACAAAGACATACACTGACACCCAGTAACACAGATACACACTGGGCGGCACAGTGGTGCAGTGGTTAGCACTGAAGCCTCACAGCTCCAGGGACCCGGGTTCGATTCTGGGTATTGCCTGTGTGGAGTTTGCAAGTTCTCCCTCTGTCCTCGTGAGTTTCTTCCGGGTGCTTCTGTTTCCTCCCACATGCCAAAGACTTGCAGGTTGGTAGGTTAATTGGCCATTATAAATTGCCCCTAGTATAGGTAGGTGGTCGGCAAATATATAGGGACCGGTGGGGATGTTATTGGAATATGAGATTCGTGTAGGATTAGTATAAATTGTTGGTTGATGGTCGGCACAGACTCGGAGGGCCGAAGGGCCTGTTTCATTGCTGTGTCTCCAAACTAAACTATATACTGACACCTAGTGTCACAGACACACACTGACACCCAGCAACATGCACTGAAACACAGGAACACAGACAAACACTGATACACAGTAACACAGACAGACACTGATACCCAGTAACACAGACACACACTGACACCAAGTAACAAAGACATACACTTACAAAAAGTAACAAAGACATACACTGATACCCAGTAACACAGACGCACACTTACACCAAGTAACACAGACATACACCTACACCAAGTATTTTGACATACACTTACACCAAGTAACAAAGACATACACTGACACCCAGTAACAAAGAAATCCAGTGACACCAAGTAACAAAGACATACACTGATACCAAGTAACACAGACACACACTTACACCAAGTAACAAAGACATACACTGACACCAAGTCACAAAGCCAGACACTGACACCCAGTAACAAAGACATATACTGACACCAAGTCACAAAGACATACACAGATACCCAGTAACAAAGACACACACTGATACCCAGTAACACAGACACACACTTACACCAAGTAACAAAGACATACACTGACACCCAGTAACAAAGACATGCACTGACACCCAGTAACACAGACACACACGGACACCAAGTAGCAAAGACACACACTTACACCAAGTAACACAGACACACACTGACACCAAGTAAGACAAACTAACACACTGACACCCAGTAACACAGACACACACTGACACCTAGTAACAAAGACCTACACTGACACCCAGGAACACAGACACACACTGACACCCACTAACAAAGACATACACTGACACCCAGTCACAAAGACATACACTGATACCCAGGAACAAAGACATACACAGTAACACAGTAACACAGACACACACTTACACCAAGTAAGACAAACTAACACACTGACACCCAGTAACACAGACACACACTGACACCTAGTAACAAAGACCTACACTGACACCCAGGAACACAGACACACACTGACACCCACTAACAAAGACATACACTGACACCAAGTCACAAAGACACACACTGACACCCAGTAACAAAGACATACACTGACACCAAGTAACAAAGACATACACTGATACCCAGTAACACAGACACACACGTACACCAAATAACAAAGACATACACTGACACCAAGTCCAAAGACACACACTGACACCCAGTAACAAAGACATACACTGACACCAAGTCACAAAGACATACACTGATACCCATTAACAGAGACATACACTTACACCAAGTAACAAAGACACATACTTACATCAAGTAACACAGACATACACTGACACCAAGTAACAAAGACAGACAATTACACCAAGTAACAAAGACATACACTTACACCAAGTATTTTGACATACACTGACACCAAGTAACAAAGACATACACTGATACCAAGTAACACAGGCACACACTTACACCAAGTAACAAAGACATACACTGACACCAAGTCACAAAGACAGACACTGACACCCAGTAACAAAGACATATACTGACACCAAGTCACAAAGACATACACTGATACCCAGTAACAAAGACATACACTGATACCCAGTAAGACAGACACACACTTACACCAAGTAACAAAGACACACACTGACACCCAGTAATTAAGACATACAATGACTCCAAGTCACAAACACATACACTGACACCAAGTAACAAAGACATACACTTACACCCAGTAACTAAGACATACAATGACTCCAAGTCACAAACACATACACTGACACCAGGTAACACAGACATACACTTACACCAAGTATTTTGACAGACACTTACACAAAGTAACAAAGACGTACACTGACACCAAGTAACAAAGACATACACTGATACCCAGTAACACAGACACACACTTACACCAAGTAACAAAGACGTACACTGGCACCAAGTCACAAAGACACACACTGACACCCAGTAAAAAAGAGAAACACTGACACCAAGTATCAAAGACATACACTGACACCCAGTAACACAGACACACACTTACACCAAGTAACAAAGACATACACTGACACCAAGTCACAAAGTCACTCGCTGAAACCTAGTAACAAAGACATACAATGACACCAAGTCACAAACACATAAACTGACACCAAGTAACAAAGACATACACTTAAATCCAGTAACAAAGACATACATTGATACCCAGTAACACAGACACACACTGACACCCAGTTAGAAACACACAATGACCCCCAGTAACACAGACACACACTTACCCCCAGTAACACAGACATACACTTACACCAAGTAACAAAGACATACACTGATACCCAGTAACACAGACGCACACTTACACCAAGTAACAAAGACATACACTGACACCAAGTAACAAAGACATGCACTGACACCCAGTAACACAGACACACACGGACACCAAGTAACAAAGACACACACTTACACCAAGTAACACAGACACACACTGACACCAAGTAACAAAGACGTACACTGGCACCAAGTCACAAAGAGACACACTGACACCCAGTAAAAAAGAGAAACACTGACACCAAGTATCAAAGACATACACTGACACCCAGTAACACAGACACACACTTACACCAAGTAACAAAGACATACACTGACACCAAGTCACAAAGACACTCGCTGACACCCAGTAACAAAGACATACAATGACACCAAGTCACAAACACATACACTGACACCAAGTAACAAAGACATACACTTAAACCCAGTAACAAAGACATACATTGATACCCAGTAACACAGACACACACTGACACCCAGTTAGAAACACACAATGACCCCCAGTAACACAGACACACACTTACCCCCAGTAACACAGACATACACTTACACCAAGTAACAAAGACATACACTGATACCCAGTAACACAGACGCACACTTACACCAAGTAACAAAGACATACACTGACACCAAGTAACAAAGACATGCACTGACACCCAGTAACACAGACACACACGGACACCAAGTAACAAAGACACACACTTACACCAAGTAACACAGACACACACTGACACCAAGTAACAAAGACGTACACTGGCACCAAGTCACAAAGACACACACTGACACCCAGGAACAAAGACATACACTGACACGAAGTATCAAAGACATACACTGATACCCAGTAATACAGACACACACTTACACCAAGTAACAAAGCCATACACTGACACCAAGTCACAAAGACATACACTGATACCCAGTAACAAAGACATTCACTGATACCCAGTAACACAGACGCACACATACACCAAGTAACAAAGACATACACTGACACCAAGTAACACAGAGACACACTGACACCAAGTAAGACAAACAAACACACTGACACCCAGTAACACAGACACACACTGACACCTAGTAACAAAGACATACACTGACACCCAGTCACACAGATACACACTGGGCGGCACAGTGGTGCAGTGGTTAGCACTGAAGCCTCACTGCTCCAGGGACCCGGGTTCGATTCTGGGTACTGCCTTTGCGGAGTTTGCAAGTTCTGCCTGTGTCTGGGTGGGTTTCCTCCGTGTGCTCCGGTTTCCTCCCACATGCCAAAGACTTGCAGGTTGGTAGGTTAATTGGCCATTATAAATTGCCCCTAGTATAGGTAGGTGGTCGGCAAATATATCGGGACCGGTGGAGATGTTATTGGAATATGAGATTCGTGTAGGATTAGTATAAATTGTTGGTTGATGGTCGGCACAGACTCGGTGGGCCGAAGGGCCTGTTTCAGTGCTGTGTCTCCAAACTAAACTAAATACTGACACCTAGTGTCACAGACACACACTGACACCCAGTAACACGCACTGAAACACAGGAACACAGACAAACACTGATACACAGGAACACAGACAGACACTGATACCCAGTAACACAGACACACACTGACACCAAGTAACAAAGACATACACTTACAACAAGTAACAAAGACATACACTGATACCCAGTAACACAGATACACACTGGGCGGCACAGTGGTGCAGTGGTTAGCACTGAAGCCTCACAGCTCCAGGGACCCGGGTTCGATTCTGGGTACTGCCTGTGCGGAGTTTGCAAGTTCTCCCTGTGTCTGGGTGGGTTTCCTCCGTGTGCTCCGGTTTCCTCCCACATGCCAAAGACTTGCAGGTTGGTAGGTTAATTGGCCATTATAAATTGCCCCTAGTATAGGTAGGTGGTCGGGAAATATATAGGGACCGGTGGGGATGTTATTGGAATATGAGATTCGTGGAGGATTCGAATAAATTGTTGCTTGATGGTCGGCACAGACTCGGTGGGCCGAAGGGCCTGTTTCATTGCTGTGTCTCCAAACTAAACTAAATACTGACACCTAGTGTCACTGACACCCAGTAACACGCACTGAAACACAGGAACACAGACAAACACTGATACACAGGAACACAGACAGACACTGATACCCAGTAACACAGACACACACTGACACCAAGTAACAAAGACATACACTGACACCAAGTAACAAAGACATACACTGACACCCAGTAACACAGACGCACACTTACACCAAGTAACAAAGACATACACTGATACCCAGTAACAAAGACATACACTGATACCCAGTAAGACAGACACACACTTACACCAAGTAACAAAGACACACACTGATACCCAGTAACACAGACACACACTTACACCAAGTAACAAAGACATACACTGACACCCAGTAACAAAGACATGCACTGACACCCAGTAACACAGACACACACGGACACCAAGTAACAAGGACACACACTTACACCAAGTAACACAGACACACACTGACACCAAGTAAGACAAACAAACACACTGACACCCAGTAACACAGACACACACTGACACCTAGTAACAAAGACATACACTGACACCCAGTAACACAGATACACACTGGGCGGCACAGTGGTGCAGTGGTTAGCACTGAAGCCTCACAGCTCCAGGGACCCGGGTTCGATTCTGGGTACTGCCTGTGTGGAGTTTGCAAGTTCTCCCTCTGTCCTCGTGAGTTTCTTCTGGGTGCTTCTGTTTCCTCCCACATGCCAAAGACTTGCAGGTTGGTAGGTTAATTGGCCATTATAAATTGCCCCTAGTATAGGTAGGTGGTCGGGAAATATATAGGGACCGGTGGGGATGTTATTGGAATATGAGATTCGTGTAGGATTAGTATAAATTGTTGGTTGATGGTCGGCACAGACTCGGTGGGCCGAAGGGCCTGTTTCATTGCTGTGTCTCCAAACTAAACTATATACTGACACCTAGTGTCACAGACACACACTGACACCCAGCAACACGCACTGAAACACAGGAACACAGACAAACACTGATACACAGTAACACAGACAGACACTGATACCCAGTAACACAGACACACACTGACACCAAGTAACAAAGACATACACTTACAAAAAGTAACAAAGACATACACTGATACCCAGTAACACAGACGCACACTTACACCAAGTAACACAGACATACACCTACACCAAGTATTTTGACATACACTTACACCAAGTAACAAAGACATACACTGACACCCAGTAACAAAGAAATCCACTGACACCAAGTAACAAAGACATACACTGATACCAAGTAACACAGACACACACTTACACCAAGTAACAAAGACATACACTGACACCAAGTCACAAAGCCAGATACTGACACCCAGTAACAAAGACATATACTGACACCAAGTCACAAAGACATACACTGATACCCAGTAACAAAGACACACACTGATACCCAGTAACACAGACAAACATTTACACCAAGTAACAAAGACATACACTGACACCCAGTAACAAAGACATGCACTGACACCCAGTAACACAGACACACACGGACACCAAGTAGCAAAGACACACACTTACACCAAGTAACACAGACACACACTGACACCAAGTAAGACAAACTAACACACTGACACCCAGTAACACAGACACACACTGACACCTAGTAACAAAGACCTACACTGACACCCAGGAACACAGACACACACTGACACCCAGGAACAAAGACCTACACTGACACCCAGTCACAAAGACATACACTGATACCCAGGAACAAAGACACACACAGTAACACAGTAACACAGACACACACTTACACCAAGTAACAAAGACATACACTGACACCAAGTCACAAAGACACACACTGACACCCAGTAACAAAGACATACACTGACACCAAGTAACAAAGACATACACTGATACCCAGTAACACAGACACACAATTACACCAAATAACAAAGACATACACTGACACCAAGTCCAAAGACACACACTGACACCCAGTAACAAAGACATACACTGACACCAAGTCACAAAGACATACACTGATACCCATTAACAGAGACATACACTTACACCAAGTAACAAAGACACATACTTACACCAAGTAACACAGACATACACTGACACCAAGTAACAAAGACAGACAATTACACCAAGTAACAAAGACATACACTTACACCAAGTATTTTGACATAAACTTGCACCAAGTAACAAAGACATACACTGACACCCAGTAACTAAGACATACAATGACTCCAAGTCACAAACACATACACTGACACCAAGTAACAAAGACATACACTTACACCCAGTAACTAAGACATACAATGACTCCAAGTCACAAACACATACACTGACACCAAGTAACACAGACATACACTTACACCAAGTATTTTGACAGACACTTACACAAAGTAACAAAGACGTACACTGACACCAAGTAACAAAGACATACACTGATACCCAGTAACACAGACACACACTTACACCAAGTAACAAAGACGTACACTGGCACCAAGTCACAAAGACACACACTGACACCCAGTAAAAAAGAGAAACACTGACACCAAGTATCAAAGACATACACTGACACCCAGTAACACAGACACACACTTACACCAAGTAACAAAGACATACACTGACACCAAGTCACAAAGACACTCGCTGACACCCAGTAACAAAGACATACAATGACACCAAGTCACAAACACATACACTGACACCAAGTAACAAAGACATACACTTAAACCCAGTAACAAAGACATACATTGATACCCAGTAACACAGACACACACTGACACCCAGTTAGAAACACACAATGACCCCCAGTAACACAGACACACACTTACCCCCAGTAACACAGACATACACTTACACCAAGTAACAAAGACATACACTGATACCCAGTAACACAGACGCACACTTACACCAAGTAACAAAGACATACACTGACACCAAGTAACAAAGACATGCACTGACACCCAGTAACACAGACACACACGGACACCAAGTAACAAAGACACACACTTACACCAAGTAACACAGACACACACTGACACCAAGTAACAAAGACGTACACTGGCACCAAGTCACAAAGACACACACTGACACCCAGGAACAAAGACATACACTGACACGAAGTATCAAAGACATACACTGATACCCAGTAATACAGACACACACTTACACCAAGTAACAAAGCCATACACTGACACCAAGTCACAAAGACATACACTGATACCCAGTAACAAAGACATTCACTGATACCCAGTAACACAGACGCACACTTACACCAAGTAACAAAGACATACACTGACACCAAGTAACACAGACACACACTGACACCAAGTAAGACAAACAAACACACTGACACCCAGTAACACAGACACACACTGACACCTAGTAACAAAGACATACACTGACACCCAGTCACACAGATACACACTGGGCGGCACAGTGGTGCAGTGGTTAGCACTGAAGCCTCACTGCTCCAGGGACCCGGGTTCGATTCTGGGTACTGCCTGTGCGGAGTTTGCAAGTTCTGCCTGTGTCTGGGTGGGTTTCCTCCGTGTGCTCCGGTTTCCTCCCACATGCCAAAGACTTGCAGGTTGGTAGGTTAATTGGCCATTATAAATTGCCCCTAGTATAGGTAGGTGGTCGGCAAATATATCAGGACCGGTGGAGATGTTATTGGAATATGAGATTCGTGTAGGATTAGTATAAATTGTTGGTTGATGGTCGGCACAGACTCGGTGGGCCGAAGGGCCTGTTTCAGTGCTGTGTCTCCAAACTAAACTAAATACTGACACCTAGTGTCACAGACACACACTGACACCCAGTAACACGCACTGAAACACAGGAACACAGACAAACACTGATACACAGGAACACAGACAGACACTGATACCCAGGAACACAGACACACACTGACACCAAGTAACAAAGACATACACTTACAACAAGTAACAAAGACATACACTGATACCCAGTAACACAGATACACACTGGGCGGCACAGTGGTGCAGTGGTTAGCACTGAAGCCTCACAGCTCCAGGGACCCGGGGTCGATTCTGGGTACTGCCTGTGTGGAGTTTGCAAGTTCTCCCTGTGTCTGGGTGGGTTTCCTCCGTGTGCTCCGGTTTCCTCCCACATGCCAAAGACTTGCAGGTTGGTAGGTTAATTGGCCATTATAAATTGCCCCTAGTATAGGTAGGTGGTCGGGAAATATATAGGGACCGGTGGGGATGTTATTGGAATATGAGATTCGTGGAGGATTCGAATAAATTGTTGGTTGATGGTCGGCACAGACTCGGTGGGCCGAAGGGCCTGTTTCATTGCTGTGTCTCCAAACTAAACTAAATACTGACACCTAGTGTCACTGACACCCAGTAACACGCACTGAAACACAGGAACACAGACAAACACTGATACACAGGAACACAGACAGACACTGATACCCAGTAACACAGACACACACTGACACCAAGTAACAAAGACATACACTTACAACAAGTAACAAAGACATACACTGACACCAAGTAACAAAGACATACACTGACACCCAGTAACACAGACGCACACTTCCAAGTAACAAAGACATACACTGATACCCAGTAACAAAGACATACACTGATACCCAGTAAGACAGACACACACTTACACCAAGTAACAAAGACACACACTGATACCCAGTAACACAGACACACACTTACACCAAGTAACAAAGACATACACTGACACCCAGTAACAAAGACATGCACTGACACCCAGTAACACAGACACACACGGACACCAAGTAACAAAGACACACACTTACACCAAGTAACACAGACACACACTGACACCAAGTAAGACAAACAAACACACTGACACCCAGTAACACAGACACACACTGACACCTAGTAACAAAGACATACACTGGCACCCAGTAACACAGATACACACTGGGCGGCACAGTGGTGCAGTGGTTAGCACTGAAGCCTCACAGCTCCAGGGACCCGGGTTCGATTCTGGGTACTGCCTGTGTGGAGTTTGCAAGTTCTCCCTCTGTCCTCGTGAGTTTCTTCCGGGTGCTTCTGTTTCCTCCCACATGCCAAAGACTTGCAGGTTGGTAGGTTAATTGGCCATTATAAATTGCCCCTAGTATAGGTAGGTGGTCGGGAAATATATAGGGACCGGTGGGGATGTTATTGGAATATGAGATTCGTGTAGGATTAGTATAAATTGTTGGTTGATGGTCGGCACAGACTCGGTGGGCCGAAGGGCCTGTTTCATTGCTGTGTCTCCAAACTAAACTATATACTGACACTTAGTGTCACAGACACACACTGACACCCAGCAACACGCACTGAAACAGACAAACACTGATACACAGTAACACAGACAGACACTGATACCCAGTAACACAGACACACACTGACACCAAGTAACAAAGACATACACTTACAAAAAGTAACAAAGACATACACTGATACCCAGTAACACAGACGCACACTTACACCAAGTAACACAGACATACACCTACACCAAGTATTTTGACATACACTTACACCAAGTAACAAAGACATACACTGACACCCAGTAACAAAGAAATCCACTGACACCAAGGAACAAAGACATACACTGATACCAAGTAACACAGACACACACTTACACCAAGTAACAAAGACATACACTGACACCAAGTCACAAAGCCAGACACTGACACCCAGTAACAAAGACATATACTGACACCAAGTCACAAAGACATACACTGATACCCAGTAACAAAGACACACACTGATACCCAGTAACACAGACACACACTTACACCAAGTAACAAAGACATACACTGACACCCAGTAACAAAGACATGCACTGACACCCAGTAACACAGACACACACGGACACCAAGTAGCAAAGACACACACTTACACCAAGTAACACAGACACACACTGACACCAAGTAAGACAAACTAACACACTGACACCCAGTAACACAGACACACACTGACACCTAGTAACAAAGACCTACACTGACACCCAGGAACACAGACACACACTGACACCCACTAACAAAGACATACACTGACACCCAGTCACAAAGACATACACTGATACCCAGGAACAAAGACATACACAGTAACACAGTAACACAGACACACACTTACACCAAGTAACAAAGACATACACTGACACCAAGTCACAAAGACACACACTGACACCCAGTAACAAAGACATACACTGACACCAAGTAACAAAGACATACACTGATACCCAGTAACACAGACACACACTTACACCAAATAACAAAGACATACACTGACACCAAGTCCAAAGACACACACTGACACCCAGTAACAAAGACATACACTGACACCAAGTCACAAAGACATACACTGATACCCATTAACAGAGACATACACTTACACCAAGTAACAAAGGCACATACTTACACCAAGTAACACAGTCATACACTGACACCAAGTAACAAAGACAGACAATTACACCAAGTAACAAAGACAGACACTTACACCAAGTATTTTGACATACACTTGCACCAAGTAACAAAGACATACACTGACACCCAGTAACTAAGACATACAATGACTCCAAGTCACAAACACATACACTGACACCAAGTAACAAAGACATACACTTACACCCAGTAACTAAGACATACAATGACTCCAAGTCACAAACACATACACTGACACCAAGTAACACAGACATACACTTACACCAAGTATTTTGACAGACACTTACACAAAGTAACAAAGACGTACACTGACACCAAGTAACAAAGACATACACTGATACCCAGTAACACAGACACACACTTACACCAAGTAACAAAGACGTACACTGGCACCAAGTCACAAAGACACACACTGACACCCAGTAAAAAAGAGAAACACTGACACCAAGTATCAAAGACATACACTGACACCCAGTAACACAGACACACACTTACACCAAGTAACAAAGACATACACTGACACCAAGTCACAAAGACACTCGCTGACACCCAGTAACAAAGACATACAATGACACCAAGTCACAAACACATACACTGACACCAAGTAACAAAGACATACACTTAAACCCAGTAACAAAGACATACATTGATACCCAGTAACACAGACACACACTGACACCCAGTTAGAAACACACAATGACCCCCAGTAACACAGACACACACTTACCCCCAGTAACACAGACATACACTTACACCAAGTAACAAAGACATACACTGATACCCAGTAACACAGACGCACACTTACACCAAGTAACAAAGACATACACTGACACCCAGTAACAAAGACATGCACTGACACCCAGTAACACAGACACACACGGACACCAAGTAACAAAGACACACACTTACACCAAGTAACACAGACACACACTGACACCAAGTAAGACAAACAAACACACTGACACCCAGTAACACAGACACACACTGACACCTAGTAACAAAGACATACACTGGCACCCAGTAACACAGATACACACTGGGCGGCACAGTGGTGCAGTGGTTAGCACTGAAGCCTCACAGCTCCAGGGACCCGGGTTCGATTCTGGGTACTGCCTGTGTGGAGTTTGCAAGTTCTCCCTCTGTCCTCGTGAGTTTCTTCCGGGTGCTTCTGTTTCCTCCCACATGCCAAAGACTTGCAGGTTGGTAGGTTAATTGGCCATTATAAATTGCCCCTAGTATAGGTAGGTGGTCGGGAAATATATAGGGACCGGTGGGGATGTTATTGGAATATGAGATTCGTGTAGGATTAGTATAAATTGTTGGTTGATGGTCGGCACAGACTCGGTGGGCCGAAGGGCCTGTTTCATTGCTGTGTCTCCAAACTAAACTATATACTGACACCTAGTGTCACAGACACACACTGACACCCAGCAACACGCACTGAAACACAGGAACACAGACAAACACTGATACACAGTAACACAGACAGACACTGATACCCAGTAACACAGACACACACTGACACCAAGTAACAAAGACATACACTTACAAAAAGTAACAAAGACATACACTGATACCCAGTAACACAGACGCACACTTACACCAAGTAACACAGACATACACCTACACCAAGTATTTTGACATACACTTACACCAAGTAACAAAGACATACACTGACACCCAGTAACAAAGAAATCCACTGACACCAAGTAACAAAGACATACACTGATACCAAGTAACACAGACACACACTTACACCAAGTAACAAAGACATACACTGACACCAAGTCACAAAGCCAGACACTGACATCCAGTAACAAAGACATATACTGACACCAAGTCACAAAGACATACACTGATACCCAGTAACAAAGACACACACTGATACCCAGTAACACAGACACACACTTACACCAAGTAACAAAGACATACACTGACACCCAGTAACAAAGACATGCACTGACACCCAGTAACACAGACACACACGGACACAAAGTAGCAAAGACACACACTTACACCAAGTAACACAGACACACACTGACACCAAGTAAGACAAACTAACACACTGACACCCAGTAACACAGACACACACTGACACCTAGTAACAAAGACCTACACTGACACCCAGGAACACAGACACACACTGACACCCACTAACAAAGACATACACTGACACCCAGTCACAAAGACATACACTGATACCCAGGAACAAAGACATACACAGTAACACAGTAACACAGACACACACTTACACCAAGTAACAAAGACATACACTGACACCAAGTCACAAAGACACACACTGACACCCAGTAACAAAGACATACACTGACACCAAGTAACAAAGACATACACTGATACCCAGTAACACAGACACACACTTACACCAAATAACAAAGACATACACTGACACCAAGTCCAAAGACACACACTGACACCCAGTAACAAAGACATACACAGTAACACAGTAACACAGACACACACTTACACCAAGTAACAAAGACATACACTGACACCCAGTCACAAAGACATACACTGATACCCAGGAACAAAGACATACACAGTAACACAGTAACACAGACACACACTTACACCAAGTAACAAAGACATACACTGACACCAAGTCACAAAGACAAACACTGACACCCAGTAACAAAGACATACACTGACACCAAGTAACAAAGACATACACTGATACCCAGTAACACAGACACACACTTACACCAAATAACAAAGACATACACTGACACCAAGTCCAAAGACACACACTGACACCAAGTCACAAAGACATACACTGATACCCATTAACAGAGACATACACTTACACCAAGTAACAAAGACACATACTTACACCAAGTAACACAGACATACACTGACACCAAGTAACAAAGACAGACAATTACACCAAGTAACAAAGACATACACTTACACCAAGTATTTTGACATACACTTGCACCAAGTAACAAAGACATACACTTACACCCAGTAACTAAGACATACAATGACTCCAAGTCACAAACACATACAATGACACCAAGTAACACAGACATACACTTACACCAAGTATTTTGACAGACACTTACACAAAGTAACAAAGACGTACACTGACACCAAGTAACAAAGACATACACTGATACCCAGTAACACAGACGCACACTTACACCAAGTAACACAGACATACACCTACACCAAGTATTTTGACATACACTTACACCAAGTAACAAAGACATACACTGACACCCAGTAACAAAGAAATCCACTGACACCAAGTAACAAAGACATACACTGATACCAAGTAACACAGACACACACTTACACCAAGTAACAAAGACATACACTGACACCAAGTCACAAAGCCAGACACTGACATCCAGTAACAAAGACATATACTGACACCAAGTCACAAAGACATACACTGATACCCAGTAACAAAGACACACACTGATACCCAGTAACACAGACACACACTTACACCAAGTAACAAAGACATACACTGACACCCAGTAACAAAGACATGCACTGACACCCAGTAACACAGACACACACGGACACAAAGTAGCAAAGACACACACTTACACCAAGTAACACAGACACACACTGACACCAAGTAAGACAAACTAACACACTGACACCCAGTAACACAGACACACACTGACACCTAGTAACAAAGACCTACACTGACACCCAGGAACACAGACACACACTGACACCCACTAACAAAGACATACACTGACACCCAGTCACAAAGACATACACTGATACCCAGGAACAAAGACATACACAGTAACACAGTAACACAGACACACACTTACACCAAGTAACAAAGACATACACTGACACCAAGTCACAAAGACACACACTGACACCCAGTAACAAAGACATACACTGACACCAAGTAACAAAGACATACACTGATACCCAGTAACACAGACACACACTTACACCAAATAACAAAGACATACACTGACACCAAGTCCAAAGACACACACTGACACCCAGTAACAAAGACATACACAGTAACACAGTAACACAGACACACACTTACACCAAGTAACAAAGACATACACTGACACCCAGTCACAAAGACATACACTGATACCCAGGAACAAAGACATACACAGTAACACAGTAACACAGACACACACTTACACCAAGTAACAAAGACATACACTGACACCAAGTCACAAAGACAAACACTGACACCCAGTAACAAAGACATACACTGACACCAAGTAACAAAGACATACACTGATACCCAGTAACACAGACACACACTTACACCAAATAACAAAGACATACACTGACACCAAGTCCAAAGACACACACTGACACCAAGTCACAAAGACATACACTGATACCCATTAACAGAGACATACACTTACACCAAGTAACAAAGACACATACTTACACCAAGTAACACAGACATACACTGACACCAAGTAACAAAGACAGACAATTACACCAAGTAACAAAGACATACACTTACACCAAGTATTTTGACATACACTTGCACCAAGTAACAAAGACATACACTTACACCCAGTAACTAAGACATACAATGACTCCAAGTCACAAACACATACAATGACACCAAGTAACACAGACATACACTTACACCAAGTATTTTGACAGACACTTACACAAAGTAACAAAGACGTACACTGACACCAAGTAACAAAGACATACACTGATACCCAGTAACACAGACACACACTTACACCAAGTAACAAAGACGTACACTGGCACCGAGTCACAAAGACAGACACTGACACCCAGTAAAAAAGAGAAACACTGACACCAAGTATCAAAGACATACACTGACACCCAGTAACACAGACACACACTTACACCAAGTAACAAAGACATACACTGACACCAAGTCACAAAGACACTCGCTGACACCCAGTAACAAAGACATACAATGACACCAAGTCACAAACACAGACACTGACACCAAGTAACAAAGACATACACTTAAACCCAGTAACAAAGACATACATTGATACCCAGTAACACAGACACACACTGACACCCAGTTAGAAACACACAATGACCCCCAGTAACACAGACACACACTTACCCCCAGTAACACAGACATACACTTACACCAAGTAACAAAGACATACACTGATACCCAGTAACACAGACGCACACTTACACCAAGTAACAAAGACATACACTGACACCAAGTAACAAAGACATGCACTGACACCCAGTAACACAGACACACACGGACACCAAGTAACAAAGACACACACTTACACCAAGTAACACAGACACACACTGACACCAAGTAAGACAAACAAACACACTGACACCCAGTAACACAGACACACACTGACACCGAGTAACAAAGACATACACTGGCACCCAGTAACACAGATACACACTGGGCGGCACAGTGGTGCAGTGGTTAGCACTGAAGCCTCACAGCTCCAGGGACCCGGGTTCGATTCTGGGTACTGCCTGTGTGGAGTTTGCAAGTTCTCCCTCTGTCCTCGTGAGTTTCTTCCGGGTGCTTCTGTTTCCTCTCACATGCCAAAGACTTGCAGGTTGGTAGGTTAATTGGCCATTATAAATTGCCCCTAGTATAGGTAGGTGGTCGGGAAATATATAGGGACCGGTGGGGATGTTATTGGAATATGAGATTCGTGTAGGATTAGTATAAATTGTTGGTTGATGGTCGGCACAGACTCGGTGGGCCGAAGGGCCTGTTTCATTGCTGTGTCTCCAAACTAAACTATATACTGACACCTAGTGTCACAGACACACACTGACACCCAGCAACACGCACTGAAACACAGGAACACAGACAAACACTGATACACAGTAACACAGACAGACACTGATACCCAGTAACACAGACACACACTGACACCAAGTAACAAAGACATACACTTACAAAAAGTAACAAAGACATACACTGATACCCAGTAACACAGACGCACACTTACACCAAGTAACACAGACATACACCTACACCAAGTATTTTGACATACACTTACACCAAGTAACAAAGACATACACTGACACCCAGTAACATGGGCGGCACAGTGGCGCAGTGGTTAGCACCGCAGCCTCACAGCTCCAGCGAACCGGGTTCAATTCTGGGTACTGCCTGTGTGGAGTTTGCAAGTTCTCCCTGTGTCTGCGTGGGTTTACTCCGGGTGCTCCGGTTTCCTCCCACATGCCAAAGACTTGCAGGTTGATAGGTTAATTGGCCATTATAAATTACCCCTAGTATAGGTAGGTGGTAGGGAAATATAGGGACAGGTGGGGATGTGGTAGGAATGTGGGATTAGTGTAGGATTAGTATAAATGGGTGGTTGATGGTCGGCACAGACTCGGTGGGCCGAAGGGCCTGTTTCAGTGCTGTATCTCTAAACTAAAAAAAAAAAATCCACTGACACCAAGTAACAAAGACATACACTGATACCAAGTAACACAGACACACACTTACACCAAGTAACAAAGACATACACTGACACCAAGTCACAAAGCCAGACACTGACACCCAGTAACAAAGACATATACTGACACCAAGTCACAAAGACATACACTGATACCCAGTAACAAAGACACACACTGATACCCAGTAACACAGACACACACTTACACCAAGTAACAAAGACATACACTGACACCCAGTAACAAAGACATGCACTGACACCCAGTAACACAGACACACACGGACACCAAGTAGCAAAGACACACACTTACACCAAGTAACACAGACACACACTGACACCAAGTAAGACAAACTAACACACTGACACCCAGTAACACAGACACACACTGACACCTAGTAACAAAGACCTACACTGACACCCAGGAACACAGACACACACTGACACCCACTAACAAAGACATACTCTGACACCCAGTCACAAAGACATACACTGATACCCAGGAACAAAGACATACACAGTAACACAGTAACACAGACACACACTTACACCAAGTAACAAAGACATACACTGACACCAAGTCACAAAGACACACACTGACACCCAGTAACAAAGACATACACTGACACCAAGTAACAAAGACATACACTGATACCCAGTAACACAGACACACACTTACACCAAATAACAAAGACATACACTGACACCAAGTCCAAAGACACACACTGACACCCAGTAACAAAGACATACACTGACACCAAGTCACAAAGACATACACTGATACCCATTAACAGAGACATACACTTACACCAAGTAACAAAGACACATACTTACACCAAGTAACACAGACATACACTGACACCAAGTAACAAAGACAGACAATTACACCAAGTAACAAAGACAGACACTTACACCAAGTATTTTGACATACACTTGCACCAAGTAACAAAGACATACACTGACACCCAGTAACTAAGACATACAATGACTCCAAGTCACAAACACATACACTGACACCAAGTAACAAAGACATACACTTACACCCAGTAACTAAGACATACAATGACTCCAAGTCACAAACACATACACTGACACCAAGTAACACAGACATACACTTACACCAAGTATTTTGACAGACACTTACACAAAGTAACAAAGACGTACACTGACACCAAGTAACAAAGACATACACCGATACCCAGTAACACAGACACACACTTACACCAAGTAACAAAGACATACACTGACACCAAGTCACAAAGACAGACACTACACCCAGTAACAAAGACATATACTGACACCAAGTCACAAAGACATACACTGATACCCAGTAACAAAGACACACACTGATACCCAGTAACACAGACACACACTTACACTAAGTAACAAAGACATACACTGACACCCAGTAACAAAGACATGCACTGACACCCAGTAACACAGACACACACGGACACCAAGTAGCAAAGACACACACTTACACCAAGTAACACAGACACACACTGACACCAAGTAAGACAAACTAACACACTGACACCCAGTAACACAGACACACACTGACACCTAGTAACAAAGACCTACACTGACACCCAGGAACACAGACACACACTGACACCCACTAACAAAGACATACACTGACACCCAGTCACAAAGACATACACTGATACCCAGGAACAAAGACATACACAGTAACACAGTAACACAGACACACACTTACACCAAGTAACAAAGACATACACTGACACCAAGTCACAAAGACACACACTGACACCCAGTAACAAAGACATACACTGACACCAAGTAACAAAGACATACACTGATACCCAGTAACACAGACACACACTTACACCAAATAACAAAGACATACACTGACACCAAGTCCAAAGACACACACTGACACCCAGTAACAAAGACATACACTGACACCAAGTCACAAAGACATACACTGATACCCATTAACAGAGACATACACTTACACCAAGTAACAAAGACACATACTTACACCAAGTAACACAGACATACACTGACACCAAGTAACAAAGACAGACAATTACACCAAGTAACAAAGACATACACTTACACCAAGTATTTTGACATACACTTGCACCAAGTAACAAAGACATACACTTACACCCAGTAACTAAGACATACAATGACTCCAAGTCACAAACACATACACTGACACCAAGTAACACAGACATACACTTACACCAAGTATTTTGACAGACACTTACACAAAGTAACAAAGACGTACACTGACACCAAGTAACAAAGACATACACTGATACCCAGTAACACAGACACACACTTACACCAAGTAACAAAGACGTACACTGGCACCAAGTCACAAAGACACACACTGACACCCAGTAAAAAAGAGAAACACTGATACCAAGTATCAAAGACATGCACTGACACCCAGTAACACAGACACACACTTACACCAAGTAACAAAGACATACACTGACACCAAGTCACAAAGACACTCGCTGACACCCAGTAACAAAGACATACAATGACACCAAGTCACAAACACATACACTGACACCAAGTAACAAAGACATACACTTAAACCCAGTAACAAAGACATACATTGATACCCAGTAACACAGACACACACTGACACCCAGTTAGAAACACACAATGACCCCCAGTAACACAGACACACACTTACCCCCAGTAACACAGACATACACTTACACCAAGTAACAAAGACATACACTGATACCCAGTAACACAGACGCACACTTACACCAAGTAACAAAGACATACACTGACACCCAGTAACAAAGACATGCACTGACACCCAGTAACACAGACACACACGGACACCAAGTAACAAAGACACACACTTACACCAAGTAACACAGACACACACTGACACCAAGTAAGACAAACAAACACACTGACACCCAGTAACACAGACACACACTGACACCTAGTAACAAAGACATACACTGGCACCCAGTAACACAGATACACACTGGGCGGCACAGTGGTGCAGTGGTTAGCACTGAAGCCTCACAGCTCCAGGGACCCGGGTTCGATTCTGGGTACTGCCTGTGTGGAGTTTGCAAGTTCTCCCTCTGTCCTCGTGAGTTTCTTCCGGGTGCTTCTGTTTCCTCCCACATGCCAAAGACTTGCAGGTTGGTAGGTTAATTGGCCATTATAAATTGCCCCTAGTATAGGTAGGTGGTCGGGAAATATATAGGGACCGGTGGGGATGTTATTGGAATATGAGATTCGTGTAGGATTAGTATAAATTGTTGGTTGATGGTCGGCACAGACTCGGTGGGCCGAAGGGCCTGTTTCATTGCTGTGTCTCCAAACTAAACTATATACTGACACCTAGTGTCACAGACACACACTGACACCCAGCAACACGCACTGAAACACAGGAACACAGACAAACACTGATACACAGTAACACAGACAGACACTGATACCCAGTAACACAGACACACACTGACACCAAGTAACAAAGACATACACTTACAAAAAGTAACAAAGACATACACTGATACCCAGTAACACAGACGCACACTTACACCAAGTAACACAGACATACACCTACACCAAGTATTTTGACATACACTTACACCAAGTAACAAAGACATACACTGACACCCAGTAACAAAGAAATCCACTGACACCAAGTAACAAAGACATACACTGATACCAAGTAACACAGACACACACTTACACCAAGTAACAAAGACATACACTGACACCAAGTCACAAAGCCAGACACTGACACCCAGTAACAAAGACATATACTGACACCAAGTCACAAAGACATACACTGATACCCAGTAACAAAGACACACACTGATACCCAGTAACACAGACACACACTTACACCAAGTAACAAAGACATACACTGACACCCAGTAACAAAGACATGCACTGACACCCAGTAACACAGACACACACGGACACCAAGTAGCAAAGACACACACTTACACCAAGTAACACAGACACACACTGACACCAAGTAAGACAAACTAACACACTGACACCCAGTAACACAGACACACACTGACACCTAGTAACAAAGACCTACACTGACACCCAGGAACACAGACAAACACTGACACCCACTAACAAAGACATACACTGACACCCAGTCACAAAGACATACACTGATACCCAGGAACAAAGACATACACAGTAACACAGTAACACAGACACACACTTACACCAAGTAACAAAGACATACACTGACACCAAGTCACAAAGACACACACTGACACCCAGTAACAAAGACATACACTGACACCAAGTAACAAAGACATACACTGATACCCAGTAACACAGACACACACTTACACCAAATAACAAAGACATACACTGACACCAAGTCCAAAGACACACACTGACACCCAGTAACAAAGACATACACTGACACCAAGTCACAAAGACATACACTGATACCCATTAACAGAGACATACACTTACACCAAGTAACAAAGACACATACTTACACCAAGTAACACAGACATACACTGACACCAAGTAACAAAGACAGACAATTACACCAAGTAACAAAGACATACACTTACACCAAGTATTTTGACATACACTTGCACCAAGTAACAAAGACATACACTGACACCCAGTAACTAAGACATACAATGACTCCAAGTCACAAACACATACACTGACACCAAGTAACAAAGACATACACTTACACCCAGTAACTAAGACATACAATGACTCCAAGTCACAAACACATACACTGACACCAAGTAACACAGACATACACTTACACCAAGTATTTTGACAGACACTTACACAAAGGAACAAAGACGTACACTGACACCAAGTAACAAAGACATACACTGATACCCAGTAACACAGACACACACTTACACCAAGTAACAAAGACGTACACTGGCACCAAGTCACAAAGACACACACTGACACCCAGTAAAAAAGAGAAACACTGACACCAAGTATCAAAGACATACACTAACACCCAGTAACACAGACACACACTTACACCAAGTAACAAAGACATACACTGACACCAAGTCACAAAGACACTCGCTGACACCCAGTAACAAAGACATACACTGACACGAAGTATCAAAGACATACACTGATACCCTGTAATACAGACACACACTTACACCAAGTAACAAAGCCATACACTGACACCAAGTCAAAAAGACATACACTGATACCCAGTAACAAAGACATTCACTGATACCCAGTAACACAGACGCACACTTACACCAAGTAACAAAGACATACACTGACACCCAGTAACACAGACACACACGGACACCAAGTAACAAAGACACACACTTACACCAAGTAACACAGACACACACTGACACCAAGTAACAAAGACGTACACTGGCACCAAGTCACAAGGACACACACTGACACCCAGGAACAAAGACATACACTGACACGAAGTATCAAAGACATACACTGATACCCTGTAATACAGACACACACTTACACCAAGTAACAAAGCCATACACTGACACCAAGTCAAAAAGACATACACTGATACCCAGTAACAAAGACATTCACTGATACCCAGTAACACAGACGCACACTTACACCAAGTAACAAAGACATACACTTACACCAAGTACCACAGACATACACTTACACCAAGTATTTTGACATACACTTACACCAAGTAACAAAGACATACACTGACACCCAGTAACAAAGACATCCACTGACAACAAGTCACAAACACATACACTGACACCAAGTACCAAAGACATACACTGATACCCAGTATCACAGACACACACTTACACCAAGTAACAAAGACATACACTGATACCCAGGAACACAGACACACACTGACACCCAGTAACAAAGACATACACTGATACCAAGTCACAAAGACATACAATGATACCCAGTAACACAGACACACACCGACACCCAGTAACAAAGACATACACTGACACCCAGTAACAAAGACATGCACTGACACACAGTAACACAGACACACACGGACACCAAGTAACGAAGACACACACTTACACCAAGTAACACAGACACACACTGACACCAAGTAAGACAAACAAACACACTGACACCCAGTAACACAGACGCACACTGACACCTAGTAACAAAGACATACACTGACACCCAGTAACGCAGATACACACTGGGCGGCACAGTCGTGCAGCGGTTAGCACTGAAGCCTCACAGCTCCTGGAACCCGGGTTCGATTCTGGGTACTGCCTGTGCGGAGTTTGCAGGTTCTCCCTGTGTCTGCGTGGGTTTCCTCCATGTGCTCCGGTTTCCTCCCACATGCCAAAGACTTGCAGGTTGGTAGTTTAATTGTCCATTATAAATTGCCCCGAGTATAGGTAGGTGGTCGGGAAATATATAGGGACCGGTGGGGATGTTATTGGAATATGAGATTCGCGTGGGATTAGTATAAATTGTTGGTTGATGGTCGGCACAGACTCGGTGGGCCGAAGGGCCTGTTTCAGTGCTGTGTCTCCAAACTAAACTAAATACTGACACCTAGTGTCACAGACACACACTGACACCCAGGAACACGCACTGAAACACAGGAACACAGACAAACACTGATACACAGTAACACAGACAGACACTGATACCCAGTAACACAGACACACACTGACACCAAGTAACAAAGACATACACTTACAACAAGTAACAAAGACATACACTGATACCCAGGAACACAGACGCACACTTACACCAAGTAACACAGATATACAACTACACGAAGTATTTTGACATACACTTACACCAAGTAACAAAGACATACACTGACACCCAGTAACAAAGAAATCCACTGACACCAAGTCATAAAGACATACACTGATACCAAGTAACACAGACACACACTTACACCAAGTAACAAAGACATACTCTGACACCAAGTCACAAAGACAGACACTGACACCCAGTAACAAAGACATATACTGACACCAAGTCACAAAGACATACACTGATACCCAGTAACAAAGACATACACTGATACCCAGTAAGACAGACACACACTTACACCAAGTAACAAAGACACACACTGACACCCAGTAACACAGACACACACTTACACCAAGTAACAAAGACATACACTGACACCCAGTAACAAAGACTTGCACTGACACACAGTAACACAGACACACACGGACACGAAGTAACAAAGACACACACTTACACCAAGTAACACAGACACACACTGACACCAAGTAAGACAAACAAACACACTGACACCCAGTAACACAGACACACACTGACACCTAGTAACAAAGACTGACACCCAGTAACAAAGACATACACTGATACCAAGTAACAAAGACATACACTGATACCCAGTAACACAGACACATACTTACACCAAGTAACAAAGACATACACTGACACCAAGTAACAGAGACAGATAATTACACCAAGTTACACAGACATACACTTACACCAAGTAACAAAGACATACACTGACACCAAGTCACAGAGACACACACTGACACCCAGTAACACAGACACACACTTACACCAAGTAACAAAGACATACACTGACACCAAGTCACAAAGACAGACACTGACACCCAGTAACAAAGACATACACTGACACCAAGTCACAAAGACATACACTGATACCAAGTAACAAAGACATACACTGATACCCAGTAAGACAGACACACCCTTACACCAAGTAACAAAGACATACACTGACACCAAGTAACAAAGACATACACTGACACCAATTCACAAAGACAGACACTGACACCCAGTAACAAAGACATACACTGGCACCAAGTCACAAAGACATACACTGATACCCAGTAACAAAGACATACACTGATACCCAGGAAGACAGACACACACATACACCAAGTAACAAAGACACACACTGATACCCAGTAACACAGACACACACTTACACCAAGTAACAAAGACATACACTGACACCCAGTAACAAAGACATGCACTGACACCCAGTAACACAGACAAACACTGACCCCCAGTAACACAGACACACACTTACACCAAGTAACAAAGATATACACTGACACCAAGTAACAAAGACATACACTGATACCCAGTAACACAGACGCACACTTATACCAAGTAACAAAGACATACAATGACACCAAGTAACAAAGACACACACTGATACCCAGTAACACAGACGCACACTTACACAAAGTAACAAAGACATACACTTACACCAAGTAACACAGACATACACCTACACCAAGTATTTTGACATACACTTACACCAAGTAACAAAGACATACACTGACACCCAGTAACAAAGAAATCCACTGACACCAAGTAACAAAGACATGCACTGACACCCAGGAACAAAGACATACACTTACACCAAGTATTTTGACATACACTGCCACCAAGTAACAAGGACATACACTGATACCCAGTAACACAGACACATACTTACACCAAGTAACAAAGACATACACTGACACCAAGTAACAAAGACATACACAGATACCCAGTAACACAGACGCACACTTACACCAAGTAACAAAGACATACAAAGAACAAAGAACAAAGAACAAAGATAATTACAGCACAGGAACAGGCCCTTCGGCCCTCCAAGCCTGCGCCGATCCAGATCCTCTCTCTAAACATGTCGCCTATTTTCTAAGGTTCTGTATCTCTTTTCTTCCTGCCCATTCATGTATCTGTCTAGATACATCTTAAAAGACTCCATCGTGCCCGCATCTACCACCTCCGCTGGCAATGCGTTCCAGGTGCCCACCACCCTCTGCGTAAAGAACTTTCCACTCATATCCCCCCTAAACTTTTCCCCTTTCACTTTGAACTCGTGTCCTCTAGTAATTGAAACCCCCAGTCTGGGAAAAAGCCTCTTGCTATCCACCCTGTCTATACCTCTCATGATTTTGTACACCTCAATCAGGTCCCCCCTCAACCTCCGTCTTTCTAATGAAAATAATCCTAATCTGCTCAACCTCTCTTCATAGCTAGCGCCCTCCATACCAGGCAACATCCTGGTGAACCTCCTCTGCACCCTCTCCAAAGCATCCACATCCTTTTGATAATGTGGCGACCAGAACTGTACGCAGTATTCCAAATGTGGCCGAACCAAAGTCCTATACAACTGTAACATGACCTGCCAACTCTTGTACTCAATGCCCCGTCCGATGAAGGAAAGCATGCCGTCTGCCTTCTTGACCACTCTATTTACCTGCGTTGCCACCTTCAGGGAACAGTGGACCTGAACACCCAAATGTCTCTGGACATCAATTTTCCCCAGGACTTTTCCATTTACTGTATAGTTCACTCTTGAATTGGATCTTCCAAAATGCATCACCTCGCATTTGCCCTGATTGAACTCCATCTGCCATTTCTCTGCCCAACTCTCCAATCTATCTATATTCTGCTGTATTCTCTGACAGTCCCCTTCACTATCTGCTACTCCACCAATCTTAGTGTCGCCTGCAAATTTGCTAATCAGTCCACCTATACTTTCCTCCAAATCATTAATGTATATCACAACCAACAGTGGTCCCAGCACGGATCCCTGTGGAACACCACTGGTCACACGTCTCCATTTTGAAAAACTCCCTTCTACTGCTACTCTCTGTCTCCTGTTGCCCAGCCAGTTCTTTATCCATCTAGCTAGTACACCTTGGACCCCAAGCGCCTTCACTTTCTCCATCAGCCTGCCATGGGGAACCTTATCAAACGCCTTACTGAAGTCCATGTATATGACATCGACAGCCCTTCCCTCATCAATCAACTTTGTCACTTCCTCAAAGAATTCTATTAAGTTGGTAAGACATGACCTTCCCTGCACAAAACCATGTTGCCTATCACTGATGAGCCCATTTTCTTCCAAATGGGAATAGATCCTATCCCTCAGTATCTTCTCCAGCAGCTTCCCTACCACTGACGTCAGGCTCACCGGTCTATAATTACCTGGATTATCCCTGCTACCCTTCTTAAACAAGGGGACAACATTAGCAATTCTCCAGTCCTCCGGGACCTCACCCGTGTTTAAGGATGCTGCAAAGATATCTGTTAAGGCCCCAGCTATTTTCTCTCTCACTTCCCTCAATAACCTGGGATAGATCCAATCCGGACATGGGGACTTGTCCACCTTAATGCCCTTTAGAATACCCAACACTTCCTCCCTCCTTATGCCGACTTGACCTAGAGTAATCAAACATCTGTTCCTAACCTCAACATCCGTCATGTCCCTCTCCTCGGTGAATACCGATGCAAAGTACTCGTTTAGAATCTCACCCATTTTCTCTGAGTCCAAGCATAACATTCCTCCTTTGTCCTTTAGTGGGCCAATCCTTTCTCTAGTTACCCTCTTTCTCCTTATATATGAATACAAGGCTTTGGGATTTTCCTTAACCCTGTTTGCTAAAGATATTTCATGACCCCTTTTAGCCCTCTTAATTCCTCGTTTCAAATTGGTCCTACATTCCTGATATTCTTTCAAAGCTTCGTCTTTCATCAGCCGCCTAGACCTTATGTATGCTTCCTTTTTCCTCTTAGCTAGTCTCACAATTTCACCTGTCATCCATGGTTCCCTAATCTTGCCATTTCTATCCCTCATTTTCACAGGAACATGTCTCTCCTGCACGCTAATCAACCTCTCTTTAAAAGCCTCCCACATATCACATGTGGATTTACCTTCAAACAGCTGCTCCCAATCTACATTTCCCAGCTCCTGCCGAATTTTGGTGTAGTTGGCCTTCCCCCAATTTAGCACTCTCCCTTTTGGACCACTCTCGTCTTTGTCCATGAGTATTTTAAATCTTACGTAATTGTGATCACTATTCCCAAAGTAGTCCCCTACTGAAACTTCAACAACCTGGCCGGGCTCATTCCCCAACACCAGGTCCAGTATGGCCCCTTCCCGAGTTGGACTATTTACATACTGCTCTAGAAAACCCTCCTGGATGCTCCTTAGAAATTCTGCTCCATCTGGACCTCTAACACTAAGCGAATCCCAGTCAATGTTGGGAAAATTAAAATCTCCTATCACCACCACCCTGTTGCTCCTACATCTTTCCATAATCTGTTTACATATTTGTACCTCTATCTCACGCTCGCTGTTGGGAGGTCTGTAGTACAGCCCCAACATTGTTACCGCACCATTCCTATTTCTGAGTTCTGTCCATATTGCCTCACTGCTCGAGTCCTCCATAGTGCCCTCCTTCAGCACAGCTGTGATATCCTCTTTGACCAGTAATGCAACTCCTCCACCCCTTTTACCTCCCTCTCTATCCCGCCTGAAGCATCGATATCCTGGGATATTTAGTTGCCAATCATGCCCTTCCCTCAACCAAGTCTCAGTAATAGCAATAACATCATACTCCCAGGTACTAATCCAAGCCCTAAGTTCATCTGCCTTACCTACTACACTTCTTGCATTAAAACAAATGCACCTCAGACCACCAGTCCCTTTATATTCATTATCTGCTCCTTGCCTGCTCTTCCCCTTAGTCACACTGACTTCATTATCTAGTTCCTTACAGGCTTTTGTTACTACCTCCTTACTGTCAACTGACCTCAATTGGTTCCCATTCCCCTGCCACATTAGTTTAAACCCTCCCCAACAGCATTAGCAAAAGCACCTCCAAGGACATTGGTTCCAGTCCGGCCCAGGTGTAGACCGTCCAATTTGTAATAGTCCCACCTCCCCCAGAACCGGTCCCAATGTCCCAAAAATCTGAACCCCTCCTTCCTGCACCATCTCTCAAGCCACGCATTCATCCTGACTATTCTTTCATTTTTACTCTGACTATCACGTGACACTGGTAGTAATCCTGAGATTACTACCTTTGAGGTCCTACTTTTTAACTTGGCTCCTAACTCCCTAAACTCTGCATGAAGGACCTCATCCCGTTTTTTACCTATATCATTAGTGCCTATGTGCACAATGACAACTGGCTGTTCACCCTCCCCCTTTAGAATGTTCTGCAGCCGATCTGAGACGTCCCTGACCCGTGCACCTGGGAGGCAACATACCATTCGGGAGCCTCGTTTTGACCACAGAACCGCCTATCTACTCCCCTTACAATCGAATCCCCTACGACTATAGCCCTTCCACTCTTTTTCCCGCCCTTCGGAACAGCAGAGCCAGCCACGGTGCCATGGACCTGGCTACTGCTGCCTTCCCCTGGTGAGCCATCTCCCTCAACAGTATCCAAAACGGTATACTTGTTTTGGAGGGAGATGACCGCAGGGGACTCCTGCGCTGCCTTCCTGCTCTTTCTCTGCCTTTTGGTCACCCATTCCATTTCTCCCTCAGCAATCCTAATCTGCGGTGTGACCAATTCACTAAACGTGCTATCCACGACCTCCTCAGCATCGCGCACGCTCCAAAGTGAGTCCATCCGCAGCTCGAGAGCCGTCATGCGGTCTAACAAGAGCTGCAGCTGGACACACTTCCTGCACGTGAAGGAGTCAGGGTCATCAGCCATGTCCCTGAGCTCCCACATTGAGCAGGAGGAGCATGATACGGGTCTGAGATCTCCTGCCATTTTTAATCTTAAGTTTAAACTTAGTTAAATGAAAAAGGAACGAAAAGTTTTAACAATTACAATAAAACCAGAGAAATCGAAAAAGCCTTACCTTATAAACACCCCACCGAGTCCTTTTTTTTGGTTAGAGGAGGAGGGCGGGTGGGAGACACTACAAGTGTGGTGTCTTGGGTTCAGAAACCGCCCAAATATATAGTGTTTTACTTACCCAGCAGCCCCCTGGCCTCCGCCGAAAAACAAAAGGAAATTAAATTTACTTTCAAACGGACTTTCCCAGCTGCTCACTCGCTCACACGCTGCTCCCGAAAAAGCTGCTGCACTGAAAGACACACACTTACACCATGTAACACAGACATCCACTTACACCAAGTATTTTGACATACACTTACACCAAGTAACAAAGACATACACTGACACCCAGCAACAAAGAAATCCACTCACAACAAGTCACAAACACATACACTGACACCAACTGACAAAGACATACACTTACACCAAGTAACAAAGACAAACACTGAGACCCAGGAACACAGACACACACTGACACCAAGTAACAAAGACACATAATTATACCAAGTAACAAAAACATACACTGACAAGAAATAACAAAGACACACACTTACACCAAGTAACACAGACATACACTGACACCAAGTAACAAAGACAGGCAATTACAACAAGTAACAAAGACATACACTTACACCAAGCATTTTGACAGACACTGACACCAAGTAACAAAGACATACACTGATACCCAGTAACACAGACACACACTTACACCAAGTAACAAAGACGTACACTGGCACCAAGTCACAAAGACACACACTGACACCCAGTAACAAAGACATACACTGACACGAAGTATCAAAGACATACACGGATACCCAGTAATACAGACACACACTTACACCAAGTTACAAAGACATACACTGACACCAAGTCACAAAGACACACACTGACAGCCAGTAACAAAGACATACACTGACACCAAGTCACAAAGACACACACTGACAGCCAGTAACAAAGACATACACTGACACCAAGTCACAAAGACATACACTGATACCCAGTAACAAAGGCATACACTGATACCCAGTAATACAGACACACACTTACACCAAGTATTTTGACATACACTTACAACAAGTAACAAAGACATACACTGACACCCAGTAACAAAGACATCCACTGACAACAAGTCACAAACACATACACTGACAACAAGTAACAAAGACATACACTTGCACCAAGTAACAAAGACATAAACTGACACCAAGTAACAAAGACATACACTGATACCCAGTATCACAGACACACACTTACACCAAGTAACAAAGACATACACTGACACCAAGTCACAAAGACACACACCGACACCCAGTAACAAAGACATACACTGACACCAAGTCACAAAGACATACACTGATACCCAGGAACACAGACACACACTGACACCCAGTAACAAAGACATACACTGATACCAAGTAACAAAGACATACACTAATACCCAGTAACACAGACACACACTGACACCCAGTAACAAAGACATACACTGATACCAAGTCACAAAGACATACACTGATACCCAGTAACACAGACACACACTTGCACCAAGTAACAAAGACATACACTGACACCAAGTCACAAAGACAGACACTGACACCCAGTAACAAAGACATACACTTACACCAAGTAACAGAGACAGACAATTACACCAAGTAACACAGACACACACTTACACCAAGTAACAAAGACATACACTGACACCAAGTCACAGAGACACACACTGACACACAGTAACAAAGACACATACTTACACCAAGTAACAAAGACATACACTGACACCAAGTCACAAAGACAGACACTGACACCCAGTAACAAAGACATACACTGACACCAAGTCACAAAGACATACACTGATACCCAGTAACAAAGACATACACTGATACCCAGTAAGACAGACACACACTTACACCAAGTAACAAAGACATACACTGATACCAAGTAACAAAGACATACACTGACACCAAGTCACAAAGACAGACACTGACACCCAGTAACAAAGACATACACTGACACCAAGTCACAAAGACATACACTGATACCCAGTAACAAAGACATACACTGATACCCAGTAAGACAGACACACACATACACCAAGTAACAAAGACACACACTGATACCCAGTAACACAGACACCCACTTACACCAAGTAACAAAGACATACACTGACACCAAGTAACAAAGACATACACTGACACCAAGTCACAAAGACAGACACTGACACCCAGTAACAAAGACATACACTGACACCAAGTCACAAAGACATACACTGATACCCAGTAACAAAGACATACACTGATACCCAGTAAGACAGACACACACATACACCAAGTAACAAAGACACACACTGATACCCAGTAACACAGACACCCGCTTACACCAAGTAACAAATACATACACTGACACCAAGTAACAAAGACATACACTGACACCCAGTAACAAAGACATGCACTGACACCCAGTAACACAGACACACACTGACCCCCAGTAACACAGACACACACTTACACCAAGTTACAAAGACATACACTGACACCAAGTCACAAAGACACACACTGACAGCCAGTAACAAAGACATACACTGACACCAAGTCACAAAGACACACACTGACAGCCAGTAACAAAGACATACACTCACACCAAGTCACAAAGACATACACTGATACCCAGTAACAAAGGCATACACTGATACCCAGTAATACAGACACACACTTACACCAAGTATTTTGACATACACTTACAACAAGTAACAAAGACATACACTGACACCCAGTAACAAAGACATCCACTGACAACAAGTCACAAACACATACACTGACAACAAGTAACAAAGACATACACTTGCACCAAGTAACAAAGACATAAACTGACACCAAGTAACAAAGACATACACTGATACCCAGTATCACAGACACACACTTACACCAAGTAACAAAGACATACACTGACACCAAGTCACAAAGACACACACCGACACCCAGTAACAAAGACATACACTGACACCAAGTCACAAAGACATACACTGATACCCAGGAACACAGACACACACTGACACCCAGTAACAAAGACATACACTGATACCAAGTAACAAAGACATACACTAATACCCAGTAACACAGACACACACTGACACCCAGTAACAAAGACATACACTGATACCAAGTCACAAAGACATACACTGATACCCAGTAACACAGACACACACTTGCACCAAGTAACAAAGACATACACTGACACCAAGTCACAAAGACAGACACTGACACCCAGTAACAAAGACATACACTTACACCAAGTAACAGAGACAGACAATTACACCAAGTAACACAGACACACACTTACACCAAGTAACAAAGACATACACTGACACCAAGTCACAGAGACACACACTGACACACAGTAACAAAGACACACACTTACACCAAGTAACAAAGACATACACTGACACCAAGTCACAAAGACAGACACTGACACCCAGTAACAAAGACATACACTGACACCAAGTCACAAAGACATACACTGATACCCAGTAACAAAGACATACACTGATACCCAGTAAGACAGACACACACTTACACCAAGTAACAAAGACATACACTGATACCAAGTAACAAAGACATACACTGACACCAAGTCACAAAGACAGACACTGACACCCAGTAACAAAGACATACACTGACACCAAGTCACAAAGACATACACTGATACCCAGTAACAAAGACATACACTGATACCCAGTAAGACAGACACACACATACACCAAGTAACAAAGACACACACTGATACCCAGTAACACAGACACCCACTTACACCAAGTAACAAAGACATACACTGACACCAAGTAACAAAGACATACACTGACACCAAGTCACAAAGACAGACACTGACACCCAGTAACAAAGACATACACTGACACCAAGTCACAAAGACATACACTGATACCCAGTAACAAAGACATACACTGATACCCAGTAAGACAGACACACACATACACCAAGTAACAAAGACACACACTGATACCCAGTAACACAGACACCCGCTTACACCAAGTAACAAATACATACACTGACACCAAGTAACAAAGACATACACTGACACCCAGTAACAAAGACATGCACTGACACCCAGTAACACAGACACACACTGACCCCCAGTAACACAGACACACACTTGCACCAAGTAACAAAGACATACACTGACACCAAGTAAAAAAGACATACACTGATACCCAGTAACACTTACGCACACTTATACCAAGTAACAAAGACATACAATGAAACCAAGTAACAAAGACATACACTGATACCCAGTAACACAGACGCACACTTACACAAAGTAACAAAGACATACACTTACACCAAGTAACAAATACATACACTTACACCAATTAACAAATACATACACTGACCACCAAGTCACAAAGACATACACTGATACCCAGGAACACAGACACACACTGACATCCAGTAACAAAGACATACACTGATACCAAGTAACAAAGACATACACTAATACCCAGTAACACAGACACACACTTACACCAAGTAACAAAGACATACACTGACACCAAGTCACAAAGACACACACTGACACCCAATAACAAAGACATACAATGACACCAAGTCACAAAGACATACACTGATACCCAGTAACACAGACACACACTTACACCAAGTGACACAGACACACACTTACACCAAGTAACACAAACACTCACTGACACCAAGTAGCAAAGACATACTATTACACCAAGTAACAAAAACACACACTTACACCAAGTAACACAGACATACACTGACACCAAGTAACAAAGACATACATCGTTACCCAGTAACACAGACACATACTTACACCAAGTATCAAAGACATACACTGATACCAAGTAACACAGACACAAACTTACACCAAGTAACACAGACACACACTTACACCAAGTAACAAAGTCAGACACTTACACCAAGTAACACAGACATACACTGACAACAAGTAACAAAGACATACAATTACACCAAGTAACAAAGTCATACACTTACACCAAGTAACACAGACATACACTTACACCAAGTAACACAGACATACACTGACACCAAGTAACAAAGACATGCACTGATACCCAGTAACACAGACACACACTTACACCAAGTAACAAAGACAGACACTGATGCCCAGTAACACAGACACACACTTACACCAAGTAACAAAGACATACACTGACACCCAGTAACAAAGACATACACTGACACACAGTAACACAGACACACACGGACACCAAGTGACAAAGACACACACCTACACCAAGTAATACAGACACACACTGACACCCAGTAAAACAGACATACACTGACACCAAGTAACAAAGCCAAACAATTACACCAAGTAACAAAGACATACACTTACACCAAGTATTTTGACAGACACTGACACCAAGTAACAAAGACATACACTGATACCCAGTAACACAGACACACACTTACACCAAGTAACAAAGACATACACTGACACCAAGTCACAAAGACACACACTGACACCCAATAACAAAGACATACAATGACACCAAGTCACAAAGACATACACTGATACCCAGTAACACAGACACACACTTACACCAAGTAACACAGACATACACTGACACAAAGTAACAATGACATACACTTACGCCATGTAACAAAGACACTCACTTACACCAAGTAACACACACATACACTGACACCAAGTAACAAAGACATACAATTACACCAAGTAACAAACACTCACACTTACACCAAGTAACACAGACATACACTGACGCCATTTAATAAAGACATGCACTGATACCCAGTAACACAGATATGCACTGACACCAAGTAGCAAAGACATACAATGACAACAAGAAACAAAGATATACACTGATACCCAGTAACACAGACACACATTTACAACAAGTAACACAGACATACACTGACACCAAGTAACAAAGACATGCACTGATACCCAGTAACACAGACACACACTTACACCAAGTAACAAAGACAGACACTGATGCCCAGTAACACAGACACACACCTACACCAAGTAACAAAGACATACACTGACACCCAGTAACAAAGACATACACTGACACCCAGTAACACAGACACACACGGATACCAAGTGACAAAGACACACACGTACACCAAGTAATACAGACACACACTGACACCCAGTAAAACAGACATACACTGACACCAAGTAACAAAGCCAAACAATTACGCCAAGTAACAAAGACATACACTTACACCAAGTATTTTGACAGACACTGACACCAAGTAACAAAGACATACACTGATACCCAGTAACACAGACACACACTTACACCAAGTAACAAAGACATACACTGACACCAAGTCACAAAGACACACACTGACACCCAATAACAAAGACATACAATGACACCAAGTCACAAAGACATACACTGATACCCAGTAACACAGACACACACTTACACCAAGTAACACAGACATACACTGACACCAAGTAACAAAGACATACACTGATACCCAGTAACACAGACATACAATTAGACCAAGTAACAAAGACACACACTTACACCAAGTAACACAGACATAAACTGATACCCAGTAACACAGACACAAACTTCCACCAAGTAACAAAGACATACACTGACACCAAGTAACAAAGGCATACACTTACACCAAGTAACACAAACACACTTGCACCAAGTAACAAAGACATACACTTACACCAAGTAACACAAACACACACTTACACCAAGTAACAAAGACATACACTGACACCAAGTAACAAAGACATACAATTACACCAAGTAACAAAGACATACACTGACACCAAGTCATAGAGACATACACTGATACCCAGTAACACAGAGACACACTTCCAAAAAGTAACAAAGACAAACACAGACACCAAGTAACAAAGATATACACTTACACCAAGTAACACAGACATACACTGACACAAAGTAACAATGACATACACTTACGCCATGTAACAAAGACACTCACTTACACCAAGTAACACACACATACACTGACACCAAGTAACAAAGACATACAATTACACCAAGTAACTAACACTCACACTTACACCAAGTAACACAGACATACACTGACGCCATTTAATAAAGACATGCACTGATACCCAGCAACACAGATATGCACTGACACCAAGTAGCAAAGACATACAATGACAACAAGAAACAAAGATATACACTGATACCCAGTAACACAGACACACATTTACAACAAGTAACACAGACATACACTGACACCAAGTAACAAAGACATGCACTGATACCCAGTAACACAGACACACACTTACACCAAGTAACAAAGACAGACACTGATACCCAGTAACACAGACACACACCTACACCAAGTAACAAAGACATACACTGACACCCAGTAACAAAGACATACACTGACACCCAGTAACACAGACACACACGGACACCAAGTGACAAAGACACACACGTACACCAAGTAATACAGACACACACTGACACCCAGTAAAACAGACATACACTGACACCAAGTAACAAAGCCAAACAATTACACCAAGTAACAAAGACATACACTTACACCAAGTATTTTGACAGCCACTGACACCAAGTAACAAAGACATACACTGATACCCAGTAACACAGACACACACTTACACCAAGTAACAAAGACATACACTGACACCAAGTCACAAAGTTACACACTGACACCCAATAACAAAGACATACACTGACACCAAGTCACAAAGACATACACTGATACCCAGTAACACAGACACACACTTACACCAAGTAACACAGACATACACTGACACCAAGTAACAAAGACATACACTGATACCCAGTAACACAGACATACAATTAGACCAAGTAACAAAGACACACACTTACACCAAGTAACACAGACATAAACTGATACCCAGTAACACAGACACAAACTTCCACCAAGTAACAAAGACATACACTGACACCAAGTAACAAAGGCATACACTTACACCAAGTAACACAAACACACTTGCACCAAGTAACAAACACTCACACTTACACCAAGTAACACAGACATACACTGACACCATTTAATAAAGACATGCACTGATACCCAGTAACACAGATATGCACTGACACCAAGTAGCAAAGACATACAATGACAACAAGAAACAAAGATATACACTGATACCCAGTAACACAGACACACATTTACAACAAGTAACAAAGACATACATTGACACCATGTAACAAAGACATACACTGACACCAAGTCACAAAGACATACACTGATACCCAGTAACACAGACACACACTTCCACAAATTAACAAAAACAAACACTGACACCAAGTAACAAAGACATCTACTGAAACCCAGTAACACAGACACACACTTACACCAAGTAACAAAGTCATACACTGCCACCAAGTAACAAAGACACACAATTACACCAAGTAACACAGACATACACTGACACCAAGTAACAAAGACATAAACTGACACCCAGTAACAAAGACATACTCTGACACCTAGTCACAAAGACATACATTGGCACCCAGTAACCAAGACATACACTGACACCAAGTCACAAAGACATACACTGACACCAAGTAACAAAGACAGACACTGATACCCAGTAACACAGACACACACTTACACCAAGTAACAAAGACACACACTTACACCAAGTAACAAAGACAGACACTGATACCCAGTAACACAGACACACACTTACACCAAGTAACAAAGACATACACTGACACCCAGTAACAAAGACATACACTGACACCCAGTAACACAGACACACACGGACACCAAGTACCAAAGACACACACGTCCACCAAGTAATACAGACACACACTGACACCCAGTAAAACAGACATACACTGACACCAAGTAACAAAGACAAACAATTACACCAAGTAACAAAGACATACACTTACACGAAGTATTTTGACAGACACTGACACCAAGTCACAAAGACACACACTGACACCCAATAACAAAGACATACACTGACACCAAGTCTCAAAGACATACACTGATACCCAGTAACACAGACACACACTTACACCAAGTAACACAGACATACACTGACACCAAGTAACAAAGACATACACTGATACCCAGTAACACAGACATACAATTAGACCAAGTAATACAAACACACACTTACACCAAGTAACAAAGACATACACTGACACCAAGTAACAAAGACATACACAGACACCAAGTAACAAAGACATACAATTACACCAAGTAACAAAGACATACACTGACACCAAGTCACAGAGACATACACTGATACCCAGTAACACAGAGACACACTTCCAAAAAGTAACAGAGACAAACACAGACACCAAGTAACAAAGACATACACTTACACCAAGTAACACAGACATACACTGACACAAAGTAACAATGACATACACTTACACCATGTAACAAAGACACTCACTTACACCAAGTAACACACACATACACTGACACCAAGTAACAAAGACATACAATTACACCAAGTAACAAACACTCACACTTACACCAAGTAACACAGACATACACTGACACCATTTAATAAAGACATGCACTGATACCCAGTAACACAGATATGCACTGACACCAAGTAGCAAACACATACAATGACAACAAGAAACAAAGATATACACTGATACCCAGTAACACAGACACACACTTACAACAAGTAACAAAGACATACATTGACACCATGTAACAAAGACATACACTGACACCAAGTCACAAAGACATACACTGATACCCAGTAACACAGACACACACTTCCACAAAGTAACAAAGACAAACACTGACACCAAGTACCAAAGACATCTACTGAAACCCAGTAACACAGACACACACTTACCCCAAGTAACAAAGTCATACACTGACACCCAGTAACACAGACATACAATTAGACCAAGTAATACAAACACACACTTACACCAAGTAACAAAGACATACACTGACACCAAGTAACACAGACACACATTTACACCAAGTAACAAAGTCATACACTGATACCCAGTAACACAGACACACACTTACACAATGTAACAAAGACACACACTGACACCCAGTAACAAAGACATACACTGACACCAAGTCACAAAGACATATACAGATACCCAGTAACAAAGTCACACAGGTGCAACAAGTAACACAGACACACACTTACACCAAGTAACAAAGACAGACACTGATACCCAGTAACACAGACACACACTTACACCAATTAACAAGGACATACACTGACACCCAGTGACAAAGACATGCACTGACACCCAGTAACACAGACACACACGGACACCAAGTAACAAAGACACACACTTACACCAAGTAACACAGACACACACTGACACCCAGTAACAAAGACACACACTTACACCAAGTAACACAGACATACACTGACACCAAGTAACAAAGACATACACTGATACTCAGTAACACAGGCACACACTTTCACCAAGTAACACAGACATACACTGACACCAGGTAACAAAGACATACAATTACACCAAGTAACAAAGACACACACTTACACCAAGTATTTTGACATACACTGACATCAAGTATCAAAGACAGACACTGATACCCAGTATACAGACACACACTTACACCAAGTAACAAAGACATACACTGACACAAAGTAACAAAGACATAAACTGACACCCAGTAACACAGACACACACGGACACCAAGTAACAGCGACATTCACTGATACCAAGTAACAAAGACATACACTGATGCTCAGTAACACAGACACACACTGACACCAAGTAACAAAGACATACACTGACACCAAGTAACAAAGACATATACTTACACCAAGTAACAAAGACACGCACTTACACCAAGTAACACGGACATACACTGACATCAAGTAAAAAAGACAGACAATTACACCAAGTAGCAAAGACATACACTTACACCAAGTATTTTGACATCCACTGACACCAAGTAACAAAGACATGCACTGATACCCAGTAACGCAGACACATACTTACACCCAGTAAAAAAGACATACAGTGACACCAAGTCACAAAGACATACACTGATACCAAGTCACAAAGACATACACTGATGCCCAGTAACACAGAGACACACTGACACCAAGTAACAAAGACATACACTGACACCAAGTAACAAAGACATACCCTTACAGCAAGTAACAAAGACACACACTTACACCAAGTAACACAGACATACACTGACACCAAGTAACAAAGACAGACAATTACACCAAGTAACAAAGACATACACTGATACCAGGTAACACAGACACACACGGACACCAAGTAACACAGACATGCACTGACACCAAGTAACAAAGACATACACTGATACCCAGTAACACAGGCACACACTGGGGGGGGGGGGGTGAGCACATTGGCGCAGTGGTTAGCACCGCAGCCTCACAGCTCCAGGGACCCGGGTTCGATTCTGGGTCCTGCCTGTGCGGAGTTTGCAAGTTCTCCCTGTGTCTGCGTGGGTATCCTCCCGGTGCTCCGTTTTCCTCCCACATGCCGAAGACTTGCAGGTTGATAGGTTAACTGGCCATCATAAATTGCCCCAAGTATAGGTAGGTGTTGGGGAAATATATAGGGATAGGTGGGGATGTGATAGGAATACGGGATTAGTGTAGGATGAGTGTAAATGGGTGGTTGATGGTCGGCACAGACTCGGTGGGCCGAAGGTCCTGTTTAAGTGCTGTTTCACTAAACTAAATACTGTCACCTAATGCCACAGACACACACTGACACCCAGTACCACAATCAAACACACACTGACACCCAGTAACACAGAGAAACACTGATACACAGTAACAAAGACATGCACTGACACCAAGTAACACAGACACACTGACACCCTGTAAAAAAGACATACACTGACACCAAGTCACAAAGACATATACTGATACCAAGTCACAAAGACATACACTGATGCCCAGTAACAAATACACACACTTACACCAAGTAACACAGACATACACTGACACCAAGTAACAAAGACAGACAATGACACCAAATAACAAAGACATACACTGACACCAAGTATTTTGACACACACTGACACCAAGTAACAAAGGCATACACTGATACCCAGTAACACAGACACACACTTACACCAAGTAACACAGACATACAATGACACCAAGTAACAAAGACAAGCACTGATACCCAGTAACACAGACACACACTTACACCAAGTAAAAAAGACAGACACTGATACCCAGTAACACAGACACACACTGACACCAAGTAACAAAGACATACACTGACACCCAGTAACACAAACAAACACACTGACACCAAGTAACACAGACATAAACTGACATCAAGTAACAAATACATACAATGACACCCAGTAACACAGACACACACTTGCACCAAGTAACACAGACATACACTGATACCCAGTAACGCAGACACACACTTACACCCTGTAACACAGACACACACTGACACCAAGTAACAAAGACATACACTGACACCATATAACAAAGCCATACACTTACACCAAGTAACAAAGACACTCACTGATACCCAGTAACGCAGACACACACTTACACCCAGTAAAAAAGACATAAACTGAAACCAAGTCACAAAGACATACACTGATACCAAGTCACAAATACATACACTGATGCCCAGTAACACAGACCCACACTGACACCAAGTAACAAAGACATACACTGACACCAATTAACAAAGACGTACACTTACACCAAGTAACAAAGACACACACTTACACCAAGTAACACAGACATACACTGACACCAAGTGACAAAGACAGACAATTACACCAAATAACAAAGACATCCACTAACCCCAAGTATTTTGACATCCACTGACACCAAGTAACAAAGACATACACTGATACCAGGTAACTCAGACACACACGGACACCAAGTAACAAAGACACAGACTTACACCAAGTAACACAGACACCCAGTAACACAGGCTCACACTGGCGGGGGGTGGGGGGGGCACCTTGGCGCAGTGGTTAGCACCGCAGCCTCACAGCTCCAGGGACCCGGGTTCGATTCTGGGTACTGCCTGTGCGGAGTTTGCAAGTTCTCCCTGTGTCTGCGTGGGTTTCCTCCCGGTGCTCCGGTTTCCTCCCACATGCCAAAGACTTGCAGGTTGATAGGTTAATTGGCCATCATAAATTGCCCCAAGTATAGGTAGGTGGTAGGGAAATATATAGGGATAGGTGGGAATTTGATAGGAATACGGGATTAGTGTAGGATTAGTGTAAATGGGTGGTTGATGGTCGGCACAGACTCGGTGGGCCGAAGGGCCTGTTGAAGTGCTGTTTCACGAAACTAAACTATATACTGACACCTAGTGTCACAGACACACACTGACACCCAGTACCACAAACAAACACACACTGACACCCAGTAACACAGAGAAACACTGATACACAGTAACAAAGACATACACTGACACCAAGTAACACAGACACACACTGACACCCTGTAAAGAAGACATACACTGACACCAAGTCACAAAGACATACACTGATACCAATTCACAAAGACATACACTGATGCCCATTGACAAAGACACACACTTACACCAAGTAACACAGACATACACTGACACCAAGTAACGCAGACACACACTTACACCCAGTAACACAGACAGAAACTGACACCAAGTAGCAAAGACATACACTGACACCAAGTAACAAAGACATACACTCACACCAAGTAACAAAGACACATGCTGACACCAAGTAACAAAGACAGACAATTACACCAAGTAACAAAGACATACATTTACACCAAGTATTTTGACATCCACTGACACCAAGTAACAAAGACATACACTGATACCCAGTAACGCAGAAACACACTTACACCCAGTAAATAAGACATACACTGACACCAAGTCACAAAGACATGCACTGATACCAAGTCACAAAGACATACACTGATACCAAGTCACAAAGACATACACTAATACCAAGTCACAAAGACAGACACTGATGCCCTTTAACAAAGACACACACTTAAACCATGAACACAGACATACACTGTCACCAAGTAAGAAAGACATACACTTACACCAAGTAACAAAGACATACACTTACACCAAGAATTTTGACATACACTGACACCAAGTAACAAAGACATACACTGATACCCAGTAACGCAGACACACACTTACACCCAGTAAAAAAGACTTACACTGACACCAAGTCACAAAGACATACACTGATACCAAGTCAAAAAGACATACACTGATGCTCAGTAACACAGACACACACAGACACCAAGTAACAAAGACATACACTTACACCAAGTAACAAAGACATACAATTACACCAAGTATTTTGACATACACTGACACCAAGTAACAAAGACATACACTGATACCCAGTAACGCAGACACACACTTACACCCAGTAAAAAAGACAGACACTGACACCAAGTCACAAAGACATACACTGATACCAAGTCACAAAGACATACACTGATGCTCAGTAACACAGACACACACTGACACCAAGTAACAAAGACATACACTGACACCAAGTAACAAAGACATATACTTACACCAAGGAACAAAGACACGCACTTACACCAAGTAACACGGACATACACTGACATCAAGTAAAAAAGACAGACAATTACACCAAGTAGCAAAGACATACACTTACACCAAGTATTTTGACATCCACTGACACCAAGTAACAAAGACATGCACTGATACCCAGTAACGCAGATACATACTTACACCCAGTAAAAAAGACATACAGTGCCACCAAGTCACAAAGACATACACTGATACCAAGTCACAAAGACATACACTGATGCCCAGTAACACAGACACACACTGACACCAAGTAACAAAGACATACACTGACACCAAGTAACAAAGACATACCCTTACAGCAAGTAACAAAGACACACACTTACACCAAGTAACACAGACATACACTGACACCAAGTAACAAAGACAGACAATTACACCAAGTAACAAAGACATACACTTACACCAAGTGTTTTGACATCCACTGACACCAAGTAACAAAGACATACACTGATACCAGGTAACACAGACACACACGGACACCAAGTAACAAAGACACAGACTTACACCAAGTAACACAGACACACACTTACACCAAGTAACACAGACATGCACTGACACCAAGTAACAAAGACATACACTGATACCCAGTAACACAGGCACACACTGGGGGGGTGAGCACATTGGCGCAGTGGTTAGCACCGCAGCCTCACAGCTCCAGGAACCCGGGTTCGATTCTGGGTCCTGCCTGTGCGGAGTTTGCAAGTTCTCCCTGTGTCTCCGTGGGTTTCCTCCCGGTGCTCCGTTTTCCTCCCACATGCCGAAGACTTGCAGGTTGATAGGTTAACTGGCCATCATAAATTGCCCCAAGTATAGGTAGGTGGTGGAGAAATATATAGGGATAGGTGGGGATGTGATAGGAATACGGGATTAGTGTAGGATGAGTGTAAATGGGTGGTTGATGGTCGGCACAGACTCGGTGGGCCGAAGGGCCTGTTTAAGTGCTGTTTCTCGAAACTAAACTAAATACTGTCACCTAGTGCCACAGACACACACTGACACCCAGTACCACAATCAAACACACACTGACACCCAGTAACACAGAGAAACACTGATACACAGTAACAAAGACATGCACTGACACCAAGTAACAGACACACTGACACCCTGTAAAAAAGACATACACTGACACCAAGTCACAAAGACATATACTGATACCAAGTCACAAAGACATACACTGATGCCCAGTAACAAATACACACACTTACACCAAGTAACACAGACATACACTGACACCAAGTAACAAAGACAGACAATGACACCAAATAACAAAGACATACACTGACACCAAGTATTTTGACACACACTGACACCAAGTAACAAAGGCATACACTGATACCCAGTAACACAGACACACACTTACACCAAGTAACACAGACATACAATGACACCAAGTAACAAAGACAAGCACTGATACCCAGTAACACAGACACACACTTACACCAAGTAAAAAAGACAGACACTGATACCCAGTAACACAGACACACACTGACACCAAGTAACAAAGACATACACTGACACCCAGTAACACAAACAAACACACTGACACCAAGTAACACAGACATAAACTGACACCAAGTAACAAATACATACAGTGACACCCAGTAACACAGACACACACTTGCACCAAGTAACACAGACATACACTGATACCCAGTAACGCAGACACACACTTACACCCTGTAACACAGACACACACTGACACCAAGTAACAAAGACATACACTGACACCATATAACAAAGCCATACACTTACACCAAGTAACAAAGACACTCACTGATACCCAGTAACGCAGACACACACTTACACCCAGTAAAAAAGACATACACTGAAACCAAGTCACAAAGACATACACTGATACCAAGTCACAAATACATACACTGATGCCCAGTAACACAGACCCACACTGACACCAAGTAACAAAGACATACACTGACACCAAGTAACAAAGACGTACACTTACACCAAGTAACAAAGACACACACTTACACCAAGTAACACAGACATACACTGACACCAAGTGACAAAGACAGACAATTACACCAAATAACAAAGACATCCACTAACCCCAAGTATTTTGACATCCACTGACACCAAGTAACAAAGACATACACTGATACCAGGTAACACAGACACACACGGACACCAAGTAACAAAGACACAGACTTACACCAAGTAACACAGACACCCAGTAACACAGGCTCACACTGGCGGGGGGTGGGGGGGCACATTGGCGCAGTGGTTAGCACCGCAGCCTCACAGCTCCAGGGACCCGGGTTCGATTCTGGGTACTGCCTGTGCGGAGTTTGCAAGTTCTCCCTGTGTCTGCGTGGGTTTCCTCCCGGTGCTCCGGTTTCCTCCCACATGCCAAAGACTTGCAGGTTGATAGGTTAATTGGCCATCATAAATTGCCCCAAGTATAGGTAGGTGGTAGGGAAATATATAGGGATAGGTGGGGATTTGATAGGAATACGGGATTAGTGTAGGATTAGTGTAAATGGGTGGTTGATGGTCGGCACAGACTCGGTGGGCCGAAGGGCCTGTTGAAGTGCTGTTTCTCGAAACTAAACTATATACTGACACCTAGTGTCACAGACACACACTGACACCCAGTACCACAAACAAACACGCACTGACACCCAGTAACACAGAGAAACACTGATACACAGTAACAAAGACATACACTGACACCAAGTAACACAGACACACACTGTCACCAAGTAACGCAGACACACACTTACACCCAGTAACACAGACAGAAACTGACACCAAGTAGCAAAGACATACACTGACACCAAGTAACAAAGACATACACTCACACCAAGTAACAAAGACACATGCTGACACCAAGTAACAAAGACAGACAATTACACCAAGTAACAAAGACATACATTTACACCAAGTATTTTGACATCCACTGACACCAAGTAACAAAGACATACACTGATACCCAGTAACGCAGAAACACACTTACACCCAGTAAATAAGACATACACTGACACCAAGTCACAAAGACATGCACTGATACCAAGTCACAAAGACATACACTGATACCAAGTCACAAAGACATACACTAATACCAAGTCACAAAGACAGACACTGATGCCCTTTAACAAAGACACACACTTAAACCAAGCAACACAGACATACACTGACACCAAGTAACAAAGACATACACTTACACCAAGTAACAAAGACATACACTTACACCAAGAATCTTGACATACACTGACACCAAGTAACAAAGACATACACTGATACCCAGTAACGCAGACACACACTTACACCCAGTAAAAAAGACTTACACTGACACCAAGTCACAAAGACATACACTGATACCAAGTCAAAAAGACATACACTGATGCTCAGTAACACAGACACACACTGACACCAAGTAACAAAGACATACACTTACACCAAGTAACAAAGACATACAATTACACCAAGTATTTTGACATACACTGACACCAAGTAACAAAGACATACACTGATACCCAGTAACGCAGACACACACTTACACCCAGTAAAAAAGACTTACACTGACACCAAGTCACAAAGACATACACTGATACCAAGTCAAAAAGACATACACTGATGCTCAGTAACACAGACACACCCAGACACCAAGTAACAAAGACATACACTTACACCAAGTAACAAAGACATACAATTACACCAAGTATTTTGACATACACTGACACCAAGTAACAAAGACATACACTGATACCCAGTAACGCAGACACACACTTACACCCAGTAAAAAAGACATACACTGACACCAAGTCACAAAGACATACACTGATACCAAGTCACAAAGACATACACTGATGCTCAGTAACACAGACACACACTGACACCAAGTAACAAAGACATACACTGACACCAAGTAACAAAGACATATACTTACACCAAGGAACAAAGACACGCACTTACACCAAGTAACACGGACATACACTGACATCAAGTAAAAAAGACAGACAATTACACCAAGTAGCAAAGACATACACTTACACCAAGTATTTTGACATCCACTGACACCAAGTAACAAAGACATGCACTGATACCCAGTAACGCAGACACATACTTACACCCAGTAAAAAAGACATACAGTGACACCAAGTCACAAAGACATACACTGATACCAAGTCACAAAGACATACACTGATGCCCAGTAACACAGACACACACTGACACCAAGTAACAAAGACATACACTGACACCAAGTAACAAAGACATACCCTTACAGCAAGTAACAAAGACACACACTTACACCAAGTAACACAGACATACACTGACACCAAGTAACAAAGACAGACAATTACACCAAGTAACAAAGACATACACTTACACCAAGTGTTTTGACATCCACTGACACCAAGTAACAAAGACATACACTGATACCAGGTAACACAGACACACACGGACACCAAGTAACAAAGACACAGACTTACACCAAGTAACACAGACACACACTTACACCAAGTAACACAGACATGCACTGACACCAAGTAACAAAGATATACACTGATACCCAGTAACACAGGCACACACTGGGGGGGTGAGCACATTGGCGCAGTGGTTAGCACCGCAGCCTCACAGCTCCAGGGACCCGGGTTCGATTCTGGGTCCTGCCTGTGCGGAGTTTGCAAGTTCTCCCTGTGTCTGCGTGGGTTTCCTCCCGGTGCTCCGTTTTCCTCCCACATGCCGAAGACTTGCAGGTTGATAGGTTAACTGGCCATCATAAATTGCCCCAAGTATAGGTAGGTGGTGGGGAAATATATAGGGATAGGTGGGGATGTGATAGGAATACGGGATTAGTGTAGGATGAGTGTAAATGGGTGGTTGATGGTCGGCACAGACTCGGTGGGCCGAAGGGCCTGTTTAAGTGCTGTTTCTCGAAACTAAACTAAATACTGTCACCTAGTGCCACAGACACACACTGACACCCAGTACCACAATCAAACACACACTGACACCCAGTAACACAGAGAAACACTGATACACAGTAACAAAGACATGCACTGACACCAAGTAACAGACACACTGACACCCTGTAAAAAAGACATACACTGACACCAAGTCACAAAGACATATACTGATACCAAGTCACAAAGACATACACTGATGCCCAGTAACAAATACACACACTTACACCAAGTAACACAGACATACACTGACACCAAGTAACAAAGACAGACAATGACACCAAATAACAAAGACATACACTGACACCAAGTATTTTGACACACACTGACACCAAGTAACAAAGGCATACACTGATACCCAGTAACACAGACACACACTTACACCAAGTAACACAGACATACAATGACACCAAGTAACAAAGACAAGCACTGATACCCAGTAACACAGACACACACTTACACCAAGTAAAAAAGACAGACACTGATACCCAGTAACACAGACACACACTGACACCAAGTAACAAAGACATACACTGACACCCAGTAACACAAACAAACACACTGACACCAAGTAACACAGACATAAACTGACACCAAGTAACAAATACATACAGTGACACCCAGTAACACAGACACACACTTGCACCAAGTAACACAGACATACACTGATACCCAGTAACGCAGACACACACTTACACCCTGTAACACAGACATACACTGACACCAAGTAACAAAGACATACACTGACACCATATAACAAAGCCATACACTTACACCAAGTAACAAAGACACTCACTGATACCCAGTAACGCAGACACACACTTACACCCAGTAAAAAAGACATACACTGAAACCAAGTCACAAAGACATACACTGATACCAAGTCACAAATACATACACTGATGCCCAGTAACACAGACCCACACTGACACCAAGTAACAAAGACATACACTGACACCAAGTAACAAAGACGTACACTTACACCAAGTAACAAAGACACACACTTACACCAAGTAACACAGACATACACTGACACCAAGTGACAAAGACAGACAATTACACCAAATAACAAAGACATCCACTAACCCCAAGTATTTTGACATCCACTGACACCAAGTAACAAAGACATACACTGATACCAGGTAACACAGACACACACGGACACCAAGTAGCAAAGACACAGACTTACACCAAGTAACACAGACACCCAGTAACACAGGCTCACACTGGCGGGGGGTGGGGGGGCACATTGGCGCAGTGGTTAGCACCGCAGCCTCACAGCTCCAGGGACCCGGGTTCGATTCTGGGTACTGCCTGTGCGGAGTTTGCAAGTTCTCCCTGTGTCTGCGTGGGTTTCCTCCCGGTGCTCCGGTTTCCTCCCACATGCCAAAGACTTGCAGGTTGATAGGTTAATTGGCCATCATAAATTGCCCCAAGTATAGGTAGGTGGTAGGGAAATATATAGGGATAGGTGGGGATTTGATAGGAATATGGGATTAGTGTAGGATTAGTGTAAATGGGTGGTTGATGGTCGGCACAGACTCGGTGGGCCGAAGGGCCTGTTGAAGTGCTGTTTCTCGAAACTAAACTATATACTGACACCTAGTGTCACAGACACACACTGACACCCAGTACCACAAACAAACACACACTGACACCCAGTAACACAGAGAAACACTGATACACAGTAACAAAGACATACACTGACACCAAGTAACACAGACACACACTGTCACCAAGTAACGCAGACACACACTTACACCCAGTAACACAGACAGAAACTGACACCAAGTAGCAAAGACATACACTGACACCAAGTAACAAAGACATACACTCACACCAAGTAACAAAGACACATGCTGACACCAAGTAACAAAGACAGACAATTACACCAAGTAACAAAGACATACATTTACACCAAGTATTTTGACATCCACTGACACCAAGTAACAAAGACATACACTGATACCCAGTAACGCAGAAACACACTTACACCCAGTAAATAAGACATACACTGACACCAAGTCACAAAGACATGCACTGATACCAAGTCACAAAGACATACACTGATACCAAGTCACAAAGACATACACTAATACCAAGTCACAAAGACAGACACTGATGCCCTTTAACAAAGACACACACTTAAACCAAGCAACACAGACATACACTGACACCAAGTAACAAAGACATACACTTACACCAAGTAACAAAGACATACACTTACACCAAGAATTTTGACATACACTGACACCAAGTAACAAAGACATACACTGATACCCAGTAACGCAGACACACACTTACACCCAGTAAAAAAGACTTACACTGACACCAAGTCACAAAGACATACACTGATACCAAGTCAAAAAGACATACACTGATGCTCAGTAACACAGACACACACTGACACCAAGTAACAAAGACATACACTTACACCAAGTAACAAAGACATACAATTACACCAAGTATTTTGACATACACTGACACCAAGTAACAAAGACATACACTGATACCCAGTAACGCAGACACACACTTACACCCAGTAAAAAAGACATACACTGACACCAAGTCACAAAGACATACACTGATACCAAGTCACAAAGACATACACTGATGCTCAGTAACACAGACACACACTGACACCAAGTAACAAAGACATACACTGACACCAAGTAACAAAGACATATACTTACACCAAGTAACAAAGACACACACTTACACCAAGTAACACAGACATACACTGACACCAAGTAAAAAAGACAGACAATTACACCAAGTAGCAAAGACATACACTTACACCAAGTATTTTGACATCCACTGACACCAAGTAACAAAGACATACACTGATACCCAGTAACGCAGACACATACTTACACCCAGTAAAAAAGACATACACTGACACCAAGTCACAAAGACATACACTGATACCAAGTCACAAAGACATGCACTGATGCCCAGTAACACAGACACACACTGACACCAAGTAACAAAGACATACACTGACACCAAGTAACAAAGACATACCCTTACACCAAGTAACAAAGACACACACTTACACCAAGTAACACAGACATACACTGACACCAAGTAACAAAGACAGACAATTACACCAAGTAACAAAGACATACACTTACACCAAGTATTTTGACATCCACTGACACCAAGTAACAAAGACATACACTGATACCCAGTAACACAGGCACACACTGGGGGGTGGGCACATTGGCGCAGTGGTTAGCACCGCAGCCTCACAGCTCCAGGGACCCGGGTTCGATTCTGGGTCCTGCCTGTGCGGAGTTTGCAAGTTCTCCCTGTGTCTGCGTGGGTTTCCTCCCGGTGCTCCGTTTTCCTCCCACATGCCGAAGACTTGCAGGTTGATAGGTTAATTGGCCATCATAAATTGCCCCAAGTATAGGTAGGTGGGAGGGAAAGATATAGGGATAGGTGGGGATGTGATAGGAATACCGGATTAGTGTAGGATTAGCGTAAATGGGTGGTTGATGGTCGGCGCAGACTCGGTGGGCCGAAGGGCCTGTTTAAGTGCTGTTTCTCGAAACTAAACTAAATACTGTCACCTAGTGTCACAGACACACACTGACACCCAGTACCACAATCAAACACACACTGACACCCAGTAACACAGAGAAACACTGATACACAGTAACAAAGACATGCACTGACACCAAGTAAAAAAGACATACACTGACACCAAGTCACAAAGACATATACTGATACCAAGTCACAAAGACATACACTGATGCCCAGTAACAAATACACACACTTACACCAAGTAACACAGACATCCACTGACACCAAGTAACAAAGACAGACAATGACACCAAGTAACACAGACATACAATGACACCAAGTAACAAAGACAAGCACTGAAACCCAGTAACACAGACACACACTTACACCAAGTAAAAAAGACAGACACTGATACCCAGTAACACAGACACACACTTACACCCAGTAAAAAAGACATACACTGAAACCAAGTCACAAAGACATACACTGATACCAAGTCACAAATACATACACTGATGCCCAGTAACACAGACCCACACTGATACCAAGTAACATAGACATACACTGACACCAAGTAGCAAAGACATACATTGACACCAAGTCACAAAGACACACACTGATACCCAGTAACACAGACACACACATACACCAAGTAACATAGACATACACTGATACCCAGTAACACAGACACACACTTACACCTAGTAACAAAGACATACACTGACACCAAGTCACAAAGACATACACTGATACCAAGTAACACAGACATACAATTACACCAAGTAGCAAAGACACACACTTACACCAAGTAACACAGACATACACTGACACCAAGTAACAAAGACAGACACTTTTACCCAGTAACACAGACACACACTTACACCAAGTAACAAAGACATACACTGATACCAAGTAACACAGACACACAATTACACCAAGTAACACAGGCACACTCTGCCACCAAGTAACAAAGACATACACTGACACCATGTAACAAAGACATGCACTGATACCCAGTAACACAGACAGACACTGACAGCAAGTAACAAAGACATCCACTGACACCAAGAAACAAAGACATACACTTACACCAAGTAACACAGACACGCACTGACACCCAGTAACACAAACAAACACACACTGACACCCAGTAACATAGAGAAACACTGACACACAGTAACAAAGACATACACAGACAGACACTGACACCAAGTAACAAAGACTAACAGAGAGACACACTGACAGCAAGTCACAAAGACATACACTGACACCCAGTAACAAAGACATACACGGACACCAAGTCACAAAGACATACACAGATACCCAGTAACACAGACACACACTTACACCAAGTAACAAAGACATACACTGACACCCAGTAACAAAGACATGCACTGACACCAAGTCACAAAGACATACACTGATACCCAGTAACACAGACACACACTGACACCAAGTAACAAAGACATACAATCACACCAAGTAACAAAGACACACACTTACACCAAGTAACACAGACATACAGTGACACCATGTAACAAAGACATGCACTGATACCCAGTAACAGAGACACACACTGCCACCAAGTAACAAAGACATGCACTCACACCAAGTAACAAAGACATACACTTACACCACGTAACACCGACATACAATGACACCAAGTAACAAAGACATACAATTACACCAAGTAACAAAGACACACACTTACAACAAGTAACAACGACATACACTGATACCATGTAACAAAGACATGCACTGATACCCAGTAACACAGACATACACTGACACCAAGTAACAAAGACATACACAGACACCAAGCAACAAAGACATACACTGATACCCAGTAACACAGACACACACTTACACCAAGTAACAAAGACAAACACTGACACCAAGTAACAAAGACATCCACTGACACCAAGAAACAAAGACATACACTTACACCAAGTAACACAGACAAACACTGACACCCAGTAACACAAACAAACACACACTGACACCAAGTAACAAAGACATACACAGACACCAAGAAACAAAGACATACACTGACACCCAGTAACAAAGACATACACTGACACCAAGTCACAAAGACATACGCTGAAACCCAGTAACAAAGACATACACTGACACCAAGTCGCAAAGACATACACTCACACCAAGTAACAAAGACATACACTGATACCCAGTAACACAGACACACACTTACACCAAGTAACAAAGACATACAGTGACACCATGTAACAAAGACATACCCTTACACGAAGTAACAAAGACATGCAAAGACACCAAGTAACGAAGACAGACACTGACACCCAGTAACAATGACAGACACTGACAACAAGTCAGAAAGACATACACTGACACCAAGTAACAAAGACATACACTTACACCAAGTAACAAAGACATACAAAGACACCAAGTAACAAAGACATACAATTACACCAAGTAACAAAGACACACACTTACACCAAGTAACACAGACATACGCTGACACCAAGTAACAAAGAAATACACTGTTACCCAGTAACACAGACACACACTTACACCAAGTAACAAAAACATACACTGGTAACAAGTCAGAAAGACATACACTGACACCAAGTAACAAATACACACACTTACACCAAGTAACACAGACATCCACTGACACCAAGTAACAAAGACAGAAAATGACACCAAATAACAAAGACATACACTGACACCAAGTATTTTGACACACACTTACACCAAGTAAAAAAGACAGACACTGATACCCAGTAACACAGACACACACTGACACCAAGTAACAAAGACATACACTGACACCCAGTAACACAAACAAACACACTGACACCAAGTAACACAGACATAAACTGACACCAAGTAACAAATACATACAATGACACCCAGTAACACAGACACACACTTGCACCAAGTAACACAGACATACACTGATACCCAGTAACGCAGACGCACACTTACACCCTGTAACACAGACACACACTGACACCAAGTAACAAAGACATACACTGACACCATATAACAAAGCCATACACTTACACCAAGTAACAAAGACACTCACTGATACCCAGTAACGCAGACACACACTTACACCCAGTAAAAAAGACATACACTGAAACCAAGTCACAAATACATACACTGATGCCCAGTAACACAGACCCACACTGACACCAAGTAACAAAGACATACACTGACACCAAGTAACAAAGACGTACACTTACACCAAGTAACAAAGACACACACTTACACCAAATAACACAGACATACACTGACACCAAGTGACAAAGACAGACAATTACACCAAGTAACAAAGACATCCACTAACCCCAAGTATTTTGACATCCACTGACACCAAGTAACAAAGATATACACTGATCCCCAGTAACACAGGCACACACTGGCGGTGGGGGGGGCACATTGGCGCAGTGGTTAGCACCGCAGCCTCACAGCTCCAGGGACCCGGGTTTGATTCTGGGTACTGCCTGTGCGGAGATTTCAAGTTCTCACTCTGTCTGCCTGAGTTTCTTCCGGGTGCTCCGGTTTCCTCCCACATGCCAAAGACTTGCAGGTTGATAGGTTAATTGGCCATCATAAATTGCCCCAAGTATAGGTAGGTGGTAGGGAAATATATTGGGATAGGTGGGGATTTGATAGGAATACGGGATTAGTGTAGGATTAGTGTAAATGGGTGGTTGATGGTAGGCACAGACTCGGTGGGCCGAAGGGCCTGTTGAAGTGCTGTTTCTCGAAACTAAACTATATACTGACACCTAGTGTCACAGACACACACTGATACCCAGTACCACAAACAAACACACACTGACACCCAGTAACAAAGAGTAACACTGATACACAGTAACAAAGACATACACTGACACCAAGTAACACAGACACACACTGACACCCTGTAAAGAAGACATACACTGACACCAAGTCACAAAGACATACACTGATACCAAGTCACAAAGACATACACTGATGCCCATTGACAAAGACACACACTTGCACCAAGTAACACAGACATACACTGACACCAAGTAACGCAGACACACACGTACACCCAGTAACACAGACAGACACTGACACCAAGTAACAAAGACATACACTGACACAAAGTAACAAAGACATACACTCACACGAAGTAACAAAGACACATGCTGACACCAAGTAACAAAGACAGACAATTACACCAAGTAACAAAGACATACACTTACACCAAGTATTTTGACATGCACTGATACCAAGTCACAAAGACATACACTGATGCCCAGTAACACAGACAAACACTGACACCAAGTAACAAAGACATACACTGACACCAAGTAACAAAGACATACACTTACACCAGGTAACAAAGACACACACTTACACCAAGTAACACAGACATACACTGACACCAAGTAACAAAGACAGACAATTACACCAAGTAACAAAGACATCCACTTACACCAAGTATTTTGACATCCACTGACACCAAGTAACATAGACATACACTGATACCAGGTAACACAGACACACACGGACACCAAGTAACAAAGACACAGACTTACACCAAGTAACACAGACACACACTGACACCCAGTAACACAGACACACACTTACACCAAGTAACACAGACATACACTGACACCAAGTAACAGAGACATACGCTGATACCCAGTAACACAGGCACACACTGGGGGGTGGGCACATTGGCGCAGTGGTTAGCACCGCAGCCTCACAGCTCCAGGGAACCGGGTTCGATTCTGTGTCCTGCCTGTGCGGAGTTTGCAAGTTCTCCCTGTGTCTGCGTGGGTTTCCTCCCGGTGCTCCGGTTTCCTCCCACATGCCAAAGACTTGCAGGTTGATAGGTTAATTGGCCATCATAAATTGCCCCTAGTATAGGTACTTGGTAGGGAAATATATAGGGATAGGTGGGGATGTGATAGGAATACGGGATCAGTGTAGGATTAGTATAAATGGGTGGTTGATGGTCGGCACAGACTCAGTGGGCCGAAGGGCCTATTTAAGTGCTGTATCTCCAAACTAAACTAAATACTGACACCAAGTAACACAGACACACACTGACACCCAGTAAAAAGACATACACTGACACCAAGTCACAAAGACAGACAATTACACCAAGTACCAAAGACATACACTGATACCCAGTAACGCAGACACACAGTTACACCCAGTAAAAAAGACATACACTGACACCAAGTCACAAAGACATGCACTGATACCAAGTCACAAAGACATACACTGATGCCCAGTAACACAGACACACACTGACACCATGTAACAAAGACATACACTGACACCAAGTAACAAAGACATACACTGACACCAAGTCACAAAGACATACACTGATGCCCAGTAACAAAGACACACACTTACACCAAGTAACAAAGACAGACAATTACACCAAGTAACAAAGACATACACTGACACCAAGTATTTTGACATCCACTGACACCAAGTAACAAAGACATACACTGATACCCAGTAACGCAGACACACACTTACACCCAGTAAAAAAGACATACACTGACACCAAGTCACAAAGACATGCACTGATACCAAGTCACAAAGACATACACTGATGCCCAGTAACACAGACACACACTGACACCAAGTAACAAAGACATACACTGACACCAAGTAACAAAGACATACACTGATGCCCAGTAACACAGACACACACTGACACCACGTCACAAAGACATACACTGATACCAAGTCACAAAGACATACACTGATGCCCAGTAACACAGACACACACTGACACCAAGTAACAAAGACATACACTGACACCAAGTAACAAAGACAAACACTGATACACAGTAACAAAGACATACACTGACACCACGTCACAAAGACATACACTGATACCAAGTCACAAAGGCATACACTGATGCCCAGTAACAAATACACACACTTACACCAAGTAACACAGACATACACTGACACCATGTAACAAAGACAGACAATTACACCAAGTAACAAAGACATACACTGATACCCAGTAACACAGACACACACTTACACCAAGTAACACAGACATACAATGACACCAAGAAACAAAGACAAGCACTGATACCCAGTAACACAGACACACACTTACACCAAATAAAAAAGACAGACACTGATACCCAGTAACACAGACACACACTTAAAGAAGTAACAAAGACATACACTGACACCCAGTATCAAACACATACTCTGAACACCCAGTAACACAGACACACACGGACACCATGTAACAAAGACACACACTTACACCAAGTAACACAGACACACACTGACACCCAGTAAAACAAACAAACACACTGACACCAAGTAACACAGACATAAACTGACACCAAGTAACAAAGACATGCAATGACACCCAGTAACACAGAAACACACGGACACCAAGTAACAAAGACATACACTTGCACCAAGTAACACAGACACACACTGACACCCCGTAACACAGACACACACTTGCACCAAGTAACACAGACATACACTGATACCCAGTAAAGCAGACACACACTTAAACCCTGTAACACAGACACACACTGACACCAAGTAACAAAGACATACACTGACACCAAGTAACAAAGACATACACTTACACCAAGTAAAAAAGACATACACTGAAACCAAGTCACAAAGACTTACACTGACATCAAGTAACAAAGACATACACTTACACCAAGTAACAAAGACACACACTTACACCAAGTAAAAAAGACATACACTGACACGAAGTAAAAAAGACATACACTGACACCAAGTAACACAGACACACAATGACATCCAGTAAAAAAGACATACACTGACACCAAGTAACACAGACATACACTGACATCAAGTAACAAAGACAGACAATTACACCAAGTAACAAAGACATACACCTACACCAAGAATTTTGACATACACTGACACCAAGTAACAAAGACATACACTGATACCCAGTAACGCAGACATACACTTACACCCAGTAACACAGACACACACTGGCACCAAGTAACAAAGACATACACTGACACCAAGTAACAAAGACATAAACTCACACCATGTAACAAAGTCACACGCTGATACCCAGTGACGCAGACACACACTTACACCCAGTAAAAAAGACTTATACTGAAACCAATTCACAAAGACATACACTGATACCAAGTCACTAAGACAGATACTGATGCCCAGTAACACAGACACACACTGACACCAAGTAACAAAGACATACACTGACACCATGCAACAAAGACGTACACTTACACCAAGTAACAAAGACACACACTTACACCAAGTAACAAAGACATACACTGATACCCAGTAACACAGACACACACTGACACACAGTAACACAGACACAGACTGACACAAAGTAACAAAGACATACACTGACACCAAGTAACCATGACATCCACTTACACCAAGTAACACAGACATACACTGACACCAAGTAACAAAGACAGACAATTGCACCAAGTAACAAAGACATGCACTTACACCAATTATTTTGACATACACTGACACCAAGTAACAAAGTCATACACTGATACCCAGTAACAAAGACACACACTGACACACAGTAACACAGACACACACTGACACACAGTAACACAGACACACACAGACACAAAGTAACAAAGACATACACTGACAACAAGTAACAAAGACATACACTTACACCAAGTAACAGAGACATACACTGACACCAAGTAACAAAGACAGACAATTGCACCAAGTAACAAAGACATGCACTTACACCAAGTATTTTGACATACACTGACACCAAGTAACAAAGACATACAATGATACCCAGTAACACAGACACACACTTACACCAAGTAACACAGACATACAATGACACCAAGTAACAAAGACAAGGACTGATACCCAGTAACACAGACACACACTTACACCAAGTAACAAAGACATACTCTGACACCCAGTAACACAGACACACACGGACACCAAGTAACAAAGACACACACTTACACCAAGTAACACAGACACACACTGACACCCAGTAACACAAACAAACACACTGACACCAAGTAACACAGACATAAACTGACACCAAGTAACAAAGACATACACTGACACCCAGTAACAAAGACACACACTGACACCAAGTAACAAAGACATACACTTACACCAAGTAACACAGACACACACTGACACCCAGTAACACAGACACACACTTGCACCAAGTCACACAGACATACACTGATACCCAGTAACACAGACACACACTGACACCAAGTAACAAAGTCATACAATGACACCAAGTAACAAAGACATACACTTACACCAAGTAACAAAGACACACACTGATACCCAGTAACGCAGACACACACTTACACCCGGTAAAAAAGACATACACTGAAACCAAGTCACAAAGACATACATTGATGCCCAGTAATACAGACACACACTGACACCAAGTAACAAAGACATACACTGACACCAAGTAACAAAGACGTACACTTACACCAAGTAACAAAGACACACACTTACACCAAGTAACACAGACATACACTGACACCAAGTGACAAAGACAGACAATTACACCAAGTAACAAAGACATGCACTTACACCAAGTATTTTGACATCCACTGACACCAAGTAACAAAGACATACACTGATACCCAGCAACAAAGACATACACTTACACCAAGTAACACAGACACACACTGACACCAAGTAACAAAGACACACACTGATACCCAGTAACGCAGACACACACTTACACCCAGTAAAAAAGACATACACTGAAACCAAGTCACAAAGACATACACTGGCATCAAGTAACAAAGACATACACTTACACCAAGTAACAAAGACACACACTTACACCAAGTAAAAAAGACATACACTGACACCAAGTAACACAGACACACACTGATACCAGGTAACACAGACACACACGGACAGCAAGTAACAAAGACACAGGCTTACACCAAGTAACACAGACACACACTTACACCAAGTAACACAGACATACACTGACACCAAGTAACAGAGACATACACTGATACCCAGTAACACAGGCCCACACTGGGGGGTGGGCACATTGGCGCAGTGGTTTGCACCACAGCCTCACAGCTCCAGGGAACCGGGTTCGATTCTGGGTCCTGCCTGTGCGGAGTTTGCAAGTTCTCCCTCTGTCTGCGTGGGTTTCCTCCCGGTGCTCCCGTTTCCTCCCACATGCCAAAGACTTGCAGGTTGATAGGTTAATTGGCCATCATAAATTGCCCCTAGTATAGGTAGGTGGTAGGGAAATATATAGGGATAGGTGGGGATGTGATAGGAATACGGGATTAGTGTAGGGTTAGTATAAATGGGTTGTTGATGGTCGGCACAGACTCGGTGGGCCGAAGGGCCTGTTTAAGTGCTGTATCTCTAAACTAAACTACATACTGACACCTAGTGTCACAGACACACACTGACACCCAGTAACACAAACAAACACACACTGACACCCAGTAACACAGAGAAACACTGATACACAGTAACAAAGACATACACTGACACCAAGTAACACAGACACACACTGACACCCAGTAAAAAAGACATACACTGACACCAAGTCTCAAAGACATACACTAATACCAAGTCACAAAGACATACACTGATGCCCAGTAACAAAGACACACACTTACACCTAGTAACACAGACATACAATGACACCAAGTAACAAAGACAGACAATTACACCAAGTAACAAAGACATACACTTACACCAAGTATTTTGACATCCACTTACACCCAGTAAAAAAGACATACACTGACACCAAGTCACAAAGACATGCACTGATACCAAGTCACAAAGACATACACTGATGCCCAGTAAATCAGACACACACTGACACCAAGTAACAAAGACATACACTGACATCAAGTAACAAAGACATACACTTACACCAGGTATTTTGACATCCACTGACACCAAGTAACAAAGACATACACTGATACCAGGTAACACAGACACACACGGACACCAAGTAACAAAGACACACACCGACACATAGTAACACACAGAAACACTAATACACAGTAACAAAGACATACACTGACACCAAGTAACACAGACACACACTGACACCCAGTAAAAAAGACATACACTGACACCAAGTCACAAAGACATACACTAATACCAAGTCACAAAGACATACATTGATGCCCAGTAACAAAGACACACACTTACACCTAGTAACACAGACATACACTGACACCAAGTAACAAAGACAGACAATTACACCAAGTAACAAAGACATGCACTTACACCAAGTATTTTGTCATCCACTGACACCAAGTAACAAAGACATACACTTACACCAGGTAACAAAGACACACACTTACACCAAGTAACACAGACATACACTGACACCAAGTAACAAAGACAGACAATTACACCAAGTAACAAAGACATCCACTTACACCAAGTATTTTGACATCCACTGACACCAAGTAACAAAGACATACACTGATACCAGGTAACACAGACACACACTTACACCAAGTAACACAGACATACACTGACACCAAGTAACAGAGACATACACTGATACCCAGTAACACAGGCCCACACTGGGGGGTGTGCACATTGGCGCAGTGTTTAGCACCGCAGCCTCACAGCTCCAGGGAACCGGGTTCGATTCTGGGTCCTGCCTGTGCGGAGTTTGCAAGTTCTCCCTGTGTCTGCGTGGGTTTCCTCCCGGTGCTCCGGTTTCCTCCCACATGCCAAAGACTTGCAGGTTGATAGGTTAATTGGCCATCATAAATTGCCCCTAGTATAGGTACGTGGTAGGGAAATATATAGGGATAGGTGGGGATGTGATAGGAATACGGGATTAGTGTAGGATTAGTATAAATGGGTTGTTGATGGTCGGCACAGACTCGGTGGGCCGAAGGGCCTGTTTAAGTGCTGTATCTCTAAACTAAACTACATACTGACACCTAGTGTCACAGACACACACTGACACCCAGTAACACAAACAAACACACACTGACACCCAGTAACACAGAGAAACACTGATACACAGTAACAAAGACATACACTGACACCAAGTAACACAGACACACACTGACACCCAGTAAAAAAGACATACACTGACACCAAGTCTCAAAGACATACACTAATACCAAGTCACAAAGACATACTATGATGCCCAGTAACAAAGACACACACTTACACCTAGTAACACAGACATACAATGACACCAAGTAACAAAGACAGACAATTACACCAAGTAACAAAGACATACACTTACACCAAGTATTTTGACATCCACTTAAACCCAGTAAAAAAGACATACACTGACACCAAGTCACAAAGACATGCACTGATACCAAGTCACAAAGACATACAGTTACACCAGGTATTTTGACATCCACTGACACCAAGTAACAAAGACATACACTGATACCAGGTAACACAGACACACACGGACACCAAGTAACAAAGACACACACTGACACATAGTAACACACAGAAACACTAATACACAGTAACAAAGACATACACTGACACCAAGTAACACAGACACACACTGACACCCAGTAAAAAAGACATACACTGACACCAAGTCACAAAGACATACACTAATACCAAGTCACAAAGACATACACTGATGCCCAGTAACAAAGACACACACTTACACCTAGTAACACAGACATACACTGACACCAAGTAACAAAGACAGACAATTACACCAAGTAACAAAGACATGCACTTACACCAAGTATTTTGACATCCACTGACACCAAGTAACAAAGACATACACTTACACCAGGTAACAAAGACACACACTTACACCAAGTAACACAGACATACACCGACACCAAGTAACAAAGACAGACAATTACACCAAGTAACAAAGACATCCACTTACACCAAGTATTTTGACATCCACTGACACCAAGTAACAAAGACATACACTGATACCAGGTAACACAGACACACACTTACACCAAGTAACACAGACATACACTGACACCAAGTAACAGTGACATACACTGATACCCAGTAACACAGGCCCACACTGGGGGGTGGGCACATTGGCGCAGTGTTTAGCACCGCAGCCTCACAGCTCCAGGGAACCGGGTTCGATTCTGGGTCCTGCCTGTGCGGAGTTTGCAAGTTCTCCCTGTGTCTGCGTGGGTTTCCTCCCGGTGCTCCGGTTTCCTCCCACATGCCAAAGACTTGCAGGTTGATAGGTTAATTGGCCATCATAAATTGCCCCTAGTATAGGTACGTGGTAGGGAAATATATAGGGATAGGTGGGGATGTGATAGGAATACGGGATCAGTGTAGGATTAGTATAAATGGGTGGTTGATGGTCGGCACAGACTCAGTGGGCCGAAGGGCCTATTTAAGTGCTGTATCTCCAAACTAAACTAAATACTGACACCTAGTGTCACAGACACACACTGACACCCAGTAACACAAACAAACACACACTGAGACCCAGTAACAGAGAGAAACACTGATACACAGTAACAAAGACATACACTGACACCAAGTAACACAGACACACACTGACACCCAGTAAAAAAGACAAACACTGACACCAAGTCACAAAGACATGCACTAATACCAAGTCACAAAGACATACACTGATGCCCAGTAACAAAGACACACACTTACACCGAGGAACACAGACATACACTTACACCAAGTAACACAGACAGACACTTACACCAGGTAACAAAGACAGACAATTACACCAAGTAACAAAGACATCCACTTACACCAAGCATTTTGACATCCACTGACACCAAGTAACAAAGACATACACTGATACCAGGTAACACAGACACACACGGACACCAAGTAACAAAGACACAGACTTACACCAAATAACACAGACACACACTGACACCCAGTAACACAGACACACACTTACACCAAGTAACACAGACATACACTGACACCAAGTAACTGAGACATACACTGATACCCAGCAACACAGGCACACACTGGGGGTGGGCACATTGGCGCAGTGGTTAGCACCGCAGCCTCACTGCTCCCGGGAACCGGGTTCGATTGTGGGTCCTGCCTGTGCGGAGTTTGCAAGTTCTCCCTGTGTCTGCGTGGGTTTCCTCCCGGTGCTCCGGTTTCCTCCCACATGTCAAAAACCTGCAGGTTGATAGGTTAATTGGCCATCATAAATTGCCCCTAGCATAGGTACGTGGTAGGGAAATATATACGGATAGGTGGGGATGTGATAGGAATACGGGATCAGTGTAGGATTAGTATAAATGGGTGGTTAATGGTCGGCACAGACTCAGTGGGCCGAAGGGCCTATTTAAGTGCTGTATCTCCAAACTAAACTAAATACTGGCAGCTAGTGTCACTGACACCCAGTAACACAAACAAACACACACTGACACCCAGAAACAGAGAGAAGCACTGATACACAGTAACAAAGACATAGACTGACACCAAGTAACACAGACACACACAGACACCCAGTAAAAAAGACATACACTGACACCAAGTCACAAAGACATACACTAATAGCAAGTCACAAAGACATACACTGATGCCCAGTAACAAAGACACACACTTACACCTAGTAACACAGACATACACTGACACCAAGTAACAAAGACAGACAATTACACCAAGTAACAAAGACATACACTTACACCAAGTATTTTGACATCCACTGACACCAAGTAACAAAGACATACACTGATACCAGGTAACACAGACACACACGGACACCAAGTAACAAAACTACATACTGACACCTAGTGTCACAGACACACACTGACACCCACTAACACAAACAAACACACAGTGACACCCAGTAACACAGAGAAACACTGGTACACAGTAACAAAGACATACACTGACACCAAGTAACACAGACACACACTGACACCCAGTAAAAAAGACATACACTGACACCAAGTCACAAAGACATACACTAATACCAAGTCACAAAGACATACACTGATGCCCAGTAACAAAGACACACACTTACACCTAGTAACACAGACATACACTGACACCAAGTAACAAAGACAGACAATTACACCAAGTAACAAAGACATACACTTACACCAAGTATTTTGACATCCACTGACACCCAGTAAAAAAGACAAACACTGATACCAAGTCACAAAGACATACACTGATGCCCAGTAAATCAGACACACACTGACACCAAGTAACAAAGACATACATTTACACCAGGTAACAAAGACACACACTTACACCAAGTAACACAGACATACACTGACACCAAGTAACAAAGACAGACAATTACACCAAGTAACAAAGACATCCACTTACACCAAGTATTTTGACATCCACTGACACCAAGTAACAAAGACATACACTGATACCAGGTAACACAGACACACACGGACACCAAGTAACAAAGACACAGACTTACACCAAGTAACACAGACACACACTGACACCCAGTAACACAGACATACACTGACACCAAGTAACAGAGACATACACTGATACCCAGTAACACAGGCACACACTGGGGGGTGGGCACATTGGCGCAGTGGTTAGCACCGCAGCCTCACAGCTCCCGGGAACCGGGTTCGATTCTGGGTCCTGCCTGTGCGGAGTTTGCAAGTTCTCCCTTTGTCTGCGTGGGTTTCCTCCCGGTGCTCCGGTTTCCTCCCACATGTCAAAGACTTGCAGGTTGATAGGTTAATTGGCCATCATAAATTGCCCCTAGTATAGGTACGTGGAAGGGAAATATATAGGTATAGGTAGGGATGTGATAGGAATACGGGATCAGTGCAGGATTAGTATAAATGGGTGGTTGATGGTCGGCACAGACTCAGAGGGCCGAAGGGCCTATTTAAGTGCTGTATCTCCAAACTAAACAAAATACTGACACCTAGTGTCACAGACACACACTGACACCCAGTAACACAAACAAACACACACTGACAACCAGTAACAGAGAGAAACACTGATACACAGTAACAAAGACACACACTTACACCAAGTAACACAGACATACACTGACACCAAGTAACAAAGGCAGACAATTACACCAAGTAACAAAGACATACACTTACACCAAGTTTTCTGACATCCACTGACACCAAGTAACAAAGACATACACTGATACCCAGTAACGCAGACACACACTTACAACCAGTAAAAAAGACATACACTGACACCAAGTCACAAAGACATGCACTGATCCCAAGTCACAAAGACATACACTGATACACAGACACACACTGACACCAAGTAACAAAGACATACACTGACACCAAGTAACAAAGAAATACACTTACACCAGGTAACAAAGACACACACTTACACCAAGTAACACCGACATACACTGACACCAAGTAACAGAGACATACACTGATACCCAGTAACACAGGCACACACTGGGGGGTGGGCACATTGGCGCAGTGATTAGCACCGCAGCCTCACAGCTCCAGGGAACCGGGTTCGATTCTGGGTCCTGCCTGTGCGGAGTTTGCAAGTTCTCCCTGTGTCTGCGTGGGCTTCCTCCCGGTGCTCCGGTTTCCTCCCACATGCCAAAGACTTGCAGGTTGATAGGTTAATTGGCCATCATAAATTGCCCCTAGTATAGGTACGTGGTAGGGAAATATATAGGGATAGGTGGGGATGTGATAGGAATACGGGATCAGTGTAGGATTAGTATAAATTGGTGGTTGATGGTCGGCACAGACTCAGTGGGCCGAAGGGCCTATTTAAGTGCTGCATCTCCAAACAAAACTAAATACTGACACCTAGTGTCACAGACACACACTGACACCCAGTAACACAAACAAACACACACTGAGACCCAGTAACACAGAGAAACACTGATACACAGTAACAAAGACATACACTGACACCAAGTAACACAGACACACACTGACACCCAGTAAAAAAGACATACACAGACACCAAGTCACAAAGACATACACTAATACCAAGTCACAAAGACATACACTGATGCCCAGTAACAAAGACACACACTTGCACCGAGTAACACAGACATACACTGACACCAAGTAACAAAGACAGACAATTACACCAAGTAACAAAGACATACACTTACAACAAGTATTTTGACATCCACTGACACCAAGTAACAAAGACATACACTGATACCAGGTAACACAGACACACACGGACACCAAGTAAAAAAGACACACACTGATGCCCAGTAAATCAGACACACACTGACACCAAGTAACAAAGACATACATTTACACCAGGTAACAAAGACACACACTTACACCAAGTAACACAGACATACACTGACACCAAGTAACAAAGACAGACAATTACACCAAGTAACAAAGACATCCACTTACACCAAGTATTTTGACATCCACTGACACCAAGTAACAAAGACATACACTGATACCAGGTAACACAGACACACACGGACACCAAGTAACAAAGACACAGACTTACACCAAGTAACACAGACACACACTGACACCCAGTAACACAGACATACACTGACACCAAGTAACAGAGACATACACTAATACCAAGTCACAAAGACATACACTGATGCCCAGTAACAAAGACACACACTTGCACCGAGTAACACAGACATACACTGACACCAAGTAACAAAGACAGACAATTACACCAAGTAACAAAGACATACACTTACACCAAGTATTTTGACATCCACTGATACCAGGTAACAGAGACATACATTGATACCCAGTAACGCAGACACACACTTACACCCAGTAAAAAAGACATACACTGACACCAAGTCACAAAGACATGCACTGATACCAAGTCACAAAGACATACACTGATGCCCAGTAACACTGACACACACTGACACCAAGCAACAAAGACATACACTGACACCAAGTAACAAAGACATGCACTTACACCAGGTAACAAAGACACACACTTACACCAAGTAGCACAGACATACACTGACACCAAGTCACAAAGACATACACTAATACCAAGTCACAAAGACATACACAGATGCCCAGGAACAAAGACACACACTTACACCTAGTAACACAGACATACACTGACACCAAGGAACAAAGACAGACAATTACACCAAGTAACAAAGACATCCACTTACACCAAGTATTTTGACATCCACTGACACCAAGTAACAAAGACATACACTGATACCAGGTAACACAGACACACACGGACACCAAGTAACAAAGACACAGACTTACACCAAGTAACACAGACACACACTGACACCCAGTAACACAGACATACACTGACACCAAGTAACAAATGCAGACAATTACACCAAGTAACAAAGACATACACTTACACCAAGTTTTTTGACATCCACTGACACCAAGTAACAAAGACATACACTGATACCCAGTAACGCAGACACACACTTACACCCAGTAAAAAAGACATACACTGACACCAAGTCACAAAGACATGCACTGATCCCAAGTCACAAAGACATACACTGATACACAGACACACACTGACACCAAGTAATAAAGACATACACTGACACCAAGTAACAAAGAAATACACTTACACCAGGTAACACAGACACGCACTGACACCCAGTAACACAGACACACACTTACACCAAGTAACACAGACATGCACTGACACCAAGTAACAGAGACATACACTGATACCCAGTAACACAGGCACACACTGGGGGGTGGGCACATTGGCGCAGTGGTTAGCACCGCAGCCTCACAGCTCCAGGGAACCGGGTTCGATTCTGGGTCCTGCCTGTGCGGAGTTTGCAAGTTCTCCCTGTGTCTGCGTGGGTTTCCTCCCGGTGCTCCGGTTTCCTCCCACATGCCAAAGACTTGCAGGTTGATAGGTTAATTGGCCATCATAAATTGCCCCTAGTATAGGTAGGTGGTATGGAAATATATAGGGATAGGTGGGGATGTGATAGGAATACGGGATTAGTGTAGGATTAGTATAAATGGGTTGTTGATGGTCGGCACAGACTCGGTGGGCCGAAGGGCCTGTTTAAGTGCTGTATCTCTAAACTAAACTACATACTGACACCTAGTGTCACAGACACACACTGACACCCACTAACACAAACAAACACACAGTGACACCCAGTAACACAGAGAAACACTGGTACACAGTAACAAAGACATACACTGACACCAAGTAACACAGACACACACTGACACCCAGTAAAAAAGACATACACTGACACCAAGTCACAAAGACATACACTAATACCAAGTCACAAAGACATACACTGATGCCCAGTAACAAAGACACACACTTACACCTAGTAACACAGACATACACTTACACCAAGTATTTTGACATCCACTGACACCAAGTAACAAAGACATACACTGATACCCAGTAACGCAGACACACACTTACACCCAGTAAAAAAGACATACACTGACGCCAAGTCACAAAGACATGCACTGATACCAAGTTACAAAGACATGCACTGATGCCCAGTAACACAGACACACACTGACACCAAGTAACAACGACATACACTTCCACCAGGTAACAAAGAAACACACTTACTCCAAGTAACACAGACATACACTGACACCAAGTAACAGAGACATACACTGACACCAAGTAACAAAGACAGACAATTACACCAAGTAAAAAAGACATACACTTACACCAAGTATCTTGACACCCACTGACACCAAGTAACAGAGACATACACTGATACCCAGTAACACAGGCACACACTGGAGGGTGGGCACATTGGCGCAGTGATTAGCACCGCAGCCTCACAGCTCCAGGGAACCGGGTTCGATTCTGGGTCCTGCCTGTGCGGAGTTTGCAAGTTCTCCCTGTGTCTGCGTGGGTTTCCTCCCCGTGCTCCGGTTTCCTCCCACATGCCAAAGACTTGCAGGTTGATAGGTTAATTGGCCATCATAAATTGCCCCTCGTATAGGTACGTGGTCGGGAAATATATAGGGATAGGTGGGGATGTGATAGGAATACGGGATCAGTGTAGGATTAGTATAAATGGGTGGTTGATGGTCGGCACAGACTCAGTGGGCCGAAGGGCCTATTTAAGTGCTGTATCTCCAAACAAAACTAAATGCTGACACCTAGTGTCACAGACACACACTGACACCCAGTAACACAAACAAACACACACTGACACCCAGTAACAGAGAGAAACACTGATACACAGTAACAAAGACATACACTGACACCAAGTAACACAGACACATACTGACACCCAGTAAAAAAGACATACACTGACACCAAGTCACAAAGACATACACTAATACCAAGTCACAAAGACATACACTGATGCCCAGTCACAAAGACACACACTTACACCTAGTAACACAGACATACACTGACACCAAGTAACAAAGACAGACAATTACACCAAGTAACAAAGACATACACTTACACCAAGTAGCACAGACATACACTGACACCAAGTCACAAAGACATACACTAATACCAAGTCACAAAGACATACACAGATGCCCAGGAACAAAGACACACACTTACACCTAGTAACACAGACATACACTGACACCAAGGAACAAAGACAGACAATTACACCAAGTAACAAAGACATCCACTTACACCAAGTATTTTGACATCCACTGACACCAAGTAACAAAGACATACACTGATACCAGGTAACACAGACACACACGGACACCAAGAAACAAAGACACAGACTTACACCAAGAAACACAGACACACACTGACACCCAGTAACACAGACATACACTGACACCAAGTAACAAAGGCAGACAATTACACCAAGTAACAAAGACATACACTTACACCAAGTTTTTTGACATCCACTGACACCAAGTAACAAAGACATACACTGATACCCAGTAACGCAGACACACACTTACACCCAGTAAAAAAGACATACACTGACACCAAGTCACAAAGACATGCACTGATCCCAAGTCACAAAGACATACACTGATACACAGACACACACTGACACCAAGTAACAAAGACATACACTGACACCAAGTAACAAAGAAATACACTTACACCAGGTAACACAGACACGCACTGACACCCAGTAACACAGACACACACTTACACCAAGTAACACAGACATGCACTGACACCAAGTAACAGAGACATACACTGATACCCAGTAACACAGGCACACACTGGGGGGTGGGCACATTGGCGCAGTGGTTAGCACCGCAGCCTCACAGCTCCAGGGAACCGGGTTCGATTCTGGGTCCTGCCTGTGCGGAGTTTGCAAGTTCTCCCTGTGTCTGCGTGGGTTTCCTCCCGGTGCTCCGGTTTCCTCCCACATGCCAAAGACTTGCAGGTTGATAGGTTAATTGGCCATCATAAATTGCCCCTAGTATAGGTAGGTGGTATGGAAATATATAGGGATAGGTGGGGATGTGATAGGAATACGGGATTAGTGTAGGATTAGTATAAATGGGTTGTTGATGGTCGGCACAGACTCGGTGGGCCGAAGGGCCTGTTTAAGTGCTGTATCTCTAAACTAAACTACATACTGACACCTAGTGTCACAGACACACACTGACACCCACTAACACAAACAAACACACACTGACACCCAGTAACACAGAGAAACACTGGTACACAGTAACAAAGACATACACTGACACCAAGTAACACAGACACACACTGACACCCAGTAAAAAAGACATACACTGACACCAAGTCACAAAGACATACACTAATACCAAGTCACAAAGACATGCACTGATGCCCAGTAACAAAGACACACACTTACACCTAGTAACACAGACATACACTGACACCAAGTAACAAAGACAGACAATTACACCAAGTAACAAAGACATACACTTACACCAAGTATTTTGACATCCACTGACACCAAGTAACAAAGACATACACTGATACCCAGTAACGCAGACACACACTTACACCCAGTAAAAAAGACATACACTGACGCCTAGTCACAAAGACATGCACTGATACCAAGTTACAAAGACATGCACTGATGCCCAGTAACACAGACACACACTGACACCAAGTAACAACGACATACACTTCCACCAGGTAACAAAGAAACACACTTACACCAAGTAACACAGACATACACTGACACCAAGTAACAGAGACATACACTGACACCAAGTAACAAAGACAGACAATTGCACCAAGTAAAAAAGACATACACTTACACCAAGTATCTTGACACCCACTGACACCAAGTAACAGAGACATACACTGATACCCAGTAACACAGGCACACACTGGAGGGTGGGCACATTGGCGCAGTGATTAGCACCGCAGCCTCACAGCTCCAGGGAACCGGGTTCGATTCTGGGTCCTGCCTGTGCGGAGTTTGCAAGTTCTCCCTGTGTCTGCGTGGGTTTCCTCCCCGTGCTCCGGTTTCCTCCCACATGCCAAAGACTTGCAGGTTGATAGGTTAATTGGCCATCATAAATTGCCCCTCGTATAGGTACGTGGTCGGGAAATATATAGGGATAGGTGGGGATGTGATAGGAATACGGGATCAGTGTAGGATTAGTATAAATGGGTGGTTGATGGTCGGCACAGACTCAGTGGGCCGAAGGGCCTATTTAAGTGCTGTATCTCCAAACAAAACTAAATGCTGACACCTAGTGTCACAGACACACACTGACACCCAGTAACACAAACAAACACACACTGACACCCAGTAACAGAGAGAAACACTGATACAAAGTAACAAAGACATACACTGACACCAAGTAACACAGACACATACTGACACCCAGTAAAAAAGACATACACTGACACCAAGTCACAAAGACATACACTAATACCAAGTCACAAAGACATACACTGATGCCCAGTCACAAAGACACACACTTACACCTAGTAACACAGACATACACTGACACCAAGTAACAAAGACAGACAATTACACCAAGTAACAAAGACATACACTTACACCAAGTATTTTGACATCCACTGACACCAAGTAACAAAGACATACACTGATACCCAGTAACGCAGACACACACTTACAGCCAGTAAAAAAGACATACACTGACACCAAGTCATAAAGACATGCACTGATACCAAGTCACAAAGACATACACTGATGCCCAGTAACACAGACACACACTGACACCAAGTAACAAAGACATACACTGACACCAAGTAACAAAGACATGCACTTACACCAGGTAACAAAGACACACACTTACACCAAGTAATACAGACATACACTGACACCAAGTAACAAAGACAGACAATTACACCAAGTAACAAAGACATCCACTTACACCAAGTATTATGACATCCACTGACACCAAGTAACAAAGACATACACTGATACCAGGTAACACAGACACACACGGACACCAAGTAACAAAGACACAGGCTTACACCAAGTAACACAGACACACACTGACACCCAGTAACACAGACACACACTTACACCAAGTAACACAGACATGCACTGACACCAAGTAACAGAGCTTTACACTGATACCCAGTAACACAGGCACACACTGGGGGTTGGGCACATTGGCGCAGTGGTTAGCACCGCAGCCTCACAGCTCCAGGGAACCGGGTTCGATTCTGGGTCCTGCCTGTGCGGAGTTTGCAAGTTCTCCCTGTGTCTGCGTGGGTTTCCACCCGGTGCTCCGGTTTCCTCCCACATGCCAAAGACTTGCAGGTTGATAGGTTAATTGGCCATCATAAATTGCCCCTAGTATAAGTAGGTGGTAGGGAAATATATAGGGATAGGTGGGGGTGTGATAGGAATACGGGATTAGCGTAGGATTAGTATAAATGGGTGGTTGATGGTCGGCACAGACTCGGTGTGCCGAAGGGCCTGTTTAAGTGCTGTACCTCTAAACTAAACTACATACTGACACCTAGTGTCACAGACACACACTGACACCCAGTAACACAAACAAACACACACTGACACCCAGTAACACAGAGAAACACTGATACACAGTAACAAAGACATACACTGACACCAAGTAACACAGACACACACTGACACCCAGTAAAAAAGACATACACTGACACCAAGTCTCAAAGACATACACTAATACCAAGTCACAAAGACATACACTGATGCCCAGTAACAAAGACACACACTTACACCTAGTAACACAGACATACACTGACACCAAGTAACAAAGACAGACAATTACACCAAGTAACAAAGACATACACTTACACCAAGTATTTTGACATCCACTTACACCCAGTAAAAAAGACATACACTGACACCAAGTCACAAAGACATGCACTGATACCAAGTCACAAAGACATACACTGATGCCCAGTAAATCAGACACACACTGACACCAAGTAACAAAGACATACACTGACATCAAGTAACAAAGACATACACTTACACCAGGTAACAAAGACACACACTTACACCAAGTAACACAGACATACACTGACACCAAGTAACAAAGACAGACAATTACACCAAGTAACAAAGACATACACTTACACCAAGTATTTTGACATCCACTGACACCCAGTATCAGAGAGAAACACTGATACACAGTAACAAAGACATACACAGACACACACTGACACCCAGTAAAAAAGACATACACTGACACCAAGTCACAAAGACATACACTAATACCAAGTCACAAAGACATACACTGATGCCCAGTAACAAAGACACACACTTACACCTAGTAACACAGACATACACTGACACCAAGTAACAAAGACAGACAATTACACCAAGTAACAAAGACATACACTGATACCCAGTAACGCAGACACACACTTACACCCAGTAAAAAAGACATACACTGACACCAAGTCACAAAGACATGCACTGATACCAAGTCACAAAGACATACACTGATGCCCAGTAACACAGACACACACTGACACCAAGTAACAAAGACATACACTTACACCAGGTAACAAAGACACACACTTACACCAAGTAACACAGACATACACTGACACCAAGTAACAGAGACATACACTGATACCCAGTAACACAGGCACACACTGGGGGGTGGGCACATTGGCGCAGTGATTAGCACCGCAGCCTCACAGCTCCAGGGAACCGGGTTCGATTCTGGGTCCTGCCTGTGCGGAGTTTGCAGGTTCTCCCTGTGTCTGCGTGGGTTTCCTCCCGGTGTTCCGGTTTCCTCCCACATGCCAAAGACTTGCAGGTTGATAGGTTAGTTGGCCATCATAAATTGCCCCTAGTATAGGTACATGGTAGGGAAATATATAGGGATAGGTGGGGATGTGATAGGAATACGGGATCAGTGCAGGATTAGTATAAATGGGTGGTTGATGGTCGGCACAGACTCAGTGGGCCGAAGGGCCTATTTAAGTGCTGTATCTCCAAACTAAACTAAATACTGACACCTTGTGTCACAGACACACACTGACACCCAGTAACACAAACAAACACACACTGACACCCAGTCTCAGAGAGAAACACTGATACACAGTAACAAAGACATACACTGACACCAAGTAACACAGACACACACTGACACCCAGTAAAAAAGACATACACTGACACCAAGTCACAAAGACATACACTAATACCAAGTCACAAAGACATACACTGATGCCCAGTAACAAAGACACACACTTACACCTAGTAACACAGACATACACTGACACCAAGTAACAAAGACAGACAATTACACCAAGTAACAAAGACATACACTTACACCAAGTAACAAAGACATACACTGATACCCAGTAACGCAGACACACACTTGCACCCAGTAAAAAAGACATACACTGACACCAAGTCACAAAGACATGCACTGATACCAAGTCACAAAGACATACACTGATGCCCAGTAACACAGACACACACTGACACCAAGTAACAAAGACATACACTGACAAAAAGTAACAAAGACATACACTTACACCAGGTAACAAAGACATACACTGACACCAAGTAACACAGACACACACTGACACCCAGTAAAAAAGACATACACTGACACCAAGTCACAAAGACATACACTAATACCAAGTCACAAAGACATACACTGATGCCCAGTAACAAAGGCACACACTTACACCTAGTAACACAGACATACACTGACACCAAGTAACTAAGACAGACAATTACACCAAGTAACAAAGACATACACTTACACCAAGTATTTTGACATCCACTGACACCAAGTAACAAAGACATACACTGATACCCAGTAACGCAGACACACACTTACACCCAGTAAAAAAGACATACACTGACGCCTAGTCACAAAGACATGCACTGATACCAAGTTACAAAGACATGCACTGATGCCCAGTAACACAGACACACACTGACACCAAGTAACAACGACATACACTTCCACCAGGTAACAAAGAAACACACTTACACCAAGTAACACAGACATACACTGACACCAAGTAACAGAGACATACACTGATACCCAGTAACACAGGCACACACTGGGGGGTGGGCACATTGGCGCAGTGATTAGCACCGCAGCCTCACAGCTCCAGGGAACCGGGTTCGATTCTGGGTCCTGCCTGTGCGGAGTTTGCAGGTTCTCCCTGTGTCTGCGTGGGTTTCCTCCCGGTGTTCCGGTTTCCTCCCACATGCCAAAGACTTGCAGGTTGATAGGTTAGTTGGCCATCATAAATTGCCCCTAGTATAGGTACATGGTAGGGAAATATATAGGGATAGGTGGGGATGTGATAGGAATACGGGATCAGTGCAGGATTAGTATAAATGGGTGGTTGATGGTCGGCACAGACTCAGTGGGCCGAAGGGCCTATTTAAGTGCTGTATCTCCAAACTAAACTAAATACTGACACCTTGTGTCACAGACACACACTGACACCCAGTAACACAAACAAACACACACTGACACCCAGTCTCAGAGAGAAACACTGATACACAGTAACAAAGACATACACTGACACCAAGTAACACAGACACACACTGACACCCAGTAAAAAAGACATACACTGACACCAAGTCACAAAGACATACACTAATACCAAGTCACAAAGACATACACTGATGCCCAGTAACAAAGACACACACTTACACCTAGTAACACAGACATACACTGACACCAAGTAACAAAGACAGACAATTACACCAAGTAACAAAGACATACACTTACACCAAGTAACAAAGACATACACTGATACCCAGTAACGCAGACACACACTTGCACCCAGTAAAAAAGACATACACTGACACCAAGTCACAAAGACATGCACTGATACCAAGTCACAAAGACATACACTGATGCCCAGTAACACAGACACACACTGACACCAAGTAACAAAGACATACACTGACAAAAAGTAACAAAGACATACACTTACACCAGGTAACAAAGACATACACTGACACCAAGTAACACAGACACACACTGACACCCAGTAAAAAAGACATACACTGACACCAAGTCACAAAGACATACACTAATACCAAGTCACAAAGACATACACTGATGCCCAGTAACAAAGGCACACACTTACACCTAGTAACACAGACATACACTGACACCAAGTAACTAAGACAGACAATTACACCAAGTAACAAAGACATACACTTACACCAAGTATTTTGACATCCACTGACACCAAGTAACAAAGACATACACTGATACCCAGTAACGCAGACACACACTTACACCCAGTAAAAAAGACATACACTGACGCCTAGTCACAAAGACATGCACTGATACCAAGTTACAAAGACATGCACTGATGCCCAGTAACACAGACACACACTGACACCAAGTAACAACGACATACACTTCCACCAGGTAACAAAGAAACACACTTACACCAAGTAACACAGACATACACTGACACCAAGTAACAGAGACATACACTGACACCAAGTAACAAAGACAGACAATTACACCAAGTAACAAAGACATACACTTACACCAAGTATTTTGACATCCACTGACACCAAGTAACAGAGACATACACTGATACCCAGTAACACAGGCACACACTGGAGGGTGGGCACACTGGCGCAGTGATTAGCACCGCAGCCTCACAGCTCCAGGGAACCGGGTTCGATTCTGGGTCCTGCCTGTGCGGAGTTTGCAAGTTCTCCCTGTGTCTGCGTGGGTTTCCTCCCCGTGCTCCGGTTTCCTCCCACATGCCAAAGACTTGCAGGTTGATAGGTTAATTGGCCATCATAAATTGCCCCTCGTATAGGTACGTGGTCGGGAAATATATAGGGATAGGTGGGGATGTGATAGGAATACGGGATCAGTGTAGGATTAGTATAAATGGGTGGTTGATGGTCGGCACAGACTCAGTGGGCCGAAGGGCCTATTTAAGTGCTGTATCTCCAAACAAAACTAAATGCTGACACCTAGTGTCACAGACACACACTGACACCCAGTAACACAAACAAACACACACTGACACCCAGTAACAGAGAGAAACACTGATACACAGTAACAAAGACATACACTGACACGAAGTAACACAGACACATACTGACACCCAGTAAAAAAGACATACACTGACACCAAGTCACAAAGACATACACTAATACCAAGTCACAAAGACATACACTGATGCCCAGTCACAAAGACACACACTTACACCTAGTAACACAGACATACACTGACACCAAGTAACAAAGACAGACAATTACACCAAGTAACAAAGACATACACTTACACCAAGTATTTTGACATCCACTGACACCAAGTAACAAAGACATACACTGATACCCAGTAACGCAGACACACACTTACACCCAGTAAAAAAGACATACACTGACACCAAGTCATAAAGACATGCACTGATACCAAGTCACAAAGACATACACTGATGCCCAGTAACACAGACACACACTGACACCAAGTAACAAAGACATACACTGACACCAAGTAACAAAGACATGCACTTACACCAGGTAACAAAGACACACACTTACACCAAGTAATACAGACATACACTGACACCAAGTAACAAAGACAGACAATTACACCAAGTAACAAAGACATCCACTTACACCAAGTATTATGACATCCACTGACACCAAGTAACAAAGACATACACTGATACCAGGTAACACAGACACACACGGACACCAAGTAACAAAGACACAGGCTTACACCAAGTAACACAGACACACACTGACACCCAGTAACACAGACACACACTTACACCAAGTAACACAGACATGCACTGACACCAAGTAACAGAGCTTTACACTGATACCCAGTAACACAGGCACACACTGGGGGTTGGGCACATTGGCGCAGTGGTTAGCACCGCAGCCTCACAGCTCCAGGGAACCGGGTTCGATTCTGGGTCCTGCCTGTGCGGAGTTTGCAAGTTCTCCCTGTGTCTGCGTGGGTTTCCACCCGGTGCTCCGGTTTCCTCCCACATGCCAAAGACTTGCAGGTTGATAGGTTAATTGGCCATCATAAATTGCCCCTAGTATAAGTAGGTGGTAGGGAAATATATAGGGATAGGTGGGGATGTGATAGGAATACGGGATTAGCGTAGGATTAGTATAAATGGGTGGTTGATGGTCGGCACAGACTCGGTGTGCCGAAGGGCCTGTTTAAGTGCTGTATCTCTAAACTAAACTACATACTAACACCTAGTGTCACAGACACACACTGACACCCAGTAACACAAACAAACACACACTGACACCCAGTAACACAGAGAAACACTGATACACAGTAACAAAGACATACACTGACACCAAGTAACACAGACACACACTGACACCCAGTAAAAAAGACATACACTGACACCAAGTCTCAAAGACATACACTAATACCAAGTCACAAAGACATACACTGATGCCCAGTAACAAAGACACACACTTACACCTAGTAACACAGACATACACTGACACCAAGTAACAAAGACAGACAATTACACCAAGTAACAAAGACATACACTTACACCAAGTATTTTGACATCCACTTACACCCAGTAAAAAAGACATACACTGACACCAAGTCACAAAGACATGCACTGATACCAAGTCACAAAGACATACACTGATGCCCAGTAAATCAGACACACACTGACACCAAGTAACAAAGACATACACTGACATCAAGTAACAAAGACATACACTTACACCAGGTAACAAAGACACACACTTACACCAAGTAACACAGACATACACTGACACCAAGTAACAAAGACAGACAATTACACCAAGTAACAAAGACATACACTTACACCAAGTATTTTGACATCCACTGACACCCAGTATCAGAGAGAAACACTGATACACAGTAACAAAGACATACACAGACACACACTGACACCCAGTAAAAAAGACATACACTGACACCAAGTCACAAAGACATACACTAATACCAAGTCACAAAGACATACACTGATGCCCAGTAACAAAGACACACACTTACACCTAGTAACACAGACATACACTGACACCAAGTAACAAAGACAGACAATTACACCAAGTAACAAAGACATACACTGATACCCAGTAACGCAGACACACACTTACACCCAGTAAAAAAGACATACACTGACACCAAGTCACAAAGACATGCACTGATACCAAGTCACAAAGACATACACTGATGCCCAGTAACACAGACACACACTGACACCAAGTAACAAAGACATACACTTACACCAGGTAACAAAGACACACACTTACACCAAGTAACACAGACATACACTGACACCAAGTAACAGAGACATACACTGATACCCAGTAACACAGGCACACACTGGGGGGTGGGCACATTGGCGCAGTGATTAGCACCGCAGCCTCACAGCTCCAGGGAACCGGGTTCGATTCTGGGTCCTGCCTGTGCGGAGTTTGCAGGTTCTCCCTGTGTCTGCGTGGGTTTCCTCCCGGTGTTCCGGTTTCCTCCCACATGCCAAAGACTTGCAGGTTGATAGGTTAGTTGGCCATCATAAATTGCCCCTAGTATAGGTACATGGTAGGGAAATATATAGGGATAGGTGGGGATGTGATAGGAATACGGGATCAGTGCAGGATTAGTATAAATGGGTGGTTGATGGTCGGCACAGACTCAGTGGGCCGAAGGGCCTATTTAAGTGCTGTATCTCCAAACTAAACTAAATACTGACACCTTGTGTCACAGACACACACTGACACCCAGTAACACAAACAAACACACACTGACACCCAGTCTCAGAGAGAAACACTGATACACAGTAACAAAGACATACACTGACACCAAGTAACACAGACACACACTGACACCCAGTAAAAAAGACATACACTGACACCAAGTCACAAAGACATACACTAATACCAAGTCACAAAGACATACACTGATGCCCAGTAACAAAGACACACACTTACACCTAGTAACACAGACATACACTGACACCAAGTAACAAAGACAGACAATTACACCAAGTAACAAAGACATACACTTACACCAAGTAACAAAGACATACACTGATACCCAGTAACGCAGACACACACTTGCACCCAGTAAAAAAGACATACACTGACACCAAGTCACAAAGACATGCACTGATACCAAGTCACAAAGACATACACTGATGCCCAGTAACACAGACACACACTGACACCAAGTAACAAAGACATACACTGACAAAAAGTAACAAAGACATACACTTACACCAGGTAACAAAGACACACACTTACACCAAGTAACACAGACACACACTGACACCAAGTAACAGAGACATACACTGATACCCAGTAACACAGGCACACACTGGGGGGTGGGCACATTGGCGCAGTGATTAGCACCGCAGCCTCACAGCTCCAGGGAACCGGGTTCGATTCTGGGTCCTGCCTGTGCGGAGTTTGCAACTTCTCCCTATGTCTGCGTGGGTTTCCTCCCGGTGCTCCGGTTTCCTCCCACATGCCAAAGACTTGCAGGTTTATAGGTTAATTGGCCATCATAAATTGCCCCTAGTATAGGTACATGGTAGGGAAATATATAGGGATAGGTGGGGATGTGATAGAAATACGGGATCAGTGTAGGATTAGTATAAATGGGTGGTTGATGGTCGGCACAGACTCAGTGGGCCGAAGGGCCTATTTAAGTGCTGTATCTCCAAACAAAACTAAATACTGACACCTAGTGTCACAGACACACACTGACACCCAGTAACACAAACAAACACACACTGACACCCAGTAACAGAGAGAAACACTGATACACAGTAACAAAGACATACACTGACACCAAGTAACACAGACACACACTGACACCCAGTAAAAAAGACATACACTGACACCAAGTCACAAAGACATACACTAATACCAAGTCACAAAGACATACACTGATGCCCAGTAACAAAGACACACACTTACACCTGGTAACACAGACATACACTGACACCAAGTAACAAAGACAGACAATTACACCAAGTAACAAAGACATACACTTACACCAAGTATTTTGACATCCACTGACACCAAGTAACAGAGACATACACTGATACCCAGTAACACAGGCACACACTGGGGGGTGGGCACATTGGCGCAGTGATTAGCACCGCAGCCTCACAGCTCCAGGGAACCGGGTTCGATTCTGGGTCCTGCCTGTGCGGAGTTTGCAAGTTCTCCCTTTGTCTGCGTGGGTTTCCTCCCGGTGCTCCGGTTTCCTCCCACATGCCAAAGACTTGAAGGTTGATAGGTTAATTGGCCATCATAAATTGCCCCTAGTATAGGCACGTGGTAGGGAAATATATAGGGATAGGTGGGGATGTGATAGGAATACGGGATTAGTGTAGGATTAGTATAAATGGGTGGTTGATGGTCGGCACAGACTCAGTGGGCCGAAGGGCCCAGTTAAGTGCTGTATCTCCAAACTAAACGACATACTGACACCTAGTGTCACAGACACACACTGACACACAGTAACACAAACAAACACACACTGACACCCAGTAACAAAGAGAAACACTGATACACAGTAACAAAGACATACACTGACACCAAGTAACAAAAACAAACTCTAATACCAAGTCACAAAGACATACACTGATGCCCAGTAACAAAGACACACACTTACAACTAGTAACACAGACATACACTGACACCAAGTAACAAAGACATACACTTACACCAAGTATTTTGACATCCACTGACACCAAGTAACAAAGACATACACTGATACCCAGTAACGCAGACACACACTTACACCCAGTAAAAAAGACATACACTGACACCAAGTCACAAAGACATGCACTGATACCAAGTCACAAAGACATACAATGATGCCCAGTAACACAGACACACACTGACACCAAGTAACAAAGCCATACACTGACACCAAGTAACAAAGACATGCACTTACACCAGGTAACAAAGACACACACTTACACCAAGTAACACAGACATACACTGACACCAAGTAACAAAGACAGAAAATTACACCAAGTAACAAAGACATCCACTTACACCAAGTATTTTGACATCCACTGACACCAAGTAACAAAGACATACACTGATAACAGGTAACACAGACACACACGGACACCAAGTAACAAAGACACAGGCTTACACCAAGTAACACAGACACACACTGACACCCAGTAACACAGACACACACTTACACCAAGTAACACAGACATGCACTGACACCAAGTAACAGAGCTTTACACTGATACCCAGTAACACAGGCACACACTGGGGGTTGGGCACATTGGCGCAGTGGTTAGCACCGCAGCCTCACAGCTCCAGGGAACCGGGTTCGATTCTGGGTCCTGCCTGTGCGGAGTTTGCAAGTTCTCCCTGTGTCTGCGTGGGTTTCCTCCCGGTGCTCCGGTTTCCTCCCACATGCCAAAGACTTGCAGGTTGATAGGTTAATTGGCCATCATAAATTGCCCCTAGTATAGGTACATGGTAGGGAAATATATAGGGATAGGTGGGGATGTGATAGGAATACGGGATCAGTGTAGGATTAGGATAAATGGGTGGTTGATGGTCGGCACAGACTCAGTGGGCCGAAGGGCCTATTTAAGTGCTGTATCTCCAAACAAAACTAAATACTGACACCTAGTGTCACATCACACACTGACACCCAGTAACACAAACAAACACACACTGACACCCAGTAACAGAGAGAAACACTGATACACAGTAACAAAGACATACACTGACACCAAGTAACACAGACACACACTGACACCCAGTAAAAAAGACATACACTGACACCAAGTCACAAAGACATACACTAATACCAAGTCACAAAGACATACACTTACACCAAGTATTTTGACATCCACTGACACCAAGTAACAGAGACATACACTGATACCCAGTAACACAGGCACACACTGGGGGGGTGGGCACATTGGCGCAGTGGTTAGCACCGCAGCCACACAGCTCCAGGGAACCGGGTTCGATTCTGGGTCCTGCCTGTGCGGAGTTTGCAAGTTCTCCCTGTGTCTGCGTGGGTTTCCTCCCGGTGCTCCGGTTTCCTCCCACATGCCAAAGACTTGCAGGTTGATAGGTTAATTGGCCATCATAAATTGCCCCTAGTATAGGTACGTGGTAGGGAAATATATAGGGATAGGTGGGGATGTGATAGGAATACGGGATTAGTGTAGGATTAGTATAAATGGGTGGTTGATGGTCGGCACAGACTCAGTGGGCCGAAGGGCCTATTTAAGTGCTGTATCTCCAAACTAAACGCCATACTGACACCTAGTGTCACAGACACACACTGACACACAGTAACACAAACAAACACACACTGACACCCAGTAACAAAGAGAAACACTGATACACAGTAACAAAGACATACACTGACACCAAGTAACACAGACACACACTGACACCCAGTAAAAAAGACATACACTGACACCAAGTCACAAAAACAAACACTAATACCAAGTCACAAAGACATACACTGATGCCCAGTAACAAAGACACACACTTACAACTAGTAACAAAGACATACACTTACACCAAGTATTTTGACATCCACTGACACCAAGTAACAAAGACATACACTGATACCCAGTAACGCAGACACACACTTACACCCAGTAAAAAAGACATACACTGACACCAAGTCACAAAGACATGCACTGATACCAAGTCACAAAGACATACAATGATGCCCAGTAACACAGACACACACTGACACCAAGTAACAAAGACATGCACTTACACCAGGTAACAAAGACACACACTTACACCAAGTAACACAGACATACACTGACACCAAGTAACAAAGACAGACAATTACACCAAGTAACAAAGACATACACTGATAACAGGTAACACAGACACACACGGACACCAAGTAAAAAAGACACAGGCTTACACCAAGTAACACAGACACACACTGACACCCAGTAACACAGACACACACTTGCACCAAGTAACACAGACATGCACTGACACCAAGTAACAGAGCTTTACACTGATACCCAGTAACACAGGGACACACTGGGGGTTGGGCACATTGGCGCAGTGGTTAGCACCGCAGCCTCACAGCTCCAGGGAACCGGGTTCGATTCTGGGTCCTGCCTGTGCGGAGTTTGCAAGTTCTCCCTGTGTCTGCGTGGGTTTCCTCCCACATCCCAAAGACTTGCAGGTTGATAGGTTAATTGGCCATCATAAATTGCCCCTAGTATAGGTAGGTTTTAGGGAAATATATAGGGATAGGTGGGGATGTGATAGGAATACGGGATTAGTGTAGGATTAGTATAAATGGGTTGTTGATGGTCGGCACAGACTCGGTGGGCCGAAGGGCCTGTTTAAGTGCTGTATCTCTAAACTAAACTACATACTGACACCTAGTGTCACAGACACACACTGACACCCAGTAACACAAACAAACACACACTGACATCCAGTAACACAGAGAAACACTGATACACAGTAACAAAGACATACACTGACACCAAGTAACACAGACACACACTGACACCAAGTAAAAAAGACATACACTGACACCAAGTCTCAAAGATATACACTAATACCAAGTCACAAAGACATACACTGATGCCCAGTAACAAAGACACACACTTGCACCTAGTAACACAGACATACACTGACACCAAGTAACAAAGACAGACAATTACACCAAGTAACAAAGACATACACTTACACCAAGTATTTTCACATCCACTTACACCCAGTAAAAAATACATACACTGACACCAAGTCACAAAGACATGCAATGATACCAAGTCACAAAGACATACACTGATGCCCAGTAAATCAGACACACACAGACACCAAGTAACAAAGACATACACTGACATCAAGTAACAAAGACATACACTTACACCAGGTAACAAAGACACACGCGTACACCAAGTAACACAGACATACACTGACACCAAGTAACAAAGACAGACAATTACACCAAGTAACAAAGACATCCACTTACAGCAAGTATTTTGACATCCACTGACACCAAGTAACAAAGACATACACTGATACCAGGTAACACAGACACACACGGACACCAACTAACAAAGACACAGACTTACACCAAGTAACACAGACACACACTGACACCCAGTAACACAGACACACACTTACACCAAGTAACACAGACATACACTGACACCAAGTAACAGAGACATACACTGATACCCAGTAACACAGGCACACACTGGGGGGTGGGCACATTGGCGCAGTGGTTAGCACCGCAGCCTCACAGCTCCAGGGAACCGGGTTCGATTCTGGGTCCTGCCTGTGCAGAGTTTGCAAGTTCTCCCTGTGTCTGCGTGGGTTTCCTCCCGGTGCTCCGGTTTCCTCCCACATGCCAAAGACTTGCAGGTTGATAGGTTAATTGGCCATCATAAATTGCCCCTAGTATAGGTACGTGGTCGGGAAATATATAGGGATAGGTGGGGATGTGATAGGAATACGGGATCAGTGTAGGATTAGTATAAATGGGTGGTTGATGGTCGGCACAGACTCAGTGGGCCGAAGGGCCTTTTTAAGTGCTGCATCTCCAAACTAAACTAAATACTGACACCTAGTGTCACAGACAAACACTGACACCCAGTACCACAAACAAACACACACTGACACCCAGGAACACGGAGAAACACTGATACACAGTAACAAAGATATACACTGACACCAAGTCACAAAGACATACACTGATACCAAGTCACAAAGACATACACTGATGCCCAGTAACACAGACACACACTTACACCAAGTAACACAGACATACAATGACACCAAGTAACAAAGACAAGCACTGATACCCAGTAACACAGACACACACTTACACCAAGTAAAAAAGACAGACACTGATACCCAGTAACACAGACACACACTTAAAGAAGTAACAAAGACATACACTGACACCCAGTATCAAACACATACTCTGACACCCAGTAACACAGACACACACGGACACCATGTAACAAAGACACACACTTACACCAAGTAACACAGACACACACTGACACCCAGTAACACAAACAAACACACTGACACCAAGTAACACAGACATAAACTGACACCAAGTTACAAAGACATACAATGACACCCAGTAACAAAGACGCACACGGACACGAAGTAACAAAGACATACACTTGCACCAAGTAACACAGACACACACTGACACCCCGTAACACAGACACACACTTGCACCAAGTAACACAGACATACACTGATACCCAGTAACGCAGACACACACTTACAGCATGTAACACAGACACACACTGACACCAAGTAACAAAGACATACACTGACACCAAGTAACAAAGACATACACTTACACCAAGTAACAAAGACACACACTGATACCCAGTAACGCAGACACACACTTACACCCAGTAAAAAAGACATACACTGAAACCAAGTCACAAAGACATACACTGACATCAAGTAACAAAGACATACACTTACACCAAGTAACAAAGACACACACTTACACCAAGTAAAAAAGACATACACTGACACCAAGTAACACAGACACACACTGACATCCAGTAAAAAAGACATACACTGACACCAAGTAACACAGACATACACTGACATCAAGTAACAAAGACAGACAATTACACCAAGTAACAAAGACATACACCTACACCAAGCATTTTGACATACACTGACACCAAGTAACAAAGACATACACTGATACCCAGTAACGCAGACACACACTTACACCCAGTAACACAGGCACACACTGACACCAAGTAACAAAGACATACACTGACACCAAGTAACAAAGACATACACTCACACCATGTAACAAAGTCACACGCTGATACCCAGTGACGCAGACACACACTTACACCCAGTAAAAAAGACTTACCCTGAAACCAAGTCACAAAGACATACACTGATACCAAGTCACTAAGACAGATACTGATGCCCAGTAACACAGACATACAATGACACCAAGTAACAAAGACAAGGACTGATACCCAGTAACACAGACACACACTTACACCAAGTAAAAAAGACAGACACTGATACCCAGTAACACAGACACACACTTACACCAAGTAACAAAGACATACTCTGACACCCAGTAACACAGACACACACGGACACCAAGTAACAAAGACACACACTTACACCAAGTAACACAGACACACACTGACACCCAGTAACACAAACAAACACACTGACACCAAGTAACACAGACATAAACTGACACCAAGTAACAAAGACATACACTGACACCCAGTAACAAAGACATCCTCTGACACCCATTAACGCAGAAACACACCGACACCAAGTACCAAAGACACACACTTACACCAAGTAACACAGACACACACTGACACCCAGTAACACAAACTAACACACTGACACCAATTGACACAGACATACACTGACACCAAGGAACAAAGACATACACTGACACCCAGTAACACAGACACACACGGACACCAAGTAACAAAGACATACACTTACACCAAGTAACACAGACACACACTTACACCAAGTAACAAAGACATACAATTACACCAAGTAACACAGACACACACTGACACCTAGTGTCACAGACACACACTGACACCCAGTAACACAAACAAACACACACTGACACCCAGTAAACACAGAGAAACACTGATACGCAGTAACAAAGTCATACACTGACACCAAGTCACAAAGACATACACCGATACCAAGTACCAAAGACATACACTGAAACCCAGTAACACAGACACACACTTACACCAAGTTAAAAAGACAGACACTGACACCCAGTAACACAGAGAAACACTTACTCCAAGTACCAAAGACACACACTTACACCAAGTAACACAGACACACACTGACACCCAGTAACACAAACTAACACACTGACACCAAGTGACACAGACATACACTGACACCAAGGAACAAAGACATACACTGACACCCAGTAACACAGACACACACGGACACCAAGTAACAAAGACATACACTTACACCAAGTAACACAGACACACACTTACACCAAGTAACAAAGACATACAATTACACCAAGTAACACAGACACACACTGACACCTAGTGTCACAGACACACACTGACACCCAGTAACACAAACAAACACACACTGACACCCAGTAAACACAGAGAAACACTGATACGCAGTAACAAAGTCATACACTGACACCAAGTCACAAAGACATACACCGATACCAAGTAACAAAGACATACACTGATACCCAGTAACACAGACGCACACTTACACCAAGTTAAAAAGACAGACACTGATACGCAGTAACACAGACACTCACTTACACCAAGTAACAAAGACATACACTGACACCCAGTAACAAAGACATACTCTGACACCCAGTAACACAGACACACACGGGCACCAAGTAAAAAAGACACACACTTACACCAAGTAACACAGACACACACTGACACCCAGTAACACAAACTAACACACTGACACCAAGTGACACAGACATACACTGACACCAAGGAACAAAGACAAACACTGACACCCAGTAACACAGGCACACTCTGGGGGAGTGGGATGCACATTGGCTCAGTGGTTAGCACCGCAGCCTCACAGCTCCAGGGACCCGGGTTCGATTCTGGGTACTGCGTGTGCGGAGTTTGCAAGTTCTCCCTGTGTCTGCGTGGGTTTCCTCCCGGTGCTCCGGTTTCCTCCCACATGCCAAAGACTTGCAGGTTGATAGGTTAATTGGCCATCATAAATTGCCCCTAGTATAGGTAGGTGGTAGGGAAATATATAGGGACAGGTGGGAATGTGATAGGAATACGGGATTGTTGTGGGATTAGTATAAATGGGTTGTTGATGGTCGGCACAGACTCGGTGGGCCGAAGGGCCTTTTGAAGTGCTGTATCTCGAAACTAAACTAAATACTGACACCTAGTGTCACAGACACACACTGACACCCAGTAACACAAACAAACACACTCTGACACCCAGTAAACATAGAGAAACACTGATACACAGTAACAAAGACACACACTGACACCCAGTAAAAAAGACATACACTGACACCAAGTAACAGAGACATACACTGACACCAAGTAACAAAGACACACACTTACACCAAGTAACACAGACATACACTGACACCAAGTAACAAAGACAGACAATTACACCAAGTAACAAAGACATACACTGATACCAAGTCACGAAGACATACACTCATGCCCAGTAACACAGACACACACTGACACCAAGTAACAAAGACATAAACTGACACCCAGTAACACAGACACACACGGACACCAAGTAACAAAGACAAAGACTTACACCCAGTAACACAGACACACACTGACACCCAGTAACACAGACACATACTTACCCCAAGTAACGCAGACATACACTGACACCAAGTAACAAAGACATACACTGACACCCAGTAACACAGAAACACACTTAAACCAAGTAACACAGACATACACTGACACCAAGTCACAAAGACATACACTGATACCTAGGAACACAGACACACACTGACACCTAGTAACAAAGACATACACTGATACCAAGTCACACAGACATACACTGATACCCAGGAACACAGACACACACTGACACCCAGTAACAAAGACATACACTGATACCAAGTCACAAAGACAAACACTGATACCCAGTAACACAGACACGCCCTGTCACCAAGTAACAAAGACACACACAGACACCAAGTAACAAAGACACACACTTACACCAAGTAACAAAAACATCCACTGACACCAAGTAACAAAGACATACACTGACACCAAGTTACAAAGTCATACACTTACACCAAGTAAAAAAGACAGACCATTACACTTAGTAACAAAGACATACACTTCCGCCAAGTATTTAGACATGCACTGACACCAAGTCACAAAGACAAACACTGATACCCAGTAACACAGACACGCCCTGTCACCAAGTAACAAAGACACACACAGACACCAAGTAACAAAGACACACGCTTACACCAAGTAACAAAGACATACACTGACACCAAGTCACAAAGAAACACACTGACACCCACTAACAAAGACAGACACTGATACCAAATCACAAAGACATACACTGATACCCAGTAACACAGACACACACTTACACCAAGTAACACAGACATACACTGACACCAAGTAACAAAGACATACTCTGATACCCAGTAACACAGACACACACTTACACCAAGTAACAAAGAAAGACAATGATACCCAGTAACACAGGCACACACTTCCACCAAGTAACAAAGTCATACACTGACACCCAGTAACAAAGACATTCACTGACACCCAGTAACACAGACACTCACGGACACCAAGTAACAAAGACACACACTTACACCAAGTATCACAGACACACACTGACACCCAGTAACACAGATACACACTTACACCAAGCAACACAGACATACACTGACCACAAGTAACAAAGACATACACTGATACCCACTAACACAGACACACACTTACACCAAGTAACACAGACATACACTGACACCAAGTAACAAAGACATACAATGATACCCCGGAACACAGACACACACTTACACCAAGTGACACAGACACACACTTACTCCAAGTAACAAAGACATACACTTACACCAAGTAACACAGGCATACACTGACACCAAGTAACAAAGACATACAATTACACCAAGTAACAAAGTCACATACTTACACCAAGTAACACAGATATACACTGACACCAAGGAACAAAGACTTGCACTGACACCCAGTAACACAGACACGCACGGACACCAAGTAACAAAGATACAAACTTACACCAAGTAACACAGACATACACTGATACCCAGTAACACAGACACACACTTACACCAAGTAACACAGACGTACACTGACACCAAGTAACAAAGACATACACTGATACACAGGAACACAGACACACACTTACTCCAAGTAACAAAGACATACACTGACACCAAGTAACAAAGACATACACTTACACCAAGTAACAAAGACACAAATTAACACCAAGTAACAAGGACATACACTGACACCAAGTAACAAAGACATACACTGATACCCAGGAACAAAGACATAAACTGACACCCAGTAACGAAGACATACACTGACACCAAGTAACAAAGACATACACTGATACCCAGTAACAAAGATATACACTGACACCCAGTAACACAGACACACACGGACACCAAGTAACAAAGACACAGACTTACACCAAGTAACACAGACATACACTGACACCCAGTAACGCAGACACACACCTACACCAAGTAACAAAGACATACACTGACACCCAGTAACAACGACATACACTGACACCCAGTAACGCAGACAAACACGGACACCAAGTAACACAGACACACACTGACACCCAGTAAAAAAGACATACACTGACACCAAGTCACAAAGACATACACTGACACCAAGTCAAAAAGACATACACTGATGCCCGGTAACACAGACACACACTGACACCAAGTAACAAAGACATACACTGACACCAAGTAACAAAGACATACACTTACACTAAGTAACAAAGACACACACCTACACCAAGTAACACATACATACACTGAATCCAAGTAACAAAGACAGACAATTACAGCAAGTAACAAAGACATAAACTTACACCAAGTATTTTGACATACACTGACACCAAGTAACAAAGACAGACACTGATACCCAGTAACATAGACTCACACTTACACCAAGTAACGCAGACATACACTGACAGCAAGTCACAAAGACATTCACTGATACCCAGTAACACAGACACACACTTGCACCAAGTAACAAAGACAGACACTGCTACCCAGTAACACAGACACACACGGACACCAAGTAACAAAGACACACACTTACACCAAGTAACACAGACACACACTGACACCCAGTAGCACAAACAAACACACTGACACCAAGTAACACAGACATACACTGACACCAAGTAACATAGACAGACACTGATACCCAGTAACACAGGCACACACTGGGGTGGGGGTGGGGTGCACATTGGCGCAGTGGTTAGCACCGCAGCCTCACAGCTCCAGGGACCCGGGTTCTATTCGGGGTACTGCCTGTGCGGAGTTTGCAAGTTCTCCCTGTGTCTGCGTGGGTTTTCTCCAGGTGCTCCGGTTTCCACCCACATGCCAAAGACTTGCCGGTTGATAGGTTAATTGGCCATCATAATTTGCCCCTAGTATAGGTAGGAGGCAGGGAAATATATAGGGATAGGTGGGGATGTGATAGGAATACGGGATTGCTGTAGGATTAGTATAAATGGGTGGTTGATGGTCGGCACAGACTCGGTGGGCCGAAGGGCCTGTTTAAGTGCTGCATCTCTAAACTAAACTAAATACTGACACCTCGTGTCACTGACACCCAGTAACACAAACAAACTAACACTGACACCAAGTCACACAGAGAAACACTGATACACAGTATCAAAGTCATACACGGACACCAAGTAACACAGACACACACTGACACCCAGTAAAAAAGACATAAACTGACACGAAGTCACAAAGACATACACTGATGCCCAGTAACACAGACACACACTGACACCAAGTAACAAAGACATACACTGACACGAAGTAACAAAGACATACACTGATACCCAGTAACACAAACTAACACACACTGACACCCAGTAACACAGAGAAACACTAATAAACAGTAACAAAGTCATACACTGACACGAAGTCACAAACACATACACTGACACCAATAACAAAGACATACACTGATACCCGGTAACACAGACACACACTGACCCCCTTAACACAGACATACACTGACACCAAGTCACAAAGACATACACTGATACCCAGTAACACAGAGACACACTGACACCCAGTAACACAGAGAAACACTGGTACACCGTAACAAAGACATACACTGACACCAAGTAACACAGACACACACTGACACCCAGTAACAAAGACATACACTGACACGAAGTCACAAAGTCATACACTGATACCAAGTCACTAAGACATACACTGATCCCCAGCTGCACAGACACACACTGGCACCAAGTAACAAAGTGATACACTTACTGCAAGTAACAAAGACACACACTTACACCAAGTAACAAAGACAGAAAATTACACCAAGTAACAAAGACATACACTTACACCAATTATGTTGACATACACTGACACCAAAACAAAGAAATACACTGATACCCAGTAACACAGACACACACTTACACCAAGTCACAAAGACACACACTGACACCCAGTAACAAAGACATACACTGACACCAAGTCACAAAGACATACACTGATACCCAGTAACACAGACACACACTTACACCAAGTCCTGGGGAAAATTGATGTCCAGAGAGATTTGGGTGTTCAAGTCCACTGTTCCCTGAAGGTGGCAACGCAGGTAAATAGAGTGGTCAAGAAGGCATACGGCATGCTTTCCTTCATCGGACGGGGCATTGAGTACAAGAGTTGGCAGGTCATGTTACAGTTGTATAGGACTTTGGTTCGGCCACATTTGGAATACTGCGTACAGTTCTGGTCGCCACATTATCAAAAGGATGTGGATGCTTTGGAAAGGGTGCAGAGGAGGTTCACCAGGATGTTGCCTGGTATGGAGGGCGCTAGCTATGAAGAGAGGTTGAGTAGATTAGGATTATTTTCATTAGAAAGACAGAGGTTGAGGGGGGACCTGATTGAGGTGTACAAAATCATGAGAGGTATAGACAGGGTGGATAGCAAGAAGATTTTTCCCAGAGTGGGGGTTTCAATTACTAGAGGACACGAGTTCAAAGTGAAAGGGGAAAAGTTTAGGGGGGATATGCGTGGAAAGTTCTTTACGCAGAGGGTGGTGGGCACCTGGAACGCATTGCCAGCGGAAGTGGTAGATGCGGGCACGATGGAGTATTTTAAGATGTATCTAGACAGATACATGAACGGGCAGGAAGAAAAGAGCTAGAGAAGCTTAGAAAATAGGCGACATGTTTAGAGAGAGGATCTGGATCGGCGCAGGCTTGGAAGGCCGAAGGGCCTGTTCCTGTGCTGTAATTATCTTTGTTCTTTGTAAGTAACAAAGACAGACACTGATACCCAGTTACACAGACACAGACTTACACCAAGTAACAAAGACATATCACTGACACCCAGTAACAAAGACATACACTGATACCAAGTCACAAAGACATACACTGATACCCAGTAACACAGAAAAACACTGAAACCAAGTAACAAAGACATACACTGATACAAAGTCACAAAGACATACACTGATACCCAGTAACACAGACCCACACTGACACCAATTAACAAAGACATGCACTGACACCAAGTATCAAAGACATGCACTGACACCAAGTAACAAAGACACACACTTAAACCAAGTAAAACAGACACACACTTACACCAAGTAACAAAGACATACACTTACACCAAGAAAAACAGACATACACTGACACCAAGTAACAAAGACATACAATTACACCAAGTAACAAAGACTCACACTTACACCAAGTAACAAAGACAAACACTGATACCCAGTAACACAGACACAAACTTCCAACAAGTAACAAAGACATACACTGACACCCAGTAAGACAAACAAACACACACTGACACCAAATAACACAGAGAAACACTAATAACCAGTAACAAAGACATACACTGACACCAAGTAACAAAGACACACACTGACACCCAGTAACAAAGACACAAACTTACACCAAGTCACAAAGACATACAATGACACCCTGTAACACAGACACACACGGACACCAAGTAACAAAGACACACACTTACACCAAGTAACACAGACACACACTGACACCCAGTAACACAGACACACACTTACACCAAGCAACACAGACATACACTGACACCAAGGAACAGAGACATACACTGATACCCAGTAACACAGACACACACTGATACCCAGGAACAAAGACACACACTTACACCAAGTAACACAGACACACACTGATACCCAGTAACACAGACACACACTGACACCCAGAAACAAAGACATACACTGATACCAAGATACAAAGACATACACTGATACCCAATAACAAAGACCCACACTGACACCAAGTAACAAAGACATGCACTGACACCGAGTAACAAAGACACACACTTAAACCAAGTAACACAGACACACACTTACACCAAGTAACAAAGACATACACTGATACCAAGTAACAAATAAATACAATTACACCAAGTAACAAAGACTCAAACTTACACCAAGTAACAAAGACAGACACTGATACCCAGTAACACAGACACAAACTTCCACCAAGTAACAAAGACATACACTGACACCCAGTAACACAAACAAACACACGCTGACACCCAGTAACACAGAGAAACACTAATAAACAGTAACAAAGACATACACTGACACCAAGCAACACAGACACACACTGACACCCAGTAACAAAGACATACACTGACACCAAGTCACAAAGACATACAATGACACCCAGTAACACAGACACACACGGACACCAAGTAACAAAGACACACACTTACACCAAGTAACACAGACACACACTGACACCCAGTAACACAGACACACACTTGCACCAAGTAACACAGACATACACTGACACCAAGTAACAAAGACATACACTGATACCCAGTAACACAGACACACACTGATACCCAGGAACAAAGACACACACTTACACCAAGTAACACAGACACACACTGACACCCAGTAACAAAGACACACACTTACACCAAGTAACACAGTCATACACTGACACCAAGTTACACAGACATACACTGATACCCAGGAACACAGACACACACTTACACCAAGTAACACAGACACACACTTACACCAAGTACCAAAGAAATACACTTACAACAGGTAACACCGATTTACACTGACACCAATTAACAAAGACATACAATTACACCAAGGAACAAAGACACACACTTACACCAAGTGACACATATATACACTGGCACCAAGTAACAAAGACATGCACTGACCCCCAGTAACAAAGACACACACGGACACCAAGTAACAAAGACACACACTTACACCAAGTAACACAGACACACACTTACACCAATTAACAAAGACTGACACTGATACCCAGTAACACAGACTCACACTTACACCAAGTAACAAAGACAAACACTGACACCCAGTAACAAAGACAAACACTGACACCCAGTAACACAGACACACACGGCCACCAAGTAACAAAGACACTCACTTACACCAAGCAACACAGACACACACTGACACCCAGTAACACAGACACACACTTACAACAAGTAACACAGACAAACACTGACACCAAGTAACAAAGACATACACTGATACCCAGTAACACAGACACACACTTACACCAAGTAACACAGACATACACTGACACCAAGTAACAAAGACATACACTGATACCCAGGAACACAGACACACACTTACACCAAGTAACACAGACACACACATACACCAAGTAACAAAGACATACACTTACACCAAGTAACACAGACATACACTGACACCAAGTAACAAAGACATACCATTACACCAAGTAACAAAGACACACACTTACACCAAGTAACACAGATATACAATGGCAACAAGTAACAAAGACATGCACTAACACCCAGTAACACAGACAGACACGGAAACCAAGTAACAAAGACACACACTTACACAAAGTAACACAGACACACACTGACACCCAGTAACACAGACACACACTTACACCAAGTAACACAGACATACACTGACACCAAGTATCAAAGACATACAATGATACCCAGGAACACAGACACACACTTACACCAAGTAACACAGACATACACTGACACCAAGTCACAAAGACACACACTGACACACAGTAACAAAGACATACACTGACACCAAGTCACAAAGACATACACTGATACACAGACACACACTTACACCAAGTAACACAGACATACACTGACACCAAGTAACAAAGACGTACACTGATGCCCAGTATCACAGACACACACTTACATCAAGTAACAAAGACATACACTGACACCAAGTCACAAAGACACACACTGACACACAGTAACAAAGACATACACTGACACCAAGTCACAAAGACATACACTGATACCCAGGAACACAGACACACTCTGACACCCAGTAACAATGACATACACTGATAACAAGTCACAAAGACATACCCTGATACCCAGTAACACAGAAACACACTGACACCCAGTAACAAAGACATACACTGATATCAAGTCACAAAGACATACACTGACACCCAGTAACACAGACACACACAGACACCCAGGAACAAAGACATACACTGATACCAAGTCACAAAGACATACACTGATACCCAGTAACACAGACACACACTGACACCAAGTAACAAAGACATGCACTGACACCATGTAACAAAGACATACACTTACACCAAGTAACAAAGACACACACTTACACCAAGTAACACAGACATACTCTGACACCAACTAACAAAGGCATACACTGACATCAAGTAACAAAGACATACACTTACACCAAGTAACAAAGACATACACTTACACCAAGTATTTTGACATGCACTGACACCAAGTAACAAAGACATACACTGATACCCAGTCACACAGACACACACTTACACCAAGTAACAAAGACATACACTGACACCTAGTCACAAAGACACACACTGACACCCAGTAACAAAGACATACACTGACACCCAGTAACAAAGACATACACTGACACACAGTAACACAGACACACACGGACACCAAGTAACAAAGACACACACTTACACCAAGTAACACAGACATACACTGACACCAAGTAACAAAGACATACAATGATACCCAGGAACACAGACACACACTTACACCAAGTAACACAGACACACACTTACACCAAGTAACAAAGACATACACTTACAACAAGTAACACAGATATACACTGACACCAAGTGACAAATACATACACTGATACCGAGTAACACAGACACACACTGACAACCAGTTAGAAACACACATTGACCCCCAGTATCACAGACACACACTGACCCCCAGTAACACAGACATACACTGACACCAAGTCACAAAGACACACACTGACACCCAGTAACAAAGACATACACTGACAACAAGTCACAAAGACATACACTGATACACAGACACACACTTACACCAAGTAACATAGACATACACTGACACCAAGTAACAAAGACATACACTGATAACCAGTAACACAGACACACACTTACACCAACTAACAAAGACATACACTGACACCCAGTAACAAAGACATACACTGACACCCAGTAACACAGACACACAAGGACACCAAGTAACAAAGACATAGATTTACACCAAGTAACACAGACACACACTGACACCCAGTAACACAGACACATACTTACCCCAAGTAACACAGACATACACTGACAGCAAGAAACAAAGACATACACTGATACCCAGTAACACAGACACACACTTACACCAAGTAACACAGACATACACTGACACCAATCACAAAGACACACACTGACACCCAGTAACAAAAACATACACTGACACCAAGTCACAAAGACATACACAGATACCCAGGAACACAGACACACACTGACACCTAGTAACAAAGACATACACTGATACCAAGTCACACAGACATACACTGATACCCAGTAAGACAGACACACAATGACAACCAGTAACAAAGACATACACTGTTACCAAGTCACAAAGACATACACTGATGCCCAGTATCACAGACACACACTTACATCAAGTAACAAATACATACACTGACACCAAGTCACAAAGACACACACTGACACACAGTAACAAAGACATACACTGTCACCAAGTCACAAAGACATACACTGATACCCAGGAACACAGACACACTCTGACACCCAGTAACAATGACATACACTGATACCAAGTCACAAAGACATACACTGATACCCAGTAACACAGACACACACAGACACCCAGGAACAAAGGCATACACTGATACCAAGTCACAAAGACATACACTGATACCCAGTAACACAGACACACACTGACACCAAGTAACAAAGACATGCACTGACACCATGTAACAAAGACATACACTTACACCAAGTAACAAAGACACACACTTACACCAAGTAACACAGACATACACTGACACCAAGTAACAAAGGCATACAATGACATCAAGTAACAAAGACATACACTTACACCAAGTAACAAAGACATACACTTACACCAAGTATTTTGACATACACTGACACCAAGTAACAAAGACATACACTGACACCTAGTCTCAAAGACACACACTGACACCCAGTAACAAAGACATAAACTGACACCAAGAAACAAAGACAGACACTGATACCCAGTAACACAGACACACACTTACACCAAGTAACAAAGACATACACTGACACCCAGTAACAAAGACATACACTGACACACAGTAACACAGACACACACGGACACCAAGTAACAAAGACACACACTTACACCAAGTAACACAGACATACACTGACACCAAGTAACAAATACATACAAAGATACCCAGGAACACAGACACACACTTACACCAAGTAACACAGACACACACTTACACCAAGTAACAAAGACATACACTTACAACAAGAAAAACAGATATACACTGACACCAAGTGACAAAGACATACACTGATACCGAGTAACACAGACACACACTGACATCCAGTTAGAAACACACACTGACCCCCAGTATCACAGACACACTCTGACCCCCAGTAACACAGACATACACTGACACCAAGTCACAAAGATACACACTGACACCCAGTAACAAAGACATACACTGACAACAAGTCACAAAGACATACACTGATACACAGACACACACTTACACCAAGTAACACAGACATACACTGACACCAAGTAACAAAGACATACACTGATACCCAGTAACACAGACACTCACTTACACCAACTAACAAAGACATACACTGACACCCAGTAACAAAGACATACACTGACACCCAGTAATACAGACAAACACGGACACCAAGTAACAAAGACATAGATTTACACCAAGTAACACAGACACACACTGACACCCAGTAACACAGACACATACTTACCCCAAGTAACACAGACATACACTGACAGCAAGTAACAAAGACATACACTGACACCCAGTAACACAGACAGACACTTACACCAAGTAACACAGACATACACTGACACCAATCACAAAGACACACACTGACACCCAGTAACAAAGACATACACTGACAACAAGTCACAAAGACATACACTGATACCCAGGAACACAGACCACACTGACACCTAGTAACAAAGACATACACTGATACCAAGTCACACAGACATACACTGATACCCAGTAACACAAACACACAATGACAACCAGTAACAAAGACATACACTGTTACCAAGTCACAAAGACATACACTGATACCCAGTAACACAGACACACACTGACACCCAGTAACAAAGACATACACTGATACCAAGTCACAAAGACATACACTGATACCCAGTAACACAGAAACACACTGACACCCTGTAACAAAGACATACACTGATGCAAAGTCACAAAGACATACACTGATACCCAGTAACACAGACACACACTGACACCCAGTAATAAAGACAGACACTGATACCAAGATACAAAGACATCCACTGATACCCAGTAACACAGACGCACACTGACAGCAAGTAACAACGACATACACTTACACCAAGTAACAAAGACACACACTTACACCAAGTAACACAGACATACACTGACACCAAGTAACAAAGGCATACAATGACATCAAGTAACAAAGACATACACTTACACCAAGTAACAAAGACATACACTTACACCAAGTATTTTGACATACACTGACACCAAGTAACAAAGACATACACTGACACCTAGTCTCAAAGACACACACTGACACCCAGTAACAAAGACATAAACTGACACCAAGAAACAAAGACAGACACTGATACCCAGTAACACAGACACACACTTACACCAAGTAACAAAGACATACACTGACACCCAGTAACAAAGACATACACTGACACACAGTAACACAGACACACACGGACACCAAGTAACAAAGACACACACTTACACCAAGTAACACAGACATACACTGACACCAAGTAACAAATACATACAAAGATACCCAGGAACACAGACACACACTTACACCAAGTAACACAGACACACACTTACACCAAGTAACAAAGACATACACTTACAACAAGAAAAACAGATATACACTGACACCAAGTGACAAAGACATACACTGATACCGAGTAACACAGACACACACTGACATCCAGTTAGAAACACACACTGACCCCCAGTATCACAGACACACTCTGACCCCCAGTAACACAGACATACACTGACACCAAGTCACAAAGATACACACTGACACCCAGTAACAAAGACATACACTGACAACAAGTCACAAAGACATACACTGATACACAGACACACACTTACACCAAGTAACACAGACATACACTGACACCAAGTAACAAAGACATACACTGATACCCAGTAACACAGACACTCACTTACACCAACTAACAAAGACATACACTGACACCCAGTAACAAAGACATACACTGACACCCAGTAATACAGACAAACACGGACACCAAGTAACAAAGACATAGATTTACACCAAGTAACACAGACACACACTGACACCCAGTAACACAGACACATACTTACCCCAAGTAACACAGACATACACTGACAGCAAGTAACAAAGACATACACTGACACCCAGTAACACAGACAGACACTTACACCAAGTAACACAGACATACACTGACACCAATCACAAAGACACACACTGACACCCAGTAACAAAGACATACACTGACAACAAGTCACAAAGACATACACTGATACCCAGGAACACAGACCACACTGACACCTAGTAACAAAGACATACACTGATACCAAGTCACACAGACATACACTGATACCCAGTAACACAAACACACAATGACAACCAGTAACAAAGACATACACTGTTACCAAGTCACAAAGACATACACTGATACCCAGTAACACAGACACACACTGACACCCAGTAACAAAGACATACACTGATACCAAGTCACAAAGACATACACTGATACCCAGTAACACAGAAACACACTGACACCCTGTAACAAAGACATACACTGATGCAAAGTCACAAAGACATACACTGATACCCAGTAACACAGACACACACTGACACCCAGTAATAAAGACAGACACTGATACCAAGATACAAAGACATCCACTGATACCCAGTAACACAGACGCACACTGACAGCAAGTAACAACGACATGCACTGGCACCAAGTAACAAAGACATGCACTGACACCAAGTAACACAGACACACACGGACACCAAGTAACAAAGACACACACTTACACCAAGTAACACAGACACACACTTACACCAAGTAACAAATACATACACTGACACCAAGTAACACAGATATACACTGACACCAAGTAACAAAGACATGCAATTACACCAAGTAACAAAGAAACACACTTACACCAAGTAACACAGACACACACTGACACCCAGTAACACAGACACACACTTACACCAAGTAACGCAGGCATACACTGACACCAAGTAACAAAGACATACACTGATACCCAGTAACAAAGACAAACACTTACACCAAGTAACACAGACATACACTGACACCAAGTAACAAAGACATACACTGATACCCAGGAACACAGACACACACTTACACCAAGTAACACAGAAACACACTTACACCAAGTAACAAAGACATACAATTACACCAAGTAACACAGACATACACTGACACCAAGTAACAAAGACATACAATTACACGAAGTAACAAAGACACACACTTACACCAAGTAACACAGATATACATTGGAACCAAGTACCAAATACAGGCACTGACACCCAATAACACAGACACACACGGACACCAAGTAACAAAGACACACACTTACACCAAGTAACACAGACACACACTGACACCAAGTAACACAGACACACACTTACACCAAGTAACACAGACATACACTGACACCAAGTAACAAAGACATACACTGATACCCAGTAACACAGACACACACTTACACCAAGTAACACAGACATACACTGACACGAAGTAACAAAGACATACAATGATACCCAGGAACACAGACACACACTTACACCAAGTAACACAGACACACACTTCCACCAAGTAACACAGACACACACTGACACCAAGTAACACAGACACACACTTACACCAAGTAACACAGACATACACTGACACCAAGTAACAAAGACATACACTGATACCCATTAACACAGACACACACTTACACCAAGTAACACAGCCATACACTGACACGAAGTAACAAAGACATACAATGATACTCAGGAGCACAGACACACACTTACACCAAGTAACACAGACACACACTTACACCAAGTAAAAAAGACATACACTTACACCAAGTAACACAGACATACACTGACACCAAGTAACAAAGACATACACTGATACCCAGTAACACAGACACACACTGACACCCAGTTAGAAACACACACTGACCCCCAGTAACACAGACACACACTGACCGCCAGTAACACAGACATACACTGACACCAAGTCACAAAGACACACAATGACACCCAGTGACAAAGACATACACTGACACCAAGTCACAAAGACATACACTGATTCACAGACACACACTTACACCAAGTAACACAGACATACACTGACACCAAGTAACAAAGACATACACTGATACCCAGTATCACAGACACACACTAACACCAAGTAACAAAGACATACAATTACACCAAGTAACACAGACATACACTGACACCAAGTAACAAAGACATACAATTACACGAAGTAACAAAGACACACACTTACACCAAGTAACACAGATATACAATGGAACCAAGTACCAAATACAGGCACTGACACCCAATAACACAGACACACACGGACACCAAGTAACAAAGACACACACTTACACCAAGTAACACAGACACACACTGACACCAAGTAACACAGACACACACTTACACCAAGTAACACAGACATACACTGACACCAAGTAACAAAGACATACACTGATACCCAGTAACACAGACACACACTTACACCAAGTAACACAGACATACACTGACACGAAGTAACAAAGACATACAATGATACCCAGGAACACAGACACACACTTACACCAAGTAACACAGACACACACTTCCACCAAGTAACACAGACACACACTGACACCAAGTAACACAGACACACACTTACACCAAGTAACACAGACATACACTGACACCAAGTAACAAAGACATACACTGATACCCATTAACACAGACACACACTTACACCAAGTAACACAGCCATACACTGACACGAAGTAACAAAGACATACAATGATACTCAGGAGCACAGACACACACTTACACCAAGTAACACAGACACACACTTACACCAAGTAAAAAAGACATACACTTACACCAAGTAACACAGACATACACTGACACCAAGTAACAAAGACATACACTGATACCCAGTAACACAGACACACACTGACACCCAGTTAGAAACACACACTGACCCCCAGTAACACAGACACACACTGACCGCCAGTAACACAGACATACACTGACACCAAGTCACAAAGACACACACTGACACCCAGTGACAAAGACATACACTGACACCAAGTCTCAAAGACATACACTGATTCACAGACACACACTTACACCAAGTAACACAGACATACACTGACACCAAGTAACAAAGACATACAATTACACGAAGTAACAAAGACACACACTTACACCAAGTAACACAGATATACAATGGAACCAAGTACCAAATACAGGCACTGACACCCAATAACACAGACACACACGGACACCAAGTAACAAAGACACACACTTACACCAAGTAACACAGACACACACTGACACCAAGTAACACAGACACACACTTACACCAAGTAACACAGACATACACTGACACCAAGTAACAAAGACATACACTGATACCCAGTAACACAGACACACACTTACACCAAGTAACACAGACATACACTGACACGAAGTAACAAAGACATACAATGATACCCAGGAACACAGACACACACTTACACCAAGTAACACAGACACACACTTCCACCAAGTAACACAGACACACACTGACACCAAGTAACACAGACACACACTTACACCAAGTAACACAGACATACACTGACACCAAGTAACAAAGACATACACTGATACCCATTAACACAGACACACACTTACACCAAGTAACACAGCCATACACTGACACGAAGTAACAAAGACATACAATGATACTCAGGAGCACAGACACACACTTACACCAAGTAACACAGACACACACTTACACCAAGTAAAAAAGACATACACTTACACCAAGTAACACAGACATACACTGACACCAAGTAACAAAGACATACACTGATACCCAGTAACACAGACACACACTGACACCCAGTTAGAAACACACACTGAACCCCAGTAACACAGACACACACTGACCGCCAGTAACACAGACATACACTGACACCAAGTCACAAAGACACACACTGACACCCAGTGACAAAGACATACACTGACACCAAGTCACAAAGACATACACTGATTCACAGACACACGCTTGCACCAAGTAACACAGACATACACTGACACCAAGTAACAAAGACATACACTGATACCCAGTATCACAGACACACACTTACATCAAGTAACAAAGACATACACTGACACCAAGTCACAAAGACACACACTGACACCCAGTAACAAAGACATACACTGACACCAAGTCACAAAGACATACACTGATACCCAGGAACACAGACACACACTTTCTGAGCATCTGGAAACACACTGCTTGATTCGGGACAGTCAGCACGGTTTTGTGAGGGGTAGGTCTTGCCTCACATGCCTGATTGAATTCTTTGAGCAGGTGACCAAGCAAGTGGATGAGGGTAAACCAGTGGATGTGGTGTACATGGATTTTAGTAAGGCATTTGATAAGGTCCCCCATGGTAGACTTATGGAGAAAGTCAGGAGGCATGGGATAGTGGGGAATGTGGCCAGTTGGATTAAGAATTGGCTAACTGATAGAAGGCAGAGAGTGGTCTTAGATGGTAAATACTCAGCCTGGAGCCCAGTTACCAGTGGCGTGCCGCAGGGATCAGTTCTGGGTCCTCTCCTGTTTGTGATTTTTATTAACGACTTGGATGAGGAAGTCGAAGGGTGGGTCAGTAAATTTGCAGATGATACAAAGGTTGGTGGAGTTGTGGATACCGAGGAGGGCTATTGTCGTCTGCAAAGGGACTTGGATAGGTTGCAGTGCTGGGCTGAAAAGTGGCAGATGGAGTTTAACCCTGGAAAGTGTGAGGTCGTCCATTTTGGAAGGACAAACACGAATGCAAAATACTGGGTTAACGGTAGGGTTCTTGGGCATGTGGAGGAGCAGAGAGACCTTGGGGTCTATGTGCATAGATCATTGAAAGTTGCAACTCAAGTGGATAGGGCTGTGAAGAAGGCATATGGGGTGTTAGCGTTCATTAGCAGAGGGATTGAATTTAAGAGCCGTGAGGTGATGATGCAGCTGTACAGGACCTTGGTAAGGCCTCATTTGGAGTACTGTGTGCAGTTCTGGTCGCCTCATTTTAGGAAGGATGTGGAAGCCTTGGAGAGGGTGCAGAGGAGATTTACCAGGATGTTGCCTGGAATGGAGAATAAGTCTTACGAGGAAAGGCTGAACATTCTAGGCCTCTTCTCATTAGAACGGAGAAGGATGAGGGGTGACATGATAGAGGTTTATAAGATGATCAGGGGAATAGATAGGGTAGACAGTCAGAAACGTTTTCCCCGGGTGGAGCAAAGCGTTACAAGGGGTCATAAATTTAAGGTGAAGGGTGGGAGATATAAGGGGGATGTCAGGGGAAGGTTCTTTACCCAGAGAGTGGTCGAGGCATGGAATGCCTTGCCAGGGGAAGTTGTTGAGTCAGAAACTTTAGGGACTTTCAAAAGGCTTTTGGATAGGTATATGGATAAAGGAGAATGATGGGGTATAGATTAAATTGTCCTTGACAGAGGACAAAGGATCGGCACAACATTGTGGGCCGAAGGGCCTGTTCTGTGCTGTATGTTCTATGTTCTATGTTCTATGTTCTATACCCAGTGACAAAGACATACAATGATACCAAGTCACAAAGACTTACACTGATACCCAGTAACACAGAAACACACTGACACCCTGTAACAAAGACATACACTGATACAAAGTCACAAAGACATACACTGATACCCAGTAACAAAGACACACACTGACACCCAGTAATAAAGACAGACACTGATACCAAGATACAAAGACATACACTGATACCCAGTAACACAGACGCACACTGACAGCAAGTAACAAAGACATGCACTGACACCAAGTAACAAAGACATGCACTGACACCAAGTAACACAGACACACACGGACACCAAGTAACAAAGACACACACTTACACCAAGTAACACAGTCACACACTTACACCAAGTAACAAATACATACACTGAAACCAAGTAACACAGACATACACTGATACCCAGTAACAAAGACACACACTTACACCAAGTAACACAGACATACACTGACAACAAGTAACAAAGACATACACTGATACCCAGTAACAAAGAAGCACACTTACACCAGGTAACACAGACATACACTGACACGAAGTAACAAAGACATGCACTGATACCCAGGAACACAGACACACACTTACACCAAGTAACACAGACACACACTTACACCAAGTAACAAAGACATACAATTACACCAAGTAACACAGACATACACTGACACCAAGTAACAAAGACATACAATTACACCAAGTAACAAAGACACACACTTACACCAAGTAACACATATATACAATGGCACCAAGTAACAAATACATGCACTGACACCCAATAACACAGACACACACGGACACCAAGTAACAAAGACACACACTTACACCAAGTAACACAGACACACACTGACACCAAGTAACACAGACACACACTTACACCAAGTAGCACAGACATACGCTGACACCAAGTAACAAAGACAGACACTGATACCCAGTAACACAGACACACACTTACACCAAGTAACACAGACATACACTGACACGAAGTAACAAAGACATACAATGATACCCAGGAACACAGACACACACTTACACCAAGTAACACAGACACACACTTACACCATGTAGAAAAGACATACACTTACAGCAAGTAACACAGACATACACTGACCCCAAGTAACAAAGACATACACTGATACCCAGTAACACAGACACACACTGACACCCAGTTAGAAACACACACTGACCCCCAGAAACACAGACACACACTGACAGCAAGTAACAAAGACATGCACTGGCACCAAGTAACAAAGACATGCACTGACACCAAGTAACACAGACACACACGGACACCAAGTAACAAAGTCACACACTTACACCAAGTAACACGGACACACACTTACACCAAGTAACAAAGACACACACTTACACCAAGTAACACAGACACACACTGACACCCGGTAACACAGGCACACACTTACACCAAGTAACACAGACATACACTGACACCAAGTAACAAAGACATACACTGATACCCAGTAACAAAGACAAACACTTACACCAAGTAACACAGACATACACTGACACCAAGCAACAAAGACATACACTGATACCCAGGAACACAGACACACACTTACACCAAGTAACACAGACACACACTTACACCAAGAAACAAAGACATACAATTACACCAAGTAACACAGACATACACTGACACCAAGTAACAAAGACCTACAATTACACCAAGTAACAAAGACACACACTTACACCAAGTAACACAGATATACAATGGCACCAAGTAACAAATACATGCACTGACACCCAATAACACAGACACACACGGACACCAAGTAACAAAGACACACACTTACACCAAGTAACACAGACACACACTGACACCAAGTAACACAGACACACACGTACACCAAGTAACACAGACATACACTGACACGAAGTAACAAAGACATACACTGATACCCAGTAACACAGACACACACTTACACCAAGTAACACAGACATACACTGACACGAAGTAACAAAGACATGCTATGATACCCAGGAACACAGACACACACTTACACCAAGTAACACAGACACACACTTCCACCAAGTAACACAGACACACACTGACACCAAGTAACACAGACACACACTTACACCAAGTAACACAGACATACACTGACACCAAGTAACAAAGACATACACTGATACCCATTAACACAGACACACACTTACACCAAGTAACACAGACATACACTGACACGAAGTAACAAAGTCATACAATGATACCCAGGAGCACAGACACACACTTACACCAAGTAACACAGACACACACTTACACCAAGTAAAAAAGACATACACTTACACCAAGTAACACAGACATGCACTGACACCAAGTAACAAAGACATACACTGATACCCTGTAACACAGACACACACTGACACCCAGTTAGAAACACACACTGACCCCCAGTAACACAGTCACACACTGACCCCCAGTAACACAGACATACACTGACACCAAGTCACAAAGACACACACTGACACCCAGTAACAAAGACATACACTGACACCAATTCACAAAGACATACACTGATTCACAGACACACACTTACACCAAGTAACACAGACATACACTGACACCAAGTAACAAAGACATACACTGATACCCAGTATCACAGACACACACTTACACCAAGTAACAAAGACATACAATTACACCAAGTAACACAGACATACACTGACACCAAGTAACAAAGACATACAATTACAAGAAGTAACAAAGACACACACTTACAGCAAGTAACACAGATATACAATGGAACCAAGTACCAAATACAGGCACTGACACCCAATAACACAGACACACACGGACACCAAGTAACAAAGACACACACTTACACCAAGTAACACAGACACACACTGACACCAAGTAACACAGACACACACTTACACCAAGTAACACAGACATACACTGACACCAAGTAACAAAGACATACACTGATACCCAGTAACACAGACACACACTTACACCAAGTAACACAGACATACACTGACACGAAGTAACAAAGACATACAATGATACCCAGGAACACAGACACACACTTACACCAAGTAACACAGACACACACTTCCACCAAGTAACACAGACACACACTGACACCAAGTAACACAGACACACACTTACACCAAGTAACACAGACATACACTGACACCAAGTAACAAAGACATACACTGATACCCATTAACACAGACACACACTTACACCAAGTAACACAGCCATACACTGACACGAAGTAACAAAGACATACAATGATACTCAGGAGCACAGACACACACTTACACCAAGTAACACAGACACACACTTACACCAAGTAAAAAAGACATACACTTACACCAAGTAACACAGACATACACTGACACCAAGTAACAAAGACATACACTGATACCCAGTAACACAGACACACACTGACACCCAGTTAGAAACACACACTGACCCCCAGTAACACAGACACACACTGACCGCCAGTAACACAGACATACACTGACACCAAGTCACAAAGACACACACTGACACCCAGTGACAAAGACATACACTGACACCAAGTCACAAAGACATACACTGATTCACAGACACACACTTACACCAAGTAACACAGACATACACTGACACCAAGTAACAAAGACATACACTGATACCCAGTATCACAGACACACACTTACATCAAGTAACAAAGACATACACTGACACCAAGTCACAAAGACACACACTGACACCCAGTAACAAAGACATACACTGACACCAAGTCACAAAGACATACACTGATACCCAGGAACACAGACACACACTGATACCCAGTGACAAAGACATACAATGATACCAAGTCACAAAGACTTACACTGATACCCAGTAACACAGAAACACACTGACACCCTGTAACAAAGACATACACTGATACAAAGTCACAAAGACATACACAGATACCCAGTAACACAGACACACACTGACACCCAGTAATAAAGACAGACACTGATACCAAGATACAAAGACATACACTGATACCCAGTAACACAGACGCACACTGACAGCAAGTAACATAGACATGCACTGACACCAAGTAACAAAGACATGCACTGACACCAAGTAACACAGACACACACGGACACCAAGTAACAAAGACACACACTTACACCAAGTAACACAGTCACACACTTACACCAAGTAACAAATACATACACTGAAACCAAGTAACACAGACATACACTGACACCAAGTAACAAAGACATACAATTACACCAAGTAACAAAGACACACACTTACACCAAGTAACACAGACACACACTGACACCCAGTAACACAGACACACACTTACACCAAGTAACACAGACATACACTGATACCCAGTAACAAAGACACACACTTACACCAAGTAACACAGACATACACTGACAACAAGTAACAAAGACATACACTGATACCCAGTAACAAAGAAACACACTTACACCAGGTAACACAGACATACACTGACACCAAGTAACAAAGACATGCACTGATACCCAGGAACACAGACACACACTTACACCAAGTAACACAGACACACACTTACACCAAGTAACAAAGACATACAATTACACCAAGTAACACAGACATACACTGACACCAAGTAACAAAGACATACAATTACACCAAGTAACAAAGACACACACTTACACCAAGTAACACATATATACAATGGCACCAAGTAACAAATACATGCACTGACACCCAATAACACAGACACACACGGACACCAAGTAACAAAGACACACACTTACACCAAGTAACACAGACACACACTGACACCAAGTAACACAGACACACACTTACACCAAGTAACACAGACATACACTGACACCAAGTAACAAAGACATACACTGATACCCAGTAACACAGACACACACTTACACCAAGTAACACAGACATACACTGACACGAAGTAACAAAGACATACAATGATACCCAGGAACACAGACACACACTTACACCAAGTAACACAGACACACACTTACACCATGTAGAAAAGACATACACTTACAGCAAGTAACACAGACATACACTGACCCCAAGTAACAAAGACATACACTGATACCCAGTAACACAGACACACACTGACACCCAGTTAGAAACACACACTGACCCCCAGAAACACAGACACACACTGACAGCAAGTAACAAAGACATGCACTGGCACCAAGTAACAAAGACATGCACTGACACCAAGTAACACAGACACACACGGACACCAAGTAACAAAGTCACACACTTACACCAAGTAACACGGACACACACTTACACCAAGTAACAAAGACACACACTTACACCAAGTAACACAGACACACACTGACACCGGGTAACACAGGCACACACTTACACCAAGTAACACAGACATACACTGACACCAAGTAACAAAGACATACACTGATACCCAGTAACAAAGACAAACACTTACACCAAGTAACACAGACATACACTGACACCAAGCAACAAAGACATACACTGATACCCAGGAACACAGACACACACTTACACCAAGTAACACAGACACACACTTACACCAAGAAACAAAGACATACAATTACACCAAGTAACACAGACATACACTGACACCAAGTAACAAAGACCTACAATTACACCAAGTAACAAAGACACACACTTACACCAAGTAACACAGATATACAATGGCACCAAGTAACAAATACATGCACTGACACCCAATAACACAGACACACACGGACACCAAGTAACAAAGACACACACTTACACCAAGTAACACAGACACACACTGACACCAAGTAACACAGACACACACTTACACCAAGTAACACAGACATACACTGACACGAAGTAACAAAGACATACACTGATACCCAGTAACACAGACACACACTTACACCAAGTAACACAGACATACACTGACACGAAGTAACAAAGACATGCTATGATACCCAGGAACACAGACACACACTTACACCAAGTAACACAGACACACACTTCCACCAAGTAACACAGACACACACTGACACCAAGTAACACAGACACACACTTACACCAAGTAACACAGACATACACTGACACCAAGTAACAAAGACATACACTGATACCCATTAACACAGACACACACTTACACCAAGTAACACAGACATACACTGACACGAAGTAACAAAGTCATACAATGATACCCAGGAGCACAGACACACACTTACACCAAGTAACACAGACACACACTTACACCAAGTAAAAAAGACATACACTTACACCAAGTAACACAGACATGCACTGACACCAAGTAACAAAGACATACACTGATACCCTGTAACACAGACACACACTGACACCCAGTTAGAAACACACACTGACCCCCAGTAACACAGTCACACACTGACCCCCAGTAACACAGACATACACTGACACCAAGTCACAAAGACACACACTGACACCCAGTAACAAAGACATACACTGACACCAATTCACAAAGACATACACTGATTCACAGACACACACTTACACCAAGTAACACAGACATACACTGACACCAAGTAACAAAGACATACACTGATACCCAGTATCACAGACACACACTTACATCAAGTAACAAAGACATACACTGACACCAAGTCACAAAGACATACACTGATACCCAGGAACACAGACACACATTGATACCCAGTAACAAAGACATACACTGATACCAAGTCACAAAGACATACACTGATACCCAGTAACACAGAAACACACTGACACCCTGTAACAAAGACATACACTGATACAAAGTCACAAAGACATACACTGATACCCAGTAACACAGACACACACTGACACCCAGTAATAAAGACAGACACTGATACCAAGATACAAAGACATACACTGATACCCAGTAACACAGACGCACCCTGACAGCAAGTAACAAAGACATGCACTGACACCAAGTAACAAAGACATGCACTGACACCAAGTAACACAGACACACACGGACACCAAGTAACAAAGACACACACTTACACCAAGTAGCACAGACACACACTTACACCAAGTAACAAATACATACACTGACACCAAGTAACACAGACATACACTGACACCAAGTAACAAAGACATACAATTACACCAAGTAACAAAGACACACACTTACACCAAGTAACACAGACACACACTGACACCCAGTAACACAGACACACACTTACACCAAGTAACACAGACATACACTGACACCAAGTAACAAAGACATACACTGATACCCAGTAACAAAGACACACACTTACACCAAGTAACACAGACATACACTGACACCAAGTAACAAAGTCATACACTCAAACCCAGGAACACAGACACACACTTACACCCAGTTAGAAACACACACTGACCCCCAGTAACACAGACACACACTGACCCCCAGTAACACAGAGATACACTGACACCAAGTCACAAAGACACACACTGACACCAAGTAACAAAGACATACACTGATACCCAGTAACACAGACACACACTGACACCCAGTTAGAAACACACACTGACCCCCAGTAACACATACACACAATGACCCCCAGTAACACAGAGATACACTGACAACAAGTAACAAAGACATACACTGATACCCAGTAACACAGACACACACTGACACCCAGTTAGAAACACACACTGACCCCCAGGAACACAGACACACACTTACACCAAGTAACACAGACACACACTTACACCAATAAAAAAGACATACACTTACACCAAGTAACACAGACATACACTGACACCAAGTAACAAAGACATACACTGATACCCAGTAACACAGACACACACTGACACCCAGTTAGAAACACACACTGACCCCCAGTAACACAGACACACAATGACCCCCAGTAACACAGAGATACACTGACACCAAGTCACAAAGACACACACTGACACCCAGCAACAAAGTCATACACTGACACCAAGTCACAAAGACATACACTGATTCACAGACACACACTTACACCAAGTAACACAAACATACACTGACACCAAGTAACAAAGACATTCACTGATACCCAGTATCACAGACACACACATACATCAAGTAACAAAGACATACACTGACACCAAGTCACAAAGACACACACTGACACCCAGTAACTAAGACATACACTGACATCAAGTCACAAAGACATACACTGATACCCAGGAACACAGACACACACTGATACCCAGCAACAAAGACATACACTGATACCAAGTCACAAAGGCATAGACTGATACCCAGTAACACAGAAACACACTGACACCCTGTAACAAAGACATACACTGATACAACGTCACAAAGACATACACTGATACCCAGTAACACAGACACACACTGACACCCAGTAATAAAGACAGACACTGATAGCAAGATACAAAGACATACACTGATACCCAGTAACACAGACGCACACTGACAGCAAGTAACAAAGACATGCACTGACACCAAGTAACAAAGACATGCACTGACACCAAGTAGCACAGACACACACGGACACCAAGTAACAAAGACACACACTTACACCAATTAACAAAGACATACACTGACACCAAGTAACACAGACATACACTGACACCAAGTAACAAAGACATACAATTACACCAAGTAACAAAGACTCACACTTAAACCAAGTAACAAAGACAGACACTGATACCCAGTAACACAGACACACACTTACACCAAGTAACACAGACATACACTGACACGAAGTAACAAAGACATACAATGATACCCAGGAACACAGACACACACTTACACCAAGTAACACAGACACACACTTCCACCATGTAACACAGACACACACTAACACCAAGTAACACAGACACACACTTACACCAAGTAACACAGACATACACTGACACCAAGTTACAAAGACATACATTGATACCCATTAACACAGACGCACACTCACACCAAGTAAAACAGCCATACACTGACACGAAGTAACAAAGACATACAATGATATCCAGGAGCACAGACACACACTTACACCAAGTAACACAGACACACACTTACACCAAGTAAAAAAGACATACACTGACACCAAGTAACAAAGACATACACTGATACCCAGTAACACAGACACACACTGACACCCAGTTAGAAACACACACTGACCCCCAGTAATACAGTCACACACTGACCCCCAGTAACACAGACATACACTGACACCAAGTCACAAAGACACACACTGACACCCAGTAACAAATACATACACTGACACCAAGTCACAAAGACATACACTGATTCACAGACACACACTTACACCAAGTAACACAGACATACACTGACACCAAGTAACAAAGACATACACTGATACCCAGTATCACAGACACACACTTACATCAAGTAACAAAGACATACACTGACAGCAAGTCCCAAAGACACACACTGACACCCAGTAACAAAGACATACACTGACACCAAGTCACAAAGACATACACTGATACCCAGGAACACAGACACACATTGATACCCAGTAACAAAGACATACACTGATACCAAGTCACAAAGACATACACTGATACCCAGTAACACAGAAACACACTGACACCCTGTAACAAAGACATACACTGATACAAAGTCACAAAGACATACACTGACACCCAGTAACACAGACACACATTGACACCCAGTAATAAAGACAGACACTGATACCAAGATACAAAGACATACACTGATACCCAGTAACACAGACGCACACTGACAGCAAGTAACAAAGACATGCACTGACACCAAGTAACAAAGACATGCACTGACACCAAGTAACACAGACACACACGGACACCAAGTAACAAAGACACACACTTACACCAAGTAACACAGTCACACACTTACACCAAGTAACAAATACATACACTGACACCAAGTAACACAGACATACACTGACACCAAGTAACAAAGACATACAATTACACCAAGTAACAAAGACACACACTTACACCAAGTAACACAGACACACACTGACACCCAGTAACACAGACACACACTAACACCAAGTAACACAGACATACACTGACACCAAGTAACAAAGACATACACTGATACCCAGTAACAAAGACACACACTTACACCAAGTAACACAGACATACACTGACACCAAGTAACAAAGACATACACTGATACCCAGGAACACAGACACACACTTACACCAAGTAACACAGACACACACTTACACCTAGTAACAAAGACATACAATTACACCAAGTAACACAGACATACACTGACACCAAGTAACAAAGACATACAATTACACCAGGTAACAAAGACACACACTTGCACCAAGTAACACAGATATACAAAGGCACCAAGTAACAAATACATGCACTGACACCCAATAACACAGACACACACGGACACCAAGTAACAAAGACACACACTTACACCAAGTAACACAGACACACACTGACACCAAGTAACACAGACACACACTTACACCAAGTAACACAGACATACACTGACACCAAGTAACAAAGACATACACTGATAACCAGTAACACAGACACACACTTACACCAAGTAACACAGACATACACTGACACCAAGTAACAAAGACATACAATGATACCCAGGAACACAGACACACACTTACACCAAGTAACAGAGACACACACTTACACCAAGTAAAAAAGACATACACTTACACCAAGTAACACAGACATACACTGACAACAAGTAACAAAGACATACACTGATACCCAGTAACACAGACACACACTGACACCCAGTTAGAAACACACACTGACCCCCAGTAGCACAGACACACACTGACCCCCAGTAACACAGAGATACACTGACACCAAGTGACAAAGGCACACACTGACACCCAGCAACAAAGACATATACTGACACCAAGTCACAAAGACATACACTGATTCACAGACACACACTTACACCAAGTAACACAAACATACACTGACACCAAGTAACAAAGACATTCACTGATACCCAGTATCACAGACACACACTTACATCAGGTAACAAAGACATACACCGACACCAAGTCACAAGGACACACACTGACACCCAGTAACTAAGACATACACTGACATCAAGTCACAAAGACATACACTGATACCCAGGAACACAGACACACAATGATACCCAGTAACAAAGACATACACTGATACCAAGTCACAAAGACATAGACTGATACCCAGTAACACAAAAACACACTGACACCCTGTAACAAAGACATACACTGATACAAAGTCACAAAGACATACACTGATACCCAGTAACACAGACACACACTGACACCCAGTAATAAAGACAGACACTGATAGCAAGATACAAAGACATACACTGATACCCAGTAACACAGACGCACACTGACAGCAAGTAACAAAGACATGCACTGACACCAAGTAACAAAGACATGCACTGACACCAAGTAACACAGACACACACGGACACCAAGTAACAATGACACACACTTACACCAAGTAACACAGACACACACTTACACCAATTAACAAAGACATACACTGACACCAAGTAACACAGACATGCACTGACACCAAGTAACAAAGACATACAATTACACCAAGTAACAAAGACTCACACTTAAACCAAGTAACAAAGACAGACACTGATACCCAGTAACACAGACACACACTTACACCAAGTAACACAGACAGACACTGACACGAAGTAACAAAGACATACAATGATACCCAGGAACAAAGACACACACTTACACCAAGTAACACAGACAGACACTTCCACCAAGTAACACAGACACACACTGACACCAAGTAACACAGACACACACTTACACCAAGTAACACAGACATACACTGACACCAAGTAACAAATACATACACTGATACCCATTAACACAGACGCACACTTACACCAAGTAACACAGCCATACACTGACACGAAGTAACAAAGGCAAACAATGATACCCAGGAACACAGACACACACTTACACCAAGTAACACAGACACACACTTACACCAATAAAAAAGACATACACTTACACCAAGTAACACAGACATACACTGACACCAAGTAACAAAGACATACACTGATACCCAGTAACACAGACACACACTGACACCCAGTTAGAAACACACACTGACCCCCAGTAACACAGACACACAATGACCCCCAGTAACACAGAGATACACTGACACCAAGTCACAAAGACACACACTGACACCCAGCAACAAAGTCATACACTGACACCAAGTCACAAAGACATACACTGATTCACAGACACACACTTACACCAAGTAACACAAACATACACTGACACCAAGTAACAAAGACATTCACTGATACCCAGTATCACAGACACACACATACATCAAGTAACAAAGACATACACTGACACCAAGTCACAAAGACACACACTGACACCCAGTAACTAAGACATACACTGACATCAAGTCACAAAGAAATACACTGATACCCAGGAACACAGACACACACTGATACCCAGTAACAAAGACATACACTGATACCAAGTCACAAAGACATAGACTGATACCCAGTAACACAGAAACACACTGACATCCTGTAACAAAGACATACACTGATACAACGTCACAAAGACATACACTGATACCCAGTAACACAGACACACACTGACACCCAGTAATAAAGACAGACACTGATAGCAAGATACAAAGACATACACTGATACCCAGTAACACAGACGCACACTGACAGCAAGTAACAAAGACATGCACTGACACCAAGTAACAAAGACATGCACTGACACCAAGTAACACAGACATACACTGACACCAAGTCACAAAGACACACACTGACACCCAGTAACAAAGACATACACTGACACCAAGTCACAAAGACATACACTGATACCCAGGAACACAGACACACACTGATATCCAGTAACAAAGACATACACTGATACCAAGTCACAAAGACATACACTGATACCCAGTAACACAGAAACACACTGACACCCTGTAACAAAGACATACACTGATACAAAGTCACAAAGACATACACTGATACCCAGTAACACAGACACACACTGACACCCAGTAATAAAGACAGACACTGATACCAAGATACAAAGACATACACTGATACACAGTAACACAGACGCACACTGACAGCAAGAAACAAAGACATGCACTGACACCAAGTAACAAAGACATCCACTGACACCAAGTAACACAGACACACACGGACACCAAGTAACAAAGACACACACTTACACCTAGTAACACAGACACACACTTACACCAATTAACAAAGACATACACTGACACCAAGTAACACAGACATACACTGACACCAAGTAACAAAGACATGCAATTACACCAAGTAACAAAGACTCACACTTAAACCAAGTAACAAAGACAGACACTGATACCCAGTAACACAGGCACACACTTACACCAAGTAACACAGACATACACTGACACGAAGTAACAAAGACATGCAATGATACCCAGGAACACAGACACACACTTACACCAAGTAACAAAGACACACACTTCCACCAAGTAACACAGACACACACTGACACCAAGTAACACAGACACACACTTACACCAAGTAACACAGACATACACTGACACCAAGTAACAAAGACATACACTGATACCCATTAACACAGACGCACACTTACACCAAGTAACACAGCCATACACTGACACGAAGTAACAAAGACATACAATGATACCCAGGAGCACAGACACACACTTACACCAAGTAACACAGACACACACTTACACCAAGTAAAAAAGACATACACTTACACCAAGTAACACAGACATACACTGACACCAAGTAACAAAGACATACACTGATACCCAGTAACACAGACACACACTGACACCCAGTTAGAAACACACACTGACCCCCAGTAACACAGACACACACTGACCCCCAGTAACACAGACATACACTGACACCAAGTCACAAAGACACACACTGACACCCAGTAACAAAGACATACACTGACACCAAGTCACAAAGACATACACTGATTCACAGACACACACTTACACCAAGTAACACAGACATACACTGACACCAAGTAACAAAGACATACACTGATACCCAGTATCACAGACACACACTTACATCAAGTAACAAAGACACACACTGACACCAAGTCTCAAAGACACACACTGACACCCAGTAACAAAGACATACACTGACACCAAGTCACAAAGACATACACTGATACCCAGGAACACAGACACACATTGATACCCAGTAACAAAGACATACACTTATACCAAGTCACAAAGACATAGACTGATACCCAGTAACACAGAAACACACTGACACCCTTTAACAAAGACATACACTGATACAACATCACAAAGACATACACAGATACCCAGTAACACAGACACACACTGACACCCAGTAATAAAGACAGACACTGATAGCAAGATAGAAAGACATACACTGATACCCAGTAACACAGACGCACACTGACAGCAAGTAACAAAGACATGCACTGACACCAAGTAACAAAGACATGCACTGACACCAAGTAACACAGACACACACGGACACCAAGTAACAAAAACACACACTTACACCAAGTAACACAGACACACACTTACACCAATTAACAAAGACATACACTGACACCAAGTAACACAGACATACACTGACACCAAGTAACAAAGACATACAATTACACCAAGTAACAAAGACATACAATTACACCAAGTAACAAAGACTCACACTTAAACCAAGTAACAAAGACAGACACTGATACCCAGTAACACAGACACACACTTACACCAAGTAACACAGACATACACTGACACGAAGTAAGAAAGACATACAATGATACACAGGAACACAGACACACACTTCCACCAAGTAACACAGACACACACTGACACCAAGTAACACAGACACACACTTACACCAAATAACACAGACATACACTGACACCAAGTAACAAAGACATACACTGATACCCATGAACACAGACGCACACTTACACCAAGTAACACAGCCATACACTGACACCAAGTAACAAAGACATACAATGATACCCAGGAGCACAGACACACACTTACACCAAGTAACACAGACACACACTTACACCAAGTAAAAAAGGCATACACTTACACCAAGTAACACAGACATACACTGACACCAAGTAACAAAGACATACACTGATACCCAGTAACACAGACACACACTGACACCCAGTTAGAAACACACACTGACCGCCAATAATACAGACACACACTGACCCCCAGTAACACAGACATACACTGACACCAAGTCACAAAGACACACACTGACACCCAGTAACAAAGACATACACTGACACCAAGTCACAAAGGCATACACTGATTCACAGACACAAACTTACACCAAGTAACACAGACATACACTGACACCAAATAACAAAGACATACACTGATACCCAGTATCACAGACACACACTTACATCAAGTAACAAAGACATACACTGACACCAAGTCACAAAGACACACACTGACACCCAGTAACAAAGACATACACTGACACCAAGTCTCAAAGACATACACTGATACCCAGGAACACAGACACACACTGATACCCAGTAACAAAGACATACACTGATACAAAGTCACAAAGACATACACTGATACCGAGTAACACAGACACACACTGACACCCAGTAATAAAGACAGACACTGATACCAAGATACAAAGACATACACTGATACCCAGTAACACAGACGCACACTGACAGCAAGTAACAAAGACATGCACTGACACCAAGTAACAAAGACATGCACTGACACCAAGTAACACAGACACACACGGACACCAAGTAACAAAGACACACACTTACACCAAGTAACACAGACACACACTTACACCAATTAACAAAGACATACACTGACACCAAGTAACACAGACATACACTGACACCAAGTAACAAAGACATACAATTACACCAAGTAACAAAGACTCACACTTAAACCAAGTAACAAAGACAGACACTGATACCCAGTAACACAGACACACACTTACACCAAGTAACACAGACATACACTGACACGAAGTAACAAAGACATACAATGATACCCAGGAACACAGACACACACGTACACCAAGTAACACAGACACACACTTCCACCAAGTAACACAGACACACACTGACACCAAGTAACACAGACACACACTTACACCAAGTAACACAGACATACACTGACACCAAGTAACAAAGACATACACTGATACCCATTAACACAGACGCACACTTACACCAAGTAACACAGCCATACACTGACACGAAGTAACAAAGACATACAATGATACCCAGGAGCACAGACACACACTTACACCGAGTAACACAGACACACACTTACACCAAGTAAAAAAGACATACACTTACACCAAGTAACACAGACATACACTGAAACCAAGTAACAAAGACATACACTGACACCCAGTTAGAAACACACACTGACACCCAGTAACACAGACACACACTGACCCTCAGTAACACAGACATACACTGAAACCAAGTCACAAATACACACACTGACACCCAGCAACAAAGACATACACTGACACCAAGTCACAAAGACATACACTGATTCACAAACACACACTTACACCAAATAACACAGACATACACTGACACCAAGTAACAAAGACATACACTGATACCCAGTATCACTGACACACATTTACATCAAGTAACAAAGACATACACTGACACCAAGTCACAAAGACACACACTGACACCCAGCAACAAAGACACACACTGACACCAAGTCACAAAGACATACACTGATACCCAGGAACACAGACACACACTGATACCCAGTAACAAAGACATACACTGATACCAAGTCACAAAGACATACACTGATACCCAGTAACACAGAAACACTCTGACACCCTGTAACAAAGACATACACTGATACAAAGTCACAAAGACATACACTGATACCGAGTAAAACAGACACACACTGACACCCTGTAATAAAGACAGACACTGATACCAAGATACAAAGACATACACTGATACCCAGTAGCACAGACGCACACTGACAGCAAGTAACAAAGACATGCACTGACACCAAGTAACAAAGACATGCACTGACACCAAGTAACACAGACACACACGGACACCAAGTAACAAAGACACACACTTACACCAAGTAACACAGACACACACTGACACCCAGTAACACAGACACACACTTACACCAAGTAACACAGACATACACTGACACCAAGTAACAAAGACATACAATGATACCCAGTAACAAAGACACACACTTACACCAAGTAACACAGACATACACTGACACCAAGTAACAAAGACATGCACTGATACCCAGGAACACAGACACACACTTACACCAAGTAACACAGACACACACTTACACCAAGTAACACAGATATACAATGGCACCAAGTAACAAATACATGCACTGACACCCAATAACACAGACACACACGGACACCAAGTAACAAAGACACACACTTACACCAAGTAACACAGACACACACTGACACCAAGTAACACAGACACACACTTACACCAAGTAACACAGACATACACTGACACCAAGTAACAAAGACATACACTGATACCCAGTAACACAGACACACACTTACAGCAAGTAACACAGCCATACACTGACACGAAGTAACAAAGACATACAATGATACCCAGGAACACAGACACACACTTACACCAAGTAACACAGACACACACTTACACCAAGTAAAAAAGACATACACTTACACCAAGTAACACAGACATACACTTACCCCAAGTAACAAAGACATACACTGATACCCAGTAACACAGACACACACTGACACCCAGTTAGAAACACACACTGACCCCCAGAAACACAGACACACACTGACAGCAAGTAGCAAAGACATGCACTGGCACCAAGTAACACAGACATGCACTGACACCAAGTAACACAGACACACACGGACACCAAGTAACAAAGTCACACACTTACACCAAGTAACACAGACACACACTTACACCAAGTAACAAATACATACACTGACACCAAGTAACACAGAGATACACTGACACCAAGTAACAAAGACATACAATTACACCAAGTAACAAAGACACACACTTACACCAAGTAACACAGACACACACTGACACCCAGTAACACAGACACACACTGACACCCAGTAACAAATGCATACACTGACACCAAGTAACAAAGACATACACTGATACCCAGTAACAAAGACAAACACTTACACCAAGTAACACAGACATACACTGACACCAAGTAACAAAGACATACACTGATACCCAGGAACACAGACACACACTTACACCAAGTAACACAGACGCACACTTACACCAAGTAACAAAGACATACAATTACACCAAGTAACAGAGACATACACTGACACCAAGTAACAAAGACCTACAATTACACCAAGTAACAAAGACACACACTTACACCAAGTAACACAGATATACAATGGCACCAAGTAACAAATACATGTACTGACACCCAATAACACAGACACACGCGGACACCAAGTAACAAAGACACACACTTACACCAAGTAACACAGACACACACTGACACCAAGTAACAGAGACACACACTTACACCAAGTAACACAGACATACACTGACACCAAGTAACAAAGACATACACTGATACCCAGTAACACAGACACACACTTACACCAAGTAACACAGACATACACTGACACGAAGTAACAAAGACATACTATGATACCCAGGAACACAGACACACACTTACACCAAGTAACACAGACACACACTTCCACCAAGTAACACAGACACACACTGACACCAAGTAACACAGACACACACTTACACCAAGTAACACAGACATACACTGACACCAAGTAACAAAGACATACACTGATACCCATTAACACAGACACACACTTACACCAAGTAACAGAGACATACACTGACACGAAGTAACAAAGACATACAATGATACCCAGGAGCACAAACACACACTTACACCAAGTAACACAGACACACACTTACACCAAGTAAAAAAGACATCCACTGACACCAAGTAACACAGACATGCACTGACACCAAGTAACAAAGACATACACTGATACCCAGTAACACAGACACACACTGACACCCAGTTAGAAACACACACTGACCCCCAGTAACACAGACACACACTGACCCCCAGTAACACAGACATACACTGACACCAAGTCACAAAGACACACACTGACACCCAGTAACAAATACATACACTGACACCAAGTCACAAAGACATACACTGATTCACAGACACACACTTACACCAAGTAACACAGACATACACTGACACCAAGTAACAAAGACATACACTGATACCCAGTATCACAGACACACACTTACATCAAGTAACAAAGACATACACTGACACCACGTCCCAAAGACACACACTGACACCCAGTAACAAAGACATACACTGACACCAAGTCACAAAGACATACACTGATACCCAGGAACACAGACACACACTGATACCCAGTAACAAAGACATACACTGATACCAAGTCACAAAGACATACACTGATACCCAGTAACACAGAAACACACTGACACCCTGTAACAAAGACATACACTGATACAAAGTCACAAAGACATACACTGATACCCAGTAACACAGACACACACTGACACCCAGTAATAAAGACAGTCACTGATACCAAGATACAAAGACATACACTGATACCCAGTAACACAGACGCACACTGACAGCAAGTAACAAAGACATGCACTGACACCAAGTAACAAAGACATGCACTGACACCAAGTAACACAGACACACACGGACACCAAGTAACAAAGACTCACACTTACACCAAGTAACACAGACACACACTTACACCAAGTAACAAATACATACACTGACACCAAGTAACAAAGACATACAATTACACCAAGTAACAAAGACACACACTTACACCAAGTAACGCAGACACACATTGACACCCAGTAACACAGACACACACTTACACCAAGTAACACAGACATACACTGACACCAAGTAACAAAGACATACACTGATACCCAGTAACAAAGACACACACTTACACCAAGTAACACAGACATACACTGACACCAAGTAACAAAGACATACACTGATACCCAGGAACACAGACACACACTTACACCAAGTAACACAGACACACACTTACACCAAGTAACAAAGACATACAATTACACCAAGTAACACAGACATACACTGACACCAAGTAACAAAGACATACAATTACACCAGGTAACAAAGACACACACTTACACCAAGTAACACAGATATACAATGGCACCAAGTAACAAATACATGCACTGACACCCAATAACACAGACACACACGGACACCAAGTAACAAAGACACACACTTACACCAAGTAACACAGACACACACTGACACCAAGTAACACAGACACACACTTACACCAAGTAACACAGACATACACTGACACCAAGTAACAATGACATACACTGATACCCATTAAGACAGACGCACACTTACACCAAGTAACAGAGATATACACTGACACGAAGTAACAAAGACATACAATGATACCCAGGAGCACAGACACACACTTACACCAAGTAACACAGACACACACTTACACCAAGTAAAAAAGACATCCACTGACACCAAGTAACACAGACATGCACTGACACCAAGTAACAAAGACATACACTGATACCCAGTAACACAGACACACACTGACACCCAGTTAGAAACACACACTGACCCCCAGTAATACAGACACACACTGACCCCCAGTAACACAGACATACACTGACACCAAGTCACAAAGACACACACTGACACCCAGTAACAAATACATACACTGACACCAAGTCACAAAGACATACACTGATTCACAGACACACACTTACACCAAGTAACACAGAAATACACTGACACCAAGTAACAAAGACATACACTGATACCCAGTATCACAGACACACACTTACATCAAGTAACAAAGACATACACTGACACCAAGTCCCAAAGACACACTGACACCCAGTAACAAAGACATACACTGACACCAAGTCACAAAGACATACACTGATACCCAGTAACACAGACACACACTGATACCCAGTAACAAAGACATACACTGATACCAAGTCACAAAGACATAGACTGATACCCAGTAACACAGAAACACACTGACACCCTGTAACAAAGACATACACTGATACAAAGTCACAAAGACATACACTGATACCCAGTAACTCAGACACACACTGACACCCAGTAATAAAGACAGACACTGATACCAAGATACAAAGACATACACTGATACCCAGTAACACAGACGCACACTGACAGCAAGTAACAAAGACACACACTTACACCAAGTAACAAATACATACACTGACACCAAGTAACACAGACATACACTGACACCAAGTAACAAAGACATACAATTACACCAAGTAACAAAGACACACACTTACACCAAGTAACACAGACACACACTGACACCCAGTAACACAGACACACACTTACACCAAGTAACACAGACATACACTGCCACCAAGTAACAAAGACATACACTGATACCCAGTAACAAAGACACACACTTACACCAAGTAACACAGACATACACTGACACCAAGTAACAAAGACATACACTGATACCCAGGAACACAGACACACACTTACACCAAGTAACACAGACACACACTTACACCAAGTAACAAAGACATACAATTACACCAAGTAACACAGACATACACTGACACCAAGTAACAAAGACATACAATTACACCAGGTAACAAAGACATACACTTACACCAAGTAACACAGATATACAATGGCACCAAGTAACAAATACATGCACTGACACCCAATAACACAGACACACACGGACACCCAGTTAGAAACACACACTGACCCCCAGAAACACAGACACACACTGACAGCAAGTAACAAAGACATGCACTGGCACCAAGTAACAAAGACATGCACTGACACCAAGTAACACAGACACACACGGACACCAAGTAACAAAGTCACACACTTACACCAAGTAACACAGACACACACTTACACCAAGTAAAAAAGACATCCACTGACACCAAGTAACACAGACATGCACTGACACCAAGTAACAAAGACATACACTGATACCCAGTAACACAGACACACACTGACACCCAGTTAGAAACACACACTGACCCCCAGTAACACAGACACACACTGACCCCCAGTAACACAGACATACACTGACACCAAGTCACAAAGACACACACTGACACCCAGTAACAAATACATACACTGACACCAAGTCACAAAGACATACAGTGATTCACAGACACACACTTACACCAAGTAACACAGACATACACTGACACCAAGTAACAAAGACATACACTGATACCCAGTATCACAGACACACACTTACATCAAGTAACAAAGACATACACTGACACCACGTCCCAAAGACACACACTGACACCCAGTAACAAAGACATACACTGACACCAAGTCACAAAGACATACACTGATACCCAGGAACACAGACACACACTGATACCCAGTAACAAAGACATACACTGATACCAAGTCACAAAGACATACACTGATACCCAGTAACACAGAAACACACTGACACCCTGTAACAAAGACATACACTGATACAAAGTCACAAAGACATACACTGATACCCAGTAACACAGACACACACTGACACCCATTAATAAAGACAGACACTGATACCAAGATACAAAGACATACACTGATACCCAGTAACACAGACGCACACTGACAGCAAGTAACAAAGACATGCACTGACACCAAGTAACAAAGACATGCACTGACACCAAGTAACACAGACACACACGGACACCAAGTAACAAAGACTCACACTTACACCAAGTAACACAGACACACACTTACACCAAGTAACAAATACATACACTGACACCAAGTAACAAAGACATACAATTACACCAAGTAACAAAGACACACACTTACACCAAGTAACACAGACACACATTGACACCCAGTAACACAGACACACACTTACACCAAGTAACACAGACATACACTGACACCAAGTAACAAAGACATACACTGATACCCAGTAACAAAGACACACACTTACACCAAGTAACACAGACATACACTGACACCAAGTAACAAAGACATACACTGATACCCAGGAACACAGACACACACTTACACCAAGTAACACAGACACACACTTACACCAAGTAACAAAGACATACAATTACACCAAGTAACACAGACATACACTGACACCAAGTAACAAAGACATACAATTACACCAGGTAACAAAGACACACACTTACACCAAGTAACACAGATATACAATGGCACCAAGTAACAAATACATGCACTGACACCCAATAACACAGACACACACGGACACCAAGTAACAAAGACACACACTTACACCAAGTAACACAGACACACACTGACACCAAGTAACACAGACACACACTTACACCAAGTAACACAGACATACACTGACACCAAGTAACAAAGACATACACTGATACCCATTAAGACAGACACACACTTACACCAAGTAACAGAGATATACACTGACACGAAGTAACAAAGACATACAATGATACCCAGGAGCACAGACACACACTTACACCAAGTAACACAGACACACACTTACACCAAGTAAAAAAGACATCCACTGACACCAAGTAACACAGACATGCACTGACACCAAGTAACAAAGACATACACTGATACCCAGTAACACAGACACACACTGACACCCAGTTAGAAACACACACTGACCCCCAGTAATACAGACACACACTGACCCCCAGTAACACAGACATACACTGACACCAAGTCACAAAGACACACACTGACACCCAGTAACAAATACATACACTGACACCAAGTCACAAAGACATACACTGATTCACAGACACACACTTACACCAAGTAACACAGAAATACACTGACACCAAGTAACAAAGACATACACTGATACCCAGTATCACAGACACACACTTACATCAAGTAACAAAGACATACACTGACACCAAGTCCCAAAGACACACTGACACCCAGTAACAAAGACATACACTGACACCAAGTCACAAAGACATACACTGATACCCAGTAACACAGACACACACTGATACCCAGTAACAAAGACATACACTGATACCAAGTCACAAAGACATAGACTGATATCCAGTAACACAGAAACACACTGACACCCTGTAACAAAGACATACACTGATACAAAGTCACAAAGACATACACTGATACCCAGTAACTCAGACACACACTGACACCCAGTAATAAAGACAGACACTGATACCAAGATACAAAGACATACACTGATACCCAGTAACACAGACGCACACTGACAGCAAGTAACAAAGACACACACTTACACCAAGTAACAAATACATACACTGACACCAAGTAACACAGACATACACTGACACCAAGTAACAAAGACATACAATTACACCAAGTAACAAAGACACACACTTACACCAAGTAACACAGACACACACTGACACCCAGTAACACAGACACACACTTACACCAAGTAACACAGACATACACTGCCACCAAGTAACAAAGACATACACTGATACCCAGTAACAAAGACACACACTTACACCAAGTAACACAGACATACACTGACACCAAGTAACAAAGAGATACACTGATACCCAGGAACACAGACACACACTTACACCAAGTAACACAGACACACACTTACACCAAGTAACAAAGACATACAATTACACCAAGTAACACAGACATACACTGACACCAAGTAACAAAGACATACAATTACACCAGGTAACAGAGACATACACTTACACCAAGTAACACAGATATACAATGGCACCAAGTAACAAATACATGCACTGACACCCAATAACACAGACACACACGGACACCCAGTTAGAAACACACACTGACTCCCAGAAACACAGACACACACTGACAGCAAGTAACAAAGACATGCACTGGCACCAAGTAACAAAGACATGCACTGACACCAAGTAGCACAGACACACACGGACACCAAGTAACAAAGTCACACACTTACACCAAGTAACACAGACACACACTTACACCAAGTAACAAATACATACACTGACACCAAGTAACACAGACATACACTGACACCAAGTAACAAAGACATACAATTACACCAAGTAACAAAGACACACACTTACACCAAGTAACACAGACACACACTGACACCCAGTAACACAGACACACACTTACACCAAGTAACACATGCATACACTGACACCAAGTAACAAAGACATACACTGATACCCAGTAAAAAAGTCAAACACTTACACCAAGTAACACAGACATACACTGACACCAAGTAACAAGACATACACTGATACCCAGGAACACAGACACACACTTACACCAAGTAACACAGACACACACTTACACCAAGTAACAAAGACATACAATTACACCAAGTAACACAGACATACACTGACACCAAGTAGCAAAGACCTACAATTACACCAAGTAACAAAGACACACACTTACACCAAGTAACACAGATATACAATGGCACCAAGTAACAAATACATGCACTGACACCCAATAACACAGACACACGCGGACACCAAGTAACAAAGACACACACTTACACCAAGTAACACAGACACACACTGACACCAAGTAACACAGACACACACTTACACCAAGTAACACAGACATACACTGACACCAAGTAACAAAGACATACACTGATACCCAGTAACACAGACACACACTTACACCAAGTAACACAGACATACACTGACACGAAGTAACAAAGACATACTATGATACCCAGGAACACAGACACACACTTCCACCAAGTAACACAGACACACACTGACTCCAAGTAACACAGACACACACTTACACCAAGTAACACAGACATACACTGACACCAAGTAACAAAGACATACACTGATACCCATTAACACAGACACACACTTACACCAAGTAACAGAGACATACACTGACACGAAGTAACAAAGGCATACAATGATACCCAGGAGCACAGACGCACACTTACACCAAGTAACAAAGACACACACTTACACCAAGTAAAAAAGACATCCACTGACACCAAGTAACACAGACATGCACTGACACCAAGTAACAAAGACATACACTGATACCCAGTAACACAGACACACACTGACACCCAGTTAGAAACACACACTGACCCCCAGTAACACAGACACACACTGACCCCCAGTAACACAGACATACACTGACACCAAGTCACAAAGACACACACTGACACCCAGTAACAAATACATACACTGACACCAAGTCACAAAGACATACACTGATTCACAGACACACACTTACAGCAAGTAACACATACATACACTGACACCAATTAACAAAGACATACACTGATACCCAGTATCACAGACACACACTTACATCAAGTAACAAAGACATACACTGACACCACGTCCCAAAGACACACACTGACACCCAGTAACAAAGACATACACTGACACCAAGTCACAAAGACATACACTGATACCCAGGAACACAGACACACACTGATACCCAGTAACAAAGACATACACTGATACCAAGTCACAAAGACATACACTGATACCCAGTAACACAGAAACACACTGACACCCTGTAACAAAGACATACACTGATACAAAGTCACAAAGACATACACTGATACCCAGTAACACAGACACACACTGACACCCAGTAATAAAGACAGACACTGATACCAAGATACAAAGACATACACTGATACCCAGTAACACAGACGCACACTGACAGCAAGTAACAAAGACATGCAGTGACACCAAGTAACAAAGACATGCACTGACACCAAGTAACACAGACACACACGGACACCAAGTAACAAAGACTCACACTTACACCAAGTAACACAGACACACACTTACACCAAGTAACAAATACATACACTGACACCAAGTAACACAGACATACACTGACACCAAGTAACAAAGACATACAATTACACCAAGTAACAAAGACACACACTTACACCAAGTAACACAGACACACATTGACACCCAGTAACACAGACACACACTTACACCAAGTAACACAGACATACACTGACACCAAGTAACAAAGACATACACTGATACCCAGTAACAAAGACACACACTTACACCAAGTAACACAGACATACACTGACACCAAGTAACAAAGACATACACTGATACCCAGGAACACAGACACACACTTACACCAAGTAACACAGACACACACTTACACCAAGTAACAAAGACATACAATTACACCAAGTAACACAGACATACACTGACACCAAGTAACAAAGACATACAATTACACCAGGTAACAAAGACACACACTTACACCAAGTAACACAGATATACAATGGCACCAAGTAACAAATACATGCACTGACACCCAATAACACAGACACACACGGACACCCAGTTAGAAACACACACTGACCCCCAGAAACACAGACACACACTGACAGCAAGTAACAAAGACATGCACTGGCACCAAGTAACAAAGACATGCACTGACACCAAGTAACACAGACACACACGGACACCAAGTAACAAAGTCACACACTTACACCAAGTAACACAGACACACACTTACACCAAGTAACAAATACATACACTGACACCAAGTAACACAGACATACACTGACACCAAGTAACAAAGACATACAATTACACCAAGTAACAAAGACACACACTTACACCAAGTAACACAGACACACACTGACACCCAGTAACACAGACACACACTTACACCAAGTAACACATGCATACACTGACACCAAGTAACAAAGACATACACTGATACCCAGTAACAAAGTCAAACACTTACACCAAGTAACACAGACATACACTGACACCAAGTAACAAGACATACACTGATACCCAGGAACACAGACACACACTTACACCAAGTAACACAGACACACACTTACACCAAGTAACAAAGACATACAATGACACCAAGTAACACAGACATACACTGACACCAAGTAGCAAAGACCTACAATTACACCAAGTAACAAAGACACACACTTACACCAAGTAACACAGATATACAATGGCACCAAGTAACAAATACATGCACTGACACCCAATAACACAGACACACGCGGACACCAAGTAACAAAGACACACACTTACACCAAGTAACACAGACACACACTGACACCAAGTAACACAGACACACACTTACACCAAGTAACACAGACATACACTGACACCAAGTAACAAAGACATACACTGATACCCAGTAACACAGACACACACTTACACCAAGTAACACAGACATACACTGACACGAAGTAACAAAGACATACTATGATACCCAGGAACACAGACACACACTTCCACCAAGTAACACAGACACACACTGACTCCAAGTAACACAGACACACACTTACACCAAGTAACACAGACATACACTGACACCAAGTAACAAAGACATACACTGATACCCATTAACACAGACACACACTTACACCAAGTAACAGAGACATACACTGACACGAAGTAACAAAGGCATACAATGATACCCAGGAGCACAGACGCACACTTACACCAAGTAACAAAGACACACACTTACACCAAGTAAAAAAGACATCCACTGACACCAAGTAACACAGACATGCACTGACACCAAGTAACAAAGACATACACTGATACCCAGTAACACAGACACACACTGACACCCAGTTAGAAACACACACTGACCCCCAGTAACACAGACACACACTGACCCCCAGTAACACAGACATACACTGACACCAAGTCACAAAGACACACACTGACACCCAGTAACAAATACATACACTGACACCAAGTCACAAAGACATACACTGATTCACAGACACACACTTACAGCAAGTAACACATACATACACTGACACCAATTAACAAAGACATACACTGATACCCAGTATCACAGACACACACTTACATCAAGTAACAAAGACATACACTGACACCACGTCCCAAAGACACACACTGACACCCAGTAACAAAGACATACACTGACACCAAGTCACAAAGACATACACTGATACCCAGGAACACAGACACACACTGATACCCAGTAACAAAGACATACACTGATACCAAGTCACAAAGACATACACTGATACCCAGTAACACAGAAACACACTGACACCCTGTAACAAAGACATACACTGATACAAAGTCACAAAGACATACACTGATACCCAGTAACACAGACACACACTGACACCCAGTAATAAAGACAGACACTGATACCAAGATACAAAGACATACACTGATACCCAGTAACACAGACGCACACTGACAGCAAGTAACAAAGACATGCAGTGACACCAAGTAACAAAGACATGCACTGACACCAAGTAACACAGACACACACGGACACCAAGTAACAAAGACTCACACTTACACCAAGTAACACAGACACACACTTACACCAAGTAACAAATACATACACTGACACCAAGTAACACAGACATACACTGACACCAAGTAACAAAGACATACAATTACACCAAGTAACAAAGACACACACTTACACCAAGTAACACAGACACACATTGACACCCAGTAACACAGACACACACTTACACCAAGTAACACAGACATACACTGACACCAAGTAACAAAGACATACACTGATACCCAGTAACAAAGACACACACTTACACCAAGTAACACAGACATACACTGACACCAAGTAACAAAGACATACACTGATACCCAGGAACACAGACACACACTTACACCAAGTAACACAGACACACACTTACACCAAGTAACAAAGACATACAATTACACCAAGTAACACAGACATACACTGACACCAAGTAACAAAGACATACAATTACACCAGGTAACAAAGACACACACTTACACCAAGTAACACAGATATACAATGGCACCAAGTAACAAATACATGCACTGACACCCAATAACACAGACACACACGGACACCAAGTAACAAAGACACACACTTACACCAAGTAACACAGACACACACTGACACCAAGTAACACAGACACACACTTACACCAAGTAACACAGACATACACTGACACCAAGTAACAAAGACATACACTGATACCCATTAAGACAGACACACACTTACACCAAGTAACAGAGATATACACTGACACGAAGTAACAAAGACATACAATGATACCCAGGAGCACAGACACACACTTACACCAAGTAACACAGACACACACTTACACCAAGTAAAAAAGACATCCACTGACACCAAGTAACACAGACATGCACTGACACCAAGTAACAAAGACATACACTGATACCCAGTAACACAGACACACACTGACACCCAGTTAGAAACACACACTGACCCCCAGTAATACAGACACACACTGACCCCCAGTAACACAGACATACACTGACACCAAGTCACAAAGACACACACTGACACCCAGTAACAAATACATACACTGACACCAAGTCACAAAGACATACACTGATTCACAGACACACACTTACACCAAGTAACACAGAAATACACTGACACCAAGTAACAAAGACATACACTGATACCCAGTATCACAGACACACACTTACATCAAGTAACAAAGACATACACTGACACCAAGTCCCAAAGACACACTGACACCCAGTAACAAAGACATACACTGACACCAAGTCACAAAGACATACACTGATACCCAGTAACACAGACACACACTGATACCCAGTAACAAAGACATACACTGATACCAAGTCACAAAGACATAGACTGATACCCAGTAACACAGAAACACACTGACACCCTGTAACAAAGACATACACTGATACAAAGTCACAAAGACATACACTGATACCCAGTAACTCAGACACACACTGACACCCAGTAATAAAGACAGACACTGATACCAAGATACAAAGACATACACTGATACCCAGTAACACAGACGCACACTGACAGCAAGTAACAAAGACACACACTTACACCAAGTAACAAATACATACACTGACACCAAGTAACACAGACATACACTGACACCAAGTAACAAAGACATACAATTACGCCAAGTAACAAAGACACACACTTACACCAAGTAACACAGACACACACTGACACCCAGTAACACAGACACACACTTACACCAAGTAACACAGACATACACTGCCACCAAGTAACAAAGACATACACTGATACCCAGTAACAAAGACACACACTTACACCAAGTAACACAGACATACACTGACACCAAGTAACAAAGACATACACTGATACCCAGGAACACAGACACACACTTACACCAAGTAACACAGACACACACTTACACCAAGTAACAAAGACATACAATTACACCAAGTAACACAGACATACACTGACACCAAGTAACAAAGACATACAATTACACCAGGTAACAAAGACATACACTTACACCAAGTAACACAGATATACAATGGCACCAAGTAACAAATACATGCACTGACACCCAATAACACAGACACACACGGACACCCAGTTAGAAACACACACTGACCCCCAGAAACACAGACACACACTGACAGCAAGTAACAAAGACATGCACTGGCACCAAGTAACAAAGACATGCACTGACACCAAGTAACACAGACACACACGGACACCAAGTAACAAAGTCACACACTTACACCAAGTAACACAGACACACACTTACACCAAGTAACAAATACATAAACTGACACCAAGTAACACAGACATACACTGACACCAAGTAACAAAGACATACAATTACACCAAGTAACAAAGACACACACTTACACCAAGTAACACAGACACACACTGACACCCAGTAACACAGACACACACTTACACCAAGTAACACATGCATACACTGACACCAAGTAACAAAGACATACACTGATACCCAGTAACAAAGACAAACACTTACACCAAGTAACACTGACATACACTGACACCAAGTAACAAAGACATACACTGATACCCAGGAACACAGACACACACTTACACCAAGTAACACAGACACACACTTACACCAAGTAACAAAGACATACACTGACACCAAGTAGCAAAGACCTACAATTACACCAAGTAACAAAGACACACACTTACACCAAGTAACACAGATATACAATGGCACCAAGTAACAAATACATGCACTGACACCCAATAACACAGACACACGCGGACACCAAGTAACAAAGACACACACTTACACCAAGTAACACAGACACACACTGACACCAAGTAACACAGACACACAATTACACCAAGTAACACAGACATACACTGACACCAAGTAACAAAGACATACACTGATACCCAGTAACACAGACACACACTTACACCAAGTAACACAGACATACACTGACACGAAGTAACAAAGACATACTATGATACCCAGGAACACAGACACACACTTCCACCAAGTAACACAGACACACACTGACTCCAAGTAACACAGACACACACTTACACCAAGTAACACAGACATACACAGACACCAAGTAACAAAGACATACACTGATACCCATTAACACAGACACACACTTACACCAAGTAACAGAGACATACACTGACACGAAGTAACAAAGGCATACAATGATACCCAGGAGCACAGACGCACACTTACACCAAGTAACACAGACACACACTTACACCAAGTAAAAAAGACATCCACTGACACCAAGTAACACAGACATGCACTGACACCAAGTAACAAAGACATACACTGATACCCAGTAACACAGACACACACTGACACCCAGTTAGAAACACACACTGACCCCCAGTAATACAGACACACACTGACCCCCAGTAACACAGACATACACTGACACCAAGTCACAAAGACACACACTGACACCCAGTAACAAATACATACACTGACACCAAGTCACAAAGACATACACTGATTCACAGACACACACTTACACCAAGTAACACAGAAATACACTGACACCAAGTAACAAAGACATACACTGATACCCAGTATCACAGACACACACTTACATCAAGTAACAAAGACATACACTGACACCAAGTCCCAAAGACACACTGACACCCAGTAACAAAGACATACACTGACACCAAGTCACAAAGACATACACTGATACCCAGTAACACAGACACACACTGATACCCAGTAACAAAGACATACACTGATACCAAGTCACAAAGACATAGACTGATACCCAGTAACACAGAAACACACTGACACCCTGTAACAAAGACATACACTGATACAAAGTCACAAAGACATACACTGATACCCAGTAACTCAGACACACACTGACACCCAGTAATAAAGACAGACACTGATACCAAGATACAAAGACATACACTGATACCCAGTAACACAGACGCACACTGACAGCAAGTAACAAAGACACACACTTACACCAAGTAACAAATACATACACTGACACCAAGTAACACAGACATACACTGACACCAAGTAACAAAGACATACAATTACACCAAGTAACAAAGACACACACTTACACCAAGTAACACAGACACACACTGACACCCAGTAACACAGACACACACTTACACCAAGTAACACAGACATACACTGCCACCAAGTAACAAAGACATACACTGATACCCAGTAACAAAGACACACACTTACACCAAGTAACACAGACATACACTGACACCAAGTAACAAAGACATACACTGATACCCAGGAACACAGACACACACTTACACCAAGTAACACAGACACACACTTACACCAAGTAACAAAGAAATACAATTACACCAAGTAACACAGACATACACTGACACCAAGTAACAAAGACATACAATTACACCAGGTAACAGAGACATACACTTACACCAAGTAACACAGATATACAATGGCACCAAGTAACAAATACATGCACTGACACCCAATAACACAGACACACACGGACACCCAGTTAGAAACACACACTGACCCCCAGAAACACAGACACACACTGACAGCAAGTAACAAAGACATGCACTGGCACCAAGTAACAAAGACATGCACTGACACCAAGTAACACAGACACACACGGACACCAAGTAACAAAGTCACACACTTACACCAAGTAACACAGACACACACTTACACCAAGTAACAAATACATACACTGACACCAAGTAACACAGACATACACTGACACCAAGTAACAAAGACATACAATTACACCAAGTAACAAAGACACACACTTACACCAAGTAACACAGACACACACTGACACCCAGTAACACAGACACACACTTACACCAAGTAACACATGCATACACTGACACCAAGTAACAAAGACATACACTGATACCCAGTAACAAAGACAAACACTTACACCAAGTAACACAGACATACACTGACACCAAGTAACAAAGACATACACTGATACCCAGGAACACAGACACACACTTACACCAAGTAACACAGACACACACTTACAACAAGTAACAAAGACATACAATTACACCAAGTAACACAGACATACACTGACACCAAGTAGCAAAGACCTACAATTACACCAAGTAACAAAGACACACACTTACACCAAGTAACACAGATATACAATGGCACCAAGTAACAAATACATGCACTGACACCCAATAACACAGACACACGCGGACACCAAGTAACAAAGACACACACTTACACCAAGTAACACAGACACACACTGACACCAAGTAACACAGACACACACTTACACCAAGTAACACAGACATACACTGACACCAAGTAACAAAGACATACACTGATACCCAGTAACACAGACACACACTTACACCAAGTAACACAGAAATACACTGACACGAAGTAACAAAGACATACTATGATACCCAGGAACACAGACACACACTTCCACCAAGTAACACAGACACACACTGACTCCAAGTAACACAGACACACACTTACACCAAGTAACACAGACATACACTGACACCAAGTAACAAAGACATACACTGATACCCATTAACACAGACACACACTTACACCAAGTAACAGAGACATACACTGACACGAAGTAACAAAGGCATACAATGATACCCAGGAGCACAGACGCACACTTACACCAAGTAACAAAGACACACACTTACACCAAGTAAAAAAGACATCCACTGACACCAAGTAACACAGACATGCACTGACACCAAGTAACAAAGACATACACTGATACCCAGTAACACAGACACACACTGACACCCAGTTAGAAACACACACTGACCCCCAGTAACACAGACACACACTGACCCCCAGTAACACAGACATACACTGACACCAAGTCACAAAGACACACACTGACACCCAGTAACAAATACATACACTGACACCAAGTCACAAAGACATACACTGATTCACAGACACACACTTACAGCAAGTAACACAGACATACACTGACACCAATTAACAAAGACATACACTGATACCCAGTATCACAGACACACACTTACATCAAGTAACAAAGACATACACTGACACCACGTCCCAAAGACACACACTGACACCCAGTAACAAAGACATACACTGACACCAAGTCACAAAGACATACACTGATACCCAGGAACACAGACACACACTGATACCCAGTAACAAAGACATACACTGATACCAAGTCACAAAGACATACACTGATACCCAGTAACACAAAAACACACTGACACCCTGTAACAAAGACATACACTGATACAAAGTCACAAAGACATACACTGATACCCAGTAACACAGACACACACTGACACCCAGTAATAAAGACAGACACTGATACCAAGATACAAATACATACACTGATACCCAGTAACACAGACGCACACTGACAGCAAGTAACAAAGACATGCACTGACACCAAGTAACAAAGACATGCACTGACACCAAGTAACACAGACACACACGGACACCAAGTAACAAAGACTCACACTTACACCAAGTAACACAGACACACACTTACACCAAGTAACAAATACATACACTGACACCAAGTAACACAGACATACACTGACACCAAGTAACAAAGACATACAATTACACCAAGTAACAAAGACACACACTTACACCAAGTAACACAGACACACATTGACACCCAGTAACACAGACACACACTTACACCAAGTAACACAGACATACACTGACACCAAGTAACAAAGACATACACTGATACCCAGTATCAAAGACACACACTTACACCAAGTAACACAGACATACACTGACACCAAGTAACAAAGACATACACTGATACCCAGGAACACAGACACACACTTACACCAAGTAACACAGACACACACTTACACCAAGTAACAAAGACATACAATTACACCAAGTAACACAGACATACACTGACACCAAGTAACAAAGACATACAATTACACCAGGTAACAAAGACACACACTTACACCGAGTAACACAGATATACAATGGCACCAAGTAACAAATACATGCACTGACACCCAATAACACAGACACACACGGACACCAAGTAACAAAGACACACACTTACACCAAGTAACACAGACACACACTGACACCAAGTAACACAGACACACACTTACACCAAGTAACACAGACATACACTGACACCAAGTAACAAAGACATACACTGATACCCATTAAGACAGACACACACTTACACCAAGTAACAGAGATATACACTGACACGAAGTAACAAAGACATACAATGATACCCAGGAGCACAGACACACACTTACACCAAGTAACACAGACACACACTTACACCAAGTAAAAAAGACATCCACTGACACCAAGTAACACAGACATGCACTGACACCAAGTAACAAAGACATACACTGATACCCAGTAACACAGACACACACTGACACCCAGTTAGAAACACACACTGACACCCAGTAATACAGACACACACTGACCCCCAGTAACACAGACATACACTGACACCAAGTCACAAAGACACACACTGACACCCAGTAACAAATACATACACTGACACCAAGTCACAAAGACATACACTGATTCACAGACACACACTTACACCAAGTAACACAGAAATACACTGACACCAAGTAACAAAGACATACACTGATACCCAGTATCACAGACACACACTTACATCAAGTAACAAAGACATACACTGACACCAAGTCCCAAAGACACACTGACACCCAGTAACAAAGACATACACTGACACCAAGTCACAAAGACATACACTGATACCCAGTAACACAGACACACACTGATACCCAGTAACAAAGACATACACTGATACCAAGTCACAAAGACATAGACTGATACCCAGTAACACAGAAACACACTGACACCCTGTAACAAAGACATACACTGATACAAAGTCACAAAGACATACACTGATACCCAGTAACTCAGACACACACTGACACCCAGTAATAAAGACAGACACTGATACCAAGATACAAAGACATACACTGATACCCAGTAACACAGACGCACACTGACAGCAAGTAACAAAGACACACACTTACACCAAGTAACAAATACATACACTGACACCAAGTAACACAGACATACACTGACACCAAGTAACAAAGACATACAATTACACCAAGTAACAAAGACACACACTTACACCAAGTAACACAGACACACACTGACACCCAGTAACACAGACACACACTTACACCAAGTAACACAGACATACACTGCCACCAAGTAACAAAGACATACACTGATACCCAGTAACAAAGACACACACTTACACCAAGTAACACAGACATACACTGACACCAAGTAACAAAGACATACACTGATACCCAGGAACACAGACACACACTTACACCAAGTAACACAGACACACACTTACACCAAGTAACAAAGACATACAATTACACCAAGTAACACAGACATACACTGACACCAAGTAACAAAGACATACAATTACACCAGGTAACAAAGACATACACTTACACCAAGTAACACAGATATACAATGGCACCAAGTAACAAATACATGCACTGACAACCAATAACACAGACACACACGGACAGCCAGTTAGAAACACACACTGACCCCCAGAAACACAGACACACACTGACAGCAAGTAACAAAGACATGCACTGGCACCAAGTAACAAAGACATGCACTGACACCAAGTAACACAGACACACACGGACACCAAGTAACAAAGTCACACACTTACACCAAGTAACACAGACACACACTTACACCAAGTAACAAATACATACACTGACACCAAGTAACACAGACATACACTGACACCAAGTAACAAAGACATACAATTACACCAAGTAACAAAGACACACACTTACACCAAGTAACACAGACACACACTGACACCCAGTAACACAGACACACACTTACACCAAGTAACACATGCATACACTGACACCAAGTAACAAAGACATACACTGATACCCAGTAACAAAGACAAACACTTACACCAAGTAACACAGACATACACTGACACCAAGTAACAAAGACATACACTGATACCCAGGAACACAGACACACACTTACACCAAGTAACACAGACACACACTTACACCAAGTAACAAAGACATACAATTACACCAAGTAACACAGACATACACTGACACCAAGTAGCAAAGACCTACAATTACACCAAGTAACAAAGACACACACTTACACCAAGTAACACAGATATACAATGGCACCAAGTAACAAATACATGCACTGACACCCAATAACACAGACACACGCGGACACCAAGTAACAAAGACACACACTTACACCAAGTAACACAGACACACACTGACACCAAGTAACACAGACACACAATTACACCAAGTAACACAGACATACACTGACACCAAGTAACAAAGACATACACTGATACCCAGTAACACAGACACACACTTACACCAAGTAACACAGACATACACTGACACGAAGTAACAAAGACATACTATGATACCCAGGAACACAGACACACACTTCCACCAAGTAACACAGACACACACTGACTCCAAGTAACACAGACACACACTTACACCAAGTAACACAGACATACACTGACACCAAGTAACAAAGACATACACTGATACCCATTAACACAGACACACACTTACACCAAGTAACAGAGACATACACTGACACGAAGTAACAAAGGCATACAATGATACCCAGGAGCACAGACGCACACTTACACCAAGTAACACAGACACACACTTACACCAAGTAAAAAAGACATCCACTGACACCAAGTAACACAGACATGCACTGACACCAAGTAACAAAGACATACACTGATACCCAGTAACACAGACACACACTGACACCCAGTTAGAAACACACACTGACCCCCAGTAACACAGACACACACTGACCCCCAGTAACACAGACATACACTGACACCAAGTCACAAAGACACACACTGACACCCAGTAACAAATACATACACTGACACCAAGTCACAAAGACATACACTGATTCACAGACACACACTTACACCAAGTAACACAGACATACACTGACACCAAGTAACAAAGACATACACTGATACCCAGTATCACAGACACACACTTACATCAAGTAACAAAGACATACACTGACACCACGTCCCAAAGACACACACTGACACCCAGTAACAAAGACATACACTGACACCAAGTCACAAAGACATACACTGATACCCAGGAACACAGACACACACTGATACCCAGTAACAAAGACATACACTGATACCAAGTCACAAAGACATACACTGATACCCAGTAACACAGAAACACACTGACACCCTGTAACAAAGACATACACTGATACAAAGTCACAAAGACATACACTGATACCCAGTAACACAGACACACACTGACACCCAGTAATAAAGACAGACACTGATACCAAGATACAAAGACATACACTGATACCCAGTAACACAGACGCACACTGACAGCAAGTAACAAAGACATGCACTGACACCAAGTAACAAAGACATGCACTGACACCAAGTAACACAGACATACACTGACACCAAGTAACAAAGACACACACTTACACCAAGTAACACAGACACACACTGACACGCAGTAACACAGACACACACTTACACCAAGTAACACAGACATACACTGCCACCAAGTAACAAAGACATACACTGATACCCAGTAACAAAGACACACACTTACACCAAGTAACACAGACATACACTGACACCAAGTAACAAAGACATACACTGATACCCAGGAACACAGACACACACTTACACCAAGTAACACAGACACACACTTACACCAAGTAACAAAGACATACATTTACACCAAGTAACACAGACATACACTGACACCAAGTAACAAAGACATACAATTACACCAGGTAACAAAGACACACACTTACACCAAGTAACACAGATATACAATGGCACCAAGTAACAAATACATGCACTGACACCCAATAACACAGACACACACGGACACCAAGTAACAAAGACACACACTTACACCAAGTAACACAGACACACACTGACACCAAGTAACACAGACACACACTTACACCAAGTAACACAGACATACACTGACACCAAGTAACAAAGACATACAATGATACCCAGGAACACAGACACACACTTACACCAAGTAACACAGACACACACTTACACCAAGTAAAAAAGACATACACTTACACCAAGTAACACAGACATACACTGACACCAAGTAACAAAGACATACACTGATACCCAGTAACACAGACACACACTGACACCCTGTTAGAAACACACACTTACCCCCAGTAACACAGACACACACTGACCCCCAGTAACACAGAGATACACTGACACCAAGTCACAAAGACACACACTGACACCCAGCAACAAAGACATACACTGACACCAAGTCACAAAGACATACACTGATTCACAGACACACACTTACACCAAGTAACACAAACATACACTGACACCAAGTAACAAAGACATTCACTGACACCCAGTATCACAGACACACACTTACATCAAGTAACAAAGACATACACTGACACCTAGTCACAAAGACACACACTGACACCCAGTAACTAAGACATACACTGACATCAAGTCACAAAGACATGCACTGATACCCAGGAACACAGACACACACTGATACCCAGTAACAAAGACATACACTGATACCAAGTCACAAAGACATAGACTGATACCCAGTAACACAGAAACACACTGACACACTGGAACAAAGACATACACTGATACAACGTCACAAAGACATACACTGATACCCAGTAACACAGACACACACTGACACCCAGTAATAAAGACAGACACTGATACCAAGATACAAAGACAAACACTGATACCCAGTAACACAGACGCACACTGACAGCAAGTAACAAAGACATGCACTGACACCAAGTAACAAAGACATGCACTGACACCAAGTAACACAGACACACACGGACACCAAGTAACAAAGACACACACTTACACCAAGTAACACAGACACACACTTACACCAATTAACAAAGACATACACTGACACCAAGTAACACAGACTTACACTGACACCAAGTAACAAAGACATACAATTACACCAAGTAACAAAGACTCACACTTAAACCAAGTAACAAAGACAGACACTGATACCCAGTAACAAAGACATACAATTACACCAGGTAACAAAGACACACACTTACACCAAGTAACACAGATATACAATGGCACCAAGTAACAAATACATGCACTGAAACCCAATAAAACAGACACACACGGACTCCAAGTAACAAAGACACACACTTCCACCAAGTAACACAGACACACATTGACACCAAGTAACACAGACACACACTTACACCAAGTAACACAGACATACACTGACACCAAGTAACAAAGACATACACTGATACCCATTAACACAGACACACACTTACTCCAAGTAACAGAGACATACAATGACACGAAGTAACAAAGACATACAATGATACCCAGGAGCACAGACACACACTTACACCATGTAACACAGACACACACTTACACCAAGTAAAAAAGACATCCACTGACACCAAGTAACACAGACATGCACTGACACCAAGTAACAAAGACATACACTGATACCCAGTAACACAGACACACACTGACACCCAGTTAGAAACACACACTGACCCCCAGTAACACAGACACACACTGACCCCCAGTAACACAGACATACACTGACACCAAGTCACAAAGACACACACTGACACCCAGTAACAAATACATACACTGACACCAAGTCACAAAGACATACACTGATTCACAGACACACACTTACACCAAGTAACACAGAAATACACTGACACCAAGTAACAAAGACATACACTGATACCCAGTATCACAGACACACACTTACATCAAGTAACAAAGACATACACTGACACCAAGTCCCAAAGACACACACTGACACCCAGTAACAAAGACATACACTGACACCAAGTCACAAAGACATACACTGATACCCAGTAACACAGACACACACTGATACCCAGTAACAAAGACATACACTGATACCAAGTCACAAAGACATACACTGATACCCAGTAACACAGAAACACACTGACACGCTGTAACAAAGACATACACTGATACAAAGTCACAAAGACATACACTGATACCCAGTAACACAGACACACACTGACACCCAGTAATAAAGACAGACACTGATACCAAGATACAAAGACATACACTGATACCCAGTAACACAGACGCACACTGACAGCAAGTAACAAAGACACACACTTACACCAAGTAACAAATATATACACTGACACCAAGTAACACAGACATACACTGACACCAAGTAACAAAGACATACAATTACACCAAGTAACAAAGACACACACTTACACCAAGTAACACAGACACACACTGACACGCAGTAACACAGACACACATTTACACCAAGTAACACAGACATACACTGCCACCAAGTAACAAAGACATACACTGATACCCAGTAACAAAGACACACACTTACACCAAGTAACACAGACATACACTGACACCAAGTAACAAAGACATACACTGATACCCAGGAACACAGACACACACTTACACCAAGTAACACAGACACACACTTACACCAAGTAACAAAGACATACATTTACCCCAAGTAACACAGACATACACTGACACCAATTAACAAAGACATACAATTACACCAGGTAACAAAGACACACACTTACACCAAGTAACACAGATATACAATTCCACCAAGTAACAAATACATGCACTGACACCCAATAACACAGACACACACGGACACCAAGTAACAAAGACACACACTTACACCAAGTAACACAGACACACACTGACACCAAGTAACACAGACACACACTTACACCAAGTAACACAGACATACACTGACACCAAGTAACAAAGACATACAATGATAACCAGTAACACAGACACACACTTACACCAAGTAACACAGACATACACTGACACCAAGTAACAAAGACATACAATGATACCCAGGAACACAGACACACACTTACACCAAGTAACACAGACACACACTTACACCAAGTAAAAAAGACATACACTTACACCAAGTAACACAGACATACACTGACACCAAGTAACAAAGACATACACTGATGCCCAGTAACACAGACACACACTGACACCCTGTTAGAAACACACACTTACCCCCAGTAACACAGACACACACTGACGCCCAGTAACACAGAGATACACTGACACCAAGTCACAAAGACACACACTGACACCCAGCAACAAAGACATACACTGACACCAAGTCACAAAGACATACACTGATTCACAGACACACACTTACACCAAGTAACACAAACATACACTGACACCAAGTAACAAAGACATTCACTGATACCCAGTATCACAGACACACACTTACATCAAGTAACAAAGACATACACTGACACCTAGTCACAAAGACACACACTGACACCCAGTAACTAAGACATACACTGACATCAAGTCACAAAGACATACACTGATACCCAGGAACACAGACACACACTGATACCCAGTAACAAAGACATACACTGATACCAAGTCACAAAGACATAGACTGATACCCAGTAACACAGAAACACACTGACACCCTGGAACAAAGACATACACTGATACAACGTCACGAAGACATACACTGATACCCAGTAACACAGACACACACTGACACCCAGTAATAAAGACAGACACTGATACCAAGATACAAAGACATACACTGATACCCAGTAACACAGACGCACACTGACAGCAAGTAACAAAGACATGCACTGACACCAAGTAACAAAGACATGCACTGACACCAAGTAACACAGACACACACGGACACCAAGTAACAAAGACACACACTTACACCAAGTAACACAGACACACACTTACACCAATTAACAAAGACATACACTGACACCAAGTAACACAGACTTACACTGACACCAAGTAACAAAGACATACAATTACACCAAGTAACAAAGACTCACACTTAAACCAAGTAACAAAGACAGACACTGATACCCATTAACACAGACACAAACTAACACCAAGTAACAAAGACATACACTGATACCCAGTAACACAAACAAACACACACTGACACCAAGTAACACAGACACACACTGACACTCAGTAACAAATACATACACAGACACCAAGTAACAAAGACATACAATGACACCCAGTAACACAGACACACACGGACATCAAGTAACAAAGACACACACTTACACCAAGTAACACAGACACACACTGACACCCAATATCACAGACACACACATGACCAAGTAACACAGACATACACTGACACCAAGTAACAAAGACATACACTGACACCGAGTAACACAGACATACACTGACACCAAGTAACACAGACACACACTGACACCCAGTAACAAAGACATACACAGACACCAAGTAACAAAGACAAACAATGACACCCAGCGACACAGACACACACGGACACCTTGTAACACAGACACACACTTACACCAAGTAACGAAGACATACAATTACACGAAGTAACACAGACATACACTGACACCAAGTAACAAAGACATACAATTACACCAAGTAACAAAGACACACACTTACACCAAGTAACACAGATATACAATGGCACCAAGAAACAAAGACATGCACTTACACCATATAACACAGACACACACTGACACCAAGTAAGACAGGCACACATTTACACCAAGTAACACAGACACACACTTTCACCAAGTAACAAAGACATACACTTCCACCAAGTAACACAGACATACACTGACACCAAGTAACAAAGACATACACTGATACCCAGTAACACAGACACACACTTACACCAAGTAACAAAGACATACACTGACACGAAGTAACAAAGACAGACAGTGATACCCATGAACACAGACACACACTTACACCAAGTAACACAGACACACACTTACACCAATTAACACAGACATACACTGACACCAAGTAACAAAGACATACACTGATACCCAGTAACACAGACACACACTGACACCCAGTTAGAAACACACTCTGACCACCAGTAACACAGACACACACTGACACCCAGTAACACAGACATACACAAACACACAGTAATTAAGACATACACTGATACCAATATACAAAGACATACACTGATACCCAGTAACACAGACACACACGGACACCAAGTCACAAAGACACACACTTACACCAAGTAACACAGACACACACTTACACCAAGTAACAAAGACATACAATTACAACAAGTAACACAGACATACACTGACACCAAGTAACAAAGACATACAATTACACCAAGTAACAAAGACTCACACTTACACCAATTAACAAAGACAGTCACTGATACCCAGTAACACAGACACAAACTTACACCAAGTAACAAAGACATACACTGACACCCAGTAACACAGAGAAACACTAATAAACAGTAACAAAGACATACACAGACACCAAGTAACAAAGACATACAATGACACCCAGTAACACAGACACACACGGAAACCAAGTAACAAAGACACACACTTACACCAAGCAACACAGACACACACTGACACCCAGTAACACAGACACACACTTGGCCAAGTAACACAGACATGCACTGACTCCAAGTAACAAAGACATACACTGATACCCAGTAACACAGACAGACACTTACACCAAGTAACACAGACATACACTGACACCAAGTAGCAAAGACATACACTGATACCCAGGAACACAGACACACACTTACACCAAGTAACACAGACACACACTTAGACCAAGTAACACAGACATACACTTACACCAAGTAACACAGACATACACTGACACCAAGTAACAAATACATACAATTACACCAAGTAACAAAGACACACACTTACAACAAGTAACACAGATATACACTGGCACCAAGTAACAAAGACATGCAATGACACCCAGTAACACAGACACAGACGGACACCAAGTAACAAAGACAGACTCTGATGCCCAGTAACACAGACACACACTTACCTCAATATCAAAGACATATACTGACACCAAGTAACAAAGACATACACTTACATCAAGCAACAAAGGCATACACTGACACCATGTAACAAAGACATACACGTACACCAAGTCACAAAGACATACACTGATACCCAGCAAGACAGACACACTCTTACACCAAGTAACAAAGACAGACACTGATACCCAGTAACACAGACACACAATTACACCAAGTATCAAAGACATACACTGACACCAAGTAAGAAAGACACACACTTACACCAAGTAACACAGACCTACACTGACACCAAGTCACAAAGACATACACTGATACCCAGCAAGACAGACACACTCTTACACCAAGTAACAAAGACAGACACTGATACCCAGTAACACAGACACACAATTACACCAAGTATCAAAGACATACACTGACACCAAGTAACAAAGACATACACTTACACCAAGTCACAAAGACATGCACTGACATAAGTAACAAAGACATACACTGACACCAAGTAACACAGAGATACACTTACACCAAGTAACAAAGACACACACTTACACCAAGTAACACAGACACACACTGACACGCAGTAACACAGACACACACTTACACCAAGTAACACAGACATACACTGCCACCAAGTAACAAAGACATACACTGATACCCAGTAACAAAGACACACACTTACACCAAGTAACACAGACATACACTGACACCAAGTAACAAAGACATACACTGATACCCAGGAACACAGACACACACTTACACCAAGTAACACAGACACACACTTACACCAAGTAACAAAGACATACATTTACACCAAGTAACACAGACATACACTGACACCAAGTAACAAAGACATACAATTACACCAGGTAACAAAGACACACACTTACACCAAGTAACACAGATATTCAATTCCACCAAGTAACAAATACATGCACTGACACCCAATAACACAGACACACACGGACACCAAGTAACAAAGACACACACTTACACCAAGTAACACAGACACACACTGACACCAAGTAACACAGACACACACTTACACCAAGTAACACAGACATACACTGACACCAAGTAACAAAGACATACAATGATAACCAGTAACACAGACACACACTTACACCAAGTAACACAGACATACACTGACACCAAGTAACAAAGACATACAATGATACCCAGGAACACAGACACACACTTACACCAAGTAACACAGACACACACTTACACCAAGTAAAAAAGACATACACTTACACCAAGTAACACAGACATACACTGACACCAAGTAACAAAGACATACACTGATACCCAGTAACACAGACACACACTGACACCCTGTTAGAAACACACACTTACCCCCAGTAACACAGACACACACTGACCCCCAGTAACACAGAGATACACTGACACCAAGTCACAAAGACACACACTGACACCCAGCAACAAAGACATACACTGACACCAAGTCACAAAGACATACACTGATTCACAGACACACACTTACACCAAGTAACACAAACATACACTGACACCAAGTAACAAAGACATTCACTGATACCCAGTATCACAGACACACACTTACATCAAGTAACAAAGACATACACTGACACCTAGTCACAAAGACACACACTGACACCCAGTAACTAAGACATACACTGACATCAAGTCACAAAGACATACACTGATACCCAGGAACACAGACACACACTGATACCCAGTAACAAAGACATACACTGATACCAAGTCACAAAGACATAGACTGATACCCAGTAACACAGAAACACACTGACACCCTGGAACAAAGACATACACTGATACAACGTCACGAAGACATACACTGATACCCAGTAACACAGACACACACTGACACCCAGTAATAAAGACAGACACTGATACCAAGATACAAAGACATACACTGATACCCAGTAACACAGACGCACACTGACAGCAAGTAACAAAGACATGCACTGACACCAAGTAACAAAGACATGCACTGACACCAAGTAACACAGACACACACGGACACCAAGTAACAAAGACACACACTTACACCAAGTAACACAGACACACACTTACACCAATTAACAAAGACATACACTGACACCAAGTAACACAGACTTACACTGACACCAAGTAACAAAGACATACAATTACACCAAGTAACAAAGACTCACACTTAAACCAAGTAACAAAGACAGACACTGATACCCAGTAACACAGACACAAACTTACACCAAGTAACAAAGACATACACTGATACCCAGTAACACAAACAAACACACACTGACACCAAGTAACACAGACACACACTGACACTCAGTAACAAATACATACACAGACACCAAGTAACAAAGACATACAATGACACCCAGTAACACAGACACACACGGACATCAAGTAACAAAGACACACACTTACACCAAGTAACACAGACACACACTGACACCTAATATCACAGACACACACATGACCAAGTAACACAGACATACACTGACACCAAGTAACAAAGACATACACTGACACCGAGTAACACAGACATACACTGACACCAAGTAACACAGACACACACTGACACCCAGTAACAAAGACATACACAGACACCAAGTAACAAAGACAAACAATGACACCCAGCGACACAGACACACACGGACACCTTGTAACACAGACACACACTTACACCAAGTAACGAAGACATACAATTACACGAAGTAACACAGACATACACTGACACCAAGTAACAAAGACATACAATTACACCAAGTAACAAAGACACACACTTACACCAAGTAACACAGATATACAATGGCACCAAGAAACAAAGACATGCACTTACACCATATAACACAGACACACACTGACACCAAGTAAGACAGGCACACATTTACACCAAGTAACACAGACACACACTTTCACCAAGTAACAAAGACATACACTTCCACCAAGTAACACAGACATACACTGACACCAAGTAACAAAGACATACACTGATACCCAGTAACACAGACACACACTTACACCAAGTAACAAAGACATACACTGACACGAAGTAACAAAGACAGACAGTGATACCCATGAACACAGACACACACTTACACCAAGTAACACAGACACACACTTACACCAATTAACACAGACATACACTGACACCAAGTAACAAAGACATACACTGATACCCAGTAACACAGACACACACTGACACCCAGTAACACAGACATACACAAACACCAAGTCACAAAGACACACACTGACACCCAGCAACAAAGACATACACTGACACCAAGTCACAAAGACAAACACTGATACCCAATATCACAGACGCACACTAACATCAAGTAACAAAGACATACCCTGACACCAAGTCACAAAGACACACACTGACACACAGTAACAAAGACATAAACTGACACCAAGTCACAAAGACATACACTGATACCCAGGAACACAGACACACACTGACACCCAGTAACAAAGACATACACTGATGCCAAGTCACAAAGACATACACTGATACCCAGTAACACAGAAACACACTGACAAGCAGTAACAAAGACATACACTGATACAACGTCACAAAGACATACACTGATACCCAGTAACACAGACACACACTGACACCCAGTAATTAAGACATACACTGATACCAATATACAAAGACATACACTGATACCCAGTAACACAGATCCACACTGACAGCAAGTAACAAAGACATGCACTGACACCAAGTAACAAAGACATGCACTGACACCAAGTAACACAGACACACACGGACACCAAGTCACAAAGACACACACTTACACCAAGTAACACAGACACACACTGACACCAAGTAACAAAGACATACAATTACAACAAGTAACACAGACATACACTGACACCAAGTAGCAAAGACATACAATTACACCAAGTAACAAAGACTCACACTTACACCAATTAACAAAGACAGTCACTGATACCCAGTAACACAGACACAAACTTACACCAAGTAACAAAGACATACACTGACACCCAGTAACACAGAGAAACACTAATAAACAGTAACAAAGACATACACAGACACCAAGTAACAAAGACATACAATGACACCCAGTAACACAGACACACACGGAAACCAAGTAACAAAGACACACACTTACACCAAGCAACACAGACACACACTGACACCCAGTAACACAGACACACACTTGACCAAGTAACACAGACATGCACTGACTCCAAGTAACAAAGACATACACTGATACCCAGTAACACAGACAGACACTTACACCAAGTAACACAGACATACACTGACACCAAGTAACAAAGACATACACTGATACCCAGGAACACAGACACACACTTACACCAAGTAACACAGACACACACTTAGACCAAGTAACACAGACATACACTTACACCAAGTAACACAGACATACACTGACACCAAGTAACAAATACATACAATTACACCAAGTAACAAAGACACACACTTACACCAAGTAACACAGATATACACTGGCACCAAGTAACAAAGACATGCAATGACACCCAGTAACACAGACACAGACGGACACCAAGTAACAAAGACAGACTCTGATGCCCAGTAACACAGACACACACTTACCTCAATATCAAAGACATACACTGACACCAAGTAACAAAGACATACACTTACATCAAGCAACAAAGGCATACACTGACACCATGTAACAAAGACATACACGTACACCAAGTCACAAAGACATACACTGATACCCAGCAAGACAGACACACTCTTACACCAAGTAACAAAGACAGACACTGATACCCAGTAACACAGACACACAATTACACCAAGTATCAAAGACATACACTGACACCAAGTAAGAAAGACACACACTTACACCAAGTAACACAGACCTACACTGACACCAAGTCACAAAGACATACACTGATACCCAGCAAGACAGACACACTCTTTCACCAAGTAACAAAGACAGACACTGATACCCAGTAACACAGACACACAATTACACCAAGTATCAAAGACATACACTGACACCAAGTAACAAAGACATACACTTACACCAAGTCACAAAGACATGCACTGACATAAGTAACAAAGACATACACTGACACCAAGTAAAAAAGAGATACACTTACACCAAGTAACAAAGACACGCACTTACACCAAGTAACACAGACATACACTGACACCAAGTAAAAAAGACAGACACTGATTGCCAGTAACACAGACACACACTTACACCAGCTCACAAAGACTCACACTTTCACCCAGTAACTAAGACAGACACTGATACCCAGTAACACAGACACACACTTACACAAAGTCACAAAGACATGCACTGACACCCAGTAACAAAGACATACACTTACACCAAGTAACAAAGACACACACTTACACCAAGTAACAAAGACATACACTGACACCAAGTAACAAAAACATACACTGACACCAAGTAACAAAGACACAAACTTACACCAAGTAACACAGACATACACTGACACCAAGTATCACAGACATACACTGACACCAAGTAACAAATACATACACTGATACCCAGTAACAAAGATACACACTTACACCCAATAAGACAGACACACACTGACACCCAGTAACACAGACGCACACTGACACCAAGTAACACAGACATACACTGACACCAAGTAACACAGACATTCACTGACACCAAGTAACAAATACATACACTGATACCAAGTCACAAAGACATACACTGACACCAAGTAACAAAGACATACACTTACACCAAGTCACAAAGACATGCACTTGCACCAAGTTAAGAAAGACACACACTTACACCAAGTAACAGAGTCCTACACTGATACCAAGTAACAAAGACATACACTGATACCCTGCAACACAGACACACTCTTACACCAAGTATCAAAGACATACACTGACAGCAAGTAACAAAGACATGCACTGATACCAACTCACAAAGACATACACTTACACCAAGTAACAAAGACATACACTGACACCAAGTAACAAAGACATACACTGATATCCAGTAACACAGACACACACTTACACCAAGTAACAAAGACATACACTGACACCAAGTAGCAAAGACATACACCGACAAAAAGTAACAAAGACATACACTGATACCCAGTAACACAGGCACGCACCTACACCAAGTAACAAAGACATACACTGATACCCAGTAACAAAGACACACACTTACACCAAGTAACATAGACATACACTGACACCAACTAACAAAGATATATACTGACACCCAGGAACACAGATACACACTGACACCCAGTAACAAAGAGAAACACTGACACCAAGTAACAAAGACACACACTGAAACCAAGTAACACAGACATACACTGACACCAATTGACAGAGACATACACTTACACCAAGTACAAAGACATACACTGACACCAAGTAACAAAGACATGCACTTACACCAAGTAACAAAGACATACACTGATACCAAGTAACACAGAAACACACTTTCACCAAGTAACAAAGACAGACACTGATGCCCAGTAACACAGACACACACTTACCCCAAGTATCAAAGACGTACACTGACACCAAGTAACAAAGACATACACTTACACCAAGTCACAAAGACATGCACTGACACCAAGGAACAAAGACACACACTTACACCAAGTAACACAGACATACACTTACACCAAGTAACAAAGACACACACTGACACCAAGTAACAAAGGCATACATTGAAAACCAGTAACACAGACACACACTTCCACCAAGTAACAAAGACAGAAACTGATTGCCAGTAACACAGACACACACTTACACCAAGTAACACAGACATACACTGACACCAAGTAACAAAGACATACACTGATACACAGGAACACAGACACACACTTACACCAAGTAACACAGACACACACTTACACCAAGTAACAAAGACATACACTTACACCAAGTAACACAGACACACACTGACACCAAGTAACAAAGACATACAATTACACCAAGTAACAAAGACACACACTTACACCAAGTAACACAGATATACACTGGCAACAAGTAACAAAGACATGCACTGACACCCAGTAACACAGACACACACGGACACCAAGTAACAAAGACACACACTTACACCAAGTAACACAGACACACACTGACACCCAGTAACACAGACAATCACTTACACCAAGTAACACAGACATACACTGATAGCCAGTAACACAGACACGCACTTACACCAAGTAACACAGACATACACTGACACCAAGTAACAAAGGCATGCAATGATACCCAGAAACACAGAAACACACTTACACCAAGTAACACAGACACACACTTACACCAAGTAACAAAGACATACAATTACACCAAGTAACACAGACATACACTGACACCAAGTAACAAAGACAGACACTGACACCCAGTAACACAGACACAAACTTACACCAAGTAACAAAGACATACACCGACACCCAGTAACACAGACAAACACACACTGACACCCAGTAACAGAGAGAAACACTAATAAACAGTAACAAAGACATACACTGACACCAAGTAACACAGACACACACGGACACCCAGTAACAAAGACATACACTAATACCAAGTCACAAAGACATACACTGATGCACAGTAACAAAGACACACACTTACACCTGGTAACACAGACATACACTGACACCAAGTAACAAAGACAGACAATTACACCAAGAAACAAAGACATACACTTATACCAAGTATTTTGACATCCACTGACACCAAGTAACAGAGACATACACTGATACCCAGTAACACAGGCACACACTGGGGGGTGGGCACATTGGCGCAGTGGTTAGCACCGCAGCCTCACAGCTCCAGGGAACCGGGTTCGATTCTGGGTCCTGCCTGTGCGGAGTTTGCAAGTTCTCCCTGTGTCTGCGTGGGTTTCCTCCCGGTGCTCCGGTTTCCTCCCACATGCCAAAGACTTGCAGGTTGATAGGTTAATTGGCCATCATAAATTGCCCCTAGTATAGGTACGTGGTAGGGAAATATATAGGGATAGGTGGGGATGTGATAGGAATACGGGATTAGTGTAGGATTAGTATAAATGGGTGGTTGATGGTCGGCACAGACTCAGTGGGCCGAAGGGCCTATTTAAGTGCTGTATCTCCAAACTAAACGACATACTGACACCTAGTGTCACAGACACACACTGACACACAGTAACACAAACAAACACACACTGACACCCAGTAACAAAGAGAAACACTGATACACAGTAACAAAGACATACACTGACACCAAGTAACACAGACACACACTGACACCCAGTAAAAAAGACATGCACTGACACCAAGTCACAAAAACAAACACTAATACCAAGTCACAAAGACATACACTGATGCCCAGTAACAAAGACACACACTTACAACTAGTAACACAGACATACACTGACACCAAGTAACAAAGACATACACTTACACCAAGTATTTTGACATCCACTGACACCAAGTAACAAAGACATACACTGATACCCAGTAACGCAGACACACACTTACACCCAGTAAAAAAGACATACACTGACACCAAGTCACAAAGACATGCACTGATACCAAGTCACAAAGACATACAATGATGCCCAGTAACACAGACACACACTGACACCAAGTAACAAAGACATACACTGACACCAAGTAACAAAGACATGCACTTACACCAGGTAACAAAGACACACACTTACACCAAGTAACACAGACATACACTGACACCAAGTAACAAAGACAGACAATTACACCAAGTAACAAAGACATCCACTTACACCAAGTATTTTGACATCCACTGACACCAAGTAACAAAGACATACACTGATAACAGGTAACACAGACACACACGGACACCAAGTAACAAAGACACAGGCTTACACCAAGTAACACAGACACACACTGACACCCAGTAACAAAGACATACACTTACACCAAGTATTTTGACATCCACTGACACCAAGTAACAGAGACATACACTGATACCCAGTAACACAGGCACACACTGGGGGGTGGGCACATTGGCGCAGTGGTTAGCACCGCAGCCTCACAGCTCCAGGGAACCGGGTTCGATTCTGGGTCCTGCCTGTGCGGAGTTTGCAAGTTCTCCCTGTGTCTGCGTGGGTTTCCTCCCGGTGCTCCGGTTTCCTCCCACATGCCAAAGACTTGCAGGTTGATAGGTTAATTGGCCATCATAAATTGCCCCTAGTATAGGTACGTGGTCGGGAAATATATAGGGATAGGTGGGGATGTGATAGGAATACGGGATTAGTGTAGGATTAGTATAAATGGGTGGTTGATGGTCGGCACAGACTCAGTGGGCCGAAGGGCCTATTTAAGTGCTGTATCTCCAAACTAAACGACATACTGACACCTAGTGTCACAGACACACACTGACACACAGTAACACAAACAAACACACACTGACACCCAGTAACAAAGAGAAACACTGATACACAGTAACAAAGACATACACTGACACCAAGTAACACAGACACACACTGACACCCAGTAAAAAAGACATACACTGACACCAAGTCACAAAAACAAACACTAATACCAAGTCACAAAGACATACACTGATGCCCAGTAACAAAGACACACACTTACAACTAGTAACACAGACATACACTGACACCAAGTAACAAAGACATACACTTACACCAAGTATTTTGACATCCACTGACACCAAGTAACAAAGACATACACTGATACCCAGTAACGCAGACACACACTTACACCCAGTAAAAAAGACATACACTGACACCAAGTCACAAAGACATGCACTGATACCAAGTCACAAAGACATACAATGATGCCCAGTAACACAGACACACACTGACACCAAGTAACAAAGACATACACTGACAGCAAGTAACAAAGACATGCACTTACACCAGGTAACAAAGACACACACTTACACCAAGTAACACAGACATACACTGACACCAAGTAACAAAGACAGACAATTACACCAAGTAACAAAGACATCCACTTACACCAAGTATTTTGACATCCACTGACACCAAGTAACAAAGACATACACTGATAACAGGTAACACAGACACACACGGACACCAAGTAACAAAGACACAGGCTTACACCAAGTAACACAGACACACACTGACACCCAGTAACACAGACACACACTTACACCAAGTAACACAGACATGCACTGACACCAAGTAACAGAGCTTTACACTGATACCCAGTAACACAGGCACACACTGGGGGTTGGGCACATTGGCGCAGTGGTTAGCACCGCAGCCTCACAGCTCCAGGGAACCGGGTTCGATTCTGGGTCCTGCCTGTGCGGAGTTTGCAAGTTCTCCCTGTGTCTGCGTGGGTTTCCTCCCACATCCCAAAGACTTGCAGGTTGATAGGTCAATTGGCCATCATAAATTGCCCCTAGTATAGGTAGGTTTTAGGGAAAGATATAGGGATAGGTGGGGATGTGATAGGAATACGGGATTAGTGTAGGATTAGTGTAAATGGGTGGTTGATGGTCGGCACAGACTCGGTGGGCCGAAGGGACTATTTAAGTGCTGTATCTCCAAGCAAAACTAAATACTGACACCTAGTGTCACAGACAAACACTGACACCCAGCAAAAAAGACATACACTGACACCAAGTCTCAAAGACATACACTAATACCAAGTCACAAAGACATACACTGATGCCCAGTAACAAAGACACACACTTGCACCTAGTAACACAGACATACACTGACACCAAGTAACAAAGACAGACAATTACACCAAGTAACAAAGACATACACTTACACCAAGTATTTTGACATCCACTTACACCCAGTAAAAAAGACATACACTGACACCAAGTCACAAAGACATGCAATGATACCAAGTCACAAAGACATACACTGATGCCCAGTAAATCAGACACACACTGACACCAAGTAACAAAGACATACACTGACATCAAGTAACAAAGACATACACTTACACCAGGTAACAAAGACACACACGTACACCAAGTAACACAGACATACACTGACACCAAGTAACAAAGACAGACAATTACACCAAGTAACAAAGACATCCACTTACACCAAGTATTTTGACATCCACTGACACCAAGTAACAAAGACATACACTGATACCAGGTAACACAGACACACACGGACACCAACTAACAAAGACACAGACTTACACCAAGTAACACAGACACACACTGACACCCAGTAACACAGACACACACTTACACCAAGTAACACAGACATACACTGACACCAAGTAACAGAGACATACACTGATACCCAGTAACACAGGCACACACTGGGGGGTGGTCACATTGGCGCAGTGGTTAGCACCGCAGCCTCACAGCTCCAGGGAACCGGGTTCGATTCTGGGTCCTGCCTGTGCAGAGTTTGCAAGTTCTCCCTGTGTCTGCGTGGGTTTCCTCCCGGTGCTCCGGTTTCCTCCCACATGCCAAAGACTTGCAGGTTGATAGGTTAATTGGCCATCATAAATTGCCACTAGTATAGGTACGTGGTCGGGAAATATATAGGGATAGGTGGGGATGTGATAGGAATACGGGATCAGTGTAGGATTAGTATAAATGGGTGGTTGATGGTCGGCACAGACTCAGTGGGCCGAAGGGCCTTTTTAAGTGCTGCATCTCCAAACTAAACTAAATACTGACACCTAGTGTCACAGACAAACACTGACACCCAGGAACAACGGAGAAACACTGATACACAGTAACAAAGACATACACTGACACCAAGTCACAAAGACATACACTGATGCCCAGTAACAAATACACACACTTACACCAAGTAACACAGACATACACTGACACCAAGTAACAAAGACAGACAATTACACCAAGTAACAAAGACATACACTGATACCCAGTAACACAGACACACACTTACACCAAGTAACACAGACATACAATGACACCAAGTAACAAAGACAAGCACTGATACCCAGTAACACAGACACACACTTACACCAAGTAAAAAAGACAGACACTGATACCCAGTAACACAGACACACACTTAAAGAAGTAACAAAGACATACACTGACACCCAGTATCAAACACATACTCTGACACCAAGTAACACAGACACACACGGACACCATGTAACAAAGACACACACTTACACCAAGTAACACAGACACACACTGACACCCAGTAACACAAACAAACACACTGACACCAAGTAACACAGACATAAACTGACACCAAGTTACAAAGACATACAAATACACCCAGTAACAAAGACGCACACGGACACGAAGTAACAAAGACATACACTTGCACCAAGTAACACAGACACACACTGACACCCCGTAACACAGACACACACTTGCACCAAGTAACACAGACATACACTGATACCCAGTAACGCAGACACACACTTACACCCTGTAACACAGACACACACTGACACCAAGTAACAAAGACATACACTGACACCAAGTAACAAACACATACACTTACACCAAGTAACAAAGACACACACTGATACCCAGTAACGCAGACACACACTTACACCCAGTAAAAAAGACATACACTGAAACCAAGTCACAAAGACATACACTGACATCAAGTAACAAAGACATACACTTACACCAAGTAACAAAGACATACACTTACACCAAGTAAAAAAGACATACACTGACACCAAGTAACACAGACACACACTGACATCCAGTAAAAAAGACATACACTGACACCAAGTAACACAGACATACACTGACATCAAGTAACAAAGACAGACAATTACACCAAGTAACAAAGACATACACCTACACCAAGCATTTTGACATACACTGACACCAAGAAACAAAGACATACACTGATACCCAGTAACGCAGACACACACTTACACCCAGTAACACAGACACACACTGACACCAAGTAACAAAGACATACACTGACACCAAGTAACAAAGACATACACTCACACCATGTAACAAAGTCACACGCTGATACCCAGTGACGCAGACACACACTTACACCCAGTAAAAAAGACTTACCCTGAAACCAAGTCACAAAGACATACACTGATACCAAGTCACTAAGACAGATACTGATGCCCAGTAACACAGACACACACTGACACCAAGTAACAAAGACATACACTGACACCATGTAACAAAGACGTACACTTACACCAAGTAACAAAGACACACACTTGCACCAAGTAACAAAGACATACACTGATACCCAGTAACACAGACACACACTGACACAAAGTAACAAAGACATACACTGACACCAAGTAACAAAGACAGACAATTGCACCAAGTAACAAAGACATGCACTTACACCAAGTATTTTGACATACAATGACACCAAGTAACAAAGACATACACTGATACCCAGTAACAAAGACACACACTGACACACAGTAACACAGACACACACTGACACACAGTAACACAGACACACACAGACACAAAGTAACAAAGACATACACTGACAACAAGTAACAAAGACATACACTTGCACCAAGTAACACAGACATACACTGACACCAAGTAACAAAGACAGACAATTGCACCAAGTAACAAAGACATGCACTTACACCAAGTATTTTGACATACACTGACACCAAGTAACAAAGACATACACTGATACCCAGTAACACAGACACACACTTACACCAAGTAACACAGACATACAATGACACCAAGTAACAAAGACAAGGACTGATACCCAGTAACACAGACACACACTTACACCAAGTAAAAAAGACAGACACTGATACCCAGTAACACAGACACACACTTACACCAAGTAACAAAGACATACTCTGACACCCAGTAACACAGACACACAAGGACACCAAGTAACAAAGACACACACTTACACCAAGTAACACAGACACACACTGACACCCAGTAACACAAACAAACACACTGAAACCAAGTAACACAGACATAAACTGACACCAAGTAACAAAGACATACACTGACACCCAGTAACAAAGACACACACGGACACCAAGTAACAAAGACATACACTTACACCAAGTAACACAGACACACACTGACACCCAGTAACACAGACACACACTTGCACCAAGTAACACACACATACACTGATACCCAGTAACGCAGACACACACTTACACCCTGTAACACAGACACACACTGACACCAAGTAACAAAGTCATACAATGACACCAAGTAACAAAGACATACACTTACACCAAGTAACAAAGACACACACTGATACCCAGTAACGCAGACACACACATACACCCGGTAAAAAAAACATACACTGAAACCAAGTCACAAAGACATACATTGATGCCCAGTAACACAGACACACACTGACACCAAGTAACAAAGACATACACTGACACCAAGTAACAAAGACGTACACTTACACCAAGTAACAAAGACACACACTTACACCAAGTAACACAGACATACACTGACAGCAAGTGACAAAGACAGACAATTACACCAAGTAACAAAGACATGCACTTACACCAAGTATTCTGACATCCACTGACACCAAGTAACAAAGACATACACTGATACCCAGCAACAAAGACATACACTTACACCAATTAACACAGACACACACTGACACCAAGTAAAAAAGACATACACTGACACCAAGTAACACAGACACACACTGACACCCAGTAAAAAAGACATACACTGACACCAAGTCACAAAGACATACACTGATACCAAGTCACAAAGACATACACTGATACACAGCAACAAAGACATACACTTACACCAAGTAACACAGACACACACTGACACCAAGTAACAAAGACACACACTGATACCCAGTAACGCAGACACACACTTACACCCAGTAAAAAAGACATACACTGAAACCAAGTCACAAAGACATACACAGGCATCAAGTAACAAAGACATACACTTACACCAAGTAACAAAGACACACACTTACTCCAAGTAAAAAAGACATACACTGACACCAAGTAACACAGACACACACTGACACCCAGTAAAAAAGACATACACTGACACCAAGTCACAAAGACATACACTGATACCAAGTCACAAAGACATACACTGATGCCCAGTAACAAAGACACACACTTACACCAAGTAACACAGACATACACTGACACCAAGTAACAAAGACAGACAATTACACCAAGTAACAAAGACATACACCTCCACCAAGCATTTTGACATACACTGACACCATGTAACACAGACACACACAGACACCCAGTAAAAAAGACATACACTGACACCAAGTCACAAAGACACACACTGATAGCAAGTCACAAAGACATACACTGATGCCCAGTAACAAAGACACACACTTACACCAAGTAACAAAGACACACACTTACACCAAGTAACACGGACATACACTGACACCAAGTGACAAAGACAGACAATTACACAAAGTAACAAAGACATACACTTACACCAAGTATTTTGACATCCACTGACACCAAGTAACAAAGACATACACTGATACCAAGTCACACAGGCACACACTGGGGGAGTGGGGGGCGGGGCACATTGGCGCAGTGGTTAGCACCGCAGCCTCACAGCTTCAGGGACCCGGGTTCGATTCTGGGTACTGCCTGTGCGGAGTTTGCATGTTCTCCCTGTGTCTGCGTGGGTTTCGTCCCGGTGCTCCGGTTTCCTCCCACATGCCAAAGACTTGCAGGTTGATAGGTTAATTGGCCATCATAAATTGCCCCAAGTATAGGTAGGTGGTAGGGAAATATATAGGGATAGGTGGGGATGTGATAGGAATAAGGGATTAGTGTCGGATTAGTGTAAATGGGTGGTTGATGGTCGGCACAGACTCGGTGGGCCGAAGGGCCTGTTTCAGTGCTGTATCTCTAAACTAAACTAAATACTGACACCTGGTGTCACAGACGCACACTGACACCCAGTACCACAAACAAACACACACTGACACCCAGTGACACAGAGACACACTGATACACAGTAACAAAGGCACACACTGACAACAATTAACACAGACATGCACTGACACCAAGTAACAAAGACAGACAATTACACCAAGTAACAAAGACACACACTTACACCAAGTAACACAGACATACACTGACACCAAGTAACAAAGACAGTTTATTACAACAAGTAACAAAGACATACACTTACACCAAGTATTTTGACATACACTCCACCAAGTAACAAAGACATACACTGATACCCAGTGACACAGGCACACACTTGCACCAATTAACAAAGACATACACTGACACCCAGTAACAAAGACATGCACTGATACACAGTAACACAGACACACACTTACACCAAGTAACAAAGACATACACTGACACCCAGTAACAAACACATCCTCTGACACCCATTAACGCAGACACACACCGACACCAAGTACCAAAGACACACACTTACAGCAAGTAACACAGACACACACTGACACCCAGTAACACAAACTAACACACTGACACCAAGTGACACAGACATACACTGACACCAAGGAACAAAGACATACACTGACACCCAGTAACACAGACACACACGGACACCAAGTAACAAAGACATACACTTACACCAAGTAACACAGACACACACTTACACCAAGTAACAAAGACATACAATTACACCAAGTAACACAGACACACACTGACACCTAGTGTCACAGACACACACTGACACCCAGTAACACAAACAAACACACACTGACACCCAGTAAACACAGAGAAACACTGATACGCAGTAACAAAGTCATACACTGACACCAAGTCACAAAGACATACACCGATACCAAGTAACAAAGACATACACTGAAACCCAGTAACACAGACACACACTTACACCAAGTTAAAAAGACAGACACTGACACCCAGTAACACAGAGAAACACTTACTCCAAGTACCAAAGACACACACTTACAACAAGTAACACAGACACACACTGACACCCAGTAACACAAACTAACACACTGACACCAAGTGACACAGACATACACTGACACCAAGGAACAAAGACATACACTGACACCCAGTAACACAGACACACACGGACACCAAGTAACAAAGACATACACTTACACCAAGTAACACAGACACACACTTACACCAAGTAACAAAGACATACAATTACACCAAGTAACACAGACACACACTGACACCTAGTGTCACAGACACACACTGACACCCAGTAACACAATCAAACACACACTGACACCCAGTAAACACAGAGAAACACTGATACGCAGTAACAAAGTCATACACTGACACCAAGTCACAAAGACATACACCGATACCAAGCAACAAAGACATACACTGATACCCAGTAACACAGACACACACTTACACCAAGTTAAAAAGACAGACACTGATACGCAGTCACACAGACACTCACTTACACCAAGTAACAAAGACATACACTGACACCCAGTAACAAAGACATACTCTGACACCCAGTAACACAGACACACACGGACACCAAGTAAAAAAGACACACACTTACACCAAGTAACACAGACACACACTGACACCCAGTAACACAAACTAACACACTGACACCAAGTGACACAGACATACACTGACACCAAGGAACAAAGACAAACACTGACACCCAGTAACACAGGCACACTCTGGGGGAGTGGGATGCACATTGGCTCAGTGGTTAGCACCGCAGCCTCACAGCTCCAGGGACCCGGGTTCGATTCTGGGTACTGCGTGTGCGGAGTTTGCAAGTTCTCCCTGTGTCTGCGTGGGTTTCCTCCCGGTGCTCCGGTTTCCTCCCACATGCCAAAGACTTGCAGGTTGATAGGTTAATTGGCCATCATAAATTGCCCCTAGTATAGGTAGGTGGTAGGGAAATATATAGGGACAGGTGGGAATGTGATAGGAATACGGGATTGTTGTGGGATTAGTATAAATGGGTTGTTGATGGTCGGCACAGACTCGGTGGGCCGAAGGGCCTGTTTAAGTGCTGTATCTCGAAACTAAACTAAATACTGACACCTAGTGTCACAGACACACACTGACACCCAGTAACACAAACAAACACACTCTGACACCCAGTAAACATAGAGAAACACTGATACACAGTAACAAAGACACACGCTGACACCCAGTAAAAAAGACATACACTGACACCAAGTAACAGAGACATACACTGACACCAAGTAACAAAGACACACACTTACACCAAGTAACACAGACATACACTGACACCAAGTAACAAAGACAGACAATTACACCAAGTAACAAAGACATACACTGATACCAAGTCACGAAGACATACACTGATGCCCAGTAACACAGACACACACTGACACCAAGTAACAAAGACATACACTGACACCAAGTAACAAATACATACACTTACACCAAGTAACAAAGACACACACTTACACCAAGTAACACAGACATACACTGACACCAAGTAACAAAGACAGACAATTACACCAAGTAACAAAGACATACACTGATACCAAGTCACAAAGACATACCCTGACACCAAGTAACAAAGACATACACTGATACCCAGTAATACAGACACAGTCTTACACCAGGTAACACAGACATACAATGACACCAAGTAACAAAGACATGCACTGATACCCAGTAACACAGACACACACTTACACCAAGTAAAAAAGACAGACACTGATACGCAGTAACACAGACACACACTTACACCAAGTAACAAAGACATACACTGACACCCAGTAACAAAGACATACACTGACACCCAGTAACACAAACACACACAGACACCAAGTAACAAAGACATACACTTACACCAAGTAACACAGAAACACACTGACTCCCAGTAACTCAGACACACACTTACACCAAGTAACACAGACATACACTGACACCAGTAACAAAGACATACACTGACACCAAGTCACAGAGACACACACTGACACCAAGTCACAAATAAATACACTGACACCAATTAACAAAGACAAACACTGACACCAAGAAACAAAGACACACACTGACACCAAGCAACAAAGACATACAATGATACCCAGTATCACAGACATGCACTGACACCCAGTAACAAAGACATGCACTGACAACAAGTAACAAAGACAGACACTGATACCCAGTAACACATGCACACACTTACACCAAGTAACAAAGTCATACACTGATACCCAATAACACAGACACACACTTACACCAACTAACACAGTCATAGACTGACACAAAGTAACAAAGACAGACACTGACACCCAGGAACACAGATACACACTGACACCCAGTAACACAGAGAAACACTTACTCCAAGTAACAAAGACATACACTGATACCCAGTAACACAGACACGCACTTACACCAAGTCACAAAGACATACACTGAAACACAGGAGCAAAGACAAGCACTGACATCCAGCAACAAAGACACACACTGACACCAAGTAACAAAGACATACACTGATACCCAGTAACACAGACACACACTTACACCAAGTAACAAAGACATACACTGACACCAATTAACAAAGACATACACTGATACCCAGTAACACAGACACACACTTACACCAAGTAACAAAGACATACACTGACACCAAGTAACAAAGACATACACGAACACCAATTAAAAAAGACATACACTGACACCAAGTAACACAGACATACACTGATCCCCAGTTACACAGACACACACTTACACCAAGTAGCACAGACACACACAGACACCAAGTAACAAAGACGTACGCTGATACCCAGTAACACAGAGACACACTTACACCAAGTAACAAAGACATACACTGATATCCAGCAACACAGACACACACTTACACCAAGTAACAACGAGAGACACTGATACCCAGTAACACAGACACACACTTAGACCAAGTATCAAAGACATACACTGATACCAAGTAGCAAAGACATACACTTACACCAAGTAACAAAGACATACACTGACACCCAGTAACACAAACACACACAGACACCAAGTAACAAAGACATACACTTACACCAAGTAACACAGAAACACACTGACTCCCAGTAACTCAGACACACACTTACACCAAGTAACACAGACATACACTGACACCAGTAACAAAGACATACACTGACACCAAGTCACAGAGACACACACTGACACCAAGTCACAAATAAATACACTGACACCAATTAACAAAGACAAACACTGACACCAAGAAACAAAGACACACACTGACACCAAGCAACAAAGACATACAATGATACCCAGTATCACAGACATGCACTGACACCCAGTAACAAAGACATGCACTGACAACAAGTAACAAAGACAGACACTGATACCCAGTAACACATGCACACACTTACACCAAGTAACAAAGTCATACACTGATACCCAATAACACAGACACACACTTACACCAACTAACACAGTCATAGACTGACACAAAGTAACAAAGACAGACACTGACACCCAGGAACACAGATACACACTGACACCCAGTAACACAGAGAAACACTTACTCCAAGTAACAAAGACATACACTGATACCCAGTAACACAGACACGCACTTACACCAAGTCACAAAGAAATACACTGAAACACAGGAGCAAAGACAAGCACTGACATCCAGCAACAAAGACACACACTGACACCAAGTAACAAAGACATACACTGATACCCAGTAACACAGACACACACTTACACCAAGTAACAAAGACATACACTGACACCAATTAACAAAGACATACACTGATACCCAGTAACACAGACACACACTTACACCAAGTAACAAAGACATACACTGACACCAAGTAACAAAGACATACACGAACACCAATTAAAAAAGACATACACTGACACCAAGTAACACAGACATACACTGATCCCCAGTTACACAGACACACACTTACACCAAGTAGCACAGACACACACAGACACCAAGTAACAAAGACGTACGCTGATACCCAGTAACACAGAGACACACTTACACCAAGTAACAAAGACATACACTGATATCCAGCAACACAGACACACACTTACACCAAGTAACAACGAGAGACACTGATACCCAGTAACACAGACACACACTTAGACCAAGTATCAAAGACATACACTGATACCAAGTAGCAAAGACATACACTTACACCAAGTAACAAAGACATACACTGACACCAAGTAACAAAGACATACACTTACACCAAGTAACAAAGACAAACACTGACACCAAGTAACAAAGACATAACTTACACCAAGTAACACAGACATACACTGACACCAAGTAACACAGACATACACTGACACCAAGTAACAAATACATACACTGACACCAAGTAACTAAGTCATACACTGATACCCAGTAACACAGACACACACTTACACCAAGTAACACAGACACACACCTTCACCAAGTAACAAAGACAGACAATGACACCAAGTAACAAAGACATACACTGATACCCTGTAACAAAGACACACACTTACACCAAGTAACAGAGACATACACTGACACCAAGTAACAAAGGCATACACTTACACCAAGTAACAAAGATATGCACTGACAACAAGAAACAAAGACATACACTTACAACAAGTAACAAAGACATACACTGACACCAAGTAACAACGACACACACAGACATCAAGTACACAGACATACACTGACACCAGGGAACAAAGACATACACTGATACCTAGTAACACAGACACACAATTACACCAAGTAACAGAGACAGACACTGATACCCAGTAACACAGACACACACTAACACCAAGTCACAAAGACATACACTGACACCCAGTAACAAAGACAAAACTGACACCCAGTAACAAAGACACACACTGACACCAAGTAACAAAGATACACACTTACACCAAGAAACAAAGACATACACAGACACCAAGAAACAAAGACAGACACTGATACCCAGTAACACAGACACACACTTACACCAAGTAGCAAAGACATACACTGATACCCAGCAACACAGGCACACACTTACACCAAGTAACAAAGACATACACTTCCACCAAGTAACAAAGACATACACTGACACAAAGTAACAAAGACATACACTTACACCAAGTAACAAAGACAGACACTGATACCCAGTAACACAGTCATACACTTACACCAAGTATCAAAGACATACACTGACACCAAGTAGCAAAGACATACACTTACACCAAGTAACAAAGACATACACTGACACCAAGTAACAAAGAAATACACTTACACCAAGGAAAAAAGACATCCACTGACACCAAGTAACAAAGACATACACTTACACCAAGTAACACAGACATACACTGACACCAAGTAACAAAGACATACACTTACACCAAGTAGCAAAGACATACACTGACACCAAGTAACAAAGACATAAACTGATACCCAGTAACACAGACAAACACTTACACCAAGTAACACAGACATACACTGACACCAAGTAACAAAGACATACATTGACACCAAGTTACAAAGACATACATTGATACCCAGTAACACAGACACACACTTACACAAAGTAACAAAGACAGACAATGACACCAACCAACAAAGACATACACTGATACACAGTAACACAGACGCACAATTACACCAAGTAACAGAGACTAACACTGACACCAAGTAACAAAGATATACACTTACACCAAGTAACAAAGACATGCACTGACACCAAGTAACAAAGACATACACTTACACCCAGTAACAAAGACATACACTGACACCAAGTAACAAAGACATACACTTACACCAAGTAACACAGACACACACTGACACCAAGTAACAAAGACACACACTTACACCAAGTACACAGACATACACTGACACCAAGTAACAAAGACATACACTGATACCCAGTAACACAGACACACACTTACTCCAAGTAACAAAGACAGACACTGATACCCAGTACCACAGACACACACTAACACCAAGTCACAAAGACATACACTGACACCCAGTAACAAAGACAAACACAGACACCCAGTAACAAAGACACACACTGACACGAAGTAACAAAGACACACACTGACACCAAGTAACAAAGACATGCACAGTCACCAGGTAACAACGACATACACTGATACCCAATAACACAGACACACACATACACCAAGTAACAAAGACATACACTGATACCCAGCAACACAGACACACATTTACACAAAGTATCACAGACATACACAGACACCAAGTAACAAAGACATACACTGATACCCAGTCACACAGACACACACGGACACCATGTAACAAAGACATACAATGACACCAAGTAACAAAGACATACACTGACACCAAGTAACAAAGACACACACTTACACCAAGTCACACAGACATGCACTGACACCAAGTAACAAAGACACACACTTACACCAAGTAACACAGACATACACGGACACCAAGTAACAAAGACTTACACTGATACCCAGTAACACAGACATACATTTACAAAAAGTAACAATGACAGACACTGATACCCAGCAACTCATACACACACTTACACCAAGTCACAAAGACATACACTGACACCCAGTAACAAAGGCAAACACTGACACCCAGTAACAAAGTCACACAATGACACCAAGTAACAAAGGCACACACTGACACCAAGTAACAAAGACATACACTGATACCCAGTAACACAGACACACACTTACACCAAGTAACAAGGACATACACTGACACCAAGTAACAAAGAAATTCACTGATACCCAGTAACACAGACACACACTCACACCAAGTAACAAAGACATACACTGACACCAAGTAACAAAGACTTACACTGATACTCAGTTACACAGACACACACGGATACCAAGGAACAAAGGCATACACTGACACACAGTAACAAAGACATACACTGACAACCAGTAACACAGACACACGGATACCAAGTAACAAAGACATACTCTGACACACATTAACAAAAACATACAATGACACCCAGTAACAAAGACATACAATGACATCAAGTAACAAAGACATACACTGACAGCAAGTAACAAAGACATACACAGACACCCAGTAACAAAGTCACACACTGACTGGAAGTAACAAAGACACACACATACACCAAGTAACAAAGACATACACTGATACCCAGCAACACAGACACACACTTACACCAAGTATCACAGACATACACAGACACCAAGTAACAAAGACATACACTGATACCCAGTGACACAGACACACACTTACACCATGTAACAAAGACATACAATGACACCAAGTAACAAAGACATACACTGACACCAAGTAACAAAGACACACACTTACACCAAGTAACACAGACATGCACTGACACCAAGTAACAAAGACACACACTTACACCAAGTAACACAGACATACACGGACACCAATTAACAAAGACATACACTGACACCAAGTAACAAAGACATACACTGACAGCAAGTAACAAAGACATACACTGATACCCAGTCACACAGACACACACTTACACCATGGAACAAAGACATACACTGACACTCAGTAACACTGACACACACTTACACCAAGTAACAAAGACATACACTGACACCAAGTAACAAAGACATACACTTACACCAAGTAACAAAGACAACACTGACACCAAGTAACAAAGACATACACTGATACCCAGTAACACAGAGACACAATTACACCAAGTAACACAGACATACACTGAAACCCAGTAACAAAGACAAACACTGACACCTAGTAACAAAGACACACACTGACACGAAGTAACAAAGACACACTCTGACACCAAGTAACAAAGACATACACAGTCACCAAGTAACAACGACATACACTGATACCCAATAACACAGACACACACGTACACCAAGTAACAAAGACATACACTGATACCCAGTAACACAGACACACAATTACACCAAGTAACACAGACATACACTGACACCAAGTAACAAAGACATGCACTGACAACAAGTAACAAAGACATACACTGATACCCAGTAACACAGACACACACTTACACCAAGTAACAAAGACAGACAAAGACACCAAGTAACAAAGACATACATTTACACCAAGTAACACAGACATACACTGAACCAAGTAACAAAGACACACACTTACACCAAGTACACAGACATACACTGACACCAAGTAACAAAGACATGCAATGACACCAAGTAACAAAGACATACACTGATACCCAGGAACACAGACAGACACTTACACCAAGTAACAAAGACATACACTGACACCAAGTAACAAAGACATACACTGATACCCAGTAACACAGACACACACTTACACCAAGTAACAAAGACATACACTGATACTCAGTTACACAGACACACACTTACACCAAGTAACAAAGACATACACTGACACCAAGTAACAAAGGCACACACGGACACCAAGTAACAAAGACATACACTGACACCCATTAACAAAAACATACACTGACTCCCAGTAACACAGACACACGCTTACACCAAGTAACAAAGACATACACTGACACCAAGTAACAAAGACATACACTGACACCAAGTAACAAAGACATACACTGATACCCAGTGACACAGACGCACACTTACACCAAGTAACAAAGACATACACTGATACTCAGTAACACAGACACACACTTGCACCAAGCAACAAAGACATACACTGACACCAAGTAACAAAGACATACACTGACACCAAGTAACAAAGACATACACTGATACCCAGTAACACAGGCACACAATTACACCAAGTAACACAGACATACACTGACACCAAGTAACAAAGACAGACAATGACACCAAGTAACAAAGACATACACTGAAACCCAGCAACACAGACACACACTTACACCAAGTAACAGAGACATACACTGACACCAAGTAACAAAGACATACACTTACACCAAGTAACAAAGACATGCACTGACACCAAGTAACAAAGACATACACTTACACCAAGTAACACAAAGCTACACTGACACCAAGTCACAAAGGCACACACTTACACCAAGTACGCAGACATACACTGACACCAAGTAACTAAGACGTACACTGACACTCAGTAACACAGACACACATTTACACCAAGTAACAAAGACAGAAACTGATACCCAGTAACACAGACACACACTTACACCAAGTAACAAAGACATACGCTGATACTCAGTTACACAGACACACACCTACACCAAGTAACAAAGACAGAAACTGATACCCAGTAACACAGACACACACGGACACCAAGTAACAAAGACATATACTGACACACATTCACAAAAACATACACTGACATGCAGTATGAAAGACATACACTGACACCAAGTAACAAAGACATACACTGACACCAAGTAACAAAGACATGCACAGACACCAAGTAACAAAGACATACACTGATACCCAGTAACACAGACACACACTTACACCAAGGAACAAAGACATACACTGATACTCAGTAACACAGACACACACGTACACCAAGTAACAAAGACATACACTGAAACCAAGTAACAAAGACTTACACTTACACCAAGTAACAAAGACATACACTGATACCCAGTAACTCAGACACACACTTACACCAAGTAACACAGACATACACTGACACCAAGTAACTAAGACATACACTGACACCAAGTAACAAAGACATACACAGACACCAAGAGAAAAAGACAGACACTGATACCCAGTAACACAGACACACCCTTACACCAAGTAACAAAGACATACACTGATACCCAGCAACACAGGCACACACTTACACCAAGTAACAAAGACATACACTGACACCAAGTAACAAAGACATACACTTACACCAAGTAACAAAGACATACACTGAAACCAAGTAACAAAGACATACACTTACACCAAGTAACACAGACATACACTGACACCAAGTAACAAAGACATGCACTTACACCAAGTAACAAATACATACACAGACACCAAGTAACAAAGACATACACTGATACCCAGGAACACAGACAGACACTTACACCAAGTAACAAAGACATACACTGACACCAAGTAACAAAGACATACACTGATACCCAGTAACACAGACACACACTTACACCAAGTAACAAAGACATACACTGATACTCAGTTACACAGACACACACTTACACCAAGTAACAAAGACATACACTGACACCAAGTAACAAAGGCACACACGGACACCAAGTAACAAAGACATACACTGACACCCATTAACAAAAACATACACTGACTCCCAGTAACACAGACACACGCTTACACCAAGTAACAAAGACATACACTGACACCAAGTAACAAAGACATACACTGACACCAAGTAACAAAGACATACACTGATACCCAGTGACACAGACGCACACTTACACCAAGTAACAAAGACATACACTGATACTCAGTAACACAGACACACACTTGCACCAAGCAACAAAGACATACACTGACACCAAGTAACAAAGACATACACTGACACCAAGTAACAAAGACATACACTGACACCAAGTAACAAAGACATACACTGACACCAAGTAACAAAGACATACACTGATACCCAGTAACACAGGCACACAATTACACCAAGTAACACAGACATACACTGACACCAAGTAACAAAGACAGACAATGACACCAAGTAACAAAGACATACACTGAAACCCAGCAACACAGACACACACTTACACCAAGTAACAGAGACATACACTGACACCAAGTAACAAAGACATACACTTACACCAAGTAACAAAGACATGCACTGACACCAAGTAACAAAGACATACACTTACACCAAGTAACACAAAGCTACACTGACACCAAGTCACAAAGGCACACACTTACACCAAGTACGCAGACATACACTGACACCAAGTAACTAAGACGTACACTGACACTCAGTAACACAGACACACATTTACACCAAGTAACAAAGACAGAAACTGATACCCAGTAACACAGACACACACTTACACCAAGTAACAAAGACATACGCTGATACTCAGTTACACAGACACACACCTACACCAAGTAACAAAGACAGAAACTGATACCCAGTAACACAGACACACACGGACACCAAGTAACAAAGACATATACTGACACACATTCACAAAAACATACACTGACATGCAGTATGAAAGACATACACTGACACCAAGTAACAAAGACATACACTGACACCAAGTAACAAAGACATGCACAGACACCAAGTAACAAAGACATACACTGATACCCAGTAACACAGACACACACTTACACCAAGGAACAAAGACATACACTGATACTCAGTAACACAGACACACACGTACACCAAGTAACAAAGACATACACTGAAACCAAGTAACAAAGACTTACACTTACACCAAGTAACAAAGACATACACTGATACCCAGTAACTCAGACACACACTTACACCAAGTAACACAGACATACACTGACACCAAGTAACTAAGACATACACTGACACCAAGTAACAAAGACATACACAGACACCAAGAGAAAAAGACAGACACTGATACCCAGTAACACAGACACACCCTTACACCAAGTAACAAAGACATACACTGATACCCAGCAACACAGGCACACACTTACACCAAGTAACAAAGACATACACTGACACCAAGTAACAAAGACATACACTTACACCAAGTAACAAAGACATACACTGAAACCAAGTAACAAAGACATACACTTACACCAAGTAACACAGACATACACTGACACCAAGTAACAAAGACATGCACTTACACCAAGTAACAAATACATACACAGACACCAAGTAACAAAGACAGATACTGATACCCAGTAACACAGACATACACTTACAACAAGTTTCAAAGACATACACTGACACCAAGTAACAAAGACATACACTGATACCCAGTAACACAGACACACACTTACACCAAGTAACAAAGACATACACTGACACCACGTAACAAAGGCACACACGGACACCAAGTAACAAAGACATACACTGACACCCATTAACAAAAACATACACTGACACCCAGTAACTCAGACACACGCTTACACCAAGTAACAAAGACATACACTGACACCAAGTAACAAAGACATACACTGGCACCCATTAACAAAAACATACACTGACACCCAGTGACACAGACACACACTTAAACCAAGTAACAAAGACATACACTGATACTCAGTAACACAGACACACACGTACACCAAGTAACAAAGACATACACTGACACCAAGTAACAAAGACATACACTTACACCAAGTAACAAAGACATACACTGACACAAAGTAACAAAGACATACACTGATACCCAGTAACACAGACACACAATTACACCAAGTAACACAGACATACACTGACACCAAGTAACAAAGACAGACAATGACACCAAGTAACAAAGACATACACTGAAACCCAGCAACACAGACACACACTTACACCAAGTAACAGAGACATACACTGACACCAAGTAACAAAGACATATACTTACACCAAGTAACAAAGACATGCACTGACACCAAGTAACAAAGACATACACTTACACCAAGTAACAAAAACATACAATGACACCAAGTAACAAAGACATACACTTTCACCAGGTAACACAAAGCTACACTGACACCAAGTCACAAAGGCACACACTTACACCAAGTACGCAGACATACACTGACACCAAGTAGCTAAGACATACACTGACACCCAGCAACACAGACACACACGGACAACAAGTAACAAAAACATATACTGACACCCATTAACAAAATCATACACTGACATGCAGGATCAAAGACATACACTGACACCAAGTCAAAAAGACATACACTGATGCCCAGTAACACAGACACACACTGACTCCAAGTAACAAAGACATACACTGACACCAAGTAACACAGACATACACTGAATCCAAGTAACAAAGAATGACAATTACACCAAGTAACAAAGACATAAACTTACACCAAGTATTTTGACATACACTGACACCAAGTAACAAAGACAGACACTGATACCCAGTAACATAGACACACACTTACACCAAGTAACACAGACATACACTGACAGCAAGTCACAAAGACATGCACTGATACCCAGTAACACAGACAGACACTTGCACCAAGTAACAAAGACAGACACTGCTACCCAGTAACACAGACACACACGGACACCAAGTCACAGAGACACACACTGACACCCAGTAACAAAGACATACACTGACACCAAGTCACTAAGACATACACTGATACGCAGACACACTCTTACACCAAGTAACAAAGACATACACTGACACCAAGTAACAAAGACATAAACTGACACCCAGTAACAAAGACATAAACTGACACCCAGTAACACAGACACACACGGACACCAAGTAACAAAGACAAAGACTTACACCCAGTAACACAGACACACACTGACACCCAGTAACACAGACACATACTTACCCCAAGTAACGCAGACATACACTGACACCAAGTAACAAAGACATACACTGACACCCAGTAACACAGAAACACACTTAAACCAAGTAACACAGACATACACTGACACCTAGTAACAAAGACATACACTGATACCAAGTCACACAGACATACACTGATACGCAGACACACTCTTACACCACGTAACACAGACATACACTGACACCAAGTAACAAAGACATGCACTGATACCCAGTAACATAGACACACACTTACACCCAGTAACAAAGACATACACTAACACCCAGTAACAAAGACATGCACTGACACCCAGTAACACAGACACACACGGACACCAAGTAACAATGACAAAGACTTACACCCAGTAACACAGACACACACTGTCACCCAGTAACACAGACACATACTTACCCCAAGTAACGCAGACATACACTGACACCAAGTAACAAAGACATACACTGACACCCAGTAACACAGAAACACACTTAAACCAAGTAACACAGACATACACTGACACCAAGTCACAAAGACATACACTGATACCAAGTCACACAGACATATACTTATACCCAGGAACACAGACAAACACTGACACCCAGTAACAAAGACATACACTGATACCAAGTCACAAAGACAAACACTGATACCCAGTAACACAGACACGCCCTGTCACCAAGTAACAAAGACACACACAGACACCAAGTAACAAAGACACACACTTACACCAAGTAACAAAGACATCCACTGACACCAAGTAACAAAGACATACACTGACACCAAGTTACAAAGTCATACACTTACACAAAGTAAAAAAGACAGACAATTACATTAAGTAACAAAGACATACACTTCCGCCAAGTATTTTGACATGCACTGACACCAAGTAACAAAGACATACACTGATACCCAGTAACACAGACACACGCTTACACCAAGTAACAAAGACATACACTGACACCAAGTCACAAAGAAACACACTGACACACACTAACAAAGACAGACACTGATACCAAATCACAAAGACATACACTGATACCCAGTAACACAGACATACACTTACACCAAGTAACACAGACATACACTGACACCAAGTAACAAAGACATACTCTGATACCCAGTAACACAGACAAACACTTACACCAAGTAACAAAGAAAGACAATGATACCCAGTAACACAGGCACACACTTACACCAAGTAACAAAGTCATACACTGACACCCAGTAACAAAGACATACACTGACACCCAGTAACACAGACACACACGGACACCAAGTAACAAAGACACACACTTACACCAAGTATCACAGACACACACTGACACCCAGTAACACAGATACACACTTACACCAAGCAACACAGACATACACTGACCACAAGTAACAAAGACATACACTGATACCCACTAACACAGACACACACTTACACCAAGTAACACAGACATACACTGACACCAAGTAACAAAGACATACAATGATACCCCGGAACACAGACACACACTTACACCAAGTGACACAGACACACACTTACTCCAAGTAACAAAGACATACACTTACACCAAGTAACACAGGCATACACTGACACCAAGTAACAAAGACATACAATTACACCAAGTAACAAAGTCACACACTTACACCAAGTAACACAGATATACACTGACACCAAGTAACAAAGACTTGCACTGACACCCAGTAACACAGACACACACGGACACCAAGTAACAAAGATACAAACTTACACCAAGTAACACAGACATACACTGATACCCAGTAACACAGACACAAATTTACACCAAGTAACAAGGACATACACTGACACCAAGTAACAAAGATATACACTGATACCCAGGAACAAAGACATACACTGACACCCAGTAACAAAGACATACACTGACACCAAGTAACAAAGACATACACTGATACCCAGTAACAAAGACATACACTGACACCAAGTAACACAGACACACACGGACACCAAGTAACAAAGACACAGACTTACACCAAGTAACACAGACATACACTGACACCCAGTAACGCAGACACACACTTACACCAAGTAACAAAGACATACACTGACACCCAGTAACAACGACATACACTGACACCCAGTAACGCAGACACACACGGACACCAAGTAACACAGACACACACTGACACCCAGTAAAAAAGACATACACTGACACCAAGTCACAAAGACATACACTGACACCAAGTCAAAAAGACATACACTGATGCCCAGTAACACAGACACACACTGACACCAAGTAACAAAGACATACACTGACACCAAGTAACCAAGACATACACTTACACCAAGTAACAAAGACACACACCTACACCAAGTAACACAGACATACACTGAATCCAAGTAACAAAGACAGACAATTACAGCAAGTAACAAAGACATAAACTTACACCAAGTATTTTGACATACACTGACACCAGGTAACAAAGACAGACACTGATACCCAGTAACATAGACTCACACTTACACCAAGTAACACAGACATACACTGACAGCAAGTCACAAAGACATTCACTGATACCCAGTAACACAGACACACACTTGCACCAAGTAACAAAGTCAGACACTGCTACTCAGTAACACAGACACACACGGACACCAAGTAACAAAGACACACACTTACACCAAGTAACACAGACACACACTGACACCCAGTAGCACAAACAAACACACTGACACCAAGTAACACAGACATACAATGACACCAAGTAACATAGACAGACACTGATACCCAGTAACACAGGCACACACTGGGGTGGGGGTGGGGTGCACATTGGCGCAGTGGTTAGCACCGCAGCCTCACAGCTCCAGGGACCCGGGTTCTATTCGGGGTACTGCCTGTGCGGAGTTTGCAAGTTCTCCCTGTGTCTGCGTGGGTTTTCTCCAGGTGCTCCGGTTTCCTCCCACATGCCAAAGACTTGCCGGTTGATAGGTTAATTGGCCATCATAAATTGCCCCTAGTATAGGTAGGTGGCAGGGAAATATATAGGGATAGGTGGGGATGTGATAGGAATACGGGATTGCTGTAGGATTAGTATAAATGGGTGGTTGATGGTCGGCACAGACACGGTGGGCCGAAGGGCCTGTTTAAGTGCTGCATCTCTAAACTAAACTAAATACTGACACCTCGTGTCACTGACACCCAGTAACACAAACAAACTAACACTGAAACCAAGTCACACAGAGAAACACTGATACACAGCATCAAAGTCATACACGGACACCAAGTAACACAGACACACACTGACACCCAGTAAAAAAGAAATAAACTGACACGAAGTCACAAAGACATACACTGATGCCCAGTAACACAGACACACACTGACACCAAGTAACAAAGACATACACTGACACCAAGTAACAAATACATACACTGACACCAAGTAACAAAGACATACACTGATACCCAGTAACACAGACACACACTTACACCAAGTAACAAATACATACACTGACACCAAGTAACAAAGACATACACTTACACCAAGTAACAAAGACATACACTGACACCAATAACAAAGACATACACTGACACCCATTAACAAAAACATACACTGACACCCACTAACTCAGACACACGCTTACACCAAGTAACAAAGACCTACACTGACACCAAGTAACAAATACATACACTGACACCAAGTAACAAAGTCATACACTGATACCCAGTGACACAGACACACACTTACACCAAGTAACAAAGACATACACTGATACTCAGTAACACAGACAAACACTTACTCCAGGTAACAAAGACATACACTGACACCAAGTAACAAAGACATACACTTACACCAAGTAACAAAGACATACACTGACACAAAGTAACAAAGACATACACTGACACAAAGTAACAAAGACATACACTGATACCCAGTAACACAGACACACAATTACACCAAGTAACACAGACATACACTGACACCAAGTAACAAAGACAGACAATGACACCAAGTAACAAAGACATACACTGAAACCCAGCAACACAGACACACACTTACACCAAGTAACAGAGACATACACTGACACCAAGTAACAAAGACAGACACTTACACCAAGTAACAAAGACATGCACTGACACCAAGTAACAAAGACATACACTTACACCAAGTAACAAAAACATACAATGACACCAAGTAACAAAGACATACACTGACACCAAGTAACACAAAGCTACACTGACACCAAGTCACAAAGGCACACACTTACACCAAGTACGCAGACATACACTGACACGAAGTAGCTAAGACATACACTGACACCCAGTAACACAGACACACACGGACACCAAGTAACAAAGACATATACTGACACCCATTAACAAAAACATACACTGACATGCAGGATCAAAGACATACACTGACACCAAGTCAAAAAGACATACACTGATGCCCAGTAACACAGACACACACTGACTCCAAGTAACAAAGACATACACTGACACCAAGTAACACAGACATACACTGAATCCATGTAACAAAGACTGACAATTACACCAAGTAACAAAGAGATAAACTTACACCAATTATTTTGACATACACTGACACCAAGTAACAAAGACAGACACTGATACCCAGTAACATGGACACACACTTACACCAAGTAACACAGACATACACTGACAGCAAGTCACAAAGACATGCACTGATACCCAGTAACACAGACAGACACTTGCACCAAGTAACAAAGACAGACACTGCTACCCAGTAACACAGACACACACGGACACCAAGTCACAGAGATACACACTGACACCCAGTAACAAAGACATACACTGACACCAAGTCACTAAGACATACACTGATACGCAGACACACTCTTACACCAAGTAACAAAGACATACACTGACACCAAGTAACAAAGACATGCACTGATACCCAGTAACATAGACACACACTTACACCAAGTAACAAAGACATACACTGACACCCAGTAACAAAGACATAAACTGACACCCAGTAACACAGACACACACGGACACCAAGTAACAAAGACAAAGACTTACACCCAGTAACACAGACACACACTGACACCCAGTAACACAGACACATACTTACCCCAAGTAACGCAGACATACACTGACACCAAGTAACAAAGACATACACTGACACCCAGTAACACAGAAACACACTTAAACCAAGTAACACAGACATACACTGACACCAAGTCACAAAGACATACACTGATACCTAGGAACACAGACACACACTGACACCTAGTAACAAAGACATACACTGAAACCAAGTCACACAGACATACACTGAATCGCAGACACACTCTTACACCACGTAACACAGACATACACTGACACCAAGTAACAAAGAGATGCACTGATACCCAGTAACATAGACGCACACTTACACCAAGTAACAAAGACATACACTGACACCCAGTAACAAAGACACACACGGACACCAAGTAACAAAGACAAAGACTTGCACCCAGTAACACAGACACACACTGACACCCAGTAACACAGACACATACTTACCCCAAGTAACGCAGACATACACTGACACCAAGTAACAAAGACATACACTGACACCCAGTAACACAGAAACACACTTAAACCAAGTAACACAGACATACACTGACACCAAGTAACAAAGACATACACTGATACCTAGGAACACAGACACACACTGACACCTAGTAACAAAGACATACACTGATACCAAGTCACACAGACATACACTGATACCCAGGAACACAGACACACACTGACACCCAGTAACAAAGACATACACTGATACCAAGTCACAAAGACAAACACTGATACCCAGTAACACAGACACGCCCTGTCACCAAGTAACAAAGACACACACAGACACCAAGTAACAAAGACACACACTTACACCAAGTAACAAAGACATCCACTGACACCAAGTAACAAAGACATACACTGACACCAAGTTACAAAGTCATACACTTACACCAAGTAAAAAAGACAGACAATTACACTAAGTAACAAAGACATACACTTCCGCCAAGTATTTTGACATGCACTGACACCAAGTAACAAAGACATACACTGATACCCAGTAACACAGACACACGCTTACACCAAGTAACAAAGACATACACTGACACCAAGTCACAAAGAAACACACTGACACCCACTAACAAAGACAGACACTGATACCAAATCACAAAGACATACACTGATACCCAGTAACACAGACACACACTTACACCAAGTAACACAGACTTACACTGACACCAAGTAACAAAGACATACTCTGATACCCAGTAACACAGACACACACTTACACCAAGTAACAAAGAAAGACAATGATACCCAGTAACACAGGCACACACTTACACCAAGTAACAAAGTCATACACTGAGACCCAGTAAAAAAGACATACACTGACACCCAGTAACACAGACACACACGGACACCAAGTAACAAAGACACACACTTACACCAAGTATCACAGACACACACTGACACCCAGTAACACAGATACACACTTACACCAAGCAACACAGACATACACTGACCACAAGTAACAAAGACATACACTGATACCCACTAACACAGACACACACTTACACCAAGTAACACAGACATACACTGACACCAAGTAACAAAGACATACAATGATACCCCGGAACACAGACACACACTTACACCAAGTGACACAGATATACAATGACACCAAGTAACAAAGACATACAATTACACCAAGTAACAAAGTCACACACTTACACCAAGTAACACAGATATACACTGACACCAAGTAACAAAGACTTGCACTAACACCCAGTAACACAGACACACACGGACACCAAGTAACAAAGAAACAAACTTACACCAAGTAACACAGACATACACTGATACCCAGTAACACAGACACACACTTACACCAAGTAACACAGACGTACACTGACACCAAGTAACAAAGACATACACCGATACACAGGAACACAGACAAATACTTACACCAAGTAACAAAGACATACACTGACACCAAGTAACAAAGACATACACTTACACCAAGTAACAAAGACACAAATTTACACCAAGTAACAAGGACATACACTGACACCAAGTAACAAAGACATACACTGATACCCAGGAACAAAGACATACACTGACACCCAGTAACAAAGACATACACTGACACCAAGTAACAAAGACATACACTGATACCCAGTAACAAAGACATACACTGACACCCAGTAACACAGACACACATGGACACCAAGTAACAAAGACACAGACTTACACCAAGTAACACAGACATACACTGACACCCAGTAACGCAGACACACACTTACACCAAGTAACAAAGACATACACTGACACCCAGTAACAACGACATACACTGACACCCAGTAACGCAGACACACACGGACACCAAGTAACACAGACACACACTGACACCCAGTAAAAAGGCATACACTGACACCAAGTCACAAAGACATACACTGACACCAAGTCAAAAAGACATACACTGATGCCCAGTAACACAGACACACACTGACACCAAGTAACAAAGACATACACTGACACCAAGTAACAAAGACATACACTTACACCAAGTAACAAAGACATACACTGACACAAAGTAACAAAGACATACACTGACACAAAGTAACAAAGACATACACTGATACCCAGTAACACAGACAAACAATTACACCAAGTAACACAGACATACACTGACACCAAGTAACAAAGACAGACAATGACACCAAGTAACAAAGACATACACTGAAACCCAGCAACACAGACACACACTTACACCAAGTAACAGAGACATACACTGACACCAAGTAACAAAGACATACACTTACACCAAGTAACAAAAACATACAATGACACCAAGTAACAAAGACATACACTGACACCAAGTAACACAAAGCTACACTGACACCAAGTCACAAAGGCCCACACTTACACCAAGTACGCAGACATACACTGACACGAAGTAGCTAAGACATACACTGACACCCAGTAACACAGACACACACGGACACCAAGTAACAAAGACATATACTGACACCCATTAACAAAAACATACACTGACATGCAGGATCAAAGACATACACTGACACCAAGTCAAAAAGACATACACTGATGCCCAGTAACACAGACACACACTGACTCCAAGTAACAAAGACATACACTGACACCAAGTAACACAGACATACACTGAATCCATGTAACAAAGACTGACAATTACACCAAGTAACAAAGACATAAACTTACACCAATTATTTTGACATACACTGACACCAAGTAACAAAGACAGACACTGATACCCAGTAACATGGACACACACTTACACCAAGTAACACAGACATACACTGACAGCAAGTCACAAAGACATGCACTGATACCCAGTAACACAGACAGACACTTGCACCAAGTAACAAAGACAGACACTGCTACCCAGTAACACAGACACACACGGACACCAAGTCACAGAGATACACACTGACACCCAGTAACAAAGACATACACTGACACCAAGTCACTAAGGCATACACTGATACGCAGACACACTCTTACAGCAAGTAACAAAGACATACACTGACACCAAGTAACAAAGACATGCACTGATACCCAGTAACATAGACACATACTTACACCAAGTAACAAAGACATAAACTGACACCCAGTAACACAGACACACACGGACACCAAGTAACAAAGACAAAGACTTACACCCAGTAACACAGACACACACTGACACCCAGTAACACAGACACATACTTACCCCAAGTAACGCAGACATACACTGACACCAAGTAACAAAGACATACACTGACACCCAGTAACACAGAAACACACTTAAACCAAGTAACACAGACATACACTGACACCAAGTCACAAAGACATACACTGATACCTAGGAACACAGACACACACTGACACCTAGTAACAAAGACATACACTGATACCAAGTCACACAGACATACACTGAATCGCAGACACACTCTTACACCACGTAACACAGACATACACTGACACCAAGTAACAAAGAGATGCACTGATACCCAGTAACATAGACGCACACTTACACCAAGTAACAAAGACATACACTGACACCCAGTAACAAAGACACACACGGACACCAAGTAACAAAGACAAAGACTTACACCCAGTAACACAGACACACACTGACACCCAGTAACACAGACACATACTTACCCCAAGTAACGCAGACATACACTGACACCAAGTAACAAAGACATACACTGACACCCAGTAACACAGAAACACACTTAAACCAAGTAACACAGACATACACTGACACCAAGTCACAAAGACATACACTGATACCTAGGAACACAGACACACACTGACACCTAGTAACAAAGACATACACTGATACCAAGTCACACAGACATACACTGATACCCAGGAACACAGACACACACTGACACCCAGTAACAAAGACATACACTGATACCAAGTCACAAAGACAAACACTGATACCCAGTAACACAGACACGCCCTGTCACCAAGTAACAAAGACACACACAGACACCAAGTAACAAAGACACACATTTACAAAAAGTAACAAAGACATCCACTGACACCAAGTAACAAAGACATACACTGACACCAAGTTACAAAGTCATACACTTACACCAAGTAAAAAAGACAGACAATTACACTAAGTAACAAAGACATACACTTCCGCCAAGTATTTTGACATGCACTGACACCAAGTAACAAAGACATACACTGATACCCAGTAACACAGACACACGCTTACACCAAGTAACAAAGACATACACTGACACCAAGTCACAAAGAAACACACTGACACCCACTAACAAAGACAGACACTGATACCAAATCACAAAGACATACACTGATACCCAGTAACACAGACACACACTTACACCAAGTAACACAGACTTACACTGACACCAAGTAACAAAGACATACTCTGATACCCAGTAACACAGACACACACTTACACCAAGTAACAAAGAAAGACAATGACACCCAGTAACACAGGCACACACTTACACCAAGTAACAAAGTCATACACTGAGACCCAGTAAAAAAGACATACACTGACACCCAGTAACACAGACACACACGGACACCAAGTAACAAAGACACACACTTACACCAAGTATCACAGACACACACTGACACCCAGTAACACAGATACACACTTACACCAAGCAACACAGACATACACTGACCACAAGTAACAAAGACATACACTGATACCCACTAACACAGACACACACTTACACCAAGTAACACAGACATACACTGACACCAAGTAACAAAGACATACAATGATACCCCGGAACACAGACACACACTTACACCAAGTGACACAGATATACACTGACACCAAGTAACAAAGACATACAATTACACCAAGTAACAAAGTCACACACTTACACCAAGTAACACAGATATACACTGACACCAAGTAACAAAGACTTGCACTAACACCCAGTAACACAGACACACACGGACACCAAGTAACAAAGAAACAAACTTACACCAAGTAACACAGACATACACTGATACCCAGTAACACAGACACACACTTACACCAAGTAACACAGACGGACACTGACACCAAGTAACAAAGACATACACTGATACACAGGAACACAGACAAATACTTACACCAAGTAACAAAGACATACACTGACACCAAGTAACAAAGACATACACTTACACCAAGTAACAAAGACACAAATTTACACCAAGTAACAAGGACATACACTGACACCAAGTAACAAAGACATACACTGATACCCAGGAACAAAGACATACACTGACACCCAGTAACAAAGACATACACTGACACCAAGTAACAAAGACATACACTGATACCCAGTAACAAAGACATACACTGACACCCAGTAACACAGACACACACGGACACCAAGTAACAAAGACACAGACTTACACCAAGTAACACAGACATACACTGACACCCAGTAACGCAGACACACACTTACACCAAGTAACAAAGACATACACTGACACCCAGTAACAACGACATACACTGACACCCAGTAACGCAGACACACACGGACACCAAGTAACACAGACACACACTGACACCCAGTAAAAAAGACATACACTGACACCAGGTCACAAAGACATACACTGACACCAAGTCAAAAAGACATACACTGATGCCCAGTAACACAGACACACACTGACACCAAGTAACAAAGACATACACTGACACCAAGTAACAAAGACATACACTTACACCAAGTAACAAAGACACACACCTACACCAAGTAACACAGACATACACTGAATCCAAGTAACAAAGACAGACAATTACAGCAAGTAACAAAGACATAAACTTACACCAAGTATTTTGACATACACTGACACCAAGTAACAAAGACAGACACTGATACCCAGTAACATAGACTCACACTTGCACCAAGTAACAAAGACAGACACTGCTACCCAGTAACACAGACACACACGGACACCAAGTAACAAAGACACACACTTACACCAAGTAACACAGACACACACTGACACCCAGTAGCACAAACAAACACACTGACACCAAGTAACACAGGCACACACTGGGGTGGGGGTGGGGTGCAGATTGGCGCAGTGGTTAGCACCGCAGCCTCACAGCTCCAGGGACCCGGGTTCTATTCGGGGTACTGCCTGTGCGGAGTTTGCAAGTTCTCCCTGTGTCTGCGTGGGTTTTCTCCAGGTGCTCCGGTTTCCTCCCACATGCCAAAGACTTGCCGGTTGATAGGTTAATTGGCCATCATAAATTGCCCCTAGTATAGGTAGGTGGCAGGGAAATATATAGGGATAGGTGGGGATGTGATAGGAATACGGGATTGCTGTAGGATTAGTATAAATGGGTGGTTGATGGTCGGCACAGACTCGGTGGGCCGAAGGGCCTGTTTAAGTGCTGCATCTCTAAACTAAACTCAATACTGACACCTCGTGTCACTGACACCCAGTAACACAAACAAACTAACACTGACACCAAGTCACACAGAGAAACACTGATACACAGTATCAAAGTCATACACGGACACCAAGTAACACAGACACACACTGACACCCAGTAAAAAAGACATAAACTGACACGAAGTCACAAAGACATACACTGATGCCCAGTAACACAGACACACACTGACACCAAGTAACAAAGACATACACTGACACGAAGTAACAAAGACATACACTGATACCCAGTAACACAAACTAACACACACAGACACCCAGTAACACAGAGAAACACTAATAAACAGTAACAAAGTCATACACTGACACGAAGTCACAAACACATACACTGACACCAATAACAAAGACATACACTGACACCCATTAACAAAAACATACACTGACACCCAGTAACTCAGACACACGCTTACACCAAGTAACAAAGACATACACTGACACCAAGTAACAAATACATACACTGACACCAAGTAACGAAGACATACACTGATACCCAGTGACACAGACACACACTTACACCAAGTAACAAAGACATACACTGATAGTCAGTAACACAGACAAACACTTACACCAAGTAACAAAGACATACACTGACACCAAGTAACAAAGACATACACTTACACCAAGTAACAAAGACATACACTGACACAAAGTAACAAAGACATACACTGATACCCAGTAACACAGACACACAATTACACCAAGTAACACAGACATACACTGACACCAAGTAACAAAGACAGACAATGACACCAAGTAACAAAGACATACACTGAAACCCAGCAACACAGACACACACTTACACCAAGTAACAGAGACATACACTGACACCAAGTAACAAAGACATACACTTACACCAAGTAACAAAAACATGCACTGACACCAAGTAACAAAGACATACACTTACACCAAGTAACAAAAACATACAATGACACCAAGTAACAAAGACATACACTTACACCAAGTAACACAAAGCTACACTGGCACCAAGTCACACAGGCACACACTTACACCAAGTACGCAGACATACACTGACACCAAGTAGCTAAGACATACACTGACACCCAGTAACACAGACACACACGGACACCAAGTAACAAAGACATATACTGACACCCATTAACAAAAACATACACTGAAATGCAGGATCAAAGACATGCACTGACACCAAGTAACAAAGACATACACTGACACCAAGTAACACAGACATACACTGAATCCAAGTAACAAAGACTGACAATTACACCAAGTAACAAAGACATAAACTTACACCAAGTATTTTGTCATACACTAACACCAAGTAACAAAGACAGACACTGATACCCAGTAACATAGACACACACTTACACCAAGTAACACAGACATACACTGACAGCAAGTCACAAAGACATGCACTGATACCCAGTAACACAGACAGACACTTGCACCAAGTAACAAAGACAGACACTGCTACCCAGTAACACAGACACACACGGACACCAAGTCACAGAGACACACACTGACACCCTGTAACAAAAACATACACTGACACCAAGTCACTAAGACATACACTGATACCTAGGAACACAGACACACACTGACACCTAGTAACAAAGACATACACTGATACCAAGTCACACAGACATACACAGATACGCAGACACACTCTTACACCACGTAACACAGACATACACTGACACCAAGTAACAAAGACATGCACTGATACCCAGTAACATAGACACACACTTACACCAAGTAACAAAGACATACACTGACACCCAGTAACAAAGACATAAACTGACACCCAGTAACACAGACACACACGGACACCAAGTAACAAAGACAAAGACTGACACCCAGTAACACAGGCACATACTTACCCCAAGTATCGCTGACATACACTGACACCAAGTAACAAAGACATACACTGACACCCAGTAACACAGAAACACACTTAAACCAAGTAACACAGACATACACTGACACCAAGTCACAAAGACATACACTGATACCTAGGAACACAGACACACACTGACACCTAGTAACAAAGACATACACTGATACCAAGTCACACAGACATACACTGATACCCAGGAACACAGACACACACTGACACCCAGTAACAAAGACATACACTGATACCAAGTCACAAAGACAAACACTGATACCCAGTAACACAGACACGCCCTGCCACCAAGTAACAAAGACACACACAGACACCAGGTAACAAAGACACACACTTACACCAAGTAACAAAGACATCCACTGACACCAAGTAACAAAGACATACACTGACACCAAGTTACAAAGTCATACACTTACACCAAGTAAAAAAGACAGACAATTACACTTAGTAACAAAGACATACACTTCCGCCAAGTATTTAGACATGCACTGACACCAAGTCACAAAGACAAACACTGATACCCAGTAACACAGACACGCCCTGTCAACAAGTAACAAAGACACACACAGACACCAAGTAACAAAGACACACGCTTACACCAAGTAACAAAGACATACACTGACACCAAGTCACAAAGAAACACACTGACACCCACTAACAAAGACAGACACTGATACCAAATCACAAAGACATACACTGATACCCATTAACACAGACACACACTTACACCAAGTAACACAGACATACACTGACACCAAGTAACAAAGACATACTCTGATACCCAGTAACACAGACACACACTTAGACCAAGTAACAAAGAAAGACAATGATACCCAGTAACACAGGCACACACTTACACCAAGTAACAAAGTCATACACTGACACCCAGTAACAAAGACATTCACTGACACCCAGTAACACAGACACTCACGGACACCAAGTAACAAAGACACACACTTACACCAAGTATCACAAACACACACTGACACCCAGTAACACAGATACACACTTACACCAAGCAACACAGGCATACACTGACCACAAGTAACAAAGACATACACTGATACCCACTAACACAGACACACACTTACACCAAGTAACACAGACATACACTGACACCAAGTAACAAAGACATACAATGATACCCCGGAACACAGACACACACTTACACCAAGTGACACAGACACACACTTACTCCAAGTAACAAAGACATACACTTACACCAAGTAACACAGGCATACACTGACACCAAGTAACAAAGACATACAATTACACCAAGTAACAAAGTCACACACTTACACCAAGTAACACAGATATACACTGACAGCAAGTAACTAAGACTTGCACTGACACCCAGTAACACAGACACACACGGACACCAAGTAACAAAGACACAGACTTACACCAAGTAACACAGACATACACTGATACCCAGTAACGCAGACACACACTTACACCATGTAACAAAGACATACACTGACACCCAGTAACAACGACATACACTGACACCCAGTAACGCAGACAAACACGGGCGGCACAGTGGCGCAGTGGTTAGCACCGCAGCCTCACAGCTCCAGCGACCCGGGTTCAATTCCGGGTACTGCCTGTGTGGAGTTTGCAAGTTCTCCCTGTGTCAGCGTGGGTTTCCTCCGGGTGCTCCGGTTTCCTCCCACATGCCAAAGACTTGCAGGTTGTTAGGTAAATTGGCCATTAGCAATTGCGCCTAGGTGGTAGGGAAATATAGGGACAGGTGGGGATGTGGTAGGAATATGGAATGAGTGTAGGATTAGTATAAATGGGTGGTTGATGGTCGGCACAGACTCGGTGGGCCGAAGGGCCTGTTTCAGTGCTGTATCTCTAAACTAAACTAAAATCTAAAGACATACACTGATACCCAGTAACAAAGATATACACTGACACCCAGTAACACAGACACACACGGACACCAAGTAACAAAGACACAGACTTACACCAAGTAACACAGACATACACTGACACCCAGTAACGCAGACACACACTTACACCAAGTAACAAAGACATACACTGACACCCAGTAACAACGACATACACTGACACCCAGTAACGCAGACAAACACGGACACCAAGTAACACAGACACACACTGACACCCAGTAAAAAAGACATACACTGACACCAAGTCACAAAGACATACACTGACACCAAGTCAAAAAGACATACACTGATGCCCAGTAACACAGACACACACTGACACCAAGTAACAAAGACATACACTGACACCAAGTAACAAAGACATACACTTACACTAAGTAACAAAGACACACACCTACACCAAGTAACACATACATACACTGAATCCAAGTAACAAAGACAGACAATTACAGCAAGTAACAAAGACATAAACTTACACCAAGTATTTTGACATACACTGACACCAAGTAACAAAGACAGACACTGATACCCAGTAACATAGACTCACACTTACACCAAGTAACACAGACATACACTGACAGCAAGTCACAAAGACATTCACTGATACCCAGTAACACAGACACACACTTGCACCAAGTAACAAAGACAGACACTGCTACCCAGTAACACAGACACACACGGACACCAAGTAACAAAGACACACACTTACACCAAGTAACACAGACACACACTGACACCCAGTAGCACAAACAAACACACTGACACCAAGTAACACAGACATACCCTGACACCAAGTAACATAGACAGACACTGATACCCAGTAACACAGGCACACACTGGGGTGGGGGTGGGGTGCAGATTGGCGCAGTGGTTAGCACCGCAGCCTCACAGCTCCAGGGACCCGGGTTCTATTCGGGGTACTGCCTGTGCGGAGTTTGCAAGTTCTCCCTGTGTCTGCGTGGGTTTTCTCCAGGTGCTCCGGTTTCCTCCCACATGCCAAAGACTTGCCGGTTGATAGGTTAATTGGCCATCATAAATTGCCCCTAGTATAGGTAGGTGGCAGGGAAATATATAGGGATAGGTGGGGATGTGATAGGAATACGGGATTGCTGTAGGATTAGTATAAATGGGTGGTTGATGGTCGGCACAGACTCGGTGGGCCGAAGGGCCTGTTTAAGTGCTGCATCTCTAAACTAAACTAAATACTGACACCTCGTGTCACTGACACCCAGTAACACAAACAAACTAACACTGACACCAAGTCACACAGAGAAAAACTGATACACAGTATCAAAGTCATACACGGACACCAAGTAACACAGACACACACTGACACCCAGTAAAAAAGACATAAACTGACACGAAGTCACAAAGACATACACTGATGCCCAGTAACACAGACACACACTGACACCAAGTAACAAAGACATACACTGACACGAAGTAACAAAGACATACACTGATACCCAGTAACACAAACTAACACACACTGAAACCCAGTAACACAGAGAAACACTAATAAACAGTAACAAAGTCATACACTGACACGAAGTCACAAACACATACACTGACACCAATAACAAAGACATACACTGATACCCAGTAACACAGACACAAACTGACACCCAGTTAGAAACACACACAGACCCCCAGTAACACAGACACACACTGACCCCCTTAACACAGACATACACTGACACCAAGTCACAAAGACATACACTGATAGCCAGTAACACAGAGACACACTGACACCCAGTAACACAGAGAAACACTGGTACACCGTAACAAAGACATACACTGACACCAAGTAACACAGACACACAGTGACACCCAGTAACAAAGACATACACTGACACGAAGTCACAAAGTCATACACTGATACCAAGTCACTAAGACATACACTGATCCCCAGCTGCACAGACACACACTGACACCAAGTAACAAAGTGATACACTTACTGCAAGTAACAAAGACACACACTTACACCAAGTAACAAAGACAGAAAATTACACCAAGTAACAAAGACATACACTTACACCAATTATGTTGACATACACTGACACCAAAACAAAGAAATACACTGATACCCAGTAACACAGACACACACGTACACCAAGTAACAAAGACATACACTGACACGGAGTCACAAAGACACACACTGACACCCAGTAACAAAGACATACACTGACACCAAGTCACAAAGACATACACTGATACCCAGTAACACAGACACACACTTACACCAAGTCCTGGGGAAAATTGATGTCCAGAGAGATTTGGGTGTTCAAGTCCACTGTTCCCTGAAGGTGGCAACGCAGGTAAATAGAGTGGTCAAGAAGGCATACGGCATGCTTTCCTTCATCGGACCGGGCATTGAGTACAAGAGTTGGCAGGTCATGTTACAGTTGTATAGGACTTTGGTTCGGCCACATTTGGAATACTGCGTACAGTTCTGGTCGCCACATTATCAAAAGGATGTGGATGCTTTGGAAAGGGTGCAGAGGAGGTTCACCAGGATGTTGCCTGGTATGGAGGGCGCTAGCTATGAAGAGAGGTTGAGTAGATTAGGATTATTTTCATTAGAAAGACGGAGGTTGAGGGGGGACCTGATTGAGGTGTACCAAATCATGAGAGGTATAGACAGGGTGGATAGCAAGAAGATTTTTCCCAGAGTGGGGTTTTCAATTACTAGAGGACACGAGTTCAAAGTGAAAGGGGAAAAGTTTAGGGGGGATATGCGTGGAAAGTTATTTACGCAGAGGGTGGTGGGCACCTGGAACGCATTGCCAGTGGAGGTGGTAGATGCGGGCACGATGGAGTCTTTTAAGATGTATCTAGACAGATACATGAATGGGCAGGAAGAAAAGAGCTAGTGTAGCTTAGAAAATAGGCGACATGTTTAGAGAGAGGATCTGGATCGGCGCAGGCTTGGAAGGCCGAAGGGCCTGTTCCTGTGCTGTAATTATCTTTGTTCTTTGTAAGTAACAAAGACAGACACTGATACCCAGTTACACAGACACAGACTTACACCAAGTAACAAAGACATACACTGACATCCAGTAACAAAGACATACACTGATACCAAGTCACAAAGACATACACTGATACCCAGTAACACAGAAAAACACTGAAACCAAGTAACAAAGACATACACTGATACAAAGTCACAAAGACATACACTGATACCCAGTAACACAGACACACACTGACACCAATTAACAAAGACATGCACTGACACCAAGTATCAAAGACATGCACTGACACCAAGTAACAAAGACACACACTTAAACCAAGTAACACAGACACACACTTACACCAAGTAACAAATACATACACTGATACCAAGATACAAAGACATACACTGATACCCAGTAACACAGACCCACACTGACACCAATTAACAAAGACATGCACTGACACCAAGTATCAAAGACATGCACTGACACCAAGTAACAAAGACACACACTTAAACCAAGTAAAACAGACACACACTTACACCAAGTAACAAAGACATACACTTACACCAAGAAAAACAGACATACACTGACACCAAGTAACAAAGACATACAATTACACCAAGTAACAAAGACTCACACTTACACCAAGTAACAAAGACAAACACTGATACCCAGTAACACAGACACAAACTTCCACCAAGTAACAAAGACATACACTGACACCCAGTAAGACAAACAAACACACACTGACACCCAGTAACACAGAGAAACACTAATAACCAGAAACAAAGACATACACTGACACCAAGTAACAAAGACACACACTGACACCCAGTAACAAAGACAAACACTGACACCAAGTCACAAAGACATACAATGACACCCTGTAACACAGACACACACGGACCCCAAGTAACGAAGACACACACTTACACCAAGTAACACAGACACACACTGACACCCAGTAACACAGACACACACTTACACCAAGTAACACAGACATACACTGACACCAAGGAACAGAGACATACACTGATACCCAGTAACACAGACACACACTGATACCCAGGAACAAAGACACACACTTACACCAAGTAACACAGACACACACTGATACCCAGTAACACAGACACACACTGACACCCAGAAACAAAGACATACACTGATACCAAGATACAAAGACATACACTGATACCCAATAACAAAGACCCACACTGACACCAAGTAACAAAGACATGCACTGACACCAAGTAACAAAGACACACACTTAAACCAAGTAACACAGACACACACTTACACCAAGTAACAAAGACATACACTGACACCAAGTAACAAATAAATACAATTACACCAAGTAACAAAGACTCACACTTACACCAAGTAACAAAGACAGACACTGATACCCAGTAACACAGACACAAAATTCCACCAAGTAACAAAGACATACACTGACACCCAGTAACACAAACAAACACACACTGAAACCCAGTAACACAGAGAAACACTAATAAACAGTAACAAAGACATACACTGACACCAAGTAACACAGACACACACTGACACCCAGTAACAAAGACATACACTGACACCAAGTCACAAAGACATACAATGACACCCAGTAACACAGACACACACGGACACCAAGTAACAAAGACACACACTTACACCAAGTAACACAGACACACACTGACACCCAGTAACACAGACACACACTTGCACCAAGTAACACAGACATACACTGACACCAAGTAACAAAGACATACACTGATACCCAGTAACACAGACACACACTGATACCCAGGAACAAAGACACACACTTACACCAAGTAACACAGACACACACTGACACCCAGTAACACAGACACACACTTACACCAAGTAACACAGTCATACACTGACACCAAGTTACACAGACATACACTGATACCCAGGAACACAGACACACACTTACACCAAGTAACACAGATACACACTTACACCAAGTACCAAAGAAATACACTTACAACAGGTAACACAGATTTACACTGACACCAATTAACAAAGACATACAATTACACCAAGGAACAAAGACACACACTTACACCAAGTGACACATATATACACTGGCACCAAGTAACAAAGACATGCACTGACCCCCAGTAACAAAGACACACACGGACACCAAGTAACAAAGACACACACTTACACCAATTAACACAGACACACACTTACACCAATTAACAAAGACAGACACTGATACCCAGTAACACAGACACACACTTACACCAAGTAACAAAGACAAACACTGACACCCAGTAACAAAGACAAACACTGACACCCAGTAACACAGACACACACGGCCACCAAGTAACAAATACACACACTTACACCAAGCAACACAGACACACACTGACACCCAGTAACACAGACACACACTTACAACAAGTAACACAGACATACACTGACACCAAGTAACAAAGACATACACTGATACCCATTAACACAGACACACACTTACACCAAGTAACACAGACATACACTGACACCAAGTAACAAAGACATACACTGATACCCAGGAACACAGACACACACTTACACCAAGTAACACAGACACACATATACACCAAGTAACAAAGACATACACTTACACCAAGTAACACAGACATACACTGACACCAAGTAACAAAGACATACAATTACACCAAGTAACAAAGGCACACACTTACACCAAGTAACACAGATATACAATGGCAACAAGTAACAAAGACATGCACTAACACCCAGTAACACAGACACACACGGAAACCAAGTAACAAAGACACACACTTACACAAAGTAACACAGACACACACTGACACCCAGTAACACAGACACACACTTACACCAAGTAACACAGACATACACTGACACCAAGTATCAAAGACATACAATGATACCCAGGAACACAGACACATTCTTACACCAAGTAACACAGACATACACTGACACCAAGTCACAAAGACACACACTGACACACAGTAACAAAGACATACACTGACACCAAGTCACAAAGACATACACTGATACACAGACACACACTTACACCAAGTAACACAGACATACACTGACACCAAGTAACAAAGACATACACTGATGCCCAGTATCACAGACACACACTTACATCAAGTAACAAAGACATACACTGACACCAAGTCACAAAGACACACACTGACACACAGTTCAAAGACATACACTGGCACCAAGTCACAAAGACATACACTGATACCCAGGAACACAGACACACTCTGAAACCCTGTAACAATGACATACACTGATAACAAGTCACAAAGACATACTCTGATACCCAGTAACACAGAAACACACTGACACCCAGTAACAAAGAAATAAACTGACACCAAGAAACAAAGACAGACACTGACACCCAGTAACACAGACACACACTTACACCAAGTAACAAAGACATACACTGACACCCAGTAACAAAGACATACACTGACACACAGTAACACAGACACACACGGACACCAAGTAACAAAGACACACACTTACACCAAGTAACACAGACATACACTGACACCAAGTAACAAAGACATGCAATGATACCCAGGAACACAGACACACACTTACACCAAGTAACACAGACACACACTTACACCAAGTAACAAAGACATACACTTACAACAAGTAACACAGATATACACTGACACCAAGTGACAAATACATACACTGATACCGAGTAACACAGACACACACTGACAACCAGTTAGAAACACACATTGACCCCCAGTATCACAGACACACACTGACCCCCAGTAACACAGACATACACTGACACCAAGTCACAAAGACACACACTGACACCCAGTAACAAAGACATACACTGACAACAAGTCACAAAGACATACACTGATACACAGACACACACTTACACCAAGTAACATAGACATACACTGACACCAAGTAACAAAGACATACACTGATACCCAGTAACACAGACACACACTTACACCAACTAACAAAGACATACACTGACACCCAGTAACAAAGACATACACTGACACCCAGTAACACAGACACACAAGGACACCAAGTAACAAAGACATAGATTTTCACCAAGTAACACAGACACACACTGACACCCAGTAACACAGACACATACTTACCCCAAGTAACACAGACATACACTGACAGCAAGAAACAAAGACATACACTGATACCCAGTAACACAGACACACACTTACACCAAGTAACACAGACATACACTGACACCAATCACAAAGACACACACTGACACCCAGTAACAAAAACATACACTGACACCAAGTCACAAAGACATACACAGATACCCAGGAACACAGACACACACTGACACCTAGTAACAAAGACATACACTGATACCAAGTCACACAGACATACACTGATACCCAGTAAGACAGACACACAATGACAACCAGTAACAAAGACATACACTGTTACCAAGTCACAAAGACATACACTGATGCCCAGTATCACAGACACACACTTACATCAAGTAACAAAGACATACACTGACACCAAGTCACAAAGACACACACTGACACACAGTAACAAAGACATACACTGACACCAAGTCACAAAGACATACACTGATACCCAGGAACACAGACACACTCTGACACCCAGTAACAATGACATACACTGATACCAAGTCACAAGGACATACACTGATACCCAGTAACACAGACACACACAGACACCCAGGAACAAAGACATACACTGATACCAAGTCACAAAGACATACACTGATACCCAGTAACACAGACACACACTGACACCAAGTAACAAAGACATGCACTGACACCATGTAACAAAGACATACACTTACACCAAGTAACAAAGACACACACTTACACCAAGTAACACAGACATGCACTGACACCAAGTAACAAAGGCATACACTGACATCAAGTAACAAAGACATACACTTACACCAAGTAACAAAGACATACACTTACACCAAGTATTTTGACATACACTGACACCAAGTAACAAAGACATACACTGACACCTAGTCTCAAAGACACACACTGACACCCAGTAACAAAGACATAAACTGACACCAAGAAACAAAGACAGACACTGATACCCAGTAACACAGACACACACTTACACCAAGTAACAAAGACATACACTGACACCCAGTAACAAAGACATACACTGACACACAGTAACACAGACACACACGGACACCAAGTAACAAAGACACACACTTACACCAAATAACACAGACATACACTGACACCAAGTAACAAAGACATACAAAGATACCCAGGAACACAGACACACACTTACACCAAGTAACACAGACACACACTTACACCAAGTAACAAAGACATACACTTACAACAAGAAAAACAGATATACACTGACACCAAGTGACAAAGACATACACTGATACCGAGTAACACAGACACACACTGACATCCAGTTAGAAACACACACTGACCCCCAGTATCACAGACACACACTGACCCCCAGTGACACAGACATACACTGACACCAAGTCACAAAGACACACACTGACACCCAGTAACAAAGACATACACTGACAACAAGTCACAAAGACATACACTGATACACAGACACACACTTACACCAAGTAACACAGACATACACTGACACCAAGTAACAAAGACATACACTGATACCCAGTAACACAGACACACACTTACACCAACTAACAAAGACATACACTGACACCCAGTAACAAAGACATACACTGACACCCAGTAACACAGACACACACGGACACCAAGTAACAAAGACATAGATTTACACCAAGTAACACAGACACACACTGACACCCAGTAACACAGACACATACTTACCCCAAGTAACACAGACATACACTGACAGCAAGTAACAAAGACATACACTGACACCCAGTAACACAGACAGACACTTACACCAAGTAACACAGACATACACTGACACCAATCACAAAGACACACACTGACACCCAGTAACAATGACATACACTGACACCAAGTCACAAAGACATACACTGATACCCAGGAACACAGACACACACTGACACCTAGGAACAAAGACATACACTGATACCAAGTCACACAGACATACACTGATACCCAGTAACACAAACACACAATGACAACCAGTAACAAAGACATACACTGTTACCAAGTCACAAAGACATACACTGATAACCAGTAACACAGACACACACTGACACCCAGTAACAAAGACATACACTGATACCAAGTCACAAAGACATACACTGATACCCAGTAACACAGAAACACACTGACACCCTGTAACAAAGACATACACTGATGCAAAGTCACAAAGACATACACTGATACCCAGTAACACAGACATACACTGACACCCAGTAATAAAGACAGACACTGATAAGAAGATACAAATACATCCACTGATACCCAGTAACACAGACGCACACTGACAGCAAGTAACAAAGACATGCACTGACACCAAGTAACAAAGACATGCACTGACACCAAGTAACACAGACACACACGGACACCAAGTAACAAAGACACACACTTACACCAAGTAACACAGACACACACTTACACCAATTAACAAAGACATACACTGACACCAAGTAACACAGACATGCACTGACACCAAGTAACAAAGACATACAATTACACCAAGTAACAAAGACTCACACTTAAACCAAGTAACAAAGACAGACACTGATACCCAGTAACACAGACACACACGTACACCAAGTAACACAGACAGACACTGACACGAAGTAACAAAGACATACAATGATACCCAGGAACAAAGACACACACTTACACCAAGTAACACAGACAGACACTTCCACCAAGTATCACAGACACACACTGACACCAAGTAACACAGACACATACTTACACCAAGTAACACAGACATACACTGACACCAAGTAACAAAGACATACACTGATACCCATTAACACAGACGCACACTTACACCAAGTAACACAGCCATACACTGACACGAAGTAACAAAGGCATACAATGATACCCAGGAACACAGACACACACTTACACCAATTAACACAGACACACACTTACACCAAGTAAAAAAGACATACACTTACACCAAGTAACACAGACATACACTGACACCAAGTAACAAAGACATACACTGATACCCAGTAACACAGACACACACTGACACCCAGTTAGAAACACACACTGACCCCCAGTAACACAGACACACAATGACCCCCAGTAACACAGAGATACACTGACACCAAGTCACAAAGACACACACTGACACCCAGCAACAAAGACATACACTGACACCAAGTCACAAAGACATACACTGATTCACAGACACACACTTACACCAAGTAACACAAACATACACTGACACCAAGTAACAAAGACATTCACTGATACCCAGTATCACAGACACACACATACATCAAGTAACAAAGACATACACTGACACCAAGTCACAAAGACACACACTGACACCCAGTAACTAAGACATACACTGACATCAAGTCACAAAGACATACACTGATACCCAGGAACACAGACACACACTGATACCCAGTAACAAAGACAAACACTGATACCAAGTAACACAGACATACACTGACACCAAGTAACAAAGACATACACTGATACCCAGTAACACGGACACACACTGACACCCAGTTAGAAACACACACTGACCGCCAGTAATACAGACACACACTGACCCCCAGTAACACAGACATGCACTGACACCAAGTCATAAAGACACACACTGACACCCAGTAACAAAGACATACACTGACACCAAGTCACAAAGGCATACACTGATTCACAGACACAAACTTACACCAAGTAACACAGACATACACTGACACCAAGTAACAAAGACATACACTGATACCCAGTATCACAGACACACACTTACATCAAGTAACAAAGACATACACTGACACCAAGTCACAAAGACACACACTGATACCCAGGAACACAGACACACACTGATACCCAGTAACAAAGACATACACTGATACAAAGTCACAAAGACATACACTGATACCGAGTAACACAGACACACACTGACAACCAGTAATAAAGACAGACACTGATACCAAGATACAAAGACATACACTGATACCCAGTAACACAGACGCACACTGACAGCAAGTAACAAAGACATGCACTGACACCAAGTAACAAAGACATGCACTGACACCAAGTAACACAGACACACACGGACACCAAGTAACAAAGACACACACTTACACCAAGTAACACAGACACACACTTACACCAATTAACAAAGACATACACTGACACCAAGTAACACAGACATACACTGACACCAAGTAACAAAGACATACAATTACACCAAGTAACAAAGACTCACACTTAAACCAAGTAACAAAGACAGACACTGATACCCAGTAACACAGACACACACTTACACCAAGTAACACAGACATACACTGACACGAAGTAACAAAGACATACAATGATACCCAGGAACACAGACACACACTTACACCAAGTAACACAGACACACACTTCCACCAAGTAACACAGACACACACTGACACCAAGTAACACAGACACACACTTACACCAAGTAACACAGACATACACTGACACCAAGTAACAAATACATACACTGATACCCATTAACACAGACGCACACTTACACCAAGTAACACAGCCATACACTGACACGAAGTAACAAAGACATACAATGATACCCAGAAGCACAGACACACACTTACACCAAGTAACACAGACACACACTTACACCAAGTAAAAAAGACATACACTTACACCAAGTAACACAGACATACACTGACACCAAGTAACAAAGACATACACTGATACCCAGTAACACAGACACACACTGACACCCAGTTAGAAACACACACTGACCCCCAGTAACACAGACACACACTGACCCTCAGTAACACAGACATACACTGAAACCAAGTCACAAAGACATACACTGATTCACAGACACACACTTACACCAAATAACACAGACATACACTGACACCAAGTAACAAAGACATACACTGATACCCAGTATCACAGAAACACATTTACATCAAGTAACAAAGACATACACTGACACCAAGTCACAAAGACACACACTGACACCCAGCAACAAAGACACACACTGACACCAAGTCACAAAGACATACACTGATACCCAGGAACACAGACACACACTGATACCCAGTAACAAAGACATACACTGAATCCAAGTAACAAAGACATACACTGATACCCAGTAACACAGAAACACACTGACACCCTGTAACAAAGACATACACTGATACAAAGTCACAAAGACATACACTGATACCGAGTAAAACAGACACACACTGACACCCAGTAATAAAGACAGACACTGATACCAAGATACAAAGACATACACTGATACCCAGTAACACAGACGCACACTGACAGCAAGTAACAAAGACATGCACTGACACCAAGTAACAAAGACATGCACTGACACCAAGTAACACAGACACACACGCACACCAAGTAACAAAGACACACACTTACACCAAGTAACACAGTCACACACTTACACCAAGTAACAAATACATACACTGACACCAAGTAACATAGACATACAATTACACCAAGTAACAAAGACACACACTTACACCAAGTAACACAGACACACACTGACACCCAGTAACACAGACACACACTTACACCAAGTAACACAGACATACACTGACACCAAGTAACAAAGACATACAATGATACCCAGTAACAAAGACACACACTTACACCAAGTAACACAGACATACACTGACACCAAGTAACAAAGACATGCACTGATACCCAGGAACACAGACACACACTTACACCAAGTAACACAGGCACACACTTACACCAAGTAACAAAGACATACCATTACACCAAGTAACAAAGACACACACTTACACCAAGTAACACAGATATACAATGGCACCAAGTAACAAATACATGCACTGACACCCAATAACACAAACACACACGGACACCAACTAACAAAGACACACACTTACACCAAGTAACACAGACACACACTGACACCAAGTAACACAGACACACACTTACACCAAGTAACACAGACATACACTGACACCAAGTAACAAAGACATACACTGATACCCAGTAACACAGACACACACTTACAGCAAGTAACACAGCCATACACTGACACGAAGTAACAAAGACATACAATGATACCCAGGAACACAGACACACACTTACACCAAGTAACACAGACACACACTTACACCAAGTAAAAAAGACATACACTTACACCAAGTAACACAGACATACACTGACCCCAAGTAACAAAGACATACACTGATACCCAGTAACACAGACACACACTGACACCCAGTTAGAAACACACACTGACCCCCAGAAACACAGACACACACTGACAGCAAGTAACAAAGACATGCCCTGGGACCAAGTAACAAAGACATGCACTGACTCCAAGTAACACAGACACACACGGACACCAAGTAACAAAGTCACACACTTACACCAAGTAACACAGACACACACTTACACCAAGTAACAAATACATACACTGACACCAAGTAACACAGACATACACTGACACCAAGTAACAAAGACATACAATTACACCAAGTAACAAAGACACACACTTACACCAAGTAACACAGACACACACTGACAACCAGTAACACAGACACACACTTACACCAAGTAACACATGCATACACTGACACCAAGTAACAAAGACATACACTGATACCCAGTAACAAAGACAAACACTTACACCAAGTAACACAGACATACACTGACACCAAGTAACAAAGACATACACTGATACCCAGGAACACAGACACACACTTACACCAAGTAACACAGACACACACTTACACCAAGTAACAAAGACATACAATTACACCAAGTAACACAGACATACACTGACACCAAGTAACAGAGACCTACAATTACACCAAGTAACAAAGACACACACTTACACCAAGTTACACAGATATACAATGGCACCAAGTAACAAATACATGTACTGACACCCAATAACACAGACACACGCGGACACCAAGTAACAAAGACACACACTTACACCAAGTAACACAGACACACACTGACACCAAGTAACACAGACACACACTTACACCAAGTAACACAGACATACACTGACACCAAGTAACAAAGACAGACACTGATACCCAGTAACACAGACACACACTTACACCAAGTAACACAGACATACACTGACACGAAGTAACAAAGACATACTATGATACCCAGGAACACAGACACACACTTACACGAAGTAACACAGACACACACTTCCACCAAGTAACACAGACACACACTGACACCAAGTAACACAGACACACACTTACACCAAGTAACACAGACATACACTGACACCAAGTAACAAAGACATACACTGATACCCATTAACACAGACACACACTTACACCAAGTAACAGAGACATACACTGACACCGAAGTAACAAAGACATACAATGATACCCAGGAGCACAGACACACACTTACACCAAGTAACACAGACACACACTTACACCAAGTAAAAAAGACATCCACTGACACCAAGTAACACAGACATGCACTGACACCAAGTAACAAAGACATACACTGATACCCAGTAACACAGACACACACTGACACCCAGTAACAAAGACATACACTGACACCAAGTCACAAAGACATACACTGATACCCAGGAACACAGACACACACTGATACCCAGTAACAAAGACATACACTGATACCAAGTCACAAAGACATACACTGATACCCAGTAACACAGAAACACACTGACACCCTGTAACAAAGACATACACTGATACAAAGTCACAAAGACATACACTGATACCCAGTAACACAGACACACACTGACACCCAGTAATAAAGACAGACACTGATACCAAGATACAAAGACATACACTGATACCCAGTAACACAGACGCACACTGACAGCAAGTAACAAAGACATGCACTGACACCAAGTAACAAAGACATGCACTGACACCAAGTAACACAGACACACACGGACACCAAGTAACAAAGACACACACTTACACCAAGTAACACAGACACACACTTACACCAAGTAACAAATACATACACTGACACCAAGTAACACAGACATACACTGACACCAAGTAACAAAGACATACAATTACACCAAGTAACAAAGACACACACTTACACCAAGTAACACAGACACACACTGACACCCAGTAACACAGACACACACTTACACCAAGTAACACAGACATACACTGACACCAAGTAACAAAGACATACACTGATACCCAGTAACAAAGACACACACTTACACCAATTAACACAGACATACACTGACACCAAGTAACAAAGACATACACTGATACCCATGAACACAGACAGACACTTACACCAAGTAACACAGACACACACTTTCACCAAGTAACAAAGACATACAATTACACCAAGTAACACAGACATACACTGACACCAAGTAACAAAGACATACAATTACACCAGGTAACAAAGACACACACTTACACCAAGTAACACAGATATACAATGGCACCAAGTAACAAATACATGCACTGACACCCAATAACACAGACACACACGGACACCAAGTAACAAAGACACACACTTACACCAAGTAACACAGACACACACTGACACCAAGTAACACAGACACACACTTACACCAAGTAACACAGACATACACTGACACCAAGTAACAAAGACATACACTGATACCCATTAACATAGACACACACTTACACCAAGTAACAGAGACATACACTGACACGAAATAACAAAGACATACAATGATACCCAGGAGCACAGACACACACTTACACCAAGTAACACAGACACACACTTACACCAAGTAAAAAAGACATCCACTGACACCAAGTAACACAGACATGCACTGACACCAAGTAACAAAGACATACACTGATACCCAGTAACACAGACACACACTGACACCCAGTTAGAAACACACACTGACCCCCAGTAACACAGACACACACTGACCCCCAGTAACACAGACATACACTGACACCAAGTCACAAAGACACACACTGACACCCAGTAACAAATACATACACTGACACCAAGTCACAAAGACATACACTGATTCACAGACACACACTTACACCAAGTAACACAGAAATACACTGACACCAAGTAACAAAGACATACACTGATACCCAGTATCACAGACACACACTTACATCAAGTAACAAAGACATACACTGACACCAAGTCCCAAAGACACACTGACACCCAGTAACAAAGACATACACTGACACCAAGTCACAAAGACATACACTGATACCCAGTAACACAGACACACACTGATACCCAGTAACAAAGACATACACTGATACCAAGTCACAAAGACATACACTGATACCCAGTAACACAGAAACACACTGACACCCTGTAACAAAGACATACACTGATACAAAGTCACAAAGACAGACACTGATACCCAGTAACACAGACACACACTGACACCCAGTAATAAAGACAGACACTGATACCAAGATACAAAGACATACACTGATACCCAGTAACACAGACGCACACTGACAGTAAGTAACAAAGACACACACTTACACCAAGTAACAAATACATACACTGACACCAATTAACACAGACATACACTGACACCAAGTAACAAAGACATACAATTACACCAAGTAACAAAGACACACACTAACACCAAGTAACACAGACACACACTGACACCCAGTAACACAGACACACACTTACACCAAGTAACACAGACATGCACTGCCACCAAGTAACAAAGACATACACTGATACCCAGTAACAAAGACACACACTTACACCAAGTAACACAGACATACACTGACACCAAGTAACAAAGACATACACTGATACCCAGGAACACAGACACACACTTACACCAAGTAACACAGACACACACTTACACCAAGTAACAAAGACATACAATTACACCAAGTAACACAGACATACACTGACACCAAGTAACAAAGACATACAATTACACCAGGTAACAAAGACACACACTTACACCAAGTAACACAGATATACTTTGGCACCAAGTAACAAATACATGCACTGACACCCAATAACACAGACACACAAGGACACCCAGTTAGAAACACACACTGACCCCCAGAAACACAGACACACACTGACAGCAAGTAACAAAGACATGCACTGGCACCAAGTAACAAAGACATGCACTGACACCAAGTAACACAGACACACACGGACACCAAGTAACAAAGTCACACACTTACACCAAGTAACACAGACACACACTTACACCAAGTAGCAAATACATACACTGACACCAAGTAACACAGACATACACTGACACCAAGTAACAAAGCCATACAATTACACCAAGTAACAAAGACACACACTTACAGCAAGTAACACAGACACACACTGACACCCAGTAACACAGACACACACTTACACCAAGTAACACATGCATACACTGACACCAAGTAACAAAGACATACACTGATACCCAGTAACAAAGACAAACACTTACACCAAGTAACACAGACATACACTGACACCAAGTAACAAAGACATACACTGATACCCAGGAACACAGACACACACTTACACCAAGTAACACAGACACACACTTACACCAAGTAACAAAGACATCCAATTACACCAAGTAACACAGACATACACTGACACCAAGTAACAAAGACCTACAATTACACCAAGTAACAAAGACACACACTTACACCAAGTAACACAGATATACAATGGCACCAAGTAACAAATACATGCACTGACACCCAATAACACAGACACACGCGGACACCAAGTAACAAAGACACACACTTACACCAAGTAACACAGACACACACTGACACCAAGTAACACAGACACACACTTACACCAAGTAACACAGACATACACTGACACCAAGTAACAAAGACATACACTGATACCCAGTAACACAGACACACACTTACACCAAGTAACACAGACATACACTGACACGAAGTAACAAAGACATACTATGATACCCAGGAACACAGACACACACTTGCACCAAGTAACACAGACACACACTTCCACCAAGTAACACAGACACACACTGACACCAAGTAACACAGACACACACTTACACCAAGTAACTCAGACATACACTGACACCAAGTAACAAAGACATACACTGATACCCATTAACACAGACACACACTTACACCAAGTAACAGAGACATACACTGACACGAAGTAACAAAGACATACAATGATACCCAGGAGCACAGACACACACTTACACCAAGTAACACAGACACACACATACACCAAGTAAAAAAGACATCCACTGACACCAAGTAACACAGACATGCACTGACACCAAGTAACAAAGACATACACTGATACCCAGTAACACAGACACACACTGACACCCAGTTAGAAACACACACTGACCCCCAGTAACACAGACACACACTGACCCCCAGTAACACAGACATACACTGACACCAAGTCACAAAGACACACACTGACACCCAGTAACAAATACATACACTGACACCAAGTCACAAAGACATACACTGATTCACAGACACACACTTACACCAAGTAACACAGACATACACTGACACCAAGTAACAAAGACATACACTGATACCCAGTATCACAGACACACACTTACATCAAGTAACAAAGACATACACTGACACCACGTCCCAAAGACACACACTGACACCCAGTAACAAAGACATACACTGACACCAAGTCACAAAGACATACACTGATACCCAGGAACACAGACACACACTGATACCCAGTAACAAAGACATACACTGATACCAAGTCACAAAGACATACACTGATACCCAGTAACACAGAAACACACTGACACCCTGTAACAAAGACATACACTGATACAAAGTCACAAAGACATACACTGATACCCAGTAACACAGACACACACTGACACCCAGTAATAAAGACTGACACTGATACCAAGATACAAAGACATACACTGATACCCAGTAACACAGACGCACACTGACAGCAAGTAACAAAGACATGCACTGACACCAAGTAACAAAGACATGCACTGACACCAAGTAACACAGACACACACGGACACCAAGTAACAAAGACACACACTTACACCAAGTAACACAGACACACACTTACACCAAGTAACAAATACATACACTGACACCAAGTAACACAGACATACACTGACACCAAGTAACAAAGACATGCAATTACACCAAGTAACAAAGACACACACTTACACCAAGTAACACAGACACACACTGACACCCAGTAACACAGACACACACTTACACCAAGTAACACAGACATACACTGACACCAAGTAACAAAGACATACACTGATACCCAGTAACAAAGCCACACACTTACACCAAGTAACACAGTCATACACTGACACCAAGTAACAAAGACATACACTGATACCGAGTGACACAGGCACACACTTACACAAAGTAACACAAACACTCACTTACACCAAGTAACAAAGACATACACTGACACCAAGTAACAAAGATATACACTGACACCAAGTAACAAAGACATACTATTACAGCAAGTAACAATGACACACACTTACACCAAGTAACACAGACATACACTGACACCAAGTAACAAAGACATACACTTTTACCCAGTAACACAGACACACACTTACACCAAGTAACAAAGACATACATTGATACCAAGTAACACAGACACAGACTTACACCAAGTAACACAGACACACACTTACACCAAGTAACAAAGACATACACTTACACCAAGTAACACAGACATACGCTGACAACAAGTAACAATGACATACAATTACACCAAGGAACAAAGACACACACTTACACCATGTAACAAAGATATACACTGACACCAAGTAACAAAGACATGCACTGACACCAAGTCACAAAGACAGACACTGACACCCAGTAACAAAGACAAACACTGACACCAAGTAACGAAGACAGACACTGACACCCAGTAACAAAGACAGACAATGACACCAAGTAACAAAGACATACAATGACACCAAGTAACGCAGACAAACACTTACACCAAGTAACAAAGACACACACTTAAACCAGTTAACACAGACATACACTAACAACAAGTAACAAAGACATGCACTGACACCAAGTAACAAAGACATAAAGTGACACCCAAAAACAAAGACATACACTGACACCAAGTCACAAAGACATACACTGACACCAAGTAACAAAGACATACACTGATACCCAGTAACACAGACACACACTTACACCAAGTAACAAAGACATACACAGACACCTAGTAACAAAGACATACACTTACAACAAGTAACACAGCATACACTGACACCAAGTAACAAAGACATACAATTACACCAAATAACTCAGACACACACTGACACCAAGTAACACAGACATACACTGACACCAAGTAACAAAGACAAACACTGATACCCAGTAACACAGACACACACTTACACCAAGTAACAAAGACAGACACTGATACCGAGTGACACAGGCACACACTTACACCAAGTAACACAAACACTCACTTACACCAAGTAACAAAGACATACACTGACACCAAGTAACAAAGACATACTATTACACCAAGTAAAAATGACACACACTTACACCAAGTAACACAGACATACACTGACACCAAGTAACAAAGACATACACTGTTACCCAGTAACACAGACACACACTTACATCAAGTAACAAAGACATACATTGACACCAAGTAACAAAGACATACACTGATACCCAGTAACGAACACACACACTTACACCAAGTAACAAAGATACACACTTACACCAAGTAACACAGACATACACTAACACCAAGTAACAAAGACATGCACTGACACCAAGTAACAAAGACATAAACTGACACCCACAACAAAGACATGCACTGACACCGAGTCACAAAGACATACACTGACACCCAGTAACAAAGACATACACTGACACCAAGTCACAAAGACATACACTGACACCAAGTAACAAAGACATACACTGATACCCAGTAACACAGACACACACTTACACCAAGTAACAAAGACATACACTGACACCAAGTAACTAAGACATACACTTACAACAAGTAACACAGACATACATTGACACCAAATAACAGAGACATACACTGACACCAAGTAACAAAGACATACACTGTTAACCTGTAACACAGACACACACTTACACCAAGTAACAAAGACATACACTGATACCGAGTGACACAGGCACACACTTACACAAAGTAACACAAACACTCACTTACACCAAGTAACAAAGACATACACTGACATCAAGTAACAAAGACATACTATTACACCAAGTAACAATGACACACACTTACACCAAGTAACACAGACACACACCTTCACCAAGTAACAAAGACATTCACTGACACCAAGTAACAAAGACATACACTTACACCAAGTAACACAGACATACGCTGACAACAAGTCACAATGACATACAATTACACCAAGGAACAAAGACACACACTTACACCAAGTAACACAGACACACACTGACACCCAGTAACACAGACACACACTTACACCAAGTAACACAGACATACACTGACACCAAGTAACAAAGACATACACTGATACCCAGTAACAAAGACACACACTTACACCAAGTAACACAGACATACACTGACACCAAGTAACAAAGACATACACTGATACCCAGGAACACAGACACACACTTACACCAAGTAACACAGACACACACTTACACCAAGTAACAAAGACATACACTGATACCGAGTGACACAGGCACTCACTTACACCAAGTAACAAAGACATACACTGACACCAAGTAACAAAGATATACACTGACACCAAGTAACAAAGACATACTATTACAGCAAGTAACAATGACACACACTTTTACCCAGTAACACAGACAGACACTTACACCAAGTAACAAAGACATACATTGATACCAAGTAACACAGACACAGACTTACACCAAGTAACACAGACACACACTTACACCAAGTAACAAAGACATACACTTACACCAAGTAACACAGACATACGCTGACAACAAGTAACAATGACATACAATTACACCAAGGAACAAAGACACACACTTACACCAAGTAACACAGACATACACTGTCACCATATAGCAAAAACATGCACTGATACCCAGTAACACAGACACACACTTACACCATGTAACAAAGATATACACTGACACCAAGTAACAAAGACATGCACTGACACCAAGTCACAAAGACAGACACTGACACCCAGTAACAAAGACAAACACAGACACCCAGTAACAAAGACAAACACTGACACCAAGTAACGAAGACAGACACTGACACCCAGTAACAAAGACAGACAATGACACCAAGTAACACAGACACACACTGACACCCAGTAACACAGACACACACTTACACCAAGTAACACAGACATACACTGACACCAAGTAACAAAGACATACACTGATACCCAGTAACAAAGACACACACTTACACCAAGTAACACAGACATACACTGACACCAAGTAACAAAGAAATACACTGATACCCAGGAACACAGACACACACTTACACCAAGTAACACAGACACACACTTACACCAAGTAACAAAGACATACAATTACACCAAGTAACACAGACATACACTGACACCAAGTAACAAAGACATACAATTACACCAGGTAACAAAGACACACACTTACACCAAGTAACACAGATATACAATGGCACCAAGTAACAAATACATGCACTGACACCCAATAACACAGACACACACGGACACCAAGTAACAAAGACACACACTTACACCAAGTAACACAGACACACACTGACACCAAGTAACACAGACACACACTTACACCAAGTAACACAGACATACACTGACACCAAGTAACAAAGACATACACTGATACCCATTAACACAGACACACACTTACACCATGTCACTGAGACATACACTGACACGAAGTAACAAAGACATACAATGATACCCAGGAGCACAGACACACACTTACACCAAGTAACACAGACACACACTTACACCAAGTAAAAAAGACATCCACTGACACCAAGTAACACAGACATGCACTGACACCAAGTAACAAAGACATACACTGATACCCAGTAACACAGACACACACTGACACCCAGTTAGAAACACACACTGACACCCAGTAACACAGACACACACTGACCCCCAGTAACACAGACATACACTGACACCAAGTCACAAAGACACACACTGACACCCAGTAACAAATACATACACTGACACCAAGTCACAAAGACATACACTGATTCACAGACACACACTTACACCAAGTAACACAGAAATACACTGACACCAAGTAACAAAGACATACACTGATACCCAGTATCACAGACACACACTTACATCAATTAACAAAGACATACACTGACACCAAGTCCCAAAGACACACACTGACACCCAGTAACAAAGACATACACTGACACCAAGTCACAAAGACATACACTGATACCCAGTAACACAGACACACACTGATACCCAGTAACAAAGACATACACTGATACCAAGTCACAAAGACATACACTGATACCCAGTAACACAGAAACACACTGACACCCTGTAACAAAGACATACACTGATACAAAGTCACAAAGACATACACTGATACCCAGTAACACAGACACACACTGACACCCAGTAATAAAGACAGACACTGATACCAAGATACAAAGACATACACTGATACCCAGTAACACAGACGCACACTGACAGCAAGTAACAAAGACACACACTTACACCAAGTAACAAATACATACAATGACACCAAGTAACACAGACATACACTGACACCAAGTAACAAAGACATACAATTACACCAAGTAACAAAGACACACACTTACACCAAGTAACACAGACACACACTGACACGCAGTAACACAGACACACACTTACACCAAGTAACACAGACATACACTGCCACCAAGTAACAAAGACATACACTGATACCCAGTAACAAAGACACACACTTACACCAAGTAACACAGACATACACTGACACCAAATAACAAAGACATACACTGATACCCAGGAACACAGACACACACTTACACCAGGTAACACAGACACACACTTACACCAAGTAACAAAGACATACATTTACACCAAGTAACACAGACATACACTGACACCAAGTAACAAAGACATACAATTACACCAAGTAACAAAGACACACACTTACACCAAGTAACACAGATATACAATGGCACCAAGTAACAAATACATGCACTGACACCCAATAACACAGACACACACGGACACCAAGTAACAAAGACACACACTTACACCAAGTAACACAGACACACACTGACACCAAGTAACACAGACACACACTTACACCAAGTAACACAGACATACACTGACACCAAGTAACAAAGACATACAATGATACCCAGGAACACAGACACACACTTACACCAAGTAACACAGACACACACTTACACCAAGTAAAAAAGACATACACTTACACCAAGTAACACAGACATACACTGACACCAAGTAACAAAGACATACACTGATACCCAGTAACACAGACACACACTGACACCCTGTTAGAAACACACACTGACCCCCAGTAACACAGACACACACTGACCCCCAGTAACACAGAGATACACTGACACCAAGTCACAAAGACACACACTGACACCCAGCAACAAAGACATACACTGACACCAAGTCACAAAGACATACACTGATTCACAGACACACACTTACACCAAGTAACACAAACATACACTGACACCAAGTAACAAAGACATTCACTGATACCCAGTATCACAGACACACACTTACATCAAGTAACAAAGACATACACTGACACCTAGTCACAAAGACACACACTGACACCCAGTAACTAAGACATACACTGACATCAAGTCACAAAGACATACACTGATACCCAGGAACACAGACACACACTGATACCCAGTAACAAAGACATACACTGATACCAAGCCACAAAGACATAGACTGATACCCAGTAACACAGAAACACACTGACACCCTGGAACAAAGACATACACTGATACAACGTCACAAAGACATACACTGATACCCAGTAACACAGACACACACTGACACCCAGTAATAAAGACAGACACTGATACCAAGATACAAAGACATACGCTGATACCCAGTAACACAGACGCACACTGACAGCAAGTAACAAAGACATGCACTGACACCAAGGAACAAAGACATGCACTGACACCAAGTAACACAGACACACACGGACACCAAGTAACAAAGACACACACTTACACCAAGTAACACAGACACACACTTACACCAATTAACAAAGACATACACTGACACCAAGTAACAAAGACATACAATTACACCAAGTAACAAAGACTCACACTTAAACCAAGTAACAAAGACAGACACTGATACCCAGTAACACAGACACAAACTTACACCAAGTAACAAAGACATACACTGACACCCAGTAACACAAAGAAACACACACTGACACCAAGTAACACAGACACACACTGACACTCAGTAACAAATACATACACAGACACCAAGTAACAAAAACATACAATGACACCCAGTAACACAGACACACACGGACACCAAGTAACAAAGACACACACTTACACCAAGTAACACAGACACACACTGACACCCAATATCACAGACACACACAGGACCAAGTAACACAGACATACACTGACACCAAGTAACAAAGACATACACTGACACCGAGTAACACAGACATACACTGACACCAAGTAACACAGACACACACTGACACCCAGTAACAAAGACATACACAGACACCAAGTAACAAAGACAAACAATGACACCCATCGACACAGACACACACGGACACCTTGTAACACAGACACACACTTACACCAAGTAACGGAGACATACAATTACACGAAGTAACACAGACATACACTGACACCAAGTAACAAAGACATACAATTACACCAAGTAACAAAGACACACACTTACACCAAGTAACACAGATATACAATGGCACCAAGAAACAAAGACATGCACTTACACCATATAACACAGACACACACTGACACCAAGTAAGACAGGCACACATTTACACCAATTAACACAGACACACACTTTCACCAAGTAACAAAGACATACACTTCCACCAAGTAACACAGACATACACTGACACCAAGTAACAAAGACATACACTGATACCCAGTAACACAGAAACACACTTACACCAAGTAACAAAGACATACACTGACACCAATTAACACAGACATACACTGACACCAAGTAACAAAGACATACACTGATACCCAGTAACACAGACACACACTGACACCCAGTTAGTAACACACACTGACCACCAGTAACACAGACACACACTGACACCCAGTAACACAGACATACACAAACACCAAGTCACAAAGACACACACTGACACCCAGTAACAAAGACATACACTGACACCAAGTCACAAAGACATACACTGATACCCAATATCACAGACACACACTAACATCAAGTAACAAAGACATACCCTGACACCAAGTCACAAAGACACACACTGACACACAGTAACAAAGACATAAACTGACACCAAGTCACAAAGACATACACTGATACCCAGGAACACAGACACACACTGACACCCAGTAACAAAGACATACACTGATGCCAAGTCACAAAGACATACACTGATACCCAGTAACACAGAAACACACTGACAAGCAGTAACAAAGACATACACTGATACAACGTCACAAAGACATACACTGATACCCAGTAACACAGACACACACTGACACCCAGTAATTAAGACATACACTGATACCAATATACAAAGACATACACTGATACCCAGTAACACAGATCCACACTGACAGCAAGTAACAAAGACATGCACTGACACCAAGTAACAAAGACATGCACTGACACCAAGTAACACAGACACACACGGACACCAAGTCACAAAGACACACACTTACACCAAGTAACACAGACACACACTTACACCAAGTAACAAAGACATACAATTACAACAAGTAACACAGACATACACTGACACCAAGTAACAAAGACATACAATTACACCAAGTAACAAAGACATACACTGACACCCAGTAACACAGAGAAACAATAATAAACAGTAACAAAGACATACACAGACACCAAGTAACAAAGACATACAATGACACCCAGTAACACAGACACACACGGAAACCAAGTAACAAAGACACACACTTACACCAAGCAACACAGACACACACTGACACCCAGTAACACAGACACACACTTGACCAAGTAACACAGACATGCACTGACTCCAAGTAACAAAGACATACACCGATACCCAGTAACACAGACAGACACTTACACCAAGTAACACAGAAATACACTGACACCAAGTAACAAAGACATACACTGATACCCAGGAACACAGACACACACTTACACCAAGTAACACAGACACACACTTAGACCAAGTAACACAGACATACACTTACACCAAGTAACAGAGACATACACTGACACCAAGTAACAAATACATACAATTACACCAAGTAACAAAGACACACACTTACACCAAGTAACACAAATATACACTGGCACCAAGTAACAAAGACATGCAATGACACCCAGTAACATAGACACAGACGGACACCAAGTAACAAAGACAGACTCTGATGCCCAGTAACACAGACACACACTTACCTCAATATCAAAGACATACACTGACACCAAGTAACAAAGACATACACTTACATCAAGCAACAAAGGCATACACTGACACGATGTAACAAAGACATACACGTACACCAAGTCACAAAGACATACACTGATACCCAGCAAGACAGACACACTCTTACACCAAGTAACAAAGACAGACACTGATACCCAGTAACACAGACACACAATTACACCAAGTATCAAAGACATACACTGACACCAAGTAATAAAGACACACACTTACGCCAAGTAACACAGACCTACACTGACACCAAGTCACAAAGACATACACTGATACCCAGCAAGACAGACACACTCTTACACCAAGTAACAAAGACAGACACTGATACCCAGTAACACAGACACACAATTACACCAAGTATCAAAGACATACACTGACACCAAGTAACAAAGACATACACTTACACCAAGTCACAAAGACATGCACTGACATAAGTAACAAAGACATACACTGACACCAAGTAACACAGAGATACACTTACACCAAGTAACAAAGACACACACTTACACCAATTAACACAGACATACACTGACACCAAGTAACAAAGACAGACACTGATTGCCAGTAACACAGACACACACTTACACCAGCTCACAAAGACTCACACTTTCACCCAGTAACTAAGACAGACACTGATACCCAGTAACACAGACACACACTTACACAAAGTCACAAAGACATGCACTGACACCCAGTAACAAAGACATACACTTACACCAAGTAACAAAGACACACACTTACACCAAGTAACAAAGACAAACACTGACACCAAGTAACAAAAACATACACTGACACCAAGTAACAAAGACACAAACTTACACCAAGTAACACAGACATACACTGACACCAATTATCAAAGACATACACTGACACCAAGTAACAAATACATACACTGATACCCAGTAACAAAGATACACACTTACACCCAATAAGACAGACACACACTGACACCCAGTAACACAGACGCACACTGACACCAAGTAACACAGACATACACTGACACCAAGTAACACAGACATTCACTGACACCAAGTAACAAATACATACACTGATACCAAGTCACAAAGACATACACTGACACCAAGTAACAAAGACATACACTTACACCAAGTCACAAAGACATGCACTTGCACCAAGTTAAGAAAGACACACACTTACACCAAGTAACAGAGTCCTACACTGACACCAAGTAACAAAGACATACACTGATACCCTGCAACACAGACACACTCTTACACCAAGTAACAAAGACAGACACTGATACCCAGTAACACAGACACACACTTACACCAAGTATCAAAGACATACACTGACAGCAAGTAACAAAGACATGCACTGATACCAACTCACAAAGACATACACTTACACCAAGTAACAAAGACATACACTGACACCAAGTAACAAAGACATACACTGATATCCAGTAACACAGACACACACTTACACCAAGTAACAAAGACATACACTGACACCAAGTAGCAAAGACATACACCGACAAAAAGTAACAAAGACATACACTGATACCCAGTAACACAGGCACGCACCTACACCAAGTAACAAAGGCACACACTTACACCAAGTAACACAGACATACACTGACACCAACTAACAAAGATATATACTGACACCCAGGAACACAGATACACACTGACACCCAGTAACAAAGAGAAACACTGACACCAAGTAACAAAGACACACACTGAAACCAAGTAACACAGACATACACTGACACCAATTAACAAAGACATACACTTACACCAAGTACAAAGACATACACTGACACCAAGTAACAAAGACATGCACTTACACCAAGTAACAAAGACATACACTGATACCAAGTAACACAGAAACACACTTTCAACAAGTAACAAAGACAGACACTGATGCCCAGTAACACAGACACACACTTACCCCAAGTATCAAAGACGTACACTGACACCAAGTAACAAAGACATACACTTACACCAAGTCACAAAGACATGCACTGACACCAAGGAACAAAGACATACACTTACACCAAGTAACACAGACATACACTTACACCAAGTAACAAAGACACACACTTACATCAAGAAACACAGACATACACTGACACCAAGTAACAAAGACATACATTGAAAACCAGTAACACAGACACACACTTCCACCAAGTAACAAAGACAGAAACTGATTGCCAGTAACACAGACACACACTTACACCAAGTAACACAGACATACACTGACACCAAGTAACAATGACATACACTGATACACAGGAACACAGACACACACTTACACCAAGTAACACAGACACACACTTACACCAAGTAACAAAGACATACACTTACACCAAGTAACACAGACACACACTGACACCAAGTAACAAAGACATACAATTACACCAAGTAACAAAGACATGCACTGACACCCAGTAACACAGACACACACGGACACCAATTAAAAAAGACACACACTTACACCAAGTAACACAGACACACACTGACACCCAGTAACACAGACAATCACTTACACCAAGTAACACAGACATACACTGATAGCCAGTAACACAGACACGCACTTACACCAAGTAACACAGACATACACTGACACCAAGTAACAAAGGCATGCAATGATACCCAGGAACACAGACACACACTGACACCAAGTAACACAGACACACACTTACACCAAGTAACAAAGACATACAATTACACCAAGTAACACAGACATACACTGACACCAAGTAACAAAGACAGACACTGACACTCAGTAACACAGACACAAACTTACACCAAGTAACAAAGACATACACCGACACCCAGTAACACAGACAAACACACACTGACACCCAGTAACAGAGAGAAACACTAATAAACAGTAACAAAGACATACACAGACACCAAGTAACACAGACACACACGGACACCCAGTAACAAAGACATACACTGACACTAAGTCACAAAGACACACACTGACACCCAGTAACAAACACTTACACTGACACCAAGTCACAAAGACATACACTGATACCCATTAACACAGACACACACTTACACCAAGTAACACAGACATACACTGACACCAAGTAACAAATACATACACCGATACCCAGTAACACAGACACACTCTTACACGAAGTAACAAAGCAAGACACTGATACCCAGTAACACAGACACACACTTACACCAAGTAACAAAGACATACACTGACACCCAGTAACAAAGACATACACTGACACCAAGTAACAAAGACATACACTGATACCCATTAACACAGACACACACTTATACCAAGTAACAAAGACATACACTGACACTAAGTCACAAAGACACACACTGACACACAGTCACAAAGACATACACTGACACCAAGTCACAAAGACATACACTGATACCCAGTAACACAGACACACACTTACACCAAGTAACACAGACAGACACTGACACCAAGTAACAAAGACATACACCGATACCCAGTAACACAGACACACTCTTACACCAAGTAACAAAGAAAGACACTGATACCCAGTAACACAGACACACACTTACACCAAGTAACAAAGACATACACTGACACAAAGTAACAAAGACATACACTGACAACCAGTAACACAGACACACACGGATACCAAATAACGAAGACACACACTTACACCAAGTAACACAGACACACACTGACACCCAGTAACACAGACACACACTTACACCAAGTAACACAGACATACACTGACACCAAGTAACAAAGACAAACACTGATACCCAGTAACACAGACACACACTTAGATCAAGTAACACAGACATAGACTGACACCAAGTAACAAAGACATACACTGATAACCAGGAACACAGACACACACTTACACCAAGTAACACAGTCACACACTTACACCAAGTAACAAAGACATACACTTACACCAAGTAACACAGACATACACTGACACCAAGTAACAAAGACATACAATTACACCAAGTCACAAAGACATTCACTGATAACCAGTAAAACAGACACAAACTTAATCTAAGTAACACAGACTTACACTGACACCAAGTAACAAAGACATACACTGATACCCAGTAACACAGACACACACTTACACCAAGTAACAAAGACAGACACTGATACCCTGTAACACAGACACACACTTACACCAAGTAACAAAGACACACACTGACACCCAGTAACACAGACACACATTTACACCAAGTAACACAGACATACACTGACACCCAGTAACGCTGACACACATGGACACCAAGTAACAAAGACACACACTTACACCAAGTAGCACAGACACACACTGACACCCAGTAACACAGACACACATTTACACCAAGTAACACAGACATACACTGACACCAAGTAACAAAGACATACATTGATACCCAGTAACACAGACACACACTTACACCAAGTAACACAGGCATGCACTGATACCCAGGAATACAGACACACACTTACACCAAGTAGCAAAGACATACACTTACACCAAGTAACACAGACATACACTGACACCAAGTAACAAAGACATACAATTACACCAAGTAACAAAGACACACACTTACACCAAGTAACACAGTTATACACTGGCACCAAGTAACAAAGACATGCAATGACACCCAGTAACACAGACACACACGGACACCAAGTAACCAAGACACACACTTACACCAAGTAACACAGACACACACTGACACCAAGTAACACAGACATTCACTGACACCAAGTAACAAATACATACACTGATACCAAGTCACAAAGACATACACTGACACCAAGTAACAAAGACATACACTTACACCAAGTCACAAAGACATGCACTTGCACCAAGTTAAGAAAGACACACACTTACACCAAGTAACAGAGTCCTACACTGACACCAAGTAACAAAGACATACACTGATACCCTGCAACACAGACACACTCTTACACCAAGTAACAAAGACAGACACTGATACCCAGTAACACAGACACACACTTACACCAAGTATCAAAGACATACACTGACAGCAAGTAACAAAGACATGCACTGATACCAACTCACAAAGACATACACTTACACCAAGTAACAAAGACATACACTGACACCAAGTAACAAAGACATACACTGATATCCAGTAACACAGACACACACTTACACCAAGTAACAAAGACATACACTGACACCAAGTAGCAAAGACATACACCGACAAAAAGTAACAAAGACATACACTGATACCCAGTAACACAGGCACGCACCTACACCAAGTAACAAAGGCACACACTTACACCAAGTAACACAGACATACACTGACACCAACTAACAAAGATATATACTGACACCCAGGAACACAGATACACACTGACACCCAGTAACAAAGAGAAACACTGACACCAAGTAACAAAGACACACACTGAAACCAAGTAACACAGACATACACTGACACCAATTAACAAAGACATACACTTACACCAAGTACAAAGACATACACTGACACCAAGTAACAAAGACATGCACTTACACCAAGTAACAAAGACATACACTGATACCAAGTAACACAGAAACACACTTTCAACAAGTAACAAAGACAGACACTGATGCCCAGTAACACAGACACACACTTACCCCAAGTATCAAAGACGTACACTGACACCAAGTAACAAAGACATACACTTACACCAAGTCACAAAGACATGCACTGACACCAAGGAACAAAGACATACACTTACACCAAGTAACACAGACATACACTTACACCAAGTAACAAAGACACACACTTACATCAAGAAACACAGACATACACTGACACCAAGTAACAAAGACATACATTGAAAACCAGTAACACAGACACACACTTCCACCAAGTAACAAAGACAGAAACTGATTGCCAGTAACACAGACACACACTTACACCAAGTAACACAGACATACACTGACACCAAGTAACAATGACATACACTGATACACAGGAACACAGACACACACTTACACCAAGTAACACAGACACACACTTACACCAAGTAACAAAGACATACACTTACACCAAGTAACACAGACACACACTGACACCAAGTAACAAAGACATACAATTACACCAAGTAACAAAGACAAACACTTACACCAAGTAACACAGATATACACTGGCAACAAGTAACAAAGACATGCACTGACACCCAGTAACACAGACACACACGGACACCAATTAAAAAAGACACACACTTACACCAAGTAACACAGACACACACTGACACCCAGTAACACAGACAATCACTTACACCAAGTAACACAGACATACACTGATAGCCAGTAACACAGACACGCACTTACACCAAGTAACACAGACATACACTGACACCAAGTAACAAAGGCATGCAATGATACCCAGGAACACAGACACACACTGACACCAAGTAACACAGACACACACTTACACCAAGTAACAAAGACATACAATTACACCAAGTAACACAGACATACACTGACACCAAGTAACAAAGACAGACACTGACACTCAGTAACACAGACACAAACTTACACCAAGTAACAAAGACATACACCGACACCCAGTAACACAGACAAACACACACTGACACCCAGTAACAGAGAGAAACACTAATAAACAGTAACAAAGACATACACAGACACCAAGTAACACAGACACACACGGACACCCAGTAACAAAGACATACACTGACACTAAGTCACAAAGACACACACTGACACCCAGTAACAAACACTTACACAGACACCAAGTCACAAAGACATACACTGATACCCATTAACACAGACACACACTTACACCAAGTAACACAGACATACACTGACACCAAGTAACAAATACATACACCGATACCCAGTAACACAGACACACTCTTACACGAAGTAACAAAGCAAGACACTGATACCCAGTAACACAGACACACACTTACACCAAGTAACAAAGACATACACTGACACCCAGTAACAAAGACATACACTGACACCAAGTAACAAAGACATACACTGATACCCATTAACACAGACACACACTTATACCAAGTAACAAAGACATACACTGACACTAAGTCACAAAGACATACACTGACACCAAGTCACAAAGACATACACTGATACCCAGTAACACAGACACACACTTACACCAAGTAACACAGACAGACACTGACACCAAGTAACAAAGACATACACTGATACCCAGTAACACAGACACACTCTTACACCAAGTAACAAAGAAAGACACTGATACCCAGTAACACAGACACACACTTACACCAAGTAACAAAGACATACACTGACACAAAGTAACAAAGACATACACTGACAACCAGTAACACAGACACACACGGATACCAAATAACGAAGACACACACTTACACCAAGTAACACAGACACACACTGACATCCAGTAACACAGACACACACTTACACCAAGTAACACAGACATACACTGACACCAAGTAACAAAGACAAACACTGATACCCAGTAACACAGACACACACTTAGATCAAGTAACACAGACATAGACTGACACCAAGTAACAAAGACATACACTGATAACCAGGAACACAGACACACACTTACACCAAGTAACACAGTCACACACTTACACCAAGTAACAAAGACATACACTTACACCAAGTAACACAGACATACACTGACACCAAGTAACAAAGACATACAATTACACCAAGTCACAAAGACATTCACTGATAACCAGTAAAACAGACAAAAACTTAATCTAAGTAACACAGACTTACACTGACACCAAGTAACAAAGACATACACTGATACCCAGTAACACAGACACACACTTACACCAAGTAACAAAGACAGACACTGACACCCAGTAACACAGACACACATTTACACCAAGTAACACAGACATACACTGACACCCAGTAACGCTGACACACATGGACACCAAGTAACAAAGACACACACTTACACCAAGTAGCACAGACACACACTGACACCCAGTAACACAGACACACATTTACACCAAGTAACACAGACATACACTGACACCAAGAAACAAAGACATACATTGATACCCAGTAACACAGACACACACTTACACCAAGTAACACAGGCATGCACTGATACCCAGGAATACAGACACACACTTACACCAAGTAGCAAAGACATACACTTACACCAAGTAACACAGACATACACTGACACCAAGTAACAAAGACATACAATTACACCAAGTAACAAAGACACACACTTACACCAAGTAACACAGTTATACACTGGCACCAAGTAACAAAGACATGCAATGACACCCAGTAACACAGACACACACGGACACCAAGTAACCAAGACACACACTTACACCAAGTAACACAGACACACACTGACACCCAGTAACACAGACACACACTTACACCAAGTAACACAGACATACACTGACACCAAGTAACAAAGACATACACTGATACCCAGTAACACAGACACACACTTACACCAAGTAACACAGACATACACTGACACCAAGTCACAAAGACATACACTGATACCCAGTAACACAGACACACACTTACACCAAGTAACACAGACATACACTGACACCAAGTAACAAAGACATACACTGATACCCAGTATCACAGACACACACTTACACCAAGTAACAAAGACATACAGTGACACCAAGTCACAAAGACACACACTGACACCATTCACAAATACATACACTGATACCCAGGAACACAGACACACACTGACAACCAGTAACAAAGACATACACTGATACCAAGTCACCAAGACATACACTGATACCCAGTAACACAGACACACACTGACACCCAGTAACACAGACACACACTGACACCAAGTAACAAAGACACGCACTGACACCAAGTAACAAAGACATAAACTTACACCAAGTAACAAAGACACACACTTACACCAAGTAACACAGACATACACTGACACCAAGTCACAAAGACATACACTGACACCAAGTAACAAAGTCAAACACTTACACCAAGTAACAAAGACAGACAATTACACCAAGTAACAAAGATATACACTTACACCAAGTATTTTGACATACACTGACACCAAGTAACAAAGACATACACTGATACCCAGTAACACAGACACACACTTACACCAAGTAACACAGACATACACTGACACCAAGACACAAAGACATACACTGATACCCAGGAATACAGACACACACTTACACCAAGTAACACAGACACACACTTACACCAAGTAACAAAGACATACACTTACACCAGGTAACACAGACATACACTGACACCAAGTAACAAAGACATACAATTACACCAAGTAACAAAGACACGCACTTTAACCAAGTAACACAGATATACACTGGCAACAAGTAACAAAGACATGCACTGACACCCAGTAACACAGACACACAAGGACACCAAGTAACAAAGACACACACTTACACCAAGTAACACAGACACACACTGACACCCAGTAACACAGACACACACTTACACCAAGTAAGACAGACATACACTGACACCATGTAACAAAGACATACACTGATACCCAGTTACACAGACACACACGTACACCAAGTAACACAGACATGCACTGACACCAAGTAACTAAGACATACAATGATACCCAGGAACACAGACACACACTTACACCAAGTAACAAAGACATACACTGACACCAAGTAACGACGACATACAATTACACCAAGTAACAAAGACTCACACTTACACCAAGGAACAAAGGCATACACTTACACCAAGTAACACAGACATACACTGACACCAAGTAACGACGACATACAATTACACCAAGTAACAAAGACTCACACTTACACCAAGGAACAAAGGCAGACACTGATACCCAGTAAAACAGACACAAACTTACACCAAGTAACAAAGACATACACTGACACCCAGTAACACAAACAAACACACACTGACACGCAGTAACACAGAGAAACACTAATAAACAGTAACAAAGACATGCACAGACACCAAGTAACAAAGACACACACTGACACCCAGTAACAAAGACATACACTAACACAAAGTAACAAAGACATACACTGATAACCAGGAACACAGACACACACTTACACCAAGTAACAAAGACACACACTGACACCCAGTAACACAGACACACATTTACACCAAGTAACACAGACATACACTGACACCCAGTAACGCTGACACACATGGACACCAAGTAACAAAGACACACACTTACACCAAGTAGCACAGACACACACTGACACCCAGTAACACAGACACACATTTACACCAAGTAACACAGACATACACTGACACCAAGTAACAAAGACATACATTGATACCCAGTAACACAGACACACACTTACACCAAGTAACACAGGCATGCACTGATACCCAGGAATACAGACACACACTTACACCAAGTAGCAAAGACATACACTTACACCAAGTAACACAGACATACACTGACACCAAGTAACAAAGACATACAATTACACCAAGTAACAAAGACACACACTTACTCCAAGTAACACAGTTATACAATGGCACCAAGTAACAAAGACATGCAATGACACCCAGTAACACAGACACACACGGACACCAAGTAACCAAGACACACACTTACACCAAGTAACACAGACACACACTGACACCCAGTAACACAGACACACACTTACACCAAGTAACACAGACATACACTGACACCAAGTAACAAAGACATACACTGATACCCAGTAACACAGACACACACTTACACCAAGTAACACAGACATACACTGACACCAAGTCACAAAGACATACACTGATACCCAGTAACACAGACACACACTTACACCAAGTAACACAGACATACACTGACACCAAGTAACAAAGACATACACTGATACCCAGTATCACAGACACACACTTACACCAAGTAACAAAGACATACAGTGACACCAAGTCACAAAGACACACACTGACACCATTCACAAATACATACACTGATACCCAGGAACACAGACACACACTGACAACCAGTAACAAAGACATACACTGATACCAAGTCACCAAGACATACACTGATACCCAGTAACACAGACACACACTGACACCCAGTAACACAGACACACACTGACACCAAGTAACAAAGACACGCACTGACACCAAGTAACAAAGACATAAACTTACACCAAGTAACAAAGACACACACTTACACCAAGTAACACAGACATACACTGACACCAAGTCACAAAGCCATACACTGACACCAAGTAACAAAGACAAACACTTACACCAAGTAACAAAGACAGACAATTACACCAAGTAACAAAGATATACACTTACACCAAGTATTTTGACATACACTGACACCAAGTAACAAAGACATACACTGATACCCAGTAACACAGACACACACTTACACCAAGTAACACAGACATACACTGACACCAAGTCACAAAGACATACACTGATACCCAGGAATACAGACACACACTTACACCAAGTAACACAGACACACACTTACACCAAGTAACAAAGACATACACTTACACCAGGTAACACAGACATACACTGACACCAAGTAACAAAGACATACAATTACACCAAGTAACAAAGACACGCACTTTAACCAAGTAACACAGATATACACTGGCAACAAGTAACAAAGACATGCACTGACACCCAGTAACACAGACACACAAGGACACCAAGTAACAAAGACACACACTTACACCAAGTAACACAGACACACACTGACACCCAGTAACACAGACACACACTTACACCAAGTAAGACAGACATACACTGACACCATGTAACAAAGACATACACTGATACGCAGTTACACAGACACACACTTACACCAAGTAACACAGACATGCACTGACACCAAGTAACTAAGACATACAATGATACCCAGGAACAAAGACACACACTTACACCAAGTAACAAAGACATACACTGACACCAAGTAACGACGACATACAATTACACCAAGTAACAAAGACTCACACTTACACCAAGGAACAAAGGCATACACTTACACCAAGTAACACAGACATACACTGACACCAAGTAACGACGACATACAATTACACCAAGTAACAAAGACTCACACTTACACCAAGGAACAAAGGCAGACACTGATACCCAGTAAAACAGACACAAACTTACACCAAGTAACAAAGACATACACTGACACCCAGTAACACAAACAAACACACACTGACACGCAGTAACACAGAGAAACACTAATAAACAGTAACAAAGACATGCACAGACACCAAGTAACACAGACACACACTGACACCCAGTAACAAAGACATATAATGACACCAAGTCGCAAAGACATACACTGATACCCAGGAACACAGACACACACTGACACCAAGTCTCAAAGACATACACTGATACCAAGTCACAAAGACATACACTGATACCCAGTAACACAGACACACACTGACACCAAGTAACAAAGATATACACTGACACCAAGTAAAAAAGACATACACTTGCACCAAGTAACAAAGACAGACAATTACACCAAGTAACAAAGACATACACTTACACCAAGTATTTTGACATACACTGACACCAAGTAACAAAGACATACACCGACACCAAGTCACAAAGACATACACTGATAAGCAGTAACACAGACAGACACTTACTCCAAGTAACACAGACACACACTTACAACAAGTAACAAAGACATACACTGACACCCAGTAACAAAGACATACACTGACACCAAGTAACAAAGACATACACTGATACCCAGTAACACAGACACACACTTACACCAAGTAACAAAGAAACACTGATACCCAGTAACATAGACACACACATACACCAAGTAACATAGACACACACTGACCCCCAGTAACAAAGACATTCACTGACACCAAGTAACAAAGACACACACTTACACCAAGTAACACAGACATACACTAACACAAAGTAACAAAGACATACACTGATAACCAGGAACACAGACACACACTTACACCAAGTAACACAGACACACACTTACACCAAGTAACAAAGACATACACTTACACCAAGTAACACAGACAAACACTGACACCAAGTAACGACGACATGCAATTACACCAAGTAACAAAGACTCACACTTACACCAAGGAACAAAGGCATACACTTACACCAAGTAACACAGACATACACTGACACCAAGTAACGACGAAATACAATTACACCAAGTAACAAAGACTCACACTTACACCAAGGAACAAAGGCAGGCACTGATACCCAGTAAAACAGACACAAACTTACACCAAGTAACAAAGACATACACTGACACCCAGTAACACAAGCAAACACACACTGACACGCAGTAACACAGAGAAACACTAATAAACAGTAACAAAGACATGCACAGACACCAAGTAACACAGACACACACTGACATCCAGTAACAAAGACATATAATGACACCAAGTCGCAAAGACATACACTGATACCCAGGAACACAGACACACACTGACAGCAAGTCTCAAAGACATACACTGATACCAAGTCACAAAGACATACACTGGTACCCAGTAACACAGACACACACTGACACCAAGTAGCAAAGATATACACTGACACCAAGTAAAAAAGACATACACTTGCACCAAGTAACAAAGACAGACAATTACACCAAGTAACAAAGACATACACTTACACCAAGTATTTTGACATACACTGACACCAAGTAACAAAGACATACACCGACACCAAGTCACAAAGACATACACTGATAAGCAGCAACACAGACAGACACTTCCTCCAAGTAACACAGACACACACTTACAACAAGTAACAAAGACATACACTGACACCCAGTAACAAAGACATACACTGACACCAAGTAACAAAGACATACACTGATACCCAGTAACACAGACACACACTTACACCAAGTAACAAAGAAACACTGATACCCAGTAACATAGACACACACATACACCAAGTAACATAGACACACACTGACACCCAGTAACAAAGACATTCACTGACACCAAGTCACAAAGACATACACTGATACCCTGTAACACAGACACACACTTACACCAAGTAACACAGACATGCACTGACACCAAGTAACAAAGACATACACTGATACCCAGTAACACAGACACTCTCTTACACCAAGTAACAAAGAAAGACACTGATACCCAGTAGCACAGACACACACTTACACCAAGTAACAAAGACATACACTGACACCCAGTAACAAAGACATACACTGACAACCAGTAACACAGACACACATGGACACCAAGTAACGAAGACACACACTTACACCAAGTAACACAGACACACACTGACACCCAGTAACAAAGGCACACACTTACACCAAGTGACACAGACATACACTGACACCAAGTAACAAAGACAAACAATGATACCCAGTGACACAGACACACACTGACATCAAGTAACAAAGACATACACTGACACAAATTAACAAAGACATACACTGATAACCAGGAACACAGACACACACTTACACCAAGTAACACAGACACACACTTACACCAAGTAACAAAGACATACACTTACACCAAGTAACACAGACAAACACTGATACCAAGTAACAAAGACATACAATTACACCAAGTCACAAAGACATACACTGATACCCAGTAACACAGACACACACTTACACCAAGTAACAAAGACAGACACTGATACCCTGTAACACAGACACACACTTACACCAAGTAACAAAGACATACACTGACACCCAGTAACAAAGACATACACTGACACCCAGTAACGCAGACACACATGGACACCAGGTAACAAAGACACACACTAACACCAAGTAACACAGACACACACTGACACCCAGTAACACAGACACACATTTACACCAAGTAACACAGACATACAATGACACCAAGTAACACAGACATACACTGATACCCAGGAATACAGACACACACTTACACCAAGTAACAAAGACATACAATTACACCAAGTAACAAAGACACACACTTACACCAAGTAACACAGTTATACACTGGCACCAAGTAACAAAGACATGCACTGACAACCAGTAACACAGACACACAGGGACACCAAGTAACCAAGACACACAATTACACCAAGTAACAAAGACATACACTGACACCAAGTAACGACGACATACAATTACACCAAGTAACAAAGACTCACACTTACACCAAGGAACAAAGGCATACACTTACACCAAGTAACACAGACATACACTGACACCAAGTAACGACGACATACAATTACACCAAGTAACAAAGACTCACACTTACACCAAGGAACAAAGGCAGACACTGATACCCAGTAAAACAGACACAAACTTACACCAAGTAACAAAGACATACACTGACACCCAGTAACACAAACAAACACACACTGACACGCAGTAACACAGAGAAACACTAATAAACAGTAACAAAGACATGCACAGACACCAAGTAACACAGACACACACTGACACCCAGTAACAAAGACATATAATGACACCAAGTCGCAAAGACATACACTGATACCCAGGAACACAGACACACACTGACACCAAGTCTCAAAGACATACACTGATACCAAGTCACAAAGACATACACTGATACCCAGTAACACAGACACACACTGACACCAAGTAACAAAGATATACACTGACACCAAGTAAAAAAGACATACACTTGCACCAAGTAACAAAGACAGACAATTACACCAAGTAACAAAGACATACACTTACACCAAGTATTTTGACATACACTGACACCAAGTAACAAAGACATACACCGACACCAAGTCACAAAGACATACACTGATAAGCAGTAACACAGACAGACACTTACTCCAAGTAACACAGACACACACTTACAACAAGTAACAAAGACATACACTGACACCCAGTAACAAAGACATACACTGACACCAAGTAACAAAGACATACACTGATACCCAGTAACACAGACACACACTTACACCAAGTAACAAAGAAACACTGATACCCAGTAACATAGACACACACATACACCAAGTAACATAGACACACACTGACCCCCAGTAACAAAGACATTCACTGACACCAAGTAACAAAGACACACACTTACACCAAGTAACACAGACATACACTAACACAAAGTAACAAAGACATACACTGATAACCAGGAACACAGACACACACTTACACCAAGTAACACAGACACACACTTACACCAAGTAACAAAGACATACACTTACACCAAGTAACACAGACAAACACTGACACCAAGTAACGACGACATGCAATTACACCAAGTAACAAAGACTCACACTTACACCAAGGAACAAAGGCATACACTTACACCAAGTAACACAGACATACACTGACACCAAGTAACGACGAAATACAATTACACCAAGTAACAAAGACTCACACTTACACCAAGGAACAAAGGCAGGCACTGATACCCAGTAAAACAGACACAAACTTACACCAAGTAACAAAGACATACACTGACACCCAGTAACACAAGCAAACACACACTGACACGCAGTAACACAGAGAAACACTAATAAACAGTAACAAAGACATGCACAGACACCAAGTAACACAGACACACACTGACATCCAGTAACAAAGACATATAATGACACCAAGTCGCAAAGACATACACTGATACCCAGGAACACAGACACACACTGACAGCAAGTCTCAAAGACATACACTGATACCAAGTCACAAAGACATACACTGGTACCCAGTAACACAGACACACACTGACACCAAGTAGCAAAGATATACACTGACACCAAGTAAAAAAGACATACACTTGCACCAAGTAACAAAGACAGACAATTACACCAAGTAACAAAGACATACACTTACACCAAGTATTTTGACATACACTGACACCAAGTAACAAAGACATACACCGACACCAAGTCACAAAGACATACACTGATAAGCAGCAACACAGACAGACACTTCCTCCAAGTAACACAGACACACACTTACAACAAGTAACAAAGACATACACTGACACCCAGTAACAAAGACATACACTGACACCAAGTAACAAAGACATACACTGATACCCAGTAACACAGACACACACTTACACCAAGTAACAAAGAAACACTGATACCCAGTAACATAGACACACACATACACCAAGTAACATAGACACACACTGACACCCAGTAACAAAGACATTCACTGACACCAAGTCACAAAGACATACACTGATACCCTGTAACACAGACACACACTTACACCAAGTAACACAGACATGCACTGACACCAAGTAACAAAGACATACACTGATACCCAGTAACACAGACACTCTCTTACACCAAGTAACAAAGAAAGACACTGATACCCAGTAGCACAGACACACACTTACACCAAGTAACAAAGACATACACTGACACCCAGTAACAAAGACATACACTGACAACCAGTAACACAGACACACATGGACACCAAGTAACGAAGACACACACTTACACCAAGTAACACAGACACACACTGACACCCAGTAACAAAGGCACACACTTACACCAAGTGACACAGACATACACTGACACCAAGTAACAAAGACAAACAATGATACCCAGTGACACAGACACACACTGACATCAAGTAACAAAGACATACACTGACACAAATTAACAAAGACATACACTGATAACCAGGAACACAGACACACACTTACACCAAGTAACACAGACACACACTTACACCAAGTAACAAAGACATACACTTACACCAAGTAACACAGACAAACACTGATACCAAGTAACAAAGACATACAATTACACCAAGTCACAAAGACATACACTGATACCCAGTAACACAGACACACACTTACACCAAGTAACAAAGACAGACACTGATACCCTGTAACACAGACACACACTTACACCAAGTAACAAAGACATACACTGACACCCAGTAACAAAGACATACACTGACACCCAGTAACGCAGACACACATGGACACCAGGTAACAAAGACACACACTAACACCAAGTAACACAGACACACACTGACACCCAGTAACACAGACACACATTTACACCAAGTAACACAGACATACAATGACACCAAGTAACACAGACATACACTGATACCCAGGAATACAGACACACACTTACACCAAGTAACAAAGACATACAATTACACCAAGTAACAAAGACACACACTTACACCAAGTAACACAGTTATACACTGGCACCAAGTAACAAAGACATGCACTGACAACCAGTAACACAGACACACAGGGACACCAAGTAACCAAGACACACAATTACACCAAGTAACACAGACACACATTGACACCCAGTAACACAGACACACACTTACACCAAGTAACACAGACATACACTGACACCAAGTGACAAAGATATACACTGATACCCAGTAACACAGACACACACTTACACCAAGTAACACAGACATACACTGACACCAAGTAACAAAGACATACACTGATACCCAGTATCACAGACACACACTTACACCAAGTAACAAAGACATACAGTGACACCAAGTCACAAAGACACACACTGACACCCAGTAACAAAGACATACACTGACACCAAGTCACCAAGACATACACTGATACCCAGTAACACAGAGACACACTGACACCCAGTAACAAAGGCATACACTGATAACAAGTCACAAAGACATACACTGATACCCAGTAACACAGACACACACTGGCAACAAGTAACAAAGACATGCACTGACACCCAGTAACACAGACACACACGGACACCAAGTAACAAAGACACACACTTACACCAAGTAACACAGACACACACTGACACCCAGTAACACAGACACTCACTTACACCAAGTAAGACATACATACACTGACTCCAAGTAACAAAGACATACACTGATACCCAGTAACACAGACACACACTTACACCAAGTAACACAGACATGCACTGACACCAAGTAACAAAGACAAACAATGATACCCATGAACACAGACACACAGTTACACCAAGTAACACAGACACACACTTACACCAAGTAACAAAGACATACACTTACACCAAGTAACACAGACATAGACTGACACCAAGTAACGAAGACATACAATTACACCAAGTAACAAAGACTCACACTTACACCAAGTAACAAAGACAGACACTGATACCCAGTAACACAGACACAAACTTACACCAAGTAACTAAGACATACACTGACACCCAGTAACACAAACAAACACACACTGACACGCAGTAACACAGAGAAACACTAATAATCAGTAACAAAGACATACACTGACACCAAGTAACACAGACACACACTGACACACAGTAACAAAGACATACAGTGACACCAAGTCACAAAGACGTACACTGATACCAAGTCACAAAGACATACACTGTTACCCAGTAACACAGACACTCACTGACACCTAGTAACAAAGACAGACAATTACACCAAGTCACAAAGACAGACACTTACACCAAGTATTTTGACATACACTGACACCAAGTAACAAAGACATACACTGATACCCAGTAACACAGACACGCACTTACACCAAGTAACAAAGACATACACTGACACCCAGTAACAAAGACATACACTGACACCCAGTAACGCAGACACACATGGACACCAAGTAACAAAGACACACACTTACACCAAGTAACACAGACACACACTGACACCCAGTAACACAGACACACATTTACACCAAGTAACGCAGACATACACTGACACCAAGTAACAAAGACATACACTGATACCCAGTAACACAGACACACACTTACACCAAGTAACACAGACATACACTGATACCCAGGAATACAGACACACACTTACACCAAGTAACAAAGACATACAATTACACCAAGTAACAAAGACACACACTGACACCAAGTAACACAGTTATACACTGGCACCAAGTAACAAAGACATAGACTGACACCAAGTAACGAAGACATACAATTACACCAAGTAACACAGTTATACACTGGCACCAAGTAACAAAGACATAGACTGACACCCAGTAACACAGACACACACGGACACCAAGTAACCAAGACACACACTTACACCAAATAACAAAGACACACACTGACACCCAGTAACACAGACACACACTTACACCAAGTAACACAGACATACACTGACACCAAGTAACAAAGACACACACTTACACCAAGTAACACAGACACACACTGACACCCAGTAACACAGACACACATTTACACCAAGTAACGCAGACATACACTGACACCAAGTAACAAAGACATACACTGATACCCAGTAACACAGACACACACTTACACCAAGTCACACAGACATACACTGATACCCAGGAATACAGACACACACTTACACCTAGTAACAAAGACAGACAATTACACCAAGTAACAAAGACATACACTTACAACAAGTATTTTGACATACACTGACACCAAGTAACAAAGACATACACTGATACCCAGTAACACAGACACGCACTTACACCAAGTAACAAAGACATACACTGACACCCAGTAATAAAGACATACACTGACACCCAGTAACGCAGACACACATGGACACCAAGTAACAAAGACACACACTTACACCAAGTAACACAGACACACACTGACACCCAGTAACACAGACACACATTTACACCAAGTAACGCAGACATACACTGACACCAAGTAACAAAGGCATACACTGATACCCAGTAACACAGACACACACTTACACCAAGTAACACAGACATACACTGATACCCAGGAATACAGACACACACTTACACCAAGTAACAAAGACATACAATTACACCAAGTAACAAAGACACACACTGACACCAAGTAACACAGTTATACACTGGCACCAAGTAACAAAGACATAGACTGACACCAAGTAACGAAGACATACAATTACACCAAGTAACACAGTTATACACTGGCACCAAGTAACAAAGACATAGACTGACACCCAGTAACACAGACACACACGGACACCAAGTAACCAAGACACACACTTACACCAAGTAACACAGACACACACTGACACCCAGTAACACAGACACACACTTACACTAAGTAACTCAGACACACACTGACACCAAGTAACAAAGACACACACTTACACCAAGTAACACAGACACACACTGACACCCAGTAACACAGACACACATTTACACCAAGTAACGCAGACATACACTGACACCAAGTAACAAAGACATACACTGATACCCAGTAACACAGAAACACACTTACACCAAGTCACACAGACATACACTGATACCCAGGAATACAGACACACACTTACACCTAGTAACAAAGACAGACAATTACACCAAGTAACAAAGACATACACTTACACCAAGTATTTTGACATACACTGACACCAAGTAACAAAGACATACACTGATACCCAGTAACACAGACACGCACTTACACCAAGTAACAAAGACATACACTGACACCCAGTAACAAAGACATACACTGACACCCAGTAACGCAGACACACATGGACACCAAGTAACAAAGACACACACTTACACCAAGTAACACAGACACACACTGACACCCAGTAACACAGACACACATTTACACCAAGTAACAAAGACATACACTGACACCAAGTAACAAAGACATACACTGATACGCAGTAACACAGACACACACTTACACCAAGTAACACAGACATACACTGATACCCAGGAATACAGACACACACTTACACCAAGTAACAAAGACATACAATTACACCAAGTAACAAAGACACACACTGACACCAAGTAACACAGTTATACACTGGCACCAAGTAACAAAGACATAGACTGACACCAAGTAACGAAGACATACAATTACACCAAGTAACACAGTTATACACTGGCACCAAGTAACAAAGACATAGACTGACACCCAGTAACACAGACACACACGGACACCAAGTAACCAAGACACACACTTACACCAAGTAACACAGACACACACTGACACCCAGTAACACAGACACACACTTACACCAAGTAACACAGACATACACTGACACCAAGTAACAACGACACACACTTACACCAAGTAACACAGACACACACTGACACCCAGTAACACAGACACACATTTACACCAAGTAACGCAGACATACACTGACACCAAGTAACAAAGACATACACTGATACCCAGTAACACAGACACACACTTACACCAAGTCACACAGACATACACTGATACCCAGGAATACAGACACACACTTACACCAAGTAACAAAGACATACAATTACACCAAGTAACAAAGACACACACTGACACCAAGTAACACAGTTATACACTGGCACCAAGTAACAAAGACATAGACTGACACCAAGTAACGAAGACATACAATTACACCAAGTAACACAGTTATACACTGGCACCAAGTAACAAAGACATAGACTGACACCCAGTAACACAGACACACACGGACACCAAGTAACCAAGACACACACTTACACCAAGTAACACAGACACACACTGACACCCAGTAACACAGACACACACTTACACCAAGTAAAACAGACATACACTGACACCAAGTAACAAAGACATACACTGATACCCAGTAACACAGACACACACTTACACCAAGTAACACAGAAATACACTGAAACCAAGTGACAAAGATATACACTGATACCCAGTAACATAGACACACACTTACACCAAGTAACACAGACATACACTGACACCAAGTAACAAAGACATACACTGATACCCTGTGTCACAGACACACACTTACACCAAGTAACAAAGACATACAGTGACACCAAGTCACAAAGACACACACTGACACCCAGTAACAAAGTCATACACTGACACCAAATCACAAAGACATACACTGATACCCAGGAACACAGACACACACTGACAACCAGTAACAAAGACATACACTGATACCAAGTCACAAAGACATACACTGATACCCAGTAACACAGACACACACTGACACCGAGTAACAAAGGCATACACTGATAACAAGTCACAAAGACATACACTGATACCCAGTAACACAGACACACACAGACACCAAGAAACAAAGACACGCACTGACACCAAGTAACAACGACATACACTTACACCAAGTAACAAAGACACACACTTACACCAAGTAATACAGACATACACTGACACCAAGTAACAAAGACATGCACTGACACCAAGTAACAAAGACATACACTTGCACCTGGTAACAAAGACAGACAATTACACCAAGTAACAAAGACATACACTTACACCAAGTATTTTGACATACACTGACACCAAGTAACAAAGACATACACTGATACCCAGTAACACAGACACACAATTACACCAAGTAACACAGACATACACTGACACCAAGTAACAAAGACATACACTGATACCCAGGCATACAGACACACACTTACACTAAGTAACACAGACACACACTTACACCAGGTAACAAAGACATACACTTACACCAAGTAACACAGACATACACTGACACCAAGTAACAAAGACATACAATTACACCAAGTAACAAAGACACACAATTAAACCAAGTAACACAGATATACACTGGCAACAATTAACAAAGACATGCACTGACACCCAGTAACACAGACACACACGGACACCAAGTAACAAAGACACACACTTACACCAAGTAACACAGACACACACTGACACCCAGTAACACAGACACACACTTACACCAAGTAAGACAGACATACACTGACACCAAGTAACAAAGACATACCCGGATACCCAGTAACACAGACACACACTTACACCAAGTAACACAGACATGCACTGACACCAAGTAACAAAGACATACAATGATACCCAGGAACACAGACACACACTTACTCCAAGTAACAAAGACATACACTTACACCAAGTAACACAGACATAGACTGACACCAAGTAACGAAGACATACAATTACACCAAATAACAAAGACTCACACTTACACCAAGTAACAAAGACAGACACTGATACCCAGTAACACAGACACAAACTTACACCAAGTAACAAAGACATACACTGACAGACAGTAACACAAACAAACACACACTGACACGCAGTAACACATTGAAACACAAATAATCAGTAACAAAGACATACACTGACACGACGTAACACAGTCACACACTGACACACAGTAACAAAGACATACACTGACACCAATTCACAAAGACGTACACTGATACCAAGTCACAAAGACATACACTGATACCCAGTAACACAGACACACACTGACACCAAGTAACAAACACAGACAATTACACCAAGTAACAAAGACATACACTTACACCAAGTATTTTGACATACACTGACACCAAGTAACAAAGACATACACTGACACCAAGTCACAAAGACACACACTGACACCCTGTAACAAAGACATACACTGACACCAAGTCACAAAGACATACACTGATAAGCAGTAACACAGACAGACTCTTACTGCAAGTAACACAGACACACACTTACAACAAGTAACAAAGACATACACTGACACCCAGTAACAAAGACATACACTGACACCAAGTAACAAAGACATACACTGATACCCAGTAACACAGACACACACTTACACCAAGTAACTCAGACATACACTGACACCAAGTCACAAAGACATACACTGATACCCAGGAATACAGACACACACTTACACCAAGTAACACAGACACACACTTACACCAAGTAACAAAGACATACACTTACACCAGGTAACAAAGACATACACTGACACCAAGTAACAAAGACATACAATTACACCAAGTAACAAAGACACGCACTTTAACCAAGTAACACAGATATACACTGGCAACAAGTAACAAAGACATGCACTGACACCCAGTAACACAGACACACAAGGACACCAAGTAACAAAGACACACACTTACACCAAGTAACACAGACACACACTGACTCCCAGTAACACAGACACACACTTACACCAAGTAAGACAGACATACAATGACACCATGTAACAAAGACATACACTGATACCCAGTTACACAGACACACACTTACACCAAGTAACACAGACATGCACTGACACCAAGTAACTAATACATACAATGATACCCAGGAACACAGACACACACTTACACCAAGTAACACAGACACACATTTACACCAAGTAACAAAGACATACACTTACACCAAGTAACACAGACATACACTGACACCAAGTAACGACGACATACAATTACACCAAGTAACAAAGACTCACACTTACACCAAGGAACAAAGGCAGGCACTGATACCCAGTAACACAAACAAACACACACTGACACGCAGTAACACAGAGAAACACTAATAAACAGTAACAAAGACATGCACAGACACCAAGTAACACAGACACACACTGACACCCATTAACAAAGACATATAATGACACCAAGTCGCATAGACATACACTGATACCCAGGAACACAGACACACACTGACACCAAGTCTCAAAGACATACACTGATACCAAGTCACAAAGACATACACTGATACCCAGTAACACAGACACACACTGACACCAAGTAACAAAGATATACACTGACACCAAGTAAAAAAGACATACACTTGCACCAAGTAACAAAGACAGACAATTACACCAAGTAACAAAGACATACACCTACACCAAGTATTTTGACATACACTGACACCAAGTAAAAAAGACATACACCGACACCAAGTCACAAAGACATACACTGATAAGCAGTAACACAGACAGACACTTACTCCAAGTAACACAGACACACACTTACAACAAGTAACAAAGACATACACTGACACCCAGTAACAAAGACATACACTGACACCAAGTAACAAAGACATACACTGATACCCAGTAACACAGACACATACTTACACCAAGTAACAAAGAAGCACTGATACCCAGTAACATAGACACACACATACACCAAGTAACATAGACACACACTGACACCCAGTAACAAAGACATTCACTGACACCAAGTCACAAAGACATACACTGATACCCTGTAACACAGACACACACCTACACCAAGTAACACAGACATACACTGACACCAAGTAACAAAGACATACACTGATACCCAGTAACACAGACACTCTCTTACACCAAGTAACAAAGAAAGACACTGATCCCCAGTAACACAGACACACACTTACACCAAGTAACAAAGACATACACTGACACCCAGTAACAAAGGCATACAATGACAACCAGTAACACAGACACACATGGACACCAAGTAACGAAGACACACACTTACACCAAGTAACACAGACACACACTGACACCCAGTAACACAGGCACACACTTACACCAAGTGACACAGACATACACTGACACCAAGTAACAAAGACAAACACATATACCCAGTGACACAGACACACACTTACATCAAGTAACACAGACATACACTGACACAAAGTAACAAAGACATACACTGATAACCAGGAACACAGACACACACTTACACCAAGTAACACAGACACACACTTACACCAAGTAACAAAGACATACACTTACACCAAGTAACACAGACAAACACTGACACCAAGTAACAAAGACATACAATTAAACCAAGTCACAAAGACATACACTGACACCCAGTAACGCAGACACACACTTACACCAAGTAACAAAGACAGACCCTGATACCCTGTAACAGACACACACTTACACCAAGTAACAAAGACACACACTGACACCCAGTAACAAAGACATACACTGACACCCAGTAACGCAGACACACATGGAGACCAAGTAACAAAGACACACACTAACACCAAGTAACACAGACACACACTGACACCCAGTAACACAGACACACATTTACACCAAGTAACACAGACATACACTGACACCAAGTAACACAGACATACACTGATACCCAGGAATACAGACACACACTTACACCAAGTAACAAAGACATACAATTACACCAAGTAACAAAGACACACACTTACACCAAGTAACACAGTTATACACTGGCACCAAGTATCAAAGACATGCACTGACACCCAGTAACACAGAAACACACGGACACCAAGTAACCAAGACACACAATTACACCAAGTAACACAGACACACACTGACACCCAGTAACACAGACACACACTTACACCAAGTAACACAGACATACATTGACACCAAGTGACAAAGATATACACTGATACCCAGTAACACAGACACACACTTACACCAAGTAACACAGACATACACTGACACCAAGTAACAAAGACATACACTGATACCCAGTATCACAGACACACACTTACACCAAGTAACAAAGACATACAGTCACACCAAGTCACAAAGACACACACTGACACCCAGTAACAAAGACATACACTGATAACAAGTCACAAACACATACACTGATACCCAGTAACACAGACACACACTGGCAACAAGTAACAAAGACATGCACTGACACCCAGTAACACAAACACACACGGACACCAAGTAACAAAGACACACACTTACACCAAGTAACACAGACATTCACTGACACCCAGTAACACAGACACTCACTTACACCAAGTAAGACATACATACACTGACACCAAGTAACAAAGACATACCCTGATACCCAGTAACACAGACACACACTTACACCAAGTAACACAGACATGCACTGACACCAAGTAAGAAAGACACACAATGATACCCATGAACACAGACACACAGTTACACCAAGTAACACAGACACACACTTACACCAAGTAACAAAGACATACACTTACACCAAGTAACACAGACATAGACTGACACCAAGTAACGAAGACATACAATTACACCAAGTAACAAAGACTCACACTTACACCAAGTAACAAAGACAGACACTGATACCCAGTAACACAGACACAAACTTACACCAATTAACAAAGACATACACTGACACCCAGTAACACAAACAAACACACACTGACACGCAGTAACACAGAGAAACACTAATAATCAGTCACAAAGACATACACTGACACCAAGTAACACAGACACACACTGACACACAGCAACAAAGACATTCAGTGACACCAAGTCACAAAGACGTACACTGATACCAAGTCACAAAGACATACACTGTTACCCAGTAACACAGACACTCACTGACACCAAGTAACAAAGACAGACAATTACACCAAGTAACAAAGACATACACTTACACCAAGTATTTTGACATACACTGACACCAAGTAACAAAGACATACACTGATACCCAGTAACACAGACACGCACTTACACCAAGTAACAAAGACATACACTGACACCCAGTAACAAAGACATACACTGCCACCCAGTAACGCAGACACACATGGACACCAAGTAACAAAGACACACACTTACACCAAGTAACACAGACACACACTGACACCCAGTAACACAGACACACATTTACACCAAGTAACGCAGACATACACTGACACCAAGTAACAAAGACATACACTGATACCCAGTAACACAGACACACACTTACACCAAGTAACACAGACATACACTGATACCCATGGAATACAGACACACACTGACACCAAGTAACAAAGACATACAATTACACCAAGTAACAAAGACACACACTGACACCAAGTAACACAGTTATACACTGGCACCAAGTAACAAAGACATAGACTGACACCAAGTAAGGAAGACATACAATTACACCAAGTAACACAGTTATACACTGGCACGAAGTAACAAAGACATAGACTGACACCCAGTAACACAGACACACACGGACACCAAGTAACCAAGACACACACTTACACCAAGTAACACAGACACACACTGACACCCAGTAACACAGACACACATTTACACCAAGTAACACAGACATACACTGACACCAAGTAACAAAGACACACACTTACACAAAGTAACACAGACACACACTGACACCCAGTAACACAGACACACATTTACACCAAGTAACGCAGACATACACTGACACCAAGTAACAAAGACATACACTGATACCCAGTAACACAGACACACACTTACACCAAGTAACACAGACATACACTGATACCCAGGAATACAGACACACACTTACACCAAGTAACAAAGACATACAATTACACCAAGTAACAAAGACACACACTGACACCAAGTAACACAGTTATACACTGGCACCAAGTAACAAAGACATAGACTGACACCAAGTAACGAAGACATACAATTACACCAAGTAACACAGTTATACACTGGCACCAAGTAACAAAGACATAGACTGACACCCAGTAACACAGACACACACGGACACCAAGTAACCATGACACACACTTACACCAAGTAACACAGACACACACTGACACCCAGTAACACAGACACACACTTACACCAAGTAACACAGACATACACTGACACCAAGTAACAAAGACATACACTGATACCCAGTAACACAGACACACACTTACACCAAGTAACACAAACATACACTGAAACCAAGTGACAAAGATATACACTGATACCCAGTAACACAGACACACACTTACACCAAGTAACACAGACATACACTGACACCAAGTAACAAAGACATACACTGATACCCAGTGTCACAGACACACACTTACACCAAGTAACAAAGACATACAGTGACACCAAGTCACAAAGACACACACTGACACCCAGTAACAAAGACATACACTGACACCAAGTCACAAAGACATACACTGATACCCAGGAACACAGACACACACTGACAACCAGTAACAAAGACATACACTGATACCAAGTCTCAAAGACATACACTGATACCCAGTAACACAGAAACACACTGACACCCAGTAACAAAGACATACACTGATACCAAGTCACCAAGACATACACTGATACCCAGTAACACAGACACACACTGACACCGAGTAACAAAGGCATACACTGATAACAAGTCACAAAGACATACACTGATACCCAGTAACACAGACACAAACAGACACCAAGAAACAAAGACACGCACTGACACCAAGTAACAACGACATACACTTACACCAAGTAACAAAGACACACACTTACACCAAGTAATACAGACATACACTGACACCAAGTAACAAAGACATGCACTGACACCAAGTAACAAAGACATACACTTGCACCTGGTAACAAAGACAGACAATTACACCAAGTAACAAAGACTTACACTTACACCAAGTATTTTGACATACACTGACACCAAGTAACAAAGACATACACTGATACCCAGTAACACAGACACACAATTACACCAAGTAACACAGACATACACTGACACCAAGTAACAAAGACATACACTGATACCCAGGCATACAGACACACACTTGCACCAAGTAACGCAGACACACATTTACACCAGGTAACAAAGACATACACTTACACCAAGTAACACAGACATACACTGACACCAAGTAACAAAGACATACAATTACACCAAGTAACAAAGACATACACTGATACCCAGGAATACAGACACACAATGACACCAAGTAACAAAGACATACAATTACACCAAGTAACAAAGACACACACTGACACCAAGTAACACAGTTATACACTGGCACCAAGTAACAAAGACATAGACTGACACCAAGTAACGAAGACATACAATTACACCAAGTAACACAGTTATACACTGGCACGAAGTAACAAAGACATAGACTGACACCCAGTAACACAGACACACACGGACACCAAGTAACCAAGACACACACTTACACCAAGTAACACAGACACACACTGACACCCAGTAACACAGACACACACTTACACCAAGTAACACAGACATACACTGACACCAAGTAACAAAGACACACACTTACACCAAGTAACACAGACACACACTGACACCCAGTAACACAGACACACTTTTACACCAAGTAACAAAGACATACACTGATACCCAGTAACACAGACACACACTTAGACCAAGTAACACAGACATACACTGATACCCAGGAATACAGACACACACTTACACCAAGTAACAAAGACATACAATTACACCAAGTAACAAAGACACACACTGACACCAAGTAAAACAGTTATACACTGGCACCAAGTAACAAAGACATAGACTGACACCAAGTAACGAAGACATACAATTACACCAAGTAACACAGTTATACACTGGCACCAAGTAACAAAGACATAGACTGACACCCAGTAACACAGACACACACGGACACCAAGTAACCAAGACACACACTTACACCAAGTAACACAGACACACACTGACACCCAGTAACACAGACACACACTTACACCAAGTAACACAGACATACACTGACACCAAGTAACAAAGACATACACTGATACCCAGTAACACAGACACACACTTACACCAAGTAACACAGACATACACTGAAACCAAGTGACAAAGATATACACTGATACCCAGTTACACAGACACACACTTACACCAATTAACACAGACATACACTGACACCAAGTAACAAAGACATACACTGATACCCAGTGTCACAGACACACACTTACACCAAGTAACAAAGACATACAGTGACACCAAGTCACAAAGACACACACTGACACCCAGTAACAAAGACATACACTGACACCAAGTCACAAAGACATACACTCATACCCAGGAACACAGACACACACTGACAACCAGTAACAAAGACATACACTGATACCAAGTCACAAAGACATACACTGATACCCAGTAACACAGAAACACACTGACACCCAGTAACAAAGACATACACTGATACCAAGTCACCAAGACATACACTGATACCCAGTAACACAGACACACACTGACACCGAGTAACAAAGGCATACACTGATAACAAGTCACAAAGACATACACTGATACCCAGTAACACAGACACACACAGACACCAAGAAACAAAGACACGCACTGACACCAAGTAACAACGACATACACTTGCACCAAGTAACAAAGACACACACTTACACCAAGTAATACAGACATACACTGACACCAAGTAACAAAGACATGCAGTGACACCAAGTAACAAAGACATACACTTGCACCTGGTAACAAAGACAGACAATTACACCAAGTAACAAAGACATACACTTACACCAAGTATTTTGACATACACTGACACCTAGTAACAAAGACATACACTGATACCCAGTAACACAGACACACAATTACACCAAGTAACACAGACATACACTGACACCAAGTAACAAAGACATACACTGATACCCAGGCATACAGACACACACTTACACCAAGTAACGCAGACACATATTTACACCAGGTAACAAAGACATACACTTACACCAAGTAACACAGACATACACTGACACCAAGTAACAAAGACATACAATTACACCAAGTAACAAAGACACACACTTAAACCAAGTAACACAGATATACACTGGCAACAAGTAACAAAGACATGCACTGACACCCAGTAACACAGACACACACGGACACCAAGTAACAAAGACACACACTTACACCAAGTAACACAGACACACACTGACACCCAGTAACACAGACACACACTTACACCAAGTAACACAGACATGCACTGACACCAAGTAACAAAGACATACAATGATACCCAGGAACACAGACACACACTTACACCAAGTAACAAAGACATACACTTACACCAAGTAACACAGACACAGACTGACACCAAGTAACGAAGACATACAATTACACCAAGTAACAAAGACTCACACTTACACCAAGTAACAAAGACAGACACTGATACCCAGTAACACAGACACAAACTTACACCAAGTAACAAAGACATACACTGACAGACAGTAACACAAACAAACACACACTGACACGCAGTAACACAGAGAAACACTAATAATCAGTAACAAAGACATACACTGACACGACGTAACGCAGACACACACTGACACACAGTAACAAAGACATACAATGACACCAATTCACAAAGACGTACACTGACACCAAGTCACAAAGACATACACTGATACCCAGTAACACAGACACACACTGACACCAAGTAACAAACACAGACAATTACACCAAGTAACAAAGACATACACTTACACCAAGTATTTTGACATACACTGACACCAAGTAACAAAGACATACACTGACACCAAGTCACAAAGACACACACTGACACCCTGTAACAAAGACATACACTGACACCAAGTCACAAAGACATACACTGATAAGCAGTAACACAGACAGACTCTTACTGCAAGTAACACAGACACACACTTACAACAAGTAACAAAGACATACACTGACACCCAGTAACAAAGACATACACTGACACCAAGTAACAAAGACATACACTGATACCCAGTAACGCAGACACACACTTACACCAAGTAACAAAGACATATACTGACACTATGTCACATAGACACACACTGACACCCAGTAACAAAGACATACACTGATACCCAGTAACACAGACACACACTTCCACCAAGTAACACAGACATACACTGACACCAAGTAACAAAGACATACACTGATAGCCAGTCACACAGACACTCTCTTACACCAAGTAACAAAGAAAGACACTGATACCCAGTAACACAGACACACACTAACACCAAGCAACACAGACATACACTGACACCCAGTAACAAAGACATACACTGACAACCAGTAACACAGACACACATGGACACCAAGTAACAAAGACACACACTTACACCAAGAAACACAGACACACACTGACACCCAGTAACAAAGACATACGCTGATACCCAGTAACACAGACACACACTTACACCAAGTAACACAGACACACAATTACACCAGGTAACAAAGACATACACTTACACCAAGTAACACAGACATACACTGACACCAAGTAACAAAGACATACAATTACACCAAGTAACAAAGACACACACTTAAACCAAGCAACACAGATGTACACTGGCAACAAGTAACAAAGACATGCACTGACACCCAGTAACACAGACACACACGGACACCAAGTAACAAAGACACACACTTACACCAAGTAACACAGACACACACTGACACCCAGTAACTCAGACACACACATACACCAAGTAAGACAGACATACACTGACACCAAGTAACAAAGACATACCCGGTTACCCAGTAACACAGACACACACTTACACCAAGTAACACAGACATGCACTGACACCAAGTGACAAAGACATACAATGATACCCAGTAACACAGACACACACTTACACCAAGTAACAAAGACATACACTTACACCAAGTAACACAGACATAGACTGACACCAAGTAACGAAGACATACAATTACACCAAGTAACAAGGACTCACACTTACACCAAGTAACAAAGGATGACCCTGATACCCAGTAACACAGACACACACTTACACCAAGTAATACAGACATACACTGACACCAAGTAACAAAGACATGCACTGACACCAAGTAACAAAGACATACACTTGCACCTGGTAACAAAGACAGACAATTACACCAAGTAACAAAGACATACACTTACACCAAGTATTTTGACATACACTGACACCAAGTAACAAAGACAGACACTGATACCCAGTAACGCAGACACACATGGACATCAAGTAACAAAGACACACACTTACACCAAGTAACACAGACACACACTGACACCCAATAACACAGACACACATTTACCCCAAGTAACGCAGACATACACTGACACCAAGTAACAAAGACATACACTGATACCCAGTAACACAGACACACACTTACACCAAGTAACACAGACATACACTGATACCCAGGAATACAGACACACACTTACACCAAGTAACAAAGACATACAATTACACCAAGTAACAAAGACACACACTGACACCAAGTAACACAGTTATACACTGGCACCAAGTAACAAAGACATACACTGACACCAAGTAACGAAGACATACAATTACACCAAGTAACACAGTTATACACTGGCACCAAGTAACAAAGACATGGACTGACACCCAGTAACACAGACACACACGGACACCAAGTAACCAAGACACACACTTACACCAAGTAACACAGACACACACTGACACCCAGTAACACAGACACACACTTACACCAAGTAACACAGACATACACTGACACCAAGTAACAAAGACACACACTGACACCAAGTAACACAGACACACACTTACTCCAAGTAACACAGACACACATTTACACCAAGTAACGCAGACATACACTGACACCAAGTAACAAAGACATACACTGATACCCAGTAACACAGACACACACTTACACCAAGTAACACAGACATACACTGATACCCAGTAACACAGACACACACTTACACCAAGTAACACAGACATACACTGACACCAAGTAACAAAGACATACACTGATACCCAGTAACACAGACACACACTTACACCAAGTAACACAGACATACACTGAAACCAAGCGACAAAGATATACACTGATACCCAGTAACACAGACACACACTTACACCAAGTAACACAGACATACACTGACACCAAGTAACAAAGACATACACTGATACCCAGTGTCACAGACAAACACTTACACCAAGTAACAAAGACATACAGTGACACCAAGTCACAAAGACACACACTGACACCCAGTAACAAAGACATACACTGACACCAAGTCACAAAGACATACACTGATACCCAGGAACACAGACACACACTGACAACCAGTAACAAAGACATACACTGATACCAAGTCACAAAGACATACACTGATACCCAGTAACACAGAAACACACTGACACCAAGTAACAAAGACATACACTGATACCAAGTCACCAAGACATACACTGATACCCAGTAACACAGACACACACTGACACCGAGTAACAAAGGCATACACTGATAACAAGTCACAAAGACATACACTGATACCCAGTAACACAGACACACACAGACACCAAGAAACAAAGACACGCACTGACACCAAGTAACAACGACATACACTTACACCAAGTAACAAAGACACACACTTACACCAAGTAATACAGACATACACTGACACCAAGTAACAAAGACATGCACTGACACCAAGTAACAAAGACATACACTTGCACCTGGTAACAAAGACAGACAATTACACCAAGTAACAAAGACATACACTTACACCAAGTATTTTGACATACACTGACACCAAGTAACAAAGACATACACTGATACCCAGTAACACAGACACACAATTACACCAAGTAACACAGACATACACTGACACCAAGTAACAAAGACATACACTGATACCCAGGCATACAGACACACACTTACACCAAGTAACACAGACACACATTTACACCAGGTAACAAAGACATACACTTACACCAAGTAACACAGACATACACTGACACCAAGTAACAAAGACATACAATTACACCAAGTAACAAAGACACACACTTAAACCAAGTAACACAGATATACACTGGCAACAAGTAACAAAGACATGCACTGACACCCAGTAACACAGACACACACGGACACCAAGTAACAAAGACACACACTTACACCAAGTAACACAGACACACACTGACACCCAGTAACACAGACACACACTTACACCAAGTAACACAGACATACACTGACACCAAGTAACAAAGACATACCCGGATACCCAGTAACACAGACACACACTTACACCAAGTAACACAGACATGCAATGACACCAAGTAACAAAGACATACAATGATACCCAGGAACACAGACACACACTTACACCAAGTAACAAAGACATACACTTACACCAAGTAACACAGACATAGACTGACACCAAGTAACGAAGACATACAATTACACCAAGTAACAAAGACTCACACTTACACCAAGTAACAAAGACAGACACTGATACCCAGTAACACAGACACAAACTTACACCAAGTAACAAAGACATACACTGACAGACAGTAACACAAACAAACACACACTGACACGCAGTAACACAGAGAAACACTAATAATCAGTAACAAAGACATACACTGACACGGCGTAACGCAGACACACATTGACACACAGTAACAAAGACAGACATTGACACCAATTCACAAAGACGTACACTGATACCAAGTCACAAAGACATACACTGATAACCAGTAACACAGACACACACTGACACCAAGTAACAAACACAGACAATTACACCAAGTCACAAAGACATACACTTACACCAAGTATTTTGACATACACTTGCACCAAGTAACAAAGACATACACTTACACCCAGTAACAAAGACATACACTGATACCCAGTAACACAGACACACACTTCCACCAAGTAACACAGACATACACTGACACCAAGTAACAAAGACATACACTGATAGCCAGTCACACAGACACTCTCTTACACCAAGTAACAAAGAAAGACACTGATACCCAGTAACACAGACACACACTAACACCAAGTAACACAGACATACACTGACACCCAGTAACAAAGACATACACTGACAACCAGTAACACAGACACACATGGACACCAAGTAACAAAGACACACACTTACACCAAGTAACACAGACACACACTGACACCCAGTAACAAAGACATACACTGATACCCAGTAACACAGACACACACTTACACCAAGTAACACAGACACACAATTACACCAGGTAACAAAGACATACACTTACACCAAGTAACACAGACATACACTGACACCAAGTAACAAAGACATACAATTACACCAAGTAACAAAGACACACACTTAAACCAAGTAACACAGATATACACTGGCAACAAGTAACAAAGACATGCACTGACACCCAGTAACACAGACACACACGGACACCAAGTAACAAAGACACACACTTACACCAAGTAACACAGACACACACTGACACCCAGTAACACAGACACACACTTACACCAAGTAAGACAGACATACACTGACACCAAGTAACAAAGACATACCCGGATACCCAGTAACACAGACACACACTTACACCAAGTAACACAGACATGCACTGACACCAAGTAACAAAGACATACAATGATACCCAGTAACACAGACACACACTTACACCAAGTAACGAAGACATACAATTACACCAAGTAACAAAGACTCACACTTACACCAAGTAACAAAGGCAGACACTGATACCCAGTAACACAGACACAAACTTACACCAAGTAACAAAGACATACACTGACAGACAGTAACACAAACAAACACACACTGACACGCAGTAACAAAGAGAAACTTTAATAATCAGTAACAAAGACATACACTGACACGACGTAACACAGACACACACTGACACACAGTAACAAAGACATACACTGACACCATTCACAAAGACGTACACTGATACCAAGTCACAAAGTCATACACTGATACCCAGTAACACAGACACACACTGACACCAAGTAACAAACACAGACAATTACACGAAGTAACAAAGACATACACTGACACCAAGTATTTTGACATACACTGACACCAAGTAACAAAGACATACACTGACACCAAGTCACAAAGACACACACTGACACCCAGTAACAAAGACATACACTGACACCAAGTCACAAAGACATACACTGATAAGCAGTAACACAGACACTCACTTACACCAAGTAACAAAGACATATACTGACACTATGTCACATAGACACACACTGACACCCAGTAACAAAGACATACACTGATACCCAGTAACACAGACACACACTTCCACCAAGTAACACAGACATACACTGACACCAAGTAACAAAGACATACACTGATAGCCAGTAACACAGACACTCTCTTACACCAAGTAACAAAGAAAGACACTGATACCCAGTAACACAGACACACACTTACACCAGGTAACACAGACATACACTGACACCCAGTAACAAAGACATACACTGACAACCAGGAACACAGACACACATGGACACCAAGTAACAAAGACACACACTTACACCAAGTAACACAGACACACACTGACACCCAGTAACAAAGACATACACTGATACCCAGTAACACAGACACACACTTACACCAAGTAACAAATACATACACTTACACCAAGTAACAAATACATACACTTACACCAAGTAACACAGACATACACTGACACCAAGTAACAAAGACATACAATTACACCAAGTCACAAAGACATACACTGACAACCAGTAACACAGACACATGCTTACTCCAAGTAACACAGACATACACTGACACCAAGTAACAAAGACATACACTGATACCCAGTAACACAGACACACACTTACACCAAGTAACAAAGACAGACACTGATACCCAGTAACACAGACACACACTTACACCATGTAACAAAGACATACACTGACACCCAGTAACAATGACATACACTGACACCCAGTAACACAGACACACATGGACACCAAGTAACAAAGACACACACTTACACCAAGTAACACAGACACACACTGACACCCAGTAACACAGACACACATTTACCCCAAGTAACACAGACATACACTGACACCAAGTAACAAAGACATACACTGATACCCAGTCACACAGACACACGCTTACACCAGGTAACACAGACATACACTGATACCCAGGAATACAGACACACGCTTACACCAAGTAACAAAGATATACACTTACATCAAGTAACACAGACATACACTGACACCAAGTAACATAGACATACAATTACACCAAGTAACAAAGACACACACTTACACCAAGTAACACAGTAATACACTGGCACAAAGTAACAAAGACATGCACTGACACCCAGTAACACAGACACACAGGGACACCAAGTAACAAAGACACACACTTACACCAAGTAACCCAGACACACACAGACACCCAGTAACACAGACACACAATTACACCAAGTAACACAGACATACACTGACACAAAGTAACAAAGACATACACTGATACCCAGTAACACAGACACACACTTACACCAAGTCACACAGACATACACTGACACCAAGTAACAAAGACATACAATGATACCCAGGAACACAGACACACAATTACACCAAGTAACACAGACACACACTTACACCAAGTAACACAGACATACACTGACACCAAGTAACAAAGACATACAATTGCACCAAGTAACAAAGACACACACTTACACCAAGTAACACAGTTATACACTGGCACCAAGTAACAAAGACATGCACTGACACCCAGTCACACATACACACACGGACACCAAGTAACAAAGACACACACTTACACCAAGTAACACAGACACACACTGACACCCAGTAACACAGACACACACTTACACCAAGTAACACAGACATACACTGACACCAAGTAACAAAGACATACACTGATACCCAGTAACACAGACACACACTTACACCAAGTAACACAGACATACACTGACACCAAGTAACAAAGACATACAATGATACCCAGGAACACAGACGCACACTTACACCAAGTAACACAGACATACACTGACACCAAGTAACAAAGACATACACTGATACCCAGTAACACAGACAGTCTCTTACACCAAGTAACAAAGAAAGACACTGATACCCAGTAACACAGACACACACTTACACCAAGTAACAAAGACTTACACTGACACCCAGTAACAAAGACATACACTGACAACCAGTAACACAGACACACATGGACACCAAGTAACGAAGACACACACTTACACCAAGTAACACAGACACACACTGACACCCAGTAACACAGGCACACACTTACACCAAGTGACACAGACATACACTGACACCAAGTAACAAAGACAAACACATATACCCAGTGACACAGACACACACTTACATCAAGTAACACAGACATACACTGACACAAAGTAACAAAGAGATACACTGATAACCAGGAACACAGAATCACACTTACACCAAGTAACACAGACACACACTTACACCAAGTAACAAAGACATACACTTCACCAAGTAACACAGACAAACACTGACACCAAGTAACAAAGACATACAATTACACCAAGTCACAAAGACATACACTGATACCCAGTAACACAGACACACACTTACACCAAGTAACAAAGACAGACCCTGATACCCTGTAACACAGACACACACTTACACCAAGTAACAAAGACATACACTGACACCCAGTAACAAAGACATACACTGACACCCAGTAACGCAGACACACATGGACACCAAGTAACAAAGACACACACTAACACCAAGTAACACAGACACACACTGACACCCAGTAACACAGACACACATTTACACCAAGTAACACAGACATACACTGACACCAAGTAACACAGACATACACTGATACCCAGGAATACAGACACACACTTACACCAAGTAACAAAGACATACAATTACACCAAGTAACAAAGACACACACTTACACCAAGTAACACAGTTATACACTGGCACCAAGTAACAAAGACATGCACTGACACCCAGTAACACAGACACACACGGACACCAAGTAACCAAGACACACAATTACACCAAGTAACACAGACACACACTGACACCCAGTAACACAGACATACACTGACACCAAGTGACAAAGATATACACTGATACCCAGTAACACAGACACACACTTACACCAAGTAACACAGACATACACTGACACCAAGTAACAAAGACATACACTGATACCCAGTATCACAGACACACACTTACACCAAGTAACAAAGACATACAGTGACACCAAGTCACAAAGACACACACTAACACCCAGTAACAAAGACATACACTGACACCAAGTCACCAAGACATACACTGATACCCAGTAACACAGAGACACACTGACACCCAGTAACAAAGGCATACACTGATAACAAGTCACAAAGACATACACTGATACCCAGTAACACAGACACACACGGACACCAAGTAACAAAGACACACACTTACACCAAGTAACACAGACACACACTGACACCCAGTAACACAGACACTCACTTACACCAAGTAAGACATACATACACTGACACCAAGTAACAAAGACATACACTGATACCCAGTAACACAGACACACACTTACACCAAGTAACACAGACATGCACTGACACAAAGTAACAAAGACACACAATGATACCCATGAACACAGACACACAGTTACACCAAGTAACACAGACACACACTTACACCAAGTAACAAAGACATACACTTACACCAAGTAACACAGACATAGACTGACACCAAGTAACGAAGACATACAATTACACCAAGTAACAAAGACTCACACTTACACCAAGTAACAAAGACAGACACTGATACCCAGTAACACAGACACAAACTAACACCAAGTAACAAAGACATACACTGACACCCAGTAACACAAACAAACACACACTGACACGCAGTAACACAGAGAAACACTAATAATCAGTAACAAAGACATACACTGACACCAAGTAACACAGACACACACTGACACACAGTAACAAAGACATACAGTGACACCAAGTCACAAAGACGTACACTGATACCAAGTCACAAAGACATACACTGTTACCCAGTAACACAGACACTCACTGACACCAAGTAACAAAGACAGATAATTACACCAAGTAACAAAGACATACACTTACACCAAGTATTTTGACATACACTGACACCAAGTAACAAAGACATACACTGACACCCAGTAACAAAGACATACACTGACACCCAGTAACGCAGACACACATGGACACCAAGTAACAAAGACACACACTTACACCAAGTAACACAGACACACACTGACACCCAGTAACACAGACACACATTTACACCAAGTAACGCAGACATACACTGACACCAAGTAACAAAGACATACACTGATACCCAGTAACACAGACACACACTTACACCAAGTAACACAGACATACACTGATACCCAGGAATACAGACACACACTTACACCAAGTAACAAAGACATACAATTACACCAAGTAACAAAGACACACACTGACACCAAGTAACACAGTTATACACTGGCACCAAGTAACAAAGACATAGACTGACACCAAGTAACGAAGACATACAATTACACCAAGTAACACAGTTATACACTGGCACCAAGTAACAAAGACATAGACTGACACCCAGTAACACAGACACACACGGACACCAAGTAACCAAGACACACACTTACACCAAGTAACACAGACACACACTGACACCCAGTAACACAGACACACACTTACACCAAGTAACACAGACATACACTGACACCAAGTAACAAAGACATACACTGATACCCAGTAACACAGACACACACTTACACCAAGTAACACAGACATACACTGAAACCAAGTGACAAAGATATACACTGATACCCAGTAACACAGACACACACTTACACCAAGTAACACAGACATACACTGACACCAAGTAACAAAGACATACACTGATACCCAGTGTCACAGACACACACTTACACCAAGTAACAAAGACATACAGTGACACCAAGTCACAAAGACACACACTGACACCCAGAAACAAAGACATACACTGACACCAAGTCACAAAGACATACACTGATACCCAGGAACACAGACACACACTGACAACCAGTAACAAAGACATACACTGACACCAAGTCACAAAGACATACACTGATACCCAGTGTCACAGACACACACTTACACCAAGTAACACAGACATACACTGACACCAAGTAACAAAGACATACACTGATACCCAGTGTCACAGACACACACTTACACCAAGTAACAAAGACATACAGTGACACCAAGTCACAAAGACACACACTGACACCCAGTAACAAAGACATACACTGACACCAAGTCACAAAGACATACACTGATACCCAGGAACACAGACACACACTGACAACCAGCAACAAAGACATACACTGATACCAAGTCACAATGACATACACTGATACCCAGTAACACAGACACACACTGACACCGTGTAACAAAGGCATACACTGATAACAAGTCACAAAGACATACACTGATACCCAGTAACACAGACACACACAAACACCAAGAAACAAAGACACGCACTGACACCAAGTAACAACGACATACACTTACACCAAGTAACAAAGACACACACTTACACCAAGTAATACAGACATACACTGACACCAAGTAACAAAGACATGCACTGACACCAAGTAACAAAGACATACACTTGCACCTGGTAACAAAGACAGACAATTACACCAAGTAACAAAGACATACACTTACACCAAGTATTTTGACATACACTGACACCAAGTAACAAAGACATACACTGATACCCAGTAACACAGACACACACTTACACCAAGTAACAAAGACTTACACTGACACCCAGTAACAAAGACATACACTGACAACCAGTAACACAGACACACATGGACACCAAGTAACGAAGACACACACTTACACCAAGTAACACAGACACACACTGACACCCAGTAACACAGGCACACACTTACACCAAGTGACACAGACATACACTGACACCAAGTAACAAAGACAAACACATATACCCAGTGACACAGACACACACTTACATCAAGTAACACAGGCATACACTGACACAAAGTAACAAAGACATACACTGATAACCAGGAACACAGACACACACTTACACCAAGTAACACAGACACACACTTACACCAAGTAACAAAGACATACACTTACACCAAGTAACACAGACAAACACTGACACCAAGTAACAAAGACATACAATTACACCAAGTCACAAAGACATACACTGATACCCAGTAACACAGACACACACTTACACCAATTAACAAAGACAGACCCTGATACCCTGTAACACAGACACACACTTACACCAAGTAACAAAGACATACACTGACACCCAGTAACAAAGACATACACTGACACCCAGTAACGCAGACACACATGGACACCAAGTAACAAAGACACACACTAACACCAAGTAACACAGACACACACTGACACCCAGTAACACAGACACACATTTACACCAAGTAACACAGACATACACTGACACCAAGTAACACAGACATACACTGATACCCAGGAATACAGACACACACTTACACCAAGTAACAAAGACATACAATTACACCAAGTAACAAAGACACACACTTACACCAAGTAACACAGTTATACATTGGCACCAAGTAACAAAGACATGCACTGACACCCAGTAACACAGACACACACGGACACCAAGTAACCAAGACACACAATTACACCAAGTAACACAGACACACACTGACACCCAGTAACACAGACATACACTGACACCAAGTGACAAAGACATACACTGATACCCAGTATCACAGACACACACTTACACCAAGTAACAAAGACATACAGTGACACCAAGTCACAAAGACACACACTGACACCCAGTAACAAAGACATACACTGACACCAAGTCACCAAGACATACACTGATACCCAGTAACACAGAGACACACTGACACCCAGTAACAAAGGCATACACTGATAACAAGTCACAAAGACATACACTGATACCCAGTAACACAGACACACACGGACACCAAGTAACAAAGACACACACTTACACCAAGTAACACAGACACACACTGACACCCAGTAACACAGACACTCACTTACACCAAGTAAGACATACATACACTGACACCAAGTAACAAAGACATACACTGATACCCAGTAACACAGACACACACTTACACCAAGTAACACAGACATGCACTGACACAAAGTAACAAAGACACACAATGATACCCATGAACACAGACACACAGTTACACCAAGTAACACAGACACACACTTACACCAAGTAACAAAGACATACACTTACACCAAGTAACACAGACATAGACTGACACCAAGTAACGAAGACATACAATTACACCAAGTAACAAAGACTCACAGTTACACCAAGTAACAAAGACAGACACTGATACCCAGTAACACAGACACAAACTTACACCAAGTAACAAAGACATACGCTGACACCCAGTAACACAAACAAACACACACTGACACGCAGTAACACAGAGAAACACTAATAATCAGTAACAAAGACATACACTGACACCAAGTAACACAGACACACACTGACACACAGTAACAAAGACATACAGTGACACCAAGTCACAAAGACGTACACTGATACCAAGTCACAAAGACATACACTGTTACCCAGTAACACAGACACTCACTGACACCAAGTAACAAAGACAGACAATTACACCAAGTAACAAAGACATACACTTACACCAAGTATTTTGACATACACTGACACGAAGTAACAAAGACATACACTGACACCCAGTAACAAAGACATACACTGACACCCAGTAACGCAGACACACATGGACACCAAGTAACAAAGACACACACTTACACCAAGTAACACAGACACACACTGACACCCAGTAACACAGACAAACATTTACACCAAGTAACGCAGACATACACTGACACCAAGTAACAAAGACATACACTGATACCCAGTAACACAGACACACACTTACACCAAGTAACACAGACATACACTGATACCCAGGAATACAGACACACACTTACACCAAGTAACAAAGACATACAATTACACCAAGTAACAAAAACACACACTGACACCAAGTAACACAGTTATACACTGGCACCAAGTAACAAAGACATAGACTGACACCAAGTAACGAAGACATACAATTACACCAAGTAACACAGTTATACACTGGCACCAAGTAACAAAGAAATAGACTGACACCCAGTAACACAGACACACACGGACACCAAGTAACCAAGACACACACTTACACCAAGTAACACAGACACACACTGACACCCAGTAACACAGACACACACTTACACCAAGTAACACAGACATACACTGACACCAAGTAACAAAGACATACACTGATACCCAGTAACACAGACACACATTTACACCAAGTAACACAGACATACACTGAAACCAAGTGACAAAGATATACACTGATACCCAGTAACACAGACACACACTTACACCAAGTAACACAGACATACACTGACACCAAGTAACAAAGACATACACTGATACCCAGTGTCACAGACACACACTTACACCAAGTAACAAAGACATACAGTGACACCAAGTCACAAAGACACACACTGACACCCAGAAACAAAGACATACACTGACACCAAGTCACAAAGACATACACTGATACCCAGGAACACAGACACACACTGACAACCAGTAACAAAGACATACACTGACACCAAGTCACAAAGACATACACTGATACCCAGTGTCACAGACACACACTTACACCAAGTAACACAGACATACACTGACACCAAGTAACAAAGACATACACTGATACCCAGTGTCACAGACACACACTTACACCAAGTAACAAGACATACAGTGACACCAAGTCACAAAGACACACACTGACACCCAGTAACAAAGACATACACTGACACCAAGTCACAAAGACATACACTGATACCCAGGAACACAGACACACACTGACAACCAGCAACAAAGACATACACTGATACCAAGTCACAATGACATACACTGATACCCAGTAACACAGACACACACTGACACCGTGTAACAAAGGCATACACTGATAACAAGTCACAAAGACATACACTGATACCCAGTAACACAGACACACACACACACCAAGAAACAAAGACACGCACTGACACCAAGTAACAACGACATACACTTACACCAAGTAACAAAGACAGACACTTACACCAAGTAATACAGACATACACTGACACCAAGTAACAAAGACATGCACTGACACCAAGTAACAAAGACATACACTTGCACCTGGTAACAAAGACAGACAATTACACCAAGTAACAAAGACATACACTTACACCAAGTATTTTGACATACACTGACACCAAGTAACAAAGACATACACTGATACCCAGTAACACAGACACACAATTACACCAAGTAACACAGACATACACTGACACCAAGTAACAAAGAAATACACTGATACCCAGGCATACAGACACACACTTACACCAAGTAACACAGACACACACTTACACCAGGTAACAAAGACATACACTTACACCAAGTAACACAGACATACACTGACACCAAGTAACAAAGACATACAATTACACCAAGTAACAAAGACACACACTTAAACCAAGTAACACAGATATACACTGGCAACAAGTAACAAAGACATGCACTGACACCCAGTAACACAGACACACACGGACACCAAGTAACAAAGACACACACTTACACCAAGTAACACAGACACACACTGACACCCAGTAACACAGACACACACTTACACCAAGTAAGACAGACATACACTGACACCAAGTAACAAAGACATTCCCGGATACCCAGTAACACAGACACACACTTACACCAAGTAACACAGACATGCACTGACACCAAGTAACAAAGACATACAATGATACCCAGGAACACAGACACACACTTACAACAAGTAACAAAGACATACACTTACACCAAGGAACACAGACATAGACTGACACCAAGTAACGAAGACATACAATTACACCAAGTAACAAAGACTCACACTTACACCAAGTAACAAAGACAGACACTGATACCCAGTAACACAGACACAAACTTACACCAAGTAACAAAGACATACACTGACAGACAGTAACACAAACAAACACACACTGACACGCAGTAACACAGAGAAACACTAATAATCAGTAACAAAGACATACACTGACACGACGTAACACAGACACACACTGACACACAGTAACAAAGACATACAATGACACCAATTCACAAAGACGAACACTGATACCAAGTTACAAAGACATACACTGATACCCAGTAACACAGACACACACTGACACCAAGTAACAAACCCAGACAATTACACCAAGTAACAAAGACATACACTTACACCAAGTATTTTGACATACACTGACACCAAGTAACAAAGACATACACTGACACCAAGTCACAAAGACACACACAGACACCCTGTAACAAAGACATACACTGACACCAAGTCACAAAGACATACACTGATAAGCAGTAACACAGACAGACTCTTACTGCAAGTAACACAGACACACACTTACAACAAGTAACAAAGACATACACTGACACCCAGTAACAAAGACATACACTGACACCAAGTAACAAAGACATACACTGATACCCAGTAACACAGACACACACTTACACCAAGTAACAAAGACATATACTGACACTATGTCACATAGACACACACTGACACCCAGTAACAAAGACATACACTGATACCCAGTAACACAGACACACACTTCCACCAAGTAACACAGACATACACTGACACCAAGTAACAAAGACATACACTGATAGCCAGTCACACAGACACTCTCTTACACCAAGTAACAAAGAAAGACACTGATACCCAGTAACACAGACACACACTTACACCAAGTAACACAGACATACACTGACACCCAGTAACAAAGACATACACTGACAACCAGTAACACAGACACACATGGACACCAAGTAACAAAGACACACACTTACACCAAGTAACACAGACACACACTGACACCCAGTAACAAAGACATACACTGATACCCAGTAACACAGACACACACTTACACCAAGTAACACAGACACACAATTACACCAGGTAACAAAGCCATACACTTACACCAAGTAACACAGACATACACTGACAACAAGTAACAAAGACATACAATTACACCAAGTAACAAAGACACACACTTAAACCAAGTAACACAGATATACACTGGCAACAAGTAACAAAGACATGCACTGACACCCAGTAACACAGACACACACGGACACCAAGTAACAAAGGCACACACTTACACCAAGTAACACAGACACACACTGACACCCAGTAACACAGACACACACTTACACCAAGTAAGACAGACATACACTGACACCAAGTAACAAAGACATACCCGGATACCCAGTAACACAGACACACACTTACACCAAGTAACACAGACATGCACTGACACCAAGTAACAAAGACATACAATGATACCCAGTAACACAGACACACACTTACACCATGTAACAAAGACATACACTTACACCAAGTAACACAGACATAGACTGACACCAAGAAACGAAGACATACAATTACACCAAGTAACAAAGACTCACACTTACAACAAGTAACAAAGACAGACACTGATACCCAGTAACACAGACACAAACTTACACCAAATAACAAACACAGACAATTACACGAACTAACAAAGGCATACACTTACACCAAGTATTTTGACATACACTGACACCAAGTAACAAAGACATATACTGACACCAAGTCACAAAGACACACACTGACACCCTGTAACAAAGACATACACTGACACCAAGTCACAAAGACATACACTGATAAGCAGTAACACAGACAGACTCTTACTCCAAGTAACACAGACACACACTTACAACAAGTAACAAAGACATACACTGACACCCAGTAACAAAGACATACACTGACACCAAGTAACAAAGACATACACTGATACCCAGTAACACAGACACACACTTACACCAAGTAACAAAGACATATACTGACACTATGTCACATAGACACACACTGACACCCAGTAACAAAGACATACACTGATACCCAGTAACACAGACACACACTTCCACCAAGTAACACAGACATACACTGACACCAAGTAACAAAGACATACACTGATAGCCAGTAACACAGACACTCTCTTACACCAAGTAACAAAGAAAGACACTGATACCCAGTAACACAGACACACACTTACACCAAGTAACACAGACATACACTGACACACAGTAACAAAGACATACACTGACAACCAGGAACACAGACACACATGGACACCAAGTAACAAAGACACACACTTACACCAAGTAACACAGACACACACTGACACCCAGTAACAAAGACATACACTGATACCCAGTAACACAGACACACACTTACACCAAGTAACAAAGACATACACTTACACCAAGTAACAAATACATACACTTACACCAAGTAACACAGACATACACTGACACCAAGTAACAAAGACATACAATTACACCAAGTCACAAAGACATACACTGACAACCAGTAACACAGACACATGCTTACACCAAGTAACACAGACATACACTGACACCAAGTAACAAAGACATACACTGATACCCAGTAACACAGACACACACTTACACCAAGTAACAAAGACAGACACTGATACCCAGTAACACAGACACACACTTACACCAAGTAACAAAGATATACACTGACACCCAGTAACAATGACAATCACTGACACCCAGTAACACAGACACACATGGACACCAAGTAACAAAGACACACACTTACACCAAGTAACACAGACACACACTGACACCCAGTAACACAGACACACATTTACCCCAAGTAACACAGACATACACTGACACCAAGTAACAAAGACATACACTGATACCCAGTAACACAGACACACGCTTACACCAAGTAACACAGACATACACTGATACCCAGGAATACACACACACGCTTACACCAAGTAACAAAGACATACACTTACATCAAGTAACACAGACATACACTGACACCAAGTAACATAGACATACAATTACACCAAGTAACAAAGACACACACTTACACCAAGTAACACAGTTATACACTGGCACAAAGTAACAAAGACATGCACTGACACCCAGTAAGACAGACACACAGGGACACCAAGTAACAAAGACACACACTTACACCAAGTAACACAGACACACACTGACACCCAGTAACACAGACACACAATTACACCAAGTAACACAGACATACACTGACACAAAGTAACAAAGACATACACTGATACCCAGTAACACAGACACACACTTACACCAAGTCACACAGACATACACTGACACCCAGTAACAAAGACATACACTGATACCCAGTAACACAGAAACACACTTACACCAAGTAACAAAGACATACACTTACACCAAGTAACAAATACATACACTTACACCAAGTAACACAGACATACAATGACACCAAGTAACAAAGACAAACAATTACACCAAGTCACAAAGACATACACTGACAACCAGTAACACAGACACATGCTTACTCCAAGTAACACAGACATACACTGACACCAAGTAACAAAGACATACACTGATACCCAGTAACACAGACACACACTTACAGCAAGTAACAAAGACAGACACTGATACCCAGTAACACAGACACACACTTACACCAAGTAACAAAGACATACACTGACTCCCAGTAACAATGACAATCACTGACACCCAGTAACACAGACACACATGGACACCAAGTAACAAAGACACACACTTACACCAAGTAACACAGACACACACTGACACCCAGTAACACAGACACACATTTACCCCAAGTAACACAGACATACACTGACACCAAGTAACAAAGACATACACTGATACCCAGTAACACAGACACACGCTTACACCAAGTAACACAGACATACACTGATACCCAGGAATACAGACAAACGCTTACACCAAGTAACAAAGACATACACTGACACCAAGTAACATAGACATACAATTACACCAAGTGACAAAGACACACACTTACACCAAGTAACACAGTTATACACTGGCACAAAGTAACAAAGACATGCACTGACACCCAGTAACACAGACACACAGGGACACCAAGTAACAAAGACACATACTTACACCAAGTAACACAGACACACACTGACACCCAGTAACACAGACACACAATTACACCAAGTAACACAGACATACACTGACACAAAGTAACAAAGACATACACTGATACCCAGTAACACAGACACACACTTACACCAAGTCACACAGACATACACTGACACCAAGTAACAAAGACATACAATGATACCCAGGAACACAGACAAACAATTACACCAAGTAACACAGACACACACTTACACCAAGTAACACAGACATACACTGACACCAAGTAACAAATACATACAATTGCACCAAGTAACAAAGACACACACTTACACCAAGTAACACAGTTATACACTGGCACCAAGTAACAAAGACAAGCACTGACACCCAGTCACACAGACACACACGGACACCAAGTAACAAAGACACACACTTACACCAAGTAACACAGACACACACTGACACCCAGTAACACAGACACACACTTACACCATGTAACACAGACATACACTGACACCAAGTAACAAAGACATACACTGATACCCAGTAACGCAGACACACACTTACACCAAGTAACACAGACATACACTGACACCAAGTAACAAAGACATACAATGATACCCCGGAACACAGACGCACACTTACACCAAGTAACAGAGACAAACACTTACACCAAGTAACACAGACATACACTGACACCAAGTAACACAGACACACACTGACACCCAGTTCGAAATATACTCTGTACCCCCGTAACACAGACACACACTGACCCCCAGTAACACCGCAGACACTGACACCAAGTCACAAAGACACACACTGACACCCAGTAACAATGACATACACTGAAATCAAGTCACAAAGACATACACTGATACACAGACACACACTTACACCAAGTAACACAGACATACACTGACACCAAGTAACAAAGACATACACTGATACCCAGTATCACAGACACACACTTACACCAAGTAACAAAGACATACACTGACACCAAGTCACAAAGACACATCCTGACACCCAGAAACAAAGACATACACTGACACCAAGTCACAAAGACATACACTGATACCCAGGAACACAGACACACACTGACACCCAGTAACAAAGACATACACTGATACCAAGTCACAAAGACATACACTGACACCCAGTAACACAGAAACACACTGACACCCAGTAACAAAGACATGCACTGATACCAAGTCACAAAGACATACAATGATACCAAGTAACACAGACACACACTGACACCCAGTAACAAAGGCACACTCAGATACCAAGTCACAAAGACATACACTGATACCCAGTAACACAGACATACACTGACACCAAGTAACAAAGACACGCACTGACACCAAGTAACAAAGACACACACTTACACCAAGTAACAAAGACACACACATACACCAAGTAACACAGAAATACACTGACACCAAGTAACAAAGACATACACTGACACCAAGTAACAAAGACATACACTTACACCAAGTAACACAGACAGACAATTACACCAAGTAACAAAGACATACACTTACACCAAGTATTTTGTCATACACTGACACCAGGTAACAAAGACATACTCTGATACCCAGTAACACAGACACACACTTACAACAAGTAACAAAGACATACACTGACACTAAGTCACAAAGACACAAACTGACACCCAGTAACAAAGACATACACTGACACCAAGTCACAAAGACATACACTGATACCCAGTAACACAGACACACACTTACACCAAGTAACACAGACATACACTGACACCAAGTAACAAAGACATACACTGATACCCAGTAACACAGACACACTCTTACACCAAGTCACAAAGAAAGACACTGATACCCAGTAACACAGACACACACGGACACCAAGTAACAAAGACACACACTTACACCAAGTAACACAGACACACACTGACACCCAGTAACACAGACACACAATTACACCAAGTAACACAGACATACACTGACACAAAGTAACAAAGACATACACTGATACCCAGTAACACAGACACACACTTACACCAAGTCACACAGACATACACTGACACCCAGTAACAAAGACATACACTGATACCCAGTAACACAGAAACACACTTACACCAAGTAACAAAGACATACACTTACACCAAGTAACAAATACATACACTTACACCAAGTAACACAGACATACACTGACACCAAGTAACAAAGACATACAATTACACCAAGTCACAAAGACATACACTGACAACCAGTAACACAGACACATGCTTACTCCAAGTAACACAGACATACACTGACACCAAGTAACAAAGACATACACTGATACCCAGTAACACAGACACACACTTACAGCAAGTAACAAAGACAGACACTGATACCCAGTAACACAGACACACACTTACACCAAGTAACAAAGACATACACTGACACCCAGTAACAATGACAATCACTGACACCCAGTAACACAGACACACATGGACACCAAGTAACAAAGACACACACTTACACCAAGTAACACAGACACACACTGACACCCAGTAACACAGACACACATTTACCCCAAGTAACACAGACATACACTGACACCAAGTAACAAAGACATACACTGATACCCAGTAACACAGACACACGCTTACACCAAGTAACACAGACATACACTGATACCCAGGAATACAGACAAACGCTTACACCAAGTAACAAAGACATACACTTACATCAAGTAACACAGACATACACTGACACCAAGTAACATAGACATACAATTACACCAAGTAACAAAGACACACACTTACACCAAGTAACACAGTTATACACTGGCACAAAGTAACAAAGACATGCACTGACACCCAGTAACACAGACACACAGGGACACCAAGTAACAAAGACACATACTTACACCAAGTAACACAGACACACACTGACACCCAGTAACACAGACACACAATTACACCAAGTAACACAGACATACACTGACACAAAGTAACAAAGACATACACTGATACCCAGTAACACAGACACACACTTACACCAAGTCACACAGACATACACTGACACCAAGTAACAAAGACATACAATGATACCCAGGAACACAGACAAACAATTACACCAAGTAACACAGACACACACTTACACCAAGTAACACAGACATACACTGACACCAAGTAACAAAGACATACAATTGCACCAAGTAACAAAGACACACACTTACACCAAGTAACACAGTTATACACTGGCACCAAGTAACAAAGACAAGCACTGACACCCAGTCACACAGACACACACGGACACCAAGTAACAAAGACACACACTTACACCAAGTAACACAGACACACACTGACACCCAGTAACACAGACACACACTTACACCATGTAACACAGACATACACTGACACCAAGTAACAAAGACATACACTGATACCCAGTAACACAGACACACACTTACACCAAGTAACACAGACATACACTGACACCAAGTAACAAAGACATACAATGATACCCCGGAACACAGACGCACACTTACACCAAGTAACAGAGACAAACACTTACACCAAGTAACACAGACATACACTGACACCAAGTAACACAGACACACACTGACACCCAGTTCGAAATATACTCTGTACCCCCGTAACACAGACACACACTGACCCCCAGTAACACAGACAGACACTGACACCAAGTCACAAAGACACACACTGACACCCAGTAACAATGACATACACTGAAATCAAGTCACAAAGACATACACTGATACACAGACACACACTTACACCAAGTAACACAGACATACACTGACACCAAGTAACAAAGACATACACTGATACCCAGTATCACAGACACACACTTACACCAAGTAACAAAGACATACACTGACACCAAGTCACAAAGACACATCCTGACACCCAGAAACAAAGACATACACTGACACCAAGTCACAAAGACATACACTGATACCCAGGAACACAGACACACACTGACACCCAGTAACAAAGACATACACTGATACCAAGTCACAAAGACATACACTGACACCCAGTAACACAGAAACACACTGACACCCAGTAACAAAGACATGCACTGATACCAAGTCACAAAGACATACAATGATACCAAGTAACACAGACACACACTGACACCCAGTAACAAAGGCACACTCAGATACCAAGTCACAAAGACATACACTGATACCCAGTAACACAGACATACACTGACACCAAGTAACAAAGACACGCACTGACACCAAGTAACAAAGACACACACTTACACCAAGTAACAAAGACACACACATACACCAAGTAACACAGAAATACACTGACACCAAGTAACAAAGACATACACTGACACCAAGTAACAAAGACATACACTTACACCAAGTAACACAGACAGACAATTACACCAAGTAACAAAGACATACACTTACACCAAGTATTTTGTCATACACTGACACCAGGTAACAAAGACATACTCTGATACCCAGTAACACAGACACACACTTACAACAAGTAACAAAGACATACACTGACACTAAGTCACAAAGACACAAACTGACACCCAGTAACAAAGACATACACTGACACCAAGTCACAAAGACATACACTGATACCCAGTAACACAGACACACACTTACACCAAGTAACACAGACATACACTGACACCAAGTAACAAAGACATACACTGATACCCAGTAACACAGACACACTCTTACACCAAGTCACAAAGAAAGACACTGATACCCAGTAACACAGACACACACTTACACCAAGTAACAAAGACATGCAATGACACCCGGTTACAAAGACATACACTGACACCCAGTAACACAGACACACACGGACACCAAGTAACAAAGACACACACTGACACCCAGGAACACAGACATACACTGACACCAAGTAACAAAGACATACACTGATACCCAGTAAGACAGACACACACTGACACCAAGTGACAAAGAAATACACTGACACCAAGTAACAAAGACATACACTTACACCAAGTAACAAAGACAGACAATTACACCAAGTAACAAAGACATACACTTAAACCAAGTATTTGGACACACACTGACACCAAGTAACAAAGACATACACTGATAACCAGTAACACAGACACACACTTACATCAAGTAACAAAGACATACATTGACACCAAGTCACAAAGACACACACTGACACCCAGTAACAAAGACATAGACTGACACCAAGTCACAAAGACATGCACTGATAACCAGTAACACAGACAGACACTTACTCCAAGTAACACAGACATACACTGACACCAAGTAACAAAGACATACACTGATACCCTGTAACACAGACACACACTTCCACCAAGTAACAAAGAAAGATACTGATACCCAGTAACACAGACACACACTTACACCAAGTAACAAAGACATACACTGACACCCAGTAACAAAGACATACACTGACACCCAGTAACACAGACACACATGGACACCAAGTAACAAAGACACACACTTACACCAAGTAACACAGACACACACTGACACCCAGTAACACAGACACACACTTACACCAAGTAACACAGACATACACTGACACCAAGAAACAAAGACATACACTGACACCCAGTAACACAGACACACACTTCCACCAAGTAACACAGACATACACTGATACCCAGGAACACAGACACACACTTACACCAAGTAACACAGACACACACTGACACCCAGTAACACAGACACACACTGACACCAAGTAACACAGACATACACTGACACCAAGTAACAAAGACAGACACTGATACCCAGTAACACAGACACACATGGACACCAAGTAACATAGACACACACTGACACCCAGTAACAAAGACATACACTGACACCAAGTCACAAAGACATACACTGATAACCAGTAACACAGACAGACACTTACTCCAAGTAACACAGACATACACTGACACCAAGTAACAAAGACATACACTGATACCCTGTAACACAGACACACACTTACACCAAGTAACAAAGAAAGATACTGATACCCAGTAACACAGACACACACTTACACCAAGTAACAAAGACATACACTGACACCGAGTAACAAAGACATACACTGACACCCAGTAACACAGACACACATGGACACCAAGTAACAAAGACACACACTTACACCAAGTAACACAGACACACACTGACACCCAGTAACACAGACACACACTTACACCAAATAACACAGACATACACTGACACCAAGTAACAAAGACATACACTGACACCCAGTAACACAGACACACACTTCCACCAAGTAACACAGACATACACTGATACCCAGGAACACAGACACACACTTACACCAAGTAACACAGACACACACTGACACCCAGTAACACAGACACACACTGACACCAAGTAACACAGACATACACTGACACCAAGTAACAAAGACAGACACTGATACCCAGTAACACAGACACACATGGACGCCAGGTAACATAGACACACACTGACACCCAGTAACAAAGACATACACTGACACCAAGTCACAAAGTCATACACTGATACCCAGTAACACAGACACACACTTACACCAAGTAACACAGACATACACTGACACCAAGTAACAAAGACATACACTGATACCCAGTAACACAGACATTCTCTTACACCAATTAACAAAGAAAGACACTGTTACCCAGTAACACAGACGCACACTTACACCAAGTAACAAAGACATACACTGAAAACCAGTAACACAGACACACATGGACAACAAGAAACAAAGACACACACTTACACCAAGTAACACAGACACACACTGACACCCAGTAACACAGACACACACTTACACCAAGTAACACAGACATACACTGACACCAAGTAACAAAGAAAAACACTGATACCCAGTAACACAGACACACACTTACATCAAGTAACTCAGACATACACTGACACCAAGTAACAAAGACTTACACTGATAACCAGGGACACAGACACACACTTACACCACGTATCACAGACACACACTTACACCAAGTAACAAAGACATACACTTACACCAAGTAACACAGACATACACTGACACCAAGTAACAAAGACAAACAATTACACCAAGTCACAAAGACATTCACTGATAACCAGTAAAACAGACACACACTTAATCTAAGTAACACAGACATACACTGACACCAAGTAACAAAGACATACACTGACACCAAGTCACACAGACACACACTGACACCCAGTAACAAAGACATACACTGACACCAAGTCACAAAGACATACACTGATAACCAGTAAACACAGACAGACACTTACTTCAAGTAACACAGACATACACTGACACCAAGTAACAAAGACATACACTGATACCCTGTAACACAGACACACACTTACACCAAGTAACAAAGAAAGATACTGATACCCAGTAACACAGAGACACACTTACACCAAGTAACAAAGACAGACACTGATACCCAGTAACACAGACACACATGGACACCAAGTAACATAGACACACACTGACACCCAGTAACAAAGACATACACTGACACCAAGTCACAAAGACATACACTGATACCCAGTAACACAGACACACACTTACACCAAGTAACACAGACATACACTGACACCAAGTAACAAAGTCATACACTGATACCCAGTAACACAGACACACACTTACACCAAGTAACAAAGACATACAATTACACCAAGTCACAAAGACATTCACTGATAACCAGTAAAACAGACACACACTTAATCTAAGTAACACAGACATACACTGACACCAAGTAACAAAGACATACACTGATACCCAGTAACACAGACACACACTTACACCAAGTAACAAAGACAGACACTGATACCCTGTAACAAAGACACACACTTACACCAAGTAACAAAGACATACACTGACACCCAGTAACACAAACAAACACCCACCGACACTCAGTAACATAGAGAAACACTAATAAACAGTAACAAAGACATACACTGACACCAAGTCACACTGACACACACTGACACCAACTAACAAAGACATACACTGACACCAAGTCACAAAGACATACACTGATAACCAGTAACACAGACAGACACTTCCTTCAAGTAACACAGACATACAACGACACCAAGTAACAAAGACATACACTGATACCCTGTAACACAGACACACACTTACATCAAGTAACAAAGAAAGATACTGATACCCAGTAACACAGACACACACTTACACCAAGTAACAGAGACATACACTGACACCCAGTAACAAAGACATACACTGACACCCAGTAACACAGACACACATGGACACCAAGTAACAAAGACACACACTGACACCAAGTAACAAAGACATACACTGACACCCAGTAACACAGACACACACTGACACCAAGTAACACAGACATACACTGACACCAAGTAACAAAGACAGACACTGATACCCAGTAACACAGAAACACACTTACACCAAGTAACATAGACACACACTGACACCCAGTAACAAAGACATACACTGACACCAAGTCACAAAGACATACACTGATACCCAGTAACACAGACACACACTTACACCAAGTAACACAGACATACACTGACACCAAGTTACAAAGACATACCCTGATACCCAGTAACACAGACACTCTCGTACACCAATTAACAAAGAAAGACACTGATACCCAGTAACACAGACACACACTTAGACCAAGTAACAAAGACATACACTGACACCCAGTAACAAATACATACACTGACAACCAGTAACACAGACATACATGGACACCAAGTAACAAAGACACACACTTACACCAAGTAACACAGACACACACTTACACCAAGTAACACAGACATACACTGACACCAAGTAACAAAGTCAAACACTGATACCCAGTAACACAGACACACACTTACATCATGTAACACAGACATAAACTGACACCAAGTAACAAAGACATACACTGATAACCAGGGACACAGACACACACTTACACCAAGTAACACAGACACACACTTACACCAAGTAACAAAGACATACACTGACACCAAGTAACACAGAAGTACACTGACACCAAGTAACAAATACATACAATTACACCAAGTCACAAAGACATTCACTGATAACCAGTAAAACAGACACACACTTAATCTAAGTAACAGAGACATACACTGACACCAAGTAACAAAGAAATACACTGATACCCAGTAACACAGACACACACTTACAACAAGTAACAAAGACAGACACTGTTACCCTGTAACACAGACACACACTTACACCAAGTAACAAAGACATACACTGACACCCAGTAACACAGACACACACTGACACCCAGTAACAAAGACATACACTGACACCAAGTCACAAAGACATACACTGATACCAAGTAACAAAGACACACACTTACACCAAGTAACACAGACACACACTGACACCCAGTAACACAGACAGACATTTACACCAAGTAACACAGACATACACTGACACCAAGTAACACAGACACACACTGACACCCAGTAACAAAGACATACACTGACACCAAGTCACATAGACATACACTGATACCAAGTCACAAAGACACACACTGATACCCAGTAACACAGACACACACTGACACCAAGTAACAAAGACAGACAATTACACCAAGTAACAAAGACATACACTTACACCAAGTATTTTGACATACACTGACACCAAGTAACAAAGTCATACACTGATACCCAGTAACACAGACACACACTTACACCAAGTAACAAAGACATACACTGACACCAAGTCACAAAGACACTCACTGACACCCAGTAATAAAGACATACACTGACACCAAGTCACAAAGACATACACTGATAAGCAGTAACACAGACAGACACTTACTCCAAGTAACACAGACACACACTTACAACAAGTAACAAAGACATACACTGACACCCAGTAACACAGACATACACTGACACCCAGTAACACAGACACACATGGACACCAAGTAACAAAAACACACTTACACCAAGTAACACAGACACACACTGTCACCCAGTAACACAGACAGACATTTACACCAAGTAACACAGACATACACTGACACCAAGTAACAAAGACATACACTGATACCCAGTAACACAGACACACACGTACACCAAGTAACACAGACATACACTGATACCCAGGAATAAATACACACACTTACACCAAGTAACAAAGACATACAATTACACCAAGTAACAAAGACACACACTTACACCAAGTAATACAGTTATACACTGGCACCAAGTAACAAAGACATGCACTGACACCCAGTAACACAGACACACACGGACATCAAGTAACACAGACACACACTGACACCAAGTAACACAGACATACACTGACACCAAGTAACAAAGACATACACTGATACCCAGTAACACAGACACACACTTACACCAAGTCACACATACATACACTGACACCAAGAAACAAAGACATACAATGATACCCAGGAACACAGACACACACTTACACCAAGTAACACAGACACACACTTACACCAAGTAACACAGACATACACTGACACCAAGTAACAAAGACATACAATTACACCAAGTAACAAAGGCACACACTTACACCATGTAACACAGTTATACACTGGCACCAAGTAACAAAGACATGCACTGACACCCAGTAACACAGACACACACGGACACCAAGTAACAAAGACACACACTTGCACCAAGTAACACAGACACACACTGACACCCAGTAACACAGACACACACTTAAACCAATTAACACAGACATACACTGACACCAAGTAACAAAGACATACGCTGATACCCAGTAACACAGACACACACTTACACCAAGTAACACAGACATACACTGACACCAAGTAACAAAGACATACAATTACACCAAGTCACAAAGACATTCACTGATAACCAGTAAAACAGACACACACTTAATCTAAGTAACACAGACACACACTTACACCAAGTAACAAAGAAAGACACTGATACCCTGTAACACAGACACACAATTACACCAAGTAACAAAGACGTACACTGACACCCAGTAACACAAACAAACACACACTGACACGCAGTAACACAGAGAAACACTAATAAACAGTAACAAAGACATACACTGACACCAAGTAACACAGACACACACTGACACCCAGTAACAAAGACATACACTGACACCAAGTCACAAAGACATACACTGATACCAAGTCACCAAGACATACACTGATACCCAGTAACACAGACACACACTGACACCAAGTAACAAAGACATACACTGACACCAAGTAAAAAAGACATACACTTACACCAAGTAACGCAGACACTCTCTTACACCAATTACCAAAGTAAGACACTGATACCCAGTAACACAGACACACACTTAGACCAAGTAACAAAGACATACACTGACACCCAGTAACAAAGACATACACTGACAACCAGTAACACAGACACACATGGACACCAAGTAACAAAGACACACACTTACACCAAGTAACACAGACACACACTGACACCCAGTAATACAGACACACACTTACACCAAGTAACACAGACATACACTGACACCAAGTAACAAAGACAAACACTGATACCCAGTAACACAGACACACACTTACATCAAGTAACACAGACATACACTGACACCAAGTAACAAAGACATACACTGATAACCAGGGACACAGACACACACTTACACCAAGTAACACAGACACATACTTACACCAAGTAACAAAGACATACACTGACACCAAGTAACACAGAAGTACACTGACACCAAGTAACAAAGACATACAATTACACCAAGTCACAAAGACATTCACTGATAACCAGTAAAACAGACACACACTTAATCTAAGTAACACAGACATACACTGACACCAAGTAACAAAGACATACACTGATACCCAGTAACACAGACACACACTTACACCAAGTAACAAAGACAGACACTGTTACCCTGTAGCACAGACACACACTTACACCAAGTAACAAAGACATACACTGACACCCAGTAACACAGACACACACTGACACCCAGTAACAAAGACATACACTGACACCAAGTCACAAAGACATACACTGATACCAAGTAACAAAGACACACACTTACACCAAGTAACACAGACACACACTGACACCCAGTAACACAGACAGACAATTACACCAAGTAACACAGACATACACTGACACCAAGTAACACAGACACACACTGACACCCAGTAACAAAGACATACACTGACACCAAGTCACAAAGACATGCACTGATACCCAGTAACACAGACACACACTGACACCAAGTAACAAAGACAGACAATTACACCAAGTAACAAAGACATACACTTACACCAAGTATTTTGACATACACTGACACCAAGTAACAAAGACATACACTGATACCCAGTAACACAGACAAACACTTACACCAAGTAACAAAGACATACACTGACACCAAGTCACAAAGACACACACTGACACCCAGTAATAAAGACATACACTGACACCAAGTCACAAAGACATACACTGATAAGCAGTAACACAGACAGACACTTACTCCAAGTAACACAGACACACACTTACAACAAGTAACAAAGACACACACTGACACCCAGTAACAAAGACATACACTGACACCCAGTAACACAGACACACATGGACACCAAGTAACAAAGACACACACTTACACCAAGTGACACAGACACACACTGACACCCAGTAACACAGACAGACATTTACACCAAGTAACACAGACATACACTGACACCAAGTAACAAAGACATACACTGATACCCAGTAACACAGACACACACGTACACCAAGTAACACAGACATACACTGATACCCAGGAATACATACACACACTTACACCAAGTAACAAAGACATACAATTACACCAAGTAACAAAGACACACACTTACACCAAGTAACACAGTTATACACTGGCACCAAGTAACAAAGACATGCACTGACACCCAGTAACACAGACACACACGGACACCAAGTAACACAGACACACACTGACACCCAGTAACACAGACACACACTTACACCAAGTAACACAGACATACACTGACACCAAGTAACAAAGACATGCACTGATACACAGTAACACAGACACACACTTACACCAAGTCACACAGACATACACTGACACCAAGTAACAAAGACATACAATGATACCCAGGAACACAGACACACACTTACACCAAGTAACACAGACACACACTGACACCAAGTAACAAAGACATACAATTACACCAAGTAACACAGACACACAATTACACCAAGTAACACAGACACACACTTAAACCAATTAACACAGACATACACTGACACCAAGTAACAAAGACATACGCTGATACCCAGTAACGCAGACACACACTTACACCAAGTAACACAGACATACACTGACACCAAGTAACAAAGACATACAATTACACCAAGTCACAAAGACATTCACTGATAACCAGTAAAACAGACGCACACTTAATCTAAGTAACACAGACATACACTGACACCAAGTAACAAAGACATACACTGATACCCAGTAACACAGACACACACTTACACCAAGTAACAAAGAAAGGCACTGATACCATGTAACACAGACACACACTTACACCAAGTAACAAAGACATACACTGACACCCAGTAATACAAACAAACACACACTGACACGCAGTAACAAAGACATACACTGACAACAAGTCACAAAGACATACACTGATACCAAGTCACCAAGACATACACTGATACCCAGTAACACAGACACACACTGACACCAAGTAACAAAGACATACACTGACACCAAGTAAAAAAGACATACACTGACACCCAGTAACAAAGACATACACTGACACCAAGTCACAAAGACATACACTGATACCAAGTCACCAAGACATACACTGATACCCAGTAACACAGACACACACTGACACCAAGTAACAAAGACATACACTGACACCAAGTAAAAAAGACATACACTTTCACCAAGTAACAAAGACAGACAATTACACCAAGTAACAAAGACATACACTTCCACCAAGTATTTTGACATACACTGACACCAAGAAACAAAGACATACACTGACACCCAGTAACACAGACACACACTTACACCAAGTAACAAAGACATACACTGACACCAAGTCACAAAGACACATACTGACACCCAGTAACAAAGACATACACTGACACCAAGTCACAAAGACATACACTGATAAGCAGTAACACAGACAGACACTTACTCCAAGTAACACAGACACACACTTACAACAAGAAACAAAGACATACACTGACACCCAGTAACAAAGACATACACTGACACCAAGTAACAAAGACATGCACTGATACCCAGTAACACAGACACACACTTACACCAAGTAACAAAGACATACACTGACACTATGTCACATAGACACACACTGACACCCAGTAACAAAGACATACACTGACACCAAGTCACAAAGACATACACTGATACCCAGTAACACAGACACAAACTTACACCATGTAGCACAGACACACACTTACACCAAGTAACACAGACATACACTTGCACCAAGTAACACAGACATACACTGACACCAAGTAACAAAGACATACAATTACACCAAGTAACAAAGTCATACACTGATACCCAGTAACACAAACACACACTTACACCAAGTAACAAAGACAGACACTGATACCCTGTAACACAGACACACACTTACACCAAGTAACAAAGACATACACTGATACCCAGTAACACAGACACTCTCTTACACCAATTAGCAAAGAAAGACACTAATACCCAGTAACACAGACACACACTTACACCAAGTAACAAAGACATACACTGACACCCAGTAACAAAGACATACACTGACAACCAGTAACACAGACACACATGTACACCAAGTAACAAAGACACACACTTACACCAAGTAACACAGACACACACTGACACCCAGTAACACAGACACACACTTACACCAAGTAACACAGACATACACTGACACCATGTAACAAAGAAAAAAACTGATACCCAGTAACACAGACACACACTTACATCAAGTAACACAGACATACACTGACACCAAGTAACAAAGACATACACTGAGAACCAGGGACACAGACACACACTTACACCAAGTAACACAGACACACACTTACACCAAGTAACAAAGACATACACTTACACCAAGTAACACAGAAGTACACTGACACCAAGTAACAAAGACATACAATTACACCAAGTCACAAAGACATTCACTGATAACCAGTAAAACAGACACACACTTAATCTAAGTAACACAGACATACACTGACACCAAGTAACAAAGACATACACTGATACCCAGTAACACAGACACACACTTACACCAAGTAACAAAGACAGACACTGTTACCCTGTAACACAGACACACACTTACACCAAGTAACAAAGACATACACTGACACCCAGTAACACAAACAAACACACACTGACACGCAGTAACACAGAGGAACACTAATAAACAGTAACAAAGACATACACTGATACCCAGTAACACAGACACACACTGACACCAAGTAACAAAGACATACACTGACACCAAGTAAAAAAGACATACACTTACACCAAGTAACAAAGACAGACAATTACACCAAGTAACAAAGACACACACTTACACCAATTATTTTGACATACACTGACACCAATTAACAAAGACATACACTGATACCCAGTAACACAGACACACACTTACACCAAGTAACAAAGACATACACTGACACCAAGTCACAAAGACACACACTGACACCCAGTAATAAAGACATACACTGACACCAAGTCACAAAGACATACACTGATAAGCAGTAACACAGACAGACACTTACTCCAAAAACACAGACACACACTTACAACAAGTAACAAAGACATACACTAACACCCAGTAACAAAGACATACACTGACACCCAGTAACACAGACACACATGGACACCAAGTAACAAAGACACACACTTACACCAAGTAACACAGACACACACTGACACCCAGTAACACAGACAGACATTTCCACCAAGTAACACAGACATACACTGACACCAAGTAACAAAGACATACACTGATACCCAGTAACACAGACACACACGTACACCAAGTAACACAGACATACACTGATACCCAGGAATACATACACACACTTACACCAAGTAACAAAGACATACACTTACACCAAGTAACACAGACATAAACTGACACCAAGTAACAAAGACACACACTTACACCAAGTAACACAGTTATACACTGGCACCAAGTAACAAAGACATGCACTGAAACCCAGTAACACAGACACACACGGACACCAAGTGACACAGACACACACTGACACCCAGTAACACAGACACACACTTACACCAAGTAACACAGACATACACTGACACCAAGTAACAAAGACATACACTGATACCCAGTAACACAGACACACACTTACACCAAGTCACACAGACATACACTGACACCAAGTAACAAAGACATACAATGATACCCAGGAACACAGACACACACTTACACCAAGTAACACAGACACACACTTACACCAAGTAACACAGACATACACTGACACCAAGAAACAAAGACATACAATTACACCAAGTAACAAAGGCACACACTTACACCAAGTAACACAGTTATACACTGGCACCAAGAAACAAAGACATGCACTGACACCCAGTAACACAGACACACACGGACACCAAGTAACAAAGACACACACTTCCACCAGTTAACACAGACACACACTGACACCCAGTAACACAGACACACACTTACACCAAGTAACACAGACATACACTGACACCAAGTAACAAAGACAAACACTGATACCCAGTAACACAGACACACACTTACATCAAGTAACACAGACATACACTGACACCAAGTAACAAAGACATACAATGAGAACCAGGGACACAGACACACACTTACACCAAGTAACACAGACACACACTTACACCAATTAACAAAGACATACACTTACACCAAGTAACACAGAAGTACACTGACACCAAGTAACAAAGACATACAATTACACCAAGTCACAAAGACATTAACTGATAACCAGTAAAACAGACACACACTTAATCTAAGTAACACAGACATACACTGACACCAAGTAACAAAGACATACACTGATACCCAGTAACACAGACACACACTTACACCAAGTAACAAAGACAGACACTGTTACCCTGTAACACAGACACACACTTACTCCAAGTAACAAAGACATACACTGACACCCAGTAACACAAACAAACACACACTGACACGCAGTAACACAGAGAAACACTAATAAACAGTAACAAAGACATACACTGACATCAAGTAACACAGACACACACTGACACCCAGGAACAAAGTCATACACTGACACCAAGTCACAAAGACATACACTGATACCAAGTCACAAAGACATACACTGATACCCAGTAACACAGACACACACGGACACCAAATAACAAAGACATACACTGACACCAAGTTAAAAAGACATACACTTACACCAAGTAACAAAGACAGACAATTACACCAAGTAACAAAGACATACACTTACACCAAGTATTTTGACATACACTGACACCAATTAACAAAGACATACACTGATACCCAGTAACACAGACACACACTTACACCAAGTAACAAAGACATACACTGACACCAAGTCACAAAGACACACACTGACACCCAGTAATAAAGACATACACTGACACCAAGTCACAAAGACATACACTGATAAGCAGTAACACAGACAGACACTTACTCCAAGTAACACAGACACACACTTACAACAAGTAACAAAGACATACACTGACACCCAGTAACAAAGACATACACTGACACCCAGTAACACAGACACACATGGACACCAAGTAACAAAGACACACACTTACACCAAGTAACACAGACACACACTGACACCCAGTAACACAGACAGACATTTACACCAAGTAACACAGACATACACTGACACCAAGTAACAAAGACATACACTGATACCCAGTAACACAGACATACACTTACACCAAGTAACAAAGACATACACTTACACCAAGTAACAAAGACATACAATTACACCAAGTAACAAAGTCACACACTTACACCAAGTAACACAGTTATACACTGGCACCAAGTAACAAAGACATGCACTGACACCCAGTAACACAGACACACACGGACACCAAGTAACACAGACACACACTGACACCCAGTAACACAGACACACACTTACACCAAGTAACACAGACATACACTGACACCAAGTAACAAAGACATACACTGATACCCAGTAACACAGACACACACTTACACCAAGTCACACAGACATACACTGACACCAAGTAACAAAGACATACAATGATACCCAGGAACACAGACACACACTTACACCAAGTAACACAGACACACACTTACACCAAGTAACACAGACATACACTGACACCAAGTAACAAAGACATACAATTACACCAAGTAACAAAGGCACACACTTACACCAAGTAACACAGTTATACACTGGCACCAGGAAACAAAGACATGCACTGACACCCAGTAACACAGACACACACGGACACCAAGTAACAAAGACACACACTTACACCAAGTAACACAGACACACACTGACACCCAGTAACACAGACACACACTTAAACCAATTAACACAGACATACACTGACACCAAGTAACAAAGACATACGCTGATACCCAGTAACACAGACACACACTTACACCAAGTAACACAGACATACACTGACACCAAGTAACAAAGACATACAATTACACCAAGTCACAAAGACATTCACTGATAACCAGTAAAACAGACACACACTTAATCTAAGTAACACAGACATACACTGACACCAAGTAACAAAGACATACACTGATCCCCAGTAACACAGACACACACTTACACCAAGTAACAAAGACAGACACTGTTACCCTGTAACACAGACACACACTTACACCAAGTAACAAAGACATACACTGACTCCCAGTAACACAAACAAACACACACTGACACGCAGTAACACAGAGAAACACTAATAAACAGTAACAAAGACATACACTGACATCAAGTAACACAGACACACACTGACACCCAGTAACAAAGACATACACTGACACCAAGTCACAAAGACATACACTGATACCAAGTCACAAAGACATACACTGATACCCAGTAACACAGACACACACTGACACCAAGTAACAAAGACATACACTGACACCAAGTAAAAAAGACATACACTTACACCAAGTAACAAAGACAGACAATTACACCAAGTAACAAAGACATACACTTACACCAAGTATTTTGACATACACTGACACCAATTAACAAAGACATACACTGATACCAAGTAACACAGACACACACTTACACCAAGTAACAAAGACATACACTGACACCAAGTCACAAAGACACACACTGACACCCAGTAATAAAGACATACACTGACACCAAGTCACAAAGCCATACACTGATAAGCAGTAACACAGACAGACACTTACTCCAAGTAACACAGACACTCACTTACAACAAGTAACAAAGACATACACTGACACCCAATAACAAAGACATACACTGACACCCAGTAACACAGACACACATGGACACCAAGTAACAAAGACACACACTTACACCAAGTAACACAGACACACACTGACACCCAGTAACAAAGACAGACATTTACACCAAGTAACACAGACATACACTGACACCAAGTAACAAAGACATACACTGATACCCAGTAACACAGACACACACTTACACCAAGTAACAAAGACATACACTTACACCAAGTAACAAAGACATACAATTACAACAAGTAACAAAGACACACACTTACACCAAGTCACAAAGACGTACACTGATAAGCAGTAACACAGACAGACACTTACTCCAAGTAACACAGACACACACTTACAACAAGTAACAAAGACATACACTGACACCCAGTAACAAAGACATACACTGACACCCAGTAACACAGACACACAAGGACACCCAGTAACACAGACACACACGGACACCAAGTAACGCAGACACACACTGACACCAAGTAACACAGACACACACTTACACCAAGTAACACAGACATACACTGACACCAAGTAACAAAGACATACACTGATACCAGGTAACACAGACACACACTTACACCAAGTCACACAGACATACACTGACACCAAGTAACAAAGACATACAATGATACCCAGGAACACAGACACACACTTACACCAAGTAACACAGACACACACATACACCAAGTAACACAGACATACACTGACACCAAGTAACAAAGACATACAATTACACGAAGTAACAAAGGCACACACTTACACCAAGTAACACAGTTATACACTGGCACCAAGAAACAAAGACATGCACTGACACCCAGTAACACAGACACACACGGACACCAAGTAACAAAGACACACACTTACACCAAGTAACAAAGACATACGCTGATACCCAGTAACACAGACACACACTTACACCAATTAACACAGACATACACTGACACCAAGTAACAAAGACATACAATTACACCAAGTCACAAAGACATTCACTGATAACCAGTAAAACAGACACACACTTAATCTAAGTAACACAGACATACACTGACACCAAGTAACAAAGACATACACTGATACCCAGTAACACAGACACACACTTACACCAAGTAACAAAGAAAGACACTGATACCCTGTAACACAGACACACACTTATACCAAGTAACAAAGACATACACTAACACCCAGTAACACAAACAAACACACTCTGACTCGCAGTAACACAGAGAAACACTAATAAACAGTAACAAAGACATACACTGACACCAAGTAACACAGACACACACTGACGCCCAGTAACAAAGACATACACTGACACCAAGTCACAAAGACATACACTGATACCAAGTCACCAAGACATACACTGATACCCAGTAACACAGACACACACTGACACCAAGTAACAAAGACATACACTGACACCAAGTAAAAAAGACATACACTTACACCAAGTAACAAAGACAGACAATTACACCAAGTAACAAAGACATACACTTCCACCAAGTATTTTGACATACACTGACACCAAGTAACAAAGACTTACACTGATACCCAGTAACACAGACACACACTTACACCAAGTAACAAAGACATACACTGACACCAAGTCACAAAGACATACACTGATAAGCAGTAACACAGACAGACACTTACTCCAAGTAACACAGACAGACACTTACAACAAGAAACAAAGACATACACTGACACCCAGTAACAAAGACATACACTGACACCAAGTAACAAAGACATGCACTGATACCAAGTAACACAGACACACACTTAATCTAAGTAACACATACACACACTGACACCAAGTAACAAAGACATACACTGATACCCAGTAACACAAACACACACTTACACCAAGTAACAAAGACAGACACTGATACCCTGTAACACAGACACACAATTACACCAAGTAACAAAGACATACACTGACACCCAGTAACACAAACAAACACACACTGACACGCAGTAACACAGAGAAACACTAATGAACAGTAACAAAGACATACACTGACACCAAGTAACACAGACACACACTGACACCCAGTAACAAAGACATACACTGACACCAAGTCACAAAGACATACACTGATACCAAGTCACAAAGACATACACTGATACCCAGGAACACAGACACACACTGACACCAAGTAACAAAGACATGCACTGACACCAAGTAAAAAAGACATACACTTACACCAAGTAACAAAGACAGACAATTACACCAAGTAACAAAGACATACACTGACACCCAGTAACAAAGACATACACTGACACCAAGTCACAAAGACATACACTGATAAGCAGTAACACAGACAGACACTTACTCCAAGTAACACAGACACACACTTGCAACAAGAAACAAAGACATACACTGACACCCAGTAACAAAGACATACACTGACACCAAGTAACAAAGACATGCACTGATACCCAGTAACACAGACACACACTTACACCAAGTAACAAAGACATACACTGACACTATGTCACATAGACACACACTGACACCCAGTAACAAAGACATACACTGACACCAAGTCACAAAGACATACACTGATACCCAGTAACACAGACACAAACTTACACCATGTAGCACAGACACACACTTACACCAAGTAACACAGACATACACTTGCACCAAGTAACACAGACATACACTGACACCAAGTAACAAAGACATACAATTACACCAAGTAACAAAGTCATACACTGATACCCACTAACACAAACACACACTTACACCAAGTAACAAAGACAGACACTGATATCCTGTAACACAGACACACACTTACACCAAGTAACAAAGACATACACTGATACCCAGTAACACAGACACTCTCTTACAAAAATTAACAAAGAAAGACACTAATACCCAGTAACACAGACACACACTTACACCAAGTAACAAAGACATACACTGACACCCAGTAACAAAGACATACACTGACAACCAGTAACACAGACACACATGGACACCAAGTAACAAAGACACACACTTACACCAAGTAACACAGACACACACTGACACCCAGTAACACAGACACACACTTACACCAAGTAACACAGACATACACTGACACCATGTAACAAAGACAAACACTGATACCCAGTAACACAGACACACACTTACATCAAGTAACACAGACATACACTGACACCAAGTAACAAAGACATACACTGAGAACCAGGGACACAGACACACACTTACACCAAGTAACACAGACACACACTTACACCAAGTAACAAAGACATACACTTACACCAAGTAACACAGAAGTACACTGACACCAAGTAACAAAGACATACAATTACACCAAGTCACAAAGACATTCACTGATAACCAGTAAAACAGACACACACTTAATCTAAGTAACACAGACATACACTGACACCAAGTAACAAAGACATACACTGATACCCAGTAACACAGACACACACTTACACCAAGTAACAAAGACAGACACTGTTACCCTGTAACACAGTCACACACTTACACCAAGTAACAAAGACAGACACTGACACCCAGTAACACAAACAAACACACACTGACACGCAGTAACACAGAGGAACACTAATAAACAGTAACAAAGACATACACTGATACCCAGTAACACAGACACACACTGACACCAAGTAACAAAGACATACACTGACACCAAGTAAAAAAGACATACACTTACACCAAGTAACAAAGACAGACAATTACACCAAGTAACAAAGACATACACTTACACCAAGTATTTTGACATACACTGACACCAATTAACAAAGACATACACTGATACCCAGTAACACAGACACACACTTACACCAAGTAACAAAGACATACACTGACACCAAGTCACAAAGACACACACTGACACCCAGTAATAAAGACATACACTGACACCAAGTCACAAAGACATACACTGATAAGCAGTAACACAGACAGACACTTACTCCAAAAACACAGACACACACTTACAACAAGTAACAAAGACATACACTAACACCCAGTAACAAAGACATACACTGACACCCAGTAACACAGACACACATGGACACCAGGTAACAAAGACACACACTTACACCAAGTAACACAGACACACACTGACACCCAGTAACACAGACAGACATTTCCAACAAGTAACACAGACATACACTGACACCAAGTAACAAAGACATACACTGATACCCAGTAACACAGACACACACGTACACCAAGTAACACAGACATACACTGATACCCAGGAATACATACACACACTTACACCAAGTAACAAAGACATACACTTACACCAAGTAACACAGACATACACTGACACCAAGTAACAAAGACACACACTTACACCAAGTAACACAGTTATACACTGGCACCAAGTAACAAAGACATGCACTGAAACCCAGTAACACAGACACACACGGACACCAAGTAACACAGACACACACTGACACCCAGTAACACAGACACACACTTACACCAAGTAACACAGACATACACTGACACCAAGTAACAAAGACATACACTGATACCCAGTAACACAGACACACACTTACACCAAGTCACACAGACATACACTGACACCAAGTAACAAAGACATACAATGATACCCAGGAACACAGACACACACTTACACCAAGTAACACAGACACACACTTACACCAAGTAACACAGACATACACTGACACCAAGTAACAAAGACATACAATTACACCAAGTAACAAAGGCACACACTTACACCAAGTAACACAGTTATACACTGGCACCAAGAAACAAAGACATGCACTGACACCCAGTAACACAGACACACACGGACACCAAGTAACAAAGACACACACTTCCACCAGTTAACACAGACACACACTGACACCCAGTAACACAGACACACACTTACACCAAGTAACACAGACATACACTGACACCAAGTAACAAAGACAAACACTGATACCCAGTAACACAGACACACACTTGCATCAAGTAACACAGACATACACTGACACCAAGTAACAAAGACATACAATGAGAACCAGGGACACAGACACACACTTACACCAAGTAACACAGACACACACTTACACCAATTAACAAAGACATACACTTACACCAAGTAACACAGAAGTACACTGACACCAAGTAACAAAGACGTACACTGATACCCAGTAACACAGACACACACTTACACCAAGTAACAAAGACAGACACTGTTACCCTGTAACACAGACACACACTTACTCCAAGTAACAAAGACATACACTGACACCCAGTAACACAAACAAACACACACTGACACGCAGTAACACAGAGAAACACTAATAAACAGTAACAAAGACATACACTGACATCAAGTAACACAGACACACACTGACACCCAGTAACAAAGTCATACACTGACACCAAGTCACAAAGACATACACTGATACCAAGTCACAAAGACATACACTGATACCCAGTAACACAGACACACACTGACACCAAGTAACAAAGACATACACTGACACCAAGTAAAAAAGACATACACTTACACCAAGTAACAAAGACAGACAATTACACCAAGTAACAAAGACATACACTTACACCAAGTATTTTGACATACACTGACACCAATTAACAAAGACATACACTGATACCCAGTAACACAGACACACACTTACACCAAGTAACAAAGACATACACTGACACCAAGTCACAAAGACACACACTGACACCCAGTAATAAAGACATACACTGACACCAAGTCACAAAGACATACACTGATAAGCAGTAACACAGACAGACACTTACTCCAAGTAACACAGACACACACTTACAACAAGTAACAAAGACATACACTGACACCCAGTAACAAAGACATACACTGACACCCAGTAACACAGACACACATGGACACCAAGTAACAAAGACACACACTTACACCAAGTAACACAGACACACACTGACACCCAGTAACACAGACAGACATTTACACCAAGTAACACAGACATACACTGACACCAAGTAACAAAGACATACACTGATACCCAGTAACACAGACACACACTTACACCAAGTAACAAAGACATACACTTACACCAAGTAACAAAGACATACACTTACACCAAGTAACAAAGTCACACACTTACACCAAGTAACACAGTTATACACTGGCACCAAGTAACAAAGACATGCACTGACACCCAGTAACACAGACACACACGGACACCAAGTAACACAGACACACACTGACACCCAGTAACACAGACACACACTTACACCAAGTAACACAGACATACACTGACACCAAGTAACAAAGACATACACTGATACCCAGTAACACAGACGCACACTTACACCAAGTCACACAGACATACACTGACACCAAGTAACAAAGACATACAATGATAACAAGGAACACAGACACGCACTTACACCAAGTAACACAGACACACACTTACACCAAGTAACACAGACATACACTGACACCAAGTAACAAAGACATACAATTACACCAAGTAACAAAGGCACACACTTACACCAAGTAACACAGTTATACACTGGCACCAGGAAACAAAGACATGCACTGACACCCAGTAACACAGACACACACGGACACCAAGTAACAAAGACACACACTAACACCAAGTAACACAGACACACACTGACACCCAGTAACACAGACACACACTTAAACCAATTAACACAGACATACACTGACACCAAGTAACAAAGACATACGCTGATACCCAGTAACACAGACACACACTTACACCAAGTAACACAGACATACACTGACACCAAGTAACAAAGACATACAATTACACCAAGTCACAAAGACATTCACTGATAACCAGTAAAACAGACACACACTTAATCTAAGTAACACAGACATACACTGACACCAAGTAACAAAGACATAAACTGATCCCCAGTAACACAGACACACACTTACACCAAGTAACAAAGACAGACACTGTTACCCTGTAACACAGACACACACTTACACCAAGTAACAAAGACATACACTGACTCCCAGTAACACAAACAAACACACACTGACACGCAGTAACACAGAGAAACACTAATAAACAGTAACAAAGACATACACTGACATCAAGTAACACAGACACACACTGACACCCAGTAACAAAGACATACACTGACACCAAGTCACAAAGACATACACTGATACCAAGTCACAAAGACATACACTGATACCCAGTAACACAGACACACACTGACACCAAGTAACAAAGACATACACTGACACCAAGTAAAAAAGACATACACTTACACCAAGTAACAAAGACAGACAATTACACCAAGTAACAAAGACATACACTTACACCAAGTATTTTGACATACACTGACACCAATTAACAAAGACATACACTGATACCAAGTAACACAGACACACACTTACACCAAGTAACAAAGACATACACTGACACAAAGTCACAAAGACACACACTGACACCCAGTAATAAAGACATACACTGACACCAAGTCACAAAGCCATACACTGATAAGCAGTAACACAGACAGACACTTACTCCAAGTAACACAGACACACACTTACAACAAGTAACAAAGACATACACTGACACCCAGTAACAAAGACATACACTGACACCCAGTAACACAGACACACATGGACACCAAGTAACAAAGACACACACTTACACCAAGTAACACAGACACACACTGACACCCAGTAACACAGACAGACATTTACACCAAGTAACACAGACATACACTGACACCAAGTAACAAAGACATACACTGATACCCAGTAACACAGACACACACTTACACCAAGTAACAAAGACATACACTTACACCAAGTAACAAAGACATACAATTACACCAAGTAACAAAGACACATACTTACACCAAGTCACAAAGACATACACTGATAAGCAGTAACACAGACAGACACTTACTCCAAGTAACACAGACACACACTTACAACAAGTAACAAAGACATACACTGACACCCAGTAACAAAGACATACACTGACACCCAGTAACACAGACACACAAGGACACCCAGTAACACAGACACACACGGACACCAAGTAACACAGACACACACTGACACCAAGTAACACAGACACACACTTACACCAAGTAACACAGACATACACTGACACCAAGTAACAAAGACATACACTGATACCCAGTAACACAGACACACACTTACACCAAGTCACACAGACATACACTGACACCAAGTAACAAAGACATACAATGATACCCAGGAACACAGACACACACTTACACCAAGTAACACAGACACACACATACACCAAGTAACACAGACATACACTGACACCAAGTAACAAAGACATACAATTACACGAAGTAACAAAGGCACACACTTACACCAAGTAACACAGTTATACACTGGCACCAAGAAACAAAGACATGCACTGACACCCAGTAACACAGACACACACGGACACCAAGTAACAAAGACACACACTTACACCAAGTAACAAAGACATACGCTGATACCCAGTAACACAGACACACACTTACACCAATTAACACAGACATACACTGACACCAAGTAACAAAGACATACAATTACACCAAGTCACAAAGACATTCACTGATAACCAGTAAAACAGACACACACTTAATCTAAGTAACACAGACATACACTGACACCAAGTAACAAAGACATACACTGATACCCAGTAACACAGACACACACTTACACCAAGTAACAAAGAAAGACACTGATACCCTGTAACACAGACACACACTTATACCAAGTAACAAAGACATACACTAACACCCAGTAACACAAACAAACACACACTGACTCGCAGTAACACAGAGAAACACTAATAAACAGTAACAAAGACATACACTGACACCAAGTAACACAGACACACACTGACGCCCAGTAACAAAGACATACACTGACACCAAGTCACAAAGACATACACTGATACCAAGTCACCAAGACATACACTGATACCCAGTAACACAGACACACACTGACACCAAGTAACAAAGACATACACTGACACCAAGTAAAAAAGACATACACTTACACCAAGTAACAAAGACAGACAATTACACCAAGTAACAAAGACATACACTTCCACCAAGTATTTTGACATACACTGACACCAAGTAACAAAGACTTAGACTGATACCCAGTAACACAGACACACACTTACACCAAGTAACAAAGACATACACTGACACCAAGTCACAAAGACATACACTGATAAGCAGTAACACAGACAGACACTTACTCCAAGTAACACAGACACACACTTACAACAAGAAACAAAGACATACACTGACACCCAGTAACAAAGACATACACTGACACCAAGTAACAAAGACATGCACTGATACCAAGTAACACAGACACTCACTTAATCTAAGTAACACATACACACACTGACACCAAGTAACAAAGACATACACTGATACCCAGTAACACAAACACACACTTACACCAAGTAACAAAGACAGACACTGATACACTGTAACACAGACACACAATTACACCAAGTAACAAAGACATACACTGACACCCAGTAACACAAACAAACACACACTGACACGCAGTAACACAGAGAAACACTAATGAACAATAACAAAGACATACACTGACACCAAGTAACACAGACACACACTGACAACCAGTAACAAAGACATACACTGACACCAAGTCACAAAGACATACACTGATACCAAGTCACAAAGACATACACTGATACCCAGGAACACAGACACACACTGACACCAAGTAACAAAGACATGCACTGACACCAAGTAAAAAAGACATACACTTACACCAAGTAACAAAGACAGACAATTACACCAAGTAACAAAGACATACACTTACACCAAGTATTTTGACATGCACTGACACCAAGTAACAAAGACATACACTGATACCCAGTAACACAGACACACACTTACACCAAGTAACAAAGACATACACTGACACCAAGTCACAAAGACACACACTGACACCCAGTAACAAAGACATACACTGACACCAAGTAACAAAGACATACACTGATACTCAGTAACACAGACACACACTTACACCAAGTAACAAAGACATACACTGACACGATGTCACATAGACACACACTGACACCCAGTAACAAAGACATACACTGACACCAAGTCACAAAGACATACACTGATACCCAGTAACACAGACACACACTTACACCAAGTAACACAGACATACACTGACAGCAAGTAACAAAGACATACACTGATACCCAGTAACACAGACACTCTCTTACTCCAAGTAACAAAGAAAGACACTGATACCCAGTAACACAGACACACACTTACACCAAGTAACAAAGACATACACTGACACCCAGTAACAAAGACATACACTGACAACCAGTAACACAGACACACATGGACACCAAGTAACAAAGACACAAACTTACACCAAGTAACACAGACACACACTCACACCCAGTAACACAGACACACACTTACACCAAGTAACACAGACATACACTGACACCAAGTAACAAAGACATACACTGATACCCAGTAACAAAGACACACACTTACACCAAGTAACACAGACATACACTGACACCAAGTAACAAAGACATACACTGATACCCAGGAACACAGACACACACTTACACCAAGTAACACAGACACACACTTACACCAAGTAACAAAGACATACACTTACACCAAGTAACACAGACATACACTGACACCAAGTAACAAAGACATACAATTACACCAAGTCACAAAGACATACACTGATAACCAGTAACACAGACACACACTTACTCCAAGTAACACAGACATACACTGACACCAAGTAACAAAGACATACACTGATACCCAGTAACACAGACACACACTTACACCAAGTAACAAAGAGAGACACTGATACCCAGTAACACAGACCACACACTTACAACAAGTAGCAAAGACATACACTGACACCCAGTAACAAAGACATACACTGACACCCAGTAACACAGACACACATGGACACCAAGTAACAAAGACACACACTTACACCAAGTAACACAGACACACACTGACACCCAGTAACACAGACAGACCTTTACACCAAGTAACACAGACATACACTGACACCAAGTAACAAAGACATACACTGATACCCAGTAACACAGACACACACTTACACCAAGTAACACAGACATACACTGCTACCCAGGAATACATACACACACATACACCAAGTAACAAAGACATACACTTACACCAAGTAACACAGACGTACACTGAAACCAAGCAACAAAGACATACAATTACACCAAGTGACAAAGACACACACTTACACCAAGTAACACAGTTATACACTGGCACCAAGTAACAAAGACATGCTCTGACACCCAGTAACACAGACACACACGGACACCAAGTAACACAGACACACACTGACACCCAGTAACACAGACACACACTTACACCAAGTCACACAGACATACACTGACACCAAGTAACAAAGACATACAATGATACCCAGGAACACAGACACACACTTACACCAAGTAACACAGACACACACTTACACCAAGTAACACAGACATACACTGACACCAAGTAACAAAGACAGACAATTACACCAAGTAACAAAGACACACACTTACACCAAGTAACACAGTTATACACTGGCACCAAGGAACAAAGACATGCACTGACACCCAGTAACACAGACACACACGGACACCAAGTAACAAAGACAAACACTTACACCAAGTAACACAGACACACACTGAGACCCAGTAACACAGACACACACTTACACCAAGTAACACAGACATACACTGACACCAAGTAACAAAGACATACGCTGATACCCAGTAACACAGACATACACTTACACCAAGTAACACAGACATACACTGACACCAAGTAACAAAGACATACAATGATACCCAGGAACACAGACTCACACTTACACAAAGTAACACAGACATACACTTACACCAAGTAACACAGACATACATTGACACCAAGTAACACAGACGCACACTGACACCCAGTTCGAAACACACACTGACCCCCAGTAACACAGACACACACTGACCCCCAGTAACACAGACAGACACTGACACCAAGTCACAAAGACACACACTGACACCCAGTAACAAAGACATACACTGACACCAAGTCACAAAGATATACACTGATACACAGACACACACTTACACCAAGTAACACAGACATACACTGACACCAAGTAACAAAGACATACACTGATACCCAGTAGCACAGACACACATTTACACCAAGTAACAAAGACATACATTGACACCAAGTCACAAAGACACATCCTGACACCCAGAAACAAAGACATACACTGATACCCAGGAACACAGACACACACTGACACCCAGTAACAAAGACATACACTGATACCAAGTCACAAAGACATACACTGATACCCAGTAACACAGAAACACACTGACACCCAGTCACAAAGACATACTCTGATACCCAGTAACACAGACACACACTGACACCAAGTAACAAAGACACGCACTGACACCAAGTAACAAAGACATACACTAACACCAAGTAACAAAGACACACACATACACCAAGTAACACAGACATACACTGACACGAAGTAACAAAGACACGCACTGACACCAAGTAACAAAGACATACACTGACACCAAGTAACAAAGACATACACTTACACCAAGTATTTTGACATACACTGACACCAAGTAACAAAGACATACTCTGATACCCAGTAACACAGACACAGACTTACACCAAGTAACAAAGACATACACTGACACTAAGTCACAAAGACACAAACTGACACCCAGTAACAAAGACATACACTGACACCAAGTCACAAAGACATACACTGATACCCAGTAACACAGACACACACTTACACCAAGTAACACAGACATACACCGACACCAAGTAACAAAGACATACACTGATACCCAGTAACACAGACACACTCTTACACCAAGTAACAAAGAAAGACACTGATACCCAGTAACACAGACACACACTTACACCAAGTAACAATGACATGCAATGACACCCGGTAACAAAGAGATACACTGACACACAGTAACACAGACACGCACGGACACCAAGTAACAAAGGCACACACTTACACCAATTAACACAGACACACACTGACACGCAGTAACACAGACACACACTTACACCAAGTAACACAGACATACACTGACACCAAGTAACAAGGACACACACTGATACCCAGGAATACAGACACACACTTACACCAAGTAACACAGACACACACTTACACCAACGAACAAAGACATACACTGACACCAAGTAACAAAGACATACAATTACACCAAGTGACAAAGACACACACTTACACCAAGTAACACAGATATACACTGGCAACAAGTAACAAAGACACACACTTACAACAAGAAACAAAGACAGACAGCGACACCTAGTAACAAAAACATACAATTACACCAAGTAACAAAGACACACACTTAAACCAAGTAACAAAGACATACACTGATACCAAGTCACAAAGACATACACTGATACCCAGTAACACAGACATACACTGATACCAAGTCACAAAGACATACACTGATACCCAGTAACACAGACACACACTGACACCAAGTGACAAAGAAATACACTGACACCAAGTAACAAAGACATACACTTACACCAAGTAACAAAGACAGACAATTACACCAAGTAACAAAGACATACACTTACACCAAGTATTTTGACAGACACTGACACCAAGTAACAAACACATACACTGATACCGAGCAACACAGACACACACTTACACCAAGTAACACAGACACACATGGACACCAAGTAACAAAGACACACACTTACACCAAGTAACACAGACACACACTGACACCCAGTAACACAGACAGACCTTTACACCAAGTAACACAGACATACACTGACACCAAGTAACAAAGACATACACTGATACCCAGTAACAAAGACACACACTTACACCAAGTAACACAGACATACACTGCTACCCAGGAATACATACACACACATACACCAAGTAACAAAGACATACACTTACACCAAGTAACACAGACGTACACTGAAACCAAGCAACAAAGACATACAATTACACCAAGTGACAAAGACACACACTTACACCAAGTAACACAATTATACACTGGCACCAAGTAACAAAGACATGCTCTGACACCCAGTAACACAGACACACACGGACACCAAGTAACACAGACACACACTGACACCCAGTAACACAGACACACACTTACACCAAGTCACACAGACATACACTGACACCAAGTAACAAAGACATACAATGATACCCAGGAACACAGACACACACTTACACCAAGTAACACAGACACACACTTACACCAAGTAACACAGACATACACTGACACCAAGTAACAAAGACAGACAATTACACCAAGTAACAAAGACACACACTTACACCAAGTAACACAGTTATACACTGGCACCAAGGAACAAAGACATGCACTGACACCCAGTAACACAGACACACACGGACACCAAGTAACAAAGACAAACAGTTACACCAAGTAACACAGACACACACTGAGACCCAGTAACACAGACACACACTTACACCAAGTAACACAGACATACACTGACACCAAGTAACAAAGACATACGCTGATACCCAGTAACACAGACATACACTTACACCAAGTAACACAGACATACACTGACACCAAGTAACAAAGACATACAATGATACCCAGGAACACAGACACACACTTACACAAAGTAACACAGACATACACTTACACCAAGTAACACAGACATACATTGACACCAAGTAACACAGACGCACACTGACACCCAGTTCGAAACACACACTGACCCCCAGTAACACAGACACACACTGACCCCCAGTAACACAGACAGACACTGACACCAAGTCACAAAGACACACACTGACACCCAGTAACAAAGACATACACTGACACCAAGTCACAAAGATATACACTGATACACAGACACACACTTACACCAAGTAACACAGACATACACTGACACCAAGTAACAAAGACATACACTGATACCCAGTAGCACAGACACACATTTACACCAAGTAACAAAGACATACATTGACACCAAGTCACAAAGACACATCCTGACACCCAGAAACAAAGACATACACTGATACCCAGGAACACAGACACACACTGACTCCCAGTAACAAAGACATACACTGATACCAAGTCACAAAGACATACACTGATACCCAGTAACACAGAAACACACTGACACCCAGTCACAAAGACATACTCTGATACCCAGTAACACAGACACACACTGACACCAAGTAACAAAGACACGCACTGACACCAAGTAACAAAGACATACACTAACACCAAGTAACAAAGACACACACATACACCAAGTAACACAGACATACACTGACACGAAGTAACAAAGACACGCACTGACACCAAGTAACAAAGACATACACTGACACCAAGTAACAAAGACATACACTTACACCAAGTATTTTGACATACACTGACACCAAGTAACAAAGACATACTCTGATACCCAGTAACACAGACACAGACTTACACCAAGTAACAAAGACATACACTGACACTAAGTCACAAAGACACAAACTGACACCCAGTAACAAAGACATACACTGACACCAAGTCACAAAGACATACACTGATACCCAGTAACACAGACACACACTTACACCAAGTAACACAGACATACACCGACACCAAGTAACAAAGACATACACTGATACCCAGTAACACAGACACACTCTTACACCAAGTAACAAAGAAAGACACTGATACCCAGTAACACAGACACACACTTACACCAAGTAACAATGACATGCAATGACACCCGGTAACAAAGAGATACACTGACACACAGTAACACAGACACGCACGGACACCAAGTAACAAAGGCACACACTTACACCAATTAACACAGACACACACTGACACGCAGTAACACAGACACACACTTACACCAAGTAACACAGACATACACTGACACCAAGTAACAAGGACACACACTGATACCCAGGAATACAGACACACACTTACACCAAGTAACACAGACACACACTTACACCAACGAACAAAGACATACACTGACACCAAGTAACAAAGACATACAATTACACCAAGTGACAAAGACACACACTTACACCAAGTAACACAGATATACACTGGCAACAAGTAACAAAGACACACACTTACAACAAGAAACAAAGACAGACAGCGACACCTAGTAACAAAAACATACAATTACACCAAGTAACAAAGACACACACTTAAACCAAGTAACAAAGACATACACTGATACCAAGTCACAAAGACATACACTGATACCCAGTAACACAGACATACACTGATACCAAGTCACAAAGACATACACTGATACCCAGTAACACAGACACACACTGACACCAAGTGACAAAGAAATACACTGACACCAAGTAACAAAGACATACACTTACACCAAGTAACAAAGACAGACAATTACACCAAGTAACAAAGACATACACTTACACCAAGTATTTTGACATACACTGACACCAAGTAACAAACACATACACTGATACCGAGCAACACAGACACACACTTACACCAAGTAACACAGACATACACTGACACCAAGTAACAAAGACATACAATGATACCCAGGAACACAGACATACACTTACACCAAGTAACACAGACACACACTTACACCAAGTAACAAAGACATACACTTACACCAAGTAACACAGACATACACTGACACCAAGTAACACAGACACACACTGACACCCAGTTCGAAACACACACTGACCCCAGTAACACAGACACACACTGACCCCCAGTAACACAGACAGACACTGACACCAAGTCACAAAGACACACACTGACACCCAGTAACAAAGACATACACTGACACCAAGTCACAAAGACATGCACTGATACACAGACACACACTGACACCAAGTAACACAGACATACACTGACACCAAGTAACAAAGACATACACTGATACCCAGTATCACAGACACACACTTACACCAAGTAACAGAGACATACACTGACACCAAGTCACAAAGACACATCCTGACACCCAGAAACAAAGACATACACTGACACCAAGTCACAAAGACATACACTGATACTCAGGAACACAGACACACACTGACACCCAGTAAAAAAGACATACACTGATACCAAGTCACAAAGACATACACTGATACCCAGTAACACAGAAACACACTGACACCCAGTAACAAAGACAAACACTGATACCAAGTCACAAAGACATACACTGATACCCAGTAACACAGAAACAAACTGACACCCAATAACAAAGACATACACTGACACCAAGTCACAAAGACATACACTGATACTCAGGAACACAGACACACATGGACACCAAGTAACAAAGACACACACTTACACCAAGTAACACAGACACACACTGACACCCAGTAACACAGACAGACCTTTACACCAAGTAACACAGACATACACTGACACCAAGTAACAAAGACATACACTGATACCCAGGAATACATACACACACATACACCAAGTAACAAAGACGTACACTTACACCAAGTAACACAGACATACACTGACACCAAGTAACAAAGACATACACTGATACCCAGGAATACATACACACACATACACCAAGTAACAAAGACATACAATTACACCAAGTGACAAAGACACACACTTACACCAAGTAACACAGTTATACACTGGCACCAAGTAACAAAGACATGCACTGACACCCAGTAACACAGACACACACGGACACCAAGTAACACAGACACACACTGACACCCAGTAACACAGACACACACTTACACCAAGTCACACAGACATACACTGACACCAAGTAACAAAGACATACAATGATACCCAGGAACACAGACACACACTTACACCAAGTAACACAGACACACACTTACACCAAGTAACAAAGACATACAATTACACGAAGTAACAAAGGCACACACTTACACCAAGTAACACAGTTATACACTGGCACCAAGAAACAAAGACATGCACTGACACCCAGTAACACAGACACACACGGACACCAAGTAACAAAGACACACACTTACACCAAGTAACAAAGACATACGCTGATACCCAGTAACACAGACACACACTTACACCAATTAACACAGACATACACTGACACCAAGTAACAAAGACATACAATTACACCAAGTCACAAAGACATTCACTGATAACCAGTAAAACAGACACACACTTAATCTAAGTAACACAGACATACACTGACACCAAGTAACAAAGACATACACTGATACCCAGTAACACAGACACACACTTACACCAAGTAACAAAGAAAGACACTGATACCCTGTAACACAGACACACACTTATACCAAGTAACAAAGACATACACTAACACCCAGTAACACAAACAAACACACACTGACTCGCAGTAACACAGAGAAACACTAATAAACAGTAACAAAGACATACACTGACACCAAGTAACACAGACACACACTGACGCCCAGTAACAAAGACATACACTGACACCAAGTCACAAAGACATACACTGATACCAAGTCACCAAGACATACACTGATACCCAGTAACACAGACACACACTGACACCAAGTAACAAAGACATACACTGACACCAAGTAAAAAAGACATACACTTACACCAAGTAACAAAGACAGACAATTACACCAAGTAACAAAGACATACACTTCCACCAAGTATTTTGACATACACTGACACCAAGTAACAAAGACTTAGACTGATACCCAGTAACACAGACACACACTTACACCAAGTAACAAAGACATACACTGACACCAAGTCACAAAGACATACACTGATAAGCAGTAACACAGACAGACACTTACTCCAAGTAACACAGACACACACTTACAACAAGAAACAAAGACATACACTGACACCCAGTAACAAAGACATACACTGACACCAAGTAACAAAGACATGCACTGATACCAAGTAACACAGACACACACTTAATCTAAGTAACACATACACACACTGACACCAAGTAACAAAGACATACACTGATACCCAGTAACACAAACACACACTTACACCAAGTAACAAAGACAGACACTGATACCCTGTAACACAGACACACAATTACACCAAGTAACAAAGACATACACTGACACCCAGTAACACAAACAAACACACACTGACACGCAGTAACACAGAGAAACACTAATGAACAATAACAAAGACATACACTGACACCAAGTAACACAGACACACACTGACAACCAGTAACAAAGACATACACTGACACCAAGTCACAAAGACATACACTGATACCAGGTCACAAAGACATACACTGATACCCAGGAACACAGACACACACTGACACCAAGTAACAAAGACATGCACTGACACCAAGTAAAAAAGACATACACTTACACCAAGTAACAAAGACAGACAATTACACCAAGTAACAAAGACATACACTTACACCAAGTATTTTGACATGCACTGATACCAAGTAACAAAGACATACACTGATACCCAGTAACACAGACACACACTTACACCAAGTAACAAAGACACGCACTGCACCCAGTAACACAGACACACATGGACACCAAGTAACAAAGACACACACTTACACCAAGTAACACAGACACACACTGACACCCAGTAACACAGACAGACCTTTACACCAAGTAACACAGACACACACTTACACCAAGTAACAAAGGCACACACTTACATCAATTAACACAGACACACACTGACACGCAGTAACACAGACACACACTTACACCAAGTAACACAGACATACACTGACACCAAGTAACAAGGACACACACTGATACCCAGGAATACAGACACACACTTACACCAAGTAACACAGACACACACTTACACCAACGAACAAAGACATACACTGACACCAAGTAACAAAGACATACAATTACACCAAGTGACAAAGACACACACTTACACCAAGTAACACAGATATACACTGGCAACAAGTAACAAAGACACACACTTACAACAAGAAACAAAGACAGACAGCGACACCTAGTAACAAAAACATACAATTACACCAAGTAACAAAGACACACACTTAAACCAAGTAACAAAGACATACACTGATACCAAGTCACAAAGACATACACTGATACCCAGTAACACAGACATACACTGATACCAAGTCACAAAGACATACACTGATACCCAGTAACACAGACACACACTGACACCAAGTGACAAAGAAATACACTGACACCAAGTAACAAAGACATACACTTACACCAAGTAACAAAGACAGACAATTACACCAAGTAACAAAGACATACACTTACACCAAGTATTTTGACATACACTGACACCAAGTAACAAACACATACACTGATACCGAGCAACACAGACACACACTTACACCAAGTAACACAGACATACACTGACACCAAGTAACAAAGACATACAATGATACCCAGGAACACAGACATACACTTACACCAAGTAACACAGACACACACTTACACCAAGTAACAAAGACATACACTTACACCAAGTAACACAGACATACACTGACACCAAGTAACACAGACACACCCTGACACCCAGTTCGAAACACACACTGACCCCAGTAACACAGACACACACTGACCCCCAGTAACACAGACAGACACTGACACCAAGTCACAAAGACACACACTGACACCCAGTAACAAAGACATACACTGACACCAAGTCACAAAGACATGCACTGATACACAGACACACACTGACACCAAGTAACACAGACATACACTGACACCAAGTAACAAAGACATACACTGATACCCAGTATCACAGACACACACTTACACCAAGTAACAGAGACATACACTGACACCAAGTCACAAAGACACATCCTGACACCCAGAAACAAAGACATACACTGACACCAAGTCACAAAGACATACACTGATACTCAGGAACACAGACACACACTGACACCCAGTAAAAAAGACATACACTGATACCAAGTCACAAAGACATACACTGATACCCAGTAACACAGAAACACACTGACACCCAGTAACAAAGACAAACACTGATACCAAGTCACAAAGACATACACTGATACCCAGTAACACAGAAACAAACTGACACCCAATAACAAAGACATACACTGACACCAAGTCACAAAGACATACACTGATACTCAGGAACACAGACACACATGGACACCAAGTAACAAAGACACACACTTACACCAAGTAACACAGACACACACTGACACCCAGTAACACAGACAGACCTTTACACCAAGTAACACAGACATACACTGACACCAAGTAACAAAGACATACACTGATACCCAGGAATACATACACACACATACACCAAGTAACAAAGACGTACACTTACACCAAGTAACACAGACATACACTGACACCAAGTAACAAAGACATACACTGATACCCAGGAATACATACACACACATACACCAAGTAACAAAGACATACAATTACACCAAGTGACAAAGACACACACTTACACCAAGTAACACAGTTATACACTGGCACCAAGTAACAAAGACATGCACTGACACCCAGTAACACAGACACACACGGACACCAAGTAACACAGACACACACTGACACCCAGTAACACAGACACACACTTACACCAAGTCACACAGACATACACTGACACCAAGTAACAAAGACATACAATGATACCCAGGAACACAGACACACACTTACACCAAGTAACACAGACACACACTTACACCAAGTAACAAAGACATACAATTACACGAAGTAACAAAGGCACACACTTACACCAAGTAACACAGTTATACACTGGCACCAAGAAACAAAGACATGCACTGACACCCAGTAACACAGACACACACGGACACCAAGTAACAAAGACACACACTTACACCAAGTAACAAAGACATACGCTGATACCCAGTAACACAGACACACACTTACACCAATTAACACAGACATACACTGACACCAAGTAACAAAGACATACAATTACACCAAGTCACAAAGACATTCACTGATAACCAGTAAAACAGACACACACTTAATCTAAGTAACACAGACATACACTGACACCAAGTAACAAAGACATACACTGATACCCAGTAACACAGACACACACTTACACCAAGTAACAAAGAAAGACACTGATACCCTGTAACACAGACACACACTTATACCAAGTAACAAAGACATACACTAACACCCAGTAACACAAACAAACACACACTGACTCGCAGTAACACAGAGAAACACTAATAAACAGTAACAAAGACATACACTGACACCAAGTAACACAGACACACACTGACGCCCAGTAACAAAGACATACACTGACACCAAGTCACAAAGACATACACTGATACCAAGTCACCAAGACATACACTGATACCCAGTAACACAGACACACACTGACACCAAGTAACAAAGACATACACTGACACCAAGTAAAAAAGACATACACTTACACCAAGTAACAAAGACAGACAATTACACCAAGTAACAAAGACATACACTTCCACCAAGTATTTTGACATACACTGACACCAAGTAACAAAGACTTAGACTGATACCCAGTAACACAGACACACACTTACACCAAGTAACAAAGACATACACTGACACCAAGTCACAAAGACATACACTGATAAGCAGTAACACAGACAGACACTTACTCCAAGTAACACAGACACACACTTACAACAAGAAACAAAGACATACACTGACACCCAGTAACAAAGACATACACTGACACCAAGTAACAAAGACATGCACTGATACCAAGTAACACAGACACACACTTAATCTAAGTAACACATACACACACTGACACCAAGTAACAAAGACATACACTGATACCCAGTAACACAAACACACACTTACACCAAGTAACAAAGACAGACACTGATACCCTGTAACACAGACACACAATTACACCAAGTAACAAAGACATACACTGACACCCAGTAACACAAACAAACACACACTGACACGCAGTAACACAGAGAAACACTAATGAACAATAACAAAGACATACACTGACACCAAGTAACACAGACACACACTGACAACCAGTAACAAAGACATACACTGACACCAAGTCACAAAGACATACACTGATACCAAGTCACAAAGACATACACTGATACCCAGGAACACAGACACACACTGACACCAAGTAACAAAGACATGCACTGACACCAAGTAAAAAAGACATACACTTACACCAAGTAACAAAGACAGACAATTACACCAAGTAACAAAGACATACACTTACACCAAGTATTTTGACATGCACTGATACCAAGTAACAAAGACATACACTGATACCCAGTAACACAGACACACACTTACACCAAGTAACAAAGACACGCACTGCACCCAGTAACACAGACACACATGGACACCAAGTAACAAAGACACACACTTACACCAAGTAACACAGACACACACTGACACCCAGTAACACAGACAGACCTTTACACCAAGTAACACAGACACACACTTACACCAAGTAACAAAGGCACACACTTACATCAATTAACACAGACACACACTGACACGCAGTAACACAGACACACACTTACACCAAGTAACACAGACATACACTGACACCAAGTAACAAGGACACACACTGATACCCAGGAATACAGACACACACTTACACCAAGTAACACAGACACACACTTACACCAACGAACAAAGACATACACTGACACCAAGTAACAAAGACATACAATTACACCAAGTGACAAAGACACACACTTACACCAAGTAACACAGATATACACTGGCAACAAGTAACAAAGACACACACTTACAACAAGAAACAAAGACAGACAGCGACACCTAGTAACAAAAACATACAATTACACCAAGTAACAAAGACACACACTTAAACCAAGTAACAAAGACATACACTGATACCAAGTCACAAAGACATACACTGATACCCAGTAACACAGACATACACTGATACCAAGTCACAAAGACATACACTGATACCCAGTAACACAGACACACACTGACACCAAGTGACAAAGAAATACACTGACACCAAGTAACAAAGACATACACTTACACCAAGTAACAAAGACAGACAATTACACCAAGTAACAAAGACATACACTTACACCAAGTATTTTGACATACACTGACACCAAGTAACAAACACATACACTGATACCGAGCAACACAGACACACACTTACACCAAGTAACACAGACATACACTGACACCAAGTAACAAAGACATACAATGATACCCAGGAACACAGACATACACTTACACCAAGTAACACAGACACACACTTACACCAAGTAACAAAGACATACACTTACACCAAGTAACACAGACATACACTGACACCAAGTAACACAGACACACACTGACACCCAGTTCGAAACACACACTGACCCCAGTAACACAGACACACACTGACCCCCAGTAACACAGACAGACACTGACACCAAGTCACAAAGACACACACTGACACCCAGTAACAAAGACATACACTGACACCAAGTCACAAAGACATGCACTGATACACAGACACACACTGACACCAAGTAACACAGACATACACTGACACCAAGTAACAAAGACATACACTGATACCCAGTATCACAGACACACACTTACACCAAGTAACAGAGACATACACTGACACCAAGTCACAAAGACACATCCTGACACCCAGAAACAAAGACATACACTGACACCAAGTCACAAAGACATACACTGATACTCAGGAACACAGACACACACTGACACCCAGTAAAAAAGACATACACTGATACCAAGTCACAAAGACATACACTGATACCCAGTAACACAGAAACACACTGACACCCAGTAACAAAGACAAACACTGATACCAAGTCACAAAGACATACACTGATACCCAGTAACACAGAAACAAACTGACACCCAATAACAAAGGCATACACTGATACCAAGTCACAAAGACATACACTGATACCCAGTAACACAGACACACACTGACACCAAGTAACAAAGACACGCACTGCACCCAGTAACACAGACACACATGGACACCAAGTAACAAAGACACACACTTACACCAAGTAACACAGACACACACTGACACCCAGTAACACAGACAGACCTTTACACCAAGTAACACAGACATACACTGACACCAAGTAACAAAGACATACACTGATACCCAGGAATACATACACACACATACACCAAGTAACAAAGACATACACTTACACCAAGTAACACAGACATACACTGACACCAAGTAACAAAGACATACACTGATACCCAGGAATACATACACACACATACACCAAGTAACAAAGACATACAATTACACCAAGTGACAAAGACACACACTTACACCAAGTAACACAGTTATACACTGGCACCAAGTAACAAAGACATGCACTGACACCCAGTAACACAGACACACACGGACACCAAGTAACACAGACACACACTGACACCCAGTAACACAGACACACACTTACACCAAGTCACACAGACATACACTGACACCAAGTAACAAAGACATACAATGATACCCAGGAACACAGACACACACTTACACCAAGTAACACAGACACACACTTACACCAAGTAACACAGACATACACTGACACCAAGTAACAAAGACAGACAATTACACCAAGTAACAAAGACACACACTTACACCAAGTAACACAGTTATACACTGGCACCAAGGAACAAAGACATGCACTGACACCCAGTAACACAGACACACACCGACACCAAGTAACAAAGTCAAACACTTACACCAAGTAACACAGACACACACTGACACCCAGTAACACAGACACACACATACACCAAGTAACACAGACATACACTGACACCAAGTAACAAAGACATACGCTGATACCCAGTAACACAGACATACACTTACACCAAGTAACACAGACATACACTGACACCAAGTAACAAAGACATACAATGATACCCAGGAACACAGCCACACACTTACACAAAGTAACACAGACATACACTTACACCAAGTAACACAGACATACATTGACACCAAGTAACACAGACGCACACTGACACCCAGTTCGAAACACACACTGACCCCCAGTAACACAGACACACACTGACCCCCAGTAACACAGACAGACACTGACACCAAGTCACAAAGACACACACTGACACCCAGTAACAAAGACATACACTGACACCAAGTCACAAAGATATACACTGATACACAGACACACACTTACACCAAGTAACACAGACATACACTGACACCAAGTAACAAAGACATACACTGATACCCAGTAGCACAGACACACATTTACACCAAGTAACAAAGACATACATTGACACCAAGTCACAAAGACACATCCTGACACCCAGAAACAAAGACATACACTGATACCCAGGAACACAGACACACACTGACACCCAGTAACAAAGACATACACTGATACCAAGTCACAAAGACATACACTGATACCCAGTAACACAGAAACACACTGACACCCAGTCACAAAGACATACTCTGATACCCAGTAACACAGACACACACTGACACCAAGTAACAAAGACACGCACTGACACCAAGTAACAAAGACATACACTTACACCAAGTAACAAAGACACACACATACACCAAGTAACACAGACATACACTGACACCAAGTAACAAAGACACGCACTGACACCAAGTAACAAAGACATACACTGACACCAAGTAACAAAGACATACACTTACACCAAGTATTTTGACATACACTGACACCAAGTAACAAAGACATACTCTGATACCCAGTAACACAGACACAGACTTACACCAAGTAACAAAGACATACACTGACACTAAGTCACAAAGACACAAACTGACACCCAGTAACAAAGACATACACTGACACCAAGTCACAAAGACATACACTGATACCCAGTAACACAGATACACATTTACACCAAGTAACACAGACATACACCGACACCAAGTAACAAAGACATACACTGATACCCAGTAACACAGACACACTCTTACACCAAGTAACAAAGAAAGACACTGATACCCAGTAACACAGACACACACTTACACCAAGTAACAATGACATGCAATGACACCCGGTAACAAAGAGATACACTGACACCCAGTAACACAGACACGCACGGACACCAAGTAACAAAGGCACACACTTACACCAATTAACACAGACACACACTGACACGCAGTAACACAGACACACACTTACACCAAGTAACACAGACATACACTGACACCAAGTAACAAGGACACACACTGATACCCAGGAATACAGACACACACTTACACCAAGTAACACAGACACACACTTACACCAACGAACAAAGACATACACTGACACCAAGTAACAAAGACATACAATTACACCAAGTGACAAAGACACACACTTACACCAAGTAACACAGATATACACTGGCAACAAGTAACAAAGACACACACTTACAACAAGTAACAAAGACAGATAGCGACACCTAGTAACAAAAACATACAATTACACCAAGTAACAAAGACACACACTTAAACCAAGTAACAAAGACATACACTGATACCAAGTCACAAAGACATAAACTGATACCCAGTAACACAGACATACACTGATACCAAGTCACAAAGACATACACTGATACCCAGTAACACAGACACACACTGACACCAAGTAACACAGACATACACTTACACCAAGTAACACAGACATACACTGACACCAAGTAACACAGACACACACTGACACCCAGTTCGAAACACACACTGACCCCAGTAACACAGACACACACTGACCCCCAGTAACACAGACAGACACTGACACCAAGTCACAAAGACACACACTGACACCCAGTAACAAAGACATACACTGACACCAAGTATTTTGACATACACTGACACCAAGTAACAAAGACATACACTGATACCGAGCAACACAGACACACACTTACACCAAGTAACACAGACATACACTGACACCAAGTAACAAAGACATACAATGATACCCAGGAACACAGACATACACTAACACCAAGTAACACAGACACACACTTACACCAAGTAACAAAGACATACACTTACACCAAGTAAAACAGACATACACTGACACCAAGTAACACAGACACACTCTGACACCCAGTTCGAAACACACACTGACCCCAGTAACACAGACACACACTGACCCCCAGTAACACAGACAGACACTGACACCAAGTCACAAAGACACACACTGACACCCAGTAACAAAGACATACACTGACACCAAGTCACAAAGACATGCACTGATACACAGACACACACTGACACCAAGTAACACAGACATACACTGACACCAAGTAACAAAGACATACACTGATACCCAGTATCACAGACACACACTTACACCAAGTAACAAAGACATACACTGACACCAAGTCACAAAGACACATCCTGACACCCAGAAACAAAGACATACACTGACACCAAGTCACAAAGACATACACTGATACTCAGGAACACAGACACACACTGACACCCAGTAAAAAAGACATACACTGATACCAAGTCACAAAGACATACACTGATACCCAGTAACACAGAAACACACTGACACCCAGTAACAAAGACATACACTGATACCAAGTCACAAAGACATACACTGATACCCAGTAACACAGAAACACACTGACACCCAATAACAAAGGCATACACTGATACCAAGTCACAAAGACATACACTGATACCCAGTAACACGGACACACACTGACACCAAGTAACAAAGACACGCACTGACACCAAGTAACAAAGACATACACTTACACCAAGTAACAAAGACACACACTTACACCAAGAAACACAGACAGACACTGACACCAAGTAACAAAGACGTACACTGACACCAAGTAACAAAGACATACACTTACACCAAGTATTTTGACATACACTGACACCAAGTAACAAAGACAGACACTGATACCCAGTAACACAGACACACACTTACACCAAGTAACAAAGACATACACTGACACTAAGTCACAAAGACACAAACTGACACCCAGTAACAAAGACATACACTGACACCAAGTAACAAAGACATACACTGATACCCAGTAACACAGATACACACGTACACCAAGTAACACAGACATACACTGACACCAAGTAACAAAGACATACACTGATAACCAGTAACACAGACACACTCTTACACCAAGTAACAAAGAAAGACACTGATACCCAGTAACACAGACACACAGTTACACCAAGTAACAAAGACATGCAATGTCACCCGGTAACAAAGACATACACTGACACCCAGTAACACAGACACACACTGACACGCAGTAACACAGACACACACTTACACCAAGTAACACAGACATACACTGACACCAAGTAACAAAGACATACACTGATACCCAGTAACACAGACACACACTTACACCAAGTAACACAGACATACACTGACACCAAGTAACAAGGACACACACTGATACCCAGGAATACAGACACACACTTACACCAAGTAACACAGACACACACTTACACCAACGAACAAAGACATACACTGACACCAAGTAACAAAGACATACAATTACATCAAGTAACAAATACACACACTTACACCAAGTAACACAGATATACACTGGCAACAAGTAGCAAAGAGATGCACTGACACCCAGTAACACAGACACACACGGACACCAAGTAACAAAGACACACACTTACACCAAGTAACAAAGACAGACACTGACACCAAGTAACAAAGACATACAATTACACCAAGTAACAAAGACACACACTTATACCAAGTAACAAAGACAGACACTGATACCCAGTAACACAGACAATAACTTACACCAAGTAACAAAGACATACACTGACACCCAGTAACACAAACAAACACCCACTGACACCCAGTAACACAGAGAAACACGAATAAACAGTAACAAAGACATACATTGACACCAAGTAACACAGACAAACACTGAAACCCAGTAACAAAGACATACACTGACACCAAGTCACAAAGACATACACTGATAACAAGTCACAAAGACATACACTGATACCCAGTAACACAGACACACACTGACACCAAGTGACAAAGAAATACACTGACACCAAGTAACAAAGACATACACTTACACCAAGTAACAAAGACAGACAATTACACCAAGTAACAAAGAAATACACTTACACCAAGTATTTTGACATACACTGACACCAAGTAACACAGACACACACTTACACCAAGTAACAAAGACATAGATTGACACCAAGTCACAAAGACACACACTGACACCCAGTAACAAAGACATAAACTGACACCAAGTCACAAAGACATACACTGATAACCAGTAACACAGACAGACACTTACTCCAAGTAACACAGACATACACTGACACCAAGTAACAAAGACATACACTGATACCCTGTAACACAGACACACACTTACACCAAGAAACAAAGAAAGACACTGATACCCAGTAACACAGACACACACTTACACCAAGTAACAAAGACATACACTGACACCCAGTAACAAAGACATACACTGACACCCAGTAACACAGACACACATGGACACCAAGTAACAAAGACATACACTGACACCAAGTAACACAGACACACACTGACACCCAGTAACACAGACACACACTTACACCAAGTAACACATACATACACTGACAACAAGTAACAAAGACATACACTGATACCCAGTAACACAGACACACACTTCCACCAAGTAACACAGACATACACTGATACCCAGGAACACAGACACACACTTACACCAAGTAACACAGACACACACTGACACCCAGTTAGAAACACACACTGATCCCCAGTAACACAGACACACACTGACCGCCAGTAACACAGACATACACTGACACCAAGTCACAAAGACACACATCGACTCCCAGTAACAAAGACATACACTGACACCAAGTCACAAAGACATGCACTGATACCCAGGAACGCAGACACACACTGACACCCAGTAACAACGACATACACTGATCCCAAGTCACAAAGACATACACTGATACCCAGTAACACAGAAACACACTAACGAACAGTAACAAAGACATACACTGATACCAAGTCACAAAGACATATACTGATACCCAGTAACACAGACACACACTGACACCCAGTAATAAAGACATACACTGATCCCAAGTCACAAAGACATACACTGATACCCAGTAACACAGAAACACACTAACATCCAGTAACAAAGACAGACACTGATACCAAGTCACAAAGACATACACTGATACCCAGTAACACAGACACACACTGACACCAAGGAACAAAGACATGCTCTGACACCAAGTAACAAATACTTACACTTACACCAAGTAACAAAGACACACACTTACACCAAGAAACACAGACATACACTGACACCAAGTAACAAAGACATACACTGACACCAAGTAACAAAGACATACACTGACACCAAGAAACAAAGACAGACAATTACACCAAGTAACAAAGACATACACTGACACCAAGTATTTTGACATACATTGACACCAAGTAACAAAGACATACACTGATACCCAGTAACACAGACACACACTTACACCAAGTAACAAAGACATACACTGATACCAAGTCACAAAGACATACACTGATACCAAGTAACAAAGACATACACTGATACCCAGTAACACAGACACACTCTTACACCAAGTAACAAAGACATACACTGACACCGAGTAACAAAGACATACACTGACACCCAGTAACACAGAAACACATGGACACCAAGTAACAAAGACACACTCTTACACCAAGTAACAAAGACACACACTGACACCCAGTAACACAGACATATACTGATACCCAGTAACACAGACACACACTTACACCAAGTAACACAGACATACACTTGCACAAAGTAACAAAGACATACACTTACACCAAGTAACACAGACATACACTGACACCAAGTAACAAAGACATACAATTACTCCAAGTAACAAAAACACACACTTACACCAAGTAACACAGATATACACTGGCAATAAGTAACAAAGACATGCACTGACACCCAGTAACACAGACACACACGGACACCAAGTAACACAGACACACACTTACACCAAGTAAGACAGACATGCACTGACACCAAGTAACAAAGACACACACTTACACCAAGTAACAAAGTCAGACACTGATACCCAGTAACACAGATACATCTTAAACCAAGTAACAAAGACATACACTGACACCCAGTAACACAAACAAACACATACTGACACCCAGTAACACAGCGAAACACTAATAAACAGTAACAAAGACATACACTGACACCAAGTAACACAGACAAACACTGACACACAGTAACAAAGACATACACTGACACCAAGTCACAAAGACATACACTGACACCAAGTGACAAAGAAATACACTGACACCAGGTAACAAAGACATACACTTACACCAAGTAACAAAGACAGAAAATTACACCAAGTAACAAAGACATACACTTACACCAAGTAACAAAGAGATACACTGATACCCAGTAACACAGGCACACTCTTACAACAATTAACAAAGAAAGACACTGATACCCAGTAACACAGACACACACTTACACCAAGTAACAAAGACATGCAATGACACCAGGTAACAAAGACATACACTGACACCCAGTAACACAGACACACACGGACACCAAGTAACAAAGACACACACTTACACCAAGTAACACAGACACACACTGACACGCAGTAACACAGACACACACTTACACCAAGTAACACAGACATACACTGACACCAAGTAACAAAGACATACACTGATACCCAGTAACACAGACACACACTTACACCAAGTAACACAGACATACACTGACACCAAGTAACAAGGACACACACTGATACCCAGGAATACAGACACACACTTACACCAAGTAACACAGACACACACTTACACCAACGAACAAAGACATACACTGACACCAAGTAACAAAGACATACAATTGCACCAAGTAACAAAGACACACACTTACACCAAGTAACACAGATATACACTGGCAACAAGTAACAAAGAGATGCTCTGACACCCAGTAACACAGACACACATGGACACCAACTAACAAAGACACACACTTACACCAAGTAACACAGACACACACTGACACCCAGTAACACAGACACACACTTACACCAAGTAATACAGACATACACTGACATCAAGTAACAAAGACATACACTGATACCCAGTAACACAGACACACACTTCCACCAAGTAACACAGACAAACACTTACACCAAGTAACAAAGACATACACTTACACCAAGTAACAAAGACATGCACTGATACCCAGTAACACAGACACACACTGACACCCAGTTAGAAACACACACTGATCCCCAGTAACACAGACACACACTGAACCCCAGTAACACAGACATCCACTGACACCAAGTCACAAAGACACACACTGTCTCCCAGTAACAAAGACATACACTGACACCAAGTCACAAAGACATACACTGATACACAGACACATACTTACACCAAGTAACACAGACATACACTGACACCAAGGAACAAAGACATACACTGATACCCAGTATCACAGACACACACTTACACCAAGTAACAAAGACATACACTGTCACCAAGTCACAAAGACACACGCTGACACCCAGTAACAAAGACATACACTGATACCAAGTCACAAAGACATGCACTGATACCCAGTAACACAGACACACACTGACACCAAGTAACAAAGACATGCTCTGACACCAAGTAACAAAGACATGCACTTACACCAAGTAACAAAGACACACACTTGCACCAAGTAACACAGACATACACTGACACCAAGTAACAAAGACATACACTGACACCAAGTAACAAAGACATACACTTACACCAAGTAACAAAGACAGACAATTACACCAAGTAACAAGGACATACACTTACACCAAGTATTTTGAAATACACTGACACCAAATAACAAAGACATACACTGATACCCAGTAACACAGACACACACTTACAGCAAGTAACAAAGACATACACTGATACCAAGTAACAAAGACATACACTGATAACCAGTAACACAGACAGACACTTACTCCAAGTAACACAGACATACACTGACACCAAGTAACAAAGACATACACTGATACCCTGTAACACAGACACACACTTACACCAAGTAACAAAGACATACACTGACACCCAGTAACAAAGACATACACTGACACCCAGTAACACAGACACACATGGACACCAAGTAACAAAGACACACACTTACACCAAGTAACACAGACACACACTGACACCCAGTAACACAGACACACACTTACACCAAGTAATACAGACATACACTGACATCAAGTAACAAAGACATACACTGATACCCAGTAACACAGACACACACTTACACCAAGTAACAAAGACATACACTGACACCCAGTAACAAAGACATACACTGACACCCAGTAACACAGACACACATGGACACCAAGTAACAAAGACACACACTTACACCAAGTAACACAGACACACACTGACACCCAGTAACACAGACACACACTTACACCAAGTAATACAGACATACACTGAGATCAAGTAACAATGACACACACTGACCCCCAGTAACACAGACCTCCACTGACACCAAGTCACAAAGACATACACTGTCTCCCAGTAACAAAGACATACACTGACACCAAGTCACAAAGACATACACTGATACACAGACACACACTTACACCAAGTAACACAGACATACACTGACACCAAGGAACAAAGACATACACTGATACCCAGTATCACAGACACACACTTACACCAAGTAACAAAGACATACACTGACACCAAGTCACAAAGACACACGCTGACACCCAGTAACAAAGACATACACTGACACCAAGTCACAAAGACATGCACTGATACCCAGGAACGCAGACACACACTGACACCCAGTAACAAAGACATACACTGATCCCAAGTCACAAAGACATACACTGATACCCAGTAACACAGAAACACACTAAAACACAGTAACAAAGACATACACTGATACCAAATCACAAAGACATACACTGATACGCAGTAACACAGACACACACTGACACCCAGTAACAAAGACATACACTGATCCCAAGTCACAAAGACATACACTGATACCCAGTAACACAGAAACACACTAACACCCAGTAACAAAGACATACACTGATACCAAGTCACAAAGACATGCACTGATACCCAGTAACACAGACACACACTGACACCAAGTAACAAAGACATGCTCTGACACCAAGTAACGAAGACATGCACTTACACCAAGTAACAAAGACACACACTTGCACCAAGTAACACAGACATACACTGACACCAAGTATTTTGACATACACTGACACCAAATAACAAAGACATACACTGATACCCAGTAACACAGACACACACTTACACCAAGTAACAAAGACATACACTGATACCAAGTAACAAAGACATACACTGATAACCAGTAACACAGACAGACACTTACTCCAAGTAACACAGACATACACTGACACCAAGTAACAAAGACATACACTGATACCCTGTAACACAGACACACACTTACACCAAGTAACAAAGACATACACTGACACCCAGTAACAAAGACATACACTGACACCCAGTAACACAGACACACATGGACACCAAGTAACAAAGACACACACTTACACCAAGTAACAAAGACACACACTTACACCCAGTAACACAGACACACACTTTCACCAAGTAATACAGACATACACTGACATCAAGTAACACAGACACACACTTCCACCAAGTAACACAGACACACACTTACACCAAGTAACAAAGACATACACTTACACCAAGTAACACAGGCATACACTTACACCAAGTAACAAAGACATGCACTGATACCCAGTAACACAGACACACACTGACACCCAGTTAGAAACACACACTGATCCCCAGTAACACAGACACACACTGACCCCCAGTAACACAGACATCCACTGACACCAAGTCACAAAGACACACACTGTCTCCCAGTAACAAAGACATACACTGACACCAAGTCACAAAGACATACACTGATACACAGACACACACTTACACCAAGTAACACAGACATACACTGACACCAAGGAACAAAGACATACACTGATACCCAGTATCACAGACACACACTTACACCAAGTAACAAAGACATACACTGACACCAAGTCACAAAGACACACGCTGACACCCAGTAACAAAGACATACACTGACACCAAGTCACAAAGACATGCACTGATACCCAGGAACGCAGACACACACTGACACCCAGTAACAAAGACATACACTGATCCCAAGTCACAAAGATATACACTGATACCCAGTAACACAGAAACACACTAACACACAGTAACAAAGACATACACTGATACCAAATCACAAAGACATACACTGATACCCAGTAACACAGACACACACTTACACCAAGTAACAAAGACATACACTGATACCAAGTAACAAAGATATACACTTACACTAAGTCACAAAGAAACACACTGACACCCAGTAACAAAGACATACACTGACACCAAGTCACAAAGACATACACTGATACCCAGTAACACAGACACACACTTACACCAAGTAACAAAGACATACACTGACACCAAGTAACAAAGACATACACTGATACCCAGTAACAAAGACACACTCTTACACCAAGGAACAAAGAAAGACACTGATACCCAGTAATACAGACACACACTTACACCAAGTAACAAAGACATACACTGACACCGAGTAACAAAGACATACACTGACACCCAATAACACAGACACACATGGACACCAAGTAACAAAGGCACACACTTACACCAAGTAACACAGACACACACTGACACCCAGTAACACAGACATATACTGATACCCAGTAACACAGACACACACTTACACCAAGTAACACAGACATACACTGACACCAAGTAACAAAGACATGCAATTACACCAAGTAACAAAGACACACACTTACACCAAGTAACACAGATATACACTGGCAACAAGTAACAAAGACATACACTGACACCCAGTAACATAGACACACACGGACACCAAGTAACAAAGACACACACTTACACCAGGTAACACAGACACACACTGACACCCAGTAACACAGACACACACTTACACCAAGTAAGTCAGACATACACTGACACCAAGTAACAAAGATATACAATCACACCAAGTAACAAATACACACACTTACACCAAGTAACAAAGACAGACACTGATACCCAGTAACACAGACACACACTTACACCAAGTAACAAAGACATACACTGACACCCAGTAACACAAACAACCACACACTGACACCCAGTGACACAGAGAAACACTGATAAACAGTAACAAAGACATACACTGACACCAAGTAACACAGACAAAGACTGACACCCAGTAACAAAGAAATACACTGACACCAAGTCACAAAGACATACACTGATACCAAGTCAGAAAGACATACACTGATACCCAGTAACACAGACACACACTGACACCAAGTAACAAAGACATACACTGACACCAAGTAACAAAGACATACACGTACACCAAGTAACAAAGGCAGACAATTACACCAAGTAACAAAGACATACACTTACACCAAGTATTTTGACATACACTGACACCAAGTAACAAAGGCATACACTGATACCCAGTAACACAGACACACACTTACCCCAAGTAAAAAAGACATACACTGACACCAAGTCACAAAGACACACACTGACACCCAGAAACAAAGACATACACTGACACCAAGTCACAAAGACATACAGTGATAAACAGTAACACAGACAGACACTTACTCCAAGTAACACAGACATACACTGGCACCAAGTAACAAAGACATACACTGATACCCTGTAACACAGACACACACTTACACCAACTAACAAAGACAGACCCTGATACCCAGTAACACAGACACACTCTTACACCAAGTAACAAAGACATACACTGACACCCATTAAGAAAGACATACACTGACACCCAGTAACACAGACACACATGGACACCAAGTAACAAAGACACACACTTACACCAAGTAACACAGACACGCACTGACACCCAGAAACACAGACACACACTTACACCAAGTAACACAGACATACACTGACACCAAGTAACAAACACATACACTGATACCCAGTAACACAGACACACACTTACACCAAGTAACACAGACATACACTGATGCCAAGGAACACAGACACACACTTACACCAAGTAACACAGACACACACTTACACCAAGTAACAAAGACATACACTTACACCAAGTAACACAGACATACACTGACACCAAGTAACAAAGATATACAATTACACCAAGTAACAAAGACACGCACTTACACCAAGTAACACAGATATACACTGGCAGCAAGTAACAAAGACATGCACTGACACCCAGTAACACAGACACAAACTGACACCCAGGAACACAGACACACACTTACACCAAGTAACACAGACATACACTGACACCAATTAACAAAGGCACACACTTACACCAAGTAACAGAGACAAAAACTGACACCCAGTCACACAGACACACACTGACACCCAGTAACACAGACACACACTTACACCAAGTAACACAGACATACACTGACACCAAGTAACAAAGACATGTACTGATACCCAGTAACACAGACACACACTTACACCAAGTTAGACAGACATACACTTGCACAAAGTAACAAAGACATACACTGATACCCAGTAGCACAGACACACATTTACACCAAGTAACAAAGACATACACTGACACCAAGTCACAAAGACACATCCTGACACCCAGAAACAAAGACATACACTGATACCCAGGAACACAGACACACACTGACACCCAGTAACAAAGACATACACTGATACCAAGTCACAAAGACATGCACTGATACCCAGTAACACAGAAATACATTGACACCAAGTAACAAAGACATACAATTACACCAAGTAACAAAGACACACACTTACACCAAGTAACACAGATATACACTGGCACCAAGTAACAAAGACATGCACTTACACCCAGTAACACAGACACACACGGACACCAAGTCACAAAGACACACACTGACACCCAGTAACAAAGACATACACTGACACCAAGTCACAAAGGCATACACTGATACCCACTTTCACAGACACACACTTACACCAAGTAACAAAGACATGCACTGACACCAAGTCACAAAGACACACACTGACACGCAGGAACAAAGACATACACTGACACCAAGTCACAAAGACTTACACTGATACCCAGTAACACAGAAAAACACTGACACCCAGTAACAAAGACTTACACTGACACCAAGTAACAAAGACATACACTGATACCCAGTAACAAAGACACACTCTTACACCAAGTAACAAAGAAAGACACTGATACCCAGTAACACAGACACACACTTACACCAAGTAACAAAGACATACACTGACACCGAGTAACAAAGACATACACTGACACCCAGTAACACAGACACACACGGACACCAAGTAAGAAAGACACACACTTACACCAAGTAACACAGACACACACTGACACCCAGTAGCACAGACACACACTGCACCAAGTAACACAGACATACACTGACACCAAGTAACAAAGACATGTACTGATGCCCAGTAACACAGACACACACTTACACCAAGTTAGACAGACATACACGTGTACCAAGTAACAAAGACCTGCACTTACACCAAGTAACACAGACATACACTGACACCAAGTAACAAAGACATACAATTACACCAAGTAACAAAGACACACACTTACACCAAGTATCACAGATATACACTGGCACCAAGTACAAAGACATGCACTTACACCCAGTAACACAGACACACACGGACACCAAGTCACAAAGACACACACTGACACCCAGTAACAAAGACATACACTTACACCAAGTAACAAAGACAGACACTGATACCCAGTAACACAGACACACACTTACACCAAGTAACAAAGACATACACTGACACCCATTAAGAAAGACATACACTGACACCCAGTAACACAGACACACATGGACACCAAGTAACAAAGACACACACTTACACCAAGTAACACAGACACACACTGACACCCAGTAACACAGACACACACTTACACCAAGTAACACAGACATACACTGACACCAAGGAACAAAGACATACACTGATACCCAGTATCACAGACACACACTTACACCAAGTAACAAAGACATACACTGACACCAAGTCACAAAGACACACGCTGACACCCAGTAACAAAGACATACACTGACAGCAAGTCACAAAGTCATGCACTGATACCCAGGACCGCAGACACACACTGACACCCAGTAACAAAGACATACACTGATCCCAAGTCACAAAGACATACACTGATACCCAGTAACACAGAAACACATTAACACACAGTAACAAAGACATGCACTGATACCAAATCACAAAGACATACACTGATACCCAGTAACACAGACACACACTGACACCCAGTAACAAAGACATACACTGATCCCAAGTCACAAAGACATACACTGATACCCAGTAACACAGAAACACACTAACACCCAGTAACAAAGACATACACTGATACCAAGTCACAAAGACATGCACTGATACCCAGTAACACAGACACACACTGACACCAAGTAACGAAGACATGCTCTGACACCAAGTAACAAAGACATACACTTACACCAAGTAACAAAGACACACACTTGCACCAAGTAACACAGACATACACTAACACCAAGTAACAAAGACATACACTGACACCAAGTAACAAAGACATACACTTACACCAAGTAACAAAGACAGACAATTACACCAAGTAACAAAGACATACACTTACACCTAGTATTTTGACATACACTGACACCAAATAACAAAGACATACACTGATACCCAGTAACACAGACACACACTTACACCAAGTAACAAAGACATACACTGATACCAAGTAACAAAGTTATACACTTACACTAAGTCACAAAGACACACACTGACACCCAGTAACAAAGACATACACTGACACCAAGTCACAAAGACATACACTGATACCCAGTAACACAGACACACACTTACACCAAGTAACAAAGACATACACTGACACCAAGTAACAAAGACATACACTGATACCCAGTAACAAAGACACACTCTTACACCAAGGAACAAAGAAAGACACTGATACCCAGTAACACAGACACACACTTACACCAAGAAACAAAGACATACACTGACACCGAGTAACAAAGACATACACTGACACCCAATAACACAGACACACATGGACACCAAGTAACAAAGGCACACACTTACACCAAGTACCACAGACACACACTGACACCCAGTAACACAGACATATACTGATACCCAGTAACACAGACACACACTTACACCAAGTAACACAGACATACACTGACACCAAGTAACAAAGACATGCAATTACACCAAGTAACAAAGACACACACTGACACCAAGTAACACAGATATACACTGGCAACAAGTAACAAAGACATACAATGACACCCAGTAACATAGACACACACGGACACCAAATAACAAAGACACACACTTACACCAGGTAACACAGACACACACTGACACCCAGTAACACAGACACACACTTACACCAAGTAAGTCAGACATACACTGACACCAAGTAACAAAGACATGCAATTACACCAAGTCACAAAGACACACACTGACACCAAGTAACACAGATATACACTGGCAACAAGTAACAAAGACATACACTGACACCCGGTAACATAGACAGACACGGACACCAAGTAACAAAGACACACACTTACACCAAGTAACAAAGACAGACACTGATACCCAGTAACACAGACACACACTTACACCAAGTAACAAAGACATACACTGACACCCAGTAACACAAACAACCACACACTGACACCCAGTGACACAGAGAAACACTAATAAACAGTAACAAAGACATACACTGACACCAAGTAACACAGACAAACACTGACACCCAGTAACAAAGAGATACACTGACACCAAGTCACAAAGACATACACTGATACCAAGTCACAAAGACATACACTGATACCCAGTAACACAGACACACACTGACACCAAGTAACAAAGACATACACTGACACCAAGTAACAAAGACATACACGTACACCAAGTAACAAAGGCAGACAATTACACCAAGTAACAAAGACATACACTTACACCAAGTATTTTGACATACACTGACACCAAGTAACAAAGACATACACTGATACCCAGTAACACAGACACACACTTACACCAAGTAACAAAGACATACACTGACACCAAGTCACAAAGACACACACTGACACCCAGAAACAAAGACATACACTGACACCAAGTCACAAAGACATACAGTGATAAACAGTAACACAGACAGACACTTACTCCAAGTAACACAGACATACACTGGCACCAAGTAACAAAGACATACACTGATACCCTGTAACACAGACACACACTTCCACCAAGTAACAAAGACAGACACTGATACCCAGTAACACAGACACACACTTACACCAAGTAACAAAGACATACACTGACACCCATTAAGAAAGACATACACTGACACCCAGTAACACAGACACACATGGACACCAAGTAACAAAGACACACACTTACACCAAGTAACACAGACACACACTGACACCCAGAGACAAAGACACACACTTACACCAAGTAACACAGACATACACTGACACCAAGTAACAAACACATACACTGATACCCAGTAACACAGACACACACTTACACCAAGTAACACAGACATACACTGATGCCAAGGAACACAGACACACACTTACACCAAGTAACACAGACACACACTTACAACAAGTAACAAAGACATACACTTACACCAAGTAACACAGACATACACTGACACCAAGTAACAAAGATATACAATTACACCAAGTAACAAAGACACGCACTTACACCAAGTAACACAGATATACACTGGCACCAAGTAACAAAGACATGCACTGACACCCAGTAACACAGACACACACGGACACCAAGTAACAAAGACACACACTTACACCAAGTAACACAGACACAAACTGACACCCAGGAACACAGACACACACTTACACCAAGTAACACAGACATACACTGACACCAATTAACAAAGGCACACACTTACACCAAGTAACAGAGACAAAAACTGACACCCAGTAACACAGACACACACTGACACCCAGTAACACAGACACACACTTACACCAAGTAACACAGACATACACTGACACCAAGTAACAAAGACATACTCTGACACCAAGTCACAAAGACACACGCTGACACCCAGTAACAAAGACATACACTGACACCAAGTCACAAAGACATGCACTGATACCCAGGAACGCAGACACACACTGACACCCAGTAACAAAGACATACACTGATCCCAAGTCACATAGACATACACTGATACCCAGTAACACAGAAACACACTAACACACAGTAACAAAGACATACACTGATACCAAGTCAGAAAGACATACAATGATACCCAGTAACACAGACACACACTGACACCCAGTAACAAAGACATACACTGATCCCAAGTCACAAAGACATACACTGATACCCAGTAACACAGAAATACACTATCACCCAGTAACAAAGACATACACTGATACCAAGTCACAAAGACATACACTGATACCCAGTAACACAGACACACACTGACACCAAGTAACAAAGACATGCTCTGACACCAAGTAACAAAGACATACACTTACACCAAGTAACAACGACACACACTTACACCAAAAAACACAGACATACACTGACACCAAGTAACAAAGACATACACTGACACCAAGTAACAAAGACAGACAATTACACCAAGTATCAAAGACATACACTTACACCAAGTATTTTGACATACACTGACACCAAGTAACAAAGACATACACTGATACCCAGTAACACAGACACACACTTACACCAAGTAACAAAGACATACACTGATATCAAGTCACAAAGACATACACTGATACCAAGTAACAAAGACATACACTGATACCCAGTAACACAGACACACACTTACACCAAGTAACAAAGGCATACACTGACACCAAGTAACAAAGACATACACTGATACCCAGTAACACAGACACACTCTTACACCAAGTAACAAAGAAAGACACTGATACCCATTAACACAGAAACACACTTACACCAAGTAACAAAGACATACACTGACACCGAGTAACAAAGACATACACTGACACCCAGTAACACAGACACACATGGACACCAAGTAACAAAGACACTCACTTACACCAAGTAACACAGACACACACTGACACCCAGTAACACAGACATATACTGATACCCAGTAACACAGACACACACTTACACCAAGTAACACAGACATACACCTGCACAAAGTAACAAAGACATACACTTACACCAAGTAACACAGACATACACTGACACCAAGTAACAAAGACATACAATTACACCAAGTAACAAAAACACACACTTACACCAAGTAACAGAGATATACACTGGCAACAAGTAACAAAGACATGCACTGACACCCAGTAACACAGACACACACGGACACCAAGTAACAAAGACACACACTTACACCAGGTAACACAGACACACACTGACACCCAGTAACACAGACACACACTTACACCAAGTAAGACAGACATACACTGACACCAAGTAACAAAGACATACAATTACACCAAGTAACAAAGACACACACTTACACCAAGTAACAAAGACAGACTCTGATACCCAGTAACACAGATACATCTTAAACCAAGTAACAAAGACATACACTGACACCCAGTAACACAAACAAACACACACTGACACCCAGTAACACAGAGAAACACTAATAAACACTAACAAAGACATACACTTACACCAAGTAACACAGACACAAACTGACACCCAGTAACAAAGACATACACTGACACCAATTCACAAAGACATACACTGATACCCAGTCACAAAGACATACACTGATACCCAGTAACTCAGACACACACTGACACCAAGTAACAAAGACATACACTGACACCAAGTAACAAAGACATACACTGATACCCAGTAACACAGGCACACTCTTACACCAAATAACAAAGAAAGACACTGATACACAGTAACACAGACACACACTTACACCAAGTAACAAAGACATGCAATGACACCCGGTAACAAAGACATACACTGACACCCAGTAACACAGACACACACGGACACCAAGTAACAAAGACACACACTTACACCAAGTAACACAGACACACACTGACACGCAGTAACACAGACACACACTTACACCAAGTAACAAAGACAGACAATTACACCAAGTAACAAAGACATACACTTACACCAAGTATATTGAAATACACTGACACCAAGTAACAAAGACATACACTGATACCCAGTAACACAGACACACACTTACACCAAGTAACAAAGACATATATTGACACCAAGTCACAAAGACACACACTGAAGCCCAGTAACAAAGACATGCACTGACACCAAGTCACAAAGACATACACTGACACGCAGTAACACAGACACACACTTACACAAAGTAACACAGACATACACTGACACCAAGTAACAAAGACATACACTGATACCCAGTAACACAGACACACACTTACACCAAGTAACACAGACATACACTGACACCAAGTAACAGGGACACACACTGATACCCAGGAATACAGACACACACTTACACCAAGTAACAAAGACACACACTTACACCAACGAACAAAGACATACACTGACACCAAGTAACAAAGACATACAATTACACCAAGTAACAAAGACACACACTTACACCAAGTAACACAGATATACACTGGCAACAAGTAACAAAGAGATGCACTGACACCCAGTAACACAGACACACACGGACACCAAGTAACAAAGACACACACTTACACCAAGTAACAAAGACACACACTTAAACCAAGTAACAAAGACAGACACTGATAACCAGTAACACAGACACAAACTTACACCAAGTAACAAAGACATACACTGACACCAAGTAACACAAACAAACCCCCACTGACACCCAGTAACACAGAGAAACACTAATAAACAGTAACAAAGTCATACACCGACACCAAGTAACACAGACATACACTGACAACCAGTAACAAAGACATACACTGACACCAAGTCACAAAGACATACACTGATACCAAGTCACAAAGACATACAATGATACCCAGTAACACAGACACACACTGACACCAAGTGACAAAGAAATACACTGACACCAAGTAACAAAGACATACACTTACACCAAGTAACAAAGACAGACAATTACACCAAGTAACAAAGACATACACTTACACCAAGTATATTGAAATACACTGACACCAAGTAACAAAGACATACACTGATACCCAGTAACACAGACACACACTTACACCAAGGAACAAAGAAAGACACTGATAACCAGTAACACAGACACACACTTACTCCAAGTAACACAGACATACACTGACACCAAGTAACACAGACATACACTGACACCAAGTAACAAAGACATACACTGATACCCTGTAACACAGACACACACTTACACCAAGTAACAAAGACATACACTGACACCCAGTAACAAAGACATACACTGACACCCAGTAACACAGACACACATGGACACCAAGTAACAAAGACACACACTTACACCAAGTAACACAGACACACACTGACACCCAGTAACACAGACGCACACTTACACCAAGTAACACAGACATACACTGATCCCAAGTAACAAAGATATACACTTACACTAAGTCACAAAGACACACACTGACACCCAGTAATAAAGACATACACTGACACCAAGTCACAAAGACATACACTGATACCCAGTAACACAGACACACACTTACAACAAGTAACAAAGACATACACTGACACCAAGTAACAAAGACATACACTGATACCCAGTAACAAAGACACACTCTTACACCAAGTAACAAAGAAAGACACTGATACCCAGTAACACAGACACACACTTACACCAAGTAACAAAGACATACACTGACACCGAGTAACAAAGACTTACACTGACACCCAGTAACACAGACACACATGGACACCAAGTAACAAAGACACACACTTACACCAAGTAACACAGACACACACTGACACCAAGTAACACAGACATATACTGATACCCAGTAACACAGACATATACTGATACCCAGCAACACAGACACACACTTACACCAAGTAACACAGACATACACTGACACCAAGTAACAAAGACATACAATTTCACCAAGTAACAAAGACACACACTTACACCAAGTAACACAGACAAAAACTGACACCCAGTAACACAGACACACACTGACACCCAGTAACACAGACACACACTTACACCTAGTAACACAGACATACACTGACACCAAGTAACAAAGACATGTACTGATACCCAGTAACACAGACACACACTTACACCAAGTCACAAAAGCATACACTGATACCCAGTTTCACAGACACACACTTACACCAAGTAACAAAGACATACACTGACACCAAGTCACAAAGACACACACTGACACCCAGTAACAAAGACATACACTGACACCAAGTAACACAGACATGCACTGACACCGAGTAACAAAGACGTACACTGACACCCAGTAACACAGACACACATGGACACCAAGTAACAAAGACACACACTTACACCAAGTAACACAGACACACACTGACACCCAGTAACACAGACATATACTGATACCCAGCAACACAGACACACACTTACACCAAGTAACACAGACAAACACTGACACCAAGTAACAAAGACATACAATTACACCAAGTAACAAAGACACACACTTACACCAAGTAACACAGATATACACTGGCAACAAGTAACAAAGACATACACTGACACCCAAAAACATAGACACACACGGACACCAAGTAACAAAGACACACACTTACACCAGGTAACACAGACTCACACTGACACCCAGTAACACAGACACACACTTACACCAAGTAAGTCAGACATACACTGACACCAAGTCACAAAGACAAACACTGACACCCAGTAACAAAGACATACACTGACACCAAGTCACAAAGACAGACACTGATAAACAGTAACACAGACAGACACTTACTCCAAGTAACACAGACATACACTGGCACCAAGTAACAAAGACATACACTGATACCCTGTAACACAGACACACACTTACACCAAGTAACAAAGACAGACACTGATACCCAGTAACACAGACACACGCTTACACCAAGTAACAAAGACATACACTGACACCCATTAAGAAAGACATACACTGACACCCAGTAACACAGACACACATGGACACCAAGTAACAAAGACACACACTTACACCAAGTAACACAGACACACACTGACACCCAGAAACACAGACACACACTTACATCAAGTAACACAGACATACACTGACACCAAGTAACAAACACATACACTGATACCCAGTAACACAGACACACACTTACACCAAGTAACACAGACATACACTGATGCCAAGGAACACAGACACACACTTACACCAAGTAACACAGACACACACTTACACCAAGTAACAAAGACATACACTTACACCAAGTAACACAGACATACACTGACACAAAGTAACAAATATATACAATTACACCAAGTAACAAAGACATGCACTTACACCAAGTAACACAGATATACACTGGCACCAAGTAACAAAGACATGCACTGACACCCAGTAACACAGACACACACGGACACCAAGTAACAAAGACACACACTTACACCAAGTAACACAGACACAAACTGACACCCAGGAACACAGACACACACTTACACCAAGTAACACAGACATACACTGACACCAAGTAACAAAGGCACACACTTACACCAAGTAACACAGACAAAAACTGACACCCAGTAACACAGACACACACTGACACCCAGTAACACAGACACACACTTACACCAAGTAACACAGACATACACTGACACCAAGTAACAAAGACATGTACTGATACCCAGTAACACAGACACACACTTACACCAAGTTATACAGACATACACTTGCACAAAGTAACAAAGACATACACTTACACCAAGTAACACAGACATACACTGACACCAAGTAACAAAGACATACAATTACACCAAGTAACAAAGACACACACTTACACCAAGTAACACAGATATACACTGGCACCAAGTAACAAAGACATGCACTTACACCCAGTAACACAGACACACACGGACACCAAGTCACAAAGACACACACTGACACCCAGTAACAAAGACATACACTGACACCAAGTCACAAAGGCATACACTGATACCCAGTTTCACAGACACACACTTACACCAAGTAACAAAGTCATACACTGGCACCAAGTCACAAAGACACACACTGACACCCAGTAACAAAGACATACACTGACACCAAGTCACAAAGACATACACTGATACCCAGTAACACAGAAAAACACTGACACCCAGTAACAAAGACATACACTGACACCAAGTAACAAAGACATACACTGATACCCAGTAACAAAGACACACTCTTACACCAAGTAACAAAGAATGACACTGATACCCAGTAACACAGACACACACTTACACCAAGTAACACAGACTTACACTGACACCAAGTAACAAAGACACACACTTACACCAAGTAACACAGACACACACTGACACCCAGTAACACAGACACACACTGCACCAAGTAACACAGACATACACTGACACCAAGTAACAAAGACATGTACTGATACCCAGTAACACAGACACACACTGACACCAAGTTAGAAAGACATACACGTGCACCAAGTAACAAAGACATACACTTACACCAAGTAACACAGACATACACTGACACCAAGTAACAAAGACATACAATTACACCAAGTAACAAAGACACACACTTACACCAAGTAACACAGATATACACTGGCACCAAGTAACAAAGACATGCACTTGCACCCAGTAACACAGACACACACGGACACCAAATCACAAAGACACACACTGACACCCAGTAACAAAGACATACACTGACACCAAGTCACAAAGACATACATTGATACCCTGGAACACAGACACACACTTACACCAAGTAACAAAGATAGACACTGATACCCAGTAACACAGACACACACTTACACCAAGTAACAAAGATATACACTGACACCCATTAAGAAAGACATACACTGACACCCAGTAACACAGACACACATGGACACCAAGTAACAAAGACACACACTTACACCAAGTAACACAGACACACACTGACACCCAGAAACACAGACACACACTTACATCAAGTAACACAGACATACACTGACACCAAGTAACAAACACATACACTGATACCCAGTAACACAGACACACACTTACACCAAGTAACACAGACATACACTGATGCCAAGGAACACAGACACACACTTACACCAAGTAACACAGACACACACTTACACCAAGTAACACAGACATACACTGATGCCAAGGAACACAGACACACACTTACACCAGGTAACACAGACACACACTGACACCCAGTAACACAGACAGACACTTACACCAAGTAAGTCAGACATACACTGACACCAAGTCACAAAGACAAACACTGACACCCAGTAACAAAGACATACACTGACACCAAGTCACAAAGACAGACACTGATAAACAGTAACACAGACAGACACTTACTCCAAGTAACACAGACATACACTGGCATCAAGTAACAAAGACATACACTGATACCCTGTAACACAGACACACACTTACACCAAGTAACAAAGACAGACACTGATACCCAGTAACACAGACACACGCTTACACCAAGTAACAAAGACATACACTGACACCCATTAAGAAAGACATACACTGACACCCAGTAACACAGACACACATGGACACCAAGTAACAAAGACACACACTTACACCAAGTAACACAGACACACACTGACACCCAGAAACACAGACACACACTTACATCAAGTAACACAGACATACACTGACACCAAGTTACAAACACATACACTGATACCCAGTAACACAGACACACACTTACACCAAGTAACACAGACATACACTGATGCCAAGGAACACAGACACACACTTACACCAAGTAACACAGACACAGACTTACACCAAGTAACAAAGACATACACTAACACCAAGTAACACAGACATACACTGACACAAAGTAACAAATATATACAATTACACCAAGTAACAAAGACACGCACTTACACCAAGTAACACAGATATACACTGGCACCAAGTAACAAAGACATGCACTGACACCCAGTAACACAGACACACACGGACACCAAGTAACAAAGACACACACTTACACCAAGTAACACAGACACAAACTGACACCCAGGAACACAGACACACACTTACACCAAGTAACACAGACATACACTGACACCAAGTAACAAAGGCACACACTTACACCAAGTAATTCAGACAAAAACTGACACCCAGTAACACAGACACACACTGACACCCAGTAACACAGACACACACTTACACCAAGTAACACAGACATACACTGACACCAAGTAACAAAGACATGTACTGATACCCAGTAACACAGACACACACTTACACCAAGTTATACAGACATACACTTGCACAAAGTAACAAAGACATACACTTACACCAAGTAACACTGACATACACTGACACCAAGTAACAAAGAAATACAATTACACCAAGTAACAAAGAAACACACTTACACCAAGTAACACAGATATACACTGGCACCAAGTAACAAAGACATGCACTTACACCCAGTAACACAGACACACACGGACACCAAGTCACAAAGACACACACTGACACCCAGTAACAAAGACATACACTGACACCAAGTCACAAAGGCATACACTGATACCCAGTTTCACAGACAGACACTTACACCAAGTAACAATGTCATACACTGACACCCAGTCACAAAGACACACACTGACACCCAGTAACAAAGACATACACTGACACCAAGTCACAAAGACATACACTGATACCCAGTAACACAGAAAAACACTGACACCCAGTAACAAAGACATACACTGACACCAAGTAACAAAGACATACACTGATACCCAGTAACAAAGACACACTCTTACACCAAGTAACAAAGAAAGACACTGATACCCAGTAACACAGACACACACTTACACCAAGTAACAAACACTTACACTGACACCGAGTAACAAAGACATACACTGACACCCAGTAACACAGACACACACGGACACCAAGTAACAAAGACACACACTTACACCAAGTAACACAGACACACACTGACACCCAGTAACACAGACACACACTGCACCAAGTAACACAGACATACACTGACACCAAGTAACAAAGACATGTACTGATACCCAGTAACACAGACACACACTGACACCAAGTTAGACAGACATACACGTGCACCAAGTAACAAAGACATACACTTACACCAAGTTACACAGACATACACTGACACCAAGTAACAAAGACATACAATTACACCAAGTAACAAAGACACACAATTACACCAAGTAACACAGATATACACTGGCACCAAGTAACAAAGACATGCAGTTACACCCAGTAAGACAGACACACACGGACACCAAATCACAAAGACACACACTGACACCCAGTAACAAAGACATACACTGACACCAAGTCACAAAGACATACACTGATACCCTGGAACACAGACACACACTTACACCAAGTAACAAAGACAGACACTGATACCCAGTAACACAGACACACACTTACACCAAGTAACAAAGATATACACTGACACACATTAAGAAAGACATACACTGACACCCAGTAACACAGACACACATGGACACCAAGTAACAAAGACACACACTTACACCAAGTAACACAGACACACACTGACACCCAGAAACACAGACACACACTTACATCAAGTAACACAGACATACACTGACACCAAGTAACAAACACATACACTGATACCCAGTAACACAGACACACACTTACACCAAGTAACACAGACATACACTGATGCCAAGGAACACAGACACACGCTTACACCAAGTAACAAAGACATACACTGACACCCATTAAGAAAGACATACACTGACACCCAGTAACACAGACACACATGGACACCAAGTAAAAAAGACACACACTTACACCAAGTAACACAGACACACACTGACACCCAGAAACACAGACACACACTTACATCAAGTAACACAGACATACACTGACACCAAGTAACAAACACATACACTGATACCCAGTAACACAGACACACACTTACACCAAGTAACACAGACATACACTGATGCCAAGGAACACAGACACACACTTACACCAAGTAACACAGACACACACTTACACCAAGTAACAAAGACATACACTTACACCAAGTAACACAGACATACACTGACACAAAGTAACAAAGATATACAATTACACCAAGTAACAAAGACACGCACTTACACCAAGTAACACAGATATACACTGGCACCAAGTAACAATGACATGCACTGACACCCAGTAACACAGACACACACGGACACCAAGTAACAAAGACACACACTTACACCAAGTAACACAGACACAAACTGACACCCAGGAACACAGACACACACTTACACCAAGTAACACAGACATACACAGACACCAAGTAACAAAGGCACACACTTACACCAAGTAACACAGACAAAAACTGACACCCAGGAACACAGACACACACTGACACCCAGTAACACAGACACACACTTACACCAAGTAACACAGACATACACTGACACCAAGTAACAAAGACATGTACTGATACCCAGTAACACAGACACACACTTACACCAAGTTATACAGACATACACTTGCACAAAGTAACAAAGACATACACTTACACCAAGTAACACAGAGATACACGGACACCAAGTAACAAAGACATACAATTACACCAAGTAACAAAGACACACACTTACACCAAGTAACACAGATATACACTGGCACCAAGTAACAAAGACATGCACTTACACCCAGTAACACAGACACACACTGACAACAAGTCACAAAGGCATACACTGATACCCAGTTTCATAGACACACACTTACACCAATTAACAAAGACATACACTGACACCAAGTCACTAAGACACACACTGACACCCAGTAACAAAGACATACACTGACACCAAGTCACAAAGACATACACTGATACCCAGTAACACAGAAAAACACTGACACCCAGTAACAAAGACATACACTGACACCAAGTAACAAAGACATACACTGATACCCAGTAACAAAGACACACTCTTACACCAAGTAACAAAGAAAGACACTGATACCCAGTAACACAGACACACACTTACACCAAGTAACAAACACATACACTGACACCGAGTAACAAAGACACACACTGACACCCAGTAACACAGACACACACTTACACCAAGTAACACAGACATACACTGACACCAAGTAACAAAGACATATACTGATACCCAGTAACAAAGACACACTCTTACACCAAGTAACAAAGAAAGACACTGATAACCAGTAACACAGACACACACTTACACCAAGTAACAAAGACATACACTGGCATCAAGTAACACAGACATGCACTGACACGCAGTAACACAGACACACACGGACACCAAGTAACAAAGACACACAATTACACCAAGTAACACAGACACAAACTGACACCCAGGAACACAGACACACACTTACACCAAGTAACACAGACATACACTGACACCAAGTATCAAAGGCACACACTTACACCAAGTAACACAGACAAAAACTGACACCCAGTAACACAGACACACACTTACACCAAGTAACACAGACACACACTGACACCAAGTAACAAAGACATATACTGATACCCAGTAACACAGACACACACTTACACCAAATTAGACAGACATACACTTGCACCAAGTAACAAAGACATACACTTACACCAAGTAACACAGACATACACTGACACCAAGTAGCAAAGACATACAATTACACCAAGTAACAAAGACACACACTTACAGCCAGTAACACAGATATACACTGGCACCAAGTAACAAAGACATGCACTTACACCCAGTAACACAGGCAAACACGGACACCAAGTCACAAAGACACACAATGACACCCAGTAACAAAGACATACACTGACACCAATCACAAAGGCATACACTGATACACAGACACACACTTACACCAAGTGACACAGACATACACTGACACCAAGGAACAAAGACATACACTGATACCCAGTTTCACAGACACACACTGACACCAAGTAACAAAGACATACACTGACACCAAGTCACAAAGACACACACTGACACCCAGTAACAAAGACATACACTGATACAAAGTAACAAAGACATACACTGACCCCCAGTAACACAGAAACACACTGACCCCCAGTAACACAGACATACACTGACACCCAGTAACAAAGACATGCACTGACACCAAGTCACAAAGACATACACTGATGCACAGACACACACTTATACCAAGAAACACAGACATACACTGACACCAAGTAACACAGACATACACTGACACCAAGTCACAAAGACACACACTGACACCCAGGAACACAGACACACATTGAAAACCAGCAACAAAGACATACACTGAGAGCAAGTCACAAAGACATACACTGAAACCCAGTAACACAGACACACACTGACACCCAGTAACAAAGACGGTCACTGATACCAAGTCACAATGACATACACTGAAACCCAGTAACACAGACACACACTGACACCCAGTAACAAAGACATACACTGATACCAAGTCATAAAGACATACACTGATACCCAGTAACACAGACACACACTTACACCAAGTAACAAAGACATACCCTGACAGCAAGTCACAAAGTCATACACTGATCCCCAGTAACAAAGACAGACATTTACACCAAGTATTTTGACATACACTGACACCAAGTAACAAAGACATACACTGATACCCAGTAACACAGACACACACTTACACCAAGTAACAAAGACAAACACTGATACCCAGTAACACAGACACACACTTACACCAAGTAACAAAGACATACACTGACACCCAGTAACACAGACACACAAGGACACCAAGTAACAAAGACAGACACTTACACCAAGTAACACAGACACACAATGACACCCAGTAACACAGACACGCACTTACACCAAGTAACACAGACATAAACTGACACCAAGTAACAAAGACACACACTTACACGAAGTAACAAAGACATACACTTACACCAAGTAACACAGACATACACTTACACCAAGTATTTTGACATACACTTACACCAAGTAACAAAGACATACAGTGACACCAAGTAACAAAGACACACACTTACACGAAGTAACAAAGACATACACTTACACCAAGTAACAAAGACATACACTTACACCAAGTATTTTGACATACACTTACACCAAGTAACAAAGACATACAGTGACACCAAGTCACAAACACATACAATGACACCAAGTAACAAAGACATACACTCACACCAAGTAACAAAGACATACACTGACACCAAGTAACAAAGACATACACTGACACCCAGTAACACAGACACACACTGGGCGGCACAGTGGCGCAGAGGTTAGCACTGCAGCCTCAGAGCTCCAAGGAACCGGGTTCGATGCTGGGTACTGCCTGTGCGGAGTTTGCAAGTTCTCCCTGTGTCTGCGTGGGTTTCCTCCGGGTGCTCCGGTTTCCTCCCACATGCCAAAGACTTGCAGGTTGATAGGTTAATTGGCCATCATATATTGCCCCTAGTATAGGTAGGTGGCAGGGAAATATATAGGGACCGGTGGGGATGTGATAGGTGTACGGGATTAGTGTAGGATTGGGATAAATGGGTGGTTGACGGTCGGCACAGACTCGGTGGGCCGAGGGGCCTGTTTCAGTGCTGTTTCCCGAAACTAAACTAAACTAAATAGTGACACCTAGTGTCACAGACACACACTGACACCCAGTAACACACACTGATGCGCAGTAACACTGACACACACTGACACCAAGTAACAAAGTCATACACTGATACCCAGTAACACAGAGACACACTTACACCAAGTAACACAGACACACACTTACACCAAGTAACAAAGACAGACACTGACACCCAGTAACACAGACACACACTTACACCGGGTGCTCCGGATTCCTCCCACATGCCAAAGACTTGCAGGTTGATAGGTTAATTGGCCATCATAAATTGCCCCTAGTATGGGTCGGTGGCAGGGAAATATATAGGGACAGGTGCGGATGTGATAGGAATACGGAATTGGTGTAGGATGAGTAGAAATTGGTGGTTGATGGTCGGCACAGACTCGGTGGGCAGAAGGGCCTGTTGAAGTGCTGTATCTCTAAACTAAACTAAATACTGACACCTAGTGTCACAGACACAGACTGACACCCAGTAACACAAACAAACACACTCTGACACCCAGTAAACATAGAGAAACACTGATACACAGTAACAAAGACACACACTGACACCCAGTAAAAAAGACATACACTGACACCAAGTAACAGAGACATACACTGACACCAAGTAACAAAGACACACACTTACACCAAGTAACACAGACATACACTGACAACAAGTAACAAAGACACACACTGACACCCTGTAACAAAGACATACACTGACACCAAGTCACAAAGACATACACTGATACCCAGTAACACAGACACACACTTACACCAAGTAACACAGACATACACTGACACCAAGTAACAAAGACATACACTGATACCCAGGAACACAGACACACACTTGCACCAAGTAACACAGACACACACTTCGACCAAGTAACAAAGACATACACTTACACCAAGTAACACAGACATACACTGACACCAAGTAACAAATACATACAATTACACCAAGTAACAAAGACACACACTTACACCAGGTAACACAGATATACACTGGCACCAAGTAACAAAGACATGCACTGACACCCAGTAACACAGACACACACGGAAACCAAGTAACAAAGACACACACTTACGCCAAGTAACACAGACATACACTTACACCAATTAGCAAAGTCAGACACTGATACCCAGTAACACAGGGACACACTTACACCAAGTAACAAAGACATACACTGACACCCAGTAACGCAGATAAACACTAATAAACAGTAACAAAGACATACACCGACACCAAGTAACAAAGACATACAATGACACCCAGTAACACAGACACACACGGACACCATGTAACAAAGACACACACTTACACCAAGTAATACAGACATACACTGAAACCAAGTAACAAAGACATACATTGATACCCAGGAACACAGACATACACTGACACGAAGTAACAAAGACAGACAATTACACCAAGTAACAAAGACACACACTTACACCAAGTAACACAGATATACAATGGCAACAAGTAACAAAGACATGCACTAACACCCAGTAACACAGACACACACGGACACCAAGTAACACAGACATACACTGACACCAAGTAAAAAAGACATACAATGACACCCAGGAACACAGACACACACTTACACCAAGTAACACAGACATACACTGACACCAAGTAACAAAGACGTACAATTACACCAAGTAACAAAGACACACACTTACACCAAGTAACACAGATATACAATGGTAACATGTAACAAAGACATGCACTAACACCCAGTACCACAGACACACACGGACACCAAGTAACAAAGACACACACTTACACAAAGTAACACAGACACACACTGCCACCCAGTAACACAGACACACACTTACACCAATTAACACAGACATACACTGACACCAAGTAACAAAGACATACACTGATACCCAGTAACACAGACACACACTTACACCAAGTAACACAGACATACACTGACACCAAGTAACAAAGACATACACTGATACCCAGTAACACAGACACACACTTACACCAAGTAACACAGACACACACGGACACCAAGTAACAAATACACACACTTACACAAAGTAACACAGACACACACTGCCACCCAGTAACACAGACACACACTTACACCAAGTAACACAGACATACACTGACACGAAGTAACAAAGACAGACAATGATACCCATGAACACAGACACACACTTACACCAAGTAACACAGACACACACTGACACCAAGTAACAAAGACATACACTTACACCAAGTAACACAGACATACACTGACACCAAGTAACAAAGACATGCACTGATATCCAGTAACACAGACACACACTGACACCCAGTTAGAAACACACACTTTCCCCCTGTAACACAGACACACACTGACCCCCAGTAACACAGACATACACTGACACCAAGTCACAAAGACACACACTGACACCCAGTAACAAAGACATACACTGACACCAAGTCACAAAGTCATACACTGATTCACAGACACACAGTTACACCAAGTAACACAGACAGACACTGACACCAAGTAACAAAGACATGCACTGATACCCAGTATCACAGACACACACTTACATCAAGTAACAAAGACATACACTGACACCAAGTCACAAAGACACACACTGACACACAGGAACAAAGACATACACTGACACCAAGTCACAAAGACATGCACTGATACCCAGGAACACAGACACACACTGACACCCAGAAACAAAGACATACACTGATACCAAGTCACAAAGACATACACTGATACCCAGTAACACAGAAACACACTGACACCCAGTAACAAAGACATACACTGATACAAAGTCACAAAGACATACACTGATACCCAGTAACACAGACACACACTGACACCCAGTAATAAAGACACACACTGATACCAAGATACAAAGACATACACTGATACCGAGTAACACAGATCCACACTGACAGCAAGTAACAAAGACATGCACTGACACCAAGTAACAAAGACATGCACTGACAACAAGTAACACAGACACACACGGACACCAAGTAACAAAGACACACACTTACACCAAGTAACACAGACACACACTTACACCAAGTAACAAAGACATACAATTACAACAAGTAACACAGACATACACTTACACCAAGTAACACAGACATACAATTGCACCAAGTAACAAAGACTCACACTTCCACCAATTAAAAAAGACAGACACTGATACCCAGGAACACAGACACAAACTTACACCAAGTAACAAAGACATACACTGACACCCAGTAACACAGAGAAACACTAATAAACAGTAACAAAGACATACACAGAGACCAAGTAACAAAGACATACAATGACACCCAGTAACACAGACACACACGGAAACCAAGTAGCAAAGACACACACTTACACCCAGTAACACAGACACACTTTTGACCAAGTAACACAGACAAACACTGACACCAAGTAACAAAGACATACATTGATACCCAGTAACACAGACACACACTTACACCAAGTAACAAAGACATACACTGACACCAAGTAACAAAGACATGCACTGATACCCAGGAACACAGACACACACTTGCACCAAGTAACACAGACACACACTTAGACCAAGTAACAAAGACATACACTTACACCAAGTAACACAGACATAAATTTAAGGTGAAGGGTGGGAGATATAAGGGGGATGTCAGGGGAAGGTTCTTTACCCAGAGAGTGGTCGAGGCATGGAATGCCTTGCCCGGGGAAGTTGTTGAGTCAGAAACTTTAGGGACTTTCAAAAGGCTTTTGGATAGGTATATGGATAAAGGAAAATGATGGGGTATAGATTAAATTGTCCTTGACAGAGGACAAAGGATCGGCACAACATTGTGGGCCGAAGGGCCTGTTCTGTGCTGTATGTTCTATGTTCTATGTTCTATACACTGACACCAAGTAACAAATACATACAAATACACCAAGTAACAAAGACACACACTTACACCAAGGAACACAGATATACACTGGCACCAAGTAACAAAGACATGCACTTACACCAAGGAACACAGATATACACTGGCACCCAGTAACACAGACACACACGGACACCAAGTAACAAAGACATACACTGACACCCAGTAACACAGAGCAACACTAATAAACAGTAACAAAGACATACACAGACACCAAGTAAGAAAGACATACAATGACACCCAGTAACACAGACACACACGGACACCATGTAACAAAGACACACACTTACACCAAGTAACACAGACACACACTGACACCCAGTAACACAGACACACACTTGACCAAGTAACACAGACATACACTGACACCAAGTAACAAAGACATACACTGATACCCAGTAACACAGACACACACTTACACCAAGTAACACAGACATACACAGACACCAAGTAACAAAGACATGCACTGATACCCAGGAACACAGACACACACTTACTCCAAGTAACACAGACACACACTTAGACCAAGTAACAAAGACATACACTTACACCAAGTAACACAGACATACACTGACACCAAGTAACAAATACATACAATTACACCAAGTAACAAAGACACACACTTACACCAAGTAACACAGACATACACTGAAACCAAGTAACAAAGACATACATTGATACCCAGGAACACAGACATACACTGACACGAAGTAACAAAGACAGACAATTACACCAAGTAACAAAGACACACACTTACACCAAGTAACACAGATATACAATGGCAACAAGTAACAAAGACATGCACTAACACCCAGTAACACAGACACACACGGACACCAAGTAACACAGACATACACTTACACCAAGTAACACAGACATACACTGACACCAAGTAACAAAGACATACACTGATACCCAGTAACACAGACACACACTTACACCAGGTAACACAGACACACACGGACACCAAGTAACAAATACACACACTTACACAAAGTAACACAGACACACACTGCCACCAAGTAACACAGACAAACACTGACACCAAGTAACAAAGACATGCACTGATACCCAGTATCACAGACACACACTTACATCAAGTAACAAAGACATACACTGACACCAAGTCACAAAGACACACACTGACACACAGTAACAAAGACATACACTGACACCAAGTCACAAAGACATGCACTGATACCCAGGAACACAGACACACACTGACACCCAGAAACAAAGACATACACTGATACCAAGTCACAAAGACATACAATTACACCAAGTAACAAAGACACACACTTACACCAAGTAACACAGACATACACTGAAACCAAGTAACAAAGACATACATTGATACCCAGGAACACAGACATACACTGACACGAAGTAACAAAGACAGACAATTACACCAAGTAACAAAGACACACACTTACACCAAGTAACACAGATATACAATGGCAACAAGTAACAAAGACATGCACTAACACCCAGTAACACAGACACACACGGACACCAAGTAACACAGACATACACTTACACCATATAACACAGACATACACTGAAACCAAGTAACAAAGACATACATTGATACCCAGGAACACAGACATACACTGACACGAAGTAACAAAGACAGACAATTACACCAAGTAACAAAGACACACACTTACACCAAGTAACACAGATATACAATGGCAACAAGTAACAAAGACATGCACTAACACCCAGTAACACAGACACACACGGACACCAAGTAACACAGACATACACTGACACCAAGTAACAAAGACATACAATGATACCCAGGAACACAGACACACACTTACACCAAGTAACACAGACATACACTGACACCAAGTAACAAAGACGTACAATTACACCAAGTAACAAAGACACACACTTACACCAAGTAACACAGATATACAATGGTAACAAGTAACAAAGACATGCACTAACACCCAGTACCACAGACACACACGTACACCAAGTAACAAAGACACACACTTACACAAAGTAACACAGACACACACTGCCACCCAGCAACACAGACACACACTTACACCAAGTAACACAGATATACAATGGTAACAAGTAACAAAGACATGCACTAACACCCAGTACCACAGACACACACGGACACCAAGTAACAAAGACACACACTTACACAAAGTAACACAGACACACACTGCCACCCAGTAACACAGACACACACTTACACCAAGTAACACAGACATACACTGACACCAAGTAACAAAGACATACACTGATACCCAGTAACACAGACACACACTTACACCAAGTAACACAGACATACACTGACAGCAAGTAACAAAGACATACACTGATACCCAGTAACACAGACACACACTTACATCAAGTAACACAGACACACACGGACACCAAGTAACAAATACACACACTTACACAAAGTAACACAGACACACACTGCCACCCAGTAACACAGACACACACTTACACCAAGTAACACAGACATACACTGACACGAAGTAACAAAGACAGACAATGATACCCATGAACACAGACACACACTTACACCAAGTAACACAGACACACACTTACACCAAGTAACAAAGACATACACTTACACCAAGTAACACAGACATACACTGACACCAAGTAACAAAGACATGCACTGATCCCCAGTAACACAGACACACACTGACACCCAGTTAGAAACACACACTTTCCCCCAGTAACACAGACACACACTGACCCCCAGTAACACAGACATACACTGACACCAAGTCACAAAGACACACACTGACACCCAGTACAAAGACATACACTGACACCAAGTCACAAAGTCATACACTGATTCACAGACACACAGTTACACCAAGTAACACAGACAAACACTGACACCAAGTAACAAAGACATGCACTGATACCCAGTATCACAGACACACACTTACATCAAGTAACAAAGACATACACTGACACCAAGTCACAAAGACACACATTGACACACAGTAACAAAGACATACACTGACACCAAGTCACAAATACATGCACTGATACCCAGGAACACAGACACACACTGACACCCAGAAACAAAGACATACACTGATACCAAGTCACAAAGACATACACTGATACCCAGTAACACAGAAACACACTGACACCCAGTAACAAAGACATACACTGATACAAAGTCACAAAGACATACACTGATACCCAGTAACACAGACACACACTGACACCCAGTAATAAAGACACACACTGATACCAAGATACAAAGACATACACTGATACCGAGTAACATAGATCCACACTGACAGCAAGTAACAAAGACATGCACTGACACCAAGTAACAAAGACATGCACTGACAACAAGTAACACAGACACACACGGACACCAAGTAACAAAGACACACACTTACACCAAGTAACACAGACACACACTTACACCAAGTAACAAAGACATACAATTACAACAAGTAACACAGACATACACTTACACCAAGTAACACAGACATACTATTGCACCAAGTAACAAAGACTCACACTTACACCAATTAAAAAAGACAGACACTGATACCCAGGAACACAGACACAAACTTACACCAAGTAACAAAGACATACACTGACACCCAGTAACACAGAGAAACACTAATAAACAGTAACAAAGACATACACAGACACCAAGTAACAAAGACATACAATGACACCCAGTAACACAGACACACACGGAAACCAAGTAACAAAGACACACACTTACACCAAGTAACACAGACACACACTGACACCCAGTAACACAGACACACTTTTGACCAAGTAACACAGACAAACACTGACACCAAGTAACAAAGACATACACTGATACCCAGTAACACAGACACACACTTACACCAAGTAACAAAGACATACACTGACACCAAGTAACAAAGACATACACTGATACCCAGGAACACAGACACACACTTGCACCAAGTAACACAGACACACACTTAGACCAAGTAACAAAGACATACACTTACACCAAGTAACACAGACATACACTGACACCAAGTAACAAATACATACAAATACACCAAGTAACAAAGACACACACTTACACCAAGGAACACAGATATACACTGGCACCAAGTAACAAAGACATGCACTGACACCCAGTAACACAGACACACATGGACACCAAGTAACAAAGACATACACTGACACCCAGTAACACAGAGCAACACTAATAAACAGTAACAAAGACATACACAGACACCAAGTAACAAAGACATACAATGACATCCAGTAACACAGACACACACGGACACCATGTAACAAAGACACACACTTACACCAAGTAACACAGACACACACTGACACCCAGTAACACAGACACACAATTGACCAAGTAACACAGACATACACTGACACCAAGTAACAAAGACATACACTGATACCCAGTAACACAGACACACACTTACACCAAGTAACACAGACATTCACTGACACCAAGTAACAAAGACATGCACTGATACCCAGGAACACAGACACACACTTACACCAAGTAACACAGACACACACTTACAACAAGTAACAAAGACATACAATGACACCAAGTAACACAGATATACACTGGCACCAAGCAACAAAGACACACACTTACACCAAGTAACACAGACACACACTGACACCAAGTAACAAAGACATACACTGATACCCTGTGACACAGACACACACTTACACCAAGTAACACAGACATACACTTACACCAATTAACAAAGTCAGACACTGATACCCAGTAACACAGAGACACACTGACCCCCAGTAACACAGACATACACTGACACCAAATCACAAAGACACACACTGACACCCAGTAACAAACACATACACTGACACCAAGTCACAAAGACATACACTGATACACAGGCACGCACTTACACCAAGTAACACAGACATACACTGACACCAAGAAACAAAGACATACACTTATACCCAGTATCACAGGCACACACTTACATCAAGTAACAATGACATACACTGACACCAAGTCACAAAGGCACACACTGACACCCAGTAACAAAGACATACACTGACACCAAGTCACAAAGACATACACTGATACCCAGGAACACAGACACACACTGACACCCAGTAACAATGACATACATTGATACCAAGTCACAAAGACATAAACTGATACCCAGTAACACAGAAACACACTGACAAACATTAACAAAGACATACACTGATACCAAGTCACAAAGACATACACTGATACCTCGTAAAACAAGCACACACTGACACCCAGGAACAAAGACATACACTGATACCAAGTCACAAAGACATACACTGATACCCAGTAACACAGACACACACTGACACCAAGAAACAAAGACATGCACTGACACCAAGTAACAAAGACATACACTTACACCAAGTAACAAAGACACACACTTACACCAAGTAACACAGACATTCACTGACACCAAATAACAAAGGCATACACTGACATCAAGTATCAAAGACATACACTTACACCAAGTAACAAAGACAGACAATTACACCAAGTAACAAAGACATACACTTTCACCAAGTATTTTGACATACACTGACACCAAGTAACAAAGACAAACAATGAATCCCAGTAACACAGACACACACTTACACCAAGTAACAAAGACATACACTGACACCAAGTCACAAAGACAGACACTGATACCCGGTATCACAGACACACACTTACACCAAGTAACAAAGACATACACTGACACCCAGTAACAAAGACATACACTGGCACGCAGTAACACAGACACACACGGACACCAATTAACAAAGACACACACTTACACCAAGTAACACAGACATACACTGACACCAAGTAACAAAGAATACATTGATACCCAGGAACACAGACACACACTTACACCAAGTAACACAGACACACACTTACACCAAGTAACAAAGACATACACTTACACCAAGTAACACAGATATACACTGACACCAAGTAACAAAGACATACACTGATACCCAGTAACAAAGACATACACTGACACCAAGTCACTAAGACATACACTGATACACAGACACACACTTACACCAAGTAACACAGACATACACTGACACCAAGTAACAAAGACATACACTGATACCCAGTAACACAGACACACACATACACCCAGTAACAAAGGCATACACTGACACCCAGTAACACAGACACACACTGACATCCAGTTAGAAACACACACTGACCCCCAGTATCACAGACACACACAGACCCCCAGTAACACAGACATACACTGACACCAATCACAAAGACACACGCGGACACCCAGTAACAAAGACATACACTGACACCAAGTCACAAAGACATACACTGATACCAAGGAACACAGACACACACTGACACCTAGTAACAAAGACATACACTGACACCAAGTCACAATGACATACACTGATACCCAGTAACACAGACACACACTGACACCCAGTTACAAAGACATACACTGTTACCAAGTAACAAAGACATACACTGATACCCAGTAACACAGACACACACTGACACCCAGTAACAAAGACATACACGGATACCAAGTCACAAAGACATACGCTGATACCCAGTAACACAGACACACCCTGTCACCAAGTAACAAAGACACACACAGACACCAAGTAACAAAGACATACACGTTCACCAAGTAACAAAGACACACACTTACACCAAGTAACACAGACACACACTTACACCAAGTAACAAAGACAGACACTGACACCCAGTAACACAGGCACACGCGGACACCAAGTGACAAAGACACACACTTACACCAAGTAACACAGACACACACTGATACCCAGTAACACAGACACACACTTACACCAAGTAACACAGACATACACTGACACCAAGTAACAAAGACATACAGTGATACCCAGGAACACAGACATAAACTTACAACAAGTAACACAGACATACACTGACACCAAGTAACAAAGACATACCATTACACCAAGTAAGAAAGACACACACTTACACCAAGTAACACAGATATACAATGGCAACAAGTAACAAAGACATGCACTAACACCCAGTACCACAGACACACAGGGACACCAAGTAACAAAGACATACATTTACACAAAGTAACACAGACACACACTGCCACCCAGTAACACAGACACACACTTACACCAAGTAACACAGACATACACTGCCACCAAGTAACAAAAACATACACTGATGCCCAGTAACACAGACACACACTGACACCAAGTAACACAGACATACACTGACATCAAGTAACAAAGACATACACTGATACCCAGTATCACAGACACACACTTACACCAAGTAACAAAGACACACATTTACACAAAGTAACACAGACACACACTGCCACCCAGTAACACAGAAACACACACACACCAAGTAACAAAGACACACACTTACACCAAGTAACACAGACACACACTGACACCAAGTAACAAAGACATACACTGATATCCAGTAACACAGACACACACTTACACCAAGTAACACAGACATACACTGAAACCAAGTAACAAAGACATACACTGATACCCAGGAACACAGACATACACTGACACCAAGTAACAAAGACATACAATTGCACCAAGTAACAAAGACACACAGTTACTCCAAGTAACACAGATATACAATGGCAACAGGTAACAAAGACATGCACTAACACCCAGTTACACAGACACACACGGACACCAAGTAACACAGACATACACTGACACCAAGTAACAAAGACATACAATGATACCCAGGAACACAGACACACACTTACACCAAGTAACACAGACACACACTTACATCAAGTAACAAAGACATACACTTACACCAAGTAACACAGACATACACTGACACCAAGTAACAAAGACATACACTGATACCCAGTAACACAGACACACACTGACACCCAGTTAGAAACACACACTGACCCCCAGTAACACAGACACTCACTGACCCCCAGTAACACAGACATACACTGACACCAAATCACAAAGACACACACTGACACCCAGTAACAAACACATACACTGACACCAAGTCACAAAGACATACACTGATACACAGACACGCACTTACACCAAGTAACACAGACATACACTGACACCAAGAAACAAAGACATACACTTATACCCAGTATCACAAGCACACACTTACATCAAGTAACGATGACATACACTGACACCAAGTCACAAAGGCACACACTGACAGCCAGTAACAAAGACATACACTGACACCAATTCACAAAGACATACACTGATACCCAGGAACACAGACACACACTGACACCCAGTAACAATGACATACATTGATACCAAGTCACAAAGACATACACTGATACCCAGTAACACAGAAACACACTGACAACCATTAACAAAGACATACACTGATACCAAGTCACAAAGACATACACTGATACCTAGTAAAACAAGCACACACTGACACCCAGGAACAAAGACATACACTGATACCAAGTCACAAAGACATACACTGATACCCAGTAACACAGACACACACTGACACCAAGTAACAAAGACATGCACTGACACCAAGTAACAAAGACATACACTTACACCAAGTAACAAAGACACACACTTACACCAAGTAACACAGACATTCACTGACACCAAATAACAAAGGCATACACTGACATCAAGTAACAAAGACATACACTTACACCAAGTAACAAAGACAGACAATTACACCAAGTAACAAAGACATACACTTTCACCATGTATTTTGACATACACTGACACCAAGTAACAAAGACAAACACTGAATCCAAGTAACACAGACACACACTTACACCAAGTTACAAAGACATACACTGACACCAAGTCACAAAGACAGACACTGATACCCGGTATCACAGACACACACTTGCACCAAGTAACAAAGACATACACTGACACCCAGTAACAAAGACATACACTGGCACCCAGTAACACAGACACACACGGACACCAATTAACAAAGACAAACACTTACACCAAGTAACACAGACATACACTGACACCAAGTAACAAAGAAATACATTGATACCCAGGAACACAGACACACACCTACACCAAGTAACACAGACACACACTTACACCAAGTAACAAAGACATACACTTACACCAAGTAACGCAGATATACACTGACACCAAGTAACAAAGACATACACTGATACCCAGTAACAAAGACATACACTGACACCAAGTCACTAAGACATACACTGATACACAGACACACACTTACACCAAGTAACACAGACATACACTGACACCAAGTAACAAAGACATACACTGATACCCAGTAACACAGACACACACATACACCCAGTAACAAAGAAATACACTGACACCCAGTAACACAGACACACACTGACATCCAGTTAGAAACTCACACTGACCCCCAGTATCACAGACACACACAGACCCCCAGTAACACAGACATAGACTTACACCAAGTAACACAGACACACACTGACACCCAGTAACACAGACACATACATACCCCAAGTAACGCAGACATACACTGACACCAAGTAACAAAGACATACACTGACACCCAGTAACACAGACACACACTTACACAAAGTAACACAGACATACACTGACACCAATCACAAAGACACACGCGGACACCCAGTAACAAAGACATACACTGACACCAAGTCACAAAGACATACACTGATACCCAGGAACACAGACACACACTGACACCTAGTAACAAAGACATACACTGATACCAAGTCACAATGACATACACTGATACCCAGTAACACAGACACACACTGACACCCAGTTACAAAGACATACACTGTTACCAAGTAACAAAGACATACACTGATACCCAGTAACACAGACACACACTGACACCCAGTAACAAAGACATACACTGATACCAAGTCACAAAGACATACGCTGATACCCAGTAACACAGACACACCCTGTCACCAAGTAACAAAGACACACACTTTCACCAAGTAACAAAGACACACACTTACACCAAGTAACACAGACACACACTTACACCAAGTAACAAAGACAGACACTGATACCCAGTAACACAGACACACACTTACACCAAGTAACAAAGACATACACTGACACCCAGTAACAAAAACATACACTGACACCCAGTAACACAGGCACACACGGACACCAAGTAACAAAGACATACACTTACACCAAGTAACAAAGACACACACTTACACCAAGTAACACAGACACACACTTACACCAAGTAACAAAGACAGACACTGATACCCAGTAACACAGACACACACTTACACCAAGTAACAAAGACATACACTGAAACCCAGTAACAAAAACATACACTGACACCCAGTAACACAGGCACACGCGGACACCAAGTGACAAAGACACACACTTACACCAAGTAACACAGACACACACTGACACCCAGTAACACAGACACACACTTACACCAAGTAACACAGACATACACTGACACCAACTAACAAAGACATACACTGATACCCAGTAACACAGACACACACTTACACCAAGCAACACAGACATACACTGACACCAAGTAACAAAGACATACACTTATACCCAGGAACACAGACATAAACTTACAACAAGTAACACAGACATACACTGACACCAAGTAACAAAGACATACCATTACACCAAGTAAGAAAGACACACACTTACACCAAGTAACACAGATATACAATGGCAACAAGTAACAAAGACATGCACTAACACCCAGTACCACAGACACACAGGGACACCAAGTAACAAAGACACACATTTACACAAAGTAACACAGACACACACTGCCACCCAGTAACACAGACACACACTTACACCAAGTAACACAGACATACACTGCCACCAAGTAACAAAAACATACACTGATGCCCAGTAACACAGACACACACTGACACCAAGTAACACAGACATACACTGACATCAAGTAACAAAGACATACACTGATACCCAGTATCACAGACACACACTTACACCAAGTAACAAAGACACACATTTACACCAAGTAACACAGACACACACTGCCACCCAGTAACACAGACACACACTTACACCAAGTAACACACACATACACTGCCACCAAGTAACAAAAACATACACTGATGCCCAGTAACACAGACACACACTGACACCAAGTAACACAGACATACACTGATACCAAGTCACAAAGACACACACTGACTCCCAGTAACAAAGACATACACTGATTCCCAGGAACACAGACACCCACTGACACCCAGTAACAATGACATACACTGATACCAAGTCACAAAGACATACACTGATACCCAGTAACACAGAAACACACTGACACCCAGTAACAAAGACATACACTGACACCCAGTAACACAGACACACACGGACACCAAGTAACAAAGACATAGACTTACACCAAGTAACACAGACACACACTGACACGCAGTAACACAGACACATACTTACCCCAAGTAACGCAGACATACACTGACACCAAGTAACTAAGACATACACTGACACCCAGTAACACAGACACACACGGACACCCAGTAACACAGACACACACTGACACCCAGTAACAAAGACATACACTGATACCAAGTCACAAAGACATACACTGATACCCAGTAACAGAGACACACCCTGTCAGTAAGTAACAAAGACATGCACAGACACCAAGTAACAAAGTCATACACTTACACCAAGTAACAAAGACACACACTTACACCAAGTAACACAGACACACACTGACACCTAGTAACAAAGACATGCACTGATACCAAGTCACACAGACATACACTGATACCCAGTAACACAGACACACACTGACACCCAGTAACAAAGACATACACTGTTACCAAGTCACAAAGACATACACTGACACCAAGTAACAAAGACATACACTGATACCCAATAACACAGGCACACACCTACACCATGTAACAAATACATACACTGATACCCAGTAACACAGACACACACTTACACCAAGTAACACAGACATACACTGACCCCAAGCAACAAAGACATATACTGACACCCAGGAACACAGATACACACTGACACCCAGTAACACAGAGAAACACTGACACCAAGTAACAAAGACACACACTGACACCAAGTAACACAGACATACACTGACACCAAGTAACAAAGATATCCACTTACACCAAGTACAAAGACATATACTGACACCAAGTAACAAAGACATACACTTACACCAAGTATTTTGACATACTCTGACACCAAGTAACAAAGACATACAATGATACCCAGTAGCACAGACACACACTTAGACCAAGTAATGAAGACATACACTGACACCAAGTAACAAAGACACAAACTGACACCCTGTAACAAAGACATACAATGACACCAAGTCACAAAGACATACACTGATACCCAGTAACACAGACACACACTTACACCAAGTAACACAGACAAACACCGACACCCAGTAACACAGACACACACTTTGACCAAGTAACAAAGACAGACACTGATACCCAGTAACACAGACACACACTTACACCAAGTAACACAGACATACACTGACATCAAGTAACAAAGACATCCACTTTCACCAAGTAACAAAGACATACACTGATACCCAGTAACACAGACACACACATTCACCAAGTAACAAAGACAGACACTGATACCCAGTAACACAGACACACACTTACACCAAGTATCAAAGACATTCACTGACACCAAGTAACAAAGACATACACTTACACCAAGTCACAAAGACATGCACTTACACCAAGTAAGAAAGACACACACTTACACCAAGTAACACAGACCTACACTGACACCAAGTAACAAAGACATACAATGATACCCAGCAACACAGACACAATCTTACACCAAGTAACAAAGACGGACACTGATACCCAGTAACACAGACACACACTTACATCAAGTAACAAAGACATACACTGACACCTGGTAACAAAGACATAAACTTACACCAAGTAGCAAAGACATACACTGACACCAAGTATCAAAAACATACACTGACACCATGTAACAAACACATACACTGAAACCAAGTAACAAAGACATACACTTACACCAAGTAACAAAGACATACACTGACACCAAGTAACAAAGACATACACTGATACCCAGTAACACAGACACACACTTACACCAAGTAACACAGACATACACTGACACCAAGTAACAAAGACATATACTGACACCCAGGAACTCAGATACACACTGACACCCACTAACACAGAGAAACACTGACACCAAGTAACAAAGACACACACTGACACCAAGTAACACAGACATACACTGACACCAAGTTACAAAGATATCCACTTACACCAAGTACAAAGACACACACTGACACCAAGTAACAAAGACATACACTTACACCAATTATTTTGACATACTCTGACACCAAGTAACAAAGACATACAATGATACCCAGTAACACAGACACACACTTACACCAAGTAATAAAGACATACAATGACACCAAGTCACAAAGACACACACTGACACCCTGTAACAAAGACATACACTGACACCAAGTCACAAAGACATACACTGATACCCAGTAACACAGACACACATTTACACCAAGTAACACAGACATACACTGACACCAAGTAACAAAGACATACACTAATACCCAGTAACACAGACACACACTTTGACCAAATAACAGCGACAGACACTGATACCCAGTAACACAGACACACACTTACACCAAGTAACACAGACAGGCACTGACATCAAGTAACAAAGACATACACTGATACCCACTAACACAGACATACACTGACACCAAGCAACAAAGACATCCACTTTCACCAAGTACAAAGACATACACTGACACCAAGTAACAAAGACATGCACTTACACCAAGTAACAAAGACATACACTGATACCCAGTAACACAGACACACACTTTCACCAAGTAACAAAGACAGACACTGATACCCAGTAACACAGACACACACTTACACCAAGTATCAAAGACATACACTGACACCAAGAAAAAAAGACATACACTTACACCAAGTAACAAAGACAGACACTGACACCAAGTAACAAAGACATACACGTACACCAAGTCACAAAGACAGGCACTTACACCAAGTAAGAAAGACACACAATTACAAAAGGTAACACAGACCTCCACTGACACCAAGTAACAAAGACATACACTGATACCCAGCAACACAGACACACTCTTGCACAAAGTAACAAAGACATACACTGACACCAAGTAACAAAGACATACACTTACACCAAGTAACACAGACATACACTGACACCAAGTAACAAAGACATACATTGACACCAAGTAACAAAGACATACACCGATACGCAGTAACACACGCACACACCTGCACCAAGTAACAAAGACATACACTGACACCAAGTAACAAAGACATGCACTGATACCCAGTAACACAGGCACACACCTACACCAAGTAACAAAGACATACACTGATACCCAGTAACAAATACATACACTGACACCAAGTAACAAAGACATACACTTACACCAAGTCACAAAGACATACACTGATACCCAGTAACAAATACATACACTGACACCAAGTAACAAAGACATACACTTACACCAAGTCACAAAGACATACACTGACACCACGTAACAAAGGCATGCACTTACACCAAGTAACACAGAAATACACTTACACCAAGTAACAAAGACACACACTTACACCAAGTAACACGGACATACTCTGACACCAAGTAACAAAGACATACACTGATACCCAGTAACACAACACACACTTACACCAAGTAACCAGGACATACACTGACACCCAGTAACACAGACACACACGTAAGCCAGCTCACAAAGACACACACTGACACCCAGTAACAAAGACAGACACTGATACCCAGTAACACAGACACACACTTACACCAAGTAACAAAGACAGACACTGATACCCAGTAACACAGACACACACTTACACGAAGTCACAAAGGCATACACTGACACCCAGTAACAAAGACATCCACTAACACCAAGTACAAAGACATACACTGACACAAAGTAACAAAGACATGCACTTACACCAAGTAACAAAGACATACACTGATACCCAGTAACACAGACACACACTTTCACCAAGTAACAAAGACAGACACAGATACCCAGTAACACAGACACACACTTACACCAAGTATCAAAGACATACACTGACACCAAGTAACAAAGACATACACTTACACCAAGTAACAAAGACATACACTGATACCCAGTAACACAGGCACACACCTGCACCAAGGAACACAGACACACACTTACACCAAGTATCAAAGACATACACTGACACCAAGTAACAAAGACATACACTGACACCAAGTAACAAAGACATACACTTACACCAAGTAACAGAGACATACATTGACACAAAGTAACAAATACATACACTGACACCAAGTAACAAAGACATACACTTACACCAAGTAACAAAGGCATACACTGACACCAAGTATCAAAGACATACACTGATACCCAGTAACAAAGACACACACTTACACCAAGTAACAAAGACATACACTGACACCAAGTAACAAAGACATACAATGATACCCAGTAACAGAGGCACACACCTACACCAAATAACAAAGACATATACTGACACCCAGGAACACAGATACACACTTACACCAAGTAACACAGACATACACTGACACCAAGTAACAAAGACACACACTGACACCAAGTATCACAGACATACACTGACACCAAGTAACAAAGACATCCACTTACACCAAGTACAAAGACACACTGACACCAAGTAACAAATACATGCACTTACACCAAGTAACAAAGACATACACTTACACCAAGTAGCACAGACATACACTGACACCAAGTAACAAAGACACACACTGTCACCAAGTAACAAAGACATCCACTTACAGCAAGTACAAAGACATACACTGACACAAAGTAACAAATACATGCACTTACACCAAGTAACAAAGACATACACTGATACCCAGTAACACGGACGCACACCTTCACCAAGTAACAAAGACAGACACTGATACCCAGTAACACAGACTCACACTTACACCAAGTATCAAAGACATACACTGACACCAAGTAAAAAAGACACACACCAACACCAAGTAACACAGACCTACACTGACACCAAGTAACAGAGACATACACAGATACCCAGCAACACTGATACACTCTTACACCAAGTAACAAAGACAGACACTGATACCAAGTAACAAACACATACTCTTACACCAAGTCACAAAGACATGCACTTACACCAACTAAGAAAGACATACACTGATAACCAGTATCACAGACACACACTTACATCAAGTAACAAAGACATACACTGACACCAAGTCACAAAGACACACACTGACACCCAGTAACAAAGACATTCACTGACACCAAGTCACAAAGACATACACTGATTCCCAGGAACACAGACACACACTGCCACCCAGTAACAATGACATACACTGATACAAAGTAACAAAGACATACACTGATACCCAGTAACACAGACACACACTGACACCCAGGAACAAAGACATACACTGATACCAAGTCACAAAGACATACACTGATACCCAGTAACAAAGACACACACTGACACCAAGTAACAAAGACATGCACTGACACCAATTAACAAAGACACACACTTACACCAAGTAACAAAGACACACACTTACAACAAGTAACACAGACATACACTGACACCAAGTAACAAAGGCATACACTGACATCAAGTAACAAAGACATACACTTACACCAAGTAACAAAGACAGACAATTACACCAAGTAACAAAGACATACACTTACACCAAGTATTTTGACATACACTGACACCAAGTAACAGAGACATACACAGATACCCAGTAACGCAGACACACACTTACACCAAGTAACAAAGACATACACTGACACCAAGTCACAAAGACACACACTGACACCCAGTAACAAAGACATAATCTGACACCAAGTCACAAAGACATACACTGATACCCAGTAACACAGACACACACTTACACCAAGTAACACAGACATACACTGACACCAAGTCACAAAGACATACACTGATACCCAGTAACACAGACACACACTTACACCAAGTACAAAGACAGGCACTGCTACCCAGTAACACAGACACACACTTACACAAAGTAACAAAGACATACACTGACACCCAGTAACAAATACTTACACTGACAACCAGTAACACAGACACACACGGACACCAAATAACAAAGACATACTTTGACACCAAGTAACAAAAACATACACTTACACCAAGTAACAAAGACATGCACTGAAACCAAGCAACAAAGACATACACTTACACCAAGTAACAAAGACATACACTGACACCAAGTAACAAAGACATACACTGATACCCAGTAACACAGACACACACTTACACCAAGTAACACAGACATACACTGACACCAAGCAACAAAGACATATACTGACACCCAGGAACACAGATACACACTGACACCCAGTAACACAGAGAAACACTGACACCAAGTAACAAAGACACACACTGACACCAAGTAACACAGACATACACTGACACCAAGTAACAAAGATATCCACTTACACCAAGTACAAAGACATATACTGACACCAAGTAACAAAGACATACACTTACACCAAGTATTTTGACATACTCTGACACCAAGTAACAAAGACATACAATGATACCCAGTAGCACAGACACACACTTAGACCAAGTAATGAAGACATACACTGACACCAAGTCACAAAGACACACACTGACACCCTGTAACAAAGACATACACTGACACAAAGTCACAAAGACATACACTGATACCCAGTAACACAGACACACACTTACACCAAGTAACACAGACAAACACCGACACCCAGTAACACAGACACACACTTTGACCAAGTAACAAAGACAGACTCTGATACCCAGTAACACAGACACACACTTACACCAAGTAACACAGACATACACTGACATCAAGTAACAAAGACATCCACTTTCACCAAGTAACAAAGACATACACTGATACCCAGTAACACAGACACACACTTTCACCAAGTAACAAAGACAGACACTGATACCCAGTAACACAGACACACACTTACACCAAGTATCAAAGACATGCACTTACACCAAGTAAGAAAGACACGCATTTACACCAAGTAACACAGACCTACACTGACACCAAGTAACAAAGACATACAATGACACCCAGCAACACAGACACAATCTTTCACCAAGTCACAAAGATATACACTGATACCCAGTAACACAGACACACACTTACACCAAGTAACACAGACATACACTGACACCAAGTAACAAAGACATACACTAATACCCCTTAACACAGACACACACTTTGACCAAGTAACAGAGACAGACACTGATACCCAGTAACACAGACACACACTTACACCAAGTAACACAGACAGACACTGACATCAAGTAACAAAGACATACACTGATACCCACTAACACAGACATACACTGACACCAAGCAACAAAGACATCCACTTTCACCAAGTACAAAGACATACACTGACACCAAGTAACAAAGACATGCACTTACACCAAGTAACAAAGACATACACTGATAACCAGTAACACAGACACACAATTTCACCAAGTAACAAAGACAGACACTGATACCCAGTAACACAGACACACACTTACACCAAGTATCAAAGACATACACTGACACCAAGTAAAAAAGACATACACTTACACCAAGTAACAAAGACTGACACTGACACCAAGTAACAAAGACATACACGTACACCAAGTCACAAAGACAGGCACTTACACCAAGTAAGAAAGACACACACTTACACCAAGTAACACAGACCTCCATTGACACCAAGTAACAAAGACATACACTGATACCCAGCAACACAGACACACTCTTGCACAAAGTAACAAAGACATACACTGACACCAAGTAACAAAGACATACACTTACACCAAGTAACACAGACATACACTGACACCAAGTAACAAAGACATACACTGACACCAAGTAACAAAGACATACACCGATACGCAGTAACACACGCACACACCTGCACCAAGTAACAAAGACATACACTGACACCAAGTAACAAAGACATGCACTGATACCCAGTAACACAGGCACACACCTACACCAAGTAACAAAGACATACACTGATACCCAGTAACAAATACATACACTGAGACCAAGTAACAAAGACATAAACTTACACCAAGTCACAAAGACATACACTGATACCCAGTAACAAATACATACACTGACACCAAGTAACAAAGACATACACTTACACCAAGTCACAAAGACATACACTGACACCAAGTAACAAAGGCATGCACTTACACCAAGTAACACAGACATACACTTACACCAAGTAACAAAGACACACACTTACACCAAGTAACACGGACATACTCTGACACCAAGTAACAAAGACATACGCTGATACCCAGTAACACAACACACACTTACACCAAGTAACCAGGACAGACACTGACACGCAGTAACACAGACACACACGTAAGCCAGCTCACAAAGACACACACTGACACCCAGTAACAAAGACAGACACTGATACCCAGTAACACAGACACACACTTACACCAAGTAACAAAGACAGACACTGATACCCAGTAACACAGACACACACTTACACGAAGTCACAAAGACATGCACAGACACCCAGTAACAAAGACATCCACTTACACCAAGTACAAAGACATACACTGACACAAAGTAACAAAGACACGCACTTACACCAAGTACCAAAGACATACACTGATACCCAGTAACACAGACACACACATTCACCAAGTAACAAAGACAGACACAGATACCCAGTAACACAGACACACACTTACACCAAGTAACAGAGACATACACTGACACCAAGTAACAAAGACATACACTTACACCAAGTAACAAAGACATACACTGACACCAAGTAACAAAGACATACACTGATACCCAGTAACACAGGCACACACCTGCACCAAGGAACACAGACACACACTTACACCAAGTATCAAAGACATACACTGACACCAAGTAACAAAGACATACACTGACACCAAGTAACAAAGACATACACTTACACCAAGTAACAGAGACATACACTGACACCAAGTAACAAATACATACACTGACACCAAGTAACAAAGACATACACTTACACCAAGTAACAAAGACATACACTGACACCAAGTATCAAAGACATACACTGATACCCAGTAACAAAGACACACACTTACACCAAGTAACAAAGACATACACTGACACCAAGTAACAAAGACATACAATGATACCCAGTAACACAGGCACACACCTACACCAAGTAACAAAGACATATACTGACACCCAGGAACACAGATACACACTTACACCAAGTAACACAGACATACACTGACAACAAGTAACAAAGACACACACTGACACCAAGTAACACAGACATACACTGACACCAAGTAACAAAGAGACACACTGACACCAAATAACACAGACATACACTGACACCAAGTAACAAAGACATCCACTAACACCAAGTACAAAGACACACTGACACCAAGTAACAAATACATGCACTTACACCAAGTAACAAAGACATACACTTACACCAAGTAACACAGACATACACTGACACCAAGTAACAAAGACACACACTGACACCAAGTAACACAGACATACACTGACACCAAGTAACAAAGACATCCACTTACACCAAGTACAAAGACATACACTGACACAAAGTAACAAATACATGCACTTACACCAAGTAACAAAGACATACACTGATACCCAGTAACACGGACGCACACTTTCAACAAGTAACAAAGACAGACACTGATACCCAGTAACACAGACTCACACTTACACCAAGTATCAAAGACATACACTGATACCAAGTAAGAAAGACACACACCAACACCAAGTAACACCGACCTACACTGACACCAAGTAACAAAGACATACACTGATACCCAGCAACACAGATACACTCTTACACCAAGTAACAAAGACAGACACTGATACCAAGTAACAAAGACATACTCTTACACCAAGTCACAAAGACATGCACTTACACCAAGTAAGAAAGACACACACTTACACCAAGTAACACAGACCTACACTGACACCAAGTAACAAAGACATACACTTACACCAAGTAACAAAGACATACACTGACACCAAGTAACAAAGACATACACTGATACCCAGTAACACAGACACACTCTTACACCAAGTAACAAAGACAGACACTAATGCCCAGTAACACAGATTCACAGTTACACCAAGTATCAAAGACATACACTGATACCCAGTAACACAGACACACACTTACACCAAGTAACAAAGCCATACACTGACACCAAGTAACAAAGACATACACTTACACCAAGTAACAAAGAAATACACTGACACCAAGTAACAAAGACATACACTGATACCCAGCAACACAGATACACTCCTACACCAAGTAACAAAGACAGAAACTGATACCAAGTAACAAAGACATACTCTTACACCAAGTCACAAAGACATGCACTTACACCAAGTAAGAAAGACACACACTTACACCAAGTAACGCAGACCTACACTGACACCAAGTAACAAAGACATACACTGATACCCAACAACACAGACACACTCTTACACCAAGTAACAAAGACAGACACTGATACCCAGTAACACAGACACACACTTACACCAAGTAACAAAGCCATACACTGACACCAAGTAACACAGACACACACTTACACCAAGTAACACAGACCTACACTGACACCAAGTAACAAAGACATACACTGATACCCAGCAACACAGATACACTCCTACACCAAGTAACAAAGACAGAAACTGATACCAAGTAACAAAGACATACTCTTACACCAAGTCACAAAGACATGCACTTACACCAAGTAAGAAAGACACACACTTACACCAAGTAACGCAGACCTACACTGACACCAAGTAACAAAGACATACACTGATACCCAGCAACACAGACACACTCTTACACCAAGTAACAAAGACAGACACTGATACCCAGTAACACAGACACACACTTACAACAAGTATCAAAGACATACACGATACCCAGTAACACAGACACACACTTACACCAAGTAACAAAGACATACACTGACACCAAGTAACAAAGACATACACCTACACCAAGTAACAAAGACATACACTGACACCAAGTAACAAAGACATACACTGATACCCAGTAACACAGGCACACACCTACACCAAGTAACAAAGACATACACTGACACCCAGTAACACAGACACACACTTACACCAAGTAACACAGACATACACTGACACCAAGTCACAAAGACATATACTGACACCCAGGAACTCAGATTCACACTGACAGCCAGTAACACAGAGAAACACTGACACCAAGTAACAAAGACACACACTGACACCAAGTAACACAGACATGCACTGACACGAAGTAACAAAGACATCCACTTACACCAAGTACAAAGACATACACTGACACCAAGTAACAAAGGCATGCACTTACACCAAGTAACAAAGACATACACTGATACCCAGTAACACAGACACACATTTCACCATGTAACAAAGACAGACACAGATACCCAGTAACACAGACACACACTTACACCAAGTATCAAAGACATACACTAACAACAAGTAACAAAGACATACACTTACACCAAGTAACAAAGACATACACTGACACCAATTAGCAAAGACATACACTTGCACCAAGTCACAAAGACATGCACTTACACCAAGTAAGCAAGACACACATTTACACCAAGTAACATAGACCTACACTGACATCAAGTTACAAAGACATACACTGATACCCAGCAACACCGACACACTCTTGCACAAAGTATCAAAGACTGACACTGATACCCAGTAACACAGACACACACTTACACCAAGTATCAAAGACATACACTGACACCAATTAACAAAGACATACACTTACACCAAGTAACAAATACATACACTGACACCAAGTAACAAAGACATACACTTACACCAAGTCACAAAGACATCCACTGACACTAAGTAACAAAGACATGCACTTACACCAAGTAACAAAGACATACACTTACACCAAGTAACAAAGACACACACTTACACCAAGTAACACGGACATACTCTGACACCAAGTAACAAAGACATACACTGATATCCAGTAACACAACACACACTTACACCAAGTAACCAGGACAGACACTGACACCCAGTAACACATACACACACGTAAGCCAGCTCACAAAGACACACACTGACACCCAGTAACAAAGAGAGACACTGATACCCAGTAACACAGACTTACACCAAGTAACAAAGACAGACACTGATACCCACTAACACAGACACACACTTACACGAAGCCACAAAGACATACACTGACACCCAGTAACAAAGACATCCACTTACACCAAGTACAAAGACATACACTGACACCAAGTAAAAAAGACATGCACTTACACCAAGTAACAAAGACATACACTGATACCCAGTAACAAAGACACACACTTACACCAAGTAACAAAGACATACACTGCCACCAAGTAACAAGGACATACACTTATACCAAGTACAAAGACATACACTGACACAAAGTAACAAATACATGCACTTACAACAAGTAACAAAGACATACACTGATACCCAGTAACACGGACGCACACTTTCACCAAGTAACAAAGACAGACACTGATACCCAGTAACACAGACTCACACTTACACCAAGTATCAAAGACATACACTGACACCAAGTCACAAAGACATACACTGACACCAAGTAAGAAAGACACACACCAACACCAAGTAACACAGACCTACACAGACACCAAGTAACAAAGACATACACTGATACCCAGCAACACAGATACACTCTTACACAAAGTAACAAAGACAGACACTGATACCAAGTAACAAAGACATACTCTTACACCAAGTCACAAAGACATGCACTTACACCAAGTAAGAAAGACACACGCTTACACCAAGTAACACAGACCTACACTGACACCAAGTAACAAAGACATACAGTGACACCAAGTAACAAAGACATACACTTACTCCAAGTAACAAAGACATACACTGACACCAAGTAACAAAGACATACACTGATACCCAGTAACACAGGCACACTCTTACACCAAGTAACAAAGACAGACACTAATGCCCAGTAACACAGACACACAGTTACACCAAGTATCAAAGACATACACTGATACCCAGTAACACAGACACACACTTACACCAAGTAACAAAGACATACACTGACACCAAGTAACAAAGACATACACTTACACCAAGTAACAAAGACATACACTGATGCACAGTAACAAAGACACACACTTACACCAAGTAACAAAGAGAGACACTGATACCCAGTAACACAGACTTACACCAAGTAACAAAGACAGACACTGATACCCAGTAACACAGACACACACTTACACGAAGTCACAAAGACATACACTGACACCCAGTAACAAAGACATCCACTTACACCAAGTACAAAGGCATACACTGACACCAAGTAACAAAGACATGCACTTACAAGAAGTAACAAAGACATACACTGATGCCCAGTAACAAAGACACACACTTACACCAAGTAACAAAGACATACACTGCCACCAAGTAATAAGGACATACACTTACACCAAGTACAAAGACATACACTGACACAAAGTAACAAATACATGCACTTATTCCAAGTAACAAAGACATACACTGATACCCAGTAACACGGACGCACACTTTCACCAAGTAACAAAGACAGACACTGATACCCAGTAACACAGACTCACACTTACACCAAGTATCAAAGACATACACTGACACCAAGTCACAAAGACATACACTGACACCAAGTAAGAAAGACACACACCAACACCAAGTTACACAGACCTACACTGACACCAAGTAACAAAGACATACACTGATACCCAGCAACACAGATACACTCTTACACCAAGTAACAAAGACAGACACTGATACCAAGTAACAAAGACATACTCTGACACCAAGTCACAGAGACATGCACTTACACCAAGTAAGAAAGACACACACTTACAAAAAGTAACACAGACCTACACTGACACCAAGTAACACAGACACACACTTACACCAAGTAACAAAGACATACACTGACAACAAGTAACAAAGACATACACTTACACCAAGTAACAAAGACATACACTGACACCAAGTAACAAAGACATACACTGATACCCAGTAACACAGACACACTCTTACACCAAGTAACAAAGACAGACACTAATGCCCAGTAACACAGACACACAGTTACACCAAGTATCAAAGACATACACTGATACCCAGTAACACAGACACACACTTACACCAAGTAACAAAGACAGACACTGACACCAAGTAACAAAGACATACACTTACACCAAGTAACAAAGAAATACACTGTCACCAAGTTACAAAGACATACACTGATACCCAGTAACACAGGCACACACCTACACCAAGTAACAAAGACATACACTGACACCCAGTAACACAGACACACACTTACACCAAGTAACACAGACCTACACTGACACCAAGTAACAAAGACATACACTGATACCCAGCAACACAGACACACTCTTACACCAAGTAACAAAGACAGACACTGATACCCAGTAACACAGACACACACTTACAACAAGTATCAAAGACATACACTGATACCCAGTAACACAGACACACACTTACACCAAGTAACAAAGACATACACTGACACCAAGTAACAAAGACATACACCGACACCAAGTAACAAAGACATACACTGACACCAAGTAACAAAGACATACACTGATACCCAGTAACACAGGCACACACCTACACCAAGTAACAAAGACATGCACTGACACCAAGTCACAAAGACATGCACTTACACCAAGTAAGAAAGACACACACTTACACCAAGTAACGCAGACCTACACTGACACCAAGTAACAAAGACATACACTGATACCCAGCAACACAGACACACTCTTACACCAAGTAACAAAGACAGACACTGATACCCAGTAACACAGTCACACATTTCACCAAGTAACAAAGACAGACACAGATACCCAGTAACACAGACACACACTTACACCAAGTATCAAAGACATACACTAACACCAAGTAACAAAGACATACACTTACACCAAGTAACAAAGACATACACTGACACCAAGTAACAAAGACATACACTTGCACCAAGTCACAAAGACATGCACTTACACCAAGTAAGCAAGACACACACTTACACCAAGTAACATAGACCTACACTGACATCAAGTTACAAAGACATACACTGATACCCAGCAACACCGACACACTCTTGCACAAAGTATCAAAGACAGACACTGATACCCAGTAACACAGACACACACTTACACCAAGTATCAAAGACATACACTGACACCAATTAACAAAGACATACACTTACACCAAGTAACAAATACATACACTGACACCAAGTAACAAAGACATACACTTACACCAAGTCACAAAGACATCCACTGACACCAAGTAACAAAGACATGCACTTACACCAAGTAACACAGACATACACTTACACCAAGTAACAAAGACACACACTTACACCAAGTAACACGGACATACTCAGACACCAAGTAACAAAGACATACACTGATACCCAGTAACACAACACACACTTACACCAAGTAACCAGGACAGACACTGACACCCAGTAACACAGACACACACGTAAGCCAGCTCACAAAGACACACACTGACACCCAGTAACAAAGAGAGACACTGATACCGAGTAACACAGATTTACACCAAGTAACAAAGACAGACACTGATACCCAGTAACACAGACACACACTTACACGAAGTCACAAAGACATACACTGACACCCAGTAACAAAGACATCCACTTACACCAAGTACAAAGACATACACTGACACCAAGTAACAAAGACATGCACTTACACCAAGTAACAAAGACATACACTGATACCCAGTAACAAAGACACACACTTACACCAAGTAACAAAGACATACACTGCCACCAAGTAACAAGGACATACACTTACACCAAGTACAAAGACATACACTGACACCAAGTAACAAAGACATGCACTTACACCAAGTAACAAAGACATACACTGATACCCAGTAACAAAGACACACAGTTACACCAAGTAACAAAGACATACACTTACACCAAGTACAAAGACATGCACTGACACCAAGTAACAAAGACATGCACTTACACCAAGTAACAAAGACATACACTGATACCCAGTAACAAAGACACACACTTACACCAAGTAACAAAGACATACACTGCCACCAAGTAACAAGGACATACACTTACACCAAGTACAAAGACATACACTGACACAAAGTAACAAATACATGCACTTACACCAAGTAACAAAGACATACACTGATACCCAGTAACACGGACGCACACTTTCACCAAGTAACAAAGACAGACACTGATACCCAGTAACACAGACTCACACTTACACCAAGTATCAAAGACATACACTGACACCAAGTCACAAAGACATACACTGACACCAAGTAAGAAAGAAACACACCAACACCAAGTAACACAGACCTACACTGACACCAAGTAACAAAGACATACACTGATACCCAGCAACACAGATACACTCTTACACCAAGTAACAAAGACAGACAATGATACCAAGTAACAAAGACATACTCTTACACCAAGTCACAGAGACATGCACTTACACCAAGTAAGAAAGACACACACTTACACCAAGTAACACAGACCTACACTGACACCAAGTAACACAGACACACACTTACACCAAGTAACAAAGACATACACTGACACCAAGTAACAAAGACATACACTTACACCAAGTAACAAAGACATACACTGACACCAAGTAACAAAGACATACACTGATACCCAGTAACACAGGCACACTCTTACACCAAGTAACAAAGACAGACACTAATGCCCAGTAACACAGACACACAGTTACACCAAGTATCAAAGACATACACTGATACCCAGTAACACTGACACACACTTACACCAAGTAACAAAGACATACACTGACACCAAGTAACAAAGACATACACTTACACCAAGTAACAAAGAAATACACTGACACCAAGTAACAAAGACATACACTGATACCCAGTAACACAGGCACACACCTACACCAAGTAACAAAGACATACACTGATACCCAGTAACACAGACACACACTTACACCAAGTAACACAGACCTACACTGACACCAAGTAACAAAGACATACACTGATACCCAGCAACACAGATACACTCTTACACCAAGTAACAAAGACAGAAACTGATACCAAGTAACAAAGACATACTCTTACACCAAGTCACAAAGACATGCACTTAAACCAAGTAAGAAAGACACACACTTACACCAAGTAACGCAGACCTACACTGACACCAAGCAACAAAGACATACACTGATACCCAGCAACACAGACACACTCTTACAACAAGTATCAAAGACATACACTGATACCCAGTAACACAGACACACACTTACACCAAGTAACAAAGACATACACTGACACCAAGTAACAAAGACATACACCTACGCCAAGTAACAAAGACATACACTGACACCAAGTAACAAAGACATACACTGATACCCAGTAACACAGGCACACACCTACACCAAGTCACAAAGACATATACTGACACCCAGGAACACAGATTCACACTGACAGCCAGTAACACAGAGAAACACTGACACCAAGTAACAAAGACACACACTGACACCAAGTAACACAGACATGCACTGACACGAAGTAACAAAGACATCCACTTACACCAAGTACAAAGACATACACTGACACCAAGTAACAAAGGCATGCACTTACACCAAGTAACAAAGACATACACTGATACCCAGTAACACAGACACACATTTCACCAAGTAACAAAGACAGACACAGATACCCAGTAACACAGACACACACTTACACCAAGTATCAAAGACATACACTAACACCAAGTAACAAAGACATACACTTACACCAAGTAACAAAGACATACACTGACACCAAGTAACAAAGACATACACTTGCACCAAGTCACAAAGACATAAACTGACATCAAGTTACAAAGACATAAACTGATACCCAGCAACACCGACACACTCTTGCACCAAGTATCAAAGACAGACACTGATACCCAGTAACATAGACCTACACTTACACCAAGTATCAAAGACATACACTGACAACAATTAACAAAGACATACACTTACACCAAGTAAAAAATACATACACTGACACCAAGTAACAAAGACATACACTTACACCAAGTCACAAAGACATCCACTGACACCAAGTAACAAAGACATGCACTTACACCAAGTAACACAGACATACACTTACACCAAGTAAAACGGACATACTCTGACACCAAGTAACAAAGACATACACTGATACCCAGGAACACAACACACACTTACACCAAGTAACCAGGACAGACACTGACACCCAGTAACACAGACACACACGTAAGCCAGCTCACAAAGACACACACTGACACCCAGTAACGAAGAGAGACACTGATACCCAGCAACACCGACACACTCTTGCACAAAGTAACAAAGACAGACACTGATACCCAGTAAAACATACACACACTTACACGAAGTCACAAAGACATACACTGACACCCAGTAACAAAGACATCCACTTACACCAAGTAACAAAGACATACACTGATACCCAGTAACACAGACACACATTTCACCAAGTAACAAAGACAGACACAGATACCCAGTAACAGAGACACACACTTACACCAAGTATCAAAGACATACACTAACACCAAGTAACAAAGACATACACTTACACCAAGTAACAAAGACATACACTGACACCAAGTAACAAAGACATACACTTGCACCAAGTCACAAAGACATAAACTGACATCAAGTTACAAAGACATAAACTGATACCCAGCAACACCGACACACTCTTGCACAAAGTATCAAAGACAGACACTGATACCCAGTAACATAGACCTACACTTACACCAAGTATCAAAGACATACACTGACAACAATTAACAAAGACATACACTTACACCAAGTAAAAAATACATACACTGACACCAAGTAACAAAGACATACACTTACACCAAGTCACAAAGACATCCACTGACACCAAGTAACTAAGACATGCACTTACACCAAGTAACACAGACATACACTTACACCAAGTAAAACGGACATACTCTGACACCAAGTAACAAAGACATACACTGATACCCAGTAACACAACACACACTTACACCAAGTAACCAGGACAGACACTGACACCCAGTAACACAGACACACACGTAAGCCAGCTCACAAAGACACACACTGACACCCAGGAACGAAGAGAGACACTGATACCCAGCAACACCGACACACTCTTGCACAAAGTAACAAAGACAGACACTGATACCCAGTAACACAGACACACACTTACCCGAAGTCACAAAGACATACACTGACACCCAGTAACAAAGACATCCACTTACACCAAGTAACAAAGACATACACTGATACCCAGTAACAAAGACACACACTTACACCAAGTAACAAAGACATACACTGCCACCAAGTAACAAGGACATACACTTACACCAAGTAACAAACACATACACTGACACCAAGTAACAAAGACATACAATGATACCCAGTAACACAGGCACACACCTACACCACGTAACAAAGACATATACTGACACCCAGGAACACAGATACACACTTACACCAAGTAACACAGACATACACTGACACCAAGTAACAAAGACATCCACTTACACCAAGTACAAAGACATACACTGACACCAAATAACAAATACATGCACTTACACCAAGTAACAAAGACATACACTTGCACCAAGTAACACAGACATACACTGACACCAAGTAACAAAGACATCCACTTACAACAAGAACAAAGACATACACTGACAACAAGTAACAAATACATGCACTTACACCAAGTAACAAAGACATACACTGATACCCATTAACACGGACGCACACTTTCACCAAGTAACAAAGACAGACACTGATACCAAGTAACACAGACTCACACTTACACCAAGTATCAAAGACATACACTGACACCAAGTAACAAAGACATACACTTACACCAAGTAACAAAGACATACACTGACACCAAGTAACAAAGACATACACTTGCACCAAGTCACAAAGACATGCACTTACACCAAGTAAGCAAGACACACACTTACACCAAGTAACACAGACCTACACTGACATCAAGTAACAAAGACATACACTGATACCCAGCAACACCGACACACTCTTACACAAAGTAACAAAGACAGACACTGATACCCAGTAACACAGACACACTTACACCAAGTATCAAAGACATACACTGACACCAATTAACAAAGACAGACACTTACACCAAGTAACAAAGACATACACTGTCACCAAGTAAGAAAGACACACACCAACACCAAGTAACACAGACCTAGAACTGACACCAAGTAACAAAGACATACACTGATACCCAGCAACACAGTTACACTCTTACACCAAGTAACAAAGACAGACACTGATACCAAGTAACAAAGACATACTCTTACACCAAGTAACAAAGGCATGCACTTACACCAAGTAACAAAGACATACACTGATACCCAGTAACACAGACACAAATTTCACCAAGTAACAAAGACAGACACAGATACCCAGTAACACAGACACACACTTACACCAAGTATCAAAGACATACACTAACACCAAGTAACAAAGACATACACTTACACCAAGTAACAAAGACATACACTGACACCAAGTAACAAAGACATACACTTGCACCAAGTCACAAAGACATGCACTTACACCAAGTAAGCAAGACACACACTTACACCAAGTAACACAGACCTACACTGACATCAAGTAACAAAGACATACACTGATACCCAGCAACACCGACACACTCTTACACAAAGTAACAAAGACAGACACTGATACCCAGTAACACAGACACACTTACACCAAGTATCAAAGACATACACTGACACCAATTAACAAAGACAGACACTTACACCAAGTAACAAAGACATACACTGACACCAAGTAACAAAGACATACACTTACACCAAGTCACAAAGACATACACTGACACCAAGTAACAAAGACAGGCACTTACACCAAGTAACACAGACATACAGTTACACCAAGTAACAAAGACACACACTTACACCAAGTAACACGGACATACTCTGACACCAAGTAACAAAGACATACACTGATACCCAGTAACACAACACACACTTACACCAAGTAACCAGGACAGACACTGACACCCAGTCACACAGACACACACGTAAGCCAGCTCACAAAGACACACACTGACACCCAGTAATAAAGACAGACACTGATTCCCAGTAACACAGACACACACTTACACCAAGTAACAAAGACAGACTCTGATACCCAGTAACACAGACACTCACTTACACCAAGTATCAATGACATACACTGACACCAAGTAACAAAGACATACACTGATGCCCAGTAACACAGGCACACACCTACACCAAGGAACAAAGACATACACTGATACCTAGTAACACAGACACACACTTACACCAAGTAACACAGACACACACTTACACCAGGTATCAAAGACATACACTGACACCAAGTAACAAAGACATACACTGACACCAAGTAACAAAGACATACACTTAAACCAAGTAACACAGACATACATTGACACCAAGTAACAAATACATACACTGACACCAAGTAACAAAGACATACACTTACACCAAGTAACAAAGACATACACTGACACCAAGTATCAAAGACATACACTGATACCCAGTTACAAAGCCACACACTTACACCAAGTAACAAAGACATACACTGACACCAAGTAACAAGGACATACACTTACACCAAGTAACAAAGACATACACTGACACCAAGTAACAAAGACATACAATGATACACAGTAACACAGGCACACACCTACACCAAGTAACAAAGACATAGACTGACACCAAGTAACAAAGACACACACTGACACCAAGTAACACAGACATACACTGACACCAAGTAACAAAGACATCCACTTACACCAAGTACAAAGACATACACTGACACCAAGTAACAAATACATGCACTTACACCAAGTAACAAAGACATACACTTACACCAAGTAACACAGACATACACTGACACCAAGTAACAAAGACACACACTGACACCAAGTAACACAGACATACACTGACACCAAGTAACAAAGACATCCACTTACACCAAGTACAAAGACATACACTGACACCAAGTAACAAATACATGCACTTACACCAAGTAACAAAGACATACACTTACACCAAGTAACACAGACATACACTGACACCAAGTAACAAAGACACACACTGACACCAAGTAACACAGACATACACTGACACCAAGTAACAAAGACATCCACTTACGCCAAGTACAAAGACATACACTGACACCAAGTAACAAATACATGCACTTACACCAAGTAACAAAGAAATACACTGATACCCAGTAACACGGACGCACACTTTCACCAAGGAACAAAGACAGACACTGATACCCAGTAACACAGACTCACACTTACACCAAGTATCAAAGACATACACTGACACCAAGTAACAAAGACATACTCTGACACCAAGTAACAAAGACATACACTTACACCAAGTCACAAAGACATGCACTTACACCAAGTAAGAAAGACACACACCAACACCAAGTAACACAGACCGACACTGACACCAAGTAACAAAGACATGCACTGATACCCAGCAACACAGACACACTCTTACACCAAGTAACAAAGACAGACACTGATACCCAGTAGCACAGACACACACTTACACCAAGTATCAAAGACATACACTGATACCCAGTAACACAGACACACAGTTACACCAAGTAGCAAAGACATACACTGACTCCAAGTAAAAAAGACATACACTTACACCAAGTAACAAAGACATAAACTGACACCAAGTAACAAAGACATACACTGATACCCAGTAACACAGGCACACACCTACACCAAGTAACCAGGACAGACACTGACACCCAGTAACACAGACACACACGTAAGCCAGCTCACAAAGACACACACTGACACCCAGTAACAAAGACAGAAACTGATACCCAGTAAAACAGACACACATTTACACTAAGTAACAAAGACAGACACTGATACCCAGTAACACAGACACACACTTACACCAAGTCACAAAGACATACACTGACACCCAGTAACAAAGACATCCACTAACACCAGGTACAAAGACATACACTGACACCAAGTAACAAAGACATGCACTTACACCAAGTAACACAGACCTACACTGACACCAAGTAACAAAGACATACACTGATACCCAGCAACACAGATACACTCTTACACCAAGGAACAAAGACATACACTGATACCCAGTAACAAAGACATGCACTTACACCAAGTAACACAGACCTACACTGACACCAAGTAACAAAGACATACACTGATACCCAGCAACACAGATACACACTTACACCAAGTAACACAGACACACACTTACACCAGGTATCAAAGACATACACTGACACCAAGTAACAAAGACATACACTGACACCAAGTAACAAAGACAGACACAGATACCCAGTAACACAGACACACACGTACACCAAGTATCAAAGACATACACTAACACCAAGTAACAAAGACATACACTTACACCAAGTAACAAAGACATACACTGACACCAAGTAACAAAGACATACACTTGCACCAAGTCACAAAGACATAAACTGACATCAAGTTACAAAGACATAAACTGATACCCAGCAACACCGACACACTCTTGCACCAAGTATCAAAGACAGACACTGATACCCAGTAACATAGACCTACACTTACACCAAGTATCAAAGACATACACTGACAACAATTAACAAAGACATACACTTACACCAAGTAAAAAATACATACACTGACACCAAGTAACAAAGACATACACTTACACCAAGTCACAAAGACATCCACTGACACCAAGTAACAAAGACATGCACTTACACCAAGTAACACAGACATACACTTACACCAAGTAAAACGGACATACTCTGACACCAAGTAACAAAGACATACACTGATACCCAGGAACACAACACACACTTACACCAAGTAACCAGGACAGACACTGACACCCAGTAACACAGACACACACGTAAGCCAGCTCACAAAGACACACACTGACACCCAGTAACGAAGAGAGACACTGATACCCAGCAACACCGACACACTCTTGCACAAAGTAACAAAGACAGACACTGATACCCAGTAAAACATACACACACTTACACGAAGTCACAAAGACATACACTGACACCCAGTAACAAAGACATCCACTTACACCAAGTAACAAAGACATACACTGATACCCAGTAACACAGACACACATTTCACCAAGTAACAAAGACAGACACAGATACCCAGTAACAGAGACACACACTTACACCAAGTATCAAAGACATACACTAACACCAAGTAACAAAGACATACACTTACACCAAGTAACAAAGACATACACTGACACCAATTAACAAAGACATACACTTGCACCAAGTCACAAAGACATAAACTGACATCAAGTTACAAAGACATAAACTGATACCCAGCAACACCGACACACTCTTGCACAAAGTATCAAAGACAGACACTGATATCCAGTAACATAGACCTACACTTACACCAAGTATCAAAGACATACACTGACAACAATTAACAAAGACATACACTTACACCAAGTAAAAAATACATACACTGACACCAAGTAACAAAGACATACACTTACACCAAGTCACAAAGACATCCACTGACACCAAGTAACAAAGACATGCACTTACACCAAGTAACACAGACATACACTTACACCAAGTAAAACGGACATACTCTGACACCAAGTAACAAAGACATACACTGATACCCAGTAACACAACACACACTTACACCAAGTAACCAGGACAGACACTGACACCCAGTAACACAGACACACACGTAAGCCAGCTCACAAAGACACACACTGACACCCAGGAACGAAGAGAGACACTGATACCCAGCAACACCGACACACTCTTGCACAAAGTAACAAAGACAGACACTGATACCCAGTAACACAGACACACACTTACACGAAGTCACAAAGACATACACTGACACCCAGTAACAAAGACATCCACTTACACCAAGTAACAAAGACATACACTGATACCCAGTAACAAATACACACACTTACACCAAGTAACAAAGACATACACTGCCACCAAGTAACAAGGACATACACTTACACCAAGTAACAAACACATACACTGACACCAAGTAACAAAGACATACAATGATACCCAGTAACACAGGCACACACCTACACCACGTAACAAAGACATATACTGTCACCCAGGAACACAGATACACACTTACACCAAGTAACACAGACATACACTGACACCAAGTAACAAAGACATCCACTTACACCAAGTACAAAGACATACACTGACACCAAATAACAAATACATGCACTTACACCAAGTAACAAAGACATACACTTGCACCAAGTAACACAGACATACACTGACACCAAGTAACAAAGACATCCACTTACAACAAGAACAAAGACATACACTGACACCAAGTAACAAATACATGCACTTACACCAAGTAACAAAGACATACACTGATACCCATTAACACGGACGCACACTTTCACCAAGTAACAAATACAGACACTGATACCAAGTAACACAGACTCACACTTACACCAAGTATCAAAGACATACACTGACACCAAGTAACAAAGACATACACTTACACCAAGTAACAAAGACATACACTGACACCAAGTAACAAAGACATACACTTGCACCAAGTCACAAAGACATGCACTTACACCAAGTAAGCAAGACACACACTTACACCAAGTAACACAGACCTACACTGACATCAAGTAACAAAGACATACACTGATACCCAGCAACACCGACACACTCTTACACAAAGTAACAAAGACAGACACTGATACCCAGTAACACAGACACACTTACACCAAGTATCAAAGACATACACTGACACCAATTAACAAAGACAGACACTTACACCAAGTAACAAAGACATACACTGACACCAAGTAAGAAAGACACACACCAACACCAAGTAACACAGACCTTGAACTGACACCAAGTAACAAAGACATACACTGATACCCAGCAACACAGTTACACTCTTACACCAAGTAACAAAGACAGACACTGATACCAAGTAACAAAGACATACTCTTATACCAAGTAACAAAGGCATGCACTTACACCAAGTAACAAAGACATACACTGATACCCAGTAACACAGACACAAATTTCACCAAGTAACAAAGACAGACACAGATACCCAGTAACACAGACACACACTTACACCAAGTATCAAAGACATACACTAACACCAAGTAACAAAGACATACACTTACACCAAGTAACAAAGACATGCACTTACACCAAGTAAGCAAGACACACACTTACACCAAGTAACACAGACCTACACTGACATCAAGTAACAAAGACATACACTGATACCCAGCAACACCGACACACTCTTACACAAAGTAACAAAGACAGACACTGATACCCAGTAACACAGACACACTTACACCAAGTATCAAAGACATACACTGACACCAATTAACAAAGACAGACACTTACACCAAGTAACAAAGACATACACTGACACCAAGTAACAAAGACATACACTTACACCAAGTCACAAAGACATACACTGACACCAAGTAACAAAGACAGGCACTTACACCAAGTAACACAGACATACAGTTACACCAAGTAACAAAGACACACACTTACACCAAGTAACACGGACATACTCTGACACCAAGTAACAAAGACATACACTGATACCCAGTAACACAACACACACTTACACCAAGTAACCAGGACAGACACTGACACCCAGTCACACAGACACACACGTAAGCCAGCTCACAAAGACACACACTGACACCCAGTAATAAAGACAGACACTGATTCCCAGTAACACAGACACACACTTACACCAAGTAACAAAGACAGACACTGATACCCAGTAACACAGACACACACTTACACCAAGTATCAATGACATACACTGACACCAAGTAACAAAGACATACACTGACACCAAGTAACAAAGACATACACTGATGCCCAGTAACACAGGCACACACCTACACCAAGGAACAAAGACATACACTGATACCCAGTAACACAGACACACACTTACACCAAGTAACACAGACACACACTTACACCAGGTATCAAAGACATACACTGACACCAAGTAACAAAGACATACACTGACACCAAGTAACAAAGACATACACTTAAACCAAGTAACACAGACATACATTGACACCAAGTAACAAATACATACACTGACACCAAGTAACAAAGACATACACTTACACCAAGTAACAAAGACATACACTGACACCAAGTATCAAAGACATACACTGATACCCAGTTACAAAGCCACACACTTACACCAAGTAACAAAGACATACACTGACACCAAGTAACAAGGACATACACTTACACCAAGTAACAAAGACATACACTGACACCAAGTAACAAAGACATACAATGATACACAGTAACACAGGCACACACCTACACCAAGTAACAAAGACATAGACTGACACCCAGGAACACAGATACACACTTACACCAAGTAAAACAGACATACACTGACACCAAGTAACAAAGACACACACTGACACCAAGTAACACAGACATACACTGACACCAAGTAACAAAGACATACTCTGACACCAAGTAACAAAGACATACACTTACACCAAGTCACAAAGACATGCACTTACACCAAGTAAGAAAGACACACACCAACACCAAGTAACACAGACCGACACTGACACCAAGTAACAAAGACATGCACTGATACCCAGCAACACAGACACACTCTTACACCAAGTAACAAAGACAGACACTGATACCCAGTAGCACAGACACACACTTACACCAAGTATCAAAGACATACACTGATACCCAGTAACACAGACACACAGTTACACCAAGTAGCAAAGACATACACTGACTCCAAGTAAAAAAGACATACACTTACACCAAGTAACAAAGACATACAGTTACACCAAGTAACAAAGACACACACTTACACCAAGTAACACGGACATACTCTGACACCAAGTAACAAAGACATACACTGATACCCAGTAACACAACACACACTTACACCAAGTAACCAGGACAGACACTGACACCCAGTCACACAGACACACACGTAAGCCAGCTCACAAAGACACACACTGACACCCAGTAATAAAGACAGACACTGATTCCCAGTAACACAGACACACACTTACACCAAGTAACAAAGACAGACACTGATACCCAGTAACACAGACACACACTTACACCAAGTATCAATGACATACACTGACACCAAGTAACAAAGACATACACTGACACCAAGTAACAAAGACATACACTGATGCCCAGTAACACAGGCACACACCTACACCAAGGAACAAAGACATACACTGATACCCAGTAACACAGACACACACTTACACCAAGTAACACAGACACACACTTACACCAGGTATCAAAGACATACACTGACACCAAGTAACAAAGACATACACTGACACCAAGTAACAAAGACATACACTTAAACCAAGTAACACAGACATACATTGACACCAAGTAACAAATACATACACTGACACCAAGTAACAAAGACATACACTTACACCAAGTAACAAAGACATACACTGACACCAAGTATCAAAGACATACACTGATACCCAGTTACAAAGCCACACACTTACACCAAGTAACAAAGACATACACTGACACCAAGTAACAAGGACATACACTTACACCAAGTAACAAAGACATACACTGACACCAAGTAACAAAGACATACAATGATACACAGTAACACAGGCACACACCTACACCAAGTAACAAAGACATAGACTGACACCCAGGAACACAGATACACACTTACACCAAGTAAAACAGACATACACTGACACCAAGTAACAAAGACACACACTGACACCAAGTAACACAGACATACACTGACACCAAGTAACAAAGACATACTCTGACACCAAGTAACAAAGACATACACTTACACCAAGTCACAAAGACATGCACTTACACCAAGTAAGAAAGACACACACCAACACCAAGTAACACAGACCGACACTGACACCAAGTAACAAAGACATGCACTGATACCCAGCAACACAGACACACTCTTACACCAAGTAACAAAGACAGACACTGATACCCAGTAGCACAGACACACACTTACACCAAGTATCAAAGACATACACTGATACCCAGTAACACAGACACACAGTTACACCAAGTAGCAAAGACATACACTGACTCCAAGTAAAAAAGACATACACTTACACCAAGTAACAAAGACATAAACTGACACCAAGTAACAAAGACATACACTGATACCCAGTAACACAGGCACACACCTACACCAAGTAACCAGGACAGACACTGACACCCAGTAACACAGACACACACGTAAGCCAGCTCACAAAGACACACACTGACACCCAGTAACAAAGACAGAAACTGATACCCAGTAAAACAGACACACATTTACACTAAGTAACAAAGACAGACACTGATACCCAGTAACACAGACACACACTTACAACAAGTCACAAAGACATACACTGACACCAAGTAACAAAGACATCCACTAACACCAAGTACAAAGACATACACTAACACCAAGTAACAAATACATGCACTTACACCAAGTAACACAGACCTACACTGACACCAAGTAACAAAGACATACACTGATACCCAGCAACACAGATACACTCTTACACCAAGTAACAAAGACAGAAACTGATTCCAAGTAACAAAGACATACTCTTACACCAAGTCACAAAGACATGCACTTACACCAAGTAAGAAAGACACACACTTACACCAAGTAACGCAGACCTACACTGACACCAAGCAACAAAGACATACACTGATACCCAGCAACACAGACACACTCTTACAACAAGTATCAAAGACATACACTGATACCCAGTAACACAGACACACACTTACACCAAGTAACAAAGACATACACTGACACCAAGTAACAAAGACATACACCTACGCCAAGTAACAAAGACATACACTGACACCAAGTAACAAAGACATACACTGATACCCAGTAACACAGGCACACACCTACACCAAGTAACAAAGACATACACTGACACCCAGTAACACAGACACAAACTTACACCAAGTAACACAGACATAGACTGACACCAAGTCACAAAGACATATACTGACACCCAGGAACACAGATTCACACTGACAGCCAGTAACACAGAGAAACACTGACACCAAGTAAAAAAGACACACACTGACACCAAGTAACACAGACATGCACTGACACGAAGTAACAAAGACATCCACTTACACCAAGTACAAAGACATACACTGACACCAAGTAACAAAGGCATGCACTTACACCAAGTAACAAAGACATACACTGGTACCCAGTAACACAGACACACATTTCACCAAGTAACAAAGACAGACACAGATACCCAGTAACACAGACACACACTTACACCAAGTATCAAAGACATACACTAACACCAAGTAACAAAGACATACACTTACACCAAGTAACAAAGACATACACTGACAACAAGTAACAAAGACATACACTTGCACCAAGTCACAAAGACATAAACTGACATCAAGTTACAAAGACATAAACTGATACCCAGCAACACCGACACACTCTTGCACCAAGTATCAAAGACAGACACTGATACCCAGTAACATAGACCTACACTTACACCAAGTATCAAAGACATACACTGACAACAATTAACAAAGACATACACTTACACCAAGTAAAAAATACATACACTGACACCAAGTAACAAAGACATACACTTTCACCAAGTCACAAAGACATCCACTGACACCAAGTAACAAAGACATGCACTTACACCAAGTAACACAGACATACACTTACACCAAGTAAAACGGACATACTCTGACACCAAGTAACAAAGACATACACTGATACCCAGGAACACAACACACACTTACACCAAGTAACCAGGACAGACACTGACACCCAGTAACACAGACACACACGTAAGCCAGCTCACAAAGACACACACTGACACCCAGCAACGAAGAGAGACACTGATACCCAGCAACACCGACTCACTCTTGCACAAAGTAACAAAGACAGACACTGATACCCAGTAACACAGACACACACTTACACGAAGTCACAAAGACATACACTGACACCCAGTAACAAAGACATCCACTTACACCAAGTAACAAAGACATACACTGATACCCAGTAACACAGACACACATTTCACCAAGTAACAAAGACAGACACAGATACCCAGTAACACAGACACACACTTACACCAAGTATCAAAGACATACACTAACACCAAGTAACAAAGACATACACTTACACCAAGTAACAAAGACATACACTGACACCAAGTAACAAAGACATACACTTGCACCAAGTCACAAATACATAAACTGACATCAAGTTACAAAGACATAAACTGATACCCAGCAACACCGACACACTCTTGCACAAAGTATCAAAGACATACACTGACAACAATTAACAAAGACATACACTTACACCAAGTAAAAAATACATACACTGACACCAGGTAACAAAGACATACACTTACACCAAGTCACAAAGACATCCACTGACACCAAGTAACAAAGACATGCACTTACACCAAGTAACACAGACATACACTTACACCAAGTAAAACGGACATACTCTGACACCAAGTAACAAAGACATACACTGATACCCAGTAACACAACACACACTTACACCAAGTAACCAGGACAGACACTGACACCCAGTAACACAGACACACACGTAAGCCAGCTCACAAAGACACACACTGACACCCAGTAACGAAGAGAGACACTGATACCCAGCAACACCGACACACTCTTGCACAAAGTAACAAAGACAGACACTGATACCCAGTAACAAAGACATCCACTTACACCAAGTAACAAAGACATACACTGATACCCAGTAACAAAGACACACACTTACACCAAGTAACAAAGACATACACTGCCACCAAGTAACAAGGACTACACTTACACCAAGTAACAAACACATACACTGACACCAAGTAACAAAGACATACAATGATACCCAGTAACACAGGCACACAACTACACCACGTAACAAAGACATATACTGACACCCAGGAACACAGATACACACTTACACCAAGTAACACAGACATACACTGACACCAAGTAACAAAGAGACACACTGACACCAAGTAACACAGACATACACTGACACCAAGTAACAAAGACATCCACTTACACCAAGTACAAAGACATACACTGACACCAAATAACAAATACATGCACTTACACCAAGTAACAAAGACATACACTTGCACCAAGTAACACAGACATACACTGACACCAAGTAACAAAGACATCCACTTACAACAAGAACAAAGACATACACTGACACCAAGTAACAAATACATGCACTTACACCAAGTAACAAAGACATACACAGATACCCAGTAACACGGACGCACACTTTCACCAAGTAACAAAGACAGACACTGATACCCAGTAACACAGACTCACACTTACACCAAGTATCAAAGACATACACTGACACCAAGTAACAAAGACATACACTTACACCAAGTAACAAAGACATACACTGACACCAAGTAACAAAGACATACACTTGCACCAAGTCACAAAGACATGCACTTACACCAAGTAAGCAAGACACACACTTACACCAAGTAACACTGACCTACACTGACATCAAGTAACAAAGACATACACTGATACCCAGCAACACCGACACACTCTTACACAAAGTAACAAAGACAGACACTGATACCCAGTAACACAGACACACTTACACCAAGTATCAAAGACATACACTGACATCAATTAACAAAGACAGACACTTACACCAAGTAACAAAGACATACAATGACACCAAGTAAGAAAGACACACACCAACACCAAGTAACACAGACCTAGAACTGACACCAAGTAACAAAGACATACACTGATACCCAGCAACACAGTTACACTCTTACACCAAGTAACAAAGACAGACACTGATACCAAGTAACAAAGACATACTCTTACACCAAGTCACAAAGACATGCACTTACACCAAGTAAGAAAGACACACACTTACACCAAGTAACACAGACCTACACTGACACCAAGTAACAAAGACATACACTTGCACCAAGTAACAAAGACATACACTGACACCAAGAAACAAAGACATACACTGATACCAAGTAACACAGACACACACTTACACCAAGTAACACAGACATACACTGACACCAAGTAACAAAGACACACACTGACACCAAGTAACACAGACATGCACTGACACGAAGTAACAAAGACATCCACTTACACCAAGTACAAAGACATACACTGACACCAAGTAACAAAGGCATGCACTTACACCAAGTAACAAAGACATACACTGATACCCAGTAACACAGACACAAATTTCACCAAGTAACAAAGACAGACACAGATACCCAGTAACACAGACACACACTTACACCTAGTATCAAAGACATACACTGACACCAAGTAACAAAGACATACACTTACACCAAGTAACAAAGACATACACTGACACCAAGTAACAAAGACATACACTTGCACCAAGTCACAAAGACATGCACTTACACCAAGTAAGCAAGACACACACTTACACCAAGTAACACAGACCTACACTCACATCAAGTAACAAAGACATACACTGATACCCAGCAACACCGACACACTCTTACACAAAGTAACAAAGACAGACACTGATACCCAGTAACACAGACACACTTACACCAAGTATCAAAGACATACACTGACACCAATTAACAAAGACAGACACTTACACCAAGTAACAAAGACATACACTGACACCAAGTAACAAAGACATACACTTACACCAAGTCACAAAGACATACATTGACACCAAGTAACAAAGACATGCACTTACACCAAGTAACAAAGACACACACTTACACCAAGTAACACGGACATACTCTGACACCAAGTAACAAAGACATACACTGATACCCAGTAACACAACACACACTTACACCAAGTAACCAGGACAGACACTGACACCCAGTAACACAGACACACACGTAAGCCAGCTCACAAAGACACACACTGACACCCAGTAACAAAGACAGACACTGATTCCCAGTAACACAGACACACACTTACACCAAGTAACAAAGACAGACACTGATACCCAGTAACACAGACACACAGTTACACCAAGTATCAATGACATACACTGACACCAAGTAAAAAAGACATACACTGACACCAAGTAACAAAGACATACACTGATGCCCAGTAACACAGGCACACACCTACACCAAGGAACAAAGACATACACTGATACCCAGTAACACAGACACACACTTACACCAGGTATCAAAGACATACACTGACACCAAGTAACAAAGACATATACTGACACCAAGTAACAAAGACATACACTTACACCAAGTAACACAGACATACATTGACACCAAGAAACAAATACATACACTGACACCAAGTAACAAAGACATACACTTACACCAAGTAACAAAGACATACACTGACACCAAGTATCAAAGACATACACTGATACCCAGTTACAAAGCCACACACTTACACCAAGTAACAAAGACATACACTGACACCAAGTAACAAGGACATACACTTACACCAAGTAACAAAGACATACACTGACACCAAGTAACAAAGACATACAATGATACACAGTAACACAGGCACACACCTACACCAAGTAACAAAGACATAGACTGACACCCAGGAACACAGATACACACTTACACCAAGTAACACAGACATACACTGACACCAAGTAACAAAGACACACACTGACACCAAGTAACACAGACATACACTGACACCAAGTAACAAAGACATCCACTTACACCAAGTACAAAGACATACACTGACACCAAGTAACAAATACATGCACTTACACCAAGTAACAAAGACATACACTTACACCAAGTAACACAGACATACACTGACACCAAGTAACAAAGACACACACTGAAACCAAGTAACACAGACATACACTGACACCAAGTAACAAAGACATCCACTTACGCCAAGTACAAAGACATACACTGACACCAAGTACCAAATACATGCACTTACACCAAGTAACAAAGACATACACTGATACCCAGTAACACGGACGCACACTTTCACCAAGTAACAAAGACAGACACTGATACCCAGTAACACAGACTCACACTTACACCAAGTATCAAAGGCATACACTGACACCAAGTAACAAAGACATACTCTGACACCAAGTAACAAAGACATACACTTACACCAAGTCACAAAGACATGCACTTACACCAAGTAAGAAAGACACACACCAACACCAAGTAACACAGACCGACACTGACACCAAGTAACAAAGACATGCACTGATACCCAGCAACACAGACACACTCTTACACCAAGTAACAAAGACAGACACTGATACCCAGTAGCACAGACACACACTTACACCAAGTATCAAAGACATACACTGATACCCAGTAACACAGACACACAGTTGCACCAAGTAGCAAAGACATACACTGACTCCAAGTAAAAAAGACATACACTTACACCAAGTAACAAAGACATAAACTGACACCAAGTAACAAAGACATACACTGATACCCAGTAACACAGGCACACACCTACACCAAGTAACCAGGACAGACACTGACACCCAGTAACACAGACACACACGTAAGCCAGCTCACAAAGACACACACTGACACCCAGTAACAAAGACAGAAACTGATACCCAGTAAAACAGACACACATTTACACTAAGTAACAAAGACAGACACTGATACCCAGTAACACAGACACACACTTACACCAAGTCACAAAGACATACACTGACACCCAGTAACAAAGACATCCACTAACACCAAGTACAAAGACATACACTGACACCAAGTAACAAAGACATGCACTTACACCAAGTAACAAAGACATACACTGATACCCAGTAACACAGACACACACTTTCACCAAGTAACAAAGACAGACACAGATACCCAGTAACACAGACACACACTTACACCAAGTATCTAAGACATACACTGACACCAAGTAACAAAGACATACACTTACACCAAGTAACAAAGACATACACTGACACCAAGTAACAAAAACATACACTTGCACCAAGTCACAAAGACATGCACTTACACCAAGTAAGCAAGACACACACTTACACCAAGTAACACAGACCTGCACTGACATCAAGTAACAAAGACATACACTGATACCCAGCAACACCGACACACTCTTACACAAAGTAACAAAGACAGACACTGATACCCAGTAACACAGACACACACTTACACCAAGTATCAAAGACATACACTGACACCAATTAACAAAGACATACACTTACACCAAGTAACAAAGACATACACTGACACCAAGTAACAAAGACATATACTTACACCAAGTCACAAAGACATACACTGACACCAAGTAACAAAGACATGCACTTACACCAAGTAACACAGACATACACTTACAACAAGTAACAAAGGCACACACTTACACCAAGTAACACGGACATACTCTGACATCAAGTAACAAAGACATACACTGATACCCAGTAACACAACACACACTTACACCAAGTAAACAGGACAGACACTGACACCCATTAACACAGACACACACGTAAGCCAGCTCACAAAGACACACACTGACACCCAGTAACAAAGACAGACACTGATACCCAGTAACGCAGACACACACTTACACCAAGTAACAAAGACAGACACTGATACCCAGTAACACAGACACACACTTACACCAAGTATCAAAGACATACACTGACACCAAGTAACAAAGACATACACTTACACCAAGTAACAAAGACATACACTGACACCAAGTAACAAAGACATACACTGATACCCAGTAACACAGGCACACACCTACACCAAGGAACAAAGACATACACTGATACCCAGTAACACAGACACACACTTACACCAAGTAACACAGACACACACTTACACCAAGTATCAAAGACATACACTGACACCAAGTAACAAAGACATACTCTGATACCAAGTAACAAAGACATACTCTTACACCAAGTCACAAAGACATGCACTTACACCAAGTAAGAAAGACACACACTTACACCAAGTAACACAGACCTACACTGACACCAAGTAACAAAGACATACACTGATACCCAGCAACACAGACACACTCTTACACCAAGTAACAAAGACAGACACTGAAACCAAGTAACACAGACACACACTTACACCAAGGATCAAAGACATACACTGATACCCAGTAACACAGACACACACTTACACCAAGTAGCAAAGACATACACTGACACCAAGTAACAAAGACATACACTTACACCAAGTAACAAAGACATAAACTGACACCAAGTAACAAAGACATACACTGATACCCAGTAACACAGGCACACACCTACACCAAGTAACCAGGACAGACACTGACACCCAGCAACACAGACACACACGTAAGCCAGCTCACAAAGACACACACTGACACCCAGTAACAAAGACAGACACTGATACCCAGTAACACAGACATACATTTACACTAAGTAACAAAGACAGACACTGATACCCAGTAACACAGACACACACTTACACCAAGTCACAAAGACATACACTGACACCCAGTAACAAAGACATCCACTTACACCAAATACAAAGACATACACTGACACCAAGTAACAAAGACATACACTTACACCAAGTAACAAAGACAAACACTGACACCAAGTAACAAAGACATACATTTGCACCAAGTGACAAAGACATGCACTTACACCAAGTAAGCAAGACACACACTTACACCAAGTAACACAGACCTGCACTGACATCAAGTAACAAAGACATACACTGATACCCAGCAACACCGACACACTCTTACACAAAGTAACAAAGACAGACACTGATACCCAGTAACACAGACACACACTTACACCAAGTATCAAAGACATACACTGACACCAATTAACAAAGACATACACTTACACCAAGTAACAAAGACATACACTGACACCAAGTAACAAAGACATACACTTACACCAAGTCACAAAGACATACACTGACACCAAGTAACAAAGACATGCACTTACACCAAGTAACACAGACATACACTTACACCCAGTAACAAAGACACACACTTACACCAAGTAACACGGACATACTCTGACATCAAATAACAAAGACATACACTGATACCCAGTAACACAACACACACTTACACCAAGTAACCAGGACAGACACTGACACCCATTAACACAGACACACACGTAAGCCAGCTCACAAAGACACACTCTGACACCCAGTAACAAAGACAGACACTGATACCCGGTAACACAGGCACACACTTACACCAAGTAACAAAGACAGACACTGATACCCAGTAACACAGACACACACTTACACCAAGTATCAAAGACATACACTGACACCAAGTAACAAAGACATACACTTACACCAAGTAACAAAGACATACACTGACACCAAGTAACAAAGACATACACTGATACCGAGTAACACAGGCACACACCTACACCAAGGAACAAAGACATACACTGATACCCAGTAACACAGACACACACTTACACCAAGTAACACAGAAACACACTTACACCAAGTATCAAAGACATACACTGACACCAAGTAACAAAGACATACTCTGACACCAAGTAACAAAGACATACACTTACACCAAGTCACAAAGACATGCACTTACACCAAGTAAGAAAGACACACACCAACACCAAGGAACACAGACCGACACTGACACCAAGTAACAAAGACATACACTGATACCCAGCAACACAGATACACTCTTACACCAAGTCACAAAGACATGCACTTACACGAAGTTAGAAAGACACACACTTACACCAAGTAACACAGACCGACACTGATACCAAGTAACAAAGACATACTCTTACACCAAGTCACAAAGACATGCACTTGCACCAAGTAAGAAAGACGCACACTTACACCAAGTAACACAGACCTGCACTGACACCAAGTAACAAAGACATACACTGATACCCAGCAACACAGACACACTCTTACACCAAGTAGCAAAGACAGACAATGATACCCAGTAACACAGACACACATTTACACCAAGTATCAAAGACATACACTGATACCCACTAACAGAGACACACACACACAGCAAGTAGCAAAGACATACACTGACACCAAGTAACAAAGACATACACTTACACCAAGTAACAAAGACATAAACTGACACCAAGTAACAAAGACATACTCTGATACCCAGTAACACAGGCACACACCTACTCCAAGTAACCAGGACAGACACTGACACCCAGTAACACAGACACACACGTAAGCCAGCTCACAAAGACACACACTGACACCCAGTAACAAAGACAGACACTGATACCAGTAACACAGACACACATTTATACTAAGTAACAAAGACAGACACTGATACCCAGTAACACAGACACACACTTACACCAAGTCACAAAGACATACACTGACACCCAGTAACAAAGACATCCACTTACACCAAGTACAAAGACATACACTGACACCAAGTAACAAAGACATGCACTTACACCAAGTAACAAAGACATACACTGATACCCAGTAACACAGACACACACTTTCACCAAGTAACAAAGACAGACACAGATACCCAGTAACACAGACACACACTTACACCAAGTACAAAGACATACACTGACACCAAGTAACAAAGACATACACTTACACCAAGTAACAAAGACATACACTGACACCAAGTAACAAAGACATACACTTGCACCAAGTCACAAAGACATGCACTTACACCAAGTAAGCAAGACACACACTTACACCAAGTAACACAGACCTGCACTGACATCAAGTAACAAAGACATACACTGATACCCAGCAACACCGACACACTCTTACACAAAGTAACAAAGACAGACACTGATACCCAGTAACACAGACACACACTTACACCAAGTATCAAAGACATACACTGACACCAATTAACAAAGACATACACTTACACCAAGTAACAAAGACATACACTGACACTAAGTAACAAAGACATATACTTACACCAAGTCACAAAGACATACACTGACACCAAGTAACAAAGACATGCACTTAAACCAAGTAACACAGACATACACTTACACCAAGTAACAAAGACACACACTTACACCAAGTAACACGGACATACTCTGACATCAAGTAACAAAGACATACACTGATACCCAGTAACACAACACACACTTACACCAAGTAACCAGGACAGACACTGACACCCATTAACACAGACACACACGTAAGCCAGCTCACAAAGTCACACACTGACACCCAGTAACAAAGACAGACACTGATACCCAGTAACACAGACACACACTTACACCAAGTAACAAAGACAGACACTGATACCCAGTAACACAGACACACACTTACACCAAGTATCAAAGACATACACTGACACCAAGTAACAAAGACATACACTTACACCAAGTAACAAAGACATACACTGACACCAAGTAACAAAGACATACACTGATACCCAGTAACACAGGCACACACCTTCACCAAGGAACAAAGACATACACTGATACCCAGTAACACAGAAACACACTTACACCAAGTAACACAGACACACACTTACACCAAGTATCAAAGACATACATTGACACCAAGTAACAAAGACATACACTGACACCAAGTAACAAAGACATACACTTACACCAAGTAACACAGACATACATTGACACCAAGTAACAAATACATACACTGACACCAAGTAACAAAGACATACACTTACACCAAGTAACAAAGACATACACTGACACCAAGTGTCAAAGACATACACTGATACCCAGTTACAAAGATACACACTTACACCAAGTAACAAAGACATACAATGATACCCAGTAACACAGGCACACACCTACACCAAGTAACAAAGACATAGACTGACACCCAGGAACACAGATACACACTTACACCAAGTAACACAGACAATCACTGACACCAAGTAACAAAGACACAAACTGACACCAAGTAACACAGACATACACTGACACCAAGTAACAAAGACATCCACTTACACCAAGTACAAAGACATACACTGACACCAAGTAACAAATACATGCACTTACTACAAGTAACAAAGACATACACTTACACCAAGTAATACAGACATACACTGACACCAAGTAACAAAGACACACACTCACACGAAGTAACACAGACATACACTGACACCAAGTAACAATGACATCCACTTACGCCAAGTACAAAGACATACACCGACACCAAGTAACAAAGACATACTCTTACACCAAGTCACAAAGACACACACTTACACCAAGTAACACAGTCCTACACTGACACCAAGTAACAAAGACATACACTGATACCCAGCAACACAGACACACTCTTACACCAAGTAACAAAGACAGACACTGATACCCAGTAACACAGACACACACTTACACCAAGTATGAAAGACATACACTGATACCCAGTAACACAGACACACACTTACACCAAGTAACAAAGACATACACTGACACCAAGTAACAATGACATACACTTACACCAAGTAACAAAGACATAAACTGACACCAAGTAACAAAGACATACACTGATACCCAGTAACACAGGCACACACCTACACCAAGTAACCAGGACAGACACTGACACCCAGTAACACAGACACACACGTAAGCAAGCTCACAAAGACACACACTGACACCCAGTAACAAAGACAGACATTGATACCCAGTAACACAGACACACACTTACACCAAGTAACACAGACAATCACTGACACCAAGTAACAAAGACACAAACTGACACCAAGTAACACAGACATACACTGACACCAAGTAACAAAGACATCCACTTACACCAAGTACAAAGACATACACTGACACCAAGTAACAAATACATGCACTTACTACAAGTAACAAAGACATACACTTACACCAAGTAATACAGACATACACTGACACCAAGTAACAAAGACACACACTCACACGAAGTAACACAGACATACACTGACACCAAGTAACAAAGACATCCACTTACACCAAGTACAAAGACATACACCGACACCAAGTAACAAATACATGCACTTACACCAAGTAACAAAGACATACACTGATACCCAGTAACACGGACGCACACTTTCACCAAGTAACAAAGACAGACACTGATACCCAGTAACACAGACTCACACTTACACCAAGTATCAAAGACATACACTGACACCAAGTAACAAAGACATACACTGACACCAAGTAACAAAGACATACACTTACACCAAGTCACAAAGACATGCACTTACACCAAGTAAGAAAGACACACACCAACACCAAGTAACACAGACCTACACTGACACCAAGTAACAAAGACATACACTGATACCCAGCAACACAGATACACTCTTACACCAAGTAACAAAGACAGACACTGATAACAAGTAACAAAGACATACTCTTACACCAAGTCACAAAGACACACACTTGCACCAAGTAACACAGTCCTACACTGACACCAAGTAACAAAGACATACACTGATACCCAGCAACACAGACACACTCTTACAAAAAGTAACAAAGACAGACACTGATACCCAGTAACACAGACACACACTTACACCAAGTATGAAAGACATACACTGATACCCAGTAACACAGACACACACTTACACCAAGTAACAAAGACATACACTGACACCAAGTAACAAAGACATACACTTACACCAAGTAACAAAGACATAAACTGACACCAAGTAACAAAGACATACACTGATACCCTGTAACACAGGCACACACCTACACCAAGTAACCAGGACAGACACTGACACCCAGTAACACAGACACACACGTAAGCCAGCTCACAAAGACACACACTGACACCCAGTAACAAAGACAGATACTGATACCCAGTAACACAGACACACACTTACACCAAGTAACAAAGACAGACACTGATACCCAGTAACACAGACACACACTTACACCAAGTCACAAAGACATACACTGACACCCAGTAACAAAGACATCCACTTACACCAAGTACAAAGACATACACTGACACCAAGTAACAAAGACATACACTTCCAACAAGTAACACAGACATACACTGATACCCAGTAACAAAGACACACACTTACACCAAGTAACAAAGACATACACTGACACCAAGTAACAAGGACATACACTTCCACCAAGTAACAAAGACATACACTGACACCAAGTAACAAAGACATACAATGATACCCAGTAACACAGGCACACACCTACACCAAGTAACAAAGACATATCCTGACACCCAGGAACACAGATACACACTTACACCAAGTAACACAGACATACACTGACACCAAGTAACAAAGACACACACTGACACCAAGTAACACAGACATACACTGACACCAAGTAACAAAGACATTCACTTACACCAAGTACAAAGACATACACTGACACCAAGTAACAAATACATGCACTTACACCAAGTTACAAAGACATACACTGATACCCAGTAACACAGACGCACACTTTCACCAAGTAACAAAGACAGACATTGATACCCAGTAACACAGACTCACACTTACACCAAGTATCAAAGACATACACTTACACAAAGTTACAAAGACATGCACTTACACCAAGTAAGAAAGACACACACCAACACCAAGTAACACAGACCTACACTGACACCAAGTAACAAAGACATACACTGATACCCAGAAACACAGATACACTCTTTCACCAAGTAACAAAGACAGACACTGATACCAAGTAAGAAAGACACACACTTACACCAAGTAACACAGACCTACACTGACATCAAGTAACAAAGACATACACTGATACCCAGCAACACAGACACACTCTGACACCAAGTAACAAAGACAGACACTGATACCCAGTAACACAGACACACACTTACACCAAGTATCAAAGACATACACTGATACCCAGTAACACAGACACACACTTACACCAAGTAACAAAGACATGCACTGACACCAAGTAACAAAGACATACACTTACACCAAGTAACAAAGACATACACTGACACCAAGTAACAAAGACATACACTGATACCCAGTAACACAGGCACACACCTACACCAAGTAACAAAGACATACACTGATACCCAGTAACACAGACACACACTTACACCAAGTAACGCAGACATACACTGACTCCAAGTAACAAAGACATATACTGACACCCAGGAACACAGATTCACACTGAAAGCCAGTAACACAGAGAAACACTGACACCAAGTAACAAAGACACACACTGACACCAAGTAACAAATACATCCAATTACACCAAGTGCAAAGACCTACACTGACACCAAGTAACAAAGGCATGCACTTACACCAAGTAACAAAGACATACACTGATACCCAGTAACACAGACACACACTTTTGCCAAGTAACAAAGACAGACACAGATACCCAGTAACACAGACACACACTTACACCAAGTATCAAAGACATGCACTGACACCAAGTAACAAAGACATACACTTACACCAAGTAACAAAGACATACACTGACACCAAGTAACAAAGACATACACTTGCACCAAGTCACAAAGACATGCACTTACACCAAGTAAGAAAGACACACACTTACACCAAGTAACACAGACCTACAATGACACCAATTAACAAAGACGTACACTTGCACCAAGTAACACAGACATACACTGACACCAAGTAACAAATACATACACTGACACCAAGTAACAAAGACACAAACTTACACCAAGTAACACAGACATACACTGACACCAAGTATCAAAGACATACACTGACACCAAGTAACAAATACATACACTGATACCCAGAAACACAGACACACACTTACACCCATTAAGACAGACACACACTGACACCCAGTAACACAGACATACACTGACACCAAGTAACACAGACATACACTGACACCAAGTAACAAATACATACACTGATACCAAGTCACAAAGACATACACTGACACCAAGTAACAAAGACATACACTTACACCAAGTCACAAAGACATGCACTTACACCAAGTTAAGTAAGACACACACTTACACCAAGTAACAGAGTCCTACACTGACACCAAGTAACAAAGACATACACTGATACCCTGCAACACAGACACACTCTTACACCAAGTAACAAAGACAGACACTGATACCCAGTAACACAGACACACACTTACACCAAGTATCAAAGACATACACTGACACCAAGTAACAAAGACATACTCTGATACCAACTCACAAAGACATACACTTACACCAAGTAACAAAGACATACACTGACACCAAGTAACAAAGACATACACTGATATCCAGTAACACAGACACACACTTACACCAAGTAACAAAGACATACACAGACACCAAGTAGCAAAGACATCCACTGACACCAAGTAACAAAGACATACACTGATACCAACTTTCAAAGGCATACACTTACACCAAGTAACAAAGACATACACTGACACCAAGTAACAAAGACATACACTGATATCCAGTAACACAGACACACACTTACACCAAGTAACAAAGACATACACTGACACCAAGTAACAAAGACATACACTTACACCAAGTAACAAAGACATACACTGACAAAAAGTAACAAAGACATACACTGATACCCAGAAACACAGGCACAAACCTACACCAAGTAACAAAGACATACACTGATACCGAGTAACACAGACACACACTTACACCAAGTAACACAGACATACACTGACACCAACTAACAAAGATATATACTGACACCCAGGAACACAGATACACACTGACACCCAGTAACACAGACATACACTGACACCAATTAACAAAGACATCCACATACACCAAGTACAAAGACATACACTGACACCAAGTAACAAAGACATGCACTTACACCAAGTAACAAAGACATACACTGATACCCTGTAACACAGACACACACTTTCACCAAGTAACAAAGACAGACACTGATGCCCAGTAACACAGACACACACTTACCCCAAGTATCAAAGACATACACTGACACCAAGTAACAAAGACATACACTTACATCAAGCAACAAAGGCATACACTGACACCAAGTAACAAAGACATACATGTACACCAAGTCACAAAGACATGCACTTACACCAAGTAAGAAAGACACATACTTACACCAAGTAACACAGACCTACACTGACACCAAGTAACAAAGACATACACTGATACCCAGCAAGACAGACACACTATTACACCAAGTAACAAAGACAGACACTGATACCCAGTAACACAGACTCACAATTACACCAAGTATCAAAGACATACACTGACACCAAGTAACAAAGACATACACTTACACCAAGTCACAAAGACATGCACTGACACCAAGTAACAAAGACATACACTTACACCAAGTAACACAGACATACACTTACAACAAGTAACAAAGACACACACTTACAACAAGTAACAAAGACACACACTTACACCAAGTAACAAAGACATACATTGAAAACCAGTAACACAGACACACACTTACACCAAGTAACAAAGACAGACACTGATTGCCAGTAACACAGACACACACTTACTCCAGCTCACAAAGACATACACTGACACCAAGTAACAATGACATACACTTACACCAAGTCACAAAGACATGCACTGACACCAAGTAACAAAGACATACACTTACACCAAGTAACACAGACATACACTTGCACCAAGTAACAAAGACACACACTTACACCAAGTAACAAAGACATACACTGACACCAATTAACAAAGACGTACACTTACACCAAGTAACACAGACATACACAGACACCAAGTAACAAATACATACACTGACACCAAGTAACAAAGACACAAACTTACACCAAGTAACACAGACATACACTGACACCAAGTAACAAATACATACACTGACACCAAGTATCAAAGACATACACTGACACCAAGTAACAAATACATACACTGATACCCAGTAACACAGATACACACTTACACCCAGTAAGACAGACACACACTGACACCCAGTAACACAGACATTCACTGACACCAAGTAACAAATACATACACTGATACCAAGTCACAAAGACATACACTGACACCAAGTAACAAAGACATACACTTACACCAAGTCACAAAGACATGCACTTGCACCAAGTTAAGAAAGACACACACTTACACCAAGTAACAGAGTCCTACACTGACACCAAGTAACAAAGACATACACTGATACCCTGCAACACAGACACACTCTTACACCAAGTAACAAAGACAGACACTGATACCCAGTAACACAGACACACACTTACACCAAGTATCAAAGACATACACTGACACCAAGTAACAAAGACATACACTGATACCAACTCACAAAGACATACACTTACACCAAGTAACAAAGACATACACTGACACCAAGTAACAAAGACATACACTGATATCCAGTAACACAGACACACACATACACCAAGTAACAAAGACACACACTGACACCAAGTAGCAAAGACATACACCGACAAAAAGTAACAAAGACATGCACTGATACCCAGTAACACAGGCACACACCTACACCAAGTAACAAAGACATACACTGATACCCAGTAACAAAGACACACACTTACACCAAGTAACACAGACATACACTGACACCAATTAACAAAGACATACACTTACACCAAGTACAAAGACATACACTGACACCAAGTAACAAAGACATACTCTGATACCCAGTAACACAGACACACACTTACACCAAGTAACAAAGACAGACACTGATGCCCAGTAACACAGACACACACTTACCCCAAGTATCAAAGACATACACTGACACCAAGTAACAAAGACATACACTTACATCAAGCAACAAAGGCATACACTGACACGAAGTAACAAAGACATACACGTACAGCAAGTCACAAAGACATGCACTTACAACAAGTAAGAAAGACACACACTTACACCAAGTAAGACAGACACACACTTACACCAAGTAACAAAGACAGACACTGATACCCAGTAACACAGACACACAATTACACCAAGTATCAAAGACATACACTGACACCAAGTAACAAAGACATGCACTTACACCAAGTCACAAAGACATGCACTTACACCAAGTAACAAAGACATACACTTACACCAAGTAACACAGACATACACTTACACCAAGTATCAAAGACACACACTTACACCAAGTAACACAGACATACACTGACACCAAGTAACAAAGACATACATTGAAAACCAGTAACACAGACTCACACTTTCACCCAGTAACTAAGACAGACACTGATACCCAGTAACACAGACACACACTTACACAAAGTCACAAAGACATGCACTGACGCCCAGTAACAATGACATACACTTACACCAAGTAACAAAGACACACACTTACACCAAGTAACAAAGACATACACTGACACCAATTAACAAAGTCGTACTCTGTACCCAGTAACACAGACACACACTTTCACCAAGTAACAAAGACAGACACTGATGCCCAGTAACACAGACACACACTTACCCCAAGTATCAAAGACATACAGTGACACCAAGTAACAAAGAAATACACTTACATCAAGCAACAAAGGCATACACTGACACCAAGTAACAAAGACATACACGTACACCAAGTCACAAAGACATGCACTTACACCAAGTAAGAAAGACACACACTTACACCAAGTAACACAGACCTACACTGACACCAAGTAACAAAGACATACACTGATACCCAGTAACACAGACACACACTGAAACCAAGTAACACAGACATACACTGACACCAAGTAACAAATACATACACTGATACCAAGTCACAAAGACATACAGTGACACCAAGTAACAAAGACATACACTTACACCAAGTCAGAAAGACATGCACTTACACCAAGTTACGAAAGACACACACTTGCACCAAGTAACAGAGTCCTACACTGACACCAAGTAACAAAGACATACACTGATACCCAGTAACACAGACACACACTTACACCAAGTATCAAAGACATACACTGACACCAAGTAACAAAGACATACACTGATACCAACTCACAAAAACATACACTTACACCAAGTAACAAAGACATAAACTGACATTAAGTAACAAAGACATACACTGATATCCAGTAACACAGACACACACTTACACCAAGTAACAAAGACATACACTGACACCAAGTAGCAAAGACATACATTGACACCAAGTAACAAAGACATACACTGATACCAACTCACAAATACATACACTTACACCAAGTAACAAAGACATACACTGACACCAAGTAACAAAGACATACACTGATATCCAGTAACACAGACACACACTTACACCAAGTAACAAAGACATGCACTGACACCAAGTAACAAAGACATACACTTACACCAAGTAGCAAAGACATACACTGACAAAAAGTAACTAAGACATACACTGATACCCAGTAACACAGGCACACACCTACACCAAGTAACAAAGACTTACACTGATACCCAGTAACACAGACACACACTTACACCAAGTAACACAGACATACACTGACACCAACTAACAAAGATATATACTGACACCCAGGAACACAGATACACACTGACACCCAGTAACACAGACATACACTGACACCAATTAACAAAGACATCCACTTACACCAAGTACAAAGACATACACTGACACCAAGTAACAAAGACATGCACTTACACCAAGTAACAAAGACATAAACTGATACCCAGTAACACAGACACACACTTACCCCAATATCAAAGACATACACTGACACCAAGTAACAAAGACATACACTTACATCAAGCAACAAAGGCATACACTGACACCAAGTAACAAAGACATACACGTACACCAAGTCACAAAGACATACACTGATACCCAGCAGGACAGACACACTCTTACACCAAGTAACAAAGACAGACACTGATACCCAGTAACACAGACACACAATTACACCAAGTATCAAAGACATACACTGACACCAAGTAACAAAGACATACACTGACACCAAGTAACAAAGACATACACTTACACCAAGTCACAAAGACATGCACTTACACCAAGTTAAGAAAGACACACACTTGCACCAAGTAACAGAGTCCGACACTGACACCAAGTAACAAAGACATACACTGATACCCAGTAACACAGACACACACTTACACCAAGTATCAAAGACATACACTGACACCAAGTATCAAAGACATACACTGACACCAAGTAACAAAGACATACACTGATACCCAGTAACACAGACACACACTTACACCATGTAACAAAGACATACACTGACGCCAAGTAACAAAGACATTACCTGATATCCAGTAACACAGACACACACTTACACCAAGTAACAAAGACATACACTGACACCAAGTAGCAAAGACATACATTGACACCAAGTAACAAAGACATACACTGATACCAACTCACAAAGACATACACTTACACCAAGTAACAAAGACATACACTGACACCAAGTAACAAAGACGTACACTGATATCCAGTAACACAGACACACACTTACACCAAGTAACAAAGACATACAATGATACCCAGTAACACAGACACACACTTTCACCAAGTAACAAAGACAGACTCTGATGCCCAGTAACACAGACACACACTTACCTCAATATCAAAGACATACACTGACACCAAGTAACAAAGACATACACTGATACCCAGTAACACAGACACACACTTACACCATGTAACAAAGACATACACTGACGCCAAGTAACAAAGACATTACCTGATATCCAGTAACACAGACACACACTTACACCAAGTAACAAAGACATACACTGACACCAAGTAGCAAAGACATACATTGACACCAAGTAACAAAGACATACACTGATACCAACTCACAAAGACATACACTTACACCAAGTAACAAAGACATACACTGACACCAAGTAACAAAGTCGTACACTGATATCCAGTAACACAGACACACACTTACACCAAGTAACAAAGACATACAATGATACCCAGTAACACAGACACACACTTTCACCAAGTAACAAAGACAGACTCTGATGCCCAGTAACACAGACACACACTTACCTCAATATCAAAGACATACACTGACACCAAGTAACAAAGACATACACTGACACCAATTAACAAAGTCGTACTCTGTACCCAGTAACACAGACACACACTTTCACCAAGTAACAAAGACAGACACTGATGCCCAGTAACACAGACACACACTTACCCCAAGTATCAAAGACATACAGTGACACCAAGTAACAAAGAAATACACTTACATCAAGCAACAAAGGCATACACTGACACCAAGTAACAAAGACATACACGTACACCAAGTCACAAAGACATGCACTTACACCAAGTAAGAAAGACACACACTTACACCAAGTAACACAGACCTACACTGACACCAAGTAACAAAGACATACACTGATACCCAGTAACACAGACACACACTGAAACTAAGTAACACAGACATACACTGACACCAAGTAACAAATACATACACTGATACCAAGTCACAAAGACATACAGTGACACCAAGTAACAAAGACATACACTTACACCAAGTCAGAAAGACATGCACTTACACCAAGTTACGAAAGACACACACTTGCACCAAGTAACAGAGTCCTACACTGACACCAAGTAACAAAGACATACACTGATACCCAGTAACACAGACACACACTTACACCAAGTATCAAAGACATACACTGACACCAAGTAACAAAGACATACACTGATACCAACTCACAAAAACATACACTTACACCAAGTAACAAAGACATAAACTGACATTAAGTAACAAAGACATACACTGATATCCAGTAACACAGACACACACTTACACCAAGTAACAAAGACATACACTGACACCAAGTAGCAAAGACATACATTGACACCAAGTAACAAAGACATACACTGATACCAACTCACAAATACATACACTTACACCAAGTAACAAAGACATACACTGACACCAAGTAACAAAGACATACACTGATATCCAGTAACACAGACACACACTTACACCAAGTAACAAAGACATGCACTGACACCAAGTAACAAAGACTTACACTTACACCAAGTAGCAAAGACATACACTGACAAAAAGTAACTAAGACATACACTGATACCCAGTAACACAGGCACACACCTACACTAAGTAACAAAGACTTACACTGATACCCAGTAACACAGACACACACTTACACAAAGTAACACAGACATACACTGACACCAACTAACAAAGATATATACTGACACCCAGGAACACAGATACACACTGACACCCAGTAACACAGACATACACTGACACCAATTAACAAAGACATCCACTTACACCAAGTACAAAGACATACACTGACACCAAGTAACAAAGACATGCACTTACACCAAGTAACAAAGACATAAACTGATACCCAGTAACACAGACACACACTTACCCCAATATCAAAGACATACACTGACACCAAGTAACAAAGACATACACTTACATCAAGCAACAAAGGCATACACTGACACCAAGTAACAAAGACATACACGTACACCAAGTCACAAAGACATACACTGATACCCAGCAGGACAGACACACTCTTACACCAAGTAACAAAGACAGACACTGATACCCAGTAACACAGACACACAATTACACCAAGTATCAAAGACATACACTGACACCAAGTAACAAAGACATACACTGACACCAAGTAACAAAGACATACACTTACACCAAGTCACAAAGACATGCACTTACACCAAGTTAAGAAAGACACACACTTGCACCAAGTAACAGAGTCCGACACTGACACCAAGTAACAAAGACATACACTGATACCCAGTAACACAGACACACACTTACACCAAGTATCAAAGACATACACTGACACCAAGTATCAAAGACATACACTGACACCAAGTAACAAAGACATACACTGATACCCAGTAACACAGACACACACTTACACCATGTAACAAAGACATACACTGACGCCAAGTAACAAAGACATTACCTGATATCCAGTAACACAGACACACACTTACACCAAGTAACAAAGACATACACTGACACCAAGTAGCAAAGACATACATTGACACCAAGTAACAAAGACGTACACTGATATCCAGTAACACAGACACACACTTACACCAAGTAACAAAGACATACAATGATACCCAGTAACACAGACACACACTTTCACCAAGTAACAAAGACAGACTCTGATGCCCAGTAACACAGACACACACTTACCTCAATATCAAAGACATACACTGACACCAAGTAACAAAGACATACACTTACATCAAGCAACAAAGGCATACACTGACACCAAGTAACAAAGACATACACGTACACCAAGTCACAAAGACATACACTGATACCCAGCAAGACAGACACACTCTTACACCAAGTAACAAAGACAGACACTGATACCCAGTAACACAGACACACAATTACACCAAGTATCAAAGACATACACTGACACCAAGTAAGAAAGACACACACTTACACCAAGTAACACAGACCTACACTGACACCAAGTCACAAAGACATACACTGATACCCAGCAAGACAGACACACTCTTACACCAAGTAACAAAGACAGACACTGATACCCAGTAACACAGACACACAATTACACCAAGTATCAAAGACATACACTGACACCTAGTAACAAAGACATACACTTACACCAAGTCACAAAGACATGCACTGACATAAGTAACAAACTTATACACTGACACCAAGTAACACAGACATACACTTACACCAAGTAACAAAGACACACACTTACACCAAGTAACAAAGACACACACTTACACCAAGTAACACAGACATACACTGACACCAAGTAACAAAGACATACATTGAAAACCAGTAACACAGACACACACTTACACCATGTAACAAAGACAGACACTGATTGCCAGTAACACAGACACACACTTACACCAGCTCACAAAGACTCACACTTTCACCCAGTAACTAAGACAGAAACTGATACCCAGTAACACAGACACACACTTACACAAAGTCACAAAGACATGCACTGACACCCAGTAACAAAGACATACACTTACACCAAGTAACAAAGACACACACTTACACCAAGTAACAAAGACATACACTGACACCAAGTAACAAATACATACACTGACACCAAGTCACAAAGACACAAACTTACACCAAGTAACACAGACATACACTGACACCAAGTATCAAAGACATACACTGACACCAAGTAACAAATACATACACTGATACCCAGTAACAAAGATACACACTTACACCCAATAAGACAGACACACACTGACACCCAGTAACACAGACGCACACTGACACCAAGTAACACAGACATACACTGACACCAAGTAACACAGACATTCACTGACACCAAGTAACAAATACATACACTGATACCAAGTCACAAAGACATACACTGACACCAAGTAACAAAGACATACACTTACACCAAGTCACAAAGACATGCACTTGCACCAAGTTAAGAAAGACACACACTTACACCAAGTAACAGAGTCCGACACTGACACCAAGTAACAAAGACATACACTGATACCCTGCAACACAGACACACTCTTACACCAAGTAACAAAGACAGACTCTGATACCCAGTAACACAGACACACACTTACACCAAGTATCAAAGACATACACTGACAGCAAGTAACAAAGACATGCACTGATACCAACTCACAAAGACATACACTTACACCAAGTAACAAAGACATACACTGACACCAAGTAACAAAGACATACACTGATATCCAGTAACACAGACACACACTTACAGCAAGTAACAAAGACATACACTGACACCAAGTAGCAAAGACATACACCGACAAAAAATAACCAAGACATGCACTGATACCCAGTAACACAGGCACGCACCTACACCAAGTAACAAAGACATACACTGATACCCAGTAACAAAGACACACACTTACACCAAGTAACACAGACATACACTGACACCAACTAACAAAGATATATACTGACACCCAGGAACACAGATACACACTGACACCCAGTAACAAAGAGAAACACTGACACCAAGTAACAAAGACACACACTGAAACCAAGTAACACAGACATACACTGACACCAAGTAACAAAAACATGCACTTACACCAAGTAACAAAGACATACACTGATACCAAGTAACACAGAAACACACTTTCACCAAGTAACAAAGACAGACACTGATGCCCAGTAACACAGACATACACTTACCCCAAGTATCAAAGACGTACACTGACACCAAGTAACAAAGACATACACTTACACCAAGTCACAAAGACATGCACTGACACCAAGGAACAAAGACATACACTTACACCAAGTAACACAGACATACACTTACACCAAGTAACAAAGACACAGACTTACACCAAGTAACACAGACATACACTGACACCAAGTAACAAAGACATACAATGAAAACCAGTAACACAGACACACACTTCCACCAAGTAACAAAGACAGAAACTGATTGCCAGTAACACAGACACACACTTACACCAAGTAACACAGACATACACTGACACCAAGTAACAAAGACAGACACTGATACACAGGAACACAGACACACACTTACACCAAGTAACACAGACACACACTTACACCAAGTAACAAAGACAGACACTTACACCAAGTAACACAGACACACACTGACACCAAGTAACAAAGACATACAATTACACCAAGTAACAAAGACACACACTTACACCAAGTAACACAGATATACACTGGCAACAAGTCACAAAGACAGACACTGACACCCAGTAACACAGACACAAACTTACACCAAGTAACAAAGACATACACCGACACCCAGTAACACAGACAAACACACACTGACACCCAGTAACAGAGAGAAACACTAATAAACAGTAACAAAGACATACACTGACACCAAGTAACACAGACACACACGGACACCCAGTAACAAAGACATACACTGACACTAAGTCACAAAGACACACACTGACACCCAGTAACAAAGACTTACACTGACACCAAGTCACAAAGACATACACTGATACCCATTAACACAGACACACACTTACACCAGGTAACACAGACATACACTGACACCAAGTAACAAATACATACACCGATACCCAGTAACACAGACACACTCTTACACCAAGTAACAAAGCAAGACACTGATACCCAGTAACACAGACACACACTTACACCAAGTAACAAAGACATACACAGACACCCAGTCACAAAGACATACACTGACACCAAGTAACAAAGACATACACTGATACCCATTAACACAGACACACACTTATACCAAGTAACAAAGACACACACTGACACCCAGTAACACAGACACACACTTACACCAAGTAACACAGACAGACACTGATACCAAGTAACAAAGACATACACTGATACCCAGTAACACAGACACACTCTTACACCAAGTAACAAAGAAAGACACTGATACCCAGTAACACAGACACACACTTACACCAAGTAACAAAGACATACACTGACACAAAGTAACAAAGACATACACTGACAACCAGTAACACAGACACACACGGACACCAAGTAACGAAGACACACACTTACACCAAGTAACACAGACACACACTGACACCCAGTAACACAGACACACACTTACACCAAGTAACTCAGACATACACTGACACCAAGTAACAAAGACAAACACTGATACCCAGTAACACAGACACACACTTAGATCAAGTAACACAGACATAGACTGACACCAAGTAACAAAGACATACACTGATAACCAGGAACACAGACACACACTTACACCAAGTAACACAGACACACACTTACACCAAGTAACAAAGACATACACTTACACCAAGTAACACAGACATACACTGACACCAAGTAACAAAGACATACAATTACACCAAGTCACAAAGACATTCACTGATAACCAGTAAAAGAGACACAAACTTAATCTAAGTAACACAGACATACACTGACACCAAGTAACAAAGACATACACTGATACCCAGTAACACAGACACACACTTACACCAAGTAACAAAGACAGACACTGATACCCTGTAACACAGACACACACTTACACCAAGTAACAAAGACACACACTGACTCCCAGTAACACAGACACACATTTACACCAAGTAACACAGACATACACTGACACCCAGTAACGCTGACACACATGGACACCAAGTAACAAAGACACACACTTACACCAGGTAGCACAGACACACACTGACACCCAGTAACACAGACACACATTTACACCAAGTAACACAGACATACACTGACACCAAGTAACAAAGACATACATTGATACCCAGTAACAAAGACACACACTTACACCAAGTAACACAGGCATGCACTGATACCCAGGAATACAGACACCCTCTTACACCAAGTAGCAAAGACATACACTTACACCAAGTAACACAGACATACACTGACACCAAGTAACAAAGACATACAATTACACCAAGTAACAAAGACACACACTTACACCAAGTAACACAGTTATACACTGGCACCAAGTAACAAAGACATGCAATGACACCCAGTAACACAGACACACACGGACACCAAGTAACCAAGACACACACTTACACCAAGTAACACAGACACACACTGACACCCAGTAACACAGACACACACTTACACCAAGTAACACAGACATACACTGACACCAAGTCACAAAGACATACACTGATACCCAGTAACACAGACACACACTTACACCAAGTAACACAGACATACACTGACACCAAGTCACAAAGACATACACTGATACCCAGTAACACAGACACACACTTACACCAAGTAACACAGACATACACTGACACCAAGTAACAAAGACATACACTGATACCCAGTATCACAGACACACACTTACACCAAGTAACAAAGACATACAGTGACACCAAGTCACAAAGACACACACTGACACCCAGTAACAAAGTCATACACTGACACCATTCACAAATACATACACTGATACCCAGGAACACAGACACACACTGACAACCAGTAACAAAGACATACACTGATACCAAGTCACCAAGACATACACTGATACCCAGTAACACAGACACACACTGACACCCAGTAACACAGACACACACTGACACCAAGTAACAAAGACACGCACTGACACCAAGTAACAAAGACATAAACTTACACCAAGTAACAAAGACACACACTTAAACCAAGTAACAAAGACATACACTGACACCAAGTCACAAAGACATACACTGACACCAAGTAACAAAGACATACACTTACACCAAGTAACAAAGACAGACAATTACACCAAGTAACAAAGATATACACTTACACCAAGTATTTTGACATACACTGACACCAAGTAACAAAGACATACACTGATACCCAATAACACAGACACACACTTACACCAAGTAACACAGACATACACTGACACCAAGTCACAAAGACATACACTGATACCCAGGAATACAGACACACACTTACACCAAGTAACACAGACACACACTTACACCAAGTAACAAAGACATACACTTACACCAGGTAACACAGACATACACTGACACCAAGTAACAAAGACATACAATTACACCAAGTAACACAGACACACACTGACACCCAGTAACACAGACACACACTGACACCCAGTAACACAGACATACACTGACACCATGTAACAAAGACATACACTGATACCCAGTTACACAGACACACACTTACACCAAGTAACACAGAAATGCACTGACACCAAGTAACTAAGACATACAATGATACCCAGGAACACAGACACACACTTACACCAAGTAACACAGACACACATTTACACCAAGTAACAAAGACATACTCTTACACCAAGTAACACAGACATACACTGACACCAAGTAACGACGACATACAATTACACCAAGTAACAAAGACTCACACTTACACCAAGGAACAAAGGCAGACACTGATACCCAGTAAAAGAGACACAAACTTACACCAAGTAACAAAGACATACACTGATACCCAGTAACACAAACAAACACACACTGACACGCAGTAACACAGAGAAACACTAATAAACAGTAACAAAGACATGCACAGACACCAAGTAACACAGACACACACTGACACCCAGTAACAAAGAAATACACTGACACCAAGTCTCAAAGACATACACTGATACCAAGTCACAAAGACATACACTGATACCCAGTAACACAGACACACACTGACACCAAGTAACAAAGATATACACTGACACCAAGTAAAAAAGACATACACATGCACCAAGTAACAAAGACAGACAATTACACCAAGTAACAAAGACATACAGTTACACCAAGTATTTTGACATACACTGACACCAAGTAACAAAGACATACACCGACACCAAGTCACAAAGACATACACTGATAAGCAGTAACACAGACAGACACTTACTCCAAGTAACACAGACACACACTTACAACAAGTAACAAAGACATACACTGACACCCAGTAACAAAGACATACACTGACACCAAGTAACAAAGACATACACTGATACCCAGTAACACAGACACACACTTACAACAAGTAACAAAGAAACACTGATACCCAGTAACATAGACACACACATACACCAAGTAACATAGACACACACTGACACCCAGTAACAAAGACATTCACTGACACCAAGTCACAAAGACATACACTGATACCCTGTAACACAGACACACACTTACACCAAGTAACACAGACATACACTGACACCAAGTAACAAAGACATACACTGATACCCAGTAACACAGACACTCTCTTACACCAAGTAACAAAGAAAGACACTGATACCCAGTAACACAGACACACACTTACACCAAGTAACAAAGACATACACTGACACCCAGTAACAAAGACATACACTGACAACCAGTAACACAGACACACATGGACACCAAGTAACGAAGACACACACTTACACCAAGTAACACAGACACACACTGACACCCAGTAACACAGGCACACACTTACACCAAGTGACACAGACATACACTGACACCAAGTAACAAAGACAAACACTGATAACCAGTGACACAGACACACACTTACATCAAGTAACACAGACATACACTGACACAAAGTAACAAAGACATACACTGATAACCAGGAACACAGACACACACTTACACCAAGTAACACAGACACACACTTACACCAAGTAACAAAGACATACACTTACACCAAGTAACACAGACAAACACTGACACCAAGTAGCAAAGACATACCATTACACAAAGTCAGAAAGACATACACTGATACCCAGGAACACAGACACACACTTACACCAAGTAACAAAGACAGACCCTGATACCCTGTAACACAGACACACGCTTACACCAAGTAACAAAGACATACACTGACACCCAGTAACAAAGACATACACTGACACCCAGTAACGCAGACACACATGGACACCAAGTAACAAAGACACACACTAACACCAAGTAACAAAGACACACACTGACACCCAGTAACACAGACACACATTTACACCAAGTAACACAGACATACACTGACACCAAGTAACACAGACATACACTGATACCCAGGAATACAGACACACACTTACACCAAGTAACAAAGACATACAATTACACCAAGTAACAAAGACACACACTTACACCAAGTAACACAGTTATACACTGGCACCAAGTAACAAAGCCATGCACTGACACCCAGTAACACAGACACACACGGACACCAAGTAACCAAGACACACAATTACACAAAGTAACACAGACACACACTGACACCCAGTAACACAGACACACACTTACACCAAGTAACACAGACATACACTGACACCAAGTGACAAAGATATACACTGATACCCAGTAACACAGACACACACTTACACCAAGTAACACAGACATACACTGACACCAAGTAACAAAGACATACACTGATACCCAGTATCACAGACACACACTTACACCAAGTAACAAAGACATACAGTGACACCAAGTCACAAAGACACACACTGACACCCAGTAACAAAGACATACACTGACACCAAGTCACCAAGACATACACTGATACCCAGTAACACAGAGACACACTGACACCCAGTAACAAAGGCATACACTGATAACAAGTCACAAAGACATACACTGATACCCAGTAGCACAGACACACACTGGCAACAAGTAACAAAGACATGCACTGACACCCAGTAACACAGACACACACGGACACCAAGTAACAACGACACGCACTTACACCAAGTAACACAGACACACACTGACACCCAGTAACACAGACACTCACTTACACCAAGTAAGACATACATACACTGACACCAAGTAACAAAGACATACACTGATACCCAGTAACACAGACACACACTTACACCAAGTAACACAGACATGCACTGACACCAAGTAACAAAGACACACAATGATAACCATGAACACAGACACACAGTTACACCAAGTAACACAGACACACACTTACACCAAGTAACAAAGACATACACTTACACCAAGTAACACAGACATAGACTGACACCAAGTAACGAAGACATACAATTACACCAAGTAACAAAGACTCACACTTACACCAAGTAACAAAGACAGACACTGATACCCAGTAACGCAGACACAAACTTACACCAAGTAACAAAGACATACACTGACACCCAGTAACACAAACAAACACACACTGACACGCAGTAACACAGAGAAACACTAATAATCAGTAACAAAGACATACACTGACACCAAGTCACAAAGACGTACACTGATACCAAGTCACAAAGACATACACTGTTACCCAGTAACACAGACACTCACTGACACCAAGTAACAAAGACAGACAAGTACACCAAGTAACAAAGACATACACTTACACCAAGTATTTTGACATACACTGACACCAAGTAACAAAGACATACACTGATACCCAGTAACACAGACACGCACTTACACCAAGTAACAAAGACTTACACTGACACCCAGTAACAAAGACATACACTGACACCCAGTAACGCAGACACACATGGACACCAAGTAACAAAGACACACACTTACACCAAGTAACACAGACACAGACTGACACCCAGTAACACAGACACACATTTACACCAAGTAACGCAGACATACACTGACACCAAGTAACAAAGACATACACTGATACCCAGTAACACAGACTCACACTTACACCAAGTAACACAGACATACACTGATACCCAGGAATACAGACACACACTTACACCAAGTAACAAAGACATACAATTACACCAAGTAACAAAGACACACACTGACACCAAGTGACACAGTTATACACTGGCACCAAGTAACAAAGACATAGACTGACACCAAGTAACGAAGACATACAATTACACCAAGTAACACAGTTATACACTGGCACCAAGTAACAAAGACATAGACTGACACCCAGTAACACAGACACACACGGACACCAAGTAACCAAGACACACACTTACACCAAGTAACACAGACACACACTGACACCCAGTAACACAGACACACACTTACACCAAGTAACACAGACATACATTGACACCAAGTAACAAAGACACACACTTACACCAAGTAACACAGACACACACTGACACCCAGTAACACAGACACACATTTACACCAAGTAACGCAGACATACACTGACACCAAGTAACAAAGACATACACTGATACCCAGTAACACAGACACACACTTACACCAAGTAACACAGACATACACTGATACCCAGGAATACAGACACACACTTACACCAAGTAACAAAGACATACAATTACACCAAGTAACAAAGACACACACTGACACCAAGTAACACAGTTATACACTGGCACTAAGTAACAAAGACATAGACTGACACCAAGTAACGAAGACATACAATAACACCAAGTAACACAGTTATACACTGGCACCAAGTAACAAAGACATAGACTGACACCCAGTAACACAGACACACACGGACACCAAGTAACCAAGACACACACTTACACCAAGTAACGCAGACACACACTGACACCCAGTAACACAGACACACACTTACACCAAGTAACACAGACATACACTGACACCAAGTAACAAAGACATACACTGATACCCAGTAACACTGACACACACTTACACCAAGTAACACAGACATACACTGAAACCAAGTGACAAAGATATACACTGATACCCAGTAACACAGACACACACTTACACCAAGTAACACAGACATACACTGACACCAAGTAACAAAGACATACACTGATACCCAGTGTCACAGACACACACTTACACCAAGTAACAAAGACATACAGTGACACCAAGTCTCAAAGACACACACTGACACCCAGTAACAAAGACATACACTGACACCAAGACACAAAGACATACACTGATACCCAGGAACACAGACACACACTGACAACCAGTAACAAAGACATACACTGATACCAAGTCACAAAGACATACACTGATACCCAGTAACACAGAAACACACTGACACCCAGTAACAAAGACATACACTGATACCAAGTCACCAAGACATACACTGATACCCAGTAACACAGACACACACTGACACCGAGTAACAAAGGCATACACTGATAACAAGTCACAAAGACATACACTGATACCCAGTAACACAGACACACACAGACACCAAGAAACAAAGACACGCACTGACACCAAGTAACAACGACATACACTTACACCAAGTAACAAAGACACACACTTACACCAAGTAATACAGACATACACTGACACCAAGTAACAAAGACATGCACTGACACCAAGTAACAAAGACATACACTTGCACCTGGTAACAAAGACAGACAATTACACCAAGTAACAAAGACATACACTTACAACAAGTATTTTGACATACACTGACACCAAGTAACAAAGACATACACTGATACCCAGTAACACAGACACACAATTACACCAAGTAACACAGACATACACTGACACCAAGTAACAAAGACATACACTGATACCCAGGCATACAGACACACACTTACACCAAGTAACACAGACACACACTTACACCAGGTAACAAAGACATACACTTACACCAAGTAACACAGACATACACTGACACCAAGTAACAAAGACATACAATTACACCAAGTAACAAAGACACACACTTAAACCAAGTAACACAGATATACACTGGCAACAAGAAACAAAGACATGCACTGACACCCAGTAACACAGACACACACGGACACCAAGTAACAAAGACACACACTTACACCAAGTAACACAGACACACACTGACACCCAGTAACACAGACACACACTTACACCAAGTAAGACAGACATACACTGACACCAAGTAACAAAGACATACCCGGATACCCAGTAACAAAGACAGACACTTACACCAAGTACCACAGGCATGCACTGACACCAAGTAACAAAGACATACAATGATACCCAGGAACACAGACACACACTTACACCAAGTAACAAAGACATACACTTACACCAAGTAACACAGACATAGACTGACACCAAGTAACGAAGACATACAATTACACCAAGTAACAAAGACTCACACTTACACCAAGTCACAAAGGCAGACACTGATACCCAGTAACACAGACACACACTTACACCAAGTAACAAAGACATACACTGACAGACAGTAACACAAACAAACACACACTGACACGCAGTAACACAGAGAAACACTAATAATCAGTAACAAAGACATACACTGATAGCCAGTCACACAGACACTCTCTTACACCAAGTAACAAAGAAAGACACTGATACCCAGTAACACAGACACACACTTACACCAAGTAACACAGACATACACTGACACCCAGTAACAAAGACATACACTGACAACCAGTAACACAGACACACATGGACACCAAGTAACAAAGACACACACTTACACCAAGTAACACAGACACACACTGACACCCAGTAACAAAGACATACACTGATACCCAGTAACACAGACACACACTTACACCAAGTAACACAGACACACACTTACACCAGGTAACAAAGACATACACTTACACCAAGTAACACAGACATACACTGACACCTAGTAACAAAGACATACAATTACACCAAGTAACAAAGACACACACTTAAACCAAGTAACACAGATATACACTGGCAACAAGTAACAAAGACATGCACTGACACGCAGTAACACAGACACACACGGACACCAAGTAACAAAGACACACACTTACACCAAGTAACACAGACACACACTGACACCCAGTAACACAGACACACACTTACACCAAGTAAGACAGACATACACTGACACCAAGTAACAAAGACATACCCGGATACCCAGTAACACAGACACACACTTACACCAAGTAACACAGACATGCACTGACACCAAGTAACAAAGACATACAATGATACCCAGGAACACAGACACACACTTCCACCAAGTAACAAAGACATACACTTACACCAAGTAACACAGACATAGACTGACACGAAGTAACGAAGACATACAATTACACCAAGTAACAAAGACTCACACTTACACCAAGTAACAAAGACAGACACTGATACCCAGTAACACAGACACAAACTTACACCAAGTAACAAAGACATACACTGACAGACAGTAACACAAACAAACACACACTGACACGCAGTAACACAGAGAAACTTTAATAATCAGTAACAAAGACATACACTGACACGACGTAACACAGACACACACTGACACACAGTAACAAAGACATACACTGACACCAATTCACAAAGACGTACACTGATACCAAGTCACAAAGACATACACTGATACCCAGTAACACAGACACACACTGACACAAAGTAACAATCACTGACAATTACACGAAGTAACAAAGACATACACTTACACCAAGTATTTTGACATACACTGACACCAAGTAACAAAGACATACACTGACACCAAGTCACAAAGACACACACTGCACCCAGTAACAAAGACATACACTGACATCAAGTCACAAAGACATACACTGATAAGCAGTAACACAGACAGACTCTTACTCCAAGTAACACAGACACACACTTACAACAAGTAACAAAGACATACACTGACACCCAGTAACAAAGACATACACTGACACCAAGTAACAAAGACATACACTGATACCCAGTAACACAGACACACACTTACACCAAGTAACAAAGACATATACTGACACTATGTCACATAGACACACACTGACACCCAGTAACAAAGACATACACTGATACCCAGTAACACAGACACACACTTCCACCAAGTAACACAGACATACACTGACACCAAGTAACAAAGACATACACTGATAGCCAGTAACACAGACACTCTCTTACACCAAGTAACAAAGAAAGACACTGATACCCAGTAACACAGACACACACTTACACCAAGTAACACAGACATACACTGACACCCAGTAACAAAGACATACACTGACAACCAGTAACACAGACACACATGGACACCAAGTAACAAAGACACACACTTACACCAAGTAACACAGACACACACTGACACCCAGTAACAAAGACATACACTGATACCCAGTAACACAGACACACACTTACACCAAGTAACAAAGACATACACTTACACCAAGTAACAAATACATACACTTACACCAAGTAACACAGACATACACTGACACCAAGTAACAAAGACATACAATTACACCATGTCACAAAGACATACACTGACAACCAGTAACACAGACACATGCTTACTCCAAGTAACACAGACATACACTGACACCAAGTAACAAAGAAATACACTGATACCCAGTAACACAGACACACACTTACACCAAGTAACAAAGACAGACACTGATACCCAGTAACACAGACACACACTTACACCAAGTAACAAAGACATACACTGACACCCAGTAACAATGACATACACTGACACCCAGTAACACAGACACACATGGACACCAAGTAACAAAGACACACACTTACACCAAGTAACACAGACACACACTGACACCCAGTAACACAGACACACATTTACCCCAAGTAACACAGACATACACTGACACCAAGTAACAAAGACATACACTGATACCCAGGAATACAGACACACGCTTACACCAAGTAACAAAGACATACACTTACATCAAGTAACACAGACATACACTGACACCAAGTAACATAGACATACAATTACACCAAGTAACAAAGACACACACTTACACCAAGTAACACAGTTATACACTGGCACAAAGTAACAAAGACATGCACTGACACCCAGTGACACAGACACACAGGGACACCAAGTAACAAAGACACACACTTGCACCAAGTAACACAGACACACACTGACACCCAGTAACACAGACACACAATTACACCAAGTAACACAGACATACACTGACACAAAGTAACAAAGACATACACTGATACCCAGTAACACAGACACACACTTACACCAAGTCACACAGACATACACTGACACCAAGTAACAAAGACATACAATGATACCCAGGAACACAGACACACAATTACACCAAGTAACACAGACACACACTTACACCAAGTAACACAGACATACACTGACACCAAGTAACAAAGACATACAATTGCACCAAGTAACAAAGACACACACTTACACCAAGTAACACAGTTATACACTGGCACCAAATAACAAAGACATGCACTGACACCCAGTCACACAGACACACACGGACACCAAGTAACAAAGACACACACTTACACCAAGTAACACAGACACACACTGACACCCAGTTCGAAATATACTCTGAACCCCCGTAACACAGACACACACTGACCCCCAGTAACACAGACAGACACTGACACCAAGTCACAAAGACACACACTGACACCCAGTAACAATGACATACACTGAAACCAAGTCACAAAGACATACACTGATACACAGACACACACTTACACCAAGTAACACAGACATACACTGACACCAAGTAACAAAGACATACAATGATACCCAGGAACACAGACACACAATTACACCAAGTAACATAGACACACACTTACACCAAGTAACACAGACATACACTGACACCAAGTAACAAAGACATACAATTGCACCAAGTAACAAAGACACACACTTACACCAAGTAACACAGTTATACACTGGCACCAAATAACAAAGACATGCACTGACACCCAGTCACACAGACACACACGGACACCAAGTAACAAAGACACACACTTACACCAAGTAACACAGACACACACTGACACCCAGTTCGAAATATACTCTGAACCCCCGTAACACAGACACACACTGACCCCCAGTAACACAGACAGACACTGACACCAAGTCACAAAGACACACACTGACACCCAGTAACAATGACATACACTGAAACCAAGTCACAAAGACATACACTGATACACAGACACACACTTACACCAAGTAACACAGACATACACTGACACCAAGTAACAAAGACATACACTGATACCCAGTATCACAGACACACACTTACACCAAGTAACAAAGACATACACTGACACCAAGTCACAAAGACACATCCTGACACCCAGAAACAAAGACATACACTGACACCATTTCACAAAGACATACACTGATACCCAGGAACACAGACACACACTGACACCCAGTAACAAAGACATACACTGATACCAAGTCACAAAGACATACACTGACACCCAGTAACACAGAAACACACTGACACCCAGTAACAAAGACATGCACTGATACCAAGTCACAAAGACATACAATGATACGAAGTAACACAGACACACACTGACACCCAGTAACAAAGGCACACTCAGATACCAAGTCACAAAGACATACACTGATACCCAGTAACACAGACACACACTGACACCAAGTAACAAAGACACACACTGACACCAAGTAACAAAGACACACACTTACACCAAGTAATAAAGACACACACCTACACCAAGTAACACAGACATACACTGACACCAAGTAACAAAGACATACACTGACACCAAGTAACAAAGACATACACTTACACCAAGTAACACAGACAGACAATTACACCAAGTAACAAAGACATACACTTACACCAAGTATTTTGTCATACACTGACACCAAGTAACAAAGACATACACTGATACCCAGTAACACAGACACACACTTACACCAAGTAACAAAGACATACACTGACACTAAGTCACAAAGACAGACACTGATACCCAGTAACACAGACACACACTTACACCAAGTAACACAGACATACACTGACACCAAGTAACAAAGACATACACTGATACCCAGTAACACAGACACACTCTTACACCAAGTCACAAAGAAAGAGACTGATACCCAGTAACACAGACTCACACTTACACCAAGTCACAAAGACATGCAATGACACCCGGTTACAAAGACATACACTGACACCCAGTAACACAGACACACACGGACACCAAGTAACAAAGACACACACTGACACCCAGTAAGACAGACACACACTGACACCAAGTGACAAAGAAATACACTGACACCAAGTAACAAAGACATACACTTACACCAAGTAACAAAGACAGACAATTACACCAAGTAACAAAGACATACACTTACACCAAGTATTTTGACACACACTGACACCAAGTAACAAAGACATACACTGATACCCAGTAACACAGACACACACTTACATCAAGTAACAAAGACATACATTGACACCAAGTCACAAAGACACACACTGACACCCAGTAACAAAGACATACACTGACACCAAGTCACAAAGACATACACTGATACCCTGTAACACAGACACACACTTCCACCAAGTAACAAAGAAAGATACTGATACCCAGTAACACAGACACACACTTACACCAAGTAACAAAGACATACACTGACACCCAGTAACAAAGACATACACTGACACCCAGTAACACAGACACACATGGACACCAAGTAACAAAGACACACACTTACACCAAGTAACACAGACACACACTGACACCCAGTAACACAGACACACACTTACACCAAGTAACACAGACATACACTGACACCAAGTAACAAAGACATACACTGACACCCAGTAACACAGACACACACTTCCACCAAGTAACACAGACATACACTGATACCCAGGAACACAGACACACACATACACCAAGTAACACAGACACGCACTGACACCCAGTAACACAGACACAAACTGACACCAAGTAACACAGACATACACTGACACCAAGTAACAAAGACAGACACTGATACCCAGTAACACAGACACACATGGACACCAAGTAACATAGACACACACTGACACCCAGTAACAAAGACATACACTGACACCAAGTCACAAAGACATACACTGATAACCAGTAACACAGACAGACACTTGCTCCAAGTAACACAGACATACACTGACACCAAGTAACAAAGACATACACTGATACCCTGTAACACAGACACACACTTACACCAAGTAACAAAGAAAGATACTGATACCAAGTAACACAGACACACACTTACACCAAGTAACAAAGACATACACTGACACCCAGTAACAAAGACACATCCTGACACCCAGTAACACAGACACACATGGACACCAAGTAACAAAGACACACACTTACACCAAGTAACAAAGACATACACTGACACCCAGTAACACAGACACACACTTCCACCAAGTAACACAGACATACACTGATACCCAGGAACACAGACACACACTTACACCAAGTAACACAGACACACACTGACACCCAGTAACACAGACACACACTGACACCAAGTAACACAGACATACACTGACACCAAGTAACAAAGACAGACACTGATACCCAGTAACACAGACACACATGGACACCAAGTAACATAGACACATACTGACACCCAGTAACAAAGACATACACTGACACCAAGTCACAAAGTCATACACTGATACCCAGTAACACAGACACACACTTACACCAAGTAACACAGACATACACTGACACCAAGTAACAAAGACATACACTGATACCCAGTAACACAGACATTCTCTTACACCAATTAACAAAGAAAGACACTGATACCCAGTAACACAGACACACACTTACACCAAGTAACAAAGACATACACTGAAAACCAGTAACACAGACACACATGGACACCAAGTAACAAAGACACACACTTACACCAAGTAACACAGACACACACTGACACCCAGTAACACAGACACACACTTACACCAAGTAACACAGACATACACTGACACCAAGTAACAAAGAAAAACACTGATACCCAGTAACACAGACACACACTTACATCCAGTAACTCAGACATACACTGACACCAAGTAACAAAGACATACACTGATAACCAGGGACACAGGCACACACTTACACCAAGTATCACAGACACACACTTACACCAAGTAACAAAGACATACACTTACACCAAGTAACACAGACATACACTGACACCAAGTAACAAAGACAGACACTGATACCCAGTAACACAGACACACATGGACACCAAGTAACATAGACACACACTGACACCCAGTAACAAAGACATGCACTGACACCAAGTCACAAAGACATACACTGATACCCAGTAACACAGACACACACTTACACCAAGTAACAGAGACATACACTGACACCAAGTAACAAAGACATACACTGACAACCAGTAACACAGACACACATGGACACCAAGTAACAAAGACACACACTTACACCAAGTAACACAGACACACACTGACACCCAGTAACACAGACACACACTGACACCAAGTAACAAATAAAAACACTGATACACAGTAACACAGGCACACACTTACATCAAGTAACTCAGACATACACTGACACCAAGTAACAAAGACATACACTGATAACCAGGGACACAGACACACACTTACACCAAGTATCACAGACACACACTTACACCAAGTAACAAAGAAATACACTTACACCAAGTAACACAGACATATACACTGACACCAAGTAACAAAGACATACAATTACACCAAGTCACAAAGACATTCACTGATAACCAGTAAAACAGACACACACTTAATCTAAGTAACACAGACATACACTGACACCAAGTAACAAAGACATACACTGATACCCAGTAACACAGACACACACTTACACCAAGTAACACAGACATACTCTGACACCAAGTAACAAAGAAAAACACTGATACCCAGTAACACAGACACACACTTACATCAAGTAACTCAGACATACACTGACACCAAGTAACAAAGACATACACTGATACCCAGTAACACAGGCACACACTTACACCAAGTAACAAAGACAGACACTGATACCCTGTAACACAGACACACACTTACACCAAGTAACAAAGACATACACTGACACCCAGTAACACAAACAAACACCCACCGACACTCAGTAACATAGAGAAACACTAATAAACAGTAACAAAGACATACACTGACACCAAGTCACACTGACACACACTGACACCAACTAACAAAGACATACACTGACACCAAGTCACAAAGACATACACTGATAACCAGTAACACAGACAGACACTTACTTCAAGTAACACAGACATACACCGACACCAAGTAACAAAGACATACACTGACACCCAGTAACACAAACACACATGGACACCAAGTAACAAAGACACAGACTTACACCAAGTAACACAGACACACACTGACACCCAGTAACACAGACGCACACTTACACCAAGTAACACAGACATACACTGACACCAAGTAACAAAGACATACACTGACACCCAGTAACACAGACACACACTTCCACCAAGTAACACAGACATACACTGATACCCAGGAACACAGACACACAATTACACCAAGTAACACAGACACACACTGACACCCAGTAACACAGACACACACTGACACCAAGTAACACAGACATACACTGACACCAAGTAACAAAGACAGACACTGATACCCAGTAACACAGACACACACTTACACCAAGTAACATAGACACACACTGACACCCAGTAACAAAGACATACACTGACACCAAGTCACAAAGACATACACTGATACCCAGTAACACAGACACACACTTACACCAAGTAACACAGACATACACTTACACCAAGTTACAAAGACATACACTGATACCCAGTAACACAGACACTCTCTTACACCAATTAACAAAGAAAGACACTGATACCCAGTAACACAGACACACACTTAGACCAAGTAACAAAGACATACACTGACACCCAGTAACAAAGACATACACTGACAACCAGTAACACAGACACACATGGACACCAAGTAACAAAGACACACACTTACACCAAGTAACACAGACACACACTGACACCCAGTAACACAGACACACACTTACATCAAGTAACACAGACATACACTGACACCAAGTAACAAAGACATACACTGATAACCAGGGACACAGACACACACTTACACCAAGTAACACAGACACACACTTACACCAAGTAACAAAGACATACACTGACACCAAGTAACACAGAAGTACACTGACACCAAGTAACAAAGACATACAATTACACCAATTCACAAAGACATTCACTGATAACCAGTAAAACAGACACACACTTAATCTAAGTAACACAGACATACACTGACACCAAGTAACAAAGACATACACTGATACCCAGTAACACAGACACACACTTACACCAAGTAACAAAGACAGACACTGTTACCCTGTAACACAGACACACACTGACACCAAGTAACAAAGACATACACTGACACCCAGTAACACAGACACACACTGACACCCAGTAACAAAGACATACACTGACACCAAGTCACAAGGACATACACTGATACCAAGTAACAAAGACACACACTTACACCAAGTAACACAGACACACACTGACACCCAGTAACAAAGACAGACATTTACACCAAGTAACACAGACATACACTGACACCAAGTAACACAGACACACACTGACACCCAGTAACAAAGACATACACTGACACCAAGTCACAAAGACATACACTGATACCAAGTCACAAAGACATACACTGATACCCAGTAACACAGACACACACTGACACCAAGTAACAAAGACAGACAATTACACCAAGTAACAAAGACATACACTTACACCAAGTATTTTGACATACACTGACACCAAGTAACAAAGACATACACTGATACCCAGTAACACAGACACACACTTACACCAAGTAACAAAGACATACACTGACACCAAGTCACAAAGACACACACTGACACCCAGTAATAAAGACATACACTGACACCAAGTCACAAAGACATACACTGATAAGCAGTAACACAGACAGACACTTACTCCAAGTAACACAGACACACACTTACAACAAGTAACAAAGACATACACTGACACCCAGTAACAAAGACATACACTGACACCCAGTAACACAGACACACATGGACACCAAGTAACAAAAACACACTTACACCAAGTAACACAGACACACACTGACACCCAGTAACACAGACAGACATTTACACCAAGTAACACAGACATACACTGACACCAAGTAACAAAGACATACACTGATACCCAGTAACACAGACACACACGTACACCAAGTAACACAGACATACACTGATCCCCAGGAATACATACACACACTTACACCAAGTAACAAAGACATACTATTACACCAAGTAACAAAGACACACACTTACACCAAGTAACACAGTTATACACTGGCACCAAGTAACAAAGACATGCACTGACACCCAGTAACACAGACACACACGGACACCAAGTAACACAGACACACACTGACACCCAGTAACACAGACAAACACTTACACCAAGTAACACAGACATACACTGACACCAAGTAACAAAGACATACACTGATACCCAGTAACACAGACACACACTTACACCAAGTCACACAGACATACACTGACACCAAGTAACAAAGACATACAATGATACCCAGGAACACAGACACACACTTACACCAAGTAACACAGACACACACTTACACCAAGTAAAACAGACATACACTGACACCAAGTAACAAAGACATACAATTACACCAAGTAACAAAGGCACACACTTACACCAAGTAACACAGTTATACACTGGCACCAAGTAACAAAGACATGCACTGACACCCAGTAACACAGACACACACGGACACCAAGTAACAAAGACACACACTTGCACCAAGTAACACAGACACACACTGACACCCAGTAACACAGACACACACTTAAACCAATTAACACAGACATACACTGACACCAAGTAACAAAGACATAGGCTGATACCCAGTAACACAGACACACACTTACACCAAGTAACACAGACATACACTGACACCAAGTAACAAAGACATACAATTACACCAAGTCACAAAGACATTCACTGATAACCAGTAAAACAGACACACATTTAATCTAAGTAACACAGACATACACTGACACCAAGTAACAAAGACATACACTGATACCAAGTAACACAGACACACACTTACACCAAGTAACAAAGAAAGACACTGATACCCTGTAACACAGACACACACTTACACCAAGTAACAAAGACGTACACTCACACCCAGTAACACAAACAAACACACACTGACACGCAGTAACACAGAGAAACACTAATAAACAGTAACAAAGACATACACTGACACCAAGTAACACAGACACACACTGACACCCAGTAACAAAGACATACACTGACACCAAGTCACAAAGACATACACTGATACCAAGTCACCAAGACATACGCTGATACCCAGTAACACAGACACACACTGACACCAAGTAACAAAGACATACACTGACACCAAGTAAAAAAGACATACACTTACACCAAGTAACACAGACACTCTCTTACACCAATTAACAAAGAAAGACACTGATACCCAGTAACACAGACACACACTTAGACCAAGTAACAAAGACAAACACTGACACCCAGTAACAAAGACATACACTGACAACCAGTAACACAGACACACATGGACACCAAGTAACAAAGACACACACTTACACCAAGTAACACGGACACACACTGACACCCAGTAAAACGGACACACACTTACACCAAGTAACACAGACATACACTGACACCAAGTAACAAAGACAAACACTGATACCCAGTAACACAGACACACACTTACATCAAGTAACACAGACATACACAGACACCAAGTAACAAAGACATACACTGATAACCAGGGACACAGACACACACTTACACCAAGTAACAAAGACATACACTGACACCAAGTAACACAGAAGTACACTGACACCAAGTAACAAAGACATACAATTACACCAAGTCACAAAGACATTCACTGATAACCAGTAAAACAGACACACACTTAATCTAAGAAACACAGACATACACTGACACCAAGTAACAAAGACATACACTGATATCCAGTAACACAGACACACACTTACACCAAGTAACAAAGACAGACACTGTTACCCTGTAACACAGACACACACTTACACCAAGTAACAAAGACATACACTGACACCCAGTAACACAGACACACACTGACACCCAGTAACAAAGACATAAACTGACACCAAGTCACAAAGACACACACTGATACCAAGTAACAAAGACACACACTTACACCAAGTAACACAGACACACACTGACAACCAGTAACACAGACAGACATTTACACCAAGTAACACAGACATACACTGACACCAAGTAACACAGACACACACTGACACCCAGTAACAAAGACATACACTGACACCAAGTCACAAAGACATACACTGATACCAAGTCACAAAGACATACACTGATACCCAGTAACACAGACACACACTGACACCAAGTAACAAAGACAGACAATTACACCAAGTAACAAAGACATACACTTACACCAAGTATTTTGACATACACTGACACCAATTAACAAAGACATACACTGATACCCAGTAACACAGACACACACTTACACCAAGTAACAAAGACATACACTGACACCAAGTCACAAAGACACACACTGACACCCAGTAATAAAGACATACACTGACACCAAGTCACAAAGACATACACTGATAAGCAGTAACACAGACAGACACTTACAACAAGTAACAAAGACATACACTGACACCCAGTAACAAAGACATACACTGACACCCAGTAACACAGACACACATGGACACCAAGTAACAAAAACACACTTACACCAAGTGACACAGACACACACTGACACCCAGTAACACAGACAGACATTTACACCAAGTAACACAGACATACACTGACACCAAGTAACAAAGACATACACTGATACCCAGTAACACAGACACACACATACACCAAGTAACACAGACATACACTGATACCCAGGAATACATAGACACACTTACACCAAGTAACAAAGGCATACAATTACACCAAGTAACAAAGACACACACTTACACCAAGTAACACAGTTATACACTGGCACAAGTAACAAAGACATGCACTGACACCCAGTAACACAGACACACACGGACACCAAGTAACACAGACACACACTGACACCCAGTAACACAGACACACACTTACACCAAGTAACACAGCCATACACTGACACCAAGTAACAAAGACATACACTGATACACAGTAACACAGACACACACTTACACCAAGTCACACAGACATACACTGACACCAAGTAACAAAGACATACAATGATACCCAGGAACACAGACACACACTTACACCAAGTAACACAGACACACACTGACACCAAGTAACAAAGACATACAATTACACCAAGTAACAAAGGCAGACACTTACACCAAGTAACACAGTTATACACTGGCACCAAGTAACAAAGACATGCACTGACACCCAGTAACACAGACACACACGGACACCAAGTAACAAAGACACACACTTACACCAAGTAACACAGGCACACACTGACACCCAGTAACACAGACACACACTTAAACCAATTAACACAGACATACACTGACACCAAGTAACAAAGACATACGCTGATACCCAGTAACGCAGACACACACTTACACCAAGTAACACAGACATACACTGACACCAAGTAACAAAGACATACAATTACACCAAGTCACAAAGACATTCACTGATAACCAGTAAAACAGACACACACTTAATCTAAGTAACACAGACATACACTGACACCAAGTAACAAAGACATACACTGATACCCAGTAACACAAACAAACACACACTGACACGCAGTAACCCAGAGAAACACTAATAAACAGTAACAAAGACATACACTGACATCAAGTAACACAGACACACACTGACACCCAGTAACAAAGACATACACTGACACAAAGTCACAAAGACATACACTGATACCAAGTCACAAAGACATACACTGATACCCAGTAACACAGACACACACTGATACCAAGTAACAAAGACATACACTGACACCAAGTAAAAAAGACATACACTTACACCAAGTATTTTGACATACACTGACACCAATTAACAAAGACATACACTGATACCCAGTAACACAGACACACACTTACACCAAGTAACAAAGACATACACTGACACCAAGTCACAAAGACACACACTGACACCCAGTAATAAAGACATACACTGACACCAAGTCACAAAGACATACACTGATAAGCAGTAACAAAGACAGACACTTACTCCAAGTAACACAGACACACACTTACAACAAGTAACAAAGACATACACTGACACCCAGTAACAAAGACATACACTGACACCCAGTAACACAGACACACATGGACACCAAGTAACAAAGACACGCACTTACACCAAGTAACACAGACACACACTGAAACCCAGTAACACAGACAGTCATTTACACCAAGTAACACAGACATACACTGACACCAAGTAACAAAGACATACACTGATACCCAGTAACACAGACACACACTTACACCAAGTAACACAGACATACACTGACACCAAGTAACAAAGACATACAATTACACCAAGTCACAAAGACATTCACTGATAACCAGTAAAACAGACACACACTTAATCTAAGTAACACAGACATACACTGACACAAAGTAACAAAGACATACACTGATACCCAGTAACACAGACACACACTTACACCAAGTATCAAAGAAAGACACTGATACCCTGTAACACAGACACACACTTATACCAAGTAACAAAGACATACACTGACACCCAGTAACACAAACAAACACACACTGACACGCAGTAACACAGAGAAACACTAATAAACAGTAACAAAGACATACACTGACACCAAGTAACACAGACACACACTGACACCCAGTAACAAAGACATACACTGACACCAAGTCACAAAGACATACACTGTTACCAAGTCACCAAGACATACACTGATACCCAGTAACACAGACACACACTGACACCAAGTAACAAAGACATACACTGACACCAAGTAAAAAAGACATACACTTACACCAAGTAACAAAGACAGACAATTACACCAAGTAACAAAGACATACACTTCCACCAAGTATTTTGACATACACTGACACCAAGTAACAAAGACATACACTGATACCCAGTAACACAGACACACACTTACACCAAGTAACAAAGACATACACTGACACCAAGTCACAAAGACAAACACTGATAAGCAGTAACACAGACAGACACTTACTCCAAGTAACACAGACACACACTTACAACAAGAAACAAAGACATACACTGACACCCAGTAACAAAGACATACACTGACACCAAGTAACAAAGACATGCACTGATACCCAGTAACACAGACACACACTTACACCAAGTAACAAAGACATACACTGACACTATGTCACATAGACACACACTGACACCCAGTAACAAAGACATACACTGACACCAAGTCACAAAGACATACACTGATACCCAGTAACACAGACACACATACACCAAGTAACACAGACACACACTTACACCAAGTAACAAAGACATACACTTGCACCAAGTAACACAGACATACACTGACACCAAGTAACAAAGACATACAATTACACCAAGTCACAAAGACATTCACTGATAACCAGTAAAACAGACACACACTTAATCTAAGTAACACATACACACACTGACACCAAGTAACAAAGACATACACTGATACCCAGTAACACAAACACACACTTACACCAAGTAACAAAGACAGACACTGATACCCTGTAACACAGACACACTATTACACCAAGTAACAAAGACATACACTGACACCCAGTAACACAAACAAACACACACTGACACGCAGTAACACAGAGAAACACTAATGAACAGTAACAAAGACATACACTGACACCAAGTAACACAGACACACACTGACACCCAGTAACAAAGACATACACTGACACCAAGTCACAAAGACATACACTGATACCAAGTCACAAAGACATACACTGATACCCAGGAACACAGACACACACTGACACCAAGTAACAAAGACATACACTGACACCAAGTAAAAAAGACATACACTTACACCAAGTAACAAAGACAGACAATTACACCAAGTAACAAAGACATACACTTACACCAAGTATTTTGACATACACTGACACCAAGTAACAAAGACATACACAGATACCCAGTAACACAGACACACACTGACACCAAGTAACAAAGACATACACTGACACCAAGTCACAAAGACACACACTGACACCCAGTAACAAAGACATACACTGACACCAAGTAACAAAGACATACACTGATACCCAGTAACACAGACACACACTTACACCAAGTAACAAAGACATACACTGACACTATGTCACATAGACACACACTGACACCCAGTAACAAAGACATACACTGACACCAAGTCACAAAGACATACACTGATACCCAGTAACACAGAGACACACTTACACCAAGTAACACAGACATACACTGACACCAAGTAACAAAGACATACACTGATACCCAGTAACACAGACACTCTCTTACTCCAAGTAACAAAGAAAGACACTGATACCCAGTAACACAGACACACACTTACACAAAATAACAAAGACATGCACTGACACCCAGTAACAAAGACATACACTGACAACCAGTAACACAGACACACATGGACACCAAGTAACAAAGACACAAACTTACACCAAGTAACACAGACACACACTGACACCCAGTAACACAGACACACACTTACACCAAGTAACACAGACATACACTGACACCAAGTAACAAAGACATACACTGATACCCAGTAACACAGACACACACTTACACCAAGTAACACAGACATACACTGATACCCAGGAATACATACACACACATACACCAAGTAACAAAGACATACACTTACACCAAGTAACACAGACATACACTGACACCAAGTAACAAAGACATACAATTACACCAAGTGACAAAGACACACACTTACACCAAGTCACACAGACATACACTGACACCAAGTAACAAAGACATACACTGATACCCAGGAACACAGACACACACATACACCAAGTAACACAGACACACACTTACACCAAGTAACACAGACATACACTGACACCAAGTAACAAAGACATACAATTACACCAAGTAACAAAGACACACACTTACACCAAGTAACACAGTTATACACTGGCACCAAGGAACAAAGACATGCACTGACACCCAGTAACACAGACACACATGGACACCAAGTAACAAAGACCAACACTTACACCAAGTAACACAGACACACAATGACACCCAGTAACACAGACACACACTTACACCAAGTAACACAGACATACACTGACACCAAGTAACAAAGTCATACGCTGATACCCAGTAACACAGACATACACTTACACCAAGTAACACAGACATACACTGACACCAAGTAACAAAGACATACAATGATACCCAGGAACACAGACACACACTTACACAAAGTAACACAGACATACACTTACACCAAGTAACACAGACATACATTGACACCAAGTAACACAGACGCACACTGACACCCAGTTCGAAACACACACTGACCCCCAGTAACACAGACACACACTGACCCCCAGTAACACAGACACACACTTACACCAAGTAACAAAGACATACACTGACACCAAGTAACAAAGACAGATACTGATACCCAGTAACACAGACACACACTCACACCAAGTAACAAAGACATACACTGACACCAAGTAACAAAGACTTACACTGATACCCAGTAACACAGACACACACTTACACCAAGTAACAAAGACATACACTGACACCAAGTAACTAAGACACACACTTACACCAAGTAACACAGACATACACTGACAACAAGTAACAAAGACATACACTTACACCAAGTAACAAAGACATACACTGACACCAAGTTACAAAGACATATACTGATACCCAGTAACACAGACACACACTTACACCAAGTAACAAGGACATACACTGACACCAAATAACAAAGAAATTCACTGATACCCAGTAACACAGACAGACACTCACACCAAGTAACAAAGACATACACTGACACCAAGTAACAAAGACTTACACTGATACCCAGTAACACAGACACACACTTACACCAAGTAACAAAGACATACACTAATACTCAGTTACACAGACACACACGGATAGCAAGTAACAAAGGCATACACTGACACACAGTAACAAAGACATACACTGACACCCAGTAACACAGACACACGGATACCAAGTAACAAAGACATACACTGACACCCATTAACAAAAACATACAATGACACCCAGTAACAAAGACATACACTGACATCAAGTAACAAAGACATACACTGACAGCAAGTAACAAAGACATACACTGATACCCAGTCACACAGACACACACTTACACCATGGAACAAAGACATACACTGATACTCAGTAACACAGACACACACTTACACCAAGTAACAAAGACATACACTGACACCAAGTAACAAAGACATACACTGACAGCAAGTTACAAAGACATACACTGATACACAGTCACACAGACACACACTTACACCATGGAACAAAGACATACACTGATACTCAGTAACACAGACACACACTTACACCAAGTAACACAGACATACACTGACACCAAGTAACAAAGACATACACTGATACCCAGTAACACAGACACACACTTACACCAAGTAACACAGACATACAGTGACACCAATTAACAAAGACATGCACTGATACCCAGTAACGCAGACACACACAAACACCAAGTTAAAAAGACAGACACTGTTTTCGGGCGGCACAGTGGCGCAGTGGTTAGCACCGCAGCCTCACAGCTCCAGGGACCCGGGTTCGATTCTGGGTACTGCCTGTGCGGAGTTTGCAAGTTCTCCCTGTGTCTGCGTGGGTTTTCTCCGGGTGCTCCGGTTTCCTCCCACAAGCCAAAAGACTTGCAGGTTGGTAGGTAAATTGGCCATTATAAATTGTCACTAGTATAGGTTGGTGGTAGGGAAATATAAGGTCAGGTGGGGATGTGGTCGGAATATGGGATTAGTGTAGGATTAGTATAAATGGGTGGTTGATGTTGGGCACAGACTCGGTGGGCCGAAGGGCCTGTTTCAGTGCTGTATCTCTAATCTAATCTAATCACTGATACCCAGTAACACAGAGACACACTTCCACCAACCAATAAAGACATACACTGACACCCAGTAACAAAGACACACACATACACCAAGTAACACAGACACACACTAACACACAGTAACACACACTGACACCAAGTGACACAGACATACACTGACACCAAGGAACAAAGACATACACTGACACCCAGTAACAAAGACACACACTTACACCAAGTAACACAGACACACACTGACACACAGTAACACAAACTAACACACTGACACCAAGTGACACAGACACACACCTACACCAAGTAACAAAGACATACACCGACACCAACTAACAAAGGCATACACTGACACCCAGTAACAAAGACATACACTGACACCCAGTAAGATAGACACACACGGACACCAAGTAACAAAGACATACACCGACACCAACTAACAAAGACATACACTTACACCAAGTAACAAAGACATACACAGACACCAAGTAACAAAGACAGATACTGATACCCAGTAACACAGACATACACTTACACCAAGTGTCAAAGACATACACTGACACCAAGTATCAAAGACATACACTTACACCAAGTAACAAAGACATACACTGACACCAAGTAACTAAGACACACACTTACACCAAGTAACACAGACATACACTGACAACAAGTAACAAAGACATACACTTACACCAAGTAACAAAGACATAAACTGACACCAAGTTACAAAGACATACACTGACACCAAGTCACAAAGACACACACTGACACCCAGTAACAAAGACATACACTGACACCAAGTAACAAAGACATACACTGATACCCAGTAACACAGACACACACTTACACCAAGTAACAAAGACATACACTGACACTATGTCACATAGACACACACTGACACCCAGTAACAAAGACATACACTGACACCAAGTCACAAAGACATACACTGATACCCAGTAACACAGAGACACACTTACACCAAGTAACACAGACATACACTGACACCAAGTAACAAAGACATACACTGATACCCAGTAACACAGACACTCTCTTACTCCAAGTAACAAAGAAAGACACTGATACCCAGTAACACAGACACACACTTACACAAAATAACAAAGACATGCACTGACACCCAGTAACAAAGACATACACTGACAACCAGTAACACAGACACACATGGACACCAAGTAACAAAGACACAAACTTACACCAAGTAACACAGACACACACTGACACCCAGTAACACAGACACACACTTACACCAAGTAACACAGACATACACTGACACCAAGTAACAAAGACATACACTGATACCCAGTAACAAAGACATACACTTACACCAAGTAACACAGACATACACTGATACCCAGGAATACATACACACACATACACCAAGTAACAAAGACATACACTTACACCAAGTAACACAGACATACACTGACACCAAGTAACAAAGACATACAATTACACCAAGTGACAAAGACACACACTTACACCAAGTCACACAGACATACACTGACACCAAGTAACAAAGACATACAATGATACCCAGGAACACAGACACACACATACACCAAGTAACACAGACACACACTTACACCAAGTAACACAGACATACACTGACACCAAGTAACAAAGACATACAATTACACCAAGTAACAAAGACACACACTTACACCAAGTAACACAGTTATACACTGGCACCAAGGAACAAAGACATGCACTGACACCCAGTAACACAGACACACATGGACACCAAGTAACAAAGACCAACACTTACACCAAGTAACACAGACACACACTGACACCCAGTAACACAGACACACACTTACACCAAGTAACACAGACATACACTGACACCAAGTAACAAAGTCATACGCTGATACCCAGTAACACAGACATACACTTACACCAAGTAACACAGACATACACTGACACCAAGTAACAAAGACATACAATGATACCCAGGAACACAGACACACACTTACACAAAGTAACACAGACATACACTTACACCAAGTAACACAGACATACATTGACACCAAGTAACACAGACGCACACTGACACCCAGTTCGAAACACACACTGACCCCCAGTAACACAGACACACACTGACCCCCCAGTAACACAGACACACACTTACACCAAGTAACAAAGACATACACTGACACCAAGTAACAAGGACATACACTGATACCCAGTGACACAGACACACACTTACACCAAGTAACAAAGACATACACTGACACCAAGTAACAAAGACATACACTGACACCAAGTAACAAATACATACACTTACACCAAGTAACAAAGACATACACTGACACCAAGTAACAAAGACATACACTTACACCAAGTAACACAGACATACACTGACACCAAGTAACAAAGACATACACTTACACCAAGTAACAAAGACATACACAGACACCAAGTAACAAAGACAGATACTGATACCCAGTAACACAGACATACACTTACACCAAGTGTCAAAGACATACACTGACACCAAGTATCAAAGACATACACTTACACCAAGTAACAAAGACATACACTGACACCAAGTAACTAAGACACACACTTACACCAAGTAACACAGACATACACTGACAACAAGTAACAAAGACATACACTTACACCAAGTAACAAAGACATAAACTGACACCAAGTTACAAAGACATACACTGATTCCCAGTAACACAGACACACACTTACACCAAGTAACAAGGACATACACTGACACCAAATAACAAAGAAATTCACTGATACCCAGTAACACAGACACACACTCACACCAAGTAACAAAGACATACACTGACACCAAGTAACAAAGACTTACACTGATACCCAGTAACACAGACACACACTTACACCAAGTAACAAAGACATACACTAATACTCAGTTACACAGACACACACGGATAGCAAGTAACAAAGGCATACACTGACACACAGTAACAAAGACATACACTGACACCCAGTAACACAGACACACGGATACCAAGTAACAAAGACATACACTGACACCCATTAACAAAAACATACAATGACACCCAGTAACAAAGACATACACTGACATCAAGTAACAAAGACATACACTGACAGCAAGTAACAAAGACATACACTGATACCCAGTAACAAAGACATACACTTACACCAAGTAACACAGACATACACTGATACCCAGGAATACATACACACACATACACCAAGTAACAAAGACATACACTTACACCAAGTAACACAGACATACACTGACACCAAGTAACAAAGACATACAATTACACCAAGTGACAAAGACACACACTTACACCAAGTCACACAGACATACACTGACACCAAGTAACAAAGACATACAATGATACCCAGGAACACAGACACACACATACACCAAGTAACACAGACACACACTTACACCAAGTAACACAGACATACACTGACACCAAGTAACAAAGACATACAATTACACCAAGTAACAAAGACACACACTTACACCAAGTAACACGGTTATACACTGGCACCAAGGAACAAAGACATGCACTGACACCCAGTAACACAGACACACATGGACACCAAGTAACAAAGACCAACACTTACACCAAGTAACACAGACACACACTGACACCCAGTAACACAGACACACACTTACACCAAGTAACACAGACATACACTGACACCAAGTAACAAAGTCATACGCTGATACCCAGTAACACAGACATACACTTACACCAAGTAACACAGACATACACTGACACCAAGTAACAAAGACATACAATGATACCCAGGAACACAGACACACACTTACACAAAGTAACACAGACATACACTTACACCAAGTAACACAGACATACATTGACACCAAGTAACACAGACGCACACTGACACCCAGTTCGAAACACACACTGACCCCCAGTAACACAGACACACACTGACCCCCAGTAACACAGACACACACTTACACCAAGTAACAAAGACATACACTGACACCAAGTAACAAGGACATACACTGATACCCAGTGACACAGACACACACTTACACCAAGTAACAAAGACATACACTGACACCAAGTAACAAAGACATACACTGACACCAAGTAACAAATACATACACTTACACCAAGTAACAAAGACATACACTGACACCAAGTAACAAAGACATACACTGACACCAAGTAACAAATACATACACTTACACCAAGTAACAAAGACATACACTGACACCAAGTAACAAAGACATACACTTACACCAAGTAACACAGACATACACTGACACCAAGTAACAAAGACATACACTTACACCAAGTAACAAAGACATACACAGACACCAAGTAACAAAGACAGATACTGATACCCAGTAACACAGACATACACTTACACCAAGTGTCAAAGACATACACTGACACCAAGTATCAAAGACATACACTTACACCAAGTAACAAAGACATACACTGACACCAAGTAACTAAGACACACACTTACACCAAGTAACACAGACATACACTGACAACAAGTAACAAAGACATACACTTACACCAAGTAACAAAGACATAAACTGACACCAAGTTACAAAGACATACACTGATTCCCAGTAACACAGACACACACTTACACCAAGTAACAAGGACATACACTGACACCAAATAACAAAGAAATTCACTGATACCCAGTAACACAGACACACACTCACACCAAGTAACAAAGACATACACTGACACCAAGTAACAAAGACTTACACTGATACCCAGTAACACAGACACACACTTACACCAAGTAACAAAGACATACACTAATACTCAGTTACACAGACACACACGGATAGCAAGTAACAAAGGCATACACTGACACACAGTAACAAAGACATACACTGACACCCAGTAACACAGACACACGGATACCAAGTAACAAAGACATACACTGACACCCATTAACAAAAACATACAATGACACCCAGTAACAAAGACATACACTGACATCAAGTAACAAAGACATACACTGACAGCAAGTAACAAAGACATACACTGATACCCAGTCACACAGACACACACTTACACCATGGAACAAAGACATACACTGATACTCAGTAACACAGACACACACTTACACCAAGTAACAAAGACATACACTGATACCCAGCAACACAGGCACACACTTACACCAAGTAACAAAGACATACACTTACACCAAGTAACAAAGACATACACTGACACCAAGTAACAAAGACAGATACTGATACCCAGTAACACAGACACACACTCACAGCAAGTAACAAAGACATACACTGACACCAAGTAACAAAGACTTACACTGATACCCAGTAACACAGACACACACTTACACCAAGTAACAAAGACATACACTGACACCAAGTAACTAAGACACACACTTACACCAAGTAACACAGACATACACTGACAACAAGTAACAAAGACATACACTTACACCAAGTAACAAAGACATACACTGACACCAAGTAACAAATACATACACTTACACCAAGTAACAAAGACATACACTGACACCAAGTAACAAAGACATACACTTACACCAAGTAACACAGACATACACTGACACCAAGTAACAAAGACATACACTTACACCAAGTAACAAAGACATACACTGACACCAAGTAACAAAGACAGATACTGATACCCAGTAACACAGACACACACTCACACCAAGTAACAAAGACATACACTGACACCAAGTAACAAAGACTTACACTGATACCCAGTAACACAGACACACACTTACACCAAGTAACAAAGACATACACTGACACCAAGTAACTAAGACACACACTTACACCAAGTAACACAGACATACACTGACAACAAGTAACAAAGACATACACTTACACCAAGTAACAAAGACATACACTGACACCAAGTTACAAAGACATATACTGATACCCAGTAACACAGACACACACTTACACCAAGTAACAAGGACATACACTGACACCAAATAACAAAGAAATTCACTGATACCCAGTAACACAGACAGACACTCACACCAAGTAACAAAGACATACACTGACACCAAGTAACAAAGACTTACACTGATACCCAGTAACACAGACACACACTTACACCAAGTAACAAAGACATACACTGACACCAAGTAACTAAGACACACACTTACACCAAGTAACACAGACATACACTGACAACAAGTAACAAAGACATACACTTACACCAAGTAACAAAGACATACACTGACACCAAGTTACAAAGACATATACTGATACCCAGTAACACAGACACACACTTACACCAAGTAACAAGGACATACACTGACACCAAATAACAAAGAAATTCACTGATACCCAGTAACACAGACAGACACTCACACCAAGTAACAAAGACATACACTGACACCAAGTAACAAAGACTTACACTGATACCCAGTAACACAGACACACACTTACACCAAGTAACAAAGACATACACTAATACTCAGTTACACAGACACACACGGATAGCAAGTAACAAAGGCATACACTGACACACAGTAACAAAGACATACACTGACACCCAGTAACACAGACACACGGATACCAAGTAACAAAGACATACACTGACACCCATTAACAAAAACATACAATGACACCCAGTAACAAAGACATACACTGACATCAAGTAACAAAGACATACACTGACAGCAAGTAACAAAGACATACACTGATACCCAGTCACACAGACACACACTTACACCAAGTAACACAGACATACACTGACACCAAGTAACAAAGTCATACGCTGATACCCAGTAACACAGACATACACTTACACCAAGTAACACAGACATACACTGACACCAAGTAACAAAGACATACAATGATACCCAGGAACACAGACACACACTTACACAAAGTAACACAGACATACACTTACACCAAGTAACACAGACATACATTGACACCAAGTAACACAGACGCACACTGACACCCAGTTCGAAACACACACTGACCCCCAGTAACACAGACACACACTGACCCCCAGTAACACAGACACACACTTACACCAAGTAACAAAGACATACACTGACACCAAGTAACAAAGACAGATACTGATACCCAGTAACACAGACACACACTCACACCAAGTAACAAAGACATACACTGACACCAAGTAACAAAGACTTACACTGATACCCAGTAACACAGACACACACTTACACCAAGTAACAAAGACATACACTGACACCAAGTAACTAAGACACACACTTACACCAAGTAACACAGACATACACTGACAACAAGTAACAAAGACATACACTTACACCAAGTAACAAAGACATACACTGACACCAAGTTACAAAGACATATACTGATACCCAGTAACACAGACACACACTTACACCAAGTAACAAGGACATACACTGACACCAAATAACAAAGAAATTCACTGATACCCAGTAACACAGACAGACACTCACACCAAGTAACAAAGACATACACTGACACCAAGTAACAAAGACTTACACTGATACCCAGTAACACAGACACACACTTACACCAAGTAACAAAGACATACACTAATACTCAGTTACACAGACACACACGGATAGCAAGTAACAAAGGCATACACTGACACACAGTAACAAAGACATACACTGACACCCAGTAACACAGACACACGGATACCAAGTAACAAAGACATACACTGACACCCATTAACAAAAACATACAATGACACCCAGTAACAAAGACATACACTGACATCAAGTAACAAAGACATACACTGACAGCAAGTAACAAAGACATACACTGATACCCAGTCACACAGACACACACTTACACCATGGAACAAAGACATACACTGATACTCAGTAACACAGACACACACTTACACCAAGTAACAAAGACATACACTGACACCAAGTAACAAAGACATACACTGACAGCAAGTTACAAAGACATACACTGATACACAGTCACACAGACACACACTTACACCATGGAACAAAGACATACACTGATACTCAGTAACACAGACACACACTTACACCAAGTAACACAGACATACACTGACACCAAGTAACAAAGACATACACTGATACCCAGTAACACAGACACACACTTACACCAAGTAACACAGACATACAGTGACACCAATTAACAAAGACATGCACTGATACCCAGTAACGCAGACACACACAAACACCAAGTTAAAAAGACAGACACTGTTTTCGGGCGGCACAGTGGCGCAGTGGTTAGCACCGCAGCCTCACAGCTCCAGGGACCCGGGTTCGATTCTGGGTACTGCCTGTGCGGAGTTTGCAAGTTCTCCCTGTGTCTGCGTGGGTTTTCTCCGGGTGCTCCGGTTTCCTCCCACAAGCCAAAAGACTTGCAGGTTGGTAGGTAAATTGGCCATTATAAATTGTCACTAGTATAGGTTGGTGGTAGGGAAATATAAGGTCAGGTGGGGATGTGGTCGGAATATGGGATTAGTGTAGGATTAGTATAAATGGGTGGTTGATGTTGGGCACAGACTCGGTGGGCCGAAGGTCCTGTTTCAGTGCTGTATCTCTAATCTAATCTAATCACTGATACCCAGTAACACAGAGACACACTTCCACCAACCAATAAAGACATACACTGACACCCAGTAACAAAGACACACACATACACCAAGTAACACAGACACACACTAACACAAACTAACACACTGACACCAAGTGACACAGACATACACTGACACCAAGGAACAAAGACATACACTGACACCCAGTAACAAAGACACACACTTACACACAGTAACACAAACTAACACACTGACACCAAGTGACACAGACACACACCTACACCAAGTAACAAAGACATACACCGACACCAACTAACAAAGGCATACACTGACACCCAGTAACAAAGACATACACTGACACCCAGTAAGATAGACACACACGGACACCAAGTAACAAAGACATACACCGACACCAACTAACAAAGACATACACTTACACCAAGTAACAAAGACATACACAGACACCAAGTAACAAAGACAGATACTGATACCCAGTAACACAGACATACACTTACACCAAGTGTCAAAGACATACACTGACACCAAGTATCAAAGACATACACTTACACCAAGTAACAAAGACATACACTGACACCAAGTAACTAAGACACACACTTACACCAAGTAACACAGACATACACTGACAACAAGTAACAAAGACATACACTTACACCAAGTAACAAAGACACACACTTACACCAAGTAACACAGACATACACTGACAACAAGTAACAAAGACATACACTTACACCAAGTAACAAAGACATAAACTGACACCAAGTTACAAAGACATACACTGATACCCAGTAACACAGACACACACTTACACCAAGTAACAAGGACATACACTGACACCAAATAACAAAGAAATTCACTGATACCCAGTAACACAGACACACACTCACACCAAGTAACAAAGACATACACTGACACCAAGTAACAAAGACTTACACTGATACCCAGTAACACAGACACACACTTACACCAAGTAACAAAGACATACACTAATACTCAGTTACACAGACACACACGGATAGCAAGTAACAAAGACATACACTGACACCAAGTAACAAAGACATGCACAGACACCAAGTAACACAGACACACACTTCCACCAAGGAAGAAAGACATACACTGATACTCAGTAACACAGACACACACGTACACCAAGTAACAAAGACATACACTGAAACCAAGTAACAAAGACTTACACTTACACCAGGTAACAAAGACATACACTGATACCCAGTAACACAGACACACACTTACACCAAGTAACACAGACATACACTGACACCAAGTAACAAAGACATACACTGACACCAAGCAACAAAGACATACACAGACACCAAGAGAAAAAGATTGAAACTGATACCCAGTAACACAGACACACACTTACACCAAGTAACAAAGACATACACTGACACCAAGTAACAAGGACATACACTGATACCCAGTGACACAGACACACACTTACACCAAGTAACAAAGACATACACTGACACCAGGTAACAAAGACATACACTGACACCAAGTAACAAATACATACACTTACACCAAGTAACAAAGACATACACTGACACCAAGTAACAAAGACATACACTTACACCAAGTAACACAGACATACACTGACACCAAGTAACAAAGACATACACTTACACCAAGTAACAAAGACATACACAGACACCAAGTAACAAAGACAGATACTGATACCCAGTAACACAGACATACACTTACACCAAGTGTCAAAGACATACACTGACACCAAGTATCAAAGACATACACTTACACCAAGTAACAAAGACATACACTGACACCAAGTAACTAAGACACACACTTACACCAAGTAACACAGACATACACTGACAACAAGTAACAAAGACATACACTTACACCAAGTAACAAAGACATACACTGACACCAAGTTACAAAGACATACACTGATACCCAGTAACACAGACACACACTTACACCAAGTAACAAGGACATACACTGACACCAAATAACAAAGAAATTCACTGATACCCAGTAACACAGACAGACACTCACACCAAGTAACAAAGACATACACTGACACCAAGTAACAAAGACTTACACTGATACCCAGTAACACAGACACACACTTACACCAAGTAACAAAGACATACACTAATACTCAGTTACACAGACACACACGGATAGCAAGTAACAAAGGCATACACTGACACACAGTAACAAAGACATACACTGACACCCAGTAACACAGACACACGGATACCAAGTAACAAAGACATACACTGACACCCATTAACAAAAACATACAATGACACCCAGTAACAAAGACATACACTGACATCAAGTAACAAAGACATACACTGACAGCAAGTAACAAAGACATACACTGATACCCAGTCACACAGACACACACTTACACCATGGAACAAAGACATACACTGATACTCAGTAACACAGACACACACTTACACCAAGTAACAAAGACATACACTGACACCAAGTAACAAAGACATACACTGACAGCAAGTTACAAAGACATACACTGATACACAGTCACACAGACACACACTTACACCATGGAACAAAGACATACACTGATACTCAGTAACACAGACACACACTTACACCAAGTAACACAGACATACACTGACACCAAGTAACAAAGACATACACTGATACCCAGTAACACAGACACACACTTACACCAAGTAACACAGACATACAGTGACACCAATTAACAAAGACATGCACTGATACCCAGTAACGCAGACACACACAAACACCAAGTTAAAAAGACAGACACTGTTTTCGGGCGGCACAGTGGCGCAGTGGTTAGCACCGCAGCCTCACAGCTCCAGGGACCCGGGTTCGATTCTGGGTACTGCCTGTGCGGAGTTTGCAAGTTCTCCCTGTGTCTGCGTGGGTTTTCTCCGGGTGCTCCGGTTTCCTCCCACAAGCCAAAAGACTTGCAGGTTGGTAGGTAAATTGGCCATTATAAATTGTCACTAGTATAGGTTGGTGGTAGGGAAATATAAGGTCAGGTGGGGATGTGGTCGGAATATGGGATTAGTGTAGGATTAGTATAAATGGGTGGTTGATGTTGGGCACAGACTCGGTGGGCCGAAGGGCCTGTTTCAGTGCTGTATCTCTAATCTAATCTAATCACTGATACCCAGTAACACAGAGACACACTTCCACCAACCAATAAAGACATACACTGACACCCAGTAACAAAGACACACACATACACCAAGTAACACAGACACACACTAACACACAGTCACACAAACTAACACACTGACACAAAGTGACACAGACATACACTGACACCAAGGAACAAAGACATACACTGACACCCAGTAACAAAGACACACACTTACACCAAGTAACACAGACACACACTGACACACAGTAACACAAACTAACACACTGACACCAAGTGACACAGACACACACCTACACCAAGTAACAAAGACATACACCGACACCAACTAACAAAGGCATACACTGACACCCAGTAACAAAGACATACACTGACACCCAGTAAGATAGACACACACGGACACCAAGTAACAAATACATATACTGACACCCATGAACAAAAACATACACTGACATGCAGTATCAAAGACATACACTGACACCAAGTAACAAAGACATACACTGACACCAAGCAACAAAGACATACACAGACACCAAGAGAAAAAGATTGAAACTGATACCCAGTAACACAGACACACACTTACACCAAGTAACAAAGACATACACTGACAACAAGTAACAAAGACATACACTGACACCAAGTAACTAAGACACACACTTACACCAAGTAACACAGACATACACTGACAACAAGTAACAAAGACATACACTTACACCAAGTAACAAAGACATACACTGACACCAAGTTACAAAGACATACACTGATACCCAGTAACACAGACACACACTTACACCAAGTAACAAGGACATACACTGACACCAAATAACAAAGAAATTCACTGATACCCAGTAACACAGACAGACACTCACACCAAGTAACAAAGACATACACTGACACCAAGTAACAAAGACTTACACTGATACCCAGTAACACAGACACACACTTACACCAAGTAACAAAGACATACACTAATACTCAGTTACACAGACACACACGGATAGCAAGTAACAAAGGCATACACTGACACACAGTAACAAAGACATACACTGACACCCAGTAACACAGACACACGGATACCAAGTAACAAAGACATACACTGACACCCATTAACAAAAACATACAATGACACCCAGTAACAAAGACATACACTGACATCAAGTAACAAAGACATACACTGACAGCAAGTAACAAAGACATACACTGATACCCAGTCACACAGACACACACTTACACCATGGAACAAAGACATACACTGATACTCAGTAACACAGACACACACTTACACCAAGTAACAAAGACATACACTGACACCAAGTAACAAAGACATACACTGACAGCAAGTTACAAAGACATACACTGATACACAGTCACACAGACACACACTTACACCATGGAACAAAGACATACACTGATACTCAGTAACACAGACACACACTTACACCAAGTAACACAGACATACACTGACACCAAGTAACAAAGACATACACTGATACCCAGTAACACAGACACACACTTACACCAAGTAACACAGACATACAGTGACACCAATTAACAAAGACATGCACTGATACCCAGTAACGCAGACACACACAAACACCAAGTTAAAAAGACAGACACTGTTTTCGGGCGGCACAGTGGCGCAGTGGTTAGCACCGCAGCCTCACAGCTCCAGGGACCCGGGTTCGATTCTGGGTACTGCCTGTGCGGAGTTTGCAAGTTCTCCCTGTGTCTGCGTGGGTTTTCTCCGGGTGCTCCGGTTTCCTCCCACAAGCCAAAAGACTTGCAGGTTGGTAGGTAAATTGGCCATTATAAATTGTCACTAGTATAGGTTGGTGGTAGGGAAATATAAGGTCAGGTGGGGATGTGGTCGGAATATGGGATTAGTGTAGGATTAGTATAAATGGGTGGTTGATGTTGGGCACAGACTCGGTGGGCCGAAGGGCCTGTTTCAGTGCTGTATCTCTAATCTAATCTAATCACTGATACCCAGTAACACAGAGACACACTTCCACCAACCAATAAAGACATACACTGACACCCAGTAACAAAGACACACACATACACCAAGTAACACAGACACACACTAACACACAGTAACACAAACTAACACACTGACACAAAGTGACACAGACATACACTGACACCAAGGAACAAAGACATACACTGACACCCAGTAACAAAGACACACACTTACACCAAGTAACACAGACACACACTGACACACAGTAACACAAACTAACACACTGACACCAAGTGACACAGACACACACCTACACCAAGTAACAAAGACATACACCGACACCAACTAACAAAGGCATACACTGACACCCAGTAACAAAGACATACACTGACACCCAGTAAGATAGACACACACGGACACCAAGTAACAAAGACATATACTGACACCCATGAACAAAAACATACACTGACATGCAGTATCAAAGACATACACTGACACCAAGTAACAAAGACATACACTGACACCAAGCAACAAAGACATACACAGACACCAAGAGAAAAAGATTGAAACTGATACCCAGTAACACAGACACACACTTACACCAAGTAACAAAGACATACACTGATACCCAGCAACACAGGCACACACTTACACCAAGTAACAAAGACATACACTGACAACAAGTAACAAATACATACACTTACACCAAGTAACAAAGACATACACTGACATCAAGTAACAAAGACATACACTTACACCAAGTAACAAAGACATACACAGACACCAAGTAACAAAGACAGATACTGATACCCAGTAACACAGACATACACTTACACCAAGTGTCAAAGACATATACTGACACCAAGAATCAAAGACATACACTTACACCAAGTAACAAAGACATACACTGACACCAAGTAACTAAGACACACACTTACACCAAGTAACACAGACATACACTGACAACAAGTAACAAAGACATACACTTACACCAAGTAACAAAGACATACACTGACACCAAGTTACAAAGACATACACTGATACCCAGTAACACAGACACACACTTACACCAAGTAACAAGGACATACACTGACACCAAATAACAAAGAAATTCACTGATACCCAGTAACACAGACACACACTCACACCAAGTAACAAAGACATACACTGATACCCAGCAACACAGGCACACACTTACACCAATTAACAAAGACATACACTGACACCAAGTAACAAATACATACACTTACACCAAGTAACAAAGACATACACTGACACCAAGTAACAAAGACATACACTTACACCAAGTAACACAGACATACACTGACACCAAGTAACAAAGACATACACTTACACCAAGTAACAAAGACATACACTGACACCAAGTAACAAAGACAGATACTGATACCCAGTAACACAGACACACACTCACACCAAGTAACAAAGACATACACTGACACCAAGTAACAAAGACTTACACTGATACCCAGTAACACAGACACACACTTACACCAAGTAACAAAGACATACACTGACACCAAGTAACTAAGACACACACTTACACCAAGTAACACAGACATACACTGACAACAAGTAACAAAGACATACACTTACACCAAGTAACAAAGACATACACTGACACCAAGTTACAAAGACATATACTGATACCCAGTAACACAGACACACACTTACACCAAGTAACAAGGACATACACTGACACCAAATAACAAAGAAATTCACTGATACCCAGTAACACAGACAGACACTCACACCAAGTAACAAAGACATACACTGACACCAAGTAACAAAGACTTACACTGATACCCAGTAACACAGACACACACTTACACCAAGTAACAAAGACATACACTAATACTCAGTTACACAGACACACACGGATAGCAAGTAACAAAGGCATACACTGACACACAGTAACAAAGACATACACTGACACCCAGTAACACAGACACACGGATACCAAGTAACAAAGACATACACTGACACCCATTAACAAAAACATACAATGACACCCAGTAACAAAGACATACACTGACATCAAGTAACAAAGACATACACTGACAGCAAGTAACAAAGACATACACTGATACCCAGTCACACAGACACACACTTACACCATGGAACAAAGACATACACTGATACTCAGTAACACAGACACACACTTACACCAAGTAACAAAGACATACACTGACACCAAGTAACAAAGACATACACTGACAGCAAGTTACAAAGACATACACTGATACACAGTCACACAGACACACACTTACACCATGGAACAAAGACATACACTGATACTCAGTAACACAGCCACACACTTACACCAAGTAACACAGACATACACTGACACCAAGTAACAAAGACATACACTGATACCCAGTAACACAGACACACACTTACACCAAGTAACACAGACATACAGTGACACCAATTAACAAAGACATGCACTGATACCCAGTAACACAGACACACACAAACACCAAGTTAAAAAGACAGACACTGTTTTCGGGCGGCACAGTGGCGCAGTGGTTAGCACCGCAGCCTCACAGCTCCAGGGACCCGGGTTCGATTCTGGGTACTGCCTGTGCGGAGTTTGCAAGTTCTCCCTGTGTCTGCGTGGGTTTTCTCCGGGTGCTCCGGTTTCCTCCCACAAGCCAAAAGACTTGCAGGTTGGTAGGTAAATTGGCCATTATAAATTGTCACTAGTATAGGTTGGTGGTAGGGAAATACAAGGTCAGGTGGGGATGTGGTCGGAATATGGGATTAGTGTAGGATTAGTATAAATGGGTGGTTGATGTTGGGCACAGACTCGGTGGGCCGAAGGGCCTGTTTCAGTGCTGTATCTCTAATCTAATCTAATCACTGATACCCAGTAACACAGAGACACATTTCCACCAACCAATAAAGACATACACTGACACCCAGTAACAAAGACACACACATACACCAAGTAACACAGACACACACTAACACACAGTAACACAAACTAACACACTGACACCAAGTAACAAATACATACACTTACACCAAGTAACAAAGACATACACTGACACCAAGTAACAAAGACATACACTTACACCAAGTAACACAGACATACACTGACACCAAGTAACAAAGACATACACTTACACACAGTAACACAGACACACGCTTACACCAAGTAACAAAGACAGACACTGACACCAAGTAACAAAGACATACACTGACACCAAGTAACAAGGACACACACTGATACCCAGTGACACAGACACACACTTGCACCAAGTAACAAAGACATACACTGACACCAAGTAACTAAGACACACACTTACACCAAGTAACACAGACATACACTGACAACAAGTAACAAAGACATACACTTACACCAAGTAACAAAGACATACACTGACACCCAGTTACAAAGACATACACTGATACCCAGTAACACAGACACGCACTTACACCAAGTAACACAGACATACACTGACACCATGTAACAAAGACATACACTGACACCAAGTAACAAAGACATACACTGATACCCAGTAACACAGACACACACTTACACCAAGTAACAAAGACATACACTGACACCAAGTAACAAAGACATACACTTACACCAAGTAACAAAGACATGCACTGACACCAAGTAACAAAGACATACACTTTCAGCCAGTAACAAAGACATACACTGACACCAAGTATCAAAGACATACACTTACACCAAGTAACACAGACATACACTGACACCAAGTAACAAAGACACACAATTACACCAAGTACACAGACATACACAGACACCAAGTAACAAAGACATACACTGATACCCAATAGCACAGACACACACTTACTCCAAGTAACAAAGACAGACACTGATACCCAGTACCACAGACACACACTAACACCAAGTCACAAAGACATACACTGACTCCCAGTAACAAAGACAAACACTGACACCTAGTAACAAAGACACACACTGACAAGAAGTAACAAAGACACAAACTGACACCAAGTTTCAAAGACATACACAGTCACCAAGTAACAACGAAATACACTGATACCCAATAACACAGACACACACTTACTCCAAGTAACAAAGACAGACACTGATACCCAGTACCACAGAGACACACTAACACCAAGTCACAAAGACATACAATGACACCAAGTAACAAAGACATACACTGACACCAAGTAACAAAGACACACACTTACACCAAGTAACAAAGACATACACTGACACCAAGTAACAAAGACACACACTAACACCAAGTAACACAGACATACACTGACACCAAGTAACAAAGACACACACTAACACCAGGTAACTCAGACATACACTGAAACCAAGTAACAAAGACATACACTGATACCCAGTAACACAGACACACGCTTACACCAAGTAACAAAGACAGACACTGACACCAAGTAACAAAGACATACACTGACACCAAGTAACAAGGACACACACTGATACCCAGTGACACAGACACACACTTACACCAAGTAACAAAGACATACACTGACACCAAGTAACACAGACACACACTTACACCAAGTAACAAAGACATACACTGATATTCAGTTACACAGACACACACTTACACCAAGTAACACAGACATACACTGACACCAAGAAACAAAGACATGCACTGATACCCAGCAACACAGACACACACTTACACCAAGTAACAATGACTGACACTGATACCCAGTAACACAAACGAACACTTACACCAAGTAACACAGACATACACTGACACCAAGTAACAAAGACATACACTGATGCCCAGAAACACAGACACACACTTACACCAAGTAACAAAGACATGCACTGATACTCAGTTACACAGACACACACTTACACCAAGTAACACAGACACACACTTACACCAAGTCACAAAGGCACACACTTACACCAAGTACGCAGACATACACTGACACCAAGTAACTAAGACATACACTGATACCCAGTAACACAGACATACACTTACACCAAGTAACAAAGACATACACTGATTCTAAGTAACACAGACACACGCGGATACCAAGTAACAAAGGCATACACTGACACACAGTAACAAAGACATACACTGACACCCAGTAACACAGACACACACGGATACCAAGTAACAAAGACATACACTGACACCCATTAACAAAAACGTACACTGACACCCAGTAACAAAGACATACACTGACACGAAGTAACAAAGACATTCACTGATACCCAGTAACACAAACACACACTTACACCAAGTAACAAAGACATACACTGACACCAAGTAACAAAGACATACACTGACAGCAAGTAACACAGGCATACACTGATAGCCAGCAACACAGACACACACTTACACCATGTAACAAAGACATACAATGACACCAAGTAACAAAGACATACACTGACACCAAGTAACAAAGACACACACTTACACCAAGTAACACAGACATACACTGACACCAAGTAACAAAGACACACACTTACACCAAGTAGCACAGACATACACTGACTCCAAGTAACAAAGACATACACTGATACCCTGTAACAAAGACACACACTTACACCAAGTCACAAAGACATACACTGACACCCAGTAAAAAAGGCATACACTGACACCCAGTAACAAAGACACACAATGACACCAAGTAACAAAGGCACACACTGACACCAAGTGACATAGACATACACTGATACCCAGTAACACAGACACACACTTACACCAACTGACAAGGACAGACACTGACACCAAGTATCAAAGAAATTAACTGATACCCAGTAACACAGACACACGCTTACACCAAGTAACAAAGACATACACTGACACACAGTAACAAAGACATACACTGACACCCAGTAACACAGACACACACGGATACCAAGTAACAAAGACATACACTGGCACCCATTAACAAAAACGTACACTGACACCCAGTAACAAAGACATACACTGACACCAAGTAACAAAGACATTCACTGCTACCCAGTAACACAGACACACACTTACACCAAGTAACAAAGACATACACTGACACCAAGTAACAAAGACATACACTGACACCCAGTAACAAAGACACACATGGATACCAAGTAACAAAGACATACACTGACACCCATTAACAAAAACGTACACTGACACCCAGTAACAAAGACATACACTGACACCAAGTAACAAAGACATTCACTGATACCCAGTAACACAGACACACACTTACTCCAAGGAACAAAGACATACACTGATACTCAGTAGCACAGACACACACTTACACCAAGTAACAAAGACATACACTGACACCAAGTAACAAAGACATACACTTACACCAAGTAACAAAGACATACACTGACACCAAGTAACAAATACATACACTGACACCAAGTAACAAAGACATACACTGATACCCAGTAACACAGACACACACTTACACCAAGTAACAAAGACAGACAAAGACACCAATTAACAAAGACATACACTTACACCAAGTAACACAGACATACACTGAAACAAGTAACAAAGACACACACTTACACCAAGTACACAGACATACACTGACACCAAGTAACAAAGACATACACTGACACCCAGTAACACAGACACACACTTACACCAAGTAACAAAGACATGCACTGATACTCAGTTACACAGACACACACTTACACCAAGTAACACAGACATACACTGACACCAAGTCACAAAGACATGCACTGATACCCAGTAACACAGACACACACTTACACCAAGTAACAATGACTCACACTGATACCCAGTAACATATACGAACACTTACACCAAGTAACACAGACATACACTGACACCAAGTAACAAAGACATGCACTGATACTCAGTTACACAGACACACACTTACACCAAGTAACACAGACACACACTTACACCAAGTCACAAAGGCACACACTTACACCAAGTACGCAGACATACACTGACACCAAGTAACTAAGACATACACTGATACCCAGTAACACAGACATACACTTACACCAAGTAACAAAGACATACACTGATACTCAGTAACACAGACACACACGGATACCAAGTAACAAAGGCAGACACTGACACACAGTAACAAAGACATACACTGACACCCAGTAACAAAGACATACACTTACACCAAGTAACAAAGACATACACTGATACCCAGTAACACAGACATACACTTACACCAAGTAACAAAGACATACACTGATACTCAGTAACACAGACACACACGGATACCAAGTAACAAAGGCAGACTCTGACACACAGTAACAAAGACATACACTGACACCCAGTAACACAGACACACACGGATACCAAGTAACAAAGACATACACTGACACCCATTAACAAAAACGTGCACTGACACCCTGTAACAAAGACATACACTGACACGAAGTAACAAAGACATTCACTGATACCCAGTAACACAGACACACACTTACACCAAGTAACAAAGACATACACTGACACCAAGTAACAAAGACATACACTGACAGCAAGTAACAAAGACATACACTGATACCCAGCAACACAGACACACACTTACACCATGTAACAAAGACATACAATGACACCAAAGAACAAAGACATACACTGACACCAAGTAACAAAGACACACACTTACACCAAGTAACACAGAGACACACTTCCACCAACCAATAAAGACATACACTGACACCCAGTAACAAAGACACACACATACACCAAGTAACACAGACACACACTAACACACAGTAACACAAACTAACACACTGACACCAAGTGACACAGACATACACTGACACCAAGGAACAAAGACATACACTGACACCCAGTAACAAAGACACACACTTACACCAAGTAACACAGACACACACTGACACACAGTAACACAAACTAACACACTGACACCAAGTGACACAGACACACACCTACACCAAGTAACAAAGACATACACCGACACCAACTAACAAAGGCATACACTGACACCCAGTAACAAAGACATACACTGACACCCAGTAAGATAGACACACACGGACACCAAGTAACAAAGACATATACTGACACCCATGAACAAAAACATACACTGACATGCAGTATCAAAGACATACACTGACACCAAGTAACAAAGACATACACTGACACCAAGCAACAAAGACATACACAGACACCAAGAGAAAAAGATTGAAACTGATACCCAGTAACACAGACACACACTTACACCAAGTAACAAAGACATGCACTGATACCCAGCAACACAGGCACACACTTACACCAAGTAACAAAGACATACACTGACACCAAGTAACAAATACATACACTTACACCAAGTAACAAAGACATACACTGACACCAAGTAACAAAGACATACACTTACACCAAGTAACAAAGACATACACAGTCACCAAGTAACAAAGACAGATACTGATACCCAGTAACACAGACATACACTTACACCAAGTGTCAAAGACATACACTGACACCAAGTATCAAAGACATACACTTACACCAAGTAACAAAGACATACACTGACACCAAGTAACTAAGACACACACTTACACCAAGTAACACAGACATACACTGACAACAAGTAACAAAGACATACACTTACACCAAGTAACAAAGACATACACTGACACCAAGTTACAAAGACATACACTGATACCCAGTAACACAGACACACACTTACACCAAGTAACAAGGACATACACTGACACCAAATAACAAAGAAATTCACTGATACCCAGTAACACAGACACACACTCACACCAAGTAACAAAGACATACACTGATACCCAGCAACACAGGCACACACTTACACCAAGTAACAAAGACATACACTGACACCAAGTAACAAATACATACACTTACACCAAGTAACAAAGACATACACTGACACCAAGTAACAAAGACATACACTTACACCAAGTAACACAGACATACACTGACACCAAGTAACAAAGACATACACTTACACCAAGTAACAAAGACATACACTGACACCAAGTAACAAAGACAGATACTGATACCCAGTAACACAGACACACACTCACACCAAGTAACAAAGACATACACTGACACCAAGTAACAAAGACTTACACTGATACCCAGTAACACAGACACACACTTACACCAAGTAACAAAGACATACACTGACACCAAGTAACTAAGACACACACTTACACCAAGTAACACAGACATACACTGACAACAAGTAACAAAGACATACACTTACACCAAGTAACAAAGACATACACTGACACCAAGTTACAAAGACATACACTGATACCCAGTAACACAGACACACACTTACACCAAGTAACACAGACATACACTGACACCAAATAACAAAGAAATTCACTGATACCCAGTAACACAGACAGACACTCACACCAAGTAACAAAGACATACACTGACACCAAGTAACAATGACTTACACTGATACCCAGTAACACAGACACACACTTACACCAAGTAACAAAGACATACACTAATACTCAGTTACACAGACACACACGGATAGCAAGTAACAAAGGCATACACTGACACACAGTAACAAAGACATACACTGACACCCAGTAACACAGACACACGGATACCAAGTAACAAAGACATACACTGACACCCATTAACAAAAACATACAATGACACCCAGTAACAAAGACATACACTGACATCAAGTAACAAAGACATACACTGACAGCAAGTAACAAAGACATACACTGATACCCAGTCACACAGACACACACTTACACCATGGAACAAAGACATACACTGATACTCAGTAACACAGACACACACTTACACCAAGTAACAAAGACATACACTGACACCAAGTAACAAAGACATACACTGACAGCAAGTTACAAAGACATACACTGATACACAGTCACACAGACACACACTTACACCATGGAACAAAGACATACACTGATACTCAGTAACACAGACACACACTTACACCAAGTAACACAGACATACACTGACACCAAGTAACAAAGACATACACTGATACCCAGTAACACAGACACACACTTACACCAAGTAACACAGACATACAGTGACACCAATTAACAAAGACATGCACTGATACCCAGTAACACAGACACACACAAACACCAAGTTAAAAAGACAGACACTGTTTTCGGGCGGCACAGTGGCGCAGTGGGTAGCACCGCAGCCTCACAGCTCCAGGGACCCGGGTTCGATTCTGGGTACTGCCTGTGCGGAGTTTGCAAGTTCTCCCTGTGTCTGCGTGGGTTTTCTCCGGGTGCTCCGGTTTCCTCCCACAAGCCAAAAGACTTGCAGGTTGGTAGGTAAATTGGCCATTATAAATTGTCACTAGTATAGGTTGGTGGTAGGGAAATATAAGGTCAGGTGGGGATGTGGTCGGAATATGGGATTAGTGTAGGATTAGTATAAATGGGTGGTTGATGTTGGGCACAGACTCGGTGGGCCGAAGGGCCTGTTTCAGTGCTGTATCTCTAATCTAATCTAATCACTGATACCCAGTAACACAGAGACACACTTCCACCAACCAATAAAGACATACACTGACACCCAGTAACAAAGACACACACATACACCAAGTAACACAGACACACACTAACACACAGTAACACAAACTAACACACTGACACCAAGTAACAAATACATACACTTACACCAAGTAACAAAGACATACACTGACACCAAGTAACAAAGACATACACTTACACCAAGTAACACAGACATACACTGACACCAAGTAACAAAGACATACACTTACACCCAGTAACACAGACACACGCTTGTAACAAAGACAGACACTGACACCAAGTAACAAAGACATACACTGACACCAAGTAACAAGGACATACACTGATACCCAGTGACACAGACACACACTTGCACCAAGTAACAAAGACATACACTGACACCAAGTAACTAAGACACACACTTACACCAAGTAACACAGACATACACTGACAACAAGTAACAAAGACATACACTTACACCAAGTAACAAAGACATACACTGACACCAAGTTACAAAGACATACACTGATACCCAGTAACACAGACACGCACTTACACCAAGTAACACAGACATACACTGACACCATGTAACAAAGACATACACTGACACCAAGTAACAAAGACATACACTGATACCCAGTAACACAGACACACACTGACACCAAGTAACAAAGACATACACTGACACCAAGTAACAAAGACATACACTTACACCAAGTAACAAAGACATGCACTGACACCAAGTAACAAAGACATACACTTTCAGCCAGTAACAAAGACATACACTGACACCAAGTATCAAAGACATACACTTACACCAAGTAACACAGACATACACTGACACCAAGTAACAAAGACACACAATTACACCAAGTACACAGACATACACAGACACCAAGTAACAAAGACATACACTGATACCCAATAGCACAGACACACACTTACTCCAAGTAACAAAGACAGACACTGATACCCAGTACCACAGACACACACTAACACCAAGTCACAAAGACATACACTGACTCCCAGTAACAAAGACAAACACTGACACCTAGTAACAAAGACACACACTGACAAGAAGTAACAAAGACACACACTGACACCAAGTTTCAAAGACATACACAGTCACCAAGTAACAACGACATACACTGATACCCAATAACACAGACACACACTTACACCAAGTAACAAAGACATACACTGATACCCAGTAGCACAGACACACACTTACTCCAAGTAACAAAGACAGACACTGATACCCAGTACCACAGAGACACACTAACACCAAGTCACAAAGACATACAATGACACCAAGTAACAAAGACATACACTGACACAGAGTAACAAAGACACACACTTACACCAAGTAACAAAGACATACACTGACACCAAGTAACAAAGACACACAGTAACACCAAGTAACACAGACATACACTGACACCAAGTAACAAAGACACACACTAAAACCAGGTAACTCAGACATACACTGAAACTAAGTAACAAAGACATACACTGATACCCAGTAACACAGACACACGCTTACACCAAGTAACAAAGACAGACACTGACACCAAGTAACAAAGACATACACTGACACCAAGTAACAAGGACACACACTGATACCCAGTGACACAGACACACACTTACACCAAGTAACAAAGACATACACTGACACCAAGTAACACAGACACACACTTACACCAAGTAACAAAGACATACACTGATATTCAGTTACACAGACACACACTTACACCAAGTAACACAGACATACACTGACACCAAGAAACAAAGACATGCACTGATACCCAGCAACACAGACACACACTTACACCAAGTAACAATGACTGACACTGATACCCAGTAACACAAACGAACACTTACACCAAGTAACACAGACATACACTGACACCAAGTAACAAAGACATACACTGATACCCAGAAACACAGACACACACTTACACCAAGTAACAAAGACATGCACTGATACTCAGTTACACAGACACACACTTACACCAAGTAACACAGACACACACTTACACCAAGTCACAAAGGCACACACTTACACCAAGTACGCAGACATACACTGACACCAAGTAACTAAGACATACACTGACACCAAGTAACAAAGACACACACTTACACCAAGTCACACAGACATCCACTGACACCAAGTAACAAAGACACACACTTACACCAAGTAACACAGACATACACTGACACCAAGTAACAACGACATACACTGATACCCAGTAACAAAGACACACACTTACAACAAGTAACAATGACAGACACTGATACACAGTAACTCATACACACACTTACACCAAGTCACAAAGACATACACTGACACCCAGTAACAAAGGCATACACTGACACCCAGTAACAAAGACACACAATGGCACCAAGTAACAAAGGCACACACTGACACCAAGTAACCTAGACATAAACTGATACCCAGTAAAACAGACACACACTTTCAGCAACTGACAAGGACATACACTGACACCAAGTATCAAAGAAATTAACTGATACCCAGTAACACAGACACACACTTACACCAAGTAACTAAGACATACACTGACACACAGTAACAAAGACATACACTGACACCCAGTAACACAGACACACACGGATACCAAGTAACAAAGACATACAGGGACACCCATTAACAAAAACGTACACTGACACCCAGTAACAAAGACATACACTGACACCAAGTAACTAAGACATTCACTGATACCCAGTAACACAGACACACACTTACACCAAGTAACAAAGACATACACTGACACCAAGTAACAAAGACATACTCTGACAGCAAGTAACAAAGACATACACTGATACTCAGTAACACAGACACACACTTACAGCAAGTAACAAAGACAGACAAAGACACCAATTAACAAAGACATACACTTACACCAAGTAACACAGACATACACTGAAACAAGTAACAAAGACACACACTTACACCAAGTACACAGACATACACTGACACCAAGTAACAAAGACATACACTGACACCCAGTAACACAGACACACACTTACACCATGTAACAAAGACATGCACTGATACTCAGTTACACAGACACACACTTACACCAAGTAACACAGACATACACTGACACCAAGTAACAAAGTCATGCACTGATACCCAGTAACACAGACACAAACTTACACCAAGTAACAATGACTGACACTGATACCCAGCAACACATACGAACACTTACACCAAGTAACACAGACATACACTGACACCAAGTAACAAAGACATACACTGATACCCAGTAACACAGTCACACACTTACACCAAGTAACAAAGACATGCACTGATACTCAGTTACACAGACACGCACTTACACCAAGTAACACAGACATACACTGACACCAAGTCACAAAGACATGCACTGACACCCAGTAACAAAGACAGACACTGATACCCAGTAACAAAGAGACACAATGACACCAGGTAACAAAGGCACACTCTGACACCAAGTAACAAAAACATACACTGACACCAAGTAACAACGACATACACTTACACCCAGTAACAAAGACATACACTGACACCAAGTATCAAAGACATACACTTACACCAAGTAACACAGACATACACTGACACCAAGTAACAAAGACACACACTTACACCAAGTACACAGACATACACTGACACCAAGTAACAAAGACATACACTGATACCCAGTTGCACAGACACACACTTACTCAAAGTAACAAAGACAGACACTGATACCCAGTACCACAGACACACACTAACACCAAGTCACAAAGACATACACTGACACCCAGTAACAAAGACAAACACTGACACCCAGTAACAAAGACACACACTGACACGAAGTAACAAAGACACACACTGACACCAAGTAACAAAGACATACACAGTCACCAAGTAACAACGACATACACTGATACCCAATAACACAGACACACACTTACACCAAGTAACAAAGACATACATTGATACCCAGCAACACAGACACACACTTACGCCATGTAACAAAGACATACAATGACACCAAGTAACAAAGACATACACTGACACCAAGTAACAAAGCCACACACTTACACCAAGTAACAAAGACATACACTGACACCAAGTAACAAGGACACACACTGACACCAAGTAACACAGACATACACTTTCAGCAAGTAACAAAGACACACACTTACACCAAGTAACACAGACATACACTGACACCAAGTAACAAAGACATACACTGATACCCAGTAACACAGACACACACTTACAACAAGTAACAATGACATACACTGATACACAGTAACTCATACACACACTTACACCAAGTCACAAAGACATAAACTGATACCCAGTAACACAGACACACACTTACAACAAGTAACAATGACAGACACTGATACACAGTAACTCATACACACACTTACACCAAGTCACAAAGACATACACTGACACCCAGTAACAAAGGCATACACTGACACCCAGTAACAAAGACACACAATGACACCAAGTAACAAAGGCACTCACTGACACCAAGAAACATAGACAAACACTGATACCCAGTAACACAGACACACACTTACACCAAGTCACAAAGGCACACACTTACACCAAGTACGCAGACATACACTGACACCAAGTAACACAGACATACACTGATACCCAGCAACACAGACACACACTTACACCATGTAACAAAGACATACAATGACACCAAGTAACAAAGACATACACTGACACCAAGTAACAAAGACACACACTTACACCAAGTAACACAGACATCCACTGACACCAAGTAACAAAGACACGCACTTACACCAAGTAACACAGACATACACTGACACCAAGTAACAAAGACATACAGTGATACCCAGTAACAAAGACACACACTTACAACAAGTAACAATGACAGACACTGATACACAGTAACTCATACACACACTTACACCAAGTCACAAAGACATACACTGACACCCAGTAACAAAGGCATACACTGACACCCAGTAACAAAGACACACAATGACACCAAGTAACAAAGGCACACACTGACACCAAGTAACCTAGACATACACTGATACCCAGTAAAACAGACACACACTTTCAGCAACTGACAAGGACATACACTGACACCAAGTATCAAAGAAATTAACTGATACCCAGTAACACAGACACACACTTACACCAAGTAACAAAGACATACACTGACACACAGTAACAAAGACATACACTGACACCCAGTAACACAGACACACACGGATACCAAGTAACAAAGACATACAATGACACCCATTAACAAAAACGTACACTGACACCCAGTAACAAAGACATACACTGACACCAAGTAACTAAGACATTCACTGAAACCAAGTAACACAGACACACACTTACACCAAGTAACAAAGACATACACTGACACCAAGTAACAAAGACATACTCTGACAGCAAGTAACAAAGACATACACTGATACCCAGTAACACAGACACACATTTACTCCAAGGAACAAAGACATACACTGATACTCAGTAACACAGACACACACTTACAGCAAGTAACAAAGACAGACAAAGACACCAATTAACAAAGACATACACTTACACCAAGTAACACAGACATACACTGAAACAAGTAACAAAGACACACACTTACACCAAGTACACAGACATACACTGACACCAAGTAACAAAGACATACACTGACACCCAGTAGCACAGACAAACACTTACACCATGTAACAAAGACATGCACTGATACTCAGTTACACAGACACACACTTACACCAAGTAACACAGACATACACTGACACCCAGTAACAAAGTCATGCACTGATACCCAGTAACACAGACACAAACTTACACCAAGTAACAATGACTGACACTGATACCCAGCAACACATACGAACACTTACACCAAGTAACACAGACATACACTGACACCAAGTAACAAAGACATACACTGATACCCAATAACACAGACACACACTTACACCAAGTAACAAAGACATGCACTGATACTCAGTTACACAGACACACACTTACACCAAGTAACACAGACATACACTGACACCAAGTCACAAAGACATGCACTGACACCCAGTAACAAAGACAGACACTGATACCCAGTAACAAAGAGACACAATGACACCAGGTAACAAAAACATACACTGACACCAAGTAACAACGACATACACTTACACCCAGTAACAAAGACATACACTGACACCAAGTATCAAAGACATACACTTACACCAAGTAACACAGACATACACTGACACCAAGTAACAAAGACACACACTTACACCAAGTACACAGACATACACTGACACCAAGTAACAAAGACATACACTGATACCCAGTTGCACAGACACACACTTACTCAAAGTAACAAAGACAGACACTGATACCCAGTACCACAGACACACACTAACACCAAGTCACAAAGACATACACTGACACCCAGTAACAAAGACAAACACTGACACCCAGTAACAAAGACACACACTGACACGAAGTAACAAAGACACACACTGACACCAAGTAACAAAGACATACACAGTCACCAAGTAACAACGACATACACTGATACCCAATAACACAGACACACACTTACACCAAGTAACAAAGACATACATTGATACCCAGCAACACAGACACACACTTACACCATGTAACAAAGACATACAATGACACCAAGTAACAAAGACATACACTGACACCAAGTAACAAAGCCACACACTTACACCAAGTAACAAAGACATACACTGACACCAAGTAACAAAGACACACACTGACACCAAGTAACACAGACATACACTGTCACCAAGTAACAAAGACACACACTTACACCAAGTAACAGAGACATACACTGACACCAAGTAACAAAGACATACACTGATACCCAGTAACACAGACACACACTTACAACAAGTAACAATGACATACACTGATACACAGTAACTCATACACACACTTACACCAAGTCACAAAGACATAAACTGATACCCAGTAACACAGACACACACTTACAACAAGTAAGAATGACAGACACTGATACACAGTAACTCATACACACACTTACACCAAGTCACAAAGACATACACTGACACCCAGTAACAAAGGCATACATTGACACCCAGTAACAAAGACACACAATGACACCAAGTAACAAAGGCACTCACTGACACCAAGTAACATAGACAAACACTGATACCCAGTAACACAGACACACACTTACACCAAGTCACAAAGGCACACACTTACACCAAGTACGCAGACATACACTGACACCAAGTAACTAAGACATACACTGATACCCAGTAACACAGACACACACGGATACCAAGTAACAAAGGCAGACACTGACACACAGTAACAAAGACATACACTGACACCCAGTAACACAGACACACACGGATACCAAGTAACAAAGACATACACTGACACCCATTAACAAAAACCTACACTGACACCCAGTAACAAAGACATACACTGACACGAAGTAACAAAGATATTCACTGATACCCAGTAACACAGACACACACTTACACCAAGTAACAAAGACATACACTGACACCAAGTAACAAAGACATACACTGACAGCAAGTAACAAAGACATACACTGATACCCAGCAACACAGACACACACTTACACCATGTAACAAAGACAGACAATGACACCAAGTAACAAGGACATACACTGACACCAAGTAACAAAGACACACACTTACACCAAGTAACACAGACATACACTGACACCAAGTAACAAAGACACACACTTACACCAAGTAACACAGACATACACTGACACCAAGTATCAAAAACATACACTGATACCCAGTAACACAGACACACACTGACAACAAGTAACAATGACAGACTCTGATACACAGTAACTCATACACACACTTACACCAAGTCACAAAGACATACACTGACACCCAGTAACAAAGGCATACACTGACACCCAGTAACAAAGACACACACTGACACCAAGTAACAAAGGCACACACTGACACCAAGTAACATAGACATACACTGATACCCAGTAACACAGACACACACTTACAGCAACTGACAAGGACATACACTGACACCAAGTATCAAAGAAATTAACTGATACCCAGTAACACAGACACACACTTACACCAAGTAACAAAGACATACACTGACACACAGTAACAAAGACATACACTGACACCCAGTAACACAGACACACACGGATACCAAGTAACAAAGACATACACTGACACCCATTAACAAAAACGTACACTGACACCCAGTAACAAAGACATACACTGACACCAAGTAACAAAGACATTCACTGATACCCAGTAACACAGACACACACTTACACCAAGTAACAAATACATCCACTGACACCAAGTAACACAGACACACACTTACTCCAAGGAACAAAGACATACACTGATACTCAGTAGCACAGACACACACTTACACCAATAACAAAGACATACACTGACACCAAGTAACAAAGACATACACTTACACCAAGTAACAAAGACATACACTGACACCAAGTAACACAGACATGCACTGAAACAAGTAACAGAGACACACACTTAAACCAAGTACACAGACATACACTGACACCAAGTAACAAAGACATACACTGACACCCAGTATCACAGACACACACTTACACCAAGTAACAAAGACATGCACTGATACTCAGTTACGCAGACACACACTTACACCAAGTAACACAGACATACACTGACACCAAGTAACAAAGACATTCACTGATACCCAGTAACACAGACACACACTTACACCAAGTAACAATGACTGACACTGATACCCAGTAACACATACGAACACTTACAGCAAGTAACACAGACATACATTGACACCAAGTCACAAAGATATACACTGACACCCAGTAACAATGACATACACTGATACCCAGTAACAAAGAGACACAATGACACCAGGTAACAAAGGCACACTCTGACACCAAGTAACAAAGACATACACTGATACCCAGTAACACAAACAGACACTTACACCAAGTAACAAAGACATACACTGACACCAAGTAACAAAGACATACACTGATACCCAGTAACACAGACACACGCTTACACCAAGTAACAAAGACATACACTGATAATCAGTTACACAGACACAAACTTACACCAAGTAACAAAGGCATACACTGACACCCAGTAACAAGGACATACACTGACACCCAGTAACACAGGCACACGTGGACACCAAGTAACAAAGACATACACTGACACCCATTAACAAAAACATACACTGACACCCAGTAACACAGGCACACGCTTACACCAAGTAACAAAGACATACACTGACACCAAGTAACAAAGACATACACTGACACCAAGTAACGAAGACATACACTGATACCCAGTAACACAGACACACACTTACACCAAGTAACAAAGACATCCACTGATACTCAGTAACACAGACACACACTTACACCATGTAACAAAGACATACACTGACACCAAGTGACAAAGACATACACTTACACCAAGGAACAAAGACATACACTGACACCACGTAACAAAGACATACACTGATACCCAGTAACACAGACACACAATTACACCAAGTAACACAGACATACACTGACACCAAGCAAGAAAGACATACATGATACCCAGTAACACAGACACACACTTACACCAAGTAAAAAAGACAGACAATGACACCAAGTAACAAAGACATACAATGATAACCAGTAACAAAGACACACACTTACACCAAGTAACACAGACACACACTGACACCAAGTAACAAAGACATACACTGACACCAAGTAACAAAGACATACACTGATACCCAGTAACACAGACACACGCTTACACCATGTAACAAAGACATACACTGATACTCAGTTACACAGACACAAACTTACACCAAGTAACAAAGACATACACTGACACCAAGTAACAAAGGCATACACTGACACCCAGTAACAAGGACATACACTGACACCCAGTAACACAGGCACACGCGGACACCAAGTAACAAAGACATACACTGACACCCATTAACAAAAACATACACTGACACCCAGTAACACAGACACACGCTTACACCAAGTAACAAAGACATACACTGACACCAAGTAACAAAGACATACACTGACACCAAGTAACGAAGACATACACTGATACCCAGTAACACAGACACACACTTACACCAAGTAACAAAGACATACACTGATACTCAGTAACACAGACACACACTTGCACCATGTAACAAAGACATACACTGACACCAAGTGACAAAGACATACACTTACACCAAGGAACAAAGACATACACTGACACCACGTAACAAAGACATACACTGATACCCAGTAACACAGATACACAATTACACCAAGTAACACAGACATACACTGACACCAAGCAAGAAAGACATACATGATACCCAGTAACACAGACACACACTGACACCAAGTAAAAAAGACAGACAATGACACCAAGGAACAAAGACATACACTGATAACCAGTAACAAAGACACACACTTACACCAAGTAACACAGACACACACTGACACCCAGTAACACAGACACACACTGACAGCAAGCAACACAGACATACACTGACACCAAGTAAAAATGACATACACTGACCCCCAGTAACACAGACACATACGGACACCAGGTAACAAATACACAGACTTACACCAAGTAACACAGACACACACTGACACCCAGCAACACACACAAACACTTATACCAAGTAACACAGTCATACACTGACACCAAGTAACAAAGACATACACTGATACCCAGTAACACAGACACACTCTTACAACAAGTAACACAGACATACACTGACACCAAGTCACAAAGACACACACTGACACCCAGTAACAAAGACATATAATGACACCAAGTCGCAAAGACATACACTGATACCCAGGAACACAGACACACACTGACACCCAGTAACAAAGACATACACTGATACCAAGTCACAAAGACATACACTGATACCCAGGAACACAGACACACACTGACACCCAGTAACAAAGACATACACTGATACCAAGTCACAAAGACATACACTGATACCCAGTAACACAGACACACACTGACACCAAGTAACAAAGACACACACTTACACCAAGTAACAAAGACTTACACTGACACCAAGTAACAAAGACATACACTGACACCACGTTACAAAGACATACACTTACACCAAGTAACAAAGACAGACAATTACACCAAGTCACAAAGACATACACTTACACCAAGTATTTTGACATACACTGACACCAAGTAACAAAGACATACACTGATACCCAGTAACACAGACACACACTTACACCAGGTAACAAAGACATACACTGACAACAATTCACAAAGACACACACTGACACCAAGTATTTTGACATACACTGATACCAAGTCACAAAGACATACACTGATACCCAGTAACACAGACGCACACTTACACCAAGTAACACAGACATACACTGACACCAAGTAACAAAGACATACACTGATATCCAGTAACGAAGACATACACTGATACCCAGTAACAAAGAGACACAATGACACCAGGTAACAAAGGCACACTCTGACACCAAGTAACAAAGACTTACACTGATACCCAGTAACACAGACAGACACTTACACCAAGTAACAAAACATACACTGACACCAAGTAACAAAGACATACACTGATACCCAGTAACACAAACAGACACTTACACCAAGTAACAAAGACATACACTGACACCAAGTAACAAAGACATACACTGATACCCAGTAACACAGACACACGCTTACACCAAGTAACAAAGACATACACTGATACTCAGTTACACAGACACAAACTTACACCAAGTAACAAAGACATACACTGACACCAAGTAACAAAGGCATACACTTACACCAAGTAACAAAGACATACACTGACACCAAGTAACACAGACATACACTGACACCAAGTAACACAGACACACACTTACTCCAAGGAACAAAGACATACACTGATACTCAGTAGCACAGGCACACACTTACACCAATAACAAAGACATACACTGACACCAAGTAACAAAGACATACACTTACACCAAGTAACAAAGACATACATTGACACCAAGTAACACAGACATGCACTGAAACAAGTAACAGAGACACACACTTAAACCAAGTACACAGACATACACTGACACCAAGTAACAAAGACATACACTGACACCCAGTATCACAGACACACACTTACACCAAGTAACAAAGACATGCACTGATACTCAGTTACGCAGACACACACTTACACCAAGTAACACAGACATACACTGACACCAAGTAACAAAGACATGCACTGATACCCAGTAACACAGACACACACTTACACCAAGTAACAATGACTGACACTGATACCCAGTAACACATACGAACACTTACAGCAAGTAACACAGACATACATTGACACCAAGTCACAAAGACATACACTGACACCCAGTAACAATGACATACACTGATACCCAGTAACAAAGAGACACAATGACACCAGGTAACAAAGGCACACTCTGACACCAAGTAACAAAGACATACACTGATACCCAGTAACACAAACAGACACTTACACCAAGTAACAAAGACATACACTGACACCAAGTAACAAAGACATACACTGATACCCAGTAACACAGACACACGCTTACACCAAGTAACAAAGACATACACTGATAATCAGTTACACAGACACAAACTTACACCAAGTAACAAAGGCATACACTGACACCCAGTAACAAGGACATACACTGACACCCAGTAACACAGGCACACGTGGACACCAAGTAACAAAGACATACACTGACACCCATTAACAAAAACATACACTGACACCCAGTAACACAGGCACACGCTTACACCAAGTAACAAAGACATACACTGACACCAAGTAACAAAGACATACACTGACACCAAGTAACGAAGACATACACTGATACCCAGTAACACAGACACACACTTACACCAAGTAACAAAGACATCCACTGATACTCAGTAACACAGACACACACTTACACCATGTAACAAAGACATACACTGACACCAAGTGACAAAGACATACACTTACACCAAGGAACAAAGACATACACTGACACCACGTAACAAAGACATACACTGATACCCAGTAACACAGACACACAATTACACCAAGTAACACAGACATACACTGACACCAAGCAAGAAAGACATACATGATACCCAGTAACACAGACACACACTTACACCAAGTAAAAAAGACAGACAATGACACCAAGTAACAAAGACATACAATGATAACCAGTAACAAAGACACACACTTACACCAAGTAACACAGACACACACTGACACCAAGTAACAAAGACATACACTGACACCAAGTAACAAAGACATACACTGATACCCAGTAACACAGACACACGCTTACACCATGTACAAAGACATACACTGATACTCAGTTACACAGACACAAACTTACACCAAGTAACAAAGACATACACTGACACCAAGTAACAAAGGCATACACTGACACCCAGTAACAAGGACATACACTGACACCCAGTAACACAGGCACACGCGGACACCAAGTAACAAAGACATACACTGACACCCATTAACAAAAACATACACTGACACCCAGTAACACAGACACACGCTTACACCAAGTAACAAAGACATACACTGACACCAAGTAACAAAGACATACACTGACACCAAGTAACGAAGACATACACTGATACCCAGTAACACAGACACACACTTACACCAAGTAACAAAGACATACACTGATACTCAGTAACACAGACACACACTTACACCATGTAACAAAGACATACACTGACACCAAGTGACAAAGACATACACTTACACCAAGGAACAAAGACATACACTGACACCACGTAACAAAGACATACACTGATACCCAGTAACACAGACACACAATTACACCAAGTAACACAGACATACACTGACACCAAGCAAGAAAGACATACATGATACCCAGTAACACAGACACACACTGACACCAAGTAAAAAAGACAGACAATGACACCAAGTAACAAAGACATACACCGATAACCAGTAACAAAGACACACACTTACACCAAGTAACACAGACACACACTGACACCCAGTAACACAGACACACACTGACAGCAAGCAACACAGACATACACTGACACCAAGTAAAAATAACATACACTGACCCCCAGTAACACAGACACATACGGACACCAGGTAACAAATACACAGACTTACACCAAGTAACACAGACACACACTGACACCCAGCAACACAGACAAACACTTATACCAAGTAACACAGTCATACACTGACACCAAGTAACAAAGACATACACTGATACCCAGTAACACAGACACACTCTTACAACAAGTAACACAGACATACACTGACACCAAGTCACAAAGACACACACTGACACCCAGTAACAAAGACATATAATGACACCAAGTCGCAAAGACATACACTGATACCCAGGAACACAGACACACACTGACACCCAGTAACAAAGACATACACTGATACCAAGTCACAAAGACATACACTGATACCCAGTAACACAGACACACACTGACACCCAGTAACAAAGACATATACAGATACCAAGTCACAAAGACATACACTGATACCCAGTAACACAGACACACACTGACACCCAGTAACAAAGACATACACTGATACCAAGTCACAAAGACAAACACTGATACCCAGTAACACAGACACACACTGACACCAAGTAACAAAGACTTACACTGACACCAAGTAACAAAGACATACACTGACACCAAGTTACAAAGACATACACTTACACCAAGTAACAAAGACAGACAATTACACCAAGTCACAAAGACATACACTTACACCAAGTATTTTGACATACACTGACACCAAGTAACAAAGACATACACTGATACCCAGTAACACAGACACACACTTACACCAGGTAACAAAGACATACACTGACAACAATTCACAAAGACACACACTGACACCAAGTATTTTGACATACACTGATACCAAGTCACAAAGACATACACTGATACCCAGTAACACAGACGCACACTTACACCAAGTAACACAGACATACACTGACACCAAGTAACAAAGACATACACTGATATCCAGTAACGAAGACATACACTGATACCCAGTAACAAAGAGACACAATGACACCAGGTAACAAAGGCACACTCTGACACCAAGTAACAAAGACTTACACTGATACCCAGTAACACAGACAGACACTTACACCAAGTAACAAAGACATACACTGACACCAAGTAACAAAGACATACACTGATACCCAGTAACACAAACAGACACTTACACCAAGTAACAAAGACATACACTGACACCAAGTAACAAAGACATACACTGATACCCAGTAACACAGACACACGCTTACACCAAGTAACAAAGACATACACTGATACTCAGTTACACAGACACAAACTTACACCAAATAACAAAGACATACACTGACACCAAGTAACAAAGGCATACACTGACACCAAGTAACAAAGGCATACACTGACACCCAGTAACAAGGACATACACTGACACCCAGTAACACAGGCACACGTGGACACCAAGTAACAAAGACATACACTGACACCCATTAACAAAAACATACACTGACACCCAGTAACACAGACACACGCTTACACCAAGTAACAAAGACATACACTGACACCAAGTAACAAAGACATACACTGACACCAAGTAACGAAGACATACACTGATACCCAGTAACACAGACACACACTTACACCAAGTAACAAAGACATACACTGATACTCAGTAACACAGACACACACTTACACCATGTAACAAAGACATACACTGACACCAAGTGACAAAGACATACACTTACACCAAGGAACAAAGACATACACTGACACCACGTAACAAAGACATACACTGATACCCAGTAACACAGACACACAATTACACCAAGTAACACAGACATACACTGACACCAAGCAAGAAAGACATACATGATACCCAGTAACACAGACACACACTTACACCAAGTAAAAAAGACAGACAATGACACCAAGTAACAAAGACATACACTGATAACCAGTAACAAAGACACACACTTACACCAAGTAACACAGACACACACTGACACCAAGTAACAAAGACATACACTGACACCAAGTAACAAAGACATACACTGATACCCAGTAACACAGACACACACTTACACCAAGTAACAAAGACAAGGACTGATACCCAGTAACACAGACACACACTTACACCAAGTAAAAAAGACAGACACTGATACCCAGTAACACAGACACACACTTACACCAAGTAACAAAGACATACTCTGACACCCAGTAACACAGACACACACGGACACCAAGTAACAAAGACACACACTTACACCAAGTAACACAGACACACACTGACACCCAGTAACACAGACACACACTGACAGCAAGCAACACAGACATACACTGACACCAAGTAAAAATGACATACACTGACCCCCAGTAACACAGACACATACGGACACCAGGTAACAAATACACAGACTTACACCAAGTAACACAGACACACACTGACACCCAGCAACACAGACAAACACTTATACCAAGTAACACAGTCATACACTGACACCAAGTAACAAAGACATACACTGATACCCAGTAACACAGACACACTCTTACAACAAGTAACACAGACATACACTGACACCAAGTCACAAAGACACACACTGACACCCAGTAACAAAGACATATAATGACACCAAGTCGCAAAGACATACACTGATACCCAGGAACACAGACACACACTGACACCCAGTAACAAAGACATACACTGATACCAAGTCACAAAGACATACACTGATACCCAGTAACACAGACACACACTGACACCCAGTAACGAAGACATATACAGATACCAAGTCACAAAGACATACACTGATACCCAGTAACACAGACACACACTGACACCCAGTAACAAAGACATACACTGATACCAAGTCACAAAGACAAACACTGATACCCAGTAACACAGACACACACTGACACCAAGTAACAAAGACACACACTTACACCAAGTAACAAAGACTTACACTGACACCAAGTAACAAAGACATACACTGACACCAAGTTACAAAGACATACACTTACACCAAGTAACAAAGACAGACAATTACACCAAGTCACAAAGACATACACTTACACCAAGTATTTTGACATACACTGACACCAAGTAACAAAGACATACACTGATACCCAGTAACACAGACACACACTTACACCAGGTAACAAAGACATACACTGACAACAATTCACAAAGACACACACTGACACCAAGTATTTTGACATACACTGATACCAAGTCACAAAGACATACACTGATACCCAGTAACACAGACGCACACTTACACCAAGTAACACAGACATACACTGACACCAAGTAACAAAGACATACACTGATATCCAGTAACGAAGACATACACTGATTCCCAGTAACAAAGAGACACAATGACACCAGGTAACAAAGGCACACTCTGACACCAAGTAACAAAGACTTACACTGATACCCAGTAACACAGACAGACACTTACACCAAGTAACAAAGACATACACTGACACCAAGTAACAAAGACATACACTGATACCCAGTAACACAGACACACGCTTACACCAAGTAACAAAGACATACACTGATACTCAGTTAACAGGCACAAACTTACACCAAGTAACAAAGACATACACTGACACCAAGTAACAAAGGCATACACTGACACCCAGTAACAAGGGCATACACTGACACCCAGTAACACAGGCACACGCGGACACCAAGTAACAAAGACATACACTGACACCCATTAACAAAAACATACACTGACACCCAGTAACACAGACACACGCTTACACCAAGTAACAAAGACATACACTGACACCAAGTAACAAAGACGTACACTGACACCAAGTAACAAAGACATACACTGATACCCAGTAACACAGACACACACTTACACCAAGTAACAAAGACATACACTGATACTCAGTAACACAGACACACACTTACACCAAGTAACAAAGACATACACTGACACCAAGTGACAAAGACATACACTTACACCAAGTAACAAAGACATACACTGACACCACGTAACAAAGACATACACTGATACCCACTAACACAGACACACAATTACACCAAGTAACACAGACATACACTGACACCAAGTAAGAAAGACATACATGATACCCAGTAACACAGACACACACTTACACCAAGTAAAAAAGACAGACAATGACACCAAGTAACAAAGACATACACTGATAACCAGTAGCACAGACACACACTTACACCAAGTAACAGAGACATACACTGACACCAAGTAACAAAGACATACACTTACACCAATTAACAAAGACATGCACTGACACCAAGTAACAAAGACATACACTTACACCACGTAACAAAAACATACACTGACACCAAGTAACAAAGACATACACTTACACCAAGTAACACAAACATACACTGACACCAAGTCACAAAGACACACAGTTACACCAAGTACACTGACATACACTGACACCAAGTAACTAAGACATACACTGACACCCAGTAACACAGACACACATTTACACCAAGTAACAAAGACAGAAACTGATACCCAGGAACACAGACACAAACTTACACCAAGTAACAAAGACATACACTGATACTCAGTTACACAGACACACACCTACACCAAGTAACAAAGACATACACAGACACCAACTAACAAAGGCATTCACTGACACCCAGTAACAAAGACATACACTGACACCCAGTAACATAGACACACACGGACACCAAGTAACAAAGACATATACTGACACCCATTAACAAAACAAAGTAATTCATGACAACGCTACTTCATCGGACACGTCATCAGGATGCGCCGCGGTGCGCACATGCGCAGACTGTCTCATGCCCCCTGCGCATGCGCTGCGTTCCGAATGATCTGATCCGCATAGCGCATGCGCAGATGACGCTGTACGCGCATGCGCACACTGTCTCCTCATCTCTGCGCATGCGATGCGGTCCGACCTGCGAGGATCGTTGTGCGCATGCGCAGATGACGTCATCGCGTGATCTCGTCTTCCTCGCCGATGCGCCAGTTTGGCCTGTGCGCATGCGTCAAAGCTTCGGCGCGACTTTTTGAAAGTGGCAGGAGGGGAGGTTTCGTCGGGCATTTTCTCGCATTTTATCTGAATTATTTATTCGTTTTGGAGACTTGCTTCATTTTTATTTGACACAGGAGATTGTTCCAAGGTAAGTTGCTCTGCATTTGTGAGTTGCTCTGAAAACATTTCCATTGTCTGGGCCACCGCCTGTTCTCCAGTCCCTGTTGTGAGTTGTTCTGAAAACATTTCTATTGTCTGGGCCACCGCATGTTCTCCAGCCCCTGTTGTGAGTTGCTCTGAAAACATTTCCATTGTCTGGGCCACTGCATGTTCTCCAGTCCCTGTTGTGAGTTGCTCTGAAAACATTTCCATTGTCTGAGCCACCGCATGTAGCAGGATGAAGGCACAGTGACTGTGATTTCTGGCGCCAAACAGTACACACTGCAGATACATGATGGCCAGGCTACCTGCAGCTGCATCTTCTCCATTCAGCCTTTGTTGCACTGCAAACATGCTGTTGTTGTGCAGAGGCATCTGGGTCTGCCTCTGGACAGGCTCGCCCCCAATTGTCGCTGGCGTGCATCTCAGACACCAACGACGACAGGCATGGCTGCTGCCATTGTGATTACAGAGGAACAGCCAAGGCCCCTCAGCCACAATGAAAAATACCGCTTGCTTTCAGATCAATTGTACCAGCTACAACAGGCCGTTCTGCAGAGTGGAACGGCAGCATTCATGAGGAGATTGGACTGGCTGCGGCAACAGACTCTCTGCTGGCAGCAAGGACTGGCTGATGAGATGGAGCCATTTACTATGCCCAACAATTGCCCGGAAGCACCTTCGGATGGAGGTGGCCACGTGCTGGACATCAGTCACGTGTCACAAACCCTGGATCCTGAGCGTCTCACCCCCTGGCCTAATGATCTGATGGACCATACATATGCCTGCCTGTTCAAATCTCCACTTCCCCTACCTGCGGTACCCTCTTCTTGCTGCTCAGTTACACAGTCACCTGCTCCTACACCCATCAGGGCAGTGCACATGGACACACAGTTACCTGCTCCTACACCCATCAGGGCAGTGCTCATGGGCACACAGTTACCTGCTCCTACACCCATCAGGGCAGTGCACTTGGACACACAGTTACCTGCTCCTACACCCATCAGGGCAGTGCTCATGGGCACACAGTTACCTGCTCCTACACCCATCAGGGCAGTGCTCATGGACACACAGCCACCTGTTTCCCCATCCGACGTTGAAACAACCATGCAGAGCCTTGTGAGACTCCGCAATTGCCAGTTGCTGCCTGTCAAGCAGAGAGGGCGTCCAAAGGGGTCAAGCACTTGGGGAACATTCAGCAAGAAGAGACTGAGCACTAAAAGAAACAAGCATGCCGTGTCCAGTGGTAGCAGAAATGTGAATGCTCTTGCTGTGAACACAACTGGTGATAGTAGTAGGCAGGATTAAATGGGAATGGATGGAAAGACGCACGAGTAACATAACCACTGGCAGGGAACTGCTGGGCTAAATTGCCAGCTTTATGTTCATAGCCCAAAAGAAATGTGTTTCTTTTCCAGCACCCTCACATCATTCATGTTTTCCCTGAGAGCAGCATTGAACCATCACGAGATAGGGGCAGTAACATCATCCTGCCTCCTGCAGCTGAGGTGGGTACTAAGTGATTCATTGGCGGTGTTATCAGGACATGCCTTTACCGCAGAACACAAAGCATGCTCAACAGTAATTTCATTGGAGGGAGGGAAGCTCTGACACTGATGTTCTTTCCTTATTTTCTTTCATGTAAAACGTGCCCTTGAGAAAACAATCCTTGAGACTTAAGGACGGCATTCAAGCAAAGGAGGCAGTGCGGGAGAGGACGCAAGGATGTGCTGATTCCTGCATCTGAGGTGGATAATAAGTGCTTCATTGGCGACGTTATCAATTGGTGCCTTCACTGCAGAACTTAAAAAGGTGCGCACAACAGTAATTTCAGTGGATGGAGGGAGGCAAGCTCTGACTCTGATTTGCTTTATTTCTTTTCATGTAAAACATGCCGTCGAGAAAACAATCCTTGAGACTTAAGGTCAGCATTCAAGCAACGAAGGCAACTAGATCATGCTGCGGAGCTCATCACGATGTGGAAAGGAACATTGCATTTTTGGATGAATTGGGAATGCACATTGGGATGCGCTTGGGGAACATTCACCAAGAATAGACTGAGCTCAGACTCTTGTGACTTTGCCTTCTTCACATGGACAATACAGTAGTGGAATAGAGAGCCAAGCGTTTATTCACCACAAGGCTCTCCAGGAACAATCTCTTTAGCTGTGCATAGCAGAGACTCGGCCTGTCTGTCTAACGGGAATGCTGGACACAACACTCATGTATCCATGCACAGCAGTTCCTCGGATACTTAATGAACTTAATAAAACTTTTCAATAATTAAACCCAGAATTGTTGAGGTTTTGTTTTGCATGCTATTTCCCCGACTTTGCAACTGCACTTCAGATATTCAACTATGGTGGGGGGGGTAGAGGGAGGGGTGGGTGAAGAGGGGGAGGGGTGGGGAGAGCGGGGAGGGGTGGGGAGAGGGAGCATGCAAAATGCAGGGACCAAACTGTTGCAATGCCTGAAGTACTGTGGAGAAGTAGAGAAAGCAACTGGGTAGGGGAGAAAGCAACTGGATTGGGCATCCGCAGCTGGAGGGAACGACTGAATGGAGAGGGCCGGAAGCGAGAGGCCGTAGAGAGCCGCGGGGAGCGAGCGTGCGAAGACCTTGGTGTCACCGGGTCCAGGGACTGGCCAGTAAGTCTTTTGCTGTTGTGTTTACGGCGCATGCACAGAAAAAGGCGCTCCTCTTCCATTCCGCTGCTCCCCCCCCACTCTCTCCCCTTCCTCCCTCTCCCCCAGCTCTCTCCCTCCCCCCTTCCTTACCCCTCCCTCTCCCTCTTTCTCTCTCCCTCCCCACTTCCTTACCCCTCCCTCTCCCTCTTTCTCCCCCTTCCTTACCCCTCTTTCTCCCCCTCTCCCTCTTTCTCGCCCCTCCCTCTTTCTCCCCCCTCCCTCTTTCTCCTCCCTCTCCCTCCCCCCCCCCCTCGCCCCCCGGCACCGCTACCGCTGCTCTCCCCGGCCCCCACGCTGCTCAACACCGGCCCCCGCGCTGCTGTCCCCGGCCCCCGCGCTTATCTCCCCGGCCCCCGCGCTGGTCTCCCCGGCCCCCGCGCTGCTCTCCCCGGCCCGCGCGCAGATCTCCGCGGCCCCCGCGCTGATCTCCCCGGCCCCCGCGCTGCTTTCCCCGGCCCCCGCGCTGATCTCCCCGGCCCCCGCGCTGATCTCCCACCCCCCCCCCCCGGCCCCCGCGCTGATCTCCCCCCCCCCCCCCGCGCTGCTTTCCCCGGCCCGCTCCACTCTCTCACTCCGGCCATTGAATTCTGCCATGTGTTTGTCAGGTTTCATCTCTGTGATTCTTTGAGCAGCGCCATCTTTAGTCCTGGCAGCTGCGACAGTCGCAAGCTGTGACGTTTTCGTGGCACATGCTGTATTTGCGCATGTGCCAAAACAGCGCCACCTACCGATCGCGTTGTCAACAATTGCGGTCAACAAAAACATATACTGACACCCAGTATCAAAGACATACACTGACACCAAGTAACAAAGACATGCACAGACACCAAGTAACAAAGACATACACTGATACCCAGTAACACAGACACACACTTACACCAAGGAACAAAGACATACACTGATACACAGTAACACAGACACACACTTACACCAAGTAACAAAGACATACACTGACACCAAGTAACAAAGACATACACTGACACCAAGTAACAAAGACATACACTGATACCCACTAACACAGACACACTCTTACACCAAGTAACAAAGACAGACAATGACACAAAGTAACAAAGACATACACTTACACCAAGTAACACAGACATACACTGGCACCAAGTAACAAAGACACAAACTTACACCAAGTAACAAAGACATACACTTACACCAAGTAACAAAGACAAACACTTACACCAAGTAACACAGACATACACTGACACCAAGTAACAAAGACATACACTGACACTAAGTTACAAAGACATACACTTACACCAAGTAACAAAGACAGACAATTACACCAAGTAACAAAGACATACACTTACACCAAGTATTTTGACATACACTGACACCAAGTAACAAGGACATACACTGATACCCAGTCACACATACACACACTTACACCAAGTATTTTGACATACACTTACACCAAGTCACAAAGACACACACTGACACCCAGTAACAAAGACATACACTGATACCAAGTCACAAAGACATACACTGATACCCAGTAACACAGACACACACTTGCACCTAGTAACAAAGACAGACACTGATACCCAGTAACACAGACACTCACTTACACCAAGTAACAAAGACATGCACTTACACCAAGTAACAAAGACATACACAGACACCCAGTAACAAAGACATACACTGACACCCGGTAACACAGAAACACTCGGACACCAAGTAACAAAGACACACACTTACACCAAGTAACACAGACACACACTGACACCCAGTAACACAGACACACACTGACAGCAAGCAACACAGACATACACTGACACCAAGTAAAAAAGACATACACTGACCCCCAGTAACACAGACACATACGGACACCAAGTAACAAAGACACAGACTTACACCAAGTAACACAGACACACACTGACACCCAGCAACACAGACAAACACTTACACCAAGTAACACAGTCATACACTGACACCAAGTAACAAAGACATACACTGATACCCAGTAACACAGACACACTCTTACAACAAGTAACACAGACATACACTGACACCAAGTCACAAAGACACACACTGACACCCAGTAACAAAGACATATAATGACACCAAGTCGCAAAGACATACACTGATACCCAGGAACACAGACACACACACTGACACCCAGTAACAAAGACATACACTGATACCAAGTCACAAAGACATACACTGATACCCAGTAACACAGACACACACTGACACCCAGTAACAAAGACATACACAGATACCAAGTCACAAAGACATACACTGATACCCAGTAACACAGACACACACTGACACCAAGTAACAAAGACATACACTGACACCAAGTAACAAAGACATACACTGACACCAAGTTACAAAGACATACACTTACACCAAGTAACAAAGACAGACAATTACACCAAGTCACAAAGACATACACTTACACCAAGTATTTTGACATACACTGACACCAAGTAACAAAGACATACACTGATACCCAGTAACACAGACACACACTTACACCAGGTAACAAAGACATACACTGACAACAATTCACAAAGACACACACTGACACCAAGTATTTTGACATACACTGATACCAAGTCACAAAGACATACACTGATACCCAGTAACACAGACGCACACTTACACCAAGTAACACAGACATACACTGACACCAAGTAACAAAGACATACACTGATATCCAGTAACGAAGACATACACTGATACCCAGTAACAAAGAGACACAATGACACCAGGTAACAAAGGCACACTCTGACACCAAGTAACAAAGACTTACACTGATACCCAGTAACACAGACAGACACTTACACCAAGTAACAAAGACATACACTGACACCAAGTAACAAAGACATACACTGATACCCAGTAACACAGACACACGCTTACACCAAGTAACAAAGACATACACTGATACTCAGTTAACAGGCACAAACTTACACCAAGTAACAAAGACATACACTGACACCAAGTAACAAAGGCATACACTGACACCCAGTAACAAGGGCATACACTGACACCCAGTAACACAGGCACACGCGGACACCAAGTAACAAAGACATACACTGACACCCATTAACAAAAACATACACTGACACCCAGTAACACAGACACACGCTTACACCAAGTAACAAAGACATACACTGACACCAAGTAACAAAGACGTACACTGACACCAAGTAACAAAGACATACACTGATACCCAGTAACACAGACACACACTTACACCAAGTAACAAAGACATACACTGATACTCAGTAACACAGACACACACTTACACCAAGTAACAAAGACATACACTGACACCAAGTGACAAAGACATACACTTACACCAAGTAACAAAGACATACACTGACACCACGTAACAAAGACATACACTGATACCCACTAACACAGACACACAATTACACCAAGTAACACAGACATATACTGACACCAAGTAAGAAAGACATACATGATACCCAGTATCACAGACACACACTTACACCAAGTAAAAAAGACAGACAATGACACCAAGTAACAAAGACATACACTGATAACCAGTAGCACAGACACACACTTACACCAAGTAACAGAGACATACACTGACACCAAGTAACAAAGACATACACTTACACCAATTAACAAAGACATGCACTGACACCAAGTAACAAAGACATACACTTACACCACGTAACAAAAACATACACTGACACCAAGTCACAAAGACACACAGTTACACCAAGTACACTGACATACACTGACACCAAGTAACTAAGACATACACTGACACCCAGTAACACAGACACACATTTACACCAAGTAACAAAGACAGAAACTGATACCCAGGAACACAGACACAAACTTACACCAAGTAACAAAGACATGCACAGACACCAAGTAACAAAGACATACACTGATACCCAGTAACACAGACACACACTTACACCAAGGAACAAAGACATACACTGATACACAGTAACACAGACACACACTTACACCAAGTAACAAAGACATACACTGACACCAAGTAACAAAGACATACACTGACACCAAGTAACAAAGACATACACTGATACCCACTAACACAGACACACTCTTACACCAAGTAACAAAGACAGACAATGACACAAAGTAACAAAGACATACACTTACACCAAGTAACACAGACATACACTGACACCAAGTAACAAAGACACAAACTTACACCAAGTAACAAAGACATACACTTACACCAAGTAACAAAGACAAACACTTACACCAAGTAACACAGACATACACTGACACCAAGTAACAAAGACATACACTGACACTAAGTTACAAAGACATACACTTACACCAAGTAACAAAGACAGACAATTACACCAAGTAACAAAGACATACACTTACACCAAGTATTTTGACATACACTGACACCAAGTAACAAGGACATACACTGATACCCAGTCACACATACACACACTTACACCAAGTATTTTGACATACACTTACACCAAGTCACAAAGACACACACTGACACCCAGTAACAAAGACATACACTGATACCAAGTCACAAAGACATACACTGATACCCAGTAACACAGACACACACTTGCACCTAGTAACAAAGACAGACACTGATACCCAGTAACACAGACACACACTTACACCAAGTAACAAAGACATGCACTTACACCAAGTAACAAATACATACACAGACACCCAGTAACAAAGACATACACTGACACCCGGTAACACAGAAACACTCGGACACCAAGTAACAAAGACACACACTTACACCAAGTAACACAGACACACACTGACACCCAGTAACACAGACACACACTGACAGCAAGCAACACAGACATACACTGACACCAAGTAAAAAAGACATACACTGACCCCCAGTAACACAGACACATACGGACACCAAGTAACAAAGACACAGACTTACACCAAGTAACACAGACACACACTGACACCCAGCAACACAGACAAACACTTACACCAAGTAACACAGTCATACACTGACACCAAGAAACAAAGACATACACTGATACCCAGTAACACAGACACACTCTTACAACAAGTAACACAGACATACACTGACACCAAGTCACAAAGACACACACTGACACCCAGTAACAAAGACATATAATGACACCAAGTCGCAAAGACATACACTGATACCCAGGAACACAGACACACACACTGACACCCAGTAACAAAGACATACACTGATACCAAGTCACAAAGACATACACTGATACCCAGTAACACAGACACACACTGACACCCAGTAACAAAGACATACACAGATACCAAGTCACAAAGACATACACTGATACCCAGTAACACAGACACACACTGACACCAAGTAACAAAGACATACACTGACACCAAGTAACAAAGACATACACTGACACCAAGTTACAAAGACATACACTTACACCAAGTAACAAAGACAGACAATTACACCAAGTCACAAAGACATACACTTACACCAAGTATTTTGACATACACTGACACCAAGTAACAAAGACATACACTGATTTTCAGTAACACAGACACACACTTACACCAGGTAACAAAGACATACACTGACAACAATTCACAAAGACACACACTGACACCAAGTATTTTGACATACACTGATACCAAGTCACAAAGACATACACTGATACCCAGTAACACAGACGCACACTTACACCAAGTAACACAGACATACACTGACACCAAGTAACAAAGACATACACTGATATCCAGTAACGAAGACATACACTGATACCCAGTAACAAAGAGACACAATGACACCAGGTAACAAAGGCACACTCTGACACCAAGTAACAAAGACTTACACTGATACCCAGTAACACAGACAGACACTTACACCAAGTAACAAAGACATACACTGACACCAAGTAACAAAGACATACACTGATACCCAGTAACACAGACACACGCTTACACCAAGTAACAAAGACATACACTGATACTCAGTTAACAGGCACAAACTTACACCAAGTAACAAAGACATACACTGACACCAAGTAACAAAGGCATACACTGACACCCAGTAACAAGGGCATACACTGACACCCAGTAACACAGGCACACGCGGACACCAAGTAACAAAGACATACACTGACACCCATTAACAAAAACATACACTGACACCCAGTAACACAGACACACGCTTACACCAAGTAACAAAGACATACACTGACACCAAGTAACAAAGACGTACACTGACACCAAGTAACAAAGACATACACTGATACCCAGTAACACAGACACACACTTACACCAAGTAACAAAGACATACACTGATACTCAGTAACACAGACACACACTTACACCAAGTAACAAAGACATACACTGACACCAAGTGACAAAGACATACACTTACACCAAGTAACAAAGACATACACTGACACCACGTAACAAAGACATACACTGATACCCACTAACACAGACACACAATTACACCAAGTAACACAGACATACACTGACACCAAGTAAGAAAGACATACATGATACCCAGTATCACAGACACACACTTACACCAAGTAAAAAAGACAGACAATGACACCAAGTAACAAAGACATACACTGATAACCAGTAGCACAGACACACACTTACACCAAGTAACAGAGACATACACTGACACCAAGTAACAAAGACATACACTTACACCAATTAACAAAGACATGCACTGACACCAAGTAACAAAGACATACACTGACACCACGTAACAAAGACATACACTGATACCCACTAACACAGACACACAATTACACCAAGTAACACAGACATACACTGACACCAAGTAAGAAAGACATACATGATACCCAGTAACACAGACACACACTTACACCAAGTAAAAAAGACAGACAATGACACCAAGTAACAAAGACATACACTGATAACCAGTAGCACAGACACACACTTACACCAAGTAACAGAGACATACACTGACACCAAGTAACAAAGACATACACTTACACCAATTAACAAAGACATGCACTGACACCAAGTAACAAAGACATACACTTACACCACGTAACAAAAACATACACTGACACCAAGTAACAAAGACATACACTTACACCAAGTAACACAAACATACACTGACACCAAGTCACAAAGACACACAGTTACACCAAGTACACTGACATACACTGACACCAAGTAACTAAGACATACACTGACACACAGTAACACAGACACACATTTACACCAAGTAACAAAGACAGAAACTGATACCCAGGAACACAGACACAAACTTACACCAAGTAACAAAGACATGCACAGACACCAAGTAACAAAGACATACACTGATACCCAGTAACACAGACACACACTTGCACCAAGGAACAAAGACATACACTGATACACAGTAACACAGACACACATTTACACCAAGTAACAAAGACAGAAACTGATACCCAGGAACACAGACACAAACTTACACCAAGTAACAAAGACATACACTGATACTCAGTTACACAGACACACACCTACACCAAGTAACAAAGACATACACAGACACCAACTAACAAAGGCATTCACTGACACCCAGTAACAAAGACATACACTGACACCCAGTAACATAGACACACACGGACACCAAGTAACAAAGACATATACTGACACCATTAACAAAACAAAGTAATTCATGACAACGCTACTTCATCGGACACGTCATCAGGATGCGCCGCGGTGCGCACATGCGCAGACTGTCTCATGCCCCCTGCGCATGCGCTGCGTTCCGAATGATCTGATCCGCATAGCGCATGCGCAGATGACGCTGTACGCGCATGCGCACACTGTCTCCTCATCTCTGCGCATGCGATGCGGTCCGACCTGCGAGGATCGTTGTGCGCATGCGCAGATGACGTCATCGCGTGATCTCGTCTTCCTCGCCGATGCGCCAGTTTGGCCTGTGCGCATGCGTCAAAGCTTCGGCGCGACTTTTTGAAAGTGTCAGGAGGGGAGGTTTCGTCGGGCATTTTCTCGCATTTTATCTGAATTATTTATTCGTTTTGGAGACTTGCTTCATTTTTATTTGACACAGGAGATTGTTCCAAGGTAAGTTGCTCTGCATTTGTGAGTTGCTCTGAAAACATTTCCATTGTCTGGGCCACCGCCTGTTCTCCAGTCCCTGTTGTGAGTTGTTCTGAAAACATTTCTATTGTCTGGGCCACCGCATGTTCTCCAGCCCCTGTTGTGAGTTGCTCTGAAAACATTTCCATTGTCTGGGCCACTGCATGTTCTCCAGTCCCTGTTGTGAGTTGCTCTGAAAACATTTCCATTGTCTGAGCCACCGCATGTAGCAGGATGAAGGCACAGTGACTGTGATTTCTGGCGCCAAACAGTACACACTGCAGATACATGATGGCCAGGCTACCTGCAGCTGCATCTTCTCCATTCAGCCTTTGTTGCACTGCAAACATGCTGTTGTTGTGCAGAGGCATCTGGGTCTGCCTCTGGACAGGCTCGCCCCCAATTGTCGCTGGCGTGCATCTCAGACACCAACGACGACAGGCATGGCTGCTGCCATTGTGATTACAGAGGAACAGCCAAGGCCCCTCAGCCACAATGAAAAATACCGCTTGCTTTCAGATCAATTGTACCAGCTACAACAGGCCGTTCTGCAGAGTGGAACGGCAGCATTCATGAGGAGATTGGACTGGCTGCGGCAACAGACTCTCTGCTGGCAGCAAGGACTGGCTGATGAGATGGAGCCATTTACTATGCCCAACAATTGCCCGGAAGCACCTTCGGATGGAGGTGGCCACGTGCTGGACATCAGTCACGTGTCACAAACCCTGGATCCTGAGCGTCTCACCCCCTGGCCTAATGATCTGATGGACCATACATATGCCTGCCTGTTCAAATCTCCACTTCCCCTACCTGCGGTACCCTCTTCTTGCTGCTCAGTTACACAGTCACCTGCTCCTACACCCATCAGGGCAGTGCACATGGACACACAGTTACCTGCTCCTACACCCATCAGGGCAGTGCTCATGGGCACACAGTTACCTGCTCCTACACCCATCAGGGCAGTGCTCATGGGCACACAGTTACCTGCTCCTACACCCATCAGGGCAGTGCTCATGGACACACAGCCACCTGTTTCCCCATCCGACGTTGAAACAACCATGCAGAGCCTTGTGAGACTCCGCAATTGCCAGTTGCTGCCTGTCAAGCAGAGAGGGCGTCCAAAGGGGTCAAGCACTTGGGGAACATTCAGCAAGAAGAGACTGAGCACTAAAAGAAACAAGCATGCCGTGTCCAGTGGTAGCAGAAATGTGAATGCTCTTGCTGTGAACACAACTGGTGATAGTAGTAGGCAGGATTAAATGGGAATGGATGGAAAGACGCACGAGTAACATAACCACTGGCAGGGAACTGCTGGGCTAAATTGCCAGCTTTATGTTCATAGCCCAAAAGAAATGTGTTTCTTTTCCAGCACCCTCACATCATTCATGTTTTCCCTGAGAGCAGCATTGAACCATCACGAGATAGGGGCAGTAACATCATCCTGCCTCCTGCAGCTGAGGTGGGTACTAAGTGATTCATTGGCGGTGTTATCAGGACATGCCTTTACCGCAGAACACAAAGCATGCTCAACAGTAATTTCATTGGAGGGAGGGAAGCTCTGACACTGATGTTCTTTCCTTATTTTCTTTCATGTAAAACGTGCCCTTGAGAAAACAATCCTTGAGACTTAAGGACGGCATTCAAGCAAAGGAGGCAGTGCGGGAGAGGACGCAAGGATGTGCTGATTCCTGCATCTGAGGTGGATAATAAGTGCTTCATTGGCGACGTTATCAATTGGTGCCTTCACTGCAGAACTTAAAAAGGTGCGCACAACAGTAATTTCAGTGGATGGAGGGAGGCAAGCTCTGACTCTGATTTGCTTTATTTCTTTTCATGTAAAACATGCCGTCGAGAAAACAATCCTTGAGACTTAAGGTCAGCATTCAAGCAACGAAGGCAACTAGATCATGCTGCGGAGCTCATCACGATGTGGAAAGGAACATTGCATTTTTGGATGAATTGGGAATGCACATTGGGATGCGCTTGGGGAACATTCACCAAGAATAGACTGAGCTCAGACTCTTGTGACTTTGCCTTCTTCACATGGACAATACAGTAGTGGAATAGAGAGCCAAGCGTTTATTCACCACAAGGCTCTCCAGGAACAATCTCTTTAGCTGTGCATAGCAGAGACTCGGCCTGTCTGTCTAACGGGAATGCTGGACACAACACTCATGTATCCATGCACAGCAGTTCCTCGGATACTTAATGAACTTAATAAAACTTTTCAATAATTAAACCCAGAATTGTTGAGGTTTTGTTTTGCATGCTATTTCCCCGACTTTGCAACTGCACTTCAGATATTCAACTATGGTGGGGGGGTAGAGGGAGGGGTGGGTGAAGAGGGGGAGGGGTGGGGAGAGCGGGGAGGGGTGGGGAGAGGGAGCATGCAAAATGCAGGGACCAAACTGTTGCAATGCCTGAAGTACTGTGGAGAAGTAGAGAAAGCAACTGGGTAGGGGAGAAAGCAACTGGATTGGGCATCCGCAGCTGGAGGGAACGACTGAATGGAGAGGGCCGGAAGCGAGAGGCCGTAGAGAGCCGCGGGGAGCGAGCGTGCGAAGACCTTGGTGTCACCGGGTCCAGGGACTGGCCAGTAAGTCTTTTGCTGTTGTGTTTACGGCGCATGCACAGAAAAAGGCGCTCCTCTTCCATTCCGCTGCTCCCCCCCCACTCTCTCCCCTTCCTCCCTCTCCCCCAGCTCTCTCCCTCCCCCCTTCCTTACCCCTCCCTCTCCCTCTTTCTCTCTCCCTCCCCACTTCCTTACCCCTCCCTCTCCCTCTTTCTCCCCCTTCCTTACCCCTCTTTCTCCCCCTCTCCCTCTTTCTCGCCCCTCCCTCTTTCTCCCCCCTCCCTCTTTCTCCTCCCTCTCCCTCCCCCCCCCCCCTCGCCCCCCGGCACCGCTACCGCTGCTCTCCCCGGCCCCCGCGCTGCTCAACCCCGGCCCCCGCGCTGCTGTCCCCGGCCCCCGCGCTTATCTCCCCGGCCCCCGCGCTGGTCTCCCCGGCCCCCGCGCTGCTCTCCCCGGCCCGCGCGCAGATCTCCGCGGCCCCCGCGCTGATCTCCCCGGCCCCCGCGCTGCTTTCCCCGGCCCCCGCGCTGATCTCCCCGGCCCCCGCGCTGATCTCCCACCCCCCCCCCCGGCCCCCGCGCTGATCTCCCCCCCCCCCCCCGCGCTGCTTTCCCCGGCCCGCTCCACTCTCTCACTCCGGCCATTGAATTCTGCCATGTGTTTGTCAGGTTTCATCTCTGTGATTCTTTGAGCAGCGCCATCTTTAGTCCTGGCAGCTGCGACAGTCGCAAGCTGTGACGTTTTCGTGGCACATGCTGTATTTGCGCATGTGCCAAAACAGCGCCACCTACCGATCGCGTTGTCAACAATTGCGGTCAACAAAAACATATACTGACACCCAGTATCAAAGACATACACTGACACCAAGTAACAAAGACATGCACAGACACCAAGTAACAAAGACATACACTGATACCCAGTAACACAGACACACACTTACACCAAGGAACAAAGACATACACTGATACACAGTAACACAGACACACACTTACACCAAGTAACAAAGACATACACTGACACCAAGTAACAAAGACATACACTGACACCAAGTAACAAAGACATACACTGATACCCACTAACACAGACACACTCTTACACCAAGTAACAAAGACAGACAATGACACAAAGTAACAAAGACATACACTTACACCAAGTAACACAGACATACACTGACACCAAGTAACAAAGACACAAACTTACACCAAGTAACAAAGACATACACTTACACCAAGTAACAAAGACAAACACTTACACCAAGTAACACAGACATACACTGACACCAAGTAACAAAGACATACACTGACACTAAGTTACAAAGACATACACTTACACCAAGTAACAAAGACAGACAATTACACCAAGTAACAAAGACATACACTTACACCAAGTATTTTGACATACACTGACACCAAGTAACAAGGACATACACTGATACCCAGTCACACATACACACACTTACACCAAGTATTTTGACATACACTTACACCAAGTCACAAAGACACACACTGACACCCAGTAACAAAGACATACACTGATACCAAGTCACAAAGACATACACTGATACCCAGTAACACAGACACACACTTGCACCTAGTAACAAAGACAGACACTGATACCCAGTAACACAGACACACACTTACACCAAGTAACAAAGACATGCACTTACACCAAGTAACAAAGACATACACAGACACCCAGTAACAAAGACATACACTGACACCCGGTAACACAGAAACACTCGGACACCAAGTAACAAAGACACACACTTACACCAAGTAACACAGACACACACTGACACCCAGTAACACAGACACACACTGACAGCAAGCAACACAGACATACACTGACACCAAGTAAAAAAGACATACACTGACCCCCAGTAACACAGACACATACGGACACCAAGTAACAAAGACACAGACTTACACCAAGTAACACAGACACACACTGACACCCAGCAACACAGACAAACACTTACACCAAGTAACACAGTCATACACTGACACCAAGTAACAAAGACATACACTGATACCCAGTAACACAGACACACTCTTACAACAAGTAACACAGACATACACTGACACCAAGTCACAAAGACACACACTGACACCCAGTAACAAAGACATATAATGACACCAAGTCGCAAAGACATACACTGATACCCAGGAACACAGACACACACACTGACACCCAGTAACAAAGACATACACTGATACCAAGTCACAAAGACATACACTGATACCCAGTAACACAGACACACACTGACACCCAGTAACAAAGACATACACAGATACCAAGTCACAAAGACATACACTGATACCCAGTAACACAGACACACACTGACACCAAGTAACAAAGACATACACTGACACCAAGTAACAAAGACATACACTGACACCAAGTTACAAAGACATACACTTACACCAAGTAACAAAGACAGACAATTACACCAAGTCACAAAGACATACACTTACACCAAGTATTTTGACATACACTGACACCAAGTAACAAAGACATACACTGATACCCAGTAACACAGACACACACTTACACCAGGTAACAAAGACATACACTGACAACAATTCACAAAGACACACACTGACACCAAGTATTTTGACATACACTGATACCAAGTCACAAAGACATACACTGATACCCAGTAACACAGACGCACACTTACACCAAGTAACACAGACATACACTGACACCAAGTAACAAAGACATACACTGATATCCAGTAACGAAGACATACACTGATACCCAGTAACAAAGAGACACAATGACACCAGGTAACAAAGGCACACTCTGACACCAAGTAACAAAGACTTACACTGATACCCAGTAACACAGACAGACACTTACACCAAGTAACAAAGACATACACTGACACCAAGTAACAAAGACATACACTGATACCCAGTAACACAGACACACGCTTACACCAAGTAACAAAGACATACACTGATACTCAGTTAACAGGCACAAACTTACACCAAGTAACAAAGACATACACTGACACCAAGTAACAAAGGCATACACTGACACCCAGTAACAAGGGCATACACTGACACCCAGTAACACAGGCACACGCGGACACCAAGTAACAAAGACATACACTGACACCCATTAACAAAAACATACACTGACACCCAGTAACACAGACACACGCTTACACCAAGTAACAAAGACATACACTGACACCAAGTAACAAAGACGTACACTGACACCAAGTAACAAAGACATACACTGATACCCAGTAACACAGACACACACTTACACCAAGTAACAAAGACATACACTGATACTCAGTAACACAGACACACACTTACACCAAGTAACAAAGACATACACTGACACCAAGTGACAAAGACATACACTTACACCAAGTAACAAAGACATACACTGACACCACGTAACAAAGACATACACTGATACCCACTAACACAGACACACAATTACACCAAGTAACACAGACATACACTGACACCAAGTAAGAAAGACATACATGATACCCAGTATCACAGACACACACTTACACCAAGTAAAAAAGACAGACAATGACACCAAGTAACAAAGACATACACTGATAACCAGTAGCAGACACACACTTACACCAAGTAACAGAGACATACACTGACACCAAGTAACAAAGACATACACTTACACCAATTAACAAAGACATGCACTGACACCAAGTAACAAAGACATACACTTACACCACGTAACAAAAACATACACTGACACCAAGTCACAAAGACACACAGTTACACCAAGTACACTGACATACACTGACACCAAGTAACTAAGACATACACTGACACCCAGTAACACAGACACACATTTACACCAAGTAACAAAGACAGAAACTGATACCCAGGAACACAGACACAAACTTACACCAAGTAACAAAGACATGCACAGACACCAAGTAACAAAGACATACACTGATACCCAGTAACACAGACACACACTTACACCAAGGAACAAAGACATACACTGATACACAGTAACACAGACACACACTTACACCAAGTAACAAAGACATAGACTGACACCAAGTAACAAAGACATACACTGACACCAAGTAACAAAGACATACACTGATACCCACTAACACAGACACACTCTTACACCAAGTAACAAAGACAGACAATGACACAAAGTAACAAAGACATACACTTACACCAAGTAACACAGACATACACTGACACCAAGTAACAAAGACACAAACTTACACCAAGTAACAAAGACATACACTTACACCAAGTAACAAAGACAAACACTTACACCAAGTAACACAGACATACACTGACACCAAGTAACAAAGACATACACTGACACTAAGTTACAAAGACATACACTTACACCAAGTAACAAAGACAGACAATTACACCAAGTAACAAAGACATACACTTACACCAAGTATTTTGACATACACTGACACCAAGTAACAAGGACATACACTGATACCCAGTCACACATACACACACTTACACCAAGTATTTTGACATACACTTACACCAAGTCACAAAGACACACACTGACACCCAGTAACAAAGACATACACTGATACCAAGTCACAAAGACATACACTGATACCCAGTAACACAGACACACACTTGCACCTAGTAACAAAGACAGACACTGATACCCAGTAACACAGACACACACTTACACCAAGTAACAAAGACATGCACTTACACCAAGTAACAAAGACATACACAGACACCCAGTAACAAAGACATACACTGACACCCGGTAACACAGAAACACTCGGACACCAAGTAACAAAGACACACACTTACACCAAGTAACACAGACACACACTGACACCCAGTAACACAGACACACACTGACAGCAAGCAACACGGACATACACTGACACCAAGTAAAAAAGACATACACTGACCCCCAGTAACACAGACACATACGGACACCAAGTAACAAAGACACAGACTTACACCAAGTAACACAGACACACACTGACACCCAGCAACACAGACAAACACTTACACCAAGTAACACAGTCATACACTGACACCAAGTAACAAAGACATACACTGATACCCAGTAACACAGACACACTCTTACAACAAGTAACACAGACATACACTGACACCAAGTCACAAAGACACACACTGACACCCAGTAACAAAGACATATAATGACACCAAGTCGCAAAGACATACACTGATACCCAGGAACACAGACACACACACTGACACCCAGTAACAAAGACATACACTGATACCAAGTCACAAAGACATACACTGATACCCAGTAACACAGACACACACTGACACCCAGTAACAAAGACATACACAGATACCAAGTCACAAAGACATACACTGATACCCAGTAACACAGACACACACTGACACCAAGTAACAAAGACATACACTGACACCAAGTAACAAAGACATACACTGACACCAAGTTACAAAGACATACACTTACACCAAGTAACAAAGACAGACAATTACACCAAGTCACAAAGACATACACTTACACCAAGTATTTTGACATACACTGACACCAAGTAACAAAGACATACACTGATTTTCAGTAACACAGACACACACTTACACCAGGTAACAAAGACATACACTGACAACAATTCACAAAGACACACACTGACACCAAGTATTTTGACATACACTGATACCAAGTCACAAAGACATACACTGATACCCAGTAACACAGACGCACACTTACACCAAGTAACACAGACATACACTGACACCAAGTAACAAAGACATACACTGATATCCAGTAACGAAGACATACACTGATACCCAGTAACAAAGAGACACAATGACACCAGGTAACAAAGGCACACTCTGACACCAAGTAACAAAGACTTACACTGATACCCAGTAACACAGACAGACACTTACACCAAGTAACAAAGACATACACTGACACCAAGTAACAAAGACATACACTGATACCCAGTAACACAGACACACGCTTACACCAAGTAACAAAGACATACACTGATACTCAGTTAACAGGCACAAACTTACACCAAGTAACAAAGACATACACTGACACCAAGTAACAAAGGCATACACTGACACCCAGTAACAAGGGCATACACTGACACCCAGTAACACAGGCACACGCGGACACCAAGTAACAAAGACATACACTGACACCCATTAACAAAAACATACACTGACACCCAGTAACACAGACACACGCTTACACCAAGTAACAAAGACATACACTGACACCAAGTAACAAAGACGTACACTGACACCAAGTAACAAAGACATACACTGATACCCAGTAACACAGACACACACTTACACCAAGTAACAAAGACATACACTGATACTCAGTAACACAGACACACACTTACACCAAGTAACAAAGACATACACTGACACCAAGTGACAAAGACATACACTTACACCAAGTAACAAAGACATACACTGACACCACGTAACAAAGACATACACTGATACCCACTAACACAGACACACAATTACACCAAGTAACACAGACATACACTGACACCAAGTAAGAAAGACATACATGATACCCAGTATCACAGACACACACTTACACCAAGTAAAAAAGACAGACAATGACACCAAGTAACAAAGACATACACTGATAACCAGTAGCACAGACACACACTTACACCAAGTAACAGAGACATACACTGACACCAAGTAACAAAGACATACACTTACACCAATTAACAAAGACATGCACTGACACCAAGTAACAAAGACATACACTGACACCACGTAACAAAGACATACACTGATACCCACTAACACAGACACACAATTACACCAAGTAACACAGACATACACTGACACCAAGTAAGAAAGACATACATGATACCCAGTAACACAGACACACACTTACACCAAGTAAAAAAGACAGACAATGACACCAAGTAACAAAGACATACACTGATAACCAGTAGCACAGACACACACTTACACCAAGTAACAGAGACATACACTGACACCAAGTAACAAAGACATACACTTACACCAATTAACAAAGACATGCACTGACACCAAGTAACAAAGACATACACTTACACCACGTAACAAAAACATACACTGACACCAAGTAACAAAGACATACACTTACACCAAGTAACACAAACATACACTGACACCAAGTCACAAAGACACACAGTTACACCAAGTACACTGACATACACTGACACCAAGTAACTAAGACATACACTGACACCCAGTAACACAGACACACATTTACACCAAGTAACAAAGACAGAAACTGATACCCAGGAACACAGACACAAACTTACACCAAGTAACAAAGACATACACTGATACTCAGTTACACAGACACACACCTACACCAAGTAACAAAGACATACACAGACACCAACTAACAAAGGCATTCACTGACACCCAGTAACAAAGACATACACTGACACCCAGTAACATAGACACACACGGACACCAAGTAACAAAGACATATACTGACACCATTAACAAAACAAAGTAATTCATGACAACGCTACTTCATCGGACACGTCATCAGGATGCGCCGCGGTGCGCACATGCGCAGACTGTCTCATGCCCCCTGCGCATGCGCTGCGTTCCGAATGATCTGATCCGCATAGCGCATGCGCAGATGACGCTGTACGCGCATGCGCACACTGTCTCCTCATCTCTGCGCATGCGATGCGGTCCGACCTGCGAGGATCGTTGTGCGCATGCGCAGATGACGTCATCGCGTGATCTCGTCTTCCTCGCCGATGCGCCAGTTTGGCCTGTGCGCATGCGTCAAAGCTTCGGCGCGACTTTTTGAAAGTGTCAGGAGGGGAGGTTTCGTCGGGCATTTTCTCGCATTTTATCTGAATTATTTATTCGTTTTGGAGACTTGCTTCATTTTTATTTGACACAGGAGATTGTTCCAAGGTAAGTTGCTCTGCATTTGTGAGTTGCTCTGAAAACATTTCCATTGTCTGGGCCACCGCCTGTTCTCCAGTCCCTGTTGTGAGTTGTTCTGAAAACATTTCTATTGTCTGGGCCACCGCATGTTCTCCAGCCCCTGTTGTGAGTTGCTCTGAAAACATTTCCATTGTCTGGGCCACTGCATGTTCTCCAGTCCCTGTTGTGAGTTGCTCTGAAAACATTTCCATTGTCTGAGCCACCGCATGTAGCAAAATGAAGGCACAGTGACTGTGATTTCTGGCGCCAAACAGTACACACTGCAGATACATGATGGCCAGGCTACCTGCAGCTGCATCTTCTCCATTCAGCCTTTGTTGCACTGCAAACATGCTGTTGTTGTGCAGAGGCATCTGGGTCTGCCTCTGGACAGGCTCGCCCCCAATTGTCGCTGGCGTGCATCTCAGACACCAACGACGACAGGCATGGCTGCTGCCATTGTGATTACAGAGGAACAGCCAAGGCCCCTCAGCCACAATGAAAAATACCGCTTGCTTTCAGATCAATTGTACCAGCTACAACAGGCCGTTCTGCAGAGTGGAACGGCAGCATTCATGAGGAGATTGGACTGGCTGCGGCAACAGACTCTCTGCTGGCAGCAAGGACTGGCTGATGAGATGGAGCCATTTACTATGCCCAACAATTGCCCGGAAGCACCTTCGGATGGAGGTGGCCACGTGCTGGACATCAGTCACGTGTCACAAACCCTGGATCCTGAGCGTCTCACCCCCTGGCCTAATGATCTGATGGACCATACATATGCCTGCCTGTTCAAATCTCCACTTCCCCTACCTGCGGTACCCTCTTCTTGCTGCTCAGTTACACAGTCACCTGCTCCTACACCCATCAGGGCAGTGCACATGGACACACAGTTACCTGCTCCTACACCCATCAGGGCAGTGCTCATGGGCACACAGTTACCTGCTCCTACACCCATCAGGGCAGTGCTCATGGGCACACAGTTACCTGCTCCTACACCCATCAGGGCAGTGCTCATGGACACACAGCCACCTGTTTCCCCATCCGACGTTGAAACAACCATGCAGAGCCTTGTGAGACTCCGCAATTGCCAGTTGCTGCCTGTCAAGCAGAGAGGGCGTCCAAAGGGGTCAAGCACTTGGGGAACATTCAGCAAGAAGAGACTGAGCACTAAAAGAAACAAGCATGCCGTGTCCAGTGGGAGCAGAAATGTGAATGCTCTTGCTGTGAACACAACTGGTGATAGTAGTAGGCAGGATTAAATGGGAATGGATGGAAAGACGCACGAGTAACATAACCACTGGCAGGGAACTGCTGGGCTAAATTGCCAGCTTTATGTTCATAGCCCAAAAGAAATGTGTTTCTTTTCCAGCACCCTCACATCATTCATGTTTTCCCTGAGAGCAGCATTGAACCATCACGAGATAGGGGCAGTAACATCATCCTGCCTCCTGCAGCTGAGGTGGGTACTAAGTGATTCATTGGCGGTGTTATCAGGACATGCCTTTACCGCAGAACACAAAGCATGCTCAACAGTAATTTCATTGGAGGGAGGGAAGCTCTGACACTGATGTTCTTTCCTTATTTTCTTTCATGTAAAACGTGCCCTTGAGAAAACAATCCTTGAGACTTAAGGACGGCATTCAAGCAAAGGAGGCAGTGCGGGAGAGGACGCAAGGATGTGCTGATTCCTGCATCTGAGGTGGATAATAAGTGCTTCATTGGCGACGTTATCAATTGGTGCCTTCACTGCAGAACTTAAAAAGGTGCGCACAACAGTAATTTCAGTGGATGGAGGGAGGCAAGCTCTGACTCTGATTTGCTTTATTTCTTTTCATGTAAAACATGCCGTCGAGAAAACAATCCTTGAGACTTAAGGTCAGCATTCAAGCAACGAAGGCAACTAGATCATGCTGCGGAGCTCATCACGATGTGGAAAGGAACATTGCATTTTTGGATGAATTGGGAATGCACATTGGGATGCGCTTGGGGAACATTCACCAAGAATAGACTGAGCTCAGACTCTTGTGACTTTGCCTTCTTCACATGGACAATACAGTAGTGGAATAGAGAGCCAAGCGTTTATTCACCACAAGGCTCTCCAGGAACAATCTCTTTAGCTGTGCATAGCAGAGACTCGGCCTGTCTGTCTAACGGGAATGCTGGACACAACACTCATGTATCCATGCACAGCAGTTCCTCGGATACTTAATGAACTTAATAAAACTTTTCAATAATTAAACCCAGAATTGTTGAGGTTTTGTTTTGCATGCTATTTCCCCGACTTTGCAACTGCACTTCAGATATTCAACTATGGTGGGGGGGTAGAGGGAGGGGTGGGTGAAGAGGGGGAGGGGTGGGGAGAGCGGGGAGGGGTGGGGAGAGGGAGCATGCAAAATGCAGGGACCAAACTGTTGCAATGCCTGAAGTACTGTGGAGAAGTAGAGAAAGCAACTGGGTAGGGGAGAAAGCAACTGGATTGGGCATCCGCAGCTGGAGGGAACGACTGAATGGAGAGGGCCGGAAGCGAGAGGCCGTAGAGAGCCGCGGGGAGCGAGCGTGCGAAGACCTTGGTGTCACCGGGTCCAGGGACTGGCCAGTAAGTCTTTTGCTGTTGTGTTTACGGCGCATGCACAGAAAAAGGCGCTCCTCTTCCATTCCGCTGCTCCCCCCCCACTCTCTCCCCTTCCTCCCTCTCCCCCAGCTCTCTCCCTCCCCCCTTCCTTACCCCTCCCTCTCCCTCTTTCTCTCTCCCTCCCCACTTCCTTACCCCTCCCTCTCCCTCTTTCTCCCCCTTCCTTACCCCTCTTTCTCCCCCTCTCCCTCTTTCTCTCCCCTCCCTCTTTCTCCCCCCTCCCTCTTTCTCCTCCCTCTCCCTCCCCCCACCCTCGCCCCCCGGCACCGCTACCGCTGCTCTCCCCGGCCCCCGCGCTGCTCAACCCCGGCCCCCGCGCTGCTGTCCCCGGCCCCCGCACTTATCTCCCCGGCCCCCGCGCTGGTCTCCCCGGCCCCCGCGCTGCTCTCCCCGGCCCGCGCGCAGATCTCCGCGGCCCCCGCGCTGATCTCCCCGGCCCCCGCGCTGCTTTCCCCGGCCCCCGCGCTGATCTCCCCGGCCCCCGCGCTGATCTCCCACCCCCCCCCCCCCGGCCCCCGCGCTGATCTCCCCCCCCCCCCCGCGCTGCTTTCCCCGGCCCGCTCCACTCTCTCACTCCGGCCATTGAATTCTGCCACGTGTTTGTCATGTTTCATCTCTGTGATTCTTTGAGCAGCGCCATCTTTAGTCCTGGCAGCTGCGACAGTCGCAAGCTGTGACGTTTTCGTGGCACATGCTGTATTTGCGCATGTGCCAAAACAGCGCCACCTACCGATCGCGTTGTCAACAATTGCGGTCAACAAAAACATATACTGACACCCAGTATCAAAGACATACACTGACACCAAGTAACAAAGACATGCACAGACACCAAGTAACAAAGACATACACTGATACCCAGTAACACAGACACACACTTACACCAAGGAACAAAGACATACACTGATACACAGTAACACAGACACACACTTACACCAAGTAACAAAGACATACACTGACACCAAGTAACAAAGACATACACTGACACCAAGTAACAAAGACATACACTGATACCCACTAACACAGACACACTCTTACACCAAGTAACAAAGACAGACAATGACACAAAGTAACAAAGACATACACTTACACCAAGTAACACAGACATACACTGACACCAAGTAACAAAGACACAAACTTACACCAAGTAACAAAGACATACACTTACACCAAGTAACAAAGACAAACACTTACACCAAGTAACACAGACATACACTGACACCAAGTAACAAAGACATACACTGACACTAAGTTACAAAGACATACACTTACACCAAGTAACAAAGACAGACAATTACACCAAGTAACAAAGACATACACTTACACCAAGTATTTTGACATACACTGACACCAAGTAACAAGGACATACACTGATACCCAGTCACACATACACACACTTACACCAAGTATTTTGACATACACTTACACCAAGTCACAAAGACACACACTGACACCCAGTAACAAAGACATACACTGATACCAAGTCACAAAGACATACACTGATACCCAGTAACACAGACACACACTTGCACCTAGTAACAAAGACAGACACTGATACCCAGTAACACAGACACACACTTACACCAAGTAACAAAGACATGCACTTAGACCAAGTAACAAAGATATACACAGACACCCAGTAACAAAGACATACACTGACACCCGGTAACACAGAAACACTCGGACACCAAGTAACAAAGACACACACTTACACCAAGTAACACAGACACACACTGACACCCAGTAACACAGACACACACTGACAGCAAGCAACACAGACATACACTGACACCAAGTAAAAAAGACATACACTGACCCCCAGTAACACAGACACATACGGACACCAAGTAACAAAGACACAGACTTACACCAAGTAACACAGACACACACTGACACCCAGCAACACAGACAAACACTTACACCAAGTAACACAGTCATACACTGACACCAAGTAACAAAGACATACACTGATACCCAGTAACACAGACACACTCTTACAACAAGTAACACAGACATACACTGACACCAAGTCACAAAGACACACACTGACACCCAGTAACAAAGACATATAATGACACCAAGTCGCAAAGACATACACTGATACCCAGGAACACAGACACACACACTGACACCCAGTAACAAAGACATACACTGATACCAAGTCACAAAGACATACACTGATACCCAGTAACACAGACACACACTGACACCCAGTAACAAAGACATACACAGATACCAAGTCACAAAGACATACACTGATACCCAGTAACACAGACACACACTGACACCAAGTAACAAAGACATACACTGACACCAAGTAACAAAGACATACACTGACACCAAGTTACAAAGACATACACTTACACCAAGTAACAAAGACAGACAATTACACCAAGTAACAAAGACATACACTTACACCAAGTATTTTGACATACACTGACACCAAGTAACAAAGACATACACTGATACCCAGTAACACAGACACAAACTTACACCAAGTAACAAAGACATGCACTGACAACAATTCACAAAGACACACACTGACACCCAGTAACAAAGACATACACTGATACCAAGTCACAAAGACATACATTGATACCCAGTAACACCGACGCACACTTACACCAAGTAACACAGACATACACTGACACCAAGTAACAAAGACATACACTGATACCCAGTAACACAGACACACACTTACACCAAGTAACAAAGACAGAAACTGATGCGCAGTAACACGGGCACACACTGGGGTCGGGTGGCGGGTGGCACACTGGCGCAGTGGTTAGCACCGCAGCCTCACAGCTCCAGGGACCCGGGTTCGATTCTGGGTTCTGCCTGTGCGGAGTTTGTGAGTTCTCCCTGTGTCAGCGTGAGTTTCCTCCCGGGGCTCCGGTTTCCTCCCACATGCCAAAGACTTGCAGGTTGATAGGTTAATTGGCCATTATAAATTGCCCCTAGTATAGGTAGGTGGTAGGGAAATGTATAGGGATAGGTGGGGATGTGATATAAATACGGGATTAGTGTCGGATTAGTATAAATGGGTGGTTGATGGTCGGCACTGACTCGGTGGGCCGAAGGGCCTGTTAAAGTGCTGTATCTCAAAACAAAACTAAACAATGACACCTAGTGTCACAGATGCAAACTGACACCCAGTAACACAGACAAACATGCACTGACACCCAATAACACAGAGAACCACTGACACCAAGTAACAAAGACACACACTGATACCCAGTAACACAGACACACACTTACACCAAGGAACACAGACACACACTTGCACCAAGTAACAAAGACAAACACTGACACCCAGTCACAAAGACATACACTGATACCCAGTAACACAGACACACACTGACACCAAGTAACAAAGACATACACAGACAGCAAGTCACAAAGTCATACACTTACACCAAGCAACAAAGACACAGTTACACCAAGTAACTCAGACATAAACTGACACCAAGTAACAAAGACATACACTGACACCAAGTTTCAAAGACATACACTTACACCAAGTAACAAAGACAGACAATTGCACCAATTAACAAAGACGTACACTTACACCAAGTATTTTGAAATGCACTGACACCAAGTAACAAAGGCATGCACTGATACCCAGTAACACAGACACACACTTACACCAAGTAACAAAGACATGCACTGACACCAAGTCACAAAGACACACACTGACACCCAGTAACAAAGACATACACTGATACCAAGTCACAAAGAAATACACAGATACCCAGTAACACAGACACACACCGACTACCAAGTAACAAAGACTTACAGAGACACCCAGTAACAAAGACATACTCTTACACCAAGTAACAAAGACACACACTTACACCAAGTAACACAGACATACACTGACACCAAGTAACAAAGACATACACTGACACCAAGTTACAAAGACATACACTTACACCAAGTAACAAAGACAGACAATTACACCAAGTAACAAAGACATACACTTACAACAAGTATTTTGACATACACTGACACCAAGTAACAAAGACATACACTGATACACAGTAACACAGACAGACACTTACACCTAGTAACAAAGACATACACTGACAACAAGTCACAAAGACACACACTGACACCCAGTAACAAAGACATACACTGATACCAAGTCACAAAGACATACACTGATACCCAGTAACACAGACGCACACTTACACCAAGTAACACAGACATACACTGACACAAAGTAACAAAGACATACACTGACACCCAGTAACACAGACACACACGGACACCAAGTAACAAAGACACACACTTACACCAAGTAACACAGACACACACTGACACCCAGTAACACAGACACACACTTACACAAAGCAACACAGACATACACTGACACCCAGTAACAAAGACATACACTGATATCCAGCAACAGAGACACACACTTACAGCAAGTAACACAGACATACACTGACACCAAGTAACAAAGACATACACTGACACCAAGTTACAAAGACATACACTTACACCAAGTAGCAAAGACAGACAATTACACCAAGTAACAAAGACATACACTTACAACAAGTATTTTGACATACACTGACACCAAGTAACAAAGACATACACTGATACCCAGGAACACAGACAGTCACTTACACCTAGTAACAAAGACATACACTGACAACAAGTCACAAAGACACACACTGACACCCAGTAACAAAGACATACACTGATACCAAGTCACAAAGACATACACTGACACCCAGTAACACAGACGCACACTTACACCAAGTAACACAGACATACACTGACACAAAGTAACAAAGACATACACTGACACCCAGTAACACAGACACACACGGATACCAAGTAACAAAGACACACACTTACACCAAGTAACACAGACACACACTGACACCCAGTAACAAAGACATACACTGATACCAAGTCACAAAGACATACACTGATACCCAGTAACACAGACACACACTGACACCCAGTAACAAAGACATACACAGATACCAAGTCACAAAGACATACACTGATACCCAGCAACACAGACACACACTGACACCCAGTAACAAAGTCATACACTGATACCAAGTCACAAAGACAAACACTGATACCCAGTAACACAGACACACACTGACACCAAGTAACAAAGACACACACTTACACCAAGTAACAAAGACATACACTGACACCAAGTAACAAAGACATACACTGACACCAAGTTACAAAGACATACACTTACACCAAGTAACAAAGACAGACAATTACACCAAGTAACAAAGACATACACTTACACCAAGTATTTTGACATACACTTACACCAAGTAACAAAGACATGCACTGACAACAATTCACAAAGACACACACTGACACCCAGTAACAAAGACATACACTGATACCAAGTCACAAAGACATACAATGATACCCATTAACACAGACGCACAATTACACCAAGTAACACAGACATACACTGACACCAAGTAACAAAGACATACACTAATACCCAGTAACACAGACACACACTTACACCAAGTAACAAAGACAGAAACTGATACGCAGTAACACGGGCACACACTGGGGTCGGGTGGCGGGTGGCACACTGGCGCAGTGGTAGCACCGCAGCCTCACAGCTCCAGGGACCCGGGTTCGATTCTGGGTTCTGCCTGTGCGGAGTTTGTGAGTTCTCCCTGTGTCAGCGTGAGTTTCCTCCCGGGGCTCCGGTTTCCTCCCACATGCCAAAGACTTGCAGGTTGATAGGTTAATTGGCCATTATAAATTGCCCCTAGTATAGGTAGGTGGTAGGGAAATGTATAGGGATAGGTGGCGATGTGATATAAATACGGGATTAGTGTAGGATTAGTATAAATGGGTGGTTGATGGTCGGCACTGACTCGGTGGGCCGAAGGGCCTGTTAAAGTGCTGTATCTCAAAACAAAACTAAACAATGACACCTAGTGTCACAGATGCAAACTGACACCCAGTAACACAGACAAACATGCACTGACACCCAATAACACAGAGAACCACTGACACCAAGTAACAGAGACATACACTGATACCCAGTAACACAGACACACACTTACACCAAGGAACACAGACACACACTTGCACCAAGTAACAAAGACAAACACTGACACCCAGTAACAAAGACATACACTGACACCCAGTAACACAGACACACACGGACACCAAGCAACAAAGACACGCACTTACACCAAGTAACACAGACAAACACTGACACCCAGGAACACAGACACACACTTACACCAAGTAACACAGACATACACTGACACCAAGTAACAAAGACATACACTGACACCAAGTTACAAAGACATACACTTACACCAAGTAACAAAGACAGACAATTACACCAAGTAACAAAGACATACACTTACAACAAGTATTTTGACATACACTGACACCAAGTAACAAAGACATACACTGATACACAGTAACACAGACAGACACTTACACCTAGTAACAAAGACATACACTGACAACAAGTCACAAAGACACACACTGACACCCAGTAACAAAGACATACACTGATACCAAGTCACAAAGACATACACTGATACCCAGTAACACAGACGCACACTTACACCAAGTAACACAGACATACACTGACACAAAGTAACAAAGACATACACTGACACCCAGTAACACAGACACACACGGACACCAAGTAACAAAGACACACACTTACACCAAGTAACACAGACACACACTGACACCCAGTAACACAGACACACACTTACACAAAGCAACACAGACATACACTGACACCCAGTAACAAAGACATACACTGATATCCAGCAACAGAGACACACACTTACAGCAAGTAACACAGACATACACTGACACCAAGTAACAAAGACATACACTGACACCAAGTTACAAAGACATACACTTACACCAAGTAGCAAAGACAGACAATTACACCAAGTAACAAAGACATACACTTACAACAAGTATTTTGACATACACTGACACCAAGTAACAAAGACATACACTGATACCCAGGAACACAGACAGACACTTACACCTAGTAACAAAGACATACACTGACAACAAGTCACAAAGACACACACTGACACCCAGTAACAAAGACATACACTGATACCAAGTCACAAAGACATACACTGACACCCAGTAACACAGACGCACACTTACACCAAGTAACACAGACATACACTGACACAAAGTAACAAAGACATACACTGACACCCAGTAACACAGACACACACGGATACCAAGTAACAAAGACACACACTTACACCAAGTAACACACACACACACTGACACCCAGTAACAAAGACATACACTGATACCAAGTCACAAAGACATACACTGATACCCAGTAACACAGACACACACTGACACCCAGTAACAAAGACATACACAGATACCAAGTCACAAAGACATACACTGATACCCAGCAACACAGACACACACTGACACCCAGTAACAAAGTCATACACTGATACCAAGTCACAAAGACAAACACTGATACCCAGTAACACAGACACACACTGACACCAAGTAACAAAGACACACACTTACACCAAGTAACAAAGACATACACTGACACCAAGTAACAAAGACATACACTGACACCAAGTTACAAAGACATACACTTACACCAAGTAACAAAGACAGACAATTACACCAAGTAACAAAGACATACACTTACACCAAGTATTTTGACATACACTTACACCAAGTAACAAAGACATGCACTGACAACAATTCACAAAGACACACACTGACACCCAGTAACAAAGACATACACTGATACCAAGTCACAAAGACATACAATGATACCCATTAACACAGACGCACAATTACACCAAGTAACACAGACATACACTGACACCAAGTAACAAAGACATACACTAATACCCAGTAACACAGACACACACTTACACCAAGTAACAAAGACAGAAACTGATACGCAGTAACACGGGCACACACTGGGGTCGGGTGGCGGGTGGCACACTGGCGCAGTGGTAGCACCGCAGCCTCACAGCTCCAGGGACCCGGGTTCGATTCTGGGTTCTGCCTGTGCGGAGTTTGTGAGTTCTCCCTGTGTCAGCGTGAGTTTCCTCCCGGGGCTCCGGTTTCCTCCCACATGCCAAAGACTTGCAGGTTGATAGGTTAATTGGCCATTATAAATTGCCCCTAGTATAGGTAGGTGGTAGGGAAATGTATAGGGATAGGTGGCGATGTGATATAAATACGGGATTAGTGTAGGATTAGTATAAATGGGTGGTTGATGGTCGGCACTGACTCGGTGGGCCGAAGGGCCTGTTAAAGTGCTGTATCTCAAAACAAAACTAAACAATGACACCTAGTGTCACAGATGCAAACTGACACCCAGTAACACAGACAAACATGCACTGACACCCAATAACACAGAGAACCACTGACACCAAGTAACAGAGACATACACTGATACCCAGTAACACAGACACACACTTACACCAAGGAACACAGACACACACTTGCACCAAGTAACAAAGACAAACACTGACACCCAGTAACAAAGACATACACTGACACCCAGTAACACAGACACACACGGACACCAAGCAACAAAGACACGGACTTACACCAAGTAACACAGACAAACACTGACACCCAGGAACACAGACACACACTTACACCAAGTAACACAGACATGCACTGATACCCAGGAACACAGACACACACTGACACCCAGTAACAAAGACATACACTGATACCAAGTCACAAACACACACACTGATACCAAGTCTCAAAGACATACACTGATCCCCAGTAACACAGACACACACTGACACCCAGTCACAAAGACATACACTGATACCCAGTAACACAGACACACACTGACACCAAGTAACAAAGACATACACAGACAGCAAGTCACAAAGACATACACTTACACCAAGTAACAAAGACACAGTTACACCAAGTAACTCAGACATAAACTGACACCAAGTAACAAAGACGGACACTGATACCAAGTCACAAAGACATACACTGAAACCCAGTAACACAGACACACACTGACACCCAGTAACAAAGACATACACTGATACCAAGTCATAAAGACATACACTGACACCAAGTAACAAAGACATACACTGATACCCAGTAACACAGACACACACTTACACCAAGTAACAAAGACATACACTGACAACATGTCACATAGACACACACTGACACCCAGTAACAAAGACATACACTGACAGCAAGTCACAAAGTCATACACTGATACCCAGTAACACAGACACACACTTACAATAAAGTAACACAGACATACACTGACACCAAGTGACAAAGACATGCACTGATACCCAGTAACACAGACACACACTTACACCAAGTAACAAAGACAAACACTGATTCCCAGTAACACAGACACACACTTACACCAAGTAACAAAGACATACACTGACACCCAGTAACACAGACACACAAGGACACCAAGTAACAAAGACACACACTTACACCAAGTAACACAGACACACACTGACACCCAGTAACACAGACACGCACTTACACCAAGTAACACAGACATACACTGACACCAAGTAACAAAGACATACACTGATACCCAGTAACACAGGCACACACTGTGGGGGGGCGGGGGGGGGAGGGGGGTTGGGGGGTATGTGGCACATTGGCGCAGTGGTTAGCACCGCAGACTCACAGCTGCAGGGACCCGGGTTCGATTCTGGGGACTGCCTGCGCGGAGTTTGCAAGTTCTCCCTGTGTCTGCGTGGGTTTCCTCCGGGTGCTCCAGTTTCCTCCCACATGCCAAAGACTTGCAGGTTGATAGGTTAATTGGCCATCATAAATTGCCCCTAGTATAGGTAGGTGGCAGGGAAATATATAGGGACAGGTGCGGATGTGATAGGAATACGGGATTAATGTAGGATTAGTATAAATTGGTGGTTAACGGTCGGCACAGACTCGGTGGGCAGAAGGGCCTGTTGAAGTGCTGCATCTCTAAACTAAACTAAATACTGACACCTAGTGTCACAGATACACACTGACACCCAGTAACACAAACAAACACACACTGACACCCAGTCACACAGAGAAACACTAATAAACAGGAACAAAGACAGACACTGACACCAAGTCACAAACAAATACACTGACACCAAGTAACAATGACGTACACTTACAACAAGTAGCAAAGACAGACACTGATACCCAGTGACACAGAAACACACTGACCCCCAGTAACACAGACACACACTGATACCCAGTGACACAGAAACACACTGACCCCCAGTAACACAGACACACACTGACCACCAGTAACACAGATATACACTGACACCAAGTCACAAAGACATACACTGATACACAGACACACACTTGCACCAAGTAACACAGACATACACTGACACCAAGTAACAAAGACATGCACTGATACCCAGTATCACAGACACACACTTACACCAAGTAACAAAGACATACACTGACACCAAGTCACAAAGACATACACTGATACCAAGTAACACAGACATACACTGACACCAAGTAACAAAGACATACACTGATACCCAGTATCACAGACACACACTTACACCAAGTAACAAAGACATACACTGACACCAAGTCACAAAGACATACACTGACACCAAGTCACAAAGACATACACTGATACCAAGTAACACAGACATACACTGATACAAAGTAACAAAGACATACACTGACCCCAGTAACACAGACACACACTGACCCCCAGTAACACAGACATACACTGACCCCCGGTAACAAAGACATACACTGACACCAAGTCACAAAGTCATACACTGATACACAGACACACACTTATACCAAGAAACACAGACATACACTGACACCAAGTAACACAGACATACACTGACATCAAGTAACAAAGACATACGCTGACACCAAGTCACAAAGACACACACTGATACCCAGTAACATAGACACACACTTACACCAAGTAACACAGACATACACTGACACCAAGTAACAAAGACATGCACTGATACCCAGGAACACAGACACACACTTACACCAAGTAACAAAGACAAACACTGATACCCAGTAACACAGACACACACTTACACCAAGTAACAAAGACATACACTGACACCCAGTAACACAGACACACAAGGACACCAAGTAACAAAGACACACACTTACACCAAGTAACACAGACACACACTGACACCCAGTAACACAGACACGCACTTACACCAAGTAACACAGACATACACTGATACCCTGTAACACAGACACACAATTACACCAAGTATCAAAAACATACACTGACAGCAAGTAACAAAGACATACACTGATACCCAGTAACACAGACGCACAATTACACCAAGTAACAAAGACATACACTTACACCAAGTAACACAGACATACACTTACACCAAGTATTTTGACATACAATTACACCCAGTAACAAAGACATACACAGATACCAAGTCACAAAGACATACACTGATACCCAGCAACACAGACACACACTGACACCCAGTAACAAAGTCATACACTGATACCAAGTCACAAAGACAAACACTGATACCCAGTAACACAGACACACACTGACACCAAGTAACAAAGACACACACTTACACCAAGTAACAAAGACATACACTGACACCAAGTAACAAAGACATACACTGACACCAAGTTACAAAGACATACACTTACACCAAGTAACAAAGACAGACAATTACACCAAGTAACAAAGACATACACTTACACCAAGTATTTTGACATACACTTACACCAAGTAATAAAGACATGCACTGACAACAATTCACAAAGACACACACTGACACCCAGTAACAAAGACATACACTGATACCAAGTCACAAAGACATACAATGATACCCATTAACACAGACGCACAATTACACCAAGTAACACAGACATACACTGACACCAAGTAACAAAGACATACACTAATACCCAGTAACACAGACACACACTTACACCAAGTAACAAAGACAGAAACTGATACGCAGTAACACGGGCACACACTGGGGTCGGGTGGCGGGTGGCACACTGGCGCAGTGGTTAGCACCGCAGCCTCACAGCTCCAGGGACCCGGGTTCGATTCTGGGTTCTGCCTGTGCGGAGTTTGTGAGTTCTCCCTGTGTCAGCGTGAGTTTCCTCCCGGGGCTCCGGTTTCCTCCCACATGCCAAAGACTTGCAGGTTGATAGGTTAATTGGCCATTATAAATTGCCCCTAGTATAGGTAGGTGGTAGGGAAATGTATAGGGATAGGTGGCGATGTGATATAAATACGGGATTAGTGTAGGATTAGTATAAATGGGTGGTTGATGGTCGGCACTGACTCGGTGGGCCGAAGGGCCTGTTAAAGTGCTGTATCTCAAAACAAAACTAAACAATGACACCTAGTGTCACAGATGCAAACTGACACCCAGTAACACAGACAAACATGCACTGACACCCAATAACACAGAGAACCACTGACACCAAGTAACAGAGACATACACTGATACCCAGTAACACAGACACACACTTACACCAAGGAACACAGACACACACTTGCACCAAGTAACAAAGACAAACACTGACACCCAGTAACAAAGACATACACTGACACCCAGTAACACAGACACACACGGACACCAAGTAACAAAGACACGGACTTACACCAAGTAACACAGACAAACACTGACACCCAGGAACACAGACACACACTTACACCAAGTAACACAGACATGCACTGATACCCAGGAACACAGACACACACTGACACCCAGTAACAAAGACATACACTGATACCAAGTCACAAACACACACACTGATACCAAGTCTCAAAGACATACACTGATCCCCAGTAACACAGACACACACTGACACCCAGTCACAAAGACATACACTGATACCCAGTAACACAGACACACACTGACACCAAGTAACAAAGACATACACAGACAGCAAGTCACAAAGACATACACTTACACCAAGTAACAAAGACACAGTTACACCAAGTAACTCAGACATAAACTGACACCAAGTAACAAAGACAGACACTGATACCAAGTCACAAAGACATACACTGAAACCCAGTAACACAGACACACACTGACACCCAGTAACAAAGACATACACTGATACCAAGTCATAAAGACATACACTGACACCAAGTAACAAAGACATACACTGATACCCAGTAACACAGACACACACTTACACCAAGTAACAAAGACATACACTGACAACATGTCACATAGACACACACTGACACCCAGTAACAAAGACATACACTGACAGCAAGTCACAAAGTCATACACTGATACCCAGTAACACAGACACACACTTACAATAAAGTAACACAGACATACACTGACACCAAGTGACAAAGACATGCACTGATACCCAGTAACACAGACACACACTTACACCAAGTAACAAAGACAAACACTGATTCCCAGTAACACAGACACACACTTACACCAAGTAACAAAGACATACACTGACACCCAGTAACACAGACACACAAGGACACCAAGTAACAAAGACACACACTTACACCAAGTAACACAGACACACACTGACACCCAGTAACACAGACACGCACTTACACCAAGTAACACTGACATACACTGACACCAAGTAACAAAGACATACACTGATACCCAGTAACACAGGCACACACTGTGGGGGGGCGGGGGGGGAGGGGGGTTGGGGGGTATGTGGCACATTGGCGCAGTGGTTAGCACCGCAGACTCACAGCTGCAGGGACCCGGGTTCGATTCTGGGGACTGCCTGCGCGGAGTTTGCAAGTTCTCCCTGTGTCTGCGTGGGTTTCCTCCGGGTGCTCCAGTTTCCTCCCACATGCCAAAGACTTGCAGGTTGATAGGTTAATTGGCCATTATAAATTGCCCCTAGTATAGGTAGGTGGCAGGGAAATATATAGGGACAGGTGCGGATGTGATAGGAATACGGGATTAATGTAGGATTAGTATAAATTGGTGGTTAACGGTCGGCACTGACTCGGTGGGCAGAAGGGCCTGTTGAAGTGCTGCATCTCTAAACTAAACTAAATACTGACACCTAGTGTCACAGATACACACTGACACCCAGTAACACAAACAAACACACACTGACACCCAGTCACACAGAGAAACACTAATAAACAGGAACAAAGACAGACACTGACACCAAGTCACAAACAAATACACTGACACCAAGTAACAATGACGTACACTTACAACAAGTAGCAAAGACAGACACTGATACCCAGTGACACAGAAACACACTGACCCCCAGTAACACAGACACACACTGATACCCAGTGACACAGAAACACACTGACCCCCAGTAACACAGACACACACTGACCACCAGTAACACAGATATACACTGACACCAAGTCACAAAGACATACACTGATACACAGACACACACTTGCACCAAGTAACACAGACATACACTGACACCAAGTAACAAAGACATGCACTGATACCCAGTATCACAGACACACACTTACACCAAGTAACAAAGACATACACTGATACCAAGTAACACAGACATACACTGACACCAAGTAACAAAGACATACACTGATACCCAGTATCACAGACACACACTTACACCAAGTAACAAAGACATACACTGACACCAAGTCACAAAGACATACACTGACACCAAGTCACAAAGACATACACTGATACCAAGTAACACAGACATACACTGATACAAAGTAACAAAGACATACACTGACCCCAGTAACACAGACACACACTGACCCCCAGTAACACAGACATACACTGACCCCCGGTAACAAAGACATACACTGACACCAAGTCACAAAGTCATACACTGATACACAGACACACAATTATACCAAGAAACACAGACATACACTGACACCAAGTAACACAGACATACACTGACATCAAGTAACAAAGACATACACTGACACCAAGTCACAAAGACACACACTGATACCCAGTAACATAGACACACACTTACACCAAGTAACACAGACATACACTGACACCAAGTAACAAAGACATGCACTGATACCCAGGAACACAGACACACACTTACACCAAGTAACAAAGACAAACACTGATACCCAGTAACACAGACACACACTTACACCAAGTAACAAAGACATACACTGACACCCAGTAACACAGACACACAAGGACACCAAGTAACAAAGACACACACTTACACCAAGTAACACAGACACACACTGACACCCAGTAACACAGACACGCACTTACACCAAGTAACACAGACATACACTGACAGCAAGTAACAAAGACATACACTGATACCCTGTAACACAGACACACAATTACACCAAGTATCAAAAACATACACTGACAGCAAGTAACAAAGACATACACTGATACCCAGTAACACAGACGCACAATTACACCAAGTAACAAAGACATACACTTACACCAAGTAACACAGACATACACTTACACCAAGTATTTTGACATACAATTACACCAAGTAACAAAGACATACACTTACACCAAGTAACACAGACATACACTTAAACCAAGTATTTTGACATACACTTACACCAAGTAACAAACACATACAATGACACCAAGTAACAAAGACATACACTTACACCAAGTAACAAACACATACAATGACACCAAGTAACAAAGACATACACTCACACCAAATAACAAAGACATGCACTGACACCCAGAAAAAAAGACATACACTGACACCCAGTAACACAGACACACACTGACACCAAGTAACAAAGACAGACACTGATACCCAGTAAAACAGACACACACTTACACCAAGTAACAAAGACATACACTGAAACCAAGTGACAAAGACATACAATTACACCAAGTAACAAAGACACACACTTCCACCAAGTAACACAGACATACACTGACCCCCAGCAACACAGACATTCACTTATACCCAGTAACACAGACACACACTTACACCAAGTAACAAAGACATACACTCACAACAAGCAACAAAGACATACACTGATACCCAGTAACAAAGACATCCACTGACACCAAGTCACAAAGACATACACTGATACCCAGTAACACAGACACACACTGACACCCAGTAACACAGACACGCACTTACACCAAGTAACACAGACATACACTGACAGAAAGTAACAAAGACATACACTGATACCCTGTAACACAGACACACAATTACACCAAGTATCAAAAACATACACTGACAGCAAGTAACAAAGACATACACTGATACCCAGTACCACTGACGCACACTTACACCAAGTATCAAAAACATATACTGACACCAAGTAACACAGACATACACTTACACCAAGTATTTTGACATACACTTACACCTTGTAACAAAGACAAACAGTGACACCAAGTCACAAACACATACAATGACACCAAGTAACAAAGACATACACTCACACCAAGTAACAAAGACATGCACTGACACCAAGTAACAAAGACATACACTGACACCAAGTCAAAAACACATACACTGACACCCAGTAACACAGACACACACTGACACCAAGTAACAAAGACAGACACTGATACCCAGTAAAACAGACACACACTTACACCAAGTAACAAAGACATACACTGACATTAAGTAACAAAGACATGCACTGACACCAAGTAACAAAGACATACACTGATACCCAGTAACACAGACGCACACTTACACCAAGTAACAAAGACATACACTTACACCAAGTAACACAGACACACACTTACACCAAGTAACAAAGACATGCACTTACACCAAGAAACAAAGACACACACTTACACCAAGTAACACAGACATACACTGATACAAAGTAACAAAGACATACACTGACCCCCAGTAACACAGAAACACACTGACCCCCAGTAACACAGACATACACTGACACCCAGTAACAAAGACATACACTGACACCAAATCACCAAGACATACACTGATGCACAGACACACACTTATACCAAGAAACACAGACATACACTGACACCAAGTAACACAGACATACGCTGACACCAAGTCACAAAGACACACACCACACACTGAAACCCAGTAACAAAGACATACACTGACACCAAGTCACAAAGACATACACTGATACACAGACACACACTGAAACCCAGTAACACAGACATACACTGACACCAAGTAACAAAGACATACACTGATACCCAGTATCACAGACACACCCATACACCAAGTAACAAAGACATACACTGACACCAAGTAACAAAGACATACACTTACACCAAGTAACAAAGACAGACAATTACACCAAGTCACAAAGACATACACTGATACCAAGTAACAAAGACATACACTGATACAAAGTAACAAAGACATACACTGACGCCCAGTAACACAGAAACACACTGACCCCCAGTAACACAGAAATACACTGACACCCAGTAACAAAGACATACACTGACACCAAGTCACAAAGACATACACTGATGCACAGACACACACTTATACCAAGAAACACAGACATACACTGACACCAAGAAACACAGACATACACTGACACCAAGTCACAAAGACACACACTGACAACCAGTAACAAAGACATACACTGACACCAAGTCACAAAGACATACACTGATACCCAGGAACACAGACAACATTGAAACCCAGCAACAAAGACATACACTGAGAGCAAGTCACAAAAACATACACTGATACCCAGTAACACAGACACACACTGACACCCAGTAACGAAGACGGACACTGATACCAAGTCACAAAGACATACACTGAAACACAGTAACACAGACACACACTGAAACCCAGTAACAAAGACATACACTGATACCAAGTCATAAAGACATACACTGATACCCAGTAACACAGACACACACTTACACCAAGTAACAAAGACATACCCTGACAGTAAGTCAATAGTCATACACTGATACCCAGTAACACAGACACACACTTACACCAAGTAACACAGACAAACAATGACACCAAGTAACAAAGACATGCACTGATACCCAGTAACACAGACTCACACTTACACCAAGTAACAAAGATAAACACTGATACCCAGTAACACAGACACACACTTACACCAAGTAACAAAGCCCCACACTTACACCAAGTAACACAGACATACACTGACACCAAGTAACAAAGACATACACTTACACCAAGTAACAAAGACAGACAATTGCACCAAGTCACAAAGACATACACTGATACCAAGTAACAAAGACATACACTGACACCAAGTCACAAAGACACACACTTACAGCAAGTAACACAGACACACACTGACACCCAGTAACACAGACACGCACCTACACCAAGTAACACAGACATACACTGACAGCAAGTAAAAAAGACATACTCTGATACCCTGTAACACAGACACACAATTACACCAAGTATCAAAAACATACACTGACAGCAAGTAACAAAGACATACACTGATACCCAGTAACACAGACGCACACTTACACCAAGTAACAAAGACATACACTTACACCCAGTAACACAGACATACACTTACACCAAGTATTTTGACATACACTTACACCAAGTAACAAAGACATACAGTGACACCAAGTCACAAACACATACAATGACACCAAGTAACAAAGACATACACTCACACCAAGTAACAAAGACATGCACTGACACCAAGTAACAAAGACATACACTGACACCCAGAAACAAAGACATACACTGACACCAAGTCACAAACACATACACTGACACCCAGGAAAACAGACACACACTTACACCAAGTATCAAAAACATACACTGACAGCAAGTAACAAAGACATACACTGATACCCAGTAACACAGACGCACACTTACACCAAGTAACAAAGACATACACTAACACCAAGTAACACAGACATACACTTACACCAAGTATTTTGACATACACTTACACCAAGTAACAAAGACATACAGTGACACCAAGTCACAAACACATACAATGACACCAAGTAACAAAGACATACACTCACACCAAGTAACAAAGACATGCACAGACACCAAGTAACAAAGACATACACTGACACCCAGAAACAGAGACATACACTGACACCAAGTCACAAACACATACGCTGACACCCAGGAAAACAGACACACACTTACACCAAGTAACAAAGACATACACTTACACCAAGTAACACAGACACACACTGAAACCAAGTGACAAAGACATACAATTACACCAAGTAACAAAGACACACACTTCCACCAAGTAACACAGACATACACTGACCCCCAGCAACACAGACATACACTTATACCCAGTAACACAGACACACACTTACACCAAGTAACAAAGACATACACTGACACCAAGTAACAAAGACATACACTGATACCCAGTGACACAGACACACACTTACACCAAGTAACAAAGACATACACTGACACCAAGTAACAAAGACATACACTGATACCCAGTAACACAGATACACACTTACACCAAGTAACAAAGACATGCACTTACACCAAGAAACAAAGACATTCTCTTTCACCAAGTAACAAAGACAGACACTGATACCAAGTCACAAAGGCATACACTGATACCCAGTAACACAGACACACACTGACACCAAGTAACAAAGACTTACAGTTACACCATGTAACAAAGACACACATTTACACCAAGTAACAAAGACATACACTGACACCCAGTATCACAGACACACACTTACACCAAGTAACAAAGACATACACTGACACCAAGTAACAAAGACATACACTGACACCAAGTCACAAAGACACACACTGACACCCAGTAACAAAGACATACACTGATACCCAGGAAAACAGACACACACTGACACCCAGTAACAAAGACAGACACTGATACCAAGTCACAAAGACATACACTGATACCCAGTAACACAGACACACACTGACACCAAGTAACAAAGACATACACTGACACCAAGTAACAAAGACTTGCACTTACACCAATTAACAAAGACATACACTGACACCAAGTAACAAAGACATACACTGACACCAAGTCACAAAGACATACACTGATACCCAGGAACACAGACACACACTGACACCCAGTAACAAAGACAGACACTGATACCAAATCACAAAGACATACACTGATACCCAGTAACACAGACACACACTGACAACAAGTAAAAAAGACATACACTGACACCAAGTAACAAAGACTTACAATTACACCATGTAACAAAGACACACACTTACACCAAGTAACAAAGACATACACTGACACCCAGTATCACAGACACACACTTACACCAAGTAACAAAGACATACACTGACACCAAGTCACAAAGACATACACTGATACCCAGTAACAAAGACACACACTGATACCCAGTAACACAGACGCACACTTACACCAAGTAACAAAGACATACACTTACACCAAGTAACACAGACATACTCTGACACCCAGTAACGAAGACATCCACTGACAACAAGTCACAAACACATGCACTGACACCAAGTAACAAAGACATACACTTACACCAAGTAACAAAGACATACACTTACACCAAGTAACACAGACATACACTGACACCCAGTTACGAAGACATCCACTGACAACAAGTCACAAACACATGCACTGACACCAAGTAACAAAGACATACACTTACACCAAGTAACAAAGAAATAAACTGACACCCAGTATCACAGACACACACTTACACCAAGTAACAAAGACAGACACTGATACCAAGTCACAAAGACATACACTGACACCAAGTCACAAAGACATACACTGATACCCAGGAACACAGACACACACTGACACCCAGTAACAAAGACATACACTGATACCAAGTCACAAAGACATACACTGATACCCAGTATCACAGACACACACTTACACCAAGTAACAAAGACATACACTGACACCAAGTCACAAAGACACACACTGACACCCAGTAACAAAGACATACACTGACACCAAGTCACAAAGACATACACTGATACCCAGGAACACAGACACACACTGACACCCAGTAACAAAGACAGACACTGATACCAAGTCACAAAGACATACACTGATACCCAGTAACGCAGACACACACTGACACCCAGTAACAAAGACATACACTGATACCAAGTCACAAAGACATACACTGATACCCAGTAACACAGACACACACTGACACCCAGTAACAAAGACATACACTGACACCAAGTCACAAAGACACACACTGACACCCAGTAACAAAGACATACACTGATACCCAGGAACACAGACACACACTGACACCCAGTAACAAAGACAGACACTGATACCAAGTCACAAAGGCATACACTGATACCCAGTAACACAGACACACACTGACACCAAGTAACAAAGACATACACTGACACCAGGTAACAAAGACTTACAGTTACACCATGTAACAAAGACACACATTTACACCAAGTAACAAAGACATACACTGACACCCAGTATCACAGACACACACTTACACCAAGTAACAAAGACAGACACTGATACCAAGTCACAAAGACATACACTGACACCAAGTAACAAAGACATACACTGACACCAAGTCACAAAGACACACACTGACACCCAGTAACAAAGACATACACTGATACCCAGGAACACAGACAAACACTGACACCCAGTAACAAAGACAGACACTGATACCAAGTCACAAAGACATACACTGATACCCAGTAACACAGACACACACTGACACCAAGTAACAAAGACATACACTGACACCAAGTAACAAAGACTTGCACTTACACCAAGTAACAAAGACATACACTGACACCAAGTAACAAAGACATACACTGACACCAAGTCACAAAGACATACACTGATACCCAGGAACACAGACACACACTGACACCCAGTAACAAAGACAGACACTGATAAAAAGTCACAAAGACATACACTGATACCCAGTAACACAGACACACACTTACACCAAGTAAAAAAGGCATACACTGACACCAAGTAACAAAGACTTACAATTACACCATGTAACAAAGACACACACTTACACCAAGTAACAAAGACATACACTGACACCCAGTATCACAGACACACACTTACACCAAGTAACAAAGACATACACTGACACCAAGTCACAAAGACATACACTGATACCCAGTAACAAAGACACACACTGATACCCAGTAACACAGACGCACACTTACACCAAGTAACAAAGACATACACTTACACCAAGTAACACAGACATACTCTGACACCCAGTAACGAAGACATCCACTGACAACAAGTCACAAACACATGCACTGACAACAAGTAACAAAGACATACACTTACACCAAGTAACAAAGACATACACTTACACCAAGTAACACAGACATACACTGACACCCAGTAACGAAGACATCCACTGACAACAAGTCACAAACACATGCACTGACACCAAGTAACAAAGACATACACTTACACCAAGTAACAAAGACATAAACTGACACCAAGTAACAAAGACATACACTGACACCCAGTATCACAGACACACACTTACACCAAGTAACAAAGACAGACACTGATACCAAGTCACAAAGACATACACTGATACCCAGTAACACAGACACACACTGACACCAAGTAACAAAGACATACACTGACACCAAGTAACAAAGACTTGCACTTACACCAAGTAACAAAGACATACACTGACACCAAGTAACAAAGACATACACTGACACCAAGTCACAAAGACATACACTGATACCCAGGAACACAGACACACACTGACACCCAGTAACAAAGACAGACACTGATAAAAAGTCACAAAGACATACACTGATACCCAGTAACACAGACACACACTTACACCAAGTAAAAAAGGCATACACTGACACCAAGTAACAAAGACTTACAATTACACCATGTAACAAAGACACACACTTACACCAAGTAACAAAGACATACACTGACACCCAGTATCACAGACACACACTTACACCAAGTAACAAAGACATACACTGACACCAAGTCACAAAGACATACACTGATACCCAGTAACAAAGACACACACTGATACCCAGTAACACAGACGCACACTTACACCAAGTAACAAAGACATACACTTACACCAAGTAACACAGACATACTCTGACACCCAGTAACGAAGACATCCACTGACAACAAGTCACAAACACATGCACTGACAACAAGTAACAAAGACATACACTTACACCAAGTAACAAAGACATACACTTACACCAAGTAACACAGACATACACTGACACCCAGTAACGAAGACATCCACTGACAACAAGTCACAAACACATGCACTGACACCAAGTAACAAAGACATACACTTACACCAAGTAACAAAGACATAAACTGACACCAAGTAACAAAGACATACACTGACACCCAGTATCACAGACACACACTTACACCAAGTAACAAAGACAGACACTGATACCAAGTCACAAAGACATACACTGACACCAAGTCACAAAGACATACACTGATACCCAGGAACACAGACACACACTGACATCCAGTAACAAAGACATACACTGATACCAAGTCACAAAGACATACACTGATACCCAGTATCACAGACACACACTTACACCAAGTAACAAAGACATACACTGACACCAAGTCACAAAGACACACACTGACACCCAGTAACAAAGACATACACTGACACCAAGTCACAAAGACATACACTGATACCCAGGAACACAGACACACACTGACACCCAGTAACAAAGACAGACACTGATACCAAGTCACAAAGACATACACTGATACCCAGTAACGCAGACACACACTGACACCCAGTAACAAAGACATACACTGATACCAAGTCACAAAGACATACACTGATACCCAGTAACACAGACACACACTGACACCCAGTAACAAAGACATACACTGATACCCAGGAACACAGACACACACTGACACCCAGTAACAAAGACAGACACTGATACCAAGTCACAAAGGCATACACTGATACCCAGTAACACAGACACACACTGACACCAAGTAACAAAGACATACTCTGACACCAGGTAACAAAGACTTACAGTTACACCATGTAACAAAGACACACATTTACACCAAGTAACAAAGACATACACTGACACCAAGTATCACAGACACACACTTACACCAAGTAACAAAGACAGACACTGATACCAAGTCACAAAGACATACACTGACACCAAGTAACAAAGACATACACTGACACCAAGTCACAAAGACACACACTGACACCCAGTAACAAAGACATACACTGATACCCAGGAACACAGACACACACTGACACCCAGTAACAAAGACAGACACTGATACCAAGTCACAAAGACATACACTGATACCCAGTAACACAGACACACACTGACACCAAGTAACAAAGACATACACTGACACCAAGTAACAAAGACTTGCACTTACACCAAGTAACAAAGACATACACTGACACCAAGTAACAAAGACATACACTGACACCAAGTCACAAAGACATACACTGATACCCAGGAACACAGACACACACTGACACCCAGTAACAAAGACAGACACTGATACCAAGTCACAAAGACATACACTGATACCCAGTAACACAGACACACACTGACACCAAGTAAAAAAGGCATACACTGACACCAAGTAACAAAGACTTACAATGACACCATGTAACAAAGACACACACTTACACCAAGTAACAAAGACATACACTGACACCCAGTATCACAGACACACACTTACACCAAGTAACAAAGACATACACTGACACCCAGAAACAAAGATACACACTGGGCGGCACAGTGGCACAGTGGTTAGCACTGCAGCCTCACAGCTCCAGGGACCCGGGTTCGATTCTGGGTACTGCCTGTACGGAGTTTGCAAGTTCTCCCTGTGTCTGCGTGGGTTTCCTCCGGGTGCTCCGGTTTCCTCCCACATCCCAAAGACTTGCAGGTTGGTAGGTTAATTGGCCATTATAAATTGCCCCTCGTATAGGTAGGTGGTAGGGAAATATATAGGGGACAGTGGGGATGTTATTGGAATATGGGATTCGTGTAGGATGAGTATAAATGTTTGGTTGATGGTCGGCACAGACTCGGTGGGCCGGAGGGCCTGTTTCAGTGCTGTATCTCTAAACTAAACTAAATACTGACACCTAGTGTCACAGACACACACTGACACCCAGTAACACACACTGATACACAGTAACAAAGACAAACACTGATACCCAGTAACACAGAAACAAACTGACACAAAGTAACAAAGACATACACTGACACCAAGTCACAAAGACATACACTGATACCCAGTAACAAAGACACACACTGATACCCAGTAACACAGACGCACACTTACACCAAGTAACAAAGACATACACTTACACCAAGTAACACAGACATACACTGACACCCAGTAACGAAGACATCCACTGACAACAAGTCACAAACACATGCACTGACACCAAGTAACAAAGACATACACTTACACCAAGTAACAAAGACATACACTTACACCAAGTAACACAGACATACACTGACACCCAGTAACGAAGACATCCACTGACAACAAGTCACAAACACATGCACTGACACCAAGTAACAAAGACATACACTTACACCAAGTAACAAAGACATACACTGACACCCAGTATCACAGACACACACTTACACCAAGTAACAAAGACAGACACTGATACCAAGTCACAAAGACATGCACTGACACCAAGTCACAAAGACATACACTGATACCCAGGAACACAGACACACACTGACACCCAGTAACAAAGACATACACTGATACCAAGTCACAAAGACATACACTGATACCCAATATCACAGACACACACTTACACCAAGTAACAAAGACATACACTGACACCAAGTCACAAAGACACACACTGACACCCAGTAACAAAGACATACACTGACACCAAGTCACAAAGACATACACTGATACCCAGGAACACAGACACACACTGACACCCAGTAACAAAGACAGACACTGATACCAAGTCACAAAGACATACACTGATACCCAGTAACGCAGACACACACTGACACCCAGTAACAAAGACATACACTGATACCAAGTCACAAAGACATACACTGATACCCAGTAACACAGACACACACTGACACCCAGTAACAAAGACATACACTGACACCAAGTCACAAAGACACACACTGACACCCAGTAACAAAGACATACACTGATACCCAGGAACACAGACACACACTGACACCCAGTAACAAAGACAGACACTGATACCAAGTCACAAAGGCATACACTGATACCCAGTAACACAGACACACACTGACACCAAGTAACAAAGACATACACTGACACCAAGTAACAAAGACTTACAGTTACACCATGTAACAAAGACACACATTTACACCAAGTAACAAACACATACACTGACGCCCAGTATCACAGACACACACTTACACCAAGTAACAAAGACATACACTGACACCAAGTAACAAAGACATACACTGACACCAAGTCACAAAGACACACACTGACACCCAGTAACAAAGACATACACTGATACCCAGGAACACAGACACACACTGACACCCAGTAACAAAGACAGACACTGATACCAAGTCACAAAGACATACACTGATACCCAGTAACACAGACACACACTGACACCAAGTAACAAAGACGTACACTGAAACCAAGTAACAAAGACTTGCACTTACACCAAGTAACAAAGACATACACTGACACCAAGTAACAAAGACATACACTGACACCAAGTCACAAAGACATACACTGATACCCAGGAACACAGACACACACTGACACCCAGTAACAAAGACAGACACTGATACCAAGTCACAAAGACATACACTGATACCCAGTAACACAGACACACACTGACACCAAGTAAAAAAGACATACACTGACACCAAGTAACAAAGACTTACAATTACACCATGTAACAAAGACACACACTTACACCAAGTAACAAAGACATACACTGACACCCAGAAACAAAGATACACACTGGGCGGCACAGTGGCACAGTGGTTAGCACTGCAGCCTCACAGCTCCAGGGACCCGGGTTCGATTCTGGGTACTGCCTGTACGGAGTTTGCAAGTTCTCCCTGTGTCTGCGTGGGTTTCCTCCGGGTGCTCCGGTTTCCCCCACATCCCAAAGACTTGCAGGTTGGTAGGTTAATTGGCCATTATAAATTGCCCCTAGTATAGGTAGGTGGTAGGGAAATATATAGGGGACGGTGGGGATGTTATTGGAATATGGGATTCGTGTTGGATGAGTATAAATGTTTGGTTGATGGTCGGCACAGACTCGGTGGGCCGGAGGGCCTGTTTCAGTGCTGTATCTCTGAACTAAACTAAATACTGACACCTAGTGTCACCAACACACACTGATACACAGTAACAAAGACAAACACTGATACCCAGTAAAACAGAAACACACTGACACAAAGTAACAAAGACATACACTAACACCAAGTATTTTGACATGCACTGATACCCAGTAACAAAGACATACACTGACACCAAGTCACAAAGACATACACTGATACCCAGTAACAAAGACATACACTGATACCCAGTAACACAGACGCACACTTACACCAAGTAACAAAGACATACACTTACACCAAGTAACACAGACATACACTTACACCAAGTAACAAAGACATACACTGACACCCAGTAACGAAGACATCCACTGACAACAAGTCACAAACACATGCACTGACACCAAGTATCAAAGACATAAACTGACACCAAGTAACAAAGACATACACTGATACCCAGTATCACAGACACACACTTACACCCAGGAACAAAGACATACACTGATACCCAGTAACAAAGACACACACTGATACCCAGTAACACAGACGCACACTTACACCAAGTAACAAAGACATACACTTACACAAAGTAACACAGGCAGATACTGACACCAAGTAACAAAGACATACACTGACACCCAGTAACGAAGACATCCACTGACAACAAGTCACAAACACATACACTGACACCCAGTATCACAGCCACACACTTCCACCAAGTAACAAAGACATACACTGACACCAAGTCACAAAGACACACACTGACACCCAGTAACAAAGACATTCACTGACACCAAGTCACAAAGACATACACTGATACCCAGGAACACAGACACACTGACACCCAGTAACAAAGACAGACACTGATACCAAGTCACAAAGACATACACTGATACCAAGTCACAAAGACATACACTGATACCCAGTAACACAGACTCACACTTACACCAAGTATCAAAGACATACACTGACACCAAGTCACAAAGACACACACTGACACCCAGTAACAAAGACATACACTGACACCAAGTCACAAAGACATACACTGATACCCGGGAACACAGACACACACTGACACCCAGTAACAAAGACAGACACTGATACCAAGTCACAAAGACATACACTGATACCCAGTAACACAGACACACACTGACACCAAGTAACAAAGACATACACTGACACCAAGTAACAAAGACTTACAATTACAACATGTAACAAAGACACACACTTACACCAAGTAACAAAGACATACACTGACACCCAGTATCACAGACACACACTTACACCAAGTATCAAAGACATACACTGACACCAAGTCACAAAGACACACACTGACACCCAGTAACAAAGACATACACTGACACCAAGTCACAAAGACATACACTGATACCCGGGAACACAGACACACACTGACACCCAGTAACAAAGACAGACACTGATACCAAGTCACAAAGACATACACTGATACCCAGTAACACAGACACACACTGACACCAAGTAACAAAGACATATACTGACACCAAGTAACAAAGACTTACAATTACAACATGTAACAAAGACACACACTTACACCAAGTAACAAAGACATACACTGACACCAAGTAACAAAGACATACACTGACACCAAGTCACAAAGACATACACTGATACCCAGGAACACAGACACACACTGACACCCAGTAACAAATACAGACACTGACACCAAGTATCACAGACACACACTTACACCAAGTAACAAAGACATACACTGACACCCAGTATCACAGACACTCACTTACACCAAGTAACAAAGACATACACTGACACCAAGTCACAAAGACATACACTGATACCCAGGAACACAGACACACACTGACACCCAGGAACAAAGACATACACTGATACCAAGTCACAAAGACATACACTGATACCCAGTAACAAAGACACACACTGATACCCAGTAACACAGACGCACACTTACACCAAGTAACAAAGAAATACACTTACACAAAGTAACACAGGCATATACTTACACCAAGTAACAAAGACATACACTGACACCAAGTAACAAAGACATACACTGACACCAAGTCACAAAGACATACACTGATACCCAGTATCACAGACACACACTTACACCCAGTAACAAAGACATACACTGACACCCAGTATCACAGACACACACTTACACCCCAAGTAACAAAGACATACACTGACACCCAGTATCACAGACACACACTTACACCAAGTAACAAAGACATACACTGACACCAAGTCACAAAGACATACACTGATACCCAGGAACACAGACACACACTGACACCCAGGAACAAAGACATACACTGATACCAAGTCACAAAGACATACACTGATACCCAGTAACAAAGACACACACTGATACCCAGTAACACAGACGCACACTTAAACCAAGTAACAAAGACATACACTTACACAAAGTAACACAGGCAGACACTGACACCAAGTAACAAAGACATACACTGACACCCAGTAACGAAGACATCCACTGACAAAAAGTCACAAACACATACACTGATACCCAGTATCACAGACACACACTTACACCAAGTAACAAAGACATACACTGACACCCAGTATCACAGACACACACTTACACCAAGTAACAAAGACATACACTGACACCAAGTCACAACGACACACACTGACACCCAGTAACAAAGACATACACTGACACCAAGTCACAAAGACATACACTGATACCCAGGAACACAGACACACACTGACACCCAGTAACAAAGACAGACACTGACACCAAGTCACAAAGACATACACTGATACCCAGTAACGCAGACACACACTGACACCCAGTAACAAAGACATACACTGATACCTAGTCACAAAGACATACACTGATACCCAGTAACACAGACACACACTGACACCCAGCAGTAACAAAGACATACACTGATACCAAGTCACAAAGACATACACTGATACCCAGTAACACAGACTCACACTTACACCAAGTATCAAAGACATACACTGACACCAAGTCACAAAGACACACACTGACACCCAGTAACAAAGACATACACTGACACCAATTCACAAAGACATACACTGATACCCAGGAACACAGACACACACTGACACCAAGTAACAAAGACATACACTGACACCCAGTATCACAGACACACACTTACACCAAGTAACAAAGACATACACTGACACCCAGTATCACAGACACACACTTACACCAAGTAACAAAGACATACACTGACACCAAGTCACAAAGACATACACTGATACCCAGGAACACAGACACACACTGACACCCAGTAACAAAGACATACACTGATACCAAGTCACAAAGACATACACTGATACCCAGTAACAAAGACACACACTGATACCCAGTAACACAGACGCACACTTACACCAAGTAACAAAGACATACACTTACACAAAGTAACACAGGCATATACTTACACCAAGTAACAAAGACATACACTGACACCCAGTAACGAAGACATCCACTGACAACAAGTCACAAACACATACACTGATACCCAGTATCACAGACACACACTTACACCAAGTAACAAAGACATACACTGACACCCAGTATCACAGCCACACACTTCCACCAAGTAACAAAGACATACACTGACACCAAGTCACAAAGACACACACTGACACCCAGTAACAAAGACATACACTGACACCAAGTCACAAAGACATACACTGATACCCAGGAACACAGACACACTGACACCCTGTAACAAAGACAGACACTGATACCAAGTCACAAAGACATACACTGATACCAAGTCACAATGACATACACTGATACCCAGTAACACAGACTCACACTTACACCAAGTATCAAAGACATACACTGACACCAAGTCACAAAGACACACACTGACACCCAGTAACAAAGACATACACTGACACCAAGTCACAAAGACATACACTGATACCCAGGAACACAGACACACACTGACACCCAGTAACAAAGACAGACACTGATACCAAGTCACAAAGACATACACTGATACCCAGTAACGCAGACACACACTGACACCCAGTAACAAAGACATAAACTGACACCAAGTAACAAAGACATACACTGATACCCAGTATCACAGACACACACTTACACCAAGTAACAAAGACATACACTGACACCCAGTATCACAGATACACACTTACACCAAGTAACAAAGACATACACTGACACCAAGTAACAAAGACATACACTGACACCAAGTCACAAAGACACACACTGACACCCAGTAACAAAGACATACACTGACACCAAGTAACAAAGACATACACTGACACCAAGTCACAAAGACACACACTGACACCCAGTAACAAAGACATACACTGACACCAAGTCACAAAGACATACACTGATACCCAGGAACACAGACACAAACTGACACCAAGTAACAAAGACATACACTGACACGCAGTATCACAGACACACACTTACACCAAGTAACAAAGACATACACTGACACCCAGTATCACAGACACACACTTACACCAAGTAACAAAGACATACACTGACACCAAGTCACAAAGACATACACTGATACCCAGGAACACAGACACACACTGACACCCAGGAACAAAGACATACACTGATACCAAGTCACAAAGACATACACTGATACCCAGTAACAAAGACACACACTGATACCCAGTAACACAGACGCACACTTACACCAAGTAACAAAGACATACACTTACACAAAGTAACACAGGCACATACTTACACCAAGTAACAAAGACATACACTGACACCCAGTAACGAAGACATCCACTGACAACAAGTCACAAACACATACACTGATACCCAGTATCACAGACACACACTTACACCAAGTAACAAAGACATACACTGACACCCAGTATCACAGACACACACTTACAGCAAGTAACAAAGACATACACTGACACCAAGTCACAACGACACACACTGACACCCAGTAACAAAGGCATACACTGACACCAAGTCACAAAGACATACACTGATACCCAGGAACACAGACACACACTGACACCCAGTAACAAAGACAGACACTGATACCAAGTCACAAAGACATACACTGATACCCTGAAACGCAGACACACACTGACACCCACTAACAAAGACATACACTGATACCTAGTCACAAAGACATACACTGATACCCAGTAACACAGACACACACTGACACCCAGTAACAAAGACATACACTGATACCAAGTCACAAAGACATACACTGATACCCAGTAATACAGACTCACACTTACACCAAGTATCAAAACATACACTGACACCAAGTCTCAAAGACACACACTGACACCCAGTAACAAAGACATACACTGACACCAAGTCACAAAGACATACACTGATACCCAGGAAAACAGACACACACTGACACCAAGTAACAAAGACATACACTGACACCCAGTATCACAGACACACACTTACACCAAGTAACAAAGACATACACTGACACCCAGTATCACAGACACACACTTACACCAAGTAACAAAGACATAAACTGACACCAAGTCACAAAGACATACACTGATACCCAGGAACACAGACACACACTGACACCCAGTAACAAAGACATACACTGATACCAAGTCACAAAGACATACACTGATACCCAGTAACAAAGACACACACTGATACCCAGTAACACAGACGCACACTTACACCAAGTAACAAAGACATACACTTACACAAAGTAACACAGGCATATACTTACACCAAGTAACAAAGACATACACTGACACCCAGTAACGAAGACATCCACTGACAACAAGTCACAAACACATACACTGATACCCAGTATCACAGACACACACTTACACCAAGTAACAAAGACATACACTGACACCCAGTATCACAGCCACACACTTCCACCAAGTAACAAAGACATACACTGACACCAAGTCACAAAGACACACACTGACACCCAGTAACAAAGACATACACTGACACCAAGTCACAAAGACATACACTGATACCCAGGAACACAGACACACTGACACCCTGTAACAAAGACAGACACTGATACCAAGTCACAAAGACATACACTGATACCAAGTCACAAAGACATACACTGATACCCAGTAACACAGACTCACACTTAAACCAAGTATCAAAGACATACACTGACACCAAGTCACAAAGACACACACTGACACCCAGTAACAAAGACATACACTGACACCAAGTCACAAAGACATACACTGATACCCAGGAACACAGACACACACTGACACCCAGTAACAAAGACAGACACTGATACCAAGTCACAAAGACATACACTGATACCCAGTAACGCAGACACACACTGACACCCAGTAACAAAGACATAAACTGACACCAAGTAACAAAGACATACACTGATACCCAGTATCACAGACACACACTTACACCAAGTAACAAAGACATACACTGACACCCAGTATCACAGACACACACTTACACCAAGTAACAAAGACATACACTGACACCAAGTAACAAAGACATACACTGACACCAAGTCACAAAGACACACACTGACACCCAGTAACAAAGACATACACTGACACCAAGTCACAAAGACATACACTGATACCCAGGAACACAGACACACACTGACACCCAGTAACAAAGACAGACACTGATACCAAGTCACAAAGACATACACTGATACCCAGTAACAAAGACATCCACAGATACCAAGTCACAAAGACATACACTGATACCCAGTATCACAGACACACACTTACACCAAGTAACAAAGACATACACTGACACCAAGTCACAAAGACAAACACTGACACCCAGTAACAAAGACATACACTGACACCAAGTCACAAAGACATACACTGATACCCAGGAACACAGACACAAACTGACACCAAGTCACAAAGACACACACTGACACCCAGTAACAAAGACATACACTGACACCAAGTAACAAAGACATACACTGATACCCAGGAACACAGACACACACTGACACCCAGTAACAAAGACAGACACTGATACCAAGTCACAAAGACATACACTGATACCCAGTAACACAGACACACACTGACACCAAGTAACAAAGACATACACTGACACCAAATAACAAAGACTTACAATTACACCATGTAACAAAGACACACACTTACACCAAGTAACAAAGACATACGCTGACACCAAGTCACAAAGACACACACTTACACCAAGTAACAAAGACATACACATACACCAAGTAACAAAGACATACAATGATACCCAGTAACACAGACACACACTTACTCCAAGTAACAAAGACATACACTGACACCCAGTAACAAAGACGTACACTGATACCAAGTCACAAAGACATACACTGATACCCAGAAACGCAGACACACACAGACACCCAGTAACAAAGACATAAACTGACACCAAGTAACAAAGACATACACTGATACCCAGTATCACAGACACACACTTACACCAAGTAACAAAGACATACACTGACACCCAGTATCACAGACACACACTTACACCAAGTAACAAAGACATACACTGACACCAAGTAACAAAGACATACACTGACACCAAGTCACAAAGACATACACTGATACCCAGGAACACAGACACACACTGACACCCAGTAACAAAGACATACACTGATACCAAGTCACAAAGATATACACTGATACCCAGTATCACAGACACACACTTACACCAAGGAACAAAGACATACACTGACACCAAGTCACAAAGACACACACTGACACCCAGTAACAAAGACATACACTGACACCAAGTCACAAAGACATACACTGATACCCAGGAACACAGACACACACTGACACCCAGTAACAAAGACAGACATTGATACCAAGTCACAAAGACATACACTGATACCCAGTAACACAGACACACACTGACACCAAGTAACAAAGACATACACTGACACCAAGTAACAAAGACTTACAATTACACCATGTAACAAAGACATACACTGATACCAAGTCACAAAGACATACACTGATACCCAGTATCACAGACACACACTTACACCGAGTAACAAAGACATACACTGACACCAAGTCACAAAGACACACACTGACACCCAGTAACAAAGACATACACTGACACCAAGTTACAATGACATACACTGATACCCAGGAACACAGACACAAACTGACACCCAGTAACAAAGACACACACTTACACCAAGTAACAAAGACATACACTGATACCCAGTAACACAGACACACACTTACTCCAAGTAACAAAGACACACACTGACACCCAGTAACAAAGACATACACTGATACCAAGTCACAAAGACAAACACTGATACCCAGTAACTCAGACACACACTGACACCCAGTAACAAAGACATAAACTGACACCAAGTAACAAAGACATACACTGATACCCAGTATCACAGACACACACTTACACCAAGTAACAAAGACATACACTGACCCCCAGTATCACAGACACACACTTACACCAAGTAACAAAGACATACACTGACACCAAGTAACAAAGACATACACTGACACCAAGTCACAAAGACACACACTGACACCCAGTAACAAAGACAGACACTGGCACCAAGTCACAAAGACATACACTGATACCCAGGAACACAGACACACACTGACACCCAGTAACAAAGACAGACACTGATACCAAGTCACAAAGACATACACTGATACCCAGGAACACAGACACAAACTGACACCAAGTCACAAAGACACACACTGACACCCAGTAACAAAGACAGACACTGATACCAAGTCACAAAAGCATACACTGATACCCAGTAACACAGACACACACTGACACCAAGTAACAAAGACATACACTGACACCAAGTAACAAAGACTTACAATTAAACCATGTAACAAAGACACACACTTACACCAAGTAACAAAGACATACACTGACACCAAGTCACAAAGACACACACTTACACCAAGTAACAAAGACATACACTTACACCAAGTAACAAAGACATACAGTGATACCCAGTAACACAGACACACACTTACTCCAAGTAACAAAGACATACACTGACACCCAGTAACAAAGACATACACTGATACCTAGTCACAAAGACATACACTGATACCCAGTAACGCAGACACACACTCACACCCAGTAACAAAGACATAAACTGACACCAAGTAACAAAGACATACACTGATACCCAGTATCACAGACACACACTTACTCCAAGTAACAAAGACATACACTGACACCCAGTAACAAAGACGTACACTGATACCAAGTAACAAAGACATACACTGATACCCAGGAACACAGACACACACTGACACCCAGTAACAAAGACATACACTGATACCAAGTCACAAAGACATACACTGACACCCAGTATCACAGACACACACTTACACCAAGTAACAAAGACATACACTGACACCAAGTCACAAAGACATACACTGATACCCAGGAACACAGACACACACTGACACCCAGTAACAAAGACATACACTGATACCAAGTCACAAAGACATACACTGATACCCAGTATCACAGACACACACTTACACCAAGGAACAAAGACATACACTGACACCAAGTCACAAAGACACACACTGACACCCAGTAACAAAGACATACACTGACACCAAGTCACAAAGACATACACTGATACCCAGGAACACAGACACACACTGACACCCAGTAACAAAGACAGACATTGATACCAAGTCACAAAGACATACACTGATACCCAGTAACACAGACACACACTGACACCAAGTAACAAAGACATACACTGACACCAAGTAACAAAGACTTACAATTACACCATGTAACAAAGACACACACTTACACCAAGTAACAAAGACATACACTGACACCCAGTATCACAGACACACACTTACACCAAGTAACAAAGACATACACTGACACCAAGTCACAAAGACATACACTGATACCCAGGAACACAGACATACACTGACACCCAGTAACAAAGACAGACACTGATACCAAGTCACAAAGACATACACTGATACCCAGTATCACAGACACACACTTACACCGAGTAACAAAGACATACACTGACACCAAGTCACAAAGACACACACTGACACCCAGTAACAAAGACATACACTGACACCAAGTTACAAAGACATACACTGATACCCAGTAACACAGACACAAACTGACAACCAGTAACAAAGACACACACTTACACCAAGTAACAAAGACATACACTGATACCCAGTAACACAGACACACACTTACTCCAAGTAACAAAGACATACACTGACACCTAGTAACAAAGACATACACTGATACCAAGTCACAAAGACATACACTGATACCCAGTAACGCAGACACACACTGACACCCAGTAACAAAGACATAAACTGACACCAAGTAACAAAGACATACACTGATACCCAGTATCACAGACACACACTTACACAAAGTAACAAAGACATACACTGACACCCAGTATCACAGACACACACTTACACCAAGTAACAAAGACATACACTGACACCAAGTCACAAAGACATACACTGACACCAAGTCACAAAGACACACACTGACACCCAGTAACAAAGACATACACTGACACCAAGTCACAAAGACATACACTGATACCCAGGAACACAGACACACACTGACACCCAGTAACAAAGACAGACACTGATACCAAGTCACAAAGACATACACTGATACCCAGGAACACAGACACAAACTGACACCAAGTCACAAAGACACACACTGACACCCAGTAACAAAGACATACACTGACACCAAGTACCAAAGACATACACTGATACCCAGGAACACAGACACACACTGACACCCAGTAACAAAGACAGACACTGATACCAAGTCACAAAGGGATACACTGATACCCAGTAACACAGACACACACTGACACCAAGTAACAAAGACATACACTGACACCATGTAACAAAGACTTACAATTACACCATGTAACAAAGACACACACTTACACCAAGTAACAAAGACATACACTGACACCAAGTCACAAAGACACACACTTACACCATGTAACAAAGACATACACTTACACCAAGTAACAAAGACATACAGTGATACCCAGTAACACAGACACACACTTACTCCAAGTAACAAAGACATACACTGACACCCAGTAACAAAGACATACACTGATACCTAGTCACAAAGACATACACTGATACCCAGTAACGCAGACACACACTGACACCCAGTAACAAAGACATAAACTGACACCAAGTAACAAAGACATACACTGATACCCAGTATCACAGACACACACTTACACCAAGTCGCAAAAGCATACACTGATACCCAGTAACACAGACACACACTGACACCAAGTAACAAAGACATACACTGACACCAGGTAACAAAGACATACACTGACACCAAGTCACAAAGACATACACTGATACCCAGGAACACAGACACACACTGACACCCAGTAACAAAGACATACACTGATATCAAGTCAAAAGACATACACTGATACCCAGTATCACAGACACACACTTACACCAAGGAACAAAGACATACACTGACACCAAGTCACAAAGACACACACTGACACCCAGTAACAAAGACATACACTGACACCAAGTCACAAAGACATACACTGATACCCAGAAACACAGACACACACTGACACCCAGTAACAAAGACAGACATTGATACCAAGTCACAAAGACATACACTGATACCCAGTAACACAGACACACACTGACACCAAGTAACAAAGACATACACTGACACCAAGTAACAAAGACTTACAATTACACCATGTAACAAAGACACACACATACACCAAGTAACAAAGACATACACTGACACCCAGTATCACAGACACACACTTACACCAAGTAACAAAGACATACACTGACACCAAGTCACAAAGACATACACTGATACCCAGGAACACAGACAAACACTGACACCCAGTAACAAAGACATACACTGATACCAAGTCACAAAGACATACACTGATACCCAGTATCACAGACACACACTTACACCGAGTAACAAAGACATACACTGACACCAAGTCACAAAAACACACACTGACACCCAGTAACAAAAACATACACTGACACCAAGTTACAAAGACAGACACTGATACCCAGGAACACAGACACACACTGACACCCAGTAACAAAGACATACACTGACACCCAGTAACAAAGAAATACACTGACACCCAGTAACAAAGACATACACTGATACCCAGTAACACAGACACACACTGACACCAAGTAACAAAGACATACACTGACACCAAGTAACAAAGACTTGCACTTACACCAAGTAACAAAGACATACACTGACACCAAGTAACAAAGACATACACTGACACCAAGTCACAAAGACATACACTGATACCCAGGAACACAGACACACACTGACACCCAGTAACAAAGGCAGACACTGATACCAAGTCACAAAGACATACACTGATACCCAGTAACACAGACACACACTTACACCAAGTAAAAAAGGCATACACTGACACCAAGTAACAAAGACTTACAATTACACCATGTAACAAAGACACACACTTACACCAAGTAACAAAGACATACACTGACACCCAGTATCACAGACACACACTTACACCAAGTAACAAAGACATACACTGACACCAAGTCACAAAGACATACACTGATACCCAGTAACAAAGACACACACTGATACCCAGTAACACAGACGCACACTTACACCAAGTAACAAAGACATACACTTACACCAAGTAACACAGACATACTCTGACACCCAGTAACGAAGACATCCACTGACAACAAGTCACAAACACATGCACTGACAACAAGTAACAAAGACATACACTTACACCAAGTAACAAAGACATACACTTACACCAAGTAACACAGACATACACTGACACCCAGTAACGAAGACATCCACTGACAACAAGTCACAAACACATGCACTGACACCAAGTAACAAAGACATACACTTACACCAAGTAACAAAGACATAAACTGACACCAAGTAACAAAGACATACACTGACACCCAGTATCACAGACACACACTTACACCAAGTAACAAAGACAGACACTGATACCAAGTCACAAAGACATACACTGACACCAAGTCACAAAGACATACACTGATACCCAGGAACACAGACACACACTGACATCCAGTAACAAAGACATACACTGATACCAAGTCACAAAGACATACACTGATACCCAGTATCACAGACACACACTTACACCAAGTAACAAAGACATACACTGACACCAAGTCACAAAGACACACACTGACACCCAGTAACAAAGACATACACTGACACCAAGTCACAAAGACATACACTGATACCCAGGAACACAGACACACACTGACACCCAGTAACAAAGACAGACACTGATACCAAGTCACAAAGACATACACTGATACCCAGTAACGCAGACACACACTGACACCCAGTAACAAAGACATACACTGATACCAAGTCACAAAGACATACACTGATACCCAGTAACACAGACACACACTGACACCCAGTAACAAAGACATACACTGATACCCAGGAACACAGACACACACTGACACCCAGTAACAAAGACAGACACTGATACCAAGTCACAAAGGCATACACTGATACCCAGTAACACAGACACACACTGACACCAAGTAACAAAGACATACTCTGACACCAGGTAACAAAGACTTACAGTTACACCATGTAACAAAGACACACATTTACACCAAGTAACAAAGACATACACTGACACCAAGTATCACAGACACACACTTACACCAAGTAACAAAGACAGACACTGATACCAAGTCACAAAGACATACACTGACACCAAGTAACAAAGACATACACTGACACCAAGTCACAAAGACACACACTGACACCCAGTAACAAAGACATACACTGATACCCAGGAACACAGACACACACTGACACCCAGTAACAAAGACAGACACTGATACCAAGTCACAAAGACATACACTGATACCCAGTAACACAGACACACACTGACACCAAGTAACAAAGACATACACTGACACCAAGTAACAAAGACTTGCACTTACACCAAGTAACAAAGACATACACTGACACCAAGTAACAAAGACATACACTGACACCAAGTCACAAAGACATACACTGATACCCAGGAACACAGACACACACTGACACCCAGTAACAAAGACAGACACTGATACCAAGTCACAAAGACATACACTGATACCCAGTAACACAGACACACACTGACACCAAGTAAAAAAGGCATACACTGACACCAAGTAACAAAGACTTACAATGACACCATGTAACAAAGACACACACTTACACCAAGTAACAAAGACATACACTGACACCCAGTATCACAGACACACACTTACACCAAGTAACAAAGACATACACTGACACCCAGAAACAAAGATACACACTGGGCGGCACAGTGGCACAGTGGTTAGCACTGCAGCCTCACAGCTCCAGGGACCCGGGTTCGATTCTGGGTACTGCCTGTACGGAGTTTGCAAGTTCTCCCTGTGTCTGCGTGGGTTTCCTCCGGGTGCTCCGGTTTCCTCCCACATCCCAAAGACTTGCAGGTTGGTAGGTTAATTGGCCATTATAAATTGCCCCTCGTATAGGTAGGTGGTAGGGAAATATATAGGGGACAGTGGGGATGTTATTGGAATATGGGATTCGTGTAGGATGAGTATAAATGTTTGGTTGATGGTCAGCACAGACTCGGTGGGCCGGAGGGCCTGTTTCAGTGCTGTATCTCTAAACTAAACTAAATACTGACACCTAGTGTCACAGACACACACTGACACCCAGTAACACACACTGATACACAGTAACAAAGACAAACACTGATACCCAGTAACACAGAAACAAACTGACACAAAGTAACAAAGACATACACTGACACCAAGTCACAAAGACATACACTGATACCCAGTAACAAAGACACACACTGATACCCAGTAACACAGACGCACACTTACACCAAGTAACAAAGACATACACTTACACCAAGTAACACAGACATACACTGACACCCAGTAACGAAGACATCCACTGACAACAAGTCACAAACACATGCACTGACACCAAGTAACAAAGACATACACTTACACCAAGTAACAAAGACATACACTTACACCAAGTAACACAGACATACACTGACACCCAGTAACGAAGACATCCACTGACAACAAGTCACAAACACATGCACTGACACCAAGTAACAAAGACATACACTTACACCAAGTAACAAAGACATACACTGACACCCAGTATCACAGACACACACTTACACCAAGTAACAAAGACAGACACTGATACCAAGTCACAAAGACATGCACTGACACCAAGTCACAAAGACATACACTGATACCCAGGAACACAGACACACACTGACACCCAGTAACAAAGACATACACTGATACCAAGTCACAAAGACATACACTGATACCCAATATCACAGACACACACTTACACCAAGTAACAAAGACATACACTGACACCAAGTCACAAAGACACACACTGACACCCAGTAACAAAGACATACACTGACACCAAGTCACAAAGACATACACTGATACCCAGGAACACAGACACACACTGACACCCAGTAACAAAGACAGACACTGATACCAAGTCACAAAGACATACACTGATACCCAGTAACGCAGACACACACTGACACCCAGTAACAAAGACATACACTGATACCAAGTCACAAAGACATACACTGATACCCAGTAACACAGACACACACTGACACCCAGTAACAAAGACATACACTGACACCAAGTCACAAAGACACACACTGACACCCAGTAACAAAGACATACACTGATACCCAGGAACACAGACACACACTGACACCCAGTAACAAAGACAGACACTGATACCAAGTCACAAAGACATACACTGATACCCAGTAACACAGACACACACTGACACCAAGTAACAAAGACGTACACTGAAACCAAGTAACAAAGACTTGCACTTACACCAAGTAACAAAGACATACACTGACACCAAGTAACAAAGACATACACTGACACCAAGTCACAAAGACATACACTGATACCCAGGAACACAGACACACACTGACACCCAGTAACAAAGACAGACACTGATACCAAGTCACAAAGACATACACTGATACCCAGTAACACAGACACACACTGACACCAAGTAAAAAAGACATACACTGACACCAAGTAACAAAGACTTACAATTACACCATGTAACAAAGACACACACTTACACCAAGTAACAAAGACATACACTGACACCCAGTATCACAGACACACACTTACACCAAGTAACAAAGACATACACTGACACCCAGAAACAAAGATACACACTGGGCGGCACAGTGGCACAGTGGTTAGCACTGCAGCCTCACAGCTCCAGGGACCCGGGTTCGATTCTGGGTACTGCCTGTACGGAGTTTGCAAGTTCTCCCTGTGTCTGCGTGGGTTTCCTCCGGGTGCTCCGGTTTCCCCCACATCCCAAAGACTTGCAAGTTGGTAGGTTAATTGGCCATTATAAATTGCCCCTAGTATAGGTAGGTGGTAGGGAAATATATAGGGGACGGTGGGGATGTTATTGGAATATGGGATTCGTGTTGGATGAGTATAAATGTTTGGTTGATGGTCGGCACAGACTCGGTGGGCCGGAGGGCCTGTTTCAGTGCTGTATCTCTGAACTAAACTAAATACTGACACCTAGTGTCACCGACACACACTGATACACAGTAACAAAGACAAACACTGATACCCAGTAAAACAGAAACACACTGACACAAAGTAACAAAGACATACACTAACACCAAGTATTTTGACATGCACTGATACCCAGTAACAAAGACATACACTGACACCAAGTCACAAAGACATACACTGATACCCAGTAACAAAGACATACACTGATACCCAGTAACACAGACGCACACTTACACCAAGTAACAAAGACATACACTTACACCAAGTAACACAGACATACACTTACACCAAGTAACAAAGACATACACTGACACCCAGTAACGAAGACATCCACTGACAACAAGTCACAAACACATGCACTGACACCAAGTATCAAAGACATACACTTACACCAAGTAACAAAGACATAAACTGACACCAAGTAACAAAGACATACACTGATACCCAGTATCACAGACACACACTTACACCCAGGAACAAAGACATACACTGATACCCAGTAACAAAGACACACACTGATACCCAGTAACACAGACGCACACTTACACCAAGTAACAAAGACATACACTTACACAAAGTAACACAGGCAGATACTGACACCAAGTAACAAAGACATACACTGACACCCAGTAACGAAGACATCCACTGACAACAAGTCACAAACACATACACTGACACCCAGTATCACAGCCACACACTTCCACCAAGTAACAAAGACATACACTGACACCAAGTCACAAAGACACACACTGACACCCAGTAACAAAGACATTCACTGACACCAAGTCACAAAGACATACACTGATACCCAGGAACACAGACACACTGACACCCAGTAACAAAGACAGACACTGATACCAAGTCACAAAGACATACACTGATACCAAGTCACAAAGACATACACTGATACCCAGTAACACAGACTCACACTTACACCAAGTATCAAAGACATACACTGACACCAAGTCACAAAGACACACACTGACACCCAGTAACAAAGACATACACTGACACCAAGTCACAAAGACATACACTGATACCCGGGAACACAGACACACACTGACACCCAGTAACAAAGACAGACACTGATACCAAGTCACAAAGACATACACTGATACCCAGTAACACAGACACACACTGACACCAAGTAACAAAGACATACACTGACACCAAGTAACAAAGACTTACAATTACAACATGTAACAAAGACACACACTTACACCAAGTAACAAAGACATACACTGACACCCAGTATCACAGACACACACTTACACCAAGTATCAAAGACATACACTGACACCAAGTCACAAAGACACACACTGACACCCAGTAACAAAGAGATACACTGACACCAAGTCACAAAGACATACACTGATACCCGGGAACACAGACACACACTGACACCCAGTAACAAAGACAGACACTGATACCAAGTCACAAAGACATACACTGATACCCAGTAACACAGACACACACTGACACCAAGTAACAAAGACATATACTGACACCAAGTAACAAAGACTTACAATTACAACATGTAACAAAGACACACACTTACACCAAGTAACAAAGACATACACTGACACCAAGTAACAAAGACATACACTGACACCAAGTCACAAAGACATACACTGATACCCAGGAACACAGACACACACTGACACCCAGTAACAAAGACAGACACTGACACCAAGTATCACAGACACACACTTACACCAAGTAACAAAGACATACACTGACACCCAGTATCACAGACACTCACTTACACCAAGTAACAAAGACATACACTGACACCAAGTCACAAAGACATACACTGATACCCAGGAACACAGACACACACTGACACCCAGGAACAAAGACATACACTGATACCAAGTCACAAAGACATACACTGATACCCAGTAACAAAGACACACACTGATACCCAGTAACACAGACGCACACTTACACCAAGTAACAAAGAAATACACTTACACAAAGTAACACAGGCATATACTTACACCAAGTAACAAAGACATACACTGACACCAAGTAACAAAGACATACACTGAGACCAAGTCACAAAGACATACACTGATACCCAGTATCACAGACACACACTTACACCCAGTAACAAAGACATACACTGACACCCAGTATCACAGACACACACTTACACCCCAAGTAACAAAGACATACACTGACACCCAGTATCACAGACACACACTTACACCAAGTAACAAAGACATACACTGACACCAAGTCACAAAGACATACACTGATACCCAGGAACACAGACACACACTGACACCCAGGAACAAAGACATACACTGATACCAAGTCACAAAGACATACACTGATACCCAGTAACAAAGACACACACTGATACCCAGTAACACAGACGCACACTTAAACCAAGTAACAAAGACATACACTTACACAAAGTAACACAGGCAGACACTGACACCAAGTAACAAAAACATACACTGACACCCAGTAACGAAGACATCCACTGACAAAAAGTCACAAACACATACACTGATACCCAGTATCACAGACACACACTTACACCAAGTAACAAAGACATACACTGACACCCAGTATCACAGACACACACTTACACCAAGTAACAAAGACATACACTGACACCAAGTCACAACGACACACACTGACACCCAGTAACAAAGACATACACTGACACCAAGTCACAAAGACATACACTGATACCCAGGAACACAGACACACACTGACACCCAGTAACAAAGACAGACACTGACACCAAGTCACAAAGACATACACTGATACCCAGTAACGCAGACACACACTGACACCCAGTAACAAAGACATACACTGATACCTAGTCACAAAGACATACACTGATACCCAGTAACACAGACACACACTGACACCCAGCAGTAACAAAGACATACACTGATACCAAGTCACAAAGACATACACTGATACCCAGTAACACAGACTCACACTTACACCAAGTATCAAAGACATACACTGACACCAAGTCACAAAGACACACACTGACACCCAGTAACAAAGACATACACTGACACCAATTCACAAAGACATACACTGATACCCAGGAACACAGACACACACTGACACCAAGTAACAAAGACATACACTGACACCCAGTATCACAGACACACACTTACACCAAGTAACAAAGACATACACTGACACCCAGTATCACAGACACACACTTACACCAAGTAACAAAGACATACACTGACACCAAGTCACAAAGACATACACTGATACCCAGGAACACAGACACACACTGACACCCAGTAACAAAGACATACACTGATACCAAGTCACAAAGACATACACTGATACCCAGTAACAAAGACACACACTGATACCCAGTAACACAGACGCACACTTACACCAAGTAACAAAGACATACACTTACACAAAGTAACACAGGCATATACTTACACCAAGTAACAAAGACATACACTGACACCCAGTAACGAAGACATCCACTGACAACAAGTCACAAACACATACACTGATACCCAGTATCACAGACACACACTTACACCAAGTAACAAAGACATACACTGACACCCAGTATCACAGCCACACACTTCCACCAAGTAACAAAGACATACACTGACACCAAGTCACAAAGACACACACTGACACCCAGTAACAAAGACATACACTGACACCAAGTCACAAAGACATACACTGATACCCAGGAACACAGACACACTGACACCCTGTAACAAAGACAGACACTGATACCAAGTCACAAAGACATACACTGATACCAAGTCACAAAGACATACACTGATACCCAGTAACACAGACTCACACTTACACCAAGTATCAAAGACATACACTGACACCAAGTCACAAAGACACACACTGACACCCAGTAACAAAGACATACACTGACACCAAGTCACAAAGACATACACTGATACCCAGGAACACAGACACACACTGACACCCAGTAACAAAGACAGACACTGATACCAAGTCACAAAGACATACACTGATACCCAGTAACGCAGACACACACTGACACCCAGTAACAAAGACATAAACTGACACCAAGTAACAAAGACATACACTGATACCCAGTATCACAGACACACACTTACACCAAGTAACAAAGACATACACTTACACAAAGTAACACAGGCAGACACTGACACCAACTAACAAAGACATACACTGACACCCAGTAACGAAGACATCCACTGACAAAAAGTCACAAACACATACACTGATACCCAGTATCACAGACACACACTTACACCAAGTAACAAAGACATACACTGACACCCAGTATCACAGACACACACTTACACCAAGTAACAAAGACATACACTGACACCAAGTCACAACGACACACACTGACACCCAGTAACAAAGACATACACTGACACCAAGTCACAAAGACATACACTGATACCCAGGAACACAGACACACTCTGACACCCAGTAACAAAGACAGACACTGACACCAAGTCACAAAGACATACACTGATACCCAGTAACGCAGACACACACTGACACCCAGTAACAAAGACATACACTGATACCTAGTCACAAAGACATACACTGATACCCAGTAACACAGACACACACTGACACCCAGCAGTAACAAAGACATACACTGATACCAAGTCACAAAGACATACACTGATACCCAGTAACACAGACTCACACTTACACCAAGTATCAAAGACATACACTGACACCAAGTCACAAAGACACACACTGACACCCAGTAACAAAGACATACACTGACACCAATTCACAAAGACATACACTGATACCCAGGAACACAGACACACACTGACACCAAGTAACAAAGACATACACTGACACCCAGTATCACAGACACACACTTACACCAAGTAACAAAGACATACACTGACACCCAGTATCACAGACACACACTTACACCAAGTAACAAAGACATACACTGACACCAAGTCACAAAGACATACACTGATACCCAGGAACACAGACACACACTGACACCCAGTAACAAAGACATACACTGATACCAAGTCACAAAGACATACACTGATACCCAGTAACAAAGACACACACTGATACCCAGTAACACAGACGCACACTTACACCAAGTAACAAAGACATACACTTACACAAAGTAACACAGGCATATACTTACACCAAGTAACAAAGACATACACTGACACCCAGTAACGAAGACATCCACTGACAACAAGTCACAAACACATACACTGATACCCAGTATCACAGACACACACTTACACCAAGTAACAAAGACATACACTGACACCCAGTATCACAGCCACACACTTCCACCAAGTAACAAAGACATACACTGACACCAAGTCACAAAGACACACACTGACACCCAGTAACAAAGACATACACTGACACCAAGTCACAAAGACATACACTGATACCCAGGAACACAGACACACTGACACCCTGTAACAAAGACAGACACTGATACCAAGTCACAAAGACATACACTGATACCAAGTCACAAAGACATACACTGATACCCAGTAACACAGACTCACACTTACACCAAGTATCAAAGACATACACTGACACCAAGTCACAAAGACACACACTGACACCCAGTAACAAAGACATACACTGACACCAAGTCACAAAGACATACACTGATACCCAGGAACACAGACACACACTGACACCCAGTAACAAAGACAGACACTGATACCAAGTCACAAAGACATACACTGATACCCAGTAACGCAGACACACACTGACACCCAGTAACAAAGACATAAACTGACACCAAGTAACAAAGACATACACTGATACCCAGTATCACAGACACACACTTACACCAAGTAACAAAGACATACACTGACACCCAGTATCACAGATACACACTTACACCAAGTAACAAAGACATACACTGACACCAAGTAACAAAGACATACACTGACACCAAGTCACAAAGACACACACTGACACCCAGTAACAAAGACATACACTGACACCAAGTAACAAAGACATACACTGACACCAAGTCACAAAGACACACACTGACACCCAGTAACAAAGACATACACTGACACCAAGTCACAAAGACATACACTGATACCCAGGAACACAGACACAAACTGACACCAAGTAACAAAGACATACACTGACACGCAGTATCACAGACACACACTTACACCAAGTAACAAAGACATACACTGACACCCAGGATCACAGACACACACTTACACCAAGTAACAAAGACATACACTGACACCAAGTCACAAAGACATACACTGATACCCAGGAACACAGACACACACTGACACCCAGGAACAAAGACATACACTGATACCAAGTCACAAAGACATACACTGATACCCAGTAACAAAGACACACACTGATACCCAGTAACACAGACGCACACTTACACCAAGTAACAAAGACATACACTTACACAAAGTAACACAGGCACATACTTACACCAAGTAACAAAGACATACACTGACACCCAGTAACGAAGACATCCACTGACAACAAGTCACAAACACATACACTGATACCCAGTATCACAGACACACACTTACACCAAGTAACAAAGACATACACTGACACCCAGTATCACAGACACACACTTACAGCAAGTAACAAAGACATACACTGACACCAAGTCACAAAGACACACACTGACACCCAGTAACAAAGGCATACACTGACACCAAGTCACAAAGACATACACTGATACCCAGGAACACAGACACACACTGACACCCAGTAACAAAGACAGACACTGATACCAAGTCACAAAGACATACACTGATACCCAGAAACGCAGACACACACTGACACCCAGTAACAAAGACATACACTGATACCTAGTCACAAAGACATACACTGATACCCAGTAACACAGACACACACTGACACCCAGTAACAAAGACATACACTGATACCAAGTCACAAAGACATACACTGATACCCAGTAATACAGACTCACACTTACACCAAGTATCAAAACATACACTGACACCAAGTCACAAAGACACACACTGACACCCAGTAACAAAGACATACACTGACACCAAGTCACAAAGACATACACTGATACCCAGGAACACAGACACACACTGACACCAAGTAACAAAGACATACACTGACACCCAGTATCACAGACACACACTTACACCAAGTAACAAAGACATACACTGACACCCAGTATCACAGACACACACTTACACCAAGTAACAAAGACATACACTGACACCAAGTCACAAAGACATACACTGATACCCAGGAACACAGACACACACTGACACCCAGTAACAAAGACATACACTGATACCAAGTCACAAAGACATACACTGATACCCAGTAACAAAGACACACACTGATACCCAGTAACACAGACGCACACTTACACCAAGTAACAAAGACATACACTTACACAAAGTAACACAGGCATATACTTACACCAAGTAACAAAGACATACACTGACACCCAGTAACGAAGACATCCACTGACAACAAGTCACAAACACATACACTGATACCCAGTATCACAGACACACACTTACACCAAGTAACAAAGACATACACTGACACCCAGTATCACAGCCACACACTTCCACCAAGTAACAAAGACATACACTGACACCAAGTCACAAAGACACACACTGACACCCAGTAACAAAGACATACACTGACACCAAGTCACAAAGACATACACTGATACCCAGGAACACAGACACACTGACACCCTGTAACAAAGACAGACACTGATACCAAGTCACAAAGACGTACACTGATACCAAGTCACAAAGACACACACTGACACCCAGTAACAAAGACATACACTGACACCAAGTCACAAAGACATACACTGATACCCAGGAACACAGACACACACTGACACCCAGTAACAAAGACAGACACTGATACCAAGTCACAAAGACATACACTGATACCCAGTAACGCAGACACACACTGACACCCAGTAACAAAGACATAAACTGACACCAAGTAACAAAGACATACACTGATACCCAGTATCACAGACACACACTTACACCAAGTAACAAAGACATACACTGACACCCAGTATCACAGACACACACTTACACCAAGTAACAAAGACATACACTGACACCAAGTAACAAAGACATACACTGACACCAAGTCACAAAGACACACACTGACACCCAGTAACAAAGACATACACTGACACCAAGTCACAAAGACATACACTGATACCCAGGAACACAGACACACACTGACACCCAGTAACAAAGACAGACACTGATACCAAGTCACAAAGACATACACTGATACCCAGTAACAAAGACATCCACAGATACCAAGTCACAAAGACATACACTGATACCCAGTATCACAGACACACACTTACACCAAGTAACAAAGACATACACTGACACCAAGTCACAAAGACACACACTGACACCCAGTAACAAAGACATACACTGACACCAAGTCACAAAGACATACACTGATACCCAGGAACACAGACACAAACTGACACCAAGTCACAAAGACACACACTGACACCCAGTAACAAAGACATACACTGACACCAAGTAACAAAGACATACACTGATACCCAGGAACACAGACACACACTGACACCCAGTAACAAAGACAGACACTGATACCAAGTCACAAAGACATACACTGATACCCAGTAACACAGACACACACTGACACCAAGTAACAAAGACATACACTGACACCAAATAACAAAGACTTACAATTACACCATGTAACAAAGACACACACTTACACCAAGTAACAAAGACATACGCTGGCACCAAGTCACAAAGACACACACTTACTCCAAGTAACAAAGACATACACTGACACCCAGTAACAAAGACGTACACTGATACCAAGTCACAAAGACATACACTGATACCCAGAAACGCAGACACACACAGACACCCAGTAACAAAGACATAAACTGACACCAAGTAACAAAGACATACACTGATACCCAGTATCACAGACACACACTGACACCCAGTAACAAAGACATAAACTGACACCAAGTAACAAAGACATACACTGATACCCAGTATCACAGACACACACTTACACCAAGTCGCAAAAGCATACACTGATACCCAGTAACACAGACACACACTGACACCCAGTAACAAAGACAGACACTGATACCAAGTCACAAAGACATACACTGATACCCAGGAACACAGACACAAACTGACACCAAGTCACAAAGACACACACTGACACCCAGTAACAAAGACATACACTGACACCAAGTACCAAAGACATACACTGATACCCAGGAACACAGACACACACTGACACCCAGTAACAAAGACAGACACTGATACCAAGTCACAAAGGGATACACTGATACCCAGTAACACAGACACACACTGACACCAAGTAACAAAGACATACACTGACACCATGTAACAAAGACTTACAATTACACCATGTAACAAAGACACACACTTACACCAAGTAACAAAGACATACACTGACACCAAGTCACAAAGACACACACTTACACCATGTAACAAAGACATACACTTACACCAAGTAACAAAGACATACAGTGATACCCAGTAACACAGACACACACTTACTCCAAGTAACAAAGACATACACTGACACCCAGTAACAAAGACATACACTGATACCTAGTCACAAAGACATACACTGATACCCAGTAACGCAGACACACACTGACACCCAGTAACAAAGACATAAACTGACACCAAGTAACAAAGACATACACTGATACCCAGTATCACAGACACACACTTACACCAAGTCGCAAAAGCATACACTGATACCCAGTAACACAGACACACACTGACACCAAGTAACAAAGACATACACTGACACCAGGTAACAAAGACATACACTGACACCAAGTCACAAAGACATACACTGATACCCAGGAACACAGACACACACTGACACCCAGTAACAAAGACATACACTGATATCAAGTCAAAAGACATACACTGATACCCAGTATCACAGACACACACTTACACCAAGGAACAAAGACATACACTGACACCAAGTCACAAAGACACACACTGACACCCAGTAACAAAGACATACACTGACACCAAGTCACAAAGACATACACTGATACCCAGAAACACAGACACACACTGACACCCAGTAACAAAGACAGACATTGATACCAAGTCACAAAGACATACACTGATACCCAGTAACACAGACACACACTGACACCAAGTAACAAAGACATACACTGACACCAAGTAACAAAGACTTACAATTACACCATGTAACAAAGACACACACATACACCAAGTAACAAAGACATACACTGACACCCAGTATCACAGACACACACTTACACCAAGTAACAAAGACATACACTGACACCAAGTCACAAAGACATACACTGATACCCAGGAACACAGACAAACACTGACACCCAGTAACAAAGACATACACTGATACCAAGTCACAAAGACATACACTGATACCCAGTATCACAGACACACACTTACACCGAGTAACAAAGACATACACTGACACCAAGTCACAAAAACACACACTGACACCCAGTAACAAAAACATACACTGACACCAAGTTACAAAGACAGACACTGATACCCAGGAACACAGACACACACTGACACCCAGTAACAAAGACATACACTGACACCCAGTAACAAAGAAATACACTGACACCCAGTAACAAAGACATACACTGATACCCAGTAACACAGACACACACTGACACCAAGTAACAAAGACATACACTGACACCAAGTAACAAAGACTTGCACTTACACCAAGTAACAAAGACATACACTGACACCAAGTAACAAAGACATACACTGACACCAAGTCACAAAGACATACACTGATACCCAGGAACACAGACACACACTGACACCCAGTAACAAAGGCAGACACTGATACCAAGTCACAAAGACATACACTGATACCCAGTAACACAGACACACACTTACACCAAGTAAAAAAGGCATACACTGACACCAAGTAACAAAGACTTACAATTACACCATGTAACAAAGACACACACTTACACCAAGTAACAAAGACATACACTGACACCCAGTATCACAGACACACACTTACACCAAGTAACAAAGACATACACTGACACCAAGTCACAAAGACATACACTGATACCCAGTAACAAAGACACACACTGATACCCAGTAACACAGACGCACACTTACACCAAGTAACAAAGACATACACTTACACCAAGTAACACAGACATACTCTGACACCCAGTAACGAAGACATCCACTGACAACAAGTCACAAACACATGCACTGACAACAAGTAACAAAGACATACACTTACACCAAGTAACAAAGACATACACTTACACCAAGTAACACAGACATACACTGACACCCAGTAACGAAGACATCCACTGACAACAAGTCACAAACACATGCACTGACACCAAGTAACAAAGACATACACTTACACCAAGTAACAAAGACATAAACTGACACCAAGTAACAAAGACATACACTGACACCCAGTATCACAGACACACACTTACACCAAGTAACAAAGACAGACACTGATACCAAGTCACAAAGACATACACTGACACCAAGTCACAAAGACATACACTGATACCCAGGAACACAGACACACACTGACATCCAGTAACAAAGACATACACTGATACCAAGTCACAAAGACATACACTGATACCCAGTATCACAGACACACACTTACACCAAGTAACAAAGACATACACTGACACCAAGTCACAAAGACACACACTGACACCCAGTAACAAAGACATACACTGACACCAAGTCACAAAGACATACACTGATACCCAGGAACACAGACACACACTGACACCCAGTAACAAAGACAGACACTGATACCAAGTCACAAAGACATACACTGATACCCAGTAACGCAGACACACACTGACACCCAGTAACAAAGACATACACTGATACCAAGTCACAAAGACATACACTGATACCCAGTAACACAGACACACACTGACACCCAGTAACAAAGACATACACTGATACCCAGGAACACAGACACACACTGACACCCAGTAACAAAGACAGACACTGATACCAAGTCACAAAGGCATACACTGATACCCAGTAACACAGACACACACTGACACCAAGTAACAAAGACATACTCTGACACCAGGTAACAAAGACTTACAGTTACACCATGTAACAAAGACACACATTTACACCAAGTAACAAAGACATACACTGACACCAAGTATCACAGACACACACTTACACCAAGTAACAAAGACAGACACTGATACCAAGTCACAAAGACATACACTGACACCAAGTAACAAAGACATACACTGACACCAAGTCACAAAGACACACACTGACACCCAGTAACAAAGACATACACTGATACCCAGGAACACAGACACACACTGACACCCAGTAACAAAGACAGACACTGATACCAAGTCACAAAGACATACACTGATACCCAGTAACACAGACACACACTGACACCAAGTAACAAAGACATACACTGACACCAAGTAACAAAGACTTGCACTTACACCAAGTAACAAAGACATACACTGACACCAAGTAACAAAGACATACACTGACACCAAGTCACAAAGACATACACTGATACCCAGGAACACAGACACACACTGACACCCAGTAACAAAGACAGACACTGATACCAAGTCACAAAGACATACACTGATACCCAGTAACACAGACACACACTGACACCAAGTAAAAAAGGCATACACTGACACCAAGTAACAAAGACTTACAATGACACCATGTAACAAAGACACACACTTACACCAAGTAACAAAGACATACACTGACACCCAGTATCACAGACACACACTTACACCAAGTAACAAAGACATACACTGACACCCAGAAACAAAGATACACACTGGGCGGCACAGTGGCACAGTGGTTAGCACTGCAGCCTCACAGCTCCAGGGACCCGGGTTCGATTCTGGGTACTGCCTGTACGGAGTTTGCAAGTTCTCCCTGTGTCTGCGTGGGTTTCCTCCGGGTGCTCCGGTTTCCTCCCACATCCCAAAGACTTGCAGGTTGGTAGGTTAATTGGCCATTATAAATTGCCCCTCGTATAGGTAGGTGGTAGGGAAATATATAGGGGACAGTGGGGATGTTATTGGAATATGGGATTCGTGTAGGATGAGTATAAATGTTTGGTTGATGGTCAGCACAGACTCGGTGGGCCGGAGGGCCTGTTTCAGTGCTGTATCTCTAAACTAAACTAAATACTGACACCTAGTGTCACAGACACACACTGACACCCAGTAACACACACTGATACACAGTAACAAAGACAAACACTGATACCCAGTAACACAGAAACAAACTGACACAAAGTAACAAAGACATACACTGACACCAAGTCACAAAGACATACACTGATACCCAGTAACAAAGACACACACTGATACCCAGTAACACAGACGCACACTTACACCAAGTAACAAAGACATACACTTACACCAAGTAACACAGACATACACTGACACCCAGTAACGAAGACATCCACTGACAACAAGTCACAAACACATGCACTGACACCAAGTAACAAAGACATACACTTACACCAAGTAACAAAGACATACACTTACACCAAGTAACACAGACATACACTGACACCCAGTAACGAAGACATCCACTGACAACAAGTCACAAACACATGCACTGACACCAAGTAACAAAGACATACACTTACACCAAGTAACAAAGACATACACTGACACCCAGTATCACAGACACACACTTACACCAAGTAACAAAGACAGACACTGATACCAAGTCACAAAGACATGCACTGACACCAAGTCACAAAGACATACACTGATACCCAGGAACACAGACACACACTGACACCCAGTAACAAAGACATACACTGATACCAAGTCACAAAGACATACACTGATACCCAATATCACAGACACACACTTACACCAAGTAACAAAGACATACACTGACACCAAGTCACAAAGACACACACTGACACCCAGTAACAAAGACATACACTGACACCAAGTCACAAAGACATACACTGATACCCAGGAACACAGACACACACTGACACCCAGTAACAAAGACAGACACTGATACCAAGTCACAAAGACATACACTGATACCCAGTAACGCAGACACACACTGACACCCAGTAACAAAGACATACACTGATACCAAGTCACAAAGACATACACTGATACCCAGTAACACAGACACACACTGACACCCAGTAACAAAGACATACACTGACACCAAGTCACAAAGACACACACTGACACCCAGTAACAAAGACATACACTGATACCCAGGAACACAGACACACACTGACACCCAGTAACAAAGACAGACACTGATACCAAGTCACAAAGACATACACTGATACCCAGTAACACAGACACACACTGACACCAAGTAACAAAGACGTACACTGAAACCAAGTAACAAAGACTTGCACTTACACCAAGTAACAAAGACATACACTGACACCAAGTAACAAAGACATACACTGACACCAAGTCACAAAGACATACACTGATACCCAGGAACACAGACACACACTGACACCCAGTAACAAAGACAGACACTGATACCAAGTCACAAAGACATACACTGATACCCAGTAACACAGACACACACTGACACCAAGTAAAAAAGACATACACTGACACCAAGTAACAAAGACTTACAATTACACCATGTAACAAAGACACACACTTACACCAAGTAACAAAGACATACACTGACACCCAGTATCACAGACACACACTTACACCAAGTAACAAAGACATACACTGACACCCAGAAACAAAGATACACACTGGGCGGCACAGTGGCACAGTGGTTAGCACTGCAGCCTCACAGCTCCAGGGACCCGGGTTCGATTCTGGGTACTGCCTGTACGGAGTTTGCAAGTTCTCCCTGTGTCTGCGTGGGTTTCCTCCGGGTGCTCCGGTTTCCCCCACATCCCAAAGACTTGCAGGTTGGTAGGTTAATTGGCCATTATAAATTGCCCCTAGTATAGGTAGGTGGTAGGGAAATATATAGGGGACGGTGGGGATGTTATTGGAATATGGGATTCGTGTTGGATGAGTATAAATGTTTGGTTGATGGTCGGCACAGACTCGGTGGGCCGGAGGGCCTGTTTCAGTGCTGTATCTCTGAACTAAACTAAATACTGACACCTAGTGTCACCAACACACACTGATACACAGTAACAAAGACAAACACTGATACCCAGTAAAACAGAAACACACTGACACAAAGTAACAAAGACATACACTAACACCAAGTATTTTGACATGCACTGATACCCAGTAACAAAGACATACACTGACACCAAGTCACAAAGACATACACTGATACCCAGTAACAAAGACATACACTGATACCCAGTAACACAGACGCACACTTACACCAAGTAACAAAGACATACACTTACACCAAGTAACACAGACATACACTTACACCAAGTAACAAAGACATACACTGACACCCAGTAACGAAGACATCCACTGACAACAAGTCACAAACACATGCACTGACACCAAGTATCAAAGACATACACTTACACCAAGTAACAAAGACATAAACTGACACCAAGTAACAAAGACATACACTGATACCCAGTATCACAGACACACACTTACACCCAGGAACAAAGACATACACTGATACCCAGTAACAAAGACACACACTGATACCCAGTAACACAGACGCACACTTACACCAAGTAACAAAGACATACACTTACACAAAGTAACACAGGCAGATACTGACACCAAGTAACAAAGACATACACTGACACCCAGTAACGAAGACATCCACTGACAACAAGTCACAAACACATACACTGACACCCAGTATCACAGCCACACACTTCCACCAAGTAACAAAGACATACACTGACACCAAGTCACAAAGACACACACTGACACCCAGTAACAAAGACATTCACTGACACCAAGTCACAAAGACATACACTGATACCCAGGAACACAGACACACTGACACCCAGTAACAAAGACAGACACTGATACCAAGTCACAAAGACATACACTGATACCAAGTCACAAAGACATACACTGATACCCAGTAACACAGACTCACACTTACACCAAGTATCAAAGACATACACTGACACCAAGTCACAAAGACACACACTGACACCCAGTAACAAAGACATACACTGACACCAAGTCACAAAGACATACACTGATACCCGGGAACACAGACACACACTGACACCCAGTAACAAAGACAGACACTGATACCAAGTCACAAAGACATACACTGATACCCAGTAACACAGACACACACTGACACCAAGTAACAAAGACATACACTGACACCAAGTAACAAAGACTTACAATTACAACATGTAACAAAGACACACACTTACACCAAGTAACAAAGACATACACTGACACCCAGTATCACAGACACACACTTACACCAAGTATCAAAGACATACACTGACACCAAGTCACAAAGACACACACTGACACCCAGTAACAAAGAGATACACTGACACCAAGTCACAAAGACATACACTGATACCCGGGAACACAGACACACACTGACACCCAGTAACAAAGACAGACACTGATACCAAGTCACAAAGACATACACTGATACCCAGTAACACAGACACACACTGACACCAAGTAACAAAGACATATACTGACACCAAGTAACAAAGACTTACAATTACAACATGTAACAAAGACACACACTTACACCAAGTAACAAAGACATACACTGACACCAAGTAACAAAGACATACACTGACACCAAGTCACAAAGACATACACTGATACCCAGGAACACAGACACACACTGACACCCAGTAACAAAGACAGACACTGACACCAAGTATCACAGACACACACTTACACCAAGTAACAAAGACATACACTGACACCCAGTATCACAGACACTCACTTACACCAAGTAACAAAGACATACACTGACACCAAGTCACAAAGACATACACTGATACCCAGGAACACAGACACACACTGACACCCAGGAACAAAGACATACACTGATACCAAGTCACAAAGACATACACTGATACCCAGTAACAAAGACACACACTGATACCCAGTAACACAGACGCACACTTACACCAAGTAACAAAGAAATACACTTACACAAAGTAACACAGGCATATACTTACACCAAGTAACAAAGACATACACTGACACCAAGTAACAAAGACATACACTGAGACCAAGTCACAAAGACATACACTGATACCCAGTATCACAGACACACACTTACACCCAGTAACAAAGACATACACTGACACCCAGTATCACAGACACACACTTACACCCCAAGTAACAAAGACATACACTGACACCCAGTATCACAGACACACACTTACACCAAGTAACAAAGACATACACTGACACCAAGTCACAAAGACATACACTGATACCCAGGAACACAGACACACACTGACACCCAGGAACAAAGACATACACTGATACCAAGTCACAAAGACATACACTGATACCCAGTAACAAAGACACACACTGATACCCAGTAACACAGACGCACACTTAAACCAAGTAACAAAGACATACACTTACACAAAGTAACACAGGCAGACACTGACACCAAGTAACAAAAACATACACTGACACCCAGTAACGAAGACATCCACTGACAAAAAGTCACAAACACATACACTGATACCCAGTATCACAGACACACACTTACACCAAGTAACAAAGACATACACTGACACCCAGTATCACAGACACACACTTACACCAAGTAACAAAGACATACACTGACACCAAGTCACAACGACACACACTGACACCCAGTAACAAAGACATACACTGACACCAAGTCACAAAGACATACACTGATACCCAGGAACACAGACACACACTGACACCCAGTAACAAAGACAGACACTGACACCAAGTCACAAAGACATACACTGATACCCAGTAACGCAGACACACACTGACACCCAGTAACAAAGACATACACTGATACCTAGTCACAAAGACATACACTGATACCCAGTAACACAGACACACACTGACACCCAGCAGTAACAAAGACATACACTGATACCAAGTCACAAAGACATACACTGATACCCAGTAACACAGACTCACACTTACACCAAGTATCAAAGACATACACTGACACCAAGTCACAAAGACACACACTGACACCCAGTAACAAAGACATACACTGACACCAATTCACAAAGACATACACTGATACCCAGGAACACAGACACACACTGACACCAAGTAACAAAGACATACACTGACACCCAGTATCACAGACACACACTTACACCAAGTAACAAAGACATACACTGACACCCAGTATCACAGACACACACTTACACCAAGTAACAAAGACATACACTGACACCAAGTCACAAAGACATACACTGATACCCAGGAACACAGACACACACTGACACCCAGTAACAAAGACATACACTGATACCAAGTCACAAAGACATACACTGATACCCAGTAACAAAGACACACACTGATACCCAGTAACACAGACGCACACTTACACCAAGTAACAAAGACATACACTTACACAAAGTAACACAGGCATATACTTACACCAAGTAACAAAGACATACACTGACACCCAGTAACGAAGACATCCACTGACAACAAGTCACAAACACATACACTGATACCCAGTATCACAGACACACACTTACACCAAGTAACAAAGACATACACTGACACCCAGTATCACAGCCACACACTTCCACCAAGTAACAAAGACATACACTGACACCAAGTCACAAAGACACACACTGACACCCAGTAACAAAGACATACACTGACACCAAGTCACAAAGACATACACTGATACCCAGGAACACAGACACACTGACACCCTGTAACAAAGACAGACACTGATACCAAGTCACAAAGACATACACTGATACCAAGTCACAAAGACATACACTGATACCCAGTAACACAGACTCACACTTACACCAAGTATCAAAGACATACACTGACACCAAGTCACAAAGACACACACTGACACCCAGTAACAAAGACATACACTGACACCAAGTCACAAAGACATACACTGATACCCAGGAACACAGACACACACTGACACCCAGTAACAAAGACAGACACTGATACCAAGTCACAAAGACATACACTGATACCCAGTAACGCAGACACACACTGACACCCAGTAACAAAGACATAAACTGACACCAAGTAACAAAGACATACACTGATACCCAGTATCACAGACACACACTTACACCAAGTAACAAAGACATACACTTACACAAAGTAACACAGGCAGACACTGACACCAACTAACAAAGACATACACTGACACCCAGTAACGAAGACATCCACTGACAAAAAGTCACAAACACATACACTGATACCCAGTATCACAGACACACACTTACACCAAGTAACAAAGACATACACTGACACCCAGTATCACAGACACACACTTACACCAAGTAACAAAGACATACACTGACACCAAGTCACAACGACACACACTGACACCCAGTAACAAAGACATACACTGACACCAAGTCACAAAGACATACACTGATACCCAGGAACACAGACACACACTGACACCCAGTAACAAAGACAGACACTGACACCAAGTCACAAAGACATACACTGATACCCAGTAACGCAGACACACACTGACACCCAGTAACAAAGACATACACTGATACCTAGTCACAAAGACATACACTGATACCCAGTAACACAGACACACACTGACACCCAGCAGTAACAAAGACATACACTGATACCAAGTCACAAAGACATACACTGATACCCAGTAACACAGACTCACACTTACACCAAGTATCAAAGACATACACTGACACCAAGTCACAAAGACACACACTGACACCCAGTAACAAAGACATACACTGACACCAATTCACAAAGACATACACTGATACCCAGGAACACAGACACACACTGACACCAAGTAACAAAGACATACACTGACACCCAGTATCACAGACACACACTTACACCAAGTAACAAAGACATACACTGACACCCAGTATCACAGACACACACTTACACCAAGTAACAAAGACATACACTGACACCAAGTCACAAAGACATACACTGATACCCAGGAACACAGACACACACTGACACCCAGTAACAAAGACATACACTGATACCAAGTCACAAAGACATACACTGATACCCAGTAACAAAGACACACACTGATACCCAGTAACACAGACGCACACTTACACCAAGTAACAAAGACATACACTTACACAAAGTAACACAGGCATATACTTACACCAAGTAACAAAGACATACACTGACACCCAGTAACGAAGACATCCACTGACAACAAGTCACAAACACATACACTGATACCCAGTATCACAGACACACACTTACACCAAGTAACAAAGACATACACTGACACCCAGTATCACAGCCACACACTTCCACCAAGTAACAAAGACATACACTGACACCAAGTCACAAAGACACACACTGACACCCAGTAACAAAGACATACACTGACACCAAGTCACAAAGACATACACTGATACCCAGGAACACAGACACACTGACACCCTGTAACAAAGACAGACACTGATACCAAGTCACAAAGACATACACTGATACCAAGTCACAAAGACATACACTGATACCCAGTAACACAGACTCACACTTACACCAAGTATCAAAGACATACACTGACACCAAGTCACAAAGACACACACTGACACCCAGTAACAAAGACATACACTGACACCAAGTCACAAAGACATACACTGATACCCAGGAACACAGACACACACTGACACCCAGTAACAAAGACAGACACTGATACCAAGTCACAAAGACATACACTGATACCCAGTAACGCAGACACACACTGACACCCAGTAACAAAGACATAAACTGACACCAAGTAACAAAGACATACACTGATACCCAGTATCACAGACACACACTTACACCAAGTAACAAAGACATACACTGACACCCAGTATCACAGATACACACTTACACCAAGTAACAAAGACATACACTGACACCAAGTAACAAAGACATACACTGACACCAAGTCACAAAGACACACACTGACACCCAGTAACAAAGACATACACTGACACCAAGTAACAAAGACATACACTGACACCAAGTCACAAAGACACACACTGACACCCAGTAACAAAGACATATACTGACACCAAGTCACAAAGACATACACTGATACCCAGGAACACAGACACAAACTGACACCAAGTAACAAAGACATACACTGACACGCAGTATCACAGACACACACTTACACCAAGTAACAAAGACATACACTGACACCCAGGATCACAGACACACACTTACACCAAGTAACAAAGACATACACTGACACCAAGTCACAAAGACATACACTGATACCCAGGAACACAGACACACACTGACACCCAGGAACAAAGACATACACTGATACCAAGTCACAAAGACATACACTGATACCCAGTAACAAAGACACACACTGATACCCAGTAACACAGACGCACACTTACACCAAGTAACAAAGACATACACTTACACAAAGTAACACAGGCACATACTTACACCAAGTAACAAAGACATACACTGACACCCAGTAACGAAGACATCCACTGACAACAAGTCACAAACACATACACTGATACCCAGTATCACAGACACACACTTACACCAAGTAACAAAGACATACACTGACACCCAGTATCACAGACACACACTTACAGCAAGTAACAAAGACATACACTGACACCAAGTCACAAAGACACACACTGACACCCAGTAACAAAGGCATACACTGACACCAAGTCACAAAGACATACACTGATACCCAGGAACACAGACACACACTGACACCCAGTAACAAAGACAGACACTGATACCAAGTCACAAAGACATACACTGATACCCAGAAACGCAGACACACACTGACACCCAGTAACAAAGACATACACTGATACCTAGTCACAAAGACATACACTGATACCCAGTAACACAGACACACACTGACACCCAGTAACAAAGACATACACTGATACCAAGTCACAAAGACATACACTGATACCCAGTAATACAGACTCACACTTACACCAAGTATCAAAACATACACTGACACCAAGTCACAAAGACACACACTGACACCCAGTAACAAAGACATACACTGACACCAAGTCACAAAGACATACACTGATACCCAGGAACACAGACACACACTGACACCAAGTAACAAAGACATACACTGACACCCAGTATCACAGACACACACTTACACCAAGTAACAAAGACATACACTGACACCCAGTATCACAGACACACACTTACACCAAGTAACAAAGACATACACTGACACCAAGTCACAAAGACATACACTGATACCCAGGAACACAGACACACACTGACACCCAGTAACAAAGACATACACTGATACCAAGTCACAAAGACATACACTGATACCCAGTAACAAAGACACACACTGATACCCAGTAACACAGACGCACACTTACACCAAGTAACAAAGACATACACTTACACAAAGTAACACAGGCATATACTTACACCAAGTAACAAAGACATACACTGACACCCAGTAACGAAGACATCCACTGACAACAAGTCACAAACACATACACTGATACCCAGTATCACAGACACACACTTACACCAAGTAACAAAGACATACACTGACACCCAGTATCACAGCCACACACTTCCACCAAGTAACAAAGACATACACTGACACCAAGTCACAAAGACACACACTGACACCCAGTAACAAAGACATACACTGACACCAAGTCACAAAGACATACACTGATACCCAGGAACACAGACACACTGACACCCTGTAACAAAGACAGACACTGATACCAAGTCACAAAGACGTACACTGATACCAAGTCACAAAGACATACACTGATACCCAGTAACACAGACTCACACTTAAACCAAGTATCAAAGACATACACTGACACCAAGTCACAAAGACACACACTGACACCCAGTAACAAAGACATACACTGACACCAAGTCACAAAGACATACACTGATACCCAGGAACACAGACACACACTGACACCCAGTAACAAAGACAGACACTGATACCAAGTCACAAAGACATACACTGATACCCAGTAACGCAGACACACACTGACACCCAGTAACAAAGACATAAACTGACACCAAGTAACAAAGACATACACTGATACCCAGTATCACAGACACACACTTACACCAAGTAACAAAGACATACACTGACACCCAGTATCACAGACACACACTTACACCAAGTAACAAAGACATACACTGACACCAAGTAACAAAGACATACACTGACACCAAGTCACAAAGACACACACTGACACCCAGTAACAAAGACATACACTGACACCAAGTCACAAAGACATACACTGATACCCAGGAACACAGACACACACTGACACCCAGTAACAAAGACAGACACTGATACCAAGTCACAAAGACATACACTGATACCCAGTAACAAAGACATCCACAGATACCAAGTCACAAAGACATACACTGATACCCAGTATCACAGACACACACTTACACCAAGTAACAAAGACATACACTGACACCAAGTCACAAAGACACACACTGACACCCAGTAACAAAGACATACACTGACACCAAGTCACAAAGACATACACTGATACCCAGGAACACAGACACAAACTGACACCAAGTCACAAAGACACACACTGACACCCAGTAACAAAGACATACACTGACACCAAGTAACAAAGACATACACTGATACCCAGGAACACAGACACACACTGACACCCAGTAACAAAGACAGACACTGATACCAAGTCACAAAGACATACACTGATACCCAGTAACACAGACACACACTGACACCAAGTAACAAAGACATACACTGACACCAAATAACAAAGACTTACAATTACACCATGTAACAAAGACACACACTTACACCAAGTAACAAAGACATACGCTGACACCAAGTCACAAAGACACACACTTACTCCAAGTAACAAAGACATACACTGACACCCAGTAACAAAGACGTACACTGATACCAAGTCACAAAGACATACACTGATACCCAGAAACGCAGACACACACAGACACCCAGTAACAAAGACATAAACTGACACCAAGTAACAAAGACATACACTGATACCCAGTATCACAGACACACACTTACACCAAGTAACAAAGACATACACTGACACCCAGTATCACAGACACACACTTACACCAAGTAACAAAGACATACACTGACACCAAGTAACAAAGACATACACTGACACCAAGTCACAAAGACATACACTGATACCCAGGAACACAGACACACACTGACACCCAGTAACAAAGACATACACTGATACCAAGTCACAAAGATATACACTGATACCCAGTATCACAGACACACACTTACACCAAGGAACAAAGACATACACTGACACCAAGTCACAAAGACACACACTGACACCCAGTAACAAAGACATACACTGACACCAAGTCACAAAGACATACACTGATACCCAGGAACACAGACACACACTGACACCCAGTAACAAAGACAGACATTGATACCAAGTCACAAAGACATACACTGATACCCAGTAACACAGACACACACTGACACCAAGTAACAAAGACATACACTGACACCAAGTAACAAAGACTTACAATTACACCATGTAACAAAGACATACACTGATACCAAGTCACAAAGACATACACTGATACCCAGTATCACAGACACACACTTACACCGAGTAACAAAGACATACACTGACACCAAGTCACAAAGACACACACTGACACCCAGTAACAAAGACATACACTGACACCAAGTTACAAAGACATACACTGATACCCAGGAACACAGACACAAACTGACACCCAGTAACAAAGACACACACTTACACCAAGTAACAAAGACATACACTGATACCCAGTAACACAGACACACACTTACTCCAAGTAACAAAGACACACACTGACACCCAGTAACAAAGACATACACTGATACCAAGTCACAAAGACAAACACTGATACCCAGTAACTCAGACACACACTGACACCCAGTAACAAAGACATAAACTGACACCAAGTAACAAAGACATACACTGATACCCAGTATCACAGACACACACTTACACCAAGTAACAAAGACATACACTGACCCCCAGTATCACAGACACACACTTACACCAAGTAACAAAGACATACACTGACACCAAGTAACAAAGACATACACTGACACCAAGTCACAAAGACACACACTGACACCCAGTAACAAAGACAGACACTGGCACCAAGTCACAAAGACATACACTGATACCCAGGAACACAGACACACACTGACACCCAGTAACAAAGACAGACACTGATACCAAGTCACAAAGACATACACTGATACCCAGGAACACAGACACAAACTGACACCAAGTCACAAAGACACACACTGACACCCAGTAACAAAGACATACACTGACACCAAGTAACAAAGACATACACTGATACCCAGGAACACAGACACACACTGACACCCAGTAACAAAGACAGACACTGATACCAAGTCACAAAAGCATACACTGATACCCAGTAACACAGACACACACTGACACCAAGTAACAAAGACATACACTGACACCAAGTAACAAAGACTTACAATTAAACCATGTAACAAAGACACACACTTACACCAAGTAACAAAGACATACACTGACACCAAGTCACAAAGACACACACTTACACCAAGTAACTAAGACATACACTTACACCAAGTAACAAAGACATACAGTGATACCCAGTAACACAGACACACACTTACTCCAAGTAACAAAGACATACACTGACACCCAGTAACAAAGACATACACTGATACCTAGTCACAAAGACATACACTGATACCCAGTAACGCAGACACACACTCACACCCAGTAACAAAGACATAAACTGACACCAAGTAACAAAGACATACACTGATACCCAGTATCACAGACACACACTTACTCCAAGTAACAAAGACATACACTGACACCCAGTAACAAAGACGTACACTGATACCAAGTAACAAAGACATACACTGATACCCAGTATCACAGACACACACTTACACCGAGTAACAAAGACATACACTGACACCAAGTCACAAAGACACACACTGACACCCAGTAACAAAGACATACACTGACACCAAGTTACAAAGACATACACTGATACCCAGTAACACAGACACAAACTGACAACCAGTAACAAAGACACACACTTACACCAAGTAACAAAGACATACACTGATACCCAGTAACACAGACACACACTTACTCCAAGTAACAAAGACATACACTGACACCAAGTAACAAAGACATACACTGATACCAAGTCACAAAGACATACACTGATACCCAGTAACGCAGACACACACTGACACCCAGTAACAAAGACATAAACTGACACCAAGTAACAAAGACATACACTGATACCCAGTATCACAGACACACACTTACACAAAGTAACAAAGACATACACTGACACCCAGTATCACAGACACACACTTACACCAAGTAACAAAGACATACACTGACACCAAGTCACAAAGACATACACTGACACCAAGTCACAAAGACACACACTGACACCCAGTAACAAAGACATACACTGACACCAAGTCACAAAGACATACACTGATACCCAGGAACACAGACACACACTGACACCCAGTAACAAAGACAGACACTGATACCAAGTCACAAAGACATACACTGATACCCAGGAACACAGACACAAACTGACACCAAGTCACAAAGACACACACTGACACCCAGTAACAAAGACATACACTGACACCAAGTACCAAAGACATACACTGATACCCAGGAACACAGACACACACTGACACCCAGTAACAAAGACAGACACTGATACCAAGTCACAAAGGGATACACTGATACCCAGTAACACAGACACACACTGACACCAAGTAACAAAGACATACACTGACACCATGTAACAAAGACTTACAATTACACCATGTAACAAAGACACACACTTACACCAAGTAACAAAGACATACACTGACACCAAGTCACAAAGACACACACTTACACCATGTAACAAAGACATACACTTACACCAAGTAACAAAGACATACAGTGATACCCAGTAACACAGACACACACTTACTCCAAGTAACAAAGACATACACTGACACCCAGTAACAAAGACATACACTGATACCTAGTCACAAAGACATACACTGATACCCAGTAACGCAGACACACACTGACACCCAGTAACAAAGACATAAACTGACACCAAGTAACAAAGACATACACTGATACCCAGTATCACAGACACACACTTACACCAAGTCACAAAAGCATACACTGATACCCAGTAACACAGACACACACTGACACCAAGTAACAAAGACATACACTGACACCAGGTAACAAAGACATACACTGACACCAAGTCACAAAGACATACACTGATACCCAGGAACACAGACACACACTGACACCCAGTAACAAAGACATACACTGATATCAAGTCAAAAGACATACACTGATACCCAGTATCACAGACACACACTTACACCAAGGAACAAAGACATACACTGACACCATGTCACAAAGACACACACTGACACCCAGTAACAAAGACATACACTGACACCAAGTCACAAAGACATACACTGATACCCAGAAACACAGACACACACTGACACCCAGTAACAAAGACAGACATTGATACCAAGTCACAAAGACATACACTGATACCCAGTAACACAGACACACACTGACACCAAGTAACAAAGACATACACTGACACCAAGTAACAAAGACTTACAATTACACCATGTAACAAAGACACACACATACACCAAGTAACAAAGACATACACTGACACCCAGTATCACAGACACACACTTACACCAAGTAACAAAGACATACACTGACACCAAGTCACAAAGACATACACTGATACCCATGAACACAGACAAACACTGACACCCAGTAACAAAGACATACACTGATACCAAGTCACAAAGACATACACTGATACCCAGTATCACAGACACACACTTACACCGAGTAACAAAGACATACACTGACACCAAGTCACAAAAACACACACTGACACCCAGTAACAAAGACATACACTGACACCAAGTTACAAAGACAGACACTGATACCCAGGAACACAGACACACACTGACACCCAGTAACAAAGACACACACTTACACCAAGTAACAAAGACATACACTGATACCCAGTAACACAGACACACACTTACTCCAATTAACAAAGACATACACTGACACCCAGTAACAAAGACATACACTGATACCAAGTCACAAAGACATACACTGATACCCAGTAACGCAGACACACACTGACACCCAGTAACAAAGACATAAACTGACACCAAGTAACAAAGACATACACTGATACCCAGTATCACAGACACACACTTACACAAAGTAACAAAGACATACACTGACACCCAGTATCACAGACACACACTTACACCAAGTAACAAAGACATACACTGACACCAAGTCACAAAGACATACACTGACACCAAGTCACAAAGACACACACTGACACCCAGTAACAAAGACATACACTGACACCAAGTCACAAAGACATACACTGATACCCAGGAACACAGACACACACTGACACCCAGTAACAAAGACAGACACTGATACCAAGTCACAAAGACATACACTGATACCCAGGAACACAGACACAAACTGACACCAAGTCACAAAGACACACACTGACACCCAGTAACAAAGACATACACTGACACCAAGTACCAAAGACATACACTGATACCCAGGAACACAGACACACACTGACACCCAGTAACAAAGACAGACACTGATACCAAGTCACAAAGGGATACACTGATACCCAGTAACACAGACACACACTGACACCAAGTAACAAAGACATACACTGACACCATGTAACAAAGACTTACAATTACACCATGTAACAAAGACACACACTTACACCAAGTAACAAAGACATACACTGATACCAAGTCACAAAGACACACACTTACACCATGTAACAAAGACATACACTTACACCAAGTAACAAAGACATACAGTGATACCCAGTAACACAGACACACACTTACTCCAAGTAACAAAGACATACACTGACACCCAGTAACAAAGACATACACTGATACCTAGTCACAAAGACATACACTGATACCCAGTAACGCAGACACACACTGACACCCAGTAACAAAGACATACACTGACACCAAGTTACAAAGACAGACACTGATACCCAGGAACACAGACACACACTGACACCCAGTAACAAAGACACACACTTACACCAAGTAACAAAGACATACACTGATACCCAGTAACACAGACACACACTTACTCCAATTAACAAAGACATACACTGACACCCAGTAACAAAGACATACACTGATACCAAGTCACAAAGACATACACTGATACCCAGTAACGCAGACACACACTGACACCCAGTAACAAAGACATAAACTGACACCAAGTAACAAAGACATACACTGATACCCAGTATCACAGACACACACTTACACAAAGTAACAAAGACATACACTGACACCCAGTATCACAGACACACACTTACACCAAGTAACAAAGACATACACTGACACCAAGTCACAAAGACATACACTGACACCAAGTCACAAAGACACACACTGACACCCAGTAACAAAGACATACACTGACACCAAGTCACAAAGACATACACTGATACCCAGGAACACAGACACACACTGACACCCAGTAACAAAGACAGACACTGATACCAAGTCACAAAGACATACACTGATACCCAGGAACACAGACACAAACTGACACCAAGTAACAAAGACATACACTGACACCAAGTAACAAAGACTTACAATTACACCATGTAACAAAGACACACACATACACCAAGTAACAAAGACATACACTGACACCCAGTATCACAGACACACACTTACACCAAGTAACAAAGACATACACTGACACCAAGTCACAAAGACATACACTGATACCCATGAACACAGACAAACACTGACACCCAGTAACAAAGACATACACTGATACCAAGTCACAAAGACATACACTGATACCCAGTATCACAGACACACACTTACACCGAGTAACAAAGACATACACTGACACCAAGTCACAAAAACACACACTGACACCCAGTAACAAAGACATACACTGACACCAAGTTACAAAGACAGACACTGATACCCAGGAACACAGACACACACTGACACCCAGTAACAAAGACACACACTTACACCAAGTAACAAAGACATACACTGATACCCAGTAACACAGACACACACTTACTCCAATTAACAAAGACATACACAGACACCCAGTAACAAAGACATACACTGATACCAAGTCACAAAGACATACACTGATACCCAGTAACGCAGACACACACTGACACCCAGTAACAAAGACATAAACTGACACCAAGTAACAAAGACATACACTGATACCCAGTATCACAGACACACACTTACACAAAGTAACAAAGACATACACTGACACCCAGTATCACAGACACACACTTACACCAAGTAACAAAGACATACACTGACACCAAGTCACAAAGACATACACTGACACCAAGTCACAAAGACACACACTGACACCCAGTAACAAAGACATACACTGACACCAAGTCACAAAGACATACACTGATACCCAGGAACACAGACACACACTGACACCCAGTAACAAAGACAGACACTGATACCAAGTCACAAAGACATACACTGATACCCAGGAACACAGACACAAACTGACACCAAGTCACAAAGACACACACTGACACCCAGTAACAAAGACATACACTGACACCAAGTACCAAAGACATACACTGATACCCAGGAACACAGACACACACTGACACCCAGTAACAAAGACAGACACTGATACCAAGTCACAAAGGGATACACTGATACCCAGTAACACAGACACACACTGACACCAAGTAACAAAGACATACACTGACACCATGTAACAAAGACTTACAATTACACCATGTAACAAAGACACACACTTACACCAAGTAACAAAGACATACACTGATACCAAGTCACAAAGACACACACTTACACCATGTAACAAAGACATACACTTACACCAAGTAACAAAGACATACAGTGATACCCAGTAACACAGACACACACTTACTCCAAGTAACAAAGACATACACTGACACCCAGTAACAAAGACATACACTGATACCTAGTCACAAAGACATACACTGATACCCAGTAACGCAGACACACACTGACACCCAGTAACAAAGACATACACTGACACCAAGTTACAAAGACAGACACTGATACCCAGGAACACAGACACACACTGACACCCAGTAACAAAGACACACACTTACACCAAGTAACAAAGACATACACTGATACCCAGTAACACAGACACACACTTACTCCAATTAACAAAGACATACACTGACACCCAGTAACAAAGACATACACTGATACCAAGTCACAAAGACATACACTGATACCCAGTAACGCAGACACACACTGACACCCAGTAACAAAGACATAAACTGACACCAAGTAACAAAGACATACACTGATACCCAGTATCACAGACACACACTTACACAAAGTAACAAAGACATACACTGACACCCAGTATCACAGACACACACTTACACCAAGTAACAAAGACATACACTGACACCAAGTCACAAAGACATACACTGACACCAAGTCACAAAGACACACACTGACACCCAGTAACAAAGACATACACTGACACCAAGTCACAAAGACATACACTGATACCCAGGAAACCAGACACACACTGACACCCAGTAACAAAGACAGACACTGATACCCAGTATCACAGACACACACTTACACCAAGTATCAAAGACATACACTGACACCCAGTATCACAGACACACACTTACACCAAGTAACAAAGACATACACTGACACCAGGTAACAAAGACATACACTGACACCAAGTCACAAAGACATACACTGATACCCAGGAACACAGACACACACTGACACCCAGTAACAAAGACATACACTGATATCAAGTCAAAAGACATACACTGATACCCAGTATCACAGACACACACTTACACCAAGGAACAAAGACATACACTGACACCAAGTCACAAAGACACACACTGACACCCAGTAACAAAGACATACACTGACACCAAGTCACAAAGACATACACTGATACCCAGAAACACAGACACACACTGACACCCAGTAACAAAGACAGACATTGATACCAAGTCACAAAGACATACACTGATACCCAGTAACACAGACACACACTGACACCAAGTAACAAAGACATACACTGACACCAAGTAACAAAGACTTACAATTACACCATGTAACAAAGACACACACATACACCAAGTAACAAAGACATACACTGACACCCAGTATCACAGACACACACTTACACCAAGTAACAAAGACATACACTGACACCAAGTCACAAAGACATACACTGATACCCAGGAACACAGACAAACACTGACACCCAGTAACAAAGACATACACTGATACCAAGTCACAAAGACATACACTGATACCCAGTATCACAGACACACACTTACACCGAGTAACAAAGACATACACTGACACCAAGTCACAAAGACACACACTGACACCCAGTAACAAAGACATACACTGACACCAAGTTACAAAGACAGACACTGATACCCAGGAACACAGACACACACTGACACCCAGTAACAAAGACACACACTTACACCAAGTAACAAAGACATACACTGATACCCAGTAACACAGACACACACTTACTCCAAGTAACAAAGACATACACTGACACCCAGTAACAAAGACATACACTGATACCAAGTCACAAAGACATACACTGATACCCAGTAACGCAGACACACACTGACACCCAGTAACAAAGACATAAACTGACACCAAGTAACAAAGACATACACTGATACCCAGTATCACAGACACACACTTACACCAAGTAACAAAGACATACACTGACACCCAGTATCACAGACACACACTTACACCAAGTAACAAAGACATACACTGACACCAAGTAACAAAGACATACACTGACACCAAGTCACAAAGACACACACTGACACCCAGTAACAAAGACATACACTGACACCAAGTCACAAAGACATACACTGATACCCAGGAACACAGACACACACTGACACCCAGTAACAAAGACAGACACTGATACCAAGTCACAAAGACAAACACTGATACCCAGTAACAAAGACATACACTGATACCAAGTCACAAAGACATACACTGATACCCAGTATCACAGACACACATTAAACCAAGTAACAAAGACATACACTGACACCAAGTCACAAAGACACACACTGACACCCAGTAATATAGACATACACTGACACCAAGTCACAGAGACATACACTGATACCCAGGAACACAGACACAATCTGAAACCAAGTCACAAAGACACACACTGACACCCAGTAACAAAGACATACACTGACACCAAGTAACAAAGACATACACTGACACCCAGGAACACAGACACACACTGACACCCAGTAACAAAGACAGACACTGATACCAAGTCACAAAGACATACACTGATACCCAGTAACACAGACACACACTGACACCAAGTAACAAAGACATACACTGACACCAAGTAACAAAGACTTACAATTACACCATGTAACAAAGACACTCACTTACACCAAGTAACAAAGACATACACTGACACCAAGTCACAAAGACACACACTTACACCAAGTAACAAAGACATACACTTACACCAAGTAACAAAGACATACACTGATACCCAGTAACACAGACACACACTTACTCCAAGTAACAAAGACATACACTGACACCCAGTAACAAAGACATACACTGATACCAAGTCACAAAGACATACACTGATGCCCAGTAACGCAGACACACACTGACACCCAGTAACAAAGACATAAACTGACACCAAGTAACAAAGACATACACTGATACCCAGTATCACTGACACACACTTACACCAAGTAACAAAGACATACACTGACACCCAGTATCACAGACACACACTTACACCAAGTAACAAAGACATACACTGACACCAAGTCACAAAGACATACACTGATACCCAGGAACACAGACACACACTGACACCCAGTAACAAAGACATACACTGATACCAAGTCACAAAGACATACACTGATACCCAGTATCACAGACACACACTTACACAAAGTAACAAAGACATACACTGACACCAAGTCACAAAGACACACACTTACACCATGTAACAAAGACATACACTTACACCAAGTAAGAAAGACATACAGTGATACCCAGTAACACAGACACACACTTACTCCAAGTAACAAAGACATACACTGACACCCAGTAACAAAGACATACACTGATACCTAGTCACAAAGACATACACTGATACCCAGTAACGCAGACACACACTGACACCCAGTAACAAAGACATAAACTGACACCAAGTAACAAAGACATACACTGATACCCAGTATCACAGACACACACTTACACCAAGTATCAAAGACATAAACTGACACCCAGTATCACAGACACACACTTACACCAAGTAACAAAGACATACACTGACACCAGGTAACAAAGACATACACTGACACCAAGGCACAAAGACATACACTGATACCCAGGAACACAGACACACACTGACACCCAGTAACAAAGACATACACTGATATCAAGTCAAAAGACATACACTGATACCCAGTATCACAGACACACACTTACACCAAGGAACAAAGACATACACTGACACCAAGTCACAAAGACACACACTGACACCCAGTAACAAAGACATACACTGACACCAAGTCACAAAGACATACACTGATACCCAGAAACACAGACACACACTGACACCCAGTAACAAAGACAGACATTGATACCAAGTCACAAAGACATACACTGATACCCAGTAACACAGACACACACTGACACCAAGTAACAAAGACATACACTGACACCAAGTAACAAAGACTTACAATTACACCATGTAACAAAGACACACACATACACCAAGTAACAAAGACATACACTGACACCCAGTATCACAGACACACACTTACACCAAGTAACAAAGACATACACTGACACCAAGTCACAAAGACATACACTGATACCCAGGAACACAGACAAACACTGACACCCAGTAACAAAGACATACACTGATACCAAGTCACAAAGACATACACTGATACCCAGTATCACAGACACACACTTACACCGAGTAACAAAGACATACACTGACACCAAGTCACAAAGACACACACTGACACCCAGTAACAAAGACATACACTGACACCAAGTTACAAAGACAGACACTGATACCCAGGAACACAGACACACACTGACACCCAGTAACAAAGACACACACTTACACCAAGTAACAAAGACATACACTGATACCCAGTAACACAGACACACACTTACTCCAAGTAACAAAGACATACACTGACACCCAGTAACAAAGACATACACTGATACCAAGTCACAAAGACATACACTGATACCCAGTAACGCAGACACACACTGACACCCAGTAACAAAGACATAAACTGACACCAAGTAACAAAGACATACACTGATACCCAGTATCACAGACACACACTTACACCAAGTAACAAAGACATACACTGACACCCAGTATCACAGACACACACTTACACCAAGTAACAAAGACATACACTGACACCAAGTAACAAAGACATACACTGACACCAAGTCACAAAGACACACACTGACACCCAGTAACAAAGACATACACTGACACCAAGTCACAAAGACATACACTGATACCCAGGAACACAGACACACACTGACACCCAGTAACAAAGACAGACACTGATACCAAGTCACAAAGACAAACACTGATACCCAGTAACAAAGACATACACTGATACCAAGTCACAAAGACATACACTGATACCCAGTATCACAGACACACATTAAACCAAGTAACAAAGACATACACTGACACCAAGTCACAAAGACACACACTGACACCCAGTAATAAAGACATACACTGACACCAAGTCACAGAGACATACACTGATACCCAGGAACACAGACACAAACTGACACCAAGTCACAAAGACACACACTGACACCCAGTAACAAAGACATACACTGTCACCAAGTAACAAAGACATACACTGATACCCAGGAACACAGACACACACTGACACCCAATAACAAAGACAGACACTGATACCAAGTCACAAAGACATACACTGATACCCAGTAACACAGACACACACTGACACCAAGTAACAAAGACATACACTGACACCAAGTAACAAAGACTTACAATTACACCATGTAACAAAGACACTCACTTACACCAAGTAACAAAGACATACACTGACACCAAGTCACAAAGACACACACTTACACCAAGTAACAAAGACATACACTTACACCAAGTAACAAAGACATACACTGATACCCAGTAACACAGACACACACTTACTCCAAGTAACAAAGACATACACTGACACCCAGTAACAAAGACATACACTGATACCAAGTCACAAAGACATACACTGATGCCCAGTAACGCAGACACACACTGACACCCAGTAACAAAGACATAAACTGACACCAAGTAACAAAGACATACACTGATACCCAGTATCACTGACACACACTTACACCAAGTAACAAAGACATACACTGACACCCAGTATCACAGACACACACTTACACCAAGTAACAAAGACATACACTGACACCAAGTCACAAAGACATACACTGATACCCAGGAACACAGACACACACTGACACCCAGTAACAAAGACATACACTGATACCAAGTCACAAAGACATACACTGATACCCAGTATCACAGACACACACTTACACAAAGTAACAAAGACATACACTGACACCAAGTCACAAAGACACACACTGACACCCAGTAACAAAGACATACTCTGACACCAAGTAACAAAGACATACACTGATACCCAGGAACACAGACACACACTGACACCCAGTAACAAAGACATACACTGATACCAAGTCATAAAGACATACACTGATACCCAGTAACACAGACACACACTGACACCAAGTAACAAAGACATACACTGACACCAAGTCACAAAGACACACACTTACACCAAGTAACAGAGACATACACTTACACCAAGTAACAAAGACATACACTGATACCCAGTAACACAGACACACACTTACTCCAAGTAACAAAGACATACACTGACACCCAGTAACAAAGACATACACTGACACCAAGTAACAAAGACGTACACTGATACCCAGTATCACAGACACACACTTACACCAAGTAACAAAGACATACACTGACACCCAGTATCACAGACACACACTTACACCAAGTAACAAAGACATACACTGACACCAAGTAACAAAGACATGCACTGACACCAAGTAACAAAGACTTACAATTACACCATGTAACAAAGACACACACTTACACCAAGTAACAAAGACATACACTGACACCAAGTCACAAAGACACACACTTACACCAAGTAACAAAGACATACCCTTACACCAAGTAACAAAGACATACAGTGATACCCAGTAACACAGACACACACTTAATCCAAGTAACAAAGACTTACACTGACACCCAGTAACAAAGACATACACTGATACCTAGTCACAAAGACATACACTGATACCCAGTAACGCAGACACACACTGACACCCAGTAACAAAGACATAAACTGACACCAAGTAACAAAGACATACACTGATACCCAGTATCACAGACACACACTTACACCAAGTAACAAAGACATACACTGACACCCAGTATCACAGACACACACTTACACCCAGTAAAAAAGACATACACTGACACCAAGTAACAAAGACATACACTGACACCAAGTCACAAAGACATACACTGATACCCAGGAACACAGACACACACTGACACCCAGTAACAAAGACATACACTGATACCAAGTCACAAAGACATACACTGATACCCAGTATCACAGACACACACTTACACCAAGGAACAAAGACATACACTGACACCAAGTCACAAAGACACACACTGACACCCAGTAACAAAGACATACACTGACACCAAGTCACAAAGACATACACTGATACCCAGAAACACAGACACACACTGACACCCAGTAACAAAGACAGACATTGATACCAAGTCACAAAGACATACACTGATACCCAGTAACACAGACACACACTGACACCAAGTAACAAAGACATACACTGACACCAAGTAACAAAGACTTACAATTACACCATGTAACAAAGACACACACATATACCAAGTAACAAAGACATACACTGACACCCAGTATCACAGACACACACTTACACCAAGTAACAAAGACATACACTGACACCAAGTCACAAAGACATACACTGATACCCAGGAACACAGACAAACACTGACACCCAGTAACAAAGACATACACTGATACCAAGTCACAAAGACATACACTGATACCCAGTATCACAGACACACACTTACACCGAGTAACAAAGACATACACTGACACCAAGTCACAAAGACACACACTGACACCCAGTAACAAAGACATACACTGACACCAAGTTACAAAGACATACACTGATACCCAGGAACACAGACACACACTGACACCCAGTAACAGAGACACACACTTACACCAAGTAACAAAGACATACACTGATACCCAGTAACACAGACACACACTTACTCCAAGTAACAAAGACATACACTGACACCCAGTAACAAAGACATACACTGATACCAAGTCACAAAGACATACACTGATACCCAGTAACGCAGACACACACTGACACCCAGTAACAAAGACATAAACTGACACCAAGTTACAAAGACATACACTGATACCCAGTATCACAGACACACACTTACACCAAGTAACAAAGACTTACACTGACACCCAGTATCACAGACACACACTTACACCAAGAAACAAAGACATACACTGACACCAAGTAACAAAGACATACACTGACACCAAGTCACAAAGACACACACTGACACCCAGTAACAAAGACATACACTGACACCAAGTCACAAAGACATACACTGATACCCAGGAACACAGACACACACTGACACCAAGTCACAAAGACACACACTGACACCCAGTAACAAAAACATACACTGACACCAAGTAACAAAGACATACACTGATACCCAGGAACACAGACACACACTGAAACCCAGTAACAAAGACAGACACTGATACCAAGTCACAAAGACACACACTTACACCAAGTAACAGAGACATACACTTACACCAAGTAACAAAGACATACACTGATACCCAGTAACACAGACACACACTTACTCCAAGTAACAAAGACATACACTGACACCAAGTAACAAAGACGTACACTGATACCCAGTATCACAGACACACACTTACACCAAGTAACAAAGACATACACTGACACCCAGTATCACAGACACACACTTACACCAAGTAACAAAGACATACACTGACACCAAGTAACAAAGACATACACTGACACCAAGTAACAAAGACTTACAATTACACCATGTAACAAAGACACACACTTACACCAAGTAACAAAGACATACACTGACACCAAGTCACAAAGACACACACTTACACCAAGTAACAAAGACATACCCTTACACCAAGTAACAAAGACATACAGTGATACCCAGTAACACAGACACACACTTACTCCAAGTAACAAAGACTTACACTGACACCCAGTAACAAAGACATACACTGATACCTAGTCACAAAGACATACACTGATACCCAGGAACACAGACACACACTGACACCCAGTAACAAAGACATACACTGATACCAAGTCACAAAGACATACACTGATACCCAGTATCACAGACACACACTTACACCAAGGAACAAAGACATACACTGACACCAAGTCACAAAGACACACACTGACACCCAGTAACAAAGACATACACTGACACCAAGTCACAAAGACATACACTGATACCCAGAAACACAGACACACACTGACACCCAGGAACACAGACACACACTGACACCCAGTAACAAAGACATACACTGATACCAAGTCACAAAGACATACACTGATACCCAGTATCACAGACACACACTTACACCAAGGAACAAAGACATACACTGACACCAAGTCACAAAGACACACACTGACACCCAGTAACAAAGACATACACTGACACCAAGTCACAAAGACATACACTGATACCCAGAAACACAGACACACACTGACACCCAGTAACAAAGACAGACATTGATACCAAGTCACAAAGACATACACTGATACCCAGTAACACAGACACACACTGACACCAAGTAACAAAGACATACACTGACACCAAGTAACAAAGACTTACAATTACACCATGTAACAAAGACACACACATACACCAAGTAACAAAGACATACACTGACACCCAGTATCACAGACACACACTTACACCAAGTAACAAAGACATACACTGACACCAAGTCACAAAGACATACACTGATACCCAGGAACACAGACAAACACTGACACCCAGTAACAAAGACATACACTGATACCAAGTCACAAAGACATACACTGATACCCAGTATCACAGACACACACTTACACCGAGTAACAAAGACATACACTGACACCAAGTCACAAAGACACACACTGACACCCAGTAACAAAGACATACACTGACACCAAGTTACAAAGACATACACTGATACCCAGGAACACAGACACACACTGACACCCTGTAACAGAGACACACACTTACACCAAGTAACAAAGACATACACTGATACCCAGTAACACAGACACACACTTACTCCAAGTAACAAAGACATACACTGACACCCAGTAACAAAGACATACACTGATACCAAGTCACAAAGACATACACTGATACCCAGTAACGCAGACACACACTGACACCCAGTAACAAAGACATAAACTGACACCAAGTTACAAAGACATACACTGATACCCAGTATCACAGACACACACTTAAACCAAGTAACAAAGACATACACTGACACCCAGTATCACAGACACACACTTACACCAAGAAACAAAGACATACACTGACACCAAGTAACAAAGACATACACTGACACCAAGTCACAAAGACACACACTGACACCCAGTAACAAAGACATACACTGACACCAAGTCACAAAGACATACACTGATACCCAGGAACACAGACACACACTGACACCAAGTCACAAAGACACACACTGACACCCAGTAACAAAAACATACACTGACACCAAGGAACAAAGACATACACTGATACCCAGGAACACAGACACACACTGACACCCAGTAACAAAGACAGACACTGATAACAAGTCACAAAGACATACACTGATACCCAGTAACACAGACTCACACTGACACCAAGTAACAAAGACATACACTGACACCAAGTAACAAAGACTTACAATTACACCATGTAACAAAGACACACACTTACACCAAGTAACAAAGACATACACTGACACCAAGTCACAAAGACACACACTTACACCAAGTAACAAAGACATACACTTACACCAAGTAACAAAGACATACACTGATACCCAGTAACACAGGCACACACTTACTCCAAGTAACAAAGACATACACTGACACCCAGTAACAAAGACATACACTGATACCAAGTCACAAAGACATACACTGATACCCAGTAACGCAGACACACACTGACACCCAGTAACAAAGACATAAACTGACACCAAGTAACAAAGACAAACACTGATACCCAGTATCACAGACACACACTTACACCAAGTAACAAAGACATACACTGACACCCAGTATCACAGACACACACTTACACCAAGTAACAAAGACATACACTGACACCAAGTCACAAAGACATACACTGATACCCAGGAACACAACACACACTGACACCCAGTAACAAAGACATACACTGATACCAAGTCACAAAGACATACACTGATACCCAGTATCACAGACACACACTTACACCAAGTAACAAAGACATACACTGACACCAAGTCACAAAGACACACACTGACACCCAGTAACAAAGACATACACTGACACCAAGTAACAAAGACATACACTGATACCCAGGAACACAGACACACACTGACACCCAGTAACAAAGACATACACAGATACCAAGTCATAAAGACATACACTGATACCCAGTAACACAGACACACACTGACACCAAGTAACAAAGACATACACTGACACCAAGTCACAAAGACACACACTTACACCAAGTAACAAAGACATACACTTACACCAAGTAACAAAGACATACACTGATACCCAGTAACACAGACACACACTTACTCCAAGTAACAAAGACATACACTGACACCCAGTAACAAAGACATACACTGACACCAAGTAACAAAGACGTACACTGATACCCAGTATCACAGACACACACTTACACCAAGTAACAAAGACATACACTGACACCCAGTATCACAGACACACACTTACACCAAGTAACAAAGACATACACTGACACCAAGTCACAAAGACATACACTGATACCCAGGAACACAGACACACACTGACACCCAGTAACAAAGACAGACACTGATACCAAGTCACAAAGACATACACTGATACCCAGTAACACAGACATACACAGACACCCAGTAACAAAGACATACACTGAAACCAAGTCACAAAGACATACACTGATACCCAGGAACACAGACACACACTGACACCCAGTAACAAAGACATACACTGATACCAAGTCACAAAGACATACACTGATACCCAGTAACGCAGACACACACTGACACCCAGTAACAAAGACATAAACTGACACCAAGTAACAAAGACATACACTGACACCCAGTATCACAGACACACACTTACACCAAGTAACAAAGACATACACTGACACCAAGTCACAAAGACATACACTGATACCCAGGAACACAGACACACACTGACACCCAGGAACAAAGACATACACTGATACCAAGTCACAAAGACATGCACTGATACCCAGTATCACAGACACACACTTACACCAAGTAACAAAGACATACACTGACACCAAGTCACAAAGACACACACTGACACCCAGTAACAAAGACACACACTGACACCAAGTCACAAAGACATACACTGATACCCAGGAACACAGACACACACTGACACCCAGTAACAAAGACAGACACTGATACCAAGTCACAAGGACATACACTGAAACCCAGGAACACAGGCACACACTGACACCCAGTAACAAAGACAGACACTGATACCAAGTCACAAAGACATACACTGATACCCAGTAACACAGACACACACTGACACCAAGTAACAAAGACATACACTGACACCAAGTAAAAAAGACTTACAATTACACCATGTAACAAAGACACACACTTACACCAAGTAACAAAGACATACACTGACACCAAGTCACAAAGACACACACTTACACCAAGTAACAAAGACATACACTTACACCAAGTAACAAAGACATACACTGATACCCAGAAACACAGACACACACTTACTCCAAGTAACAAAGACATACACTGACACCCAGTAACAAAGACATACACTGATACCAAGTCACAAAGACATACACTGATACCCAGTAACGCAGACACACACTGACACCCAGTAACAAAGACATAAACTGACACCAAGTAACAAAGACATACACTGATACCCAGTATCACAGACACACACTTACACCAAGTAACAAAGACATACACTGACACCCAGTATCACAGACACACACTTACACCAAGTAACAAAGACATACACTGACACCAAGTCACAAAGACATACACTGATACCCAGGAACACAGACACACACTGACACCCAGTAACAAAGACATACACTGATACCAAGTCACAAAGACATACACTGATACCCAGTATCACAGACACACACTTACACCAAGTAACAAAGACACACACTTACACCAAGTAACAAAGACATACACTGACACCAAGTCACAAAGACACACACTTACACCAAGTAACAAAGACATACACTTACACCAAGTAACAAAGACATACACTGATACCCAGTAACACAGACACACACTTACTCCAAGTAACAAACACATACACTGACACCCAGTAACAAAGACATACACTGATACCAAGTCACAAAGACATACACTGATTCCCAGTAACGCAGACACACACTGACACCCAGTAACAAAGACATAAACTGACACCAAGTAACAAAGACATACACTGATACCCAGTATCACAGACACACACTTACACCAAGTAACAAAGACATACACTGACACCCAGTATCACAGACACACACTTACACCAAGTAACAAAGACATACACTTACACCAAGTCACAAAGACATACACTGATACCCAGGAACACAGACACACACTGACACCCAGTAACAAAGACATACACTGATACCAAGTCACAAAGACATACACTGATACCCAGTATCACAGACACACACTTACACCAAGTAACAAAGACATACACTGACAACAAGTCACAAAGAAACACACTGACACCCAGTAACAAAGACATACACTGAGACCAAGTAACAAAGACATACACTGATACCCAGGAACACAGACACACACTGACACCCAGTAACAAAGACATACACTGATACCAAGTCATAAAGACATACACTGATACCCAGTAACACAGACACACACTGACACCAAGTAACAAAGACATACACTGACACCAAGTAACAAAGACTTACAATTAAACCATGTAACAAAGACACACACTGACACCCAGTAACAAAGACATACACTGACACCAAGTCACAAAGACACACACTTACACCAAGTAACAAAGACATACACTTACACCAAGTAACAAAGACATACACTGATACCCAGTAACACAGACACACACTTACTCCAAGTAACAAAGACATACACTGACACCCAGTAACAAATACATACACTGACACCAAGTAACAAAGACGTACACTGATACCCAGTATCACAGACACACACTTACACCAAGTAACAAAGACATACACTGACACCCAGTATCACAGACACACACTGACACCAAGTCACAAAGACATACACTGATACCCTGGAACACAGACACACACTGACACCCAGTAACAAAGACAGACACTGATACCAAGTCACAAAGACATACACTGATACCCAGTAACACGGACATACACTGACACCCAGTAACAAAGACATACACTGATACCAAGTCACAAAGACATACACTGATACCCAGGAACACAGACACACACTGACACCCAGTAACAAAGACATACACTGATACCAAGTCACAAAGACATACACTGATACCCAGTAACGCAGACACACACTGACACCCAGTAACAAAGACATAAACTGACACCAAGTAACAAAGACATACACTGACACCCAGTATCACAGACACACACTTACACCAAGTAACAAAGACATACACTGACACCAAGTCACAAAGACATACACTGATACCCAGGAACACAGACACACACTGACACCCAGTAACAAAGACATACACTGAAACCAAGTCACAAAGACATACACTGATACCCAGTATCACAGACACACACTTACACCAAGTAACAAAGACATACACTGACACCAAGTCACAAAGACACACACTGACACCCAGTAAAAAAGACATACACTGACACCAAGTCACAAAGACATACACTGATACCCAGGAACACAGACACACACTGACACCCAGTAACAAAGACAGACACTGATACCAAGTCACAAATACATACACTGAAACCCAGGAACACAGGCACACACTGACACCCAGTAACAAAGACAGACACTGATACCAAGTCACAAAGACATACACTGATACCCAGTAACACAGACACACACCGACACCAAGTAACAAAGACATACACTGACACCAAGTAAAAAAGACTTACAATTACACCATGTAACAAAGACACACACTTACACCAAGTAACAAAGACATACACTGACACCAAGTCACAAAGACACACACTTACACCAAGTAACAAATACATACACTTACACCAAGTAACAAAGACATACACTGATACCCAGAAACACAGACACACACTTACTCCAAGTAACAAAGACATACACTGACACCCAGTAACAAAGACATACACTGATACCAAGTCACAAAGACATACACTGATACCCAGTAACGCAGACACACACTGACACCCAGTAACAAAGACATAAACTGACACCAAGTAACAAAGACATACACTGATACCCAGTATCACAGACACACACTTAAACCAAGTAACAAAGACATACACTGACACCCAGTATCACAGACACACACTTACACCAAGTAACAAAGACATACACTGACACCAAGTCACAAAGACATACACTGATACCCAGGAACACAGACACACACTGACACCCAGTAACAAAGACATACACTGATACCAAGTCACAAAGACATACACTGATACCCAGTATCACAGACACACACTGACACCAAGTAACAAAGACATACACTGACACCAAGTCACAAAGACACACACTGACACCCAGTAACAAACACATGCACTGACACCAAGTCACAAAGACATACACTGATACCCAGGAACACAGACACACACTGACATCCAGTAACAAAGACAGACACTGATAATAAGTCACAAAGACATACACTGATACCCAGTAACACAGACACACACTGACACCAAGTAACAAAGACATACACTGACACCAAGTAACAAAGACTTACAATTACACCATGTAACAAAGACACACACTTACACCAAGTAACAAAGACATACACTGACACCCAGTATCACAGACACACACTTACACCAAGTAACAAAGACATACACTGACACCAAGTCACAAAGACATACACTGATACCCAGGAACACAGACACACACTGACACCCAGTAACAAAGACATACATTGATACCAAGTCACAAAGAAATACACTGATACCCAGTATCACAGACACACACTTACACCAAGTAACAAAGACATACACTGACACCAAGTCACAAAGACACACACTGACACCCAGTAACAAAGACATACACTGACACCAAGTCTCAAAGACATACACTGATACCCAGGAACACAGACACACACTGACACCCAGTAACAAAGACAGACACTGATACCAAGTCACAAAGACATACACTGATACCCATTAACACAGACACACACTTACACCAAGTAACAAAGACATACACTGACACCAAGTAACAAAGACTTACAATTACACCATGTAACAAAGACACACACTTAAACCAAGTAACAAAGACATACACTGACACCAAGTCACAAAGACACACACTTACACCAAGTAACAAAGACATACACTTACACCAAGTAACAAAGACATTCACTGATACCCAGTAACACAGACACACACTTACTCCAAGTAACAAAGACATACACTGAAACCCAGTAACAAAGACATACACTGACTCCAAGTAACAAAGACATACACTGATACCCAGTATCACAGACACACACTTACACCAAGTAACAAAGACATACACTGACACCCAGTATCACAGACACACACTTACACCAAGTAACAAAGACATACACTGACACCAAGTCACAAAGACATACACTGATACCCAGGAACACAGACACACACTGACACCAAGTAACAATGACAGACACTGATACCAAGTCACAAAGACATACACTGATACCCAGTAACGCAGACATACACTGACACCCAGTAACAAAGACATACACTGATACCAAGTCACAAAGACATACACTGATACCCAGTAACACAGACACACACTGACACCCAGTAACAAAGACATACACTGATACCAAGTCACAAAGAAATACACTGATACCCAGTAACGCAGACACACACTGACACCCAGTAACAAAGACATAAACTGACACCAAGTAACAAAGACATACACTGACACCCAGTATCACAGACACACACTTACACCAAGTAACAAAGACATACACTGACACCAAGTCACAAAGACATACACTGATACCCAGGAACACAGACACACACTGACACCCAGTAACAAAGACATACACTGATACCAAGTCACAAAGACATACACTGATACCCAGTATCACAGACACACACTTACACCAAGTAACAAAGACATACACTGACACCAAGTCACAAAGACACACACTGACACCTAGTAACAAAGACATACACTGACACCAAGTCACAAAGACACACACTGACACCAGTAACAAAGACAGACACTGATACCAAGTCACAAAGACATACACTGAAACCCAGTAACGCAGACACACACTGACACCCAGTAACAAAGACATACACTGATACCAAGTAACGCAGACATACACTGACACCCAGTAACAAAGACAGACACTGATACCAAGTCACAAAGACATACACTGATACCTAGTAACGCAGACATACACTGACACCCAGTAACAAAGACATACACTGATACCAAGTCAAAAAGACATACACTGATACCCAGTAACACAGACACACACTGACACCCAGTATCAAAGACATACACTGATACCAAGTCACAAAGACATACACTGATACCCAGTAACGCAGACACACACTGACACCCAGTAACAAAGACATAAACTGACACCAAGTAACAAAGACATACACTGACACCCAGTATCACAGACACACACTTACACCAAGTAACAAAGACATACACTGACACCAAGTAACAAAGACATACACTGACACCAAGTCACAAAGACACACACTGACACCCAGTAACAAAGACATACATTGACACCAAGTCACAAAGACACACACTGACACCCAGTAACAAAGACAGACACTGATACCAAGTCACAAAGACATACACTGAAACCCAGTAACGCAGAAACACACTGACACCCAGTAACAAAGACATACACTGATACCAAGTCACAAAGACATACACTGATACCCAGTAACACAGACACACACTGACACCCAGTAACAAAGACATACACTGATACCAAGTCACAAAGACATACACTGATACCCAGTAACACAGACACACACTGACACCAAGTAACAAAGACATACACTGGCACCAAGTAACAAAGACTTACAATTACACCATGTAACAAAGACACACACTTACACCAAGTAACAAAGACATGCACTGACACCCAGTATCACAGACACACACTTACACCAAGTAACAAAGACATACACTGACACCAAGTCACAAAGACACACACTGACACCCAGTAACAAAGACATACACTGACACCAAGTCACAAAGACATACACTGATACCCAGGAACACAGACACACACTGACACCCAGTAACAAAGACAGATACTGATACCAAGTCACAAAGACATACACTGATACCCAGTAACACAGACACACACTGACACCCAGTAACAAAGACATACACTGATACCAAGTCACAAAGACATACACTGACACCAAGTCACAAAGACACACACTGACACCCAGTAACAAAGACATACACTGATACCAAGTCACAATGACATACACTGATACCCAGTATCACAGACACACACTGACACCCAGTAACAAAGACATACACTGACACCAAGTCACAAAGACATACACTGATACCCAGGAACACAGACACACACTGACACCCAGTAACAAAGACAGACACTGATACCAAGTCACAAAGACATACACTGAAACCCTGTAACGCAGACACACACTGACACCCAGTAACAAAGACATACACTGATACCAAGTCACAAAGACATACACTGATACCCAGTAACACAGACACACACTGACACCCAGTAACAAAGACATACACTGATACCAAGTAACAAAGACATACACTGACACCAAGTCACAAAGACACACACTGACACCCAGTAACAAAGACATACATTGACACCAAGTCACAAAGACACACACTGACACCCAGTAACAAAGACAGACACTGATACCAAGTCACAAAGACATACACTGAAACCCAGTAACGCAGAAACACACTGACACCCAGTAACAAAGACATACACTGATACCAAGTCACAAAGACATACACTGATACCCAGTAACACAGACACACACTGACACCCAGTAACAAAGACATACACTGATACCAAGTCACAAAGACATACACTGATACCCAGTAACACAGACACACACTGACACCAAGTAACAAAGACATACACTGGCACCAAGTAACAAAGACTTACAATTACACCATGTAACAAAGACACACACTTACACCAAGTAACAAAGACATGCACTGACACCCAGTATCACAGACACACACTTACACCAAGTAACAAAGACATACACTGACACCAAGTCACAAAGACACACACTGACACCCAGTAACAAAGACATACACTGACACCAAGTCACAAAGACATACACTGATACCCAGGAACACAGACACACACTGACACCCAGTAACAAAGACAGATACTGATACCAAGTCACAAAGACATACACTGATACCCAGTAACACAGACACACACTGACACCCAGTAACAAAGACATACACTGATACCAAGTCACAAAGACATACACTGACACCAAGTCACAAAGACATGCACTGACACCCAGTATCACAGACACACACTTACACCAAGTAACAAAGACATACACTGACACCAAGTCACAAAGACACACACTGACTCCCAGTAACAAAGACATACACTGACACCAAGTCACAAAGACATACACTGATACCCAGGAACACAGACACACACTGACACCCAGTAACAAAGACAGATACTGATACCAAGTCACAAAGACATACACTGATACCCAGTAACACAGACACACACTGACACCCAGTAACAAAGACATACACTGATACCAAATCACAAAGACATACACTGACACCAAGTCACAAAGACACACACTGACACCCAGTAACAAAGACATACACTGATACCAAGTCACAATGACATACACTGATACCCAGTATCACAGACACACACTGACACCCAGTAACAAAGACATACACTGACACCAAGTCACAAAGACATACACTGATACCCAGGAACACAGACACACACTGACACCCAGTAACAAAGACAGACACTGATACCAAGTCACAAAGACATACACTGAAACCCTGTAACGCAGACACACACTGACACCCAGTAACAAAGACATACACTGATACCAAGTCACAAAGACATACACTGATACCCAGTAACACAGACACACACTGACACCCAGTAACAAAGACATACACTGATACCAAGTCACAAAGACATACACTGATACCCAGTAACACAGACACACACTGCCTCCAAGTAACAAAGACATACACTGACACCAAGTAACAAAGACATGCACTGACACCCAGTATCACAGACACACACTTACACCAAGTAACAAAGACATACACTGACACCAAGTCACAAAGACACACACTGACACCCAGTAACAAAGACATACACTGACACCAAGTCACAAAGACATACACTGATACCCAGGAACACAGACACACACTGACACCCAGTAACAAAGACAGATACTGATACCAAGTCACAAAGACATACACTGATACCCATAACACAGACACACACTGACACCAAGTAACAAAGACATACACTGACACCAAGTAACAAAGACTTACAATTACACCATGTAACAAAGACACACACTTACACCAAGAAACAAAGACATACACTGACACCGTGTGTCACAGACACACAATTACACCAAGTAACAAAGACATACACTGACAACAAGTCACAAAGACATACACTGATACCCAGGAACACAGACACAGACTGACACCCAGTAACAAAGACATACACTGATACCAAGTCACAAAGACATACATTGATACCCAGTATCACAGACACACACTTACACCAAGTAACAAAGACATACACTGACACCAAGTCTCAAAGACACACACTGACACCCAGTAACAAAGACATACACTGACACAAAGTCACAAAGACATACAGTGATACCCAGGAACACAGACACACACTGACACCCAGTAACAAAGACAGACACTGATACCAAGTCACAAAGACATACACTGAAACCCAGTGACACACACTGATACACAGTAACAAAGACATACAATGATACCCAGTAACACAGAAACACACTGACACCAAGTAACAAAGACATACACTGATACACAGTAACACAGACACACACTTACACCAAGTAACAAAGACATACACTGACACCCACTAACAAAGACATACACTGACACCCAGTAACGAAGACATCCACTGACAACAAGTCACAAACACATGCACTGACACCAAGTAACAAAGACATACACTTACACCAAGTAACAAAGACATAAACTGACACCAAGTAACAAAGACATACACTGACACCAAGTCACAAAGACACACACTGACACCCAGTAACAAAGACATACACTGACACCAAGTCACAAAGACATACACTGATACCCAGGAACACAGACACACACTGACACCCAGTAACAAAGACAGATACTGATACCAAGTCACAAAGACATACACTGATACCCAGTAACACAGACACACACTGACACCCAGTAACAAAGACATACACTGATACCAAGTCACAAAGACATACACTGACACCAAGTCACAAAGACATGCACTGACACCCAGTATCACAGACACACACTTACACCAAGTAACAAAGACATACACTGACACCAAGTCACAAAGACACACACTGACACCCAGTAACAAAGACATACACTGACACCAAGTCACAAAGACATACACTGATACCCAGGAACACAGACACACACTGACACCCAGTAACAAAGACAGATACTGATACCAAGTCACAAAGACATACACTGATACCCAGTAACACAGACACACACTGACACCCAGTAACAAAGACATACACTGATACCAAGTCACAAAGACATACACTGACACCAAGTCACAAAGACACACACTGACACCCAGTAACAAAGACATACACTGATACCAAGTCACAATGACATACACTGATACCCAGTATCACAGACACACACTGACACCCAGTAACAAAGACATACACTGACACCAAGTCACAAAGACATACACTGATACCCAGGAACACAGACACACACTGACACCCAGTAACAAAGACAGACACTGATACCAAGTCACAAAGACATACACTGAAACCCTGTAACGCAGACACACACTGACACCCAGTAACAAAGACATACACTGATACCAAGTCACAAAGACATACACTGATACCCAGTAACACAGACACACACTGACACCCAGTAACAAAGACATACACTGATACCAAGTCACAAAGACATACACTGATACCCAGTAACACAGACACACACTGCCTCCAAGTAACAAAGACATACACTGACACCAAGTAACAAAGACATGCACTGACACCCAGTATCACAGACACACACTTACACCAAGTAACAAAGACATACACTGACACCAAGTCACAAAGACACACACTGACACCCAGTAACAAAGACATACACTGACACCAAGTCACAAAGACATACACTGATACCCAGGAACACAGACACACACTGACACCCAGTAACAAAGACAGATACTGATACCAAGTCACAAAGACATACACTGATACCCATAACACAGACACACACTGACACCAAGTAACAAAGACATACACTGACACCAAGTAACAAAGACTTACAATTACACCATGTAACAAAGACACACACTTACACCAAGAAACAAAGACATACACTGACACCGTGTGTCACAGACACACAATTACACCAAGTAACAAAGACATACACTGACAACAAGTCACAAAGACATACACTGATACCCAGGAACACAGACACAGACTGACACCCAGTAACAAAGACATACACTGATACCAAGTCACAAAGACATACATTGATACCCAGTATCACAGACACACACTTACACCAAGTAACAAAGACATACACTGACACCAAGTCTCAAAGACACACACTGACACCCAGTAACAAAGACATACACTGACACAAAGTCACAAAGACATACAGTGATACCCAGGAACACAGACACACACTGACACCCAGTAACAAAGACAGACACTGATACCAAGTCACAAAGACATACACTGAAACCCAGTGACACACACTGATACACAGTAACAAAGACATACAATGATACCCAGTAACACAGAAACACACTGACACCAAGTAACAAAGACATACACTGATACACAGTAACACAGACACACACTTACACCAAGTAACAAAGACATACACTGACACCCACTAACAAAGACATACACTGACACCCAGTAACGAAGACATCCACTGACAACAAGTCACAAACACATGCACTGACACCAAGTAACAAAGACATACACTTACACCAAGTAACAAAGACATAAACTGACACCAAGTAACAAAGACATACACTGATACCCAGTATCACAGACACACACTTACACCAAGTAACAAAGACATACACTGACACCAAGTCACAAAGACACACACTGACACCCAGTAACAAAGACATACACTGACAACAAGTCACAAAGACATACACTGATACCCAGGAACACAGACACACACTGACACCCAGTAAAAAAGACATACACTGATACCAAGTCACAAAGACATACACTGATACCCAGTAACAAAGACACGCACTGACACCCAGTAACAAAGACATCCACTGATACCAAGTCACAAAGACATACACTGACACCAAGTCACAAAGACACACACTGACACCCAGTAACAAAGACATACACTGACACCAAGTCACAAAGACATACACTGATACCCAGGAACACAGACACACACTGACACCCAGTAACAAAGACAGACACTGATACCCAGTATCACAGACACACACTTACACCAAGTAACAAAGACATACACTGACACCAAGTCACAAAGACATACACTGATACCCAGGAACACAGACAAACACTGACACCCAGTAAGACAAACGACCACACTGACACCCAGTAACACAGACACACACTGACACCAAGTAACAAAGACATACACTGACACCCAGTAACAAAGATACACACTGGGCGGCACAGTGGCGCAGTGGTTAGCACTGCAGCCTCACAGCTCCAGGGACCCGGGTTCGATTCTGGGTACTGCCTGTGCGGAGTTTGCAAGTTCTCCCTGAGTCTGCGTGGGTTTCCTCCCGGTGCTCCGGTTTCCTCCCACATGCCAAAGACTTGCAGGTTGATAGGTTAATTGGCCATCATAAATTGCCCCTAGTATAGGTAGGTGGTAGGGAAATATATAGGGATAGGTGGGGATGTGATAGGAATGCGGGATTAGTGTAGGATTAGTATAAATGGGTTGTTGATGGTCGGCACAGACTCGGTGGGCCGATGGGCCTGTTTCAGTGCAGTATCTCTAAACTAAACTAAATACTGACACCTAGTGTCACAGACACACACTGACACCCAGTAACACACACTGATACACAGTCACAAAGACATACACTGATACCCAGAAACACACTGACACCAAGTAACAAAGACATACACTAACACCAAGTATTTTGACATGCACTGATACCCAGTAACAAAGACATACACTGACACCAAGTCAGAAAGACAGACACTGATACCCAGTAACGCAGACACACACTGACACCCAGTAACAAAGACATAAACTGACACCAAGTAACAAAGACATACACTGATACCCAGTATCACAGACACACACTTACACCAAGTAACAAAGACATACACTGACACCCAGTATCACAGACACACACTTACACCAAGTAACAAAGACATACACTTACACCAAGTCACAAAGACATACACTGATACCCAGGAACACAGACACACACTGACACCCAGTAACAAAGACATACACTGATACCAAGTCACAAAGACATACACTGATACCCAGTATCACAGACACACACTTACACCAAGTAACAAAGACATACACTGACAACAAGTCACAAAGAAACACACTGACACCCAGTAACAAAGACATACACTGAGACCAAGTAACAAAGACATACACTGATACCCAGGAACACAGACACACACTGACACCCAGTAACAAAGACATACACTGATACCAAGTCATAAAGACATACACTGATACCCAGTAACACAGACACACACTGACACCAAGTAACAAAGACATACACTGACACCAAGTAACAAAGACTTACAATTAAACCATGTAACAAAGACACACACTGACACCCAGTAACAAAGACATACACTGACACCAAGTCACAAAGACACACACTTACACCAAGTAACAAAGACATACACTTACACCAAGTAACAAAGACATACACTGATACCCAGTAACACAGACACACACTTACTCCAAGTAACAAAGACATACACTGACACCCAGTAACAAATACATACACTGACACCAAGTAACAAAGACGTACACTGATACCCAGTATCACAGACACACACTTACACCAAGTAACAAAGACATACACTGACACCCAGTATCACAGACACACACTGACACCAAGTCACAAAGACATACACTGATACCCTGGAACACAGACACACACTGACACCCAGTAACAAAGACAGACACTGATACCAAGTCACAAAGACATACACTGATACCCAGTAACACGGACATACACTGACACCCAGTAACAAAGACATACACTGATACCAAGTCACAAAGACATACACTGATACCCAGGAACACAGACACACACTGACACCCAGTAACAAAGACATACACTGATACCAAGTCACAAAGACATACACTGATACCCAGTATCACAGACACACACTGACACCAAGTAACAAAGACATACACTGACACCAAGTCACAAAGACACACACTGACACCCAGTAACAAACACATGCACTGACACCAAGTCACAAAGACATACACTGATACCCAGGAACACAGACACACACTGACATCCAGTAACAAAGACAGACACTGATAATAAGTCACAAAGACATACACTGATACCCAGTAACACAGACACACACTGACACCAAGTAACAAAGACATACACTGACACCAAGTAACAAAGACTTACAATTACACCATGTAACAAAGACACACACTTACACCAAGTAACAAAGACATACACTGACACCCAGTATCACAGACACACACTTACACCAAGTAACAAAGACATACACTGACACCAAGTCACAAAGACATACACTGATACCCAGGAACACAGACACACACTGACACCCAGTAACAAAGACATACATTGATACCCAGTTACAAAGAAATACACTGATACCCAGTATCACAGACACACACTTACACCAAGTAACAAAGACATACACTGACACCAAGTCACAAAGACACACACTGACACCCAGTAACAAAGACATACACTGACACCAAGTCTCAAAGACATACACTGATACCCAGGAACACAGACACACACTGACACCCAGTAACAAAGACAGACACTGATACCAAGTCACAAAGACATACACTGATACCCATTAACACAGACACACACTTACACCAAGTAACAAAGACATACACTGACACCAAGTAACAAAGACTTACAATTACACCATGTAACAAAGACACACACTTAAACCAAGTAACAAAGACATACACTGACACCAAGTCACAAAGACACACACTTACACCAAGTAACAAAGACATACACTTACACCAAGTAACAAAGACATTCACTGATACCCAGTAACACAGACACACACTTACTCCAAGTAACAAAGACATACACTGAAACCCAGTAACAAAGACATACACTGACTCCAAGTAACAAAGACATACACTGATACCCAGTATCACAGACACACACTTACACCAAGTAACAAAGACATACACTGACACCCAGTATCACAGACACACACTTACACCAAGTAACAAAGACATACACTGACACCAAGTCACAAAGACATACACTGATACCCAGGAACACAGACACACACTGACACCAAGTAACAATGACAGACACTGATACCAAGTCACAAAGACATACACTGATACCCAGTAACGCAGACATACACTGACACCCAGTAACAAAGACATACACTGATACCAAGTCACAAAGACATACACTGATACCCAGTAACACAGACACACACTGACACCCAGTAACAAAGACATACACTGATACCAAGTCACAAAGAAATACACTGATACCCAGTAACGCAGACACACACTGACACCCAGTAACAAAGACATAAACTGACACCAAGTAACAAAGACATACACTGACACCCAGTATCACAGACACACACTTACACCAAGTAACAAAGACATACACTGACACCAAGTCACAAAGACATACACTGATACCCAGGAACACAGACACACACTGACACCCAGTAACAAAGACATACACTGATACCAAGTCACAAAGACATACACTGATACCCAGTATCACAGACACACACTTACACCAAGTAACAAAGACATACACTGACACCAAGTCACAAAGACACACACTGACACCTAGTAACAAAGACATACACTGACACCAAGTCACAAAGACACACACTGACACCAGTAACAAAGACAGACACTGATACCAAGTCACAAAGACATACACTGAAACCCAGTAACGCAGACACACACTGACACCCAGTAACAAAGACATACACTGATACCAAGTAACGCAGACATACACTGACACCCAGTAACAAAGACAGACACTGATACCAAGTCACAAAGACATACACTGATACCCAGTAACGCAGACATACACTGACACCCAGTAACAAAGACATACACTGATACCAAGTCAAAAAGACATACACTGATACCCAGTAACACAGACACACACTGACACCCAGTATCAAAGACATACACTGATACCAAGTCACAAAGACATACACTGATACCCAGTAACGCAGACACACACTGACACCCAGTAACAAAGACATAAACTGACACCAAGTAACAAAGACATACACTGACACCCAGTATCACAGACACACACTTACACCAAGTAACAAAGACATACACTGACACCAAGTAACAAAGACATACACTGACACCAAGTCACAAAGACACACACTGACACCCAGTAACAAAGACATACATTGACACCAAGTCACAAAGACACACACTGACACCCAGTAACAAAGACAGACACTGATACCAAGTCACAAAGACATACACTGAAACCCAGTAACGCAGAAACACACTGACACCCAGTAACAAAGACATACACTGATACCAAGTCACAAAGACATACACTGATACCCAGTAACACAGACACACACTGACACCCAGTAACAAAGACATACACTGATACCAAGTCACAAAGACATACACTGATACCCAGTAACACAGACACACACTGACACCAAGTAACAAAGACATACACTGGCACCAAGTAACAAAGACTTACAATTACACCATGTAACAAAGACACACACTTACACCAAGTAACAAAGACATGCACTGACACCCAGTATCACAGACACACACTTACACCAAGTAACAAAGACATACACTGACACCAAGTCACAAAGACACACACTGACACCCAGTAACAAAGACATACACTGACACCAAGTCACAAAGACATACACTGATACCCGGGAACACAGACACACACTGACACCCAGTAACAAAGACAGATACTGATACCAAGTCACAAAGACATACACTGATACCCAGTAACACAGACACACACTGACACCCAGTAACAAAGACATACACTGATACCAAGTCACAAAGACATACACTGACACCAAGTCACAAAGACACACACTGACACCCAGTAACAAAGACATACACTGATACCAAGTCACAATGACATACACTGATACCCAGTATCACAGACACACACTGACACCCAGTAACAAAGACATACACTGACACCAAGTCACAAAGACATACACTGATACCCAGGAACACAGACACACACTGACACCCAGTAACAAAGACAGACACTGATACCAAGTCACAAAGACATACACTGAAACCCTGTAACGCAGACACACACTGACACCCAGTAACAAAGACATACACTGATACCAAGTCACAAAGACATACACTGATACCCAGTAACACAGACACACACTGACACCCAGTAACAAAGACATACACTGATACCAAGTAACAAAGACATACACTGACACCAAGTCACAAAGACACACACTGACACCCAGTAACAAAGACATACATTGACACCAAGTCACAAAGACACACACTGACACCCAGTAACAAAGACAGACACTGATACCAAGTCACAAAGACATACACTGAAACCCAGTAACGCAGAAACACACTGACACCCAGTAACAAAGACATACACTGATACCAAGTCACAAAGACATACACTGATACCCAGTAACACAGACACACACTGACACCCAGTAACAAAGACATACACTGATACCAAGTCACAAAGACATACACTGATACCCAGTAACACAGACACACACTGACACCAAGTAACAAAGACATACACTGGCACCAAGTAACAAAGACTTACAATTACACCATGTAACAAAGACACACACTTACACCAAGTAACAAAGACATGCACTGACACCCAGTATCACAGACACACACTTACACCAAGTAACAAAGACATACACTGACACCAAGTCACAAAGACACACACTGACACCCAGTAACAAAGACATACACTGACACCAAGTCACAAAGACATACACTGATACCCAGGAACACAGACACACACTGACACCCAGTAACAAAGACAGATACTGATACCAAGTCACAAAGACATACACTGATACCCAGTAACACAGACACACACTGACACCCAGTAACAAAGACATACACTGATACCAAGTCACAAAGACATACACTGACACCAAGTCACAAAGACATGCACTGACACCCAGTATCACAGACACACACTTACACCAAGTAACAAAGACATACACTGACACCAAGTCACAAAGACACACACTGACACCCAGTAACAAAGACATACACTGACACCAAGTCACAAAGACATACACTGATACCCAGGAACACAGACACACACTGACACCCAGTAACAAAGACAGATACTGATACCAAGTCACAAAGACATACACTGATACCCAGTAACACAGACACACACTGACACCCAGTAACAAAGACATACACTGATACCAAATCACAAAGACATACACTGACACCAAGTCACAAAGACACACACTGACACCCAGTAACAAAGACATACACTGATACCAAGTCACAATGACATACACTGATACCCAGTATCACAGACACACACTGACACCCAGTAACAAAGACATACACTGACACCAAGTCACAAAGACATACACTGATACCCAGGAACACAGACACACACTGACACCCAGTAACAAAGACAGACACTGATACCAAGTCACAAAGACATACACTGAAACCCTGTAACGCAGACACACACTGACACCCAGTAACAAAGACATACACTGATACCAAGTCACAAAGACATACACTGATACCCAGTAACACAGACACACACTGACACCCAGTAACAAAGACATACACTGATACCAAGTCACAAAGACATACACTGATACCCAGTAACACAGACACACACTGCCTCCAAGTAACAAAGACATACACTGACACCAAGTAACAAAGACATGCACTGACACCCAGTATCACAGCCACACACTTACACCAAGTAACAAAGACATACACTGACACCAAGTCACAAAGACACACACTGACACCCAGTAAGAAAGACATACACTGACACCAAGTCACAAAGACATACACTGATACCCAGGAACACAGACACACACTGACACCCAGTAACAAAGACAGATACTGATACCAAGTCACAAAGACATACACTGATACCCATAACACAGACACACACTGACACCAAGTAACAAAGACATACACTGACACCAAGTAACAAAGACTTACAATTACACCATGTAACAAAGACACACACTAACACAAAGAAACAAAGACATACACTGACACCGTGTGTCACAGACACACAATTACACCAAGTAACAAAGACATACACTGACAACAAGTCACAAAGACATACACTGATACCCAGGAACACAGACACAGACTGACACCCAGTAACAAAGACATACACTGATACCAAGTCACAAAGACATACATTGATACCCAGTATCACAGACACACACTTACACCAAGTAACAAAGACATACACTGACACCAAGTCTCAAAGACACACACTGACACCCAGTAACAAAGACATACACTGACACAAAGTCACAAAGACATACAGTGATACCCAGGAACACAGACACACACTGACACCCAGTAACAAAGACAGACACTGATACCAAGTCACAAAGACATACACTGAAACCCAGTGACACACACTGATACACAGTAACAAAGACATACAATGATACCCAGTAACACAGAAACACACTGACACCAAGTAACAAAGACATACACTGATACACAGTAACACAGACACACACTTACACCAAGTAACAAAGACATACACTGACACCCACTAACAAAGACATACACTGACACCCAGTAACGAAGACATCCACTGACAACAAGTCACAAACACATGCACTGACACCAAGTAACAAAGACATACACTTACACCAAGTAACAAAGACATAAACTGACACCAAGTAACAAAGACATACACTGACACCAAGTCACAAAGACACACACTGACACCCAGTAACAAAGACATACACTGACACCAAGTCACAAAGACATACACTGATACCCAGGAACACAGACACACACTGACACCCAGTAACAAAGACAGATACTGATACCAAGTCACAAAGACATACACTGATACCCAGTAACACAGACACACACTGACACCCAGTAACAAAGACATACACTGATACCAAGTCACAAAGACATACACTGACACCAAGTCACAAAGACATGCACTGACACCCAGTATCACAGACACACACTTACACCAAGTAACAAAGACATACACTGACACCAAGTCACAAAGACACACACTGACACCCAGTAACAAAGACATACACTGACACCAAGTCACAAAGACATACACTGATACCCAGGAACACAGACACACACTGACACCCAGTAACAAAGACAGATACTGATACCAAGTCACAAAGACATACACTGATACCCAGTAACACAGACACACACTGACACCCAGTAACAAAGACATACACTGATACCAAGTCACAAAGACATACACTGACACCAAGTCACAAAGACACACACTGACACCCAGTAACAAAGACATACACTGATACCAAGTCACAATGACATACACTGATACCCAGTATCACAGACACACACTGACACCCAGTAACAAAGACATACACTGACACCAATTCACAAAGACATACACTGATACCCAGGAACACAGACACACACTGACACCCAGTAACAAAGACAGACACTGATACCAAGTCACAAAGACTTACACTGAAACCCTGTAACGCAGACACACACTGACACCCAGTAACAAAGACATACACTGATACCAAGTCACAAAGACATACACTGATACCCAGTAACACAGACACACACTGACACCCAGTAACAAAGACATACACTGATACCAAGTCACAAAGACATACACTGATACCCAGTAACACAGACACACACTGCCTCCAAGTAACAAAGACATACACTGACACCAAGTAACAAAGACATGCACTGACACCCAGTATCACAGACACACACTTACACCAAGTAACAAAGACATACACTGACACCAAGTCACAAAGACACACACTGACACCCAGTAAGAAAGACATACACTGACACCAAGTCACAAAGACATACACTGATACCCAGGAACACAGACACACACTGACACCCAGTAACAAAGACAGATACTGATACCAAGTCACAAAGACATACACTGATACCCATAACACAGACACACACTGACACCAAGTAACAAAGACATACACTGACACCAAGTAACAAAGACTTACAATTACACCATGTAACAAAGACACACACTTACACCAAGAAACAAAGACATACACTGACACCGTGTGTCACAGACACACAATTACACCAAGTAACAAAGACATACACTGACAACAAGTCACAAAGACATACACTGATACCCAGGAACACAGACACAGACTGACACCCAGTAACAAAGACATACACTGATACCAAGTCACAAAGACATACATTGATACCCAGTATCACAGACACACACTTACACCAAGTAACAAAGACATACACTGACACCAAGTCTCAAAGACACACACTGACACCCAGTAACAAAGACATACACTGACACAAAGTCACAAAGACATACAGTGATACCCAGGAACACAGACACACACTGACACCCAGTAACAAAGACAGACACTGATACCAAGTCACAAAGACATACACTGAAACCCAGTGACACACACTGATACACAGTAACAAAGACATACAATGATACCCAGTAACACAGAAACACACTGACACCAAGTAACAAAGACATACACTGATACACAGTAACACAGACACACACTTACACCAAGTAACAAAGACATACACTGACACCCACTAACAAAGACATACACTGACACCCAGTAACGAAGACATCCACTGACAACAAGTCACAAACACATGCACTGACACCAAGTAACAAAGACATACACTTACACCAAGTAACAAAGACATAAACTGACACCAAGTAACAAAGACATACACTGATACCCAGTATCACAGACACACACTTACACCAAGTAACAAAGACATACACTGACACCAAGTCACAAAGACACACACTGACACCCAGTAACAAAGACATACACTGACAACAAGTCACAAAGACATACACTGATACCCAGGAACACAGACACACACTGACACCCAGTAAAAAAGACATACACTGATACCAAGTCACAAAGACATACACTGATACCCAGTAACAAAGACACGCACTGACACCCAGTAACAAAGACATCCACTGATACCAAGTCACAAAGACATACACTGACACCAAGTCACAAAGACACACACTGACACCCAGTAACAAAGACATACACTGACACCAAGTCACAAAGACATACACTGATACCCAGGAACACAGACACACACTGACACCCAGTAACAAAGACAGACACTGATACCCAGTATCACAGACACACACTTACACCAAGTAACAAAGACATACACTGACACCAAGTCACAAAGACATACACTGATACCCAGGAACACAGACAAACACTGACACCCAGTAAGACAAACGACCACACTGACACCCAGTAACACAGACACACACTGACACCAAGTAACAAAGACATACACTGACACCCAGTAACAAAGATACACACTGGGCGGCACAGTGGCGCAGTGGTTAGCACTGCAGCCTCACAGCTCCAGGGACCCGGGTTCGATTCTGGGTACTGCCTGTGCGGAGTTTGCAAGTTCTCCCTGAGTCTGCGTGGGTTTCCTCCCGGTGCTCCGGTTTCCTCCCACATGCCAAAGACTTGCAGGTTGATAGGTTAATTGGCCATCATAAATTGCCCCTAGTATAGGTAGGTGGTAGGGAAATATATAGGGATAGGTGGGGATGTGATAGGAATGCGGGATTAGTGTAGGATTAGTATAAATGGGTTGTTGATGGTCGGCACAGACTCGGTGGGCCGATGGGCCTGTTTCAGTGCAGTATCTCTAAACTAAACTAAATACTGACACCTAGTGTCACAGACACACACTGACACCCAGTAACACACACTGATACACAGTCACAAAGACATACACTGATACCCAGAAACACACTGACACCAAGTAACAAAGACATACACTAACACCAAGTATTTTGACATGCACTGATACCCAGTAACAAAGACATACACTGACACCAAGTCAGAAAGACAGACACTGATACCCAGTAACAAAGACACACACTGATACCCAGTAACACAGACGCACACTTACACCAAGTAACAAAGAAATACACTTACACCAAGTAACACAGACATACACTTACACCAAGTAACAAAGACATACACTGACACCCAGTAACGAAGACATCCACTGAAAACAAGTCACAAACACATGCACTGACACCAAGTAACAAAGACATACACTTACACCAAGTAACAAAGACATAAACTGACACCAAGTAACAAAGACATACACTGATACCCAGTATCACGGACACACACTTACAGCAAGTAACAAAGACATACACTGACACCCAGTATCACAGACACACACTTCCACCAAGTAACAAAGACATACACTGACACCAAGTCACAAAGACATGCATTGATACCCAGTAACAAAGACACACACTGATACCCAGTAACACAGACGCACACTTACACCAAGTGACAAAGACATACACTTACACCAAATAACACAGACATACACTTACACCAAGTAACAAAGACATGCACTGACACCAAGTAACAAAGACATACACTTACACCAAGTAACAAAGACATAAACTGACACCAAGTAACAAAGACATACACTGATACCCAGTATCACAGACACACACTTACACCAAGTAACAAAGACATACACTGACACCCAGTATCACAGACACACACTTACACCAAGTAACAAAGAGATACACTGACACCAAGTCACAAAGACATACACTGATACCCAGGAACACAGACACACAATGACACCCAGTAACAAAGACAGACACTGATACCAAGTCACAAAGACATACACTGATACCCAGTAACGCAGACACACACTGACACCCAGTAAGAAAGACATACACTGATACCAAGTCACAAAGACATACACTGATACCCAGTAACACAGACACACACTGACACCCAGTAACAAAGACATACACTGATACCAAGTCACAAAGACATACACTGATACCCAGTAACACAGACACACACTGACACCAAGTAACAAAGACATACACTGACACCAAGTAACGAAGACTTACAATTACACCATGTAACAAAGACACACACTTACACCAATTAACAAAGACATACACTGACACCAAGTCACAAAGACACTCACTTACACCAAGTAACAAAGACATACACTTACACCAAGTAACAAAGACATACACTGACACCCAGTAACAAAGACATATACTGACACCAAGTCACAAACACATACACTGACACCAAGTAACAAAGACATACACTGACACCAAGTCACAAAGACATACACTGATACCCAGGAACACAGACACACACTGACACCCAGTAACAAAGACAGACACTGATACCAAGTCACAAAGACATACACTGATACCCAGTAACGCAGACACACACTGACACCCAGTAACAAAGACATACACTGATACCAAGTCACAAAGACATACACTGATACACAGTAACACAGACACACACTGACACCCAGTAACAAAGACATGCACTGATACCAAGTCACAAAGACATACACTGATACCCAGTAACACAGACACACACTGACACCAAGTAACAAAGACATACACTGACACCAAGTAACAAAGACATACACTGATACCAAGTCACAAAGACATACACTGATACCCAGTAACACAGACACACACTGACACCAAGTAACAAAGACATACACTTACACCAAGTCACAAAGACACACACTTACATCAAGTAACAAAGACATACACTTACACCAAGTAACAAAGACATACACTGACACCCAGTAACGAAGACATCCACTGACAACAAGTCACAAACACATGCACTGACACCAAGTAACAAAGACATACACTTACACCAAGTAACAAACACATAAACTGACACCAAGTAACAAGGACATACACTGATACCCAGTACCACAGACACACACTTACACCAAGTAACAAAGACATACACTGACACCCAGTATCACAGACACACACTTCCACCAAGTAACAAAGCATACACTGACACCAAGACACAAAGACATACACTGATACCCAGGAACACAGACACACACTGACACCCAGTAGCAAAGACATACACTGATCCCAAGTCACAAAGACATACACTGATACCCAGTATCACAGACACACACTTACACCAAGTATCAAAGACATACACTGACACCAAGTCACAAAGACATGCACTGATACACAGTAACAAAGACACACACTGATACCCAGAAACACAGACGCACACTTACACCAAGTAACAAAGACATACACTTACACCAAATAACACAGACATACACTTACACCAAGTAACAAAGACATACAATGGCACCCAGTAACGAAGACATCCACTGACAACAAGTCACAAACACATGCACTGACACCAAGTAACAAAGACATACACTTACACCAAGTAACAAAGACATAAACTGACACCAAGTAACAAAGACATACACTGATACCCAGTATCACAGACACACACTTACACCAAGTAACAAAGACATACACTGACACCCAGTATCACAGACACACACTTACACCAAGTAACAAAGAGATACACTGACACCAAGTCACAAAGACATACACTGATACCCAGGAACACAGACACACACTGACACCCAGTAACAAAGACAGACACTGATACCAAGTCACAAAGACATACACTGATACCCAGTAACGCAGACACACACTGACACCCAGTAACAAAGACATACACTGATACCAAGTCACAAAGACATACACTGATACCCAGTAACACAGACACACACTGACACCCAGTAACAAAGACATACACTGATACCAAGACACAAAGACATACACTGATACCCAGTTCCACAGACACACACTGACACCAAGTAACAAAGACATACACTGACACCAAGTAACGAAGACTTACAATTACACCATGTAACAAAGACACACACTTACACCAAGTAACAAAGACATTCACTGACACCAAGTCACAAAGACACTCACTTACACCAAGTAACAAAGACATACACTTACACCAAGTAACAAAGACATACACTGATACCCAGGAACACAGACACACAATGACACCCAGTAACAAAGACAGACACTGATACCAAGTCACAAAGACATACACTGATACCCAGTAACGCAGACACACACTGACACCCAGTAACAAAGACATACACTGATACCAAGTCACAAAGACATACACTGATACCCAGTAACACAGACACACACTGACACCCAGTAACAAAGACATACACTGATACCAAGTCACAAAGACATACACTGATACCCAGTTCCACAGACACACACTGACACCAAGTAACAAAGACATACACTGACACCAAGTAACGAAGACTTACAATTACACCATGTAACAAAGACACACACTTACACCAAGTAACAAAGACATTCACTGACACCAAGTCACAAAGACACTCACTTACACCAAGTAACAAAGACATACACTTACACCAAGTAACAAAGACATACACTGATACCCAGTAACACAGACACACACTTACACCAAGTAACAAAGACATACACTGACACCCATTAACAAAGACATACACTGACACCAAGTCACAAACACATACACTGACACCAAGTAACAAAGACATGCACTGACACCAAGTCACAAAGACATACACTGATACCCAAGAACACAGACACACACTGACACCCAGTAACAAAGACAGACACTGATACCAAGTCACAAAGACATACACTGATACCCAGTAACACAGACACACACTGACACCCAGTAACAAAGACATACACTGATACCAAGTCACAAAGACATACACTGATACCCAGTAACACAGACACACACTGACACCCAGTAACAAAGACATACACTGATACCAAGTCACAAAGACATGCACTGATACCCAGTAACACAGACACACACTGACACCAAGTAACAAAGACATACACTGACACCAAGTAACAAAGACATACACTGATACCAAGTCACAAAGACATACACTGATACCCAGTAACACAGGCACACACTGACACCAAGTAACAAAGACATACACTTACACCAAGTCACAAAGACACACACTTACATCAAGTAACAAAGACATACACTTACACCAAGTAACAAAGACATACACTGATACCCAGTAACACAGACACACACTGACACCAAGTAACAAAGCCATACACTGACACCCAGTAACAAAGACATACACTGACACCAAGTAACAAAGACATACACTGACACCCATTAACACAAATACACACTGGGCGGCACAGTGGCGCAGTGGTTAGCACTGCAGCCTCACAGTTCCAGGGACCCGGGTTCGATTCTGGGTACTGCCTGTGCGGAGTTTGCAAGTTCTCCCTGTGTCTGCGTGGGTTTCCTCCGGGTGCTCCGGTTTCCTCCCACATCCCAAAGACTTGCAGGTTGGTAGGTTAATTGGCCATTATAAATTGCCCCTAGTATAGGTAGGTGGTAGGGAAATATATAGAGGCCCGTGGGGATGTTATTGGAATATGGGATTCGTGTAGGATTAGTATAAATGTTTGGTTGATTGTCGGCACAGACTCGGTGGGCCGGAGGGCCTGTTTCAGTGCTGTATCTCTAAACTAAACTAAATACTGACACCCAGTAACACACACTGATACACAGTAACAAAGACATACACTGATACCAAGTATTTTGACATGCACTGATACCCAGTAACAAAGACACACACTGACACCAAGTCACAAAGACACAGACTGACACCAAGTTACAAAGACATACACTGATACCCAGTAACAAAGACACACACTGATACCCAGTAACACAGTCGCACACTGACACCAAGTAACAAAGACATCCACTTACACCAAGTAACAAAGACATGCACTGACACCCAGTAACGAAGACATCCACTGACAACAAGTCACAAACACATGCACTGACACCAAGTAACAAAGACATACACTTACACCAAGTAACAAAGACATGCACTGATACCCAGTATCACAGACACACACTTACACCAAGTAACAAAGACATACACTGACACCAAGTCACAACGACATACACTGATACCCAGTAACGCAGACACACACTGACACCCAGTAACAAAGACAGACACTGATACTAAGTCACAACGACATACACTGATACCCAGTAACGCAGACACACACTGACACCCAGTAACAAAGACATACACTGATACCAAGTCACAAAGACATACACTGATACCCAGTAACACAGACACACACTGACACCAAGTAACAAAGACATACACTGACACCAAGTAACAAAGACTTACAATTACACCATGTAAGAAAGACACACACTGACACCAAGTCACAAAGACACACACTTACACCAAGTAACAAAGACATACACTGATACCCAGTAACACAGACACACACTGATACCAAGTCACAAAGACATACACTGACACCCAGTAACAAAGACATACACAGACACCAAGTCTCAAACACATACACTGACACCAAGTAACAAAGACATACACTGATACCCAGTAATACAGACACACACTGACACCCAGTTAGATACACACACTGACACCAAGTAAAAAAGACATACATTGACACCATGTAACAAAGACATACACTGACACCAAGTCACAAAGACACACACTGACACCAAGTAACAAAGACATACACTAACACCAAGTATTTTGACATAAACTGATACACAGTAACAAAGACATACACTGACACCAAGTCAGAAAGACACACACTGAAACCAGGTCACAAAGACATACACTGATACCAAGTAACAAAGACTTACAATTACACCATGTAACAAAGACACACACACACACCAAGTCACAAAGACACACACTTACAGCAAGTAACAAAGACATACACTGATACCCAGTAACACAGACACACACTTACACCAAGTAACAAAGACATACACTGACACCCAGTAACAAAGACATACACTGACACCAAGTCACAAACACATACACTGACACCAAGTAACAAAGACATACACTGATACCCAGTAACACAGACACACACTGACACCCAGTTAGATACACACACTGACACCAAGTAACAAAGACATACATTGACACCAAGTAACACAGACGCATACTTACACCAATTAACAAAGACATACACTGATAACCAGTAACAAGGAGATAGACTGATACCCAGTAACACAGACGCACACTTACACCAAGTAACAAAGACATACACTTACACCAAGTAACACAGACATACACTTACACCAAGTATTTTGACATACACTTACATCAAGTAACAAAGACATACACTGACAGCCAGTAACAAAGACATCCACTAACAACAAGTCACAAACACATACACTGACACCAAGTAACAAAGACATACACTTACACCAAGTAACAAAGACATACACTGACACCAAGTAACACAGACACACACTTACACCAAGTAACAAAGACAGACACTGACACCCAGTAACAAAGACAGACACTGACACCCAGTAACACAGACTAACACGGACACCAAGTAACAAAGACACACAGTTACACCCAGTAACAAATACATGCACTGACACCCAGTAACACAGACACACACTGACACCCAGTAAGACAAACAACCACACTGACACCCAGTAACACAGACACACACTGACACCAAGTAACAAAGACATACACTGACACCAAGTAACAAGGACATACAATTACACCATGTAACAAAGACACACACTTACACCAAGTAACAAAGACATACACTTACACCAAGTAACAAACACATACACTGATACCCAGTAACACAGACACACACTTACACCAAGTAACAAAGACATACACTGACACTCAGTAACAAAGACAGACACTGACACCCAGTAACACAGACACTCACGGACACCAAGTAACAAAGACTCACACTTACACCAAGTAACACAGACACACACAGACACCCAGTAAGACAAACGACCACACTGACACCCAGTAACACAGACACACACTGACACCCAGTAACAAAGACATACACTGATACCCAGTAACACAGAAACACACTGACACCAACTAACAAAGACATACACTAACACCAAGTATTTTGACATACACTGACACCCAGGAACACATACACACACTGACACCCAGTAACAAAGACAGACACTGATACCAAGTCACAAAGACATACACTGATACCCAGGAACAAAGACACACACTGATACCCAGTAACACAGACGCACACTTACACTAAGTAACAAAGACATACACTTACACCAAGTAACACAGACATACACTGACACCCAGTAACAAAGGCATCCACTGACAACAAGTCACAAACACATGCACTGACAACAAGTAACAAAGACATACACTTACACCAAGTAACAAAGACATAAACTGACACCAAGTAACAAAGACAGACACTGACCCCAAGTCACAAAGACATACACTGATACCCAGGAACACAGACACACACTGACACCAAGTGACAAAGACATACACTGATACCAAGTCACAAAGACATACACTGATACCCAGTATCACAGACACACACTTACACCAAGTAACAAAGGCATACACTGACACCAAGTCACAAAGACACACACTGACACCCAGTAACAAAGACATACACAGACACCAAGTCACAAAGACATACACTGATACCCAGGAACACAGACACACACTGACACCCAGTAACAAAGACAGACACTGATACCAAGTCACAAAGACATACACTGATACCCAGTAACGCAGACACACACTGACACCCAGTAACAAAGACATGCACTGATACCAAGTCTCAAAGACATACACTGATACCCAGTAACACAGACAGACACTGACACCCAGTAACAAAGACATACACTGATACCAAGTCACAAAGACATACACTGATACCCAGTAACACAGACACACACTGACGCCAAGTAACAAAGACATACACTGACACCAAGTAACAAAGACATACAATTACACCATGTAACAAAGACACACACTTACACCAAGTAACAAAGACATACACTGACACCAAGTCACAAAGACAAACACTTACACCAAGTAACAAAGACATACACTTACAACAAGTAACAAAGACATACACTGATACCCAGTAACACAGACACACACTTACACCAAGTGACAAAGACATACACTGACACCCAGTAACAAAGACATACACTGACACCAAGTCACAAACACATACACTGACACCAAAGAACAAAGACATACACTGCTACCCAGTAACACAGACACACACTGACACCCAGTTAGATACACACACTGACACCAAGTAACAAAGACATACATTGACACCAAGTAACAAAGACATACAATTACACCATGTAACAAAGACATACACTGACACCAAGTCACAAAGACACACACTGACACCAAGTAACAAAGACATACACTAACACCAAGTATTTTGACATACATTGATACCCAGTAACAAAGACATACACAGACACCAAGTCACAGAGACACACACTGACACCAAGTACCAAAGGCATACACTGATACCCAGTAACAAAGACACACACTGATACCCAGTAACACAGACGCACACTTGCACCAAGTAACAAATACATACACTTACACCAAGTAACACAGACATACACTTACACCAAGTAACAAAGACATACACTGACACCCAGTAAGAAAGACATCCACTGACAACAAGTCACAAACACATACACTGACACCAAGTTACAAAGACATAAACTGACACCAAGTAACAAAGACATACACTGATACCCAGTATCACAGACACACACTTACACCAAGTAACAAAGACATACACTGACACCAAGTCACAAAGACACACACTGACCCCCAGTAACAAAGACATACACTGATACCCAGGAATACAGACACACACTGAAACCCAGTATAAAGACATACACTGATACCAAGACAGAAAGACATACACTGATACCCAGTAACACAGACACTCACTGACACCCAGTAACAAAGACATACACTGACACCAAGTCACAAAGACACACACTGATACCCAGTATCACAGACACACACTGACACCCAGTAACAAAGACAGACACTGATACCAAGTCACAAAGACATACACTGATACCCAGTAACGCAGACACACACTGACACCCAGTAACAAAGACGTACAATGATACCAAGTCACAAAGACATACACTGATACCCAGTAACACAGACACACACTGACACCCAGTAACAAAGACATACACTGATACCAAGTCACAAAGACGTACACTGATACCCAGTAACACAGACACACACTGATGCCAAGTAACAAAGACATACACTGACACCAAGTAACAAAGACATACAATTACACCATGTAACAAAGACACACACTTACACCAAGTAACAAAGACATACACTGACACCAAGTCACAAAGACACACACTTACACCAAGTAACAAAGACATACACTTACAACAAGTAACAAAGACATACACTGATACCCAGTAACACAGACACACACTTACACCAAGTGACAAAGACATACACTGACACCCAGTAACAAAGACATACACTGACACCAAGTCACAAACACATACACTGACACCAAGTAACAAAGACATACACTGCTACCCAGTAACACAGACACACACTGACACCCAGTTAGATACACACACTGACACCAAGTAACAAAGACATACATTGACACCAAGTAACAAAGACATACAATTACACCATGTAACAAAGACATACACTGACACCAAGTCACAAAGACACACACTGACACCAAGTAACAAAGACATACACTAACACCAAGTATTTTGACATACACTGATACCCAGTAACAAAGACATACACTGACACCAAGTCACAAAGACACACACTGACACCAAGTAACAAAGACATACACTGATACCCAGTAACAAAGACACACACTGATACCCAGTAACACAGACGCACACTTACACCAAGTAACAAATACATACACTTACACAAAGTAACACAGACATACACTTACAACAAGTAACAAAGACATACACTGACACCCAGTAACAAAGACATACACTGACAACAAGTCACAAACACATACACTGACACCAAGTAACAAAGACATACACTTACACCAAGTAACAAATACATACACTGATACCCAGTATCACAGACACACACTTACACCAAGGAACAAAGACAGACACTGACACCAAGTCACAAAGACACACACTGACACCCAGTAACAAAGACATACACGGATACCCAGTATCACAGACACACACTTACACCAAGTAACAAAGACATAAACTGACACCAAGTCACAAAGACACACACTGACACCCAGTAACAAAGACATACACAGACACCAAGTCACAAAGACATACACTGATACCCAGGAACACAGACACACACTGAAACCCAGTATAAAGACATACACTGATACCAAGACAGAAAGACATACACTGATACCCAGTAACACAGACACTCACTGACACCCAGTAACAAAGACATACACTGACACCAAGTCACAAAGACACACACTGATACCCAGTATCACAGACACACACTTAAACCAAGTAACAAAGACATACACTGGCACCAAGTCACAAAGACACACACTGACACCCAGTAACAAAGACATACACTGACACCATTCACAAAGACATACACTGATACCCAGGAACACAGACACACACTGACACCCAGTAACAAAGACAGACACTGATACCAAGTCACAAAGACATACACTGATACCCAGTAACACAGACACACACTGACATCCCGTAACAAAGACATACACTGATACCAGGTCACAAAGACATACAATGATACCCAGTAACACAGACACACACTGACACCAAGTAACAAAGACATACACTGACACCAAGTAACAAAGACATACAATTGCACCATGTAACAAAGACACACACTTACACCAAGTAACAAAGACATACACTGACACCAAGTCACAAAGACACACACTTACACCAAGTAACAAAGACATGCACTTACACCAAGTCACAAAGACATACACTGATACCCAGTAACACAGACACACACTCACACCAAGTAACAAAGACATACACTGACACCCAGTAACAAAGACATACACAGACAAGAAAGTCACAAACACATACACTGACACCAAGTAACAAAGACATACACTGATACCCAATAACACATACACACAGTGACACTCAGTTAGATACACACACTGACACCGAGCAACACACACTGATACACATTAACAAAGACATACACTGATACCCAGTAACACAGACACACAATGACACCAAGTAACAAAGACATACACTGACACCAAGTAACAAAGACTTACTATTACACCATGTAACAAAGACACACACTTACACCAAGTAACAAAGACATACACTGACACCAAGTCACAAAGGCACACACTTACACCAAGTAACAAAGACATACACTTACACCAAGTAACAAAGACATACACTGATACCCAGTAACACAGACACACACTTACACCAAGTAACAAAGACATACACTTACACCAAGTAACAAAGACATACACTGATACCCAGGAACACAGACACACACTGACACCCAGTAAGACAAACGACCACACTGACACCCAGTAACACAGACACACACTGACACCAAGTAACAAAGACATACACTGACACCCAGTAACAAAGATACACACTGGGCGGCACAGTGGCGCAGTGGTTAGCATTGCAGCCTCACAGCTCCAGGGTCCCGGGTACGATTCTGGGTACTGCCTGTGCGGAGTTTGCAAGTTCTCCCTGTGTCTGCGTGGGTTTCCTCCGGGTGCGCCAGTTTCCTCCCTCATCCCAAAGACTTGCAGGTTGGTAGGTTAATTGGCCATTATAAATTGCCCCTAGTATAGGTAGGTGGTAGGGAAATATATAGGCGCCGGTGGGGATGTTGTTGGAATATGGGATTCGTGTAGGATTAGTATAAATGTTTGGTTGATGGTCGACACAGACTCGGTGGGCCGGAGGGCCTGTTTCAGTGCAGTATCTCTAAACTAAACTAAATACTGACACCTAGTGTCACAGACACACACTGATACACAGTCACAAAGACATACACTGATACCCAGAAACACACTGACACCAAGTAACAAAGACATACACTAACACCAAGTATTTTGACATGCACTGATACCCAGTAACAAAGACATACACTGCCACCAAGTCAGAAAGACAGACACTGATACCCAGTAACAAAGACACACACTGATACCCAGTAACACAGACGCACACTTACACCAAGTAACAAAGACATACACTTACACCAAGTAACACAGACATACACTTACACCAAGTAACAAAGACATACACTGACACCCAGTAACGAAGACATCCACTGACAACAAGTCTCACACACATGCACTGACACCAAGTAACAAAGACATACACTTACACCAAGTAACAAAGACATAAACTGACACCATGTAACAAAGACATACACTGATACCCAGTATCACAGACAGACACTTACACTAAGTAACAAAGACATACACTGACACCCAGTATCACAGACACACACGTACACCAAGTAACAAAGACATACACTGACACCAAGTCACAAAGACATACACTGATACCCAGGAACACAGACACACACTGACACCCAGTAACAAAGACATACACTGATACCAAGTCACAAAGACATACACTGATACCCAGTATCACAGACACACACTTACACCAAGTAACAAAGACATACACTGACACCAAGTCACAAAGACATGCACTGATACCCAGTAACAAAGACACACACTGATACCCAGTAACACAGACGCACACTTACACCAAGTAACAAAGACATACACTTACACCAAATAACACAGAAATACACTTACACCAAGTAACAAAGACATACACTGACACACAGTAACGAAGACATCCACTGACAACAAGTCACAAACACATGCACTGACACCAAGTAACAAAGACATACACTTACACCAAGTAACAAAGACATAAACTGACACCAAGTAACAAAGACATACACTGATACCCAGGAACACAGACACACACTGACACCCAGTAACAAAGACAGACACTGATACCAAGTCACAAAGACATACACTGATACCCAGTAACGCAGACACACACTGACACCCAGTAACAAAGACATACACTGATACCAAGTCACAAAGACATACACTGATACCCAGTAACACAGACACACACTGACACCCAGTAACAAAGACATACACTGATACCAAGTCACAAAGACAAACGCTGATACCCAGTAACACAGACACACACTGACACCAAGTAACAAAGACATACACTGACACCAAGTAACGAAGACTTACAATTACACCATGTAACAAAGACACACACTTACACCAAGTAACAAAGACATACACTGACACCAAGTCACAAAGACACTCACTTACACCAAGTAACAAAGACATACACTTACACCAAGTAACAAAGACATACACTGATACCCAGTAACACAGACACACACTTACACCAAGTAACAAAGACATACACTGACACCCAGTAACAAAGACATACACAGACACCAAGTCACAAACACATACACTGACACCAAGTAACAAAGACAGACACTGACACCAAGTCACAAAGACATACACTGATACCCAGGAAAACAGACACACACTGACACCCAGTAACAAAGACATACACTGATACCAAGTCACAAAGACATACACTGATACCCAGTAACGCAGACACACACTGACACCCAGTAACAAAGACATACACTGATACCAAGTCACAAAGACATACACTGATACCCAGTAACACAGACACACACTGACACCAAGTAACAAAGACATACACTGACACCAAGTCACAAAGACACACACTTACATCAAGTAACAAAGACATACACTTGCACCAAGTAACAAAGACATACACTGACACCAAGTAACAAAGACTTACAATTACACCATGTAACAAAGACATACACTGACACCCAGTAACACAGACAAACACGGACACCAAGTAACAAAGACACATAGTTGCACCCAGTAACAAATACATGCACTGACACCCAGTAACACAGACACACACGGACACCAAGTAACAAAGACTCACACTTACACCAAGTAACACAGACACACACTGACACCCAGTAAGACAAACAACCACACTGACACCCAGTAACACAGACACACACTGACACCAAGTAACAAAGACATACACTGACACCAAGTAACAAAGACATACAATTACACCATGTAACAAAGACACACACTTACACCAAGTAACAAAGACATACACTTACACCAAGTAACAAACACATACACTGATACCCAGTAACACAGACACACACTTACACCAAGTAACAAAGACATACACTGACACCCAGTAACAAAGACAGACACTGACACCCAGTAACACAGACACACACGGACACCAAGTAACAAAGACTCACACTTACACCAAGTAACACAGACACACACTGACACCCAGTAAGACAAACGACCACACTGACACCCAGTAACACAGACAGACACTGACACCAAGTAACAAAGACATACACTGACACCAAGTAACAAAGACATACACTGATACCCAGTAACACAGACACACACTTTCACCAAGTAACAAAGACATACACTGACACCCAGTAACAAAGACATACACTGACACCAAGTAACAAAGACATACACTGACACCCATTAACACAGATTACACACTGGGCGGCACAGTGGCGCAGTGGTTAGCACTGCAGCCTCACAGTTCCAGGGACCCGGGTTCGATTCTGGGTACTGCCTGTGCGGAGTTTGCAAGTTCTCCCTGTGTCTGCGTGGGTTTCCTCCGGGTGCTCCGGATTCCTCCCACATCCCAAAGACTTGCAGGTTGGTAGGTTAATTGGCCATTATAAATTGCCCCTATTATAGGTAGGTGGTAGGGAAATATATCGAGGCCGGTGTGGATGGTATTGGAATATGGGATTCGTGTAGGATTAGTATAAATGTTTGGTTGATGGTCGGCACAGACTCGGTGGGCCGGAGGGCCTGTTTCAGTGCTGTATCTCTAAACTAAACTAAATACTGACACCCAGTGTCACAGACACACACTGACACCCAGTAACACACACTGATACACAGTAACAAAGGCATACACTGATACCCAGTAACACAGAAACACACTGACACCAAGTAACAAAGACATACACTAACACCAATTATTTTGACATGCACTGATACCCAGTAACAAAGACATACACAGACACCAAGTCACAAAGACACACACTGACACCAAGTCACAAAGACATACACTGATACCCAGTAACAAAGACACACACTGATACCCAGTAACACAGTCGCACACTTACACCAAGTAACAAAGACATACACTTACACAAAATAACACAGACATACACTTACACCAAGTAACAAAGACATACACTGACACCCAGTAACGAAGACATCCACTGACAACAAGTCACAAACACATGCACTGACACCAAGTAACAAAGACATACACTTACACCAAGTAACAAAGACATACACTGATACCCAGTATCACAGACACACACTTACACAAAGTAACAAAGACATACGCTGACACCCAGTATCACAGACAAACACTTACACCAAGTAACAAAGACATACACTGACAGCAAGTCACAAAGACATACACTGATACCAAGGAACACAGACACACACTGACACCCAGTAACAAAGACAGAAACTGATACCAAGTCACAAAGACAGACACTGATACCCAGTAACGCAGACACACACTGACACCTGGTAACAAAGACATACACTGATACCAAGTCACAAAGACATACACTGATACCCAGTAACACAGACACAGACTGACACCAAGTAACAAAGACATACACTGACACCAAGTCACAAAGACACACACTTACATCAAGTAACAAAGACATACACTTACACCAAGTAACAAAGACATACACTGACACCAAGTAACAAAGACTTACAATTACACCATGTAACAAAGACACACACTTACACCAAGTAACAAAGACATACACTTACAACCAAGTCACAAAGACACACACTTACATCAAGTAACAAAGACATACACTTACACCAAGTAACAAAGACATACACTGATACCCAGTAACACAGACACACACTTACACCAAGTAACAAAGACATACACTGACACCCAGTAACAAAGACATACACTGACACCAAGTCACAAACACATACACTGACACCAAGTAACAAAGACATACACTGACACCAAGTCACAAAGACATACACTGATACCCAGGAACACAGACACACACTGACACCCAGTAACAAAGACAGAAACTGATACCAAGTCACAAAGACATACACTGATACCCAGTAACACAGACACACACTGACACCAAGTAACAAAGACATACACTGACACCAAGTAACAAAGACATACACTGACACCCATTAACACAAATACACACTGGGCGGCACAGTGGCGCAGTGGTTAGCACTGCAGCCTCACAGTTCCAGGGACCCGGGTTCGATTCTGGGTACTGCCTGTGCGGAGTTTGCAAGTTCTCCCTGTGTCTGCGTGGGTTTCCTCCGGGTGCTCCGGTTTCCTCCCACATCCCAAAGACTTGCAGGTTGGTAGGTTAATTGGCCATTATAAATTGCCCCTAGTATAGGTAGGTGGGAGGGAAATATATAGAGGCCGGTGGGGATGTTATTGAAATATGGGAATCGTGTAGGATTAGTATAAATGTTTGGTTGATGGTCGGCACAGACTCGGTGGGCCGGAGGGCCTGTTTCAGTGCTGTATCTCTAAACTAAACTAAATACTGACACCCAGTGTCACTGACACCCAGTAACAAAGACATCCACTTACACCAAATAACACAGACATACACTTACACCAAGTAACAAAGACATACACTGACACCCAGCAACGAAGACATCCACTGACAACAAGTCACAAACACATGCACTGACACCAAGTAACAAAGACATACACTTACACCAAGTAACAAAGACATACACTGACACCCAGTATCACAGACGCACACTTACACCAAGTAACAAAGACATACACTGACACCAAGTCACAAAGACATGCACTGATACCAAGGAACACAGACAAACACTGACACCCAGTAACAAAGACAGACACTGATACCAAGTCACAAAGACATACACTGATACCCAGTAACACAGACACACACTGACACCAAGTAACAAAGACATACACTGACACCAAGTAACAAAGACTTACAATTACACCATGTAAGAAAGACACACACTGACACCAAGTCACAAAGACACACACTTACACCAAGTAACAAAGACATACACTGATACCCAGTAACACAGACACACACTTACACCAAGTAACAAAGACATACACTGACACCCAGTAACAAAGACATACACTGACACCAAGTCACTGACACCAAGTAACAAAGACATACACTGATACCCAGTAATACAGACACACACTGACACCCAGTTAGATACACACACTGACACCAAGTAACAAAGACATACATTGACACCAAGTAACAAAGACATACAATTACACCATGTAACAAAGACATACACTGACACCAAGTCACAAAGACATACACTGATACCCAGTAACAAAGACATACACTGACACCAAGTCACAAAGACACACACTGAAACCAGGTCACAAAGACATACACTGATACCAAGTAAGAAAGACTTACAATTACACCATGTAACAAAGACACACACTGACACCAAGTCACAAAGACACACACTTACACCAAGTAACAAAGACATACACTGATACCCAGTAACACAGACACAGACTTACACCAAGTAACAAAGACATACACTGACACCCAGTAACAAAGACATACACTGACACTAAGTCACAAACACATACACTGACACCAAGTAACAAAGACATACACTGATACCCAGTAACACAGACACACACTGACACCCAGTTAGATACACACACTGACACCAAGTAACAAAGACATACATTGACACCAAGTAACAAAGACATACAATTACACCATGTAACAAAGACATACACTGACACCAAGTCACAAAGACACACACTGACACCAAGTAACAAAGACATACACTAACACCAAGTATTTTGACATACACTGATACCCAGTAACAAAGACACACATTGAAACCAGGTCACAAAGACATACACTGATACCCAGTAACAAAGACACACACTGATACCCAGTAACACAGACTCACACTTACACCAAGTAACAAATACATACACTTACACCAAGTAACACAGACATACACTGACACCAAGTAACAAAGCCATACACTGATACCAAGTAACACAGACGCATACTTACACCAATTAACAAAGACATACACTGATACCCAGTAACAAAGAGATAGACTGATACCCAGTAACACAGACGCACACTTACAACAAGTAACAAAGACATACACTTACACCAAGTAACACAGACATACACTTACACCAAGTATTTTGACATACACTTACATCAAGTAACAAAGACATACACTGACAGCCAGTAACAAAGACATCCACTAACAACAAGTCACAAACACATACACTGACACCAAGTAACAAAGACATACACTTACACCAAGTAACAAAGACATACACTGACACCAAGTAACACAGACACACACTTACACCAAGTAACAAAGACAGACACTGACACCCAGTAACAAAGACAGACACTGACACCCAGTAACACAGACAAACACGGACACCAAGTAACAAAGACACACAGTTACAACCAGTAACAAATACATGCACTGACACCCAGTAACACAGACACACACGGACACCAAGTAACAAAGACTCACACTTACACCAAGTAACACAGACACACACTGACACCCAGTAAGACAAACAACCACACTGACACCCAGTAACACAGACACACACTGACACCAAGTAACAAAGACATACACTGACACCAAGTAACAAAGACATACAATTACACCATGTAACAAAGACACACACTTACACCAAGTAACAAAGACATACACTTACACCAAGTAACAAACACATACACTGATACCCAGTAACACAGACACACACTTACACCAAGTAACAAAGACATACACTGACACTCAGTAACAAAGACAGACACTGACACCCAGTAACACAGACACACACGGACACCAAGTAACAAAGACTCACACTTACACCAAGTAACACAGACACACACTGACACCCAGTAAGACAAACGACCACACTGACACCCAGTAACACAGACACACACTGACACCAAGTAACAGAGACATACACTGACACCCAGTAACACAGATACACACTGGGCGGCACAGTGGCGCAGTGGTTAGCACTACAGCCTCACACCTCCATGGACCCGGGTTCGATTCTGGGTACTGCCTGTGCGGAGTTTGCAAGTTCTCCCTGTGTCTGCGTGGGTTTCCTCCGGGTGCTCCGGATTCCTCCCACATGCCAAAGACTTGCAGGTTGGTTGGTTAATTGGCCATTATAAATTGCCCCTAGTATAGATAGGTGGGAGGGAAATATATAGGGGCCGGTGGGGATGTTATTGGAATATGGGATTCGTGTAGGATTAGTATAAATGTTTGGTTGATGGTCGACACAGACTCGGTGGGCCGGAGGGCCTGTTTCAGTGCTGCATCTCTAAACTAAACTAAACTAAATACTGACACCTAGTGTCACAGACACACACTGACACCCAGTAACAAAGTCATCCAATGATACCCAGTAACACAGAAACACACTGACACCAACTAACAAAGACATACACTAACACCAAGTATTTTGACATGCACTGATACCCAGTAACAAAGACACACACAGACACCAAGTCACAAAGACATACACTGATACCCAGTAACAAAGACACACACTGATACCCAGTAACACAGACGCACACTTACACCAAGTAACAAAGACATACACTTACACCAAGTAACACAGACATACACTGACACCCAGTAACAAAGGCATCCACTGACAACAAGTCACAAACACATGCACTGACACCAATTAACAAAGACATACACTTACACCTAGTAACAAAGACATAAACTGACACCAAGTAACAAAGACAGACACTGATACCCAGCATCACAGACACACACTGACACCCAGTAACAAAGACAGACACTGATACCAAGTCACAAAGACATACACTGATACCCAGTAACGCAGACACACACTGACACCCAGTAACAAAGACATACACTGATACCAAGTCACAAAGACATACACTGATACCCAGTAACACAGACACACACTGACACCCAGTAACAAAGACATACACTGATACCAAGTCACAAAGACATACACTGATACCCAGTAACACAGACACACACTGACGCCAAGTAACAAAGACATACACTGACACCAAGTAACAAAGACATACAATTACACCATGTAACAAAGACACACACTTACACCAAGTAACAAAGACATACACTGACACCAAGTCACAAAGACAAACACTTACACCAAGTAACAAAGACATACACTTACAACAAGTAACAAAGACATACACTGATACCCAGTAACACAGACACACACTTACACCAAGTGACAAAGACATACACTGACACCCAGTAACAAAGACATACACTGACACCAAGTCACAAACACATATACTGACACCAAGTAACAAAGACATACACTGCTACCCAGTAACACAGACACACACTGACACCCAGTTAGATACACACACTGACACCAAGTAACAAAGACATACATTGACACCAAGTAACAAAGACATACAATTACACCATGTAACAAAGACATACACTGACACCAAGTAACAAAGACATACACTGACACCCAGTAACGAAGACATCCACTGACAACAAGTCACAAACACATGCACTGACACCCAGTAAAAAAGACATACACTTACACCAAGTAACAATGACATACACTGACACCAAGTAACAATGACATACACTGACACCCAGTAACGAAGACATCCACTGACAACAAGTCACAAACACATGCACTGACACCAAGTAACAAAGACATACACTTACACCAAGTAACAAAGACATACACTGACACCCAGTATCACAGACGCACACTTACACCAAGTAACAAAGACATACACTGACACCAAGTCACAAAGACATGCACTGATACCAAGGAACACAGACAAACACTGACACCCAGTAACAAAGACAGACACTGATACCAAGTCACAAAGACATACACTGATACCCAGTAACACAGACACACACTGACACCAAGTAACAAAGACATACACTGACACCAAGTAACAAAGACTTACAATTACACCATGTAAGAAAGACACACACTGACACCAAGTCACAAAGACACACACTTACACCAAGTAACAAAGACATACACTGATACCCAGTAACACAGACACACACTTACACCAAGTAACAAAGACATACACTGACACCCAGTAACAAAGACATACACTGACACCAAGTCACTGACACCAAGTAACAAAGACATACACTGATACCCAGTAATACAGACACACACTGACACCCAGTTAGATACACACACTGACACCAAGTAACAAAGACATACATTGACACCAAGTAACAAAGACATACAATTACACCATGTAACAAAGACATACACTGACACCAAGTCACAAAGACATACACTGATACCCAGTAACAAAGACATACACTGACACCAAGTCACAAAGACACACACTGAAACCAGGTCACAAAGACATACACTGATACCAAGTAAGAAAGACTTACAATTACACCATGTAACAAAGACACACACTGACACCAAGTCACAAAGACACACACTTACACCAAGTAACAAAGACATACACTGATACCCAGTAACACAGACACAGAATTACACCAAGTAACAAAGACATACACTGACACCCAGTAACAAAGACATACACTGACACTAAGTCACAAACACATACACTGACACCAAGTAACAAAGACATACACTGATACCCAGTAACACAGACACACACTGACACCCAGTTAGATACACACACTGACACCAAGTAACAAAGACATACATTGACACCAAGTAACAAAGACATACAATTACACCATGTAACAAAGACATACACTGACACCAAGTCACAAAGACACACACTGACACCAAGTAACAAAGACATACACTAACACCAAGTATTTTGACATACACTGATACCCAGTAACAAAGACACACATTGAAACCAGGTCACAAAGACATACACTGATACCCAGTAACAAAGACACACACTGATACCCAGTAACACAGACTCACACTTACACCAAGTAACAAATACATACACTTACACCAAGTAACACAGACATACACTGACACCAAGTAACAAAGCCATACACTGATACCAAGTAACACAGACGCATACTTACACCAATTAACAAAGACATACACTGATACCCAGTAACAAAGAGATAGACTGATACCCAGTAACACAGACGCACACTTACAACAAGTAACAAAGACATACACTTACACCAAGTAACACAGACATACACTTACACCAAGTATTTTGACATACACTTACATCAAGTAACAAAGACATACACTGACAGCCAGTAACAAAGACATCCACTAACAACAAGTCACAAACACATACACTGACACCAAGTAACAAAGACATACACTTACACCAAGTAACAAAGACATACACTGACACCAAGTAACACAGACACACACTTACACCAAGTAACAAAGACAGACACTGACACCCAGTAACAAAGACAGACACTGACACCCAGTAACACAGACAAACACGGACACCAAGTAACAAAGACACACAGTTACAACCAGTAACAAATACATGCACTGACACCCAGTAACACAGACACACACGGACACCAAGTAACAAAGACTCACACTTACACCAAGTAACACAGACACACACTGACACCCAGTAAGACAAACAACCACACTGACACCCAGTAACACAGACACACACTGACACCAAGTAACAAAGACATACACTGACACCAAGTAACAAAGACATACAATTACACCATGTAACAAAGACACACACTTACACCAAGTAACAAAGACATACACTTACACCAAGTAACAAACACATACACTGATACCCAGTAACACAGACACACACTTACACCAAGTAACAAAGACATACACTGACACTCAGTAACAAAGACAGACACTGACACCCAGTAACACAGACACACACGGACACCAAGTAACAAAGACTCACACTTACACCAAGTAACACAGACACACACTGACACCCAGTAAGACAAACGACCACACTGACACCCAGTAACACAGACACACACTGACACCAAGTAACAGAGACATACACTGACACCCAGTAACACAGATACACACTGGGCGGCACAGTGGCGCAGTGGTTAGCACTACAGCCTCACACCTCCATGGACCCGGGTTCGATTCTGGGTACTGCCTGTGCGGAGTTTGCAAGTTCTCCCTGTGTCTGCGTGGGTTTCCTCCGGGTGCTCCGGATTCCTCCCACATGCCAAAGACTTGCAGGTTGGTTGGTTAATTGGCCATTATAAATTGCCCCTAGTATAGATAGGTGGGAGGGAAATATATAGGGGCCGGTGGGGATGTTATTGGAATATGGGATTCGTGTAGGATTAGTATAAATGTTTGGTTGATGGTCGACACAGACTCGGTGGGCCGGAGGGCCTGTTTCAGTGCTGCATCTCTAAACTAAACTAAACTAAATACTGACACCTAGTGTCACAGACACACACTGACACTCAGTAACAAAGTCATCCAATGATACCCAGTAACACAGAAACACACTGACACCAACTAACAAAGACATACACTAACACCAAGTATTTTGACATGCACTGATACCCAGTAACAAAGACACACACAGACACCAAGTCACAAAGACATACACTGATACCCAGTAACAAAGACACACACTGATACCCAGTAACACAGACGCACACTTACACCAAGTAACAAAGACATACACTTACACCAAGTAACACAGACATACACTGACACCCAGTAACAAAGGCATCCACTGACAACAAGTCACAAACACATGCACTGACACCAATTAACAAAGACATACACTTACACCTAGTAACAAAGACATAAACTGACACCAAGTAACAAAGACAGACACTGATACCCAGCATCACAGACACACACTGACACCCAGTAACAAAGACAGACACTGATACCAAGTCACAAAGACATACACTGATACCCAGTAACGCAGACACACACTGACACCCAGTAACAAAGACATACACTGATACCAAGTCACAAAGACATACACTGATACCCAGTAACACAGACACACACTGACACCCAGTAACAAAGACATACACTGATACCAAGTCACAAAGACATACACTGATACCCAGTAACACAGACACACACTGACGCCAAGTAACAAAGACATACACTGACACCAAGTAACAAAGACATACAATTACACCATGTAACAAAGACACACACTTACACCAAGTAACAAAGACATACACTGACACCAAGTCACAAAGACAAACACTTACACCAAGTAACAAAGACATACACTTACAACAAGTAACAAAGACATACACTGATACCCAGTAACACAGACACACACTTACACCAAGTGACAAAGACATACACTGACACCCAGTAACAAAGACATACACTGACACCAAGTCACAAACACATATACTGACACCAAGTAACAAAGACATACACTGCTACCCAGTAACACAGACACACACTGACACCCAGTTAGATACACACACTGACACCAAGTAACAAAGACATACATTGACACCAAGTAACAAAGACATACAATTACACCATGTAACAAAGACATACACTGACACCAAGTAACAAAGACATACACTGACACCCAGTAACGAAGACATCCACTGACAACAAGTCACAAACACATGCACTGACACCCAGTAAAAAAGACATACACTTACACCAAGTAACAATGACATAAACTGACACCAAGTAACAAAGACATACACTGATACCCAGTATCACAGACACACACTTACACCAAGTAACAAAGACATACACTGACACCCAGTATCACAGACACACACTTCCACCAAGTAACAAAGACGTACACTGACACCAAGTCACAAAGACATACACTGATACCCAGGAACACAGACACACACTGACACCCAGTAGCAAAGACGTACACTGATACCAAGTCACAAAGACATACACTGATACCCAGTATCACAGACACACACTTACACCAAGTATCAAAGACATACACTGACACCAAGTCACAAAGACATGCACTGATACCCAGTAACAAAGACACACACTGATACCCAGTAACACAGACGCACACTTACACCAAGTAACAAAGACATACACTTACACCAAATAACACAGACATACACTTACAATGAGTAACAAAGACATACACTGACACCCAGTAACGAAGACATCCACTGACAACAAGTCACAAACACATGCACTGACACCAAGTAACAAAGACATACACTTACACCAAGTAACAAAGACATAAACTGACATCAAGTAACAAAGACATACACTGATACCCAGTATCACAGACACACACTTACACCAAGTAACAAAGACATACACTGACACCCAGTATCACAGACACACACTTACACCAATTAACAAAGAGATACACTGACACCAAGTCACAAAGACATACACTTACACCAAGTAACAAAGACATACACTGATACCCAGTAACACAGACACACACTTACACCAAGTAACAAAGACATACACTGACACCCAGTAACAAAGACATACACTGACACCAAGTCACAAACACATACACTGACACCAAGTAACAAAGACATACACTGACACCAAGTCACAAAGACATACACTGATACCCAGGAACACAGACACACACTGACACCCAGTAACAAAGACATACACTGATACCAAGTCACAAAGACATACACTGATACCCAGTAACACAGACACACACTGACGCCAAGTAACAAAGACATACACTGACACCAAGTAACAAAGACATACAATTACACCATGTAACAAAGACACACACTTACACCAAGTAACAAAGACATACACTGACACCAAGTCACAAAGACAAACACTTACACCAAGTAACAAAGACATACACTTACAACAAGTAACAAAGACATACACTGATACCCAGTAACACAGATACACACTTACACCAAGTGACAAAGACATACACTGACACCCAGTAACAAAGACATACACTGACACCAAGTCACAAACACATATACTGACACCAAGTAACAAAGACATACACTGCTACCCAGTAACACAGACACACACTGACACCCAGTTAGATACACACACTGACACCAAGTAACAAAGACATACATTGACACCAAGTAACAAAGACATACAATTACACCATGTAACAAAGACATACACTGACACCAAGTAACAAAGACATACACTGACACCCAGTAACGAAGACATCCACTGACAACAAGTCACAAACACATGCACTGACACCCAGTAAAAAAGACATACACTTACACCAAGTAACAATGACATAAACTGACACCAAGTAACAAAGACATACACTGATACCCAGTATCACAGACACACACTTACACCAAGTAACAAAGACATACACTGACACCCAGTATCACAGACACACACTTCCACCAAGTAACAAAGAGGTACACTGACACCAAGTCACAAAGACATACACTGATACCCAGGAACACAGACACACACTGACACCCAGTAGCAAAGACGTACACTGATACCAAGTCACAAAGACATACACTGATACCCAGTATCACAGACACACACTTACACCAAGTATCAAAGACATACACTGACACCAAGTCACAAAGACATGCACTGATACCCAGTAACAAAGACACACACTGATACCCAGTAACACAGACGCACACTTACACCAAGTAACAAAGACATACACTTACACCAAATAACACAGACATACACTTACAATGAGTAACAAAGACATACACTGACACCCAGTAACGAAGACATCCACTGACAACAAGTCACAAACACATGCACTGACACCAAGTAACAAAGACATACACTTACACCAAGTAACAAAGACATAAACTGACATCAAGTAACAAAGACATACACTGATACCCAGTATCACAGACACAAACTTACACCAAGTAACAAAGACATACACTGACACCCAGTATCACAGACACACACTTACACCAATTAACAAAGAGATACACTGACACCAAGTCACAAAGACATACACTTACACCAAGTAACAAAGACATACACTGATACCCAGTAACACAGACACACACTGACACCCAGTAACAAAGACATACACTGATACCAAGTCACAAAGACATACACTGATACCCAGTAACACAGACACACACTGACACCAAGTAACAAAGACATACACTGACACCAAGTAACAAAGACATACACTGATACCAAGTCACAAAGACATACACTGATACCCAGTAACACAGACACACACTGACACCAAGTAACAAAGACATACACTTACAACAAGTCACAAAGACACACACTTACATCAAGTAACAAAGACATACACTTACACCAAGTAACAAAGACATACACTGATACCCAGTAACACAGACACACACTTACACCAAGTAACAAAGCCATACACTGACATCAAGTAACAAAGACATACACTTACACCAAGTAACAAAGACATACACTGATACCCAGTAACACAGACACACACTTACACCAAGTAACAAAGACATACACTGACACCCAGTATCACAGACACACACTTACACCAAGTAACAAAGACATACACTGACACCAAGTCACAAAGACATGCACTGATACCAAGGAACACAGACACACACTGACACCCAGTAACAAAGACAGACACTGATACCAAGTCACAGAGACATACACTGATACCCAGTAACGCAGAAACACACTGACACCCAGTAACAAAGACATACACTGATACCAAGTCACAAAGACATACACTGATACCGAGTAACACAGACACACACTGACACCAAGTAACAAAGACATACACAGACACCAAGTAACAAAGACTTACAATTACACCATGTAAGAAAGACACACACTGACACCAAGTCACAAAGACACACACTTACACCAAGTAACAAAGACATACACTGATACCCAGTAACACAGACACACACTTACACCAAGTAACAAAGACATACACTGACACCCAGTAACAAAGACATACACTGACACCAAGTCACTGACACCAAGTAACAAAGACATACACTGACACCAAGTAACAAAGACATACACTGATACCAAGTCACAAAGACATACACTGATACCCAGTAACACAGACACACACTGACACCAAGTAACAAAGACATACACTTACACCAAGTCACAAAGACACACACTTACATCAAGTAACAAAGACATACACTTACACCAAGTAACAAAGACATACACTGATACCCAGTAACACAGACACACACTTACACCAAGTAACAAAGCCATACACTGACACCCAGTAACAAAGACATACACTGACACCAAGTAACAAAGACATACACTGACACCCATTAACACAAATACACACTGGGCGGCACAGTGGCGCAGTGGTTAGCACTGCAGCCTCACAGTTCCAGGGACCCGGGTTCGATTCTGGGTACTGCCTGTGCGGAGTTTGCAAGTTCTCCCTGTGTCTGCGTGGGTTTCCTCCGGGTGCTCCGGTTTCCTCCCACATCCCAAAGACTTGCAGGTTGGTAGGTTAATTGGCCATTATAAATTGCCCCTAGTATAGGTAGGTGGGAGGGAAATATATAGAGGCCGGTGGGGATGTTATTGGAATATGGGACTCGTGTAGGATTAGTATAAATGTTTGGTTGTTGGTCGGCACAGACTCGGTGGGCCGGAGGGCCTGTTTCAGTGCTGTATCTCTAAACTAAACTAAATACTGACACCCAGTTTCACCGACACACACTTACACCAAGTAACAAAGACATACACTGACACCAAGTCACAAAGACATACACTGATACCCAGTAACACAGACACACACTGACACCCAGTAACAAAGACATCCACTTACACCAAATAACACAGACATACACTTACACCAAGTAACAAAGACATACACTGACACCCAGCAACGAAGACATCCACTGACAACAAGTCACAAACACATGCACTGACACCAAGTAACAAAGAAATACACTTACACCAAGTAACAAAGACATACACTGATACCCAGTATCACAGACACACACTTACACCAAGTAACAAAGACAGACACTGACACCCAGTATCACAGACACACACTTACACCAAGTAACAAAGACATACACTGACACCAAGTCACAAAGACATGCTCTGATATCAAGGAACACAGACACACACTGACACCCAGTAACAAAGACAGACACTGATACCAAGTCACAAAGACATACACTGATACCCAGTAACGCAGACACACACTGACACCCAGTAACAAAGACATACACTGATACCCAGTAACACAGACACGCACTGACACCCAGTAACAAAGACATACACTGATACCCAGTAACACAGACACACACTGACACCATGTAAGAAAGACACACACTGACACCAAGTCACAAAGACACACACTTACACCAAGTAACAAAGACATACACTGATACCCAGGAACACAGACACACACTGATACCCAGTAACACAGACACACACTGACACCCAGTAACAAAGACACACACTTACACCAAGTAACAAAGACATTCACTGACACCAAGTCACAAAGACACTCACTTACACCAAGTAACAAAGACATACACTTACACCAAGTAACAAAGACATACACTGATACCCAGTAACACAGACACACACTTACACCAAGTAACAAAGACATACACTGACACCCAGTAACAAAGACATACACTGACACCAAGTCACAAACACATACACTGACACCAAGTAACAAAGACATACACTGACACCAAGTCACAAAGACATGCACTGATACCCAGGAACACAGACTCACACTGACACCAAGTAACAAAGACAGACACTGATACCAAGTCACAAAGACATACACTGATACCCAGGAACACAGACACACACTGACACCCAGTAACAAAGACATACACTGATACCAAGTCACAAAGACATACACTGATACCCAGTAACACAGACACACACTGACACCAAGTAACAAAGACATACACTGACACCAAGTAACCAAGACATACACTGATACCAAGTCACAAAGACATACACTGATACCCAGTAACACAGACACACACTGACACCAAGTAACAAAGACATACACTTACATCAAGTAACAAAGACATACACTTACACCAAGTAACAAAGACATACACTGATAGCCAGTAACACAGACACACACTTACACCAAGTAACAAAGCCATACACTGACATCAAGTAACAAAGACATACACTTACACCAAGTAACAAAGACATACACTGATACCCAGTAACACAGACACACACTTACACCAAGTAACAAAGACATACACTGACACCCAGTATCACAGACACACACTTACACCAAGTAACAAAGACATACACTGACACCAAGTCACAAAGACATGCACTGATACCAAGGAACACAGACACACACTGACACCCAGTAACAAAGACAGACACTGATACCAAGTCACAAAGACATACACTGATACCCAGTAACGCAGACATACACTGATACCAAGTCACAAAGACATACACTGATACCGAGTAACACAGACACACACTGACACCAAGTAACAAAGACATACACAGACACCAAGTAACAAAGACTTACAATTACACCATGTAAGAAAGACACACACTGAAACCAAGTCACAAAGACAGACACTGATACCAAGTCACAAAGACATACACTGATACCCAGTAACACAGACACACACTGACACCAAGTAACAAAGACATACACAGACACCAAGTAACAAAGACTTACAATTACACCATGTAAGAAAGACACACACTGACACCCAGTAACAAAGACATACACTGATACCAAGTCACAAAGACATACACTGATACCCAGTAACACAGACACACACTGACACCAAGTAACAAAGACATACACAGACACCAAGTAACAAAGACTTACAATTACACCATGTAAGAAAGACACACACTGACACCAAGTCACAAAGACATACACTGACACCCAGTAACACAGACACACACTTACACCAAGTAACAAAGACATACACTGACACCCAGTAACAAAGACATACACTGACACCAAGTCACTGACACCAAGTAACAAAGACATACACTGATACCCAGTAATACAGACACACACTGACACCCAGTTAGATACACACACTGACATCAAGTAACAAAGACATACATTGACACCAAGTAACAAAGACATACAATTACACCAAGTCACAAATACACACACTGACACCAAGTAACAAAGACATACATTGACACCAAGTAACAAAGACATACAATTACACCATGTAACAAAGACATACACTGACACCAAGTCACAAAGACACACACTGACACCAAGTAACAAAGACATACACTAACACCAAGTATTTTGACATACACTGATACCCAGTAACAAAGACATACACTGACACCAAGTCACAAAGACACACATTGAAACCAGGTCACAAAGACATACACTGATACCCAGTAACAAAGACACACACTGATACCCAGTAACACAGACTCACACTTACACCAAGTAACAAATACATACACTTACACCAAGTAACACAGACATACACTGACTCCAAGTAACAAAGCCATACACTGATACCAAGTAACACAGACGCATACTTACACCAATTAACAAAGACATACACTGATACCCAGTAACAAAGAGATAGACTGATACCCAGTAACACAGACGCACACTTACACCAAGTAACAAAGACATACACTTACACCAAGTAACACAGACATACACTTACACCAAGTATTTTGACATACACTTACATCAAGTAACAAAGACATACACTGACAGCCAGTAACAAAGACATCCACTAACAACAAGTCACAAACACATACACTGACACCAAGTAACAAAGACATACACTTACACCAAGTAACACAGACACACACTTACACCAAGTAACAAAGACAGACACTGACACCCAGTAACAAAGACAGACAATGACACCCAGTAACACAGACAAACACGGACATCAAGTAACAAAGACACACATTTACACCCAGTAACAAATACATGCACTGACACCCTGTAACACAGACACACACGGACACCAAGTAACAAAGACTCCCACTTACACCAAGTAACACAGACACACACTGACACCCAGTAAGACAAACAACCACACTGACACCCAGTAACACAGACACACACTGACACCAAGTTACAAAGACATACACTGACACCAAGTAACAAAGACATACAATTACACCATGTAACAAAGACACACACTTACACCAAGTAACAAAGACATACACTTACACCAAGTAACAAACACATACGCTGATACCCAGTAACACAGACACACACTTACACCAAGTAACAAAGACATACACTGACACTCAGTAACAAAGACAGACACGGACACCAAGTAACAAAGACTCACACTTACACCAAGTAACACAGACACACACTGACACCCAGTAAGACAAACGACCACACAGACACCCAGTAACACAGACACACACTGACACCAAGTAACAAAGACATACACTGATACCCAGTAACACAGACACACACTTACACCAAGTAACAAAGACATACACTGACACCCAGTAACAAAGACATACACTGACACCAAGTCACTGACACCAAGTAACAAAGACATACACTGACACCAAGTAACAAAGACATACACTGATACCAAGTCACAAAGACATACACTGATACCCAGTAGCACTGACACACACTGACACCAAGTAACAAAGACATACACTTACACCAAGTCACAAAGACACACACTTACATCAAGTAACAAAGACATACACTTACACCAAGTAACAAAGACATACACTGATACCCAATAACACAGACACACACTTACACCAAGTAACAAAGCCATACACTGACACCCAGTAACAAAGACATACACTGACACCAAGTAACAAAGACATACACTGACACCCATTAACACAAATACACACTGGGCGGCACAGTGGCGCAGTGGTTAGCACTGCAGCCTCACAGTTCCAGGGACCCGGGTTCGATTCTGGGTACTGCCTGTGCGGAGTTTGCAAGTTCTCCCTGTGTCTGCGTGGGTTTCCTCCGGGTGCTCCGGTATCCTCCCACATCCCAAAGACTTGCAGGTTGGTAGGTTAATTGCCCATTATAAATTGCCCCTAGTATAGGTAGGTGGGAGGGAAATATATAGAGGCCGGTGGGGATGTTATTGGAATATGGGACTCGTGTAGGATTAGTATAAATGTTTGGTTGATGGTCGGCACAGACTCGGTGGACCGGAGGGCCTGTTTCAGTGCTGTATCTCTAAACTAAATTAAATACTGACACCCAGTGTCACTGACACCCAGAAACAAAGACATCCACTTACACCAAATAACACAGACATACACTTACACCAAGTAACAAAGACATACACTGACTCCCAGTAACGAAGACATCCACTGACAACAAGTCACAAACACATGCACTGACACCAAGTAACAAAGACATACACTGATACCCAGTATCACAGACACACACTTACACCAAGTAACAAAGACATACACTGACACCAAGTCACAAAGACATGCACTGAGAACAAGGAACACAGACACACACTGACACCAAGTAACAAAGACATACACAGACACCAAGTAACAAAGACTTACAATTACACCATGTAAGAAAGACACACACTGACACCTAGTCACAAAGACACACACTTACACCAAGTAACAAAGACATACACTGATACCCAGTAACACAGACACGCACTTACACCAAGTAACAATGACATACACTGACACCCAGTAACAAAGACATACACTGACACCAAGTCACTGACACCAAGTAACAAAGACATACACTGATACCCAGTAATACAGACACACACTGACACCCAGTTAGATACACACACTGACACCAAGTAACAAAGACATACATTGACACCAAGTAACAAAGACATACAATTACACCATGTAACAAAGACATACACTGACACCAAGTCACAAAGACATACACTGATACCCAGTAACAAAGACATACACTGACACCAAGTCACAAAGACACACACTGAAACCAGGTCACAAAGACATACACTGATACCAAGTAACAAAGACTTACAATTACACCATGTAACAAAGACACACACTGACACCAAGTCACAAAGACACACACTTACACCAAGTAACAAAGACATACACTGATACCCAGTAACACAGACACACACTTACACCAAGTAACAAAGACATACACTGACACCCAGTAACAAAGACATACACTGACACTAAGTCACGAACACATACACTGACACCAAGTAACAAAGACATACACTGATACCCAGTAACACAGACACACACTGACACCCAGTTAGATACACACACTGACACCAAGTAACAAAGACATACAATTACACCATGTAACAAAGACATACACTGACACCAAGTCACAAAGACACACACTGACACCAAGTAACAAAGACATACACTAACACCAAGTATTTTGACATACACTGATACCCAGTAACAAAGACATACACTGACACCAAGTCACAAAGACACACATTGAAACCTGGTCACAAAGACATACAATGATACCCAGTAACAAAGACACACACTGATACCCAGTAACACAGACTCACACTTACACCAAGTAACAAATACATACACTTACACCAAGTAACACAGACATACACTGACACCAAGTAACAAAGCCATACACTGATACCAAGTAACACAGACGCATACTTACACCAATTAACAAAGACATACACTGATACCCAGTAACAAAGAGATAGACTGATACCCAGTAACACAGACGCACACTTACACCATGTAACAAAGACATACACTTACACCAAGTAACACAGACATACACTTACACCAAGTATTTTGACATACACTTACATCAAGTAACAAAGACATACACTGACAGCCAGTAACAAAGACATCCACTAACAACAAGTCACAAACACACACACTGACACCAAGTAACAAAGACATACACTTACACCAAGTCACAAAGACACACACTTACACCAAGTAACAAAGACATACACAGACACCAAGTAACAAAGACTTACAATTACACCATGTAAGAAAGACACACACTGACACCTAGTCACAAAGACACACACTTACACCAAGAAACAAAGACATACACTGATACCCAGTAACACAGACACGCACTTACACCAAGTAACAATGACATACACTGACACCCAGTAACAAAGACATACACTGACACCAAGTCACTGACACCAAGTAACAAAGACATACACTGATACCCAGTAATACAGACACACACTGACACCCAGTTAGATACACACACTGACACCAAGTAACAAAGACATACATTGACACCAAGTAACAAAGACATACAATTACACCATGTAACAAAGACATACACTGACACCAAGTCACAAAGACATACACTGATACCCAGTAACAAAGACATACACTGACACCAAGTCACAAAGACACACACTGAAACCAGGTCACAAAGACATACACTGATACCAAGTAACAAAGACTTACAATTACACCATGTAACAAAGACACACACTGACACCAAGTCACAAAGACACACACTTACACCAAGTAACAAAGACATACACTGATACCCAGTAACACAGACACACACTTACACCAAGTAACAAAGACATACACTGACACCCAGTAACAAAGACATACACTGACACTAAGTCACAAACACATACACTGACACCAAGTAACAAAGACATACACTGATACCCAGTAACACAGACACACACTGACACCCAGTTAGATACACACACTGACACCAAGTAACAAAGACATACAATTACACCATGTAACAAAGACATACACTGACACCAAGTCACAAAGACACACACTGACACCAAGTAACAAAGACATACACTAACACCAAGTATTTTGACATACACTGATACCCAGTAACAAAGACATACACTGACACCAAGTCACAAAGACACACATTGAAACCTGGTCACAAAGACATACAATGATACCCAGTAACAAAGACACACACTGATACCCAGTAACACAGACTCACACTTACACCAAGTAACAAATACATACACTTACACCAAGTAACACAGACATACACTGACACCAAGTAACAAAGCCATACACTGATACCAAGTAACACAGACGCATACTTACACCAATTAACAAAGACATACACTGATACCCAGTAACAAAGAGATAGACTGATACCCAGTAACACAGACGCACACTTACACCATGTAACAAAGACATACACTTACACCAAGTAACACAGACATACACTTACACCAAGTATTTTGACATACACTTACATCAAGTAACAAAGACATACACTGACAGCCAGTAACAAAGACATCCACTAACAACAAGTCACAAACACACACACTGACACCAAGTAACAAAGACATACACTTACACCAAGTCACAAAGACACACACTTACATCAAGTAACAAAGACATACACTTACACCAAGTAACAAAGACATACACTGACACCAAGTAACACAGACACACACTTACACCAAGTAACAAAGACAGACACTGACACCCAGTAACAAAGACAGACACTGACACCCAGTAACACAGACAAACACGGACATCAAGTAACAAAGACACACAGTTACACCCAGTTAGAAATACATGCACTGACACCCAGTAACACAGACACACACGGACACCAAGTAACAAAGACTCACACTTACACCAAGTAACACAGACACACACTGACACCCAGTGAGACAAACAACCACACTGACACTCAGTAACACAGACACACACTGACACCAAGTAACAAAGACATACACTGACACCAAGTAACAAAGACATACAATTACACCATGTAACAAAGACACACACTTACACCAAGTAACAAAGACATACACTTACACCAAGTAACAAACACATACACTGATACCCAGTAACACAGACACACACTTACACCAAGTAACAAAGACATACACTGACACTCAGTAACAAAGACAGACACTGACACCCAGTAACACAGACACACACGGACACCAAGTAACAAAGACTCACACTTACACCAAGTAACACAGACACACACTGACACCCAGTAAGACAAACGACCACACTGACACCCAGTAACACAGACACACACTGACACCAAGTAACAGAGACATACACTGACACCCAGTAACACAGATACACACTGGGCGGCACAGTGGCGCAGTGGTTAGCACTGCAGCCTCACACCTCCATGGACCCGGGTTCGATTCTGGGTACTGCCTGTGCGGAGTTTGCAAGTTCTCCCTGTGTCTGCGTGGGTTTCCTCCGGGTGCTCCGGATTCCTCCCACATGCCAAAGACTTGCAGGTTGGTTGGTTAATTGGCCATTATAAATTGCCCCTAGTATAGATAGGTGGGAGGGAAATATATAGGGGCCGGTGGGGATGTTATTGGAATATGGGATTCGTGTAGGATTAGTATAAATGTTTGGTTGATGGTCGGCACAGACTCGGTGGGCCGGAGGGCCTGTTTCAGTGCTGCATCTCTAAACTAAACTAAATACTGACACCTAGTGTCACAGACACACACTGACACCCAGTAACAAAGACATACACTGATACCAAGTAACACAGAAACACACTGACACCAAATAACAAAGACATACACTAACACCAAGTATTTTGACATGCACTGATACCCAGTAACAAATACATACACAGAAACCAAGTCACAAAGACACACACTGACACCAAGTCACAAAGACATACACTGATACCCAGTAACAAAGACACACACTGATACCCAGTAACACAGACGCACACTTACACCAAGTAACAAAGACATACACTTACACCAAGTAACACAGACATACACTGACACCCAGTAACAAAGGCATCCACTGACAACAAGTCACAAACACATGCACTGACACCAAGTAACAAAGACACACACTGATACCCAGTAACGCAGACACACACTGACACCCAGTAACAAAGACATACACTGATACCAAGTCACAAAGACATACACTGATACCCAGTAACACAGACACACACTGACACTCAGTAACAAAGACATACACTGACACCAAGTCACAAAGACATACACTGATACCCAGTAACACAGACACACACTGACGCCAAGTAACAAAGACATACACTGACACCAAGTCACAAAGACATACAATTACACCATGTAACAAAGACACACACTTACACCAAGTAACAAAGACATACACTGACACCAAGTCACAAAGACAAACACTTACACCAAGTAACAAAGACATACACTTACAACAAGTAACAAAGACATACACTGATACCCAGTAACACAGACACACACTTACACCAAGTGACAAAGACATACACTGAAACCCAGTAACAAAGACATACACTGACACCAAGTCACAAACACATACACTGACACCAAGTAACAAAGACATACACTGCTACCCAGTAACACAGACACACACTGACACCCAGTTAGATACACACACTGACACCAAGTAACAAAGACATACATTGACACCAAGTAACAAAGACATACAATTACACCATGTAACAAAGACATACACTGACACCAAGTCACAAAGACACACACTGACACCAAATAACAAAGACATACACTAACACCAAGTATTTTGACATACACTGATACCCAGTAACAAAGACATACACTGACACCAAGTCACAGAGACACACACTGACACCAAGTAACAAAGACATACACTGATACCCAGTAACAAAGACACACACTGATACCCAGTAACACAGACGCACACTTACACCAAGTAACAAATACATACACTTACACCAAGTAACACAGACATACACTTACACCAAGTAACAAAGACAGACACTGACACCCAGTAACAAAGACATATACTGACACCAAGTCACAAAGACATACACTGACACCCAGTAACAAAGACATACACTGATACCCAATAAGACAGACACACACTTACACCAAGTAACAAAGACACACACTGATACCCAGTAACACAGACACACACTTACACCAAGTAACAAAGACATACACTGACACCCAGTAACAAAGACATGCACTGACACTCAGTAACACAGACACACACGCACACCAAGTAACAAAGACACACACTGACACCAAGTAACACAGACACACACTGACACCAAGTAAGACAAACAAACACACTGACACCCAGTAACACAGACACACACTGACACCTAGTAACAAAGACATACACTGACACCCAGTCACACAGATACACACTGGGGGGCACAGTGGTGCAGTGGTTAGCACTGAAGCCTCACTGCTCCAGGGACCCGGGTTCGATTCTGGGTACTGCCTGTGCGGAGTTTGCAAGTTCTGCCTGTGTCTGGGTGGGTTTCCTCCGTGTGCTCCGGTTTCCTCCCACATGCCAAAGACTTGCAGGTTGGTAGGTTAATTGGCCATTATAAATTGCCCCTAGTATAGGTAGGTGGTCGGCAAATATATAGGGACCGGTGGAGATGTTATTGGAATATGAGATTCGTGTAGGATTAGTATAAATTGTTGGTTGATGGTCGGCACAGACTCGGTGGGCCGAAGGGCCTGTTTCAGTGCTGTGTCTCCAAACTAAACTAAATACTGACACCTAGTGTCACAGACACACACTGACACCCAGTAACACGCACTGAAACACAGGAACACAGACAAACACTGATACACAGGAACACAGACAGACACTGATACCCAGTAACACTGACACCAAGTAACAAAGAAATACACTTACAACAAGTAACAAAGACATACACTGATACCCAGTAACACAGATACTCACTGCGCGGCACAGTGGTGCAGTGGTTAGCACTGAAGCCTCACAGCTCCAGGGACCCGGGTTCGATTCTGGGTACTGCCTGTGCGGAGTTTGCAAGTTCTCCCTGTGTCTGGGTGGGTTTCCTCCGTGTGCTCCGGTTTCCTCCCACATGCCAAAGACTTGCAGGTTGGTAGGTTAATTGGCCATTATAAATTGCCCCTAGTATAGGTAGGTGGTCGGGAAATATATAGGGACCGGTGGGGATGTTATTGGAATATGAGATTCGTAGAGGATTAGTATAAACTGTTGGTTGATGGTCGGCACAGACTCGGTGGGCCGAAGGGCCTGTTTCATTGCTGTGTCTCCAAACTAAACTAAATACTGACACCTAGTGTCACTGACACCCAGTAACACGCACTGAAACACAGGAACACAGACAAACACTGATACACAGGAACACAGACAGACACTGATACCCAGTAACACAGACACACAATGACACCAAGTAACAAAGACATACACTTACAACAAGTAACAAAGACATACACTGACACCAAGTAACAAAGACATACACTGACACCCAGTAACAAAGACATACACTGATACCCAGTAAGACAGACACACACTTACACCAAGTAACAAAGACACACACTGATACCCAGTAACACAGACACACACTTACACCAAGTAACAAAGACATACACTGACACCCAGTAACAAAGACACGCACTGACACCCAGTAACACAGACACACACGGACACCAAGTAACAAAGACACACACTTACACCAAGTAACACAGACACACACTGACACCAAGTAAGACAAACAAACACACTGACACCCAGTAACACAGACGCACACTGACACCTAGTAACAAAGACATACACTGACACCCAGTAACGCAGATACACACTGGGCGGCACAGTGGTGCAGCGGTTAGCACTGAAGCCTCACAGCTCCAGGAACCCGGGTTCGATTCTGGGTACTGCCTGTGCGGAGTTTGCAAGTTCTCCCTGTGTCTGCGTGGGTTTCCTCCATGTGCTCCGGTTTCCTCCCACATGCCAAAGACTTGCAGGTTGGTAGTTTAATTGTCCATTATAAATTGCCCCGAGTATAGGTAGGTGGTCGGGAAATATATAGGGACCGGTGGGGATGTTATTGGAATATGAGATTCGCGTGGGATTAGTATAAATTGTTGGTTGATGGTCGGCACAGACTCGGTGGGCCGAAGGGCCTGTTTCAGTGCTGTGTCTCCAAACTAAACTAAATACTGACACCTAGTGTCACAGACACACACTGACACCAAGGAACACGCACTGAAACACAGGAACACAGACAAACACTGATACACAGTAACACAGACAGACACTGATACCCAGTAACACAGACACACACTGACGCCAAGTAACAAAGACATACACTTACAACAAGTAACAAAGACATACACTGATACCCAGGAACACAGACGCACACTTACACCAAGTAACACAGTTATACACCTACACCAAGTATTTTGACATACACTTACACCAAGTAACAAAGACATACACTGACACCAAGTAACAAAGACAGGCAATTACAACAAGTAACAAAGACATACACTTACACCAAGCATTTTGACAGACACTGACACCAAGTAACAAAGACATACACTGATACCCAGTAACACAGCCACACACTTACACCAAGTAACAAAGACGTACACTGGCACCAAGTCACAAAGACACACACTGACACCCAGTAACAAAGACATACACTGACACGAAGTATCAAAGACATACACGGATACCCAGTAATACAGACACACACTTACACCAAGTAACAAAGACATACACTGACACCAAGTCACAAAGACACACACTGACAGCCAGTAACAAAGACATACACTGACACCAAGTCACAAAGACATACACTGATACCCAGTAACAAAGACATACACTGATACCCAGTAACACAGACGCACACTTACACCAAGTAAAAAAGACATACACTTACACCAAGTAACACAGACATACACTTACACCAAGTATTTTCACATACACTTTCAACAAGTAACAAAGACATACACTGACACCCAGTAACAAAGACATCCACTGACAACAAGTCACAAACACATACACTGACACCAAGTAACAAAGACATACACTTGCACCAAGTAACAAAGACATAAACTGACACCAAGTAACAAAGACATACACTGATACCCAGTATCACAGACACACACTTACAACAAGTAACAAAGACATACACTGATACCAAGTAACAAAGACATAAACTGACACCAAGTCACAAAGACACACCGACACCCAGTAACAAAGACATACACTGACACCAAGTCACAAAGACATACACTGATACCCAGGAACACAGACACACACTGACACCCAGTAACAAAGACATACACTGATACCAAGTAACAAAGACATACACTAATAGCCAGTAACACAGACACACACTGACACCCAGTAACAAAGACATACACTGATACCAAGTCACAAAGACATACACTGATACCCAGTAACACAGACACACACTTGCACCAAGTAACAAAGACATACACTGACACCAAGTCACAAAGACAGACACTGACACCCAGTAACAAAGACATACACTTACACCAAGTAACAGAGACAGACAATTACACCAAGTAACACAGACACACACTTACACCAAGTATCAAAGACATACACTGACACCAAGTCACAAAGACAGACACTGACACCCAGTAACAAAGACATACACTGACACCAAGTAACAAAGACATACAATGACACCCAGTAACAAAGACATGCACTGACACCCAGTAACACAGACACACACTGACCCCCAGTAACACAGACACACACTTGCACCAAGTAACAAAGACATACACTGACACCAAGTAAAAATGACATACACTGATACCCAGTAACACTTACGCACACTTATACCAAGTAACAAAGACATACAATGAAACCAAGTAACAAAGACATACACTGATACCCAGTAACACAGACGCACACTTACACAAAGTAACAAAGACATACACTTACACCAAGCAACAAATACATACACTTACACCAATTAACAAAGACACATACTTACACCAAGTAACACAGACATACACTGATACCCAGTATCACAGACACACACTTACACCAAGTAACAAAGACATACACTGACCACCAAGTCACAAAGACACACACCGACACCCAGTAACAAAGACATACACTGACACCAAGTCACAAAGACATACACTGATACCCAGGAACACAGACACACACTGACACCCAGTAACAAAGACATACACTGATACCAAGTAACAAAGACATACACTAATACCCAGTAACACAGACACACACTGACACCCAGTGACAAAGACATACACTGATACCAAGTCACAAAGACATACACTGATACCCAGTAACACAGACACACACTTGCACCAAGTAACAAAGACATACACTGACAAAAAGTCACAAAGACAGACACTGACACCCAGTAACAAAGACATACACTTAAACCAAGTAACAGAGACAGACAATTACACCAAGTAACACAGACACACACTTACACCAAGTAACAAAGTCATACACTGACACCAAGTCACAGAGACACACACTGACACCCAGTAACACAGACACACACTTACACCAAGTAACAAAGACATACACAGACACCAAGTCACAAAGACAGACACTGACACCCAGTAACAAAGACATACACTGACACCAAGTCACAAAGACATACACTGATACCCAGTAACAAAGACATACACTGATACCCAGTAAGACAGACACACACTTACACCAAGTAACAAAGACATACACTGACACCAAGTAACAAAGACATACACTGACACCAAGTCACAAAGACAGACACTGACACCCAGTAACAAAGACATACACTGACACCAAGTCACAAAGACATACACTGATACCCAGTAACAAAGACATACACTGATACCCAGTAAGACAGACACACACATACACCAAGTAACAAAGACACACACTGATACCCAGTAACACAGACACCCACTTACACCAAATAACAAAGACATACACTGACACCAAGTAACAAAGACATACACTGACACCAAGTCACAAAGACATACACTGATACCCAGTAACAAAGACATACACTGATACCCAGTAAGACAGACACACACATACACCAAGTAACAAAGACACACACTGATACCCAGTAACACAGACACCCACTTACACCATTTAACAAAGACATACACTGACACCAAGTAACAAAGACATACACTGACACCCAGTAACAAAGACATGCACTGACACCCAGTAACACAGACACACACTGAACCCCAGTAACACAGACACACACTTGCACCAAGTAACAAAGACATACACTGACACCAAGTAAAAAAGACATACACTGATACCCAGTAACACAGACGCACACTTACACAAAGTAACAAAGACATACACTTACACCAAGTAACAAATACATACACTTACACCAAGTAACACAGACATACACTGATACCCAGTATCACAGACACACACTTACACCAAGTAACAAAGACATACAGTGACCACCAAGTCTCAAAGACACACACCGACACCCAGTAACAAAGACATACACTGACACGAAGTCACAAAGACATACACTGATACCCAGGAACACAGACACACACTGACACCCAGTAACAAAGACATACACTGATACCAAGTAACAAAGACATACACTAATACCCAGTAACACAGACACACACTGACACCCAGTAACAAAGACATACACTGATACCAAGTCACAAAGACATACACTGATACCCAGTAACACAGACACACACTTGCACCAAGTAACAAAGACATACACTGACACCAAGTCACAAAGACAGACACTGACACCCAGTAACAAAGACATACACTTACACCAAGTAACAGAGACAGACAATTACACCAAGTAACACAGACACACACTTGCACCAAGTAACAAAGTCATACACTGACACCAAGTCACAGAGACACACACTGACACCCAGTAACACAGACACACACTTAAACCAAGTAACAAAGACATACACTGACACCAAGTCACAAAGACAGACACTGACACCCAGTAACAAAGCCATACACTGACACCAAGTCACAACGACATACACTGATACCCAGTAACAAAGACATACACTGATACCCAGTAAGACAGACACACACTTACACCAAGTAACAAAGACATACACTGACACCATGTAACAAAGACATACACTGACACCAAGTCACAAAGACAGACACTGACACCCAGTAACAAAGACATACACTGACACCAAGTCACAAAGACATACACTGATACCCAGTAACAAAGACATACACTGATACCCAGTAAGACAGACACACACATACACCAAGTAACAAAGACACACACTGATACCCAGTAACACAGACACCCACTTACACCAAGTAACAAAGACATACACTGACACCAAGTAACAAAGACATACACTGACACCCAGTAACAAAGACATCCACTGACACCCAGTAACACAGACACACACTGACCCCCAGTAACACAGACACACACATACACCAAGTAACAAAGACATACACTGACACCAAGTAAAAAAGACATACACGGATACCCAGTAACACATACGCACACTTGTACCAAGTAACAAAGACATACAATGACACCAAATAACAAAGGCATACACTGATACCCAGTAACACAGACGCACACTTACACAAAGTAACAAAGACATACACTTACACCAAGAAACAAATACATACACTGACACCAAGTAACAAAGACATACACTTACACCAAGTAACAAAGACAGACAATTACACCAAGTAACAAAGACATACACTTACACCTAGTATTTTGACAAACACTTACACCAAGTAACAAAGACATACACTGACACCCAGTAACTAAGAAATACAATGACACCAAGTCACAAACACAGACACTGTCACCAAGTAACAAAGACATACACTTGCACCCAGTAACAAAGACATACATTGATACCCAGTAAAACAGACACACACTGACACTCAGTTAGAAACACACAATGACCCCCAGTAACACAGACATACACTGACCCCCAGTAACACAGGCACACACTTACACCAAGTACAAAGACATACACTGACACCAAGTCACAAAGACACACACTGACACTCAGGAACAAAGACATACACTGACACAAAGTCACAAAGACATACACTGATACCCAGTCACAAAGACATACACTGATACCCAGTAACACAGACGCACACTTACACCAAGTAACAAAGACATACACCTACACCAAGTAACAAAGACACATACTTACACCAAGTAACACAGACATACACTGACACCAAGTAACAAAGACATACACTTACACCAAGTAACAAAGACAGACAATTACACCAAGTAACAAAGACATACACTTACACCTAGTATTTTGACAAACACTTGCACCAAGTAACAAAGACATACACTGACACGCAGTAACTAAGAAATACAATGACACCAAGTCACAAACACATACACTGTCACCAAGTAACAAAGACATACACTTACACCCAGTAACAAAGACATACATTGATACCCAGTAAAACAGACACACTCTGACACCCAGTTAGAAACACACAATGACCCCCAGTAACACAGACATACACTGACCCCCAGTAACACAGGCACACACTTACACCAAGTAACAAAGACATACACTGACACCAAGTAACAAAGACATACACAGATACCCAGTAACACAGACGCACACTTACACCAAGTAACAAAGACATACACTTACACCAAGTAACACAGAAATACACTTACACCAAGTATTTTGACATACACTTACACCAAGTAACAAAGACATACACTGATACCCAGTAACACAGACACACACTTACACCAAGTAACAAAGACGTACACTGGCACCAATTCACAAAGACACACACTGACACCCAGTAACAAAGACATACACTGACACCAAGTCACAAAGACATACACTGATACCCGGTAACAAAGACATACACTGATACCCAGTAACACAGACACACACATACAACAAGTAACAAAGACATCCACTGACACCAAGTAACAAAGGCATACACTGATACCCAGTAACACAGACGCACACTTACACCTCGTAACAAAGACATACACTGACACCCAGTAACAAAGACATCCACTGACAACAAGTCACAAACACATACACTGACACCAAGTAACAAAGACATACACTTACATCAAGTAACAAAGACATAAACTGACACCAAGTAACAAAGACATACACTGACACCCAGTAACTAAGACATACAATGACACCAAGTCACAAACACAAACACTGACACCAACTAAAAAAGACATACACTTACACGAAGTAACAGAGACAGACAATTACACCAAGTAACAAAGACATACACTTACACCAAGAATTTTGACATACACTGACACTAAGAATCAAAGACATACACTGACACCAAGTCACAAAGACATACACAGATGCCCAGTAACAAAGACATACACTGATACCCAGTAACACAGATACACACATACAAAATGTAACAAAGACATACACTGACACCAAGTAACAAAGGCATACACTGATACCCAGTAATACAGACGCACACTTACACCACGTAACAAAGACATACACTGACACCCAGTAACAAACACATCCACTGACAACAAGTCACAAACACATACACAGATACCCAGTAACACAGATACACACATACAAAATGTAGCAAAGACATACACTGACACCAAGTAACAAAGGCATACACTGATACCCAGTAACACAGACGCACACTTGCACCAAGTAACAAAGACATACACTTACACCAAGTAACACAGACATACACTTACACCAAGTATTTTGACATACACTTCCACCAAGTAACAAAGACGTACACTGACAGCAAGTAACAAAGACATACACTGATACCCAGTAACACAGACACACACTTACACCAAGTAACAAAGACGTACACTGGCACCAAGTCACAAAGACACACAGTGACACCCAGTAAAAAAGACATACACTGACACCAAGTATCAAAGACATACACTGATACCCAGTAACACAGACACACACTTACACCAAGTAACAAAGACATACACTGACACCAAGTCACAAAGACACACACTGACTCCCAGTAACAAAGACATACACTGATACCCAGTAACACAGACGCACACTTACACCAAGTCACAAAGACATACACTGATGCCCAGTAACAATGTCATACACTGATACCCTGTAACACAGACGCACACTTACACCAAGTAACAAAGACATACACTGACACCAAGTCTCAAAGACATACACTGATACCCAGTAACAAAGACATACACTGATACCCAGTAACACAGACGCACACTTACACCAAGTAACAAAGACATACACTTACACCAAGTAACACAGACATACACTTACACCAAGTATTTTGACATACACTTACTCCAATTAACAAAGACATACACTGACACCCAGTAACAAAGACATCCACTGACAACAAGTCACAAACACATACACTGACACCAAGTAACAAAGACATACACTTACACCAAGCAACAAAGACATAAACTGACACCAAGTAACAAAGACATACACTGATACCCAGTAAAACAGACGCACACTTACACCAAGTAACAAAGACATACACTGACACCAAGTCACAAAGACACACACTGACTCCCAGTAACAAAGACATACACTGACACCAATTCACAAAGACATACACTGATGCCCAGTAACAATGTCATACACTGATACCCAGTAACACAGACGCACACTTACACCAAGTAACAAAGACATACACTGACACCAAGTCTCAAAGACATACACTGATACCCAGTAACAAAGACATACACTGATACCCAGTAACACAGACGCACACTTACACCAAGTAACAAAGACATACACTTACACCAAGTAACACAGACATACACTTACACCAAGTATTTTGACATACACTTACACCAATTAACAAAGACATACACTGACACTCAGTAACAAAGACATCCACTGACAACAAGTCACAAACACATACACTGACACCAAGTAACAAAGACATACACTTACACGAAGTAACAAAGACATAAACTGACACCAAGTAACAAAGACATACACTGATACCCAGTAACACAGACGCACACTTACACCAAGTAACAAAGACATACACTTACACCAAGTAACACAGACATACACTTACACCAAGTATTTTGACATACACCTACACCAATTAACAAAGACATACACTGACACCCAGTAACAAAGACATCCACTGACAACAAGTCACAAACACATACACTGACACCAAGTAACAAAGACATACACTTACACCAAGTAACAAAGACATAAACTGACACCAAGTAACAAAGACATACACTTACACCAAGTAACAAAGAAATAAACTGACACCAAGTAACAAAGACATACACTGACACCCAGTAACTAAGACATACAATGACACCAAGTCACAAACACAAACACTGACACCAAGTAAAAAAGACATACACTTACACGAAGTAACAGAGACAGACAATTACACCAAGTAACAAAGACATACACTTACACCAAGAATTTTGACATACACTGACACTAAGTATCAAAGACATAAACTGACACCAAGTCACAAAGACACACACTGACACCACGTAACAAAGACATAAACTGACACCAAGTCACAAAGACATACACAGATACCCAGTAACAAATACATACACTGACACCCAGTAACACAGATACACACATACAAAATGTAACAAAGACATACACTGACACCAAGTAACAAAGGCATACACTGATACCCAGTAACACAGACGCACACTTACACCACATAACAAAGACATACACTGACACCCAGTAACAAACACATCCACTGACAACAAGTCACAAACACATACACAGATACCCAGTAACAAAGACATACACTGATACCCAGTAACACAGATACACACATACAAAATGTAACAAAGACATACACTGACACCAAGTAACAAAGGCATACACTGATACCCAGTAACACAGACGCACACTTACACCAAGTAACAAAGACATACACTTACACCAAGTAACACAGACATACACTTACACCAAGTATTTTGACATACACTTCCACCAAGTAACAAAGACGTACACTGACAGCAAGTAACAAAGACATACACTGACACCCAGTAAAAAAGACATACACTGACACCAAGTATCAAAGACATACACTGATACCCAGTAACACAGACACACACTTACACCAAGTAACAAAGACATACACTGACACCAAGTCACAAAGACACACACTGACTCCCAGTAACAAAGACATACACTGACACCAAGTCACAAAGACATACACTGATGCCCAGTAACAATGTCATACACTGATACCCAGTAACACAGACGCACACTTACACCAAGTAACAAAGACATACACTGACACCAAGTCTCAAAGACATACACTGATACCCAGTAACAAAGACATACACTGATACCCAGTAACACAGACGCTCACTTACACCAAATAACAAAGACATACACTTACACCAAGTAACACAGACATACACTTACACCAAGTATTTTGACATACACTTACACCAATTAACAAAGACATACACTGAAACCCAGTAACAAAGACATCCACTGACAACAAGTCACAAACACATACACTGACACCAAGTAACAAAGACATACACTTACACCAAGTAACAAAGACATAAACTGACACCAAGTAACAAAGACATACACTGATACCCAGTATCACAGACACACACTTACACCAAGTAACAAAGAAATACACTGACACCAAGTCACAAAGATACACACCGACACCCAGTAACAAAGACATACACTGACACCAAGTCACAAAGACATACACTGATACCCAGGAACACAGACACACACTGACACCCAGTAACAAAGACATACACTTATACCAAGTCACAAAGACATACACCGATACCCAGTAACACAGACACACACTGACACCCAGTAACAAAGACATGCACTTACACCCAGTAACAGAGCCAGACAATTACACCAAGTAACAAAGACATACACTGATACCATGTCACAAAGACACACACTGATGCCCAGTAACAATGTCATACACTGATACCCAGTAACACAGACGCACACTTACACCAAGTAACAAAGACATACACTGACACCAAGTCTCAAAGACATACACTGATACCCAGTAACAAAGACATACACTGATACCCAGTAACACAGACGCTCACTTACACCAAGTAACAAAGACATACACTTACACCAAGTAACACAGACATACACTTACACCAAGTATTTTGACATACACTTACACCAATTAACAAAGACATACACTGATACCAAGTAACACAGACACACACTTACACCAAGTAACAAAGACATACACTGATACCAAGTCACAAAGACAGACACTGACACCCAGTAACAAAGACATACACTGACACCAAGTCACAAAGACATACACTGATACCCAGTAACAAAGACATACACTGATACCCAGTAAGACAGACACACACTTACACCAAGTAACAAAGACACACACTGATACCCAGTAACACAGACACACACTTACACCAAGTAACAAAGACATACACTGACACCCAGTAACAAAGACATGCACTGACACCAAGTAACACAGACACACACTGACACCAAGTAAGGCAAACAAACACACAGACACCCAGTAACACAGACACACACTGACACCTAGTAACATAGACATACACTGACACCCAGTAACACAGATACACACTGGGCGGCACAGTGGTGCAGTGGTTAGCACTGAAGCCTCACAGCTCCAGGGAACCGGTTCGATTCTGGGTACTGCCAGTGCGGAGTTTGCAGGTTCTCCCTGTGTATGCGTGGGTTTCCTCCGTGTGCTCCGGTTTCCTCCCACATGCCAAAGACTTGCAGGTTGGTAGGTTAATTGGCCATTATAAATTGCCCCTAGTATAGGTAGGTGGTCGGCAAATGTATAGGGACCGGTGGGGATTTTATTGGAATATGGGATTCGTGTAGGATTAGTATAAATTGTTGGTTGATGGTCGGCACAGAATCGGTGGGCCCAAGGGCCTGTTTCAGTGCTGTCTCTCAAAACTAAACTAAATACTGACACCTAGTGTCACAGACACACACTGACACCCAGTAACACGCACTGATGCAAAGAAACACAGACATGCAGTGATACACAGTAACACAGACAGACACTGATACCCAGTAACACAGACACACACTGACACCAAGTAACAAAGACATGCACTTACAACAAGTAACATAGACATACACTGAAAACCAGTAACACAGACGCACACTTACACCAAGTAAAAAAGACATACACTGACACCAAGTATTTTGACATACACTTACACCAAGTAACAAAGACATACACTGACACCCAGTAACAAAGAAATCCACTGACACCAAGTAACACAGACATACACTGATACCCAGGAACAAAGACATGACACCAAGTAACAAAGACATATACTGACACCAAGTCACAAAGACACACACTGACACCCAGTAACAAAGACTTACACTGATACCAAGTCACAAAGACATACACTGATACCCAGTCAAACAGACACACACTTACACCAAGTAACACAGACATACACTGACACCAAGTAACAAAGACATACACTGATACCCAGTAATACAGACACACACTTACACCAAGTAACAAAGACAGACACTGATACCCAGTAACACAGACACACACTTACACCAAGTAACAAAGACATACACTGACACCCAGTAACAAAGACATACACTGACACCCAGTAACACAGACACACACGGACACCAAGTAACAAAGACACGCACTTACACCAAGTAACACAGACACACACTGACACCCAGTAACACAGACATACACTGATACCCAGTAACACAGACACACACTTACACCAAGTAACAAAGACAGACACTGATACCCAGTAACACAGACACACACTTACACCAAGCAACACAGACATACACTGACGCCAAGTAACAAAGATATGCACTGATACCCAGTAACACAGACACACACTTACACCAAGTAACACAGACATGCACTGACACCAAGTAACAAAGACATACACTGATACCCAGGAAGACAGACACACACTTACACCAAGTAACACAGACACACACTTACACCAAGTAACAAAGACATACAATTACACCAAGTAACACAGACACACACTTACACCAAGTCACACAGACACACACTGACACCAAGTAACAAAGACACAATCTTACACCAAGTCACACAGACATACACTGACAACAAGTAACAAAGACATACACTGATTCCCAGTAACACAGACACACACATACACCAAGTAACAAAGACAGACAATGATACCCAGTAACACAGACACACACTTACACCAAGCAGCACAGACATACACTGACACCAAGTAACAAAGACATACACTGATACCCAGTAACACAGACACACACTTCCACCAAGTAACACAGCCATACACTGACACCAAGTAACAAAGACATACACTTACACCAAGTAACACAGACATACACTGACACCAAGTAACAAAGACATCCAATTACACCAAGTAACAAAGACACACACTTACACCAAGTAAAAAAGACACACACTTACACCAAGTAACAAAGACAGACACTGACACCAAGTAACAAAGACATACACTTACAACAAGTAACAAAGACATACACTTACACCAAGTAACACAGACATACACTGACACCAAGTAGCAAAGACATACACTTTCACCAAGTATTTTGACATACACTGACACCAAGTAACAAAGACATACACTGATACCTAGTAACACAGACATACACTTACACCAAGTAACACAGACATACACTGACACCAAGTAGCAAAGACATACACTTTCACCAAGTATTTTGACATACACTGACACCAAGTAACACAGACATACACTGACACCAAGTAACAAAGACATACACTGATACCCAGTAATACAGACACACACTTACACCAAGTAACAAAGACAGACACTGATACCCAGTAACACAGACACACACTTACACCAAGTAACAAAGACATACACTGACACCCAGTAACAAAGACATACACTGACACCCAGTAACACAGACACACACGGACACCAAGTAACAAAGACACGCACTTACACCAAGTAACACAGACACACACTGACACCCAGTAACACAGACATACACTGATACCCAGTAACACAGACACACACTTACACCAAGTAACAAAGACAGACACTGATACCCAGTAACACAGACACACACTTACACCAAGCAACACAGACATACACTGACTCCAAGTAACAAAGATATGCACTGATACCCAGTAACACAGACACACACTTACACCAAGTAACACAGACATGCACTGACACCAAGTAACAAAGACATACACTGATACCCAGGAAGACAGACACACACTTACACCAAGTAACACAGACACACACTTACACCAAGTAACAAAGACATACAATTACACCAAGTAACACAGACACACACTTACACCAAGTCACACAGACACACACTGACACCAAGTAACAAAGACACAATCTTACACCAAGTCACACAGACATACACTGACAACAAGTAACAAAGACTTACACTGATTCCCAGTAACACAGACACACACATACACCAAGTAACAAAGACAGACAATGATACCCAGTAACACAGACACACACTTACACCAAGCAGCACAGACATACACTGACACCAAGTAACAAAGACATACACTGATACCCAGTAACACAGACACACACTTCCACCAAGTAACACAGCCATACACTGACACCAAGTAACAAAGACATACACTTACACCAAGTAACACAGACATACACTGACACCAAGTAACAAAGACATACAATTACACCAAGTAACAAAGACACACACTTACACCAAGTAAAAAAGACACACACTTACACCAAGTAACAAAGACAGACACTGACACCAAGTAACAAAGACATACACTTACAACAAGTAACAAAGACATACACTTACACCAAGTAACACAGACATACACTGACACCAAGTAACAAAGACATACACTGATACCTAGTAACACAGACACACACTTACACCAAGTAACAAAGACATACACTGACACCAAGTCACAAAGACACACACTGACACCCAGTAACAAAGTCATGCACTGATACCAAGTCACAAAGACATACACTGATACCCAGTAACACAGACACACACTTACACCAAGTAACACAGACATACACTGACACCAAGTAACAAAGACATACACTGATACCCAGTAACACAGACACACACTTCCACCAAGTAACAAAGACAGACACTGATACCCAGTAACACAGACACACACTTACACCAAGTAACAAAGACATACACTGACACCCAGTAACAAAGACATACACTGACACCCAGTAACACAGACACACACGGACACCAAGTATCAAAGACACTCACTTACACCAAGTAACACAGACACACACTGACACCCAGTAACACAGACATACACTGATACCCAGTAACACAGACACACACTAACACCAAGTAACAAAGACAGACACTGATACCCAATAACACAGACACACACTTACACCAAGCAACACAGACATACACTGACACCAAGTAACAAAGACATACACTGATACCCAGGAACACAGACACACACTTACACCAAGTAACACAGACACACACTTACACCAAGTAACAAAGACATACAATTACACCAAATAACACAGACACACACTTACACCAAGTCACACAGACACACACTGACACCAAGTAACAAATACACAATCTTACACCAAGTAACACAGACATACACTGACAACAAGTAACAAAGACATACACTGAATCCCAGTAACACAGACACACACTTACACCAAGTAACAAAGACAGACACTGATACCCAGTAACACAGACACACACTTACACCAAGCAGCACAGACATACACTGACACCAAGTAACAAAGACATACACTGATACCCAGTAACACAGACACACACTTATACCAAGTAACAAAGACAGACACTGATACCCAGTAACACAACACACACTTACACCAAGTAACAAAGACATACACTGACACCCAGTAACAAAGACACGCACTTACACCAAGTAACACAGACACACACTGACACCAAGTAACAAAGACACGCACTTACACCAAGTAACACAGACACACACTGACACCCAGTAACACAGACATACACTGATACCCAGTAACACAGGCACACACTTACACCAAGTAACAAAGACAGACACTGATACCCAGTAACACAGAAACACACTTACACCAAGCAACACAGACATACACTGACACCAAGTAACAAAGACATACACTGATACCCAGTAACACAGACACACACTTACACCAAGTAACACAGACATGCAATGACACCAAGTAACAAAGACATACACTGATACCCAGGAACACAGACACACACTTACACCAAGTAACACAGACACACACTTACACCAAGTAACAAAGACATACAATTACACCAAGTAACACAGACACACACTTTCACCAAGTCACACAGACATACACTGACACCAAGTAACAAAGACACAATCTTACACCAAGTAACACAGACATACACAGACAACAAGTAACAAAGACATACACTGATTCCCAGCAACACAGACACACACTTACACCAAGTAACAAAGACAGACACTGATACCCAGTAACACAGACACACACTTACACAAAGCAGCACAGACATACACTGACACCAAGTAACAAAGACATACACTGATACCCAGTAACACAGACACACACTTACACCTAGTAACACAGACATACACTGACACCAAGTAACAAAGACATACACTTACACCAAGTAACACAGACATACACTTACACCAAGTAACAAAGACATACAATTACAACAAGTAACAAAGACACACACTTACACCAAGTAACAAAGACATACACTTACACCAAGTAACTAAGACAGACACTGATACCCAGTAACACAGACACACACTTACACCAAGCAACACAGACATACACTGACACCAAGTAACAAAAACATGCTTTGATACCCAGTAACACAGACACACACTTACACCAAGTAACACAGACATGCACTGACACCAAGTAACAAAGACATACACTGATACCCAGGAACACAGACACACACTTATACCAAGTAACAAAGACAGACACTGATACCCAATAACACAGACACACACTTACACCAAGCAACACAGACATACACTGACACCAAGTAACAAAGACATACACTGATACCCAGGAACACAGACACACACTTACACCAAGTAACACAGACACACACTTACACCAAGTAACAAAGACATACAATTACACCAAGTAACACAGACACACAATTACACCAAGTCACACAGACACACACTGACACCAAGTAACAAATACACAATCTTACACCAAGTAACACAGACATACACTGACAACAAGTAACAAAGACATACACTGATTCCCAGTAACACAGACACACACTTACACCAAGTAACAAAGACAGACACTGATACCCAGTAACACAGACACACACTTACACCAAGCAGCACAGACATACACTGACACCAAGTAACAAAGACATACACTGATACCCAGTAACACAGACACACACTTATACCAAGTAACAAAGACAGACACTGATACCCAGTAACACAACACACACTTACACCAAGTAACAAAGACATACACTGACACCCAGTAACAAAGACACGCACTTACACCAAGTAACACAGACACACACTGACACCAAGTAACAAAGACACGCACTTACACCAAGTAACACAGACACACACTGACACCCAGTAACACAGACATACACTGATACCCAGTAACACAGACACACACTTACACCAAGTAACAAAGACAGACACTGATACCCAGTAACACAGAAACACACTTACACCAAGCAACACAGACATACACTGACACCAAGTAACAAAGACATACACTGATACCCAGTAACACAGACACACACTTACACCAAGTAACACAGACATGCACTGACACCAAGTAACAAAGACATACACTGATACCCAGGAACACAGACACACACTTACACCAAGTAACACAGACACACACTTACACCAAGTAACAAAGACATACAATTACACCAAGTAACACAGACACACACTTTCACCAAGTCACACAGACATACACTGACACCAAGTAACAAAGACACAATCTTACACCAAGTAACACAGACATACACAGACAACAAGTAACAAAGACATACACTGATTCCCAGCAACACAGACACACACTTACACCAAGTAACAAAGACAGACACTGATACCCAGTAACACAGACACACACTTACACCAAGCAGCACAGACATACACTGACACCAAGTAACAAAGACATACACTGATACCCAGTAACACAGACACACACTTACACCTAGTAACACAGACATACACTGACACCAAGTAACAAAGACATACACTTACACCAAGTAACACAGACATACACTTACACCAAGTAACAAAGACATACAATTACAACAAGTAACAAAGACACACACTTACACCAAGTAACAAAGACATACACTTACACCAAGTAACTAAGACAGACACTGATACCCAGTAACACAGACACACACTTACACCAAGCAACACAGACATACACTGACACCAAGTAACAAAAACATGCTTTGATACCCAGTAACACAGACACACACTTACACCAAGTAACACAGACATGCACTGACACCAAGTAACAAAGACATACACTGATACCCAGGAACACAGACACACACTTACACCAAGTAACACAGACACACACTTACACCAAGTAACAAAGACATACAATTACAACAAGTAACACAGACACACACTTACACCAAGTCACACAGACACACACATTGACACCAAGTAACAAAGACACACACTTACACCAAGTAACACAGACACACACTGACACCCAGTAACACAGGCACACACTTACACCAAGTAACACAGACATACACTGACACCAAGTAACAAAGACATACACTGATACCCAGTAACACAGACACACACTTACACCAAGTAACAAAGACAGACACTGCTACCCAGTAACACAGACACACACTTACACCAAGCAACACAGACATACACTGACACCAAGTAACAAAAACATGCTTTGATACCCAGTAACACAGACACACACTTACACCAAGTAACACAGACATGCACTGACACCAAGTAACAAAGACATACACTGATACCCAGGAACACAGACACACACTTATACCAAGTAACAAAGACAGACACTGATACCCAATAACACAGACACACACTTACACCAAGCAACACAGACATACACTGACACCAAGTAACAAAGACATACACTGATACCCAGGAACACAGACACACACTTACACCAAGTAACACAGACACACACTTACACCAAGTAACAAAGACATACAATTACACCAAGTAACACAGACACACAATTACACCAAGTCACACAGACACACACTGACACCAAGTAACAAATACACAATCTTACACCAAGTAACACAGACATACACTGACAACAAGTAACAAAGACATACACTGATTCCCAGTAGCACAGACACACACTTACACCAAGTAACAAAGACAGACACTGATACCCAGTAACACAGACACACACTTACACCAAGCAGCACAGACATACACTGACACCAAGTAACAAAGACATGCACTGATACCCAGTAACACAGACACACACTTATACCAAGTAACAAAGACAGACACTGATACCCAGTAACACAACACACACTTACACCAAGTAACAAAGACATACACTGACACCCAGTAACAAAGACACGCACTTACACCAAGTAACACAGACACACACTGACACCAAGTAACAAAGACACGCACTTACACCAAGTAACACAGACACACACTGACACCCAGTAACACAGACATACACTGATACCCAGTAACACAGGCACACACTTACACCAAGTAACAAAGACAGACACTGATACCCAGTAACACAGAAACACACTTACACCAAGCAACACAGACATACACTGACACCAAGTAACAAAGACATACACTGATACCCAGTAACACAGACACACACTTACACCAAGTAACACAGACATGCACTGACACCAAGTAACAAAGACATACACTGATACCCAGGAACACAGACACACACTTACACCAAGTAACACAGACACACACTTACACCAAGTAACAAAGACATACAATTACACCAAGTAACACAGACACACACTTTCACCAAGTCACACAGACATACACTGACACCAAGTAACAAAGACACAATCTTACACCAAGTAACACAGACATACACAGACAACAAGTAACAAAGACATACACTGATTCCCAGCAACACAGACACACACTTACACCAAGTAACAAAGACAGACACTGACACCCAGTAACACAGACACACACTTACACCAAGCAGCACAGACATACACTGACACCAAGTAACAAAGACATACACTGATACCCAGTAACACAGACACACACTTACACCTAGTAACACAGACATACACTGACACCAAGTAACAAAGACATACACTTACACCAAGTAACACAGACATACACTTACACCAAGTAACAAAGACATACAATTACAACAAGTAACAAAGACACACACTTACACCAAGTAACAAAGACATACACTTACACCAAGTAACTAAGACAGACACTGATACCCAGTAACACAGACACACACTTACACCAAGCAACACAGACATACACTGACACCAAGTAACAAAAACATGCTTTGATACCCAGTAACACAGACACACACTTACACCAAGTAACACAGACATGCACTGACACCAAGTAACAAAGACATACACTGATACCCAGGAACACAGACACACACTTACACCAAGTAACACAGACACACACTTACACCAAGTAACACATACATACACTGACACCAAGTAACAAAGACATACACTTACACCAAGTAACACAGACATACACTGACACCAAGTAACAAAGACATACAATTACACCAAGTAACAAAGACACTCACTTACACCAAGTAACACAGACATACACTGACACCAAGTAACAAAGACATACACTGATACCCAGTAACACAGGCACACACTTACACCAAGTAACAAAGACATACACTGACACCCAGTAACAAAGACATACACTGACACCCAGTAACACAGACACAGACGGACACCAAGTAACAAAGACACGCACTTACACCAAGTAACACAGACACACACTGACACCCAGTAACACAGACATACACTGATACCCAGTAACACAGGCACACACTTACGCCAAGTAACAAAGACAGACACTGATACCCAGTAACACAGAAACACACTTACACCAAGCAACACAGACATACACTGACACCAAGTAACAAAGCCATACACTGATACCCAGTAACACAGACACACACTTACACCAAGTAACACAGACATGCACTGACACCAAGTAACAAAGACATACACTGATACCCAGGAACACAGACACACACTTACACCAAGTAACACAGACACACACTTACACCAAGTAACAAAGACATACAATTACACCAAGTAACACAGACACACACTTACACCAAGTCACACAGACACACACTGACACCAAGTAACAAAGACACAATCTTACACCAAGTAACACAGACATACACTGACAACAAGTAACAAAGACATACACAGATTCCCAGCAACACAGACACACACTTACACCAAGTAACAAAGACAGACACTGATACCCAGTAACACAGACATACACTTACACCAAGCAGCACAGACATACACTGACACCAAGTAACAAAGACATACACTGATACCCAGTAACACAGACACACACATACACCTAGTAACACAGACATACACTGACACCAAGTAACAAAGACATACACTTACACCAAGTAACACAGACATACACTTCCACCAAGTAACAAAGACATACAATTACACCAAGTAACAAAGACACAAACTTACACCAAGTAACAAAGACATACACTTACACCAAGTAACTAAGACAGACAATGATACCCAGTAACACAGACACACACTTACACCAAGCAACACAGACATACACTGACACCAAGTAACAAAAACATGCACTGATACCCAGTAACACAGACACACACTTACACCAAGTAACACAGACATGCTCTGACACCAAGTAACAAAGAACATACACTGATACCCAGGAACACAGACAGACACTTACACCAAGTAACACAGACACACACTTACACCAAGTAACAAAGACATACAATTACAACAAGTAACACAGACACACACTTACACCAAGTCACACAGACCCACACTGACACCAAGTAACAAAGACACACACTTACACCAAGTAACACAGACACACACTGACACCCAGTAACACAGGCACACACTTACACCAAGTAACACAGACATACACTGACACCAAGTAACAAAGACATACACTGATACCCGGTAACACAGACACACACTTACACCAAGTAACAAAGACAGACACTGCTACCCAGTAACACAGACACACACTTACACCAAGCAACACAGACATACACTGACACCATGTAACAAAGACATACACTGATACCCAGCAACACAGACACACACTTACACCAAGTAACACAGACATACACTGACACCAAGTAACAAAGACATACACTTACACCAAGTAACACAGACATACACTGACACCAAGTAACAAAGACATACAATTACACCAAGTAACAAAGACACACACTTACACCAAGTAACACAGACATACACTGACACCAAGTAACAAAGACATACAATTACACCAAGTAACACAGACACACACTTACACCAAGTCACACAGACACACACGGAAACCAAGTAACAAAGACACACACGAAACCAAGTAACACAGACACACACTGACTCCCAGTAACACAGACACACACTTACACCAAGTAACACAGACATACACTGACACCAAGTAACAAAGACATGCACTGATACCCAGTAACACAGACACACACTTACACCAAGTAACACAGACATATACTGACACCAAGTAACAAAGACATACACTGATACCCAGGAACACAGACACACACTTACACCAAGTAACACAGACACACACTGACACCAAGTCAAAAAGACATACACTGATGCCCAGTAACACAGACACACACTAACACCAGGTAACACAGACATACACTGACACCAAGTAACAAAGACACACTCTTACACCAAGAAACACAGACATACACTGACACCAAGTAACAAAGACAGACAATTACACCAAGTAACAAAGACATACACTTGCACCAAGTAACACAGACACACACTGACACCCAGTAACAAAGACATACACTGATACCCAGTAACACAAACAAACACACACTGACACCCAGTAACACAGAGACACACTGACACCCAGTAAAAAAGACATACACTGACACCAAGTCACAAAGACGTACACTGATGCCCAGTAACACAGACACACACTGACAACAAGTTACAAAGGCACGCACTGCGGGGGGCACATTGGCGCATTGGTTAGCACCGCAGCCTCACAGCTCCAAAGACCCGGGTTCGATTCTGGGTACTGCCTGTGCGGAGTTTGCAAGTTCTCCCTGTGTCTGCGTGGGTTTCCTCCGGGTGCTCCGTTTTCCTCCCACATGCCAAAGACTTGCAGGTTGATATGTTAATTGGCCATCATAAATTGCCCCTAGTATTTGTAGGTGGTCGGGAAATATATAGGGATAGGTGGGGATGTGATAGGAATACGGAATTAGTGCAGGATTAGGATAAATGGGTGGTTGATGGTCGGCACAGACTCGGTGGGCCGAAGGGCCTGTTCAAGTGCTGTATCTCGAAACTAAACTAAATACTGACACCTAGTGTCACTGACACAGAGTAACACAAACAAACGCACACTGGCACCCAGTCACACAGAGAAACACTGATACACTGACACCAAGTAACACAGACACACACTGACAACCAGTAACAAAGACACACACTGATACCAAGTCACAAAGACATACACGGATACCCAGTAACACAAACAAACACACACTGACACCCAGTAGCACAGAGAAACACTGATACACAGTAACAATGACAAACACTGACACCAAGTATCACAGACACACACTGACACCCAGTAAAAAAGAGATACACTGACACCAAGTCACAAAGACATACACTGATACCAAGTCACAAAGACATACACTGATACCCAGTAACAAAGACACACACTGACACCAAGTAACAAAGGCATACACTGACACCAAGAAACAAAGACAGACACTGACACCAAGTAAAAAGACAGACAATTACAACAAGTAACAAAGACATACACTTACACCAAGTATTTTGACATACACTGACACCAAGTAACAAAGACATACACTGATACCAAGTAACGCAGACACGCACTTACACCAAGTAACAAAGACATCACTGACACCAAGTCACAAAGACATACACTGACACCCAGTAACACAAACAAACACACACTGACACCCAGTAACATAGAGAAATACTAATAAACAGGAACAAAGACATACACTGACACCAACTAACACATTCACACACTGACACCCAGTAACAAAGACATACACTGACACCAAGTCACAAAGACAAACACAGATACCAAGTCACAAAGACATACACTGACACCAAGTAACAAAGGCACTCACTGCGAGGGGGGGGCACATTGGCGCATTGGTTCGCACCGCAGCCTCACAGCTCCAGTGACCCGGGTTCGATTCTGGGTACTGCCTGTGCGGAATTTGCAAGTTCTCCCTGTGTCTGCGTGGGTTTCCTCCCGGTGCTCCGCTTTCCTCCCACATGCCAAAGACTTGCAGGTTAATATGTTAATTGGCCATCATAAATTGCCCCTAGTATCGGTAGGTGGTAGGGAAATATATAGGGATAGGTGGGGATGTGATAGGAATACGGGATTAGTGTAGGATTTGGATAAATGGGTGGTTGATGGTCGGCACAGACTCGGTGGGCAGAAAGGCCTGTTTAAGTGCTGTATCTCTAAACTAAACTAAATACTGACACCTGGTGTCACTGACACCCAGTAACACAAACAAACACACACTGACACCCAGTCACACAGAGAAACACTGAGACACTGACATACACTTCCACCAATTATTTTGACATACACTGACACCAAGTAACAAAGACATACACTGATACCCAGTAACGCAGACACACACTTTCACCAAGTAACAAAGACATACACTGACACCAAGTCACAAAGACACACACTGACACCCAGTAACAAATACATACACTGACACCAAGTAACAAAGACATACACTTACACCAAGTAACACAGACATACACTGACACCAAGTAACAAAGACAGACAATTACACCAAGTAACAAAGACATACACTTACACCAAGTATTTTGACATACACTGACACCAAGTAACAAAGACATACACTGATACCCAGTAACATAGACACACACTGACATCAAGTAACAAAGACATACACTGACACCAAGTCACAAAGACACACACTGACACCCAGTAACACAAACAAACACACACTGACACCCAGTAACAAAGAGAAACACTGATACACAGTAACAAAGACAAACACTGATACCAAGTCACAAAGACATACGCTGATACATAGTATCGCAGACAAACACTGACACCAAGTCACAAAGACATACACTGATACCCAGTAACACAGACACACACTGACACGCAGTAACAAAGACATACACTGATACCAAGTCACAAAGACATACACTGATACCCAGTAACACAGACACACACAGACACCAAGTAACAAAGACATACACTGACACCAAGTAACAAAGACATACACTTACACCATGCAACAAAGACACACACTTACACCAAGTAACACAGACATACACTGACACCAAGGAGAAAAGACATACACTGACACCAAGTAACAAAGACATGCAGTTACAGGAAGTATCAAAGACAGACAATTACAACAAGTAACAAATACATACACTTTCACCAAGGATCAAAGACACACACTTACACCAAGTAACACAGACATACACTGACACCAAGTAAGAAAGACATACACTGATACCCAGTGACACAGACACACACTTACACCAAGTAACAAATACAGACACTGATACCCAGTAACACAGACACACACTTACCCCATGTAACAAAGACATACACTGACACCCAGTAACACAGACATACACTGATACCCAGTAACACTGACACACACTTGCACCAAGTAACAAAGACAGACACTGATACCCAGTAACACAGACACACACTTACACCAAGCAACACTGACATACACTGACATCAAGTAACAAAGACATACACTGATACCCAGTAACACAGACACACACTTACACCAAGTAACACAGACATACACTGACACCAAGCAACAAAGGCATACACTGATACCCAGGAACACAGACACACACTTACACCAAGTAACAAAGACATACACTTACACCAAGTAACACAGACATACACTGACACCAAGTAACAAAGACATACTCTGACACCAAGTAACAAAGACATACAATTACACAAAGTAACACAGACACACATTTACACCAAGTTACACAGACACACACCGACACCAAGTAACAAAGACACACACTTACACCAAGTAACACAGACACACACTGACACCCAGTAACACAGACACACAATTACACCAAGTAACACAGACATGCACTGACACCAAGTAAAAAAGACATACACTGATACCCAGTAACACAGACACACACTTACACCAAGTAACAAAGACAGACACTGATACCCGGTAACACAGACACACACTTACAACAAGCAACACAGACATACACTGACACCAAGTAACAAAGACATACACTGATACCCAGTAACACAGACACACACTTACACCAAGTAACACAGACATACACTGACACCAAGTAACAAAGACATACACTTACACAAAGTAACACAGATATACACTGACACCAAGTAACAAAGACACACACTTACACCAAGTAACACAGACATACACTGACACCAAGTAACAAAGACATACAATTACACCAAGTAACACAGACACACACTTACACCAAGTCACACAGACACACACACACCAAGTAACACAGACACACACTGTCAACCAGTAACACAGACACACACACACCAAGTAACACAGACACATACTGACACCAAGTAACAAAGACATGCACTGATACACAGTAACACAGACACACACTTACACCAAGTAACACAGACATATACTGACACCAAGTAACAAAGACATACACTGATACCCAGGAACACAGACACACACTTACAACAAGTAACACAGACACACACTTACACCAAGTAACAAAGACATACACTAACACCAAGTAACACAGACATACACTGACACCAAGAAACAAAGACATACAATTACACCAAGTAACAAAGACACACACTTACACCAAGTAACAAAGACAGACACTGATACCCAGTAACACAGACACACACTTACACCAAGTAACAAAGACATACACTGACACCAACTAACACAGTCACACAGTGACACCCAGTAACAAAGACATACACTGACACCAAGTCTCAAAGACATACACTGATAACAAGTCACAAAGACATATACTGAGACCCAGTAACACAGACACACACTGACATCAGGTAACAAAGACATACAATTACACCAAGTAACAAAGACGTAACCTTACACCAAGTAACAAAGACATACACTGACACCAAGTAACAAAGACATACACTGACACCCAGTAACACAGACACACACGGACACCAAGTAACAAAGACATACACTGACACCAAGTAACACAGACAGACACTGACACCCAGTAACAAAGACATACACTGATACCAAGTCACAAAGACGTACACTGATAACCACTAACACAAACAACCACACACTGACACCCAGTAACACAGAGACACACTGACACCAAGTAACACAGACATGCACTGACACCAAGTAAAAAAGACATACACTGATACCCAGTAACACAGACACACACTTACACCAAGTAACAAAGACAGACACTGATACCCGGTAACACAGACACACACTTACAACAAGCAACACAGACATACACTGACACCAAGTAACAATGACATACACTGATACCCAGTAACACAGCCACCCCTTACACCAAGTAACAAAGACATACACTGACACCAACGAACACAGTCACACACTGACACCCAGTAACAAAGACATACACTGACACCAAGTCACAAAGACATACACTGATACCAAGTCACAAAGACATATACTGATACCCAGTAACACAGACACACACTGACATCAGGTAACAAAGACATACAATTACACCAAGTAACAAAGACGTAACCTTACACCAAGTAACAAAGACATACACTGACACCAAGTAACAAAGACATACACTGACACCCAGTAACACAGACACACACGGACACCAAGTAACAAAGACATACACTGACACCAAGTACCACAGACAGACACTTACACCCAGTAACAAAGACATACACTGATACCAAGTCACAAAGACATACACTGATAACCACTAACACAAACAACCACACACTGACACCCAGTAACACAGAGACACACTGACACCAAGTAACACAGACATGCACTGACACCAAGTAAAAAAGACATACTCTGATACCCAGTAACACAGACACACACTTACACCAAGTAACAAAGACAGACACTGATACCCGGTAACACAGACACACACTTACAACAAGCAACACAGACATACACTGACACCAAGTAACAATGACATACACTGATACCCAGTAACACAGACACACACTTACACCAAGTAACAAAGACATACACTGACACCAACTAACACAGTCACACACTGACACCCAGTAACAAAGACGTAACCTTACACCAAGTAACAAAGACATACACTGACACCGAGTAACAAAGACATACACTGAGACCCAGTAACACAGACACAAAGTAACAAAGACATACACTGACACCAAGTAACACAGACACACACTTACAGCAAGTAACACAGACATACACTGACACCAAGTGACAAAGACATACACTTGCACAAAGTAACACAGACATACACTGACACCAAGTAACAAAGACATACAATTACACCAAGTAACACAGACACACACTTACACCAAGTCACACAGACACACACACACAAAGTAACACAGACACACACTGTCACCCAGTAACACAGACACACACTTACACCAAGTAACACAGACATACACTGACACCAAGTAACAAAGACATGCACTGATACCCAGTAACACAGACACACACTTACACCAGGTAACACAGACATATACTGACACCAAGTAACAAAGACATACACTGATACCAAGGAACACAGACACACACTTACAACAAGTAACACAGACACACACTTACACCAAGTAACACAGACATACACTAACACCAAGTAACACAGACATACACTGACACCAAGTAACAAAGACATACAATTACACCAAGTAACAAAGACACACACTTACAACAAGTAACAAAGACAGACACTGATACCCAGTAACACAGACACACACTTACACCAAGTAACAAGGACATAAACTGACACCAACTAACACAGTCACACACTGACACCCAGTAACAAAGACATACACTGACACCAAGTCACAAAGCCATACACTGATACCAAGTCACAAAGACATATACTGATACCCAGTAACACAGACACACACTGACATCAGGTAACAAAGACATAAAATTACACCAAGTAACAAAGACGTAACCTTACACCAAGTAACAAAGACATACACTGACACCAAGTAACAAAGACATACACTTACACCAAGTAACACAGACAGACACTGACACCCAGTAACAAAGACATACACTGATACCAAGTCACAAAGACATACACTGATAACCACTAACACAAACAACCACACACTGACACCCAGTAACACAGAGACACACTGACACCCAGTAAAGAAGACATACACTGACACCAAGTGACAAAGAAATACACTGATGCCCAGTAACACAGGCACACACTGACACCAATTAACAATGGCACACACTGCGGGGGTGGGGGGGGGAGGGGGGGCACATTGGCGCATTGATTAGCACCGCAGCCTCACAGCTCCAGGGACCAGGGTTCGATTCTGGGTACTGCCGGTGCGGAGTTTGCAAGTTCTCCCTTGTCTGCGTGGGTTTCCTCCGGGTGCTCCGGTTTCCTCCCACATGCTAAAGACTTGCAGGTTGATATGTTAATTGACAATCATAAATTGCCCCTAGTATAGGTAGGTGGTAGGGAAATATATAGCTGATAGGTGGGGATGTGATAGGAATACGGGATTAGTGTAGGATTAGTATAAATGGGTGGTTGATGGTCGGCACAGACTCGGCGGGCCGAAGGGCCTGTTTCAGTGCTGTATCTCTAAATTAAACTAAATACTGACACCTAGTGTCACTGACACCCAGTAACACAAACAAACACACACTGACACCCAGTCACACAGAGAAACACTGATACAATGACACCAAGTAACACAGACACACACTGACACCCAGTAGCAAAGACATACACTGATACCAAGTCACAAAGACATACACTGATACCCAGTAACAGAAACAAACACACACTGACACCCAGTGGCACAGAGAAACACTGATATACAGTAACAATGACATACACTGACACCAAGTAACACAGACACACACTGACACCCAGTAAAAAAGACAGACACTGACACCAAGTCACAAAGACATACACTGATACCAAGTCGCAAAGACATACACTGATACCCAGTAACACAGACACACACTGACACGCAGTAACAAAGACATACACTGACACGAAGTAACAAAGACATACACTGATACCCAGTAACGCCGACACACACTTACACCAAGTAACAAAGACATACACTGACACCAAGTCACAAAGACACACACTGACACCCAGTACCAAAGACATACACTGACACCAAGTCACAAAGACATACACTGATACCTAGTAACACAGACACACACTTACACCAAGTAACACAGACATACACTGACACCCAGTAACAAAGACACAAACTTACACCAAGTAACACAGACACACACTGACACCCAGTAACACAAACAAACACACTGACACCAGGTAACACAGACATACACTGACATCAAGTAACAAAGACACACACTTACACCAAGTAACACAGACATACACTGACAACTAGTAACAAAGACAGACAATTACACCAAGTAACAAAGACATGCACTTACACCAAGTATTTTGACATACACTGACACCAAGTAACAAAGACATACACTGATACCCAGTAACATAGACACACAGACACCAAATAACAAAGACATACACTGACACCAAGTCACAAAGACACACACTGACACCCAGTAACACAAACAAACACACACTGACACTCAGTAACACAGAGAAACACTGATACACAGTAACAAAGACATACACTGACACCAAGTGACACAGACACACACTGACACCCGGTAAAAAAACATACACTGATGCCCAGTAACACAGACACACACTGACACCAAGTAACAAAGACATACACTGACACCAAGTAACAAAGACATACACTGATACCCAGTAACATAGACATACACTTACACCAAGTAACAAAGACATACACTGACACCAAGTCACATAGACACACACTGAAACCCAGTAACAAAGACATACACTGACACCAAGTCACAAAGACATACACTGATACCCAGTAACACAGACACACACATACACCAAGTAACAAAGACATACACTGATACCCAGTAACACAGACACACACTTACACCAAGTAACAAAGTCATACACTGACACCAAGTCACAAAGACACACACTGACACCCAGTAACAAAGACATACACTGACACCAAGTCACAAATACATACACTGATACCAAATAACAAAGACATACAATTACACCAAGTAACAAAGACACACACTTACACCAAGTAACACTGACATGCACTGACATCAAGTAACAAAGACATACACTGTTACCCAGTAACACAGACACACACTTACACCAAGTAACAAAGACATACACTGATACCAAGTAACACAGACACACACTTACACCAAGTAACACAGACACACACTTCCACTAAGTAACAAAGACACACACTTACACCAAGTAACACAGACATACACTGACACCAAGTAACAAAGACATACACTTACACCAAGTAACAAAGACATACACTGATACCCATTAACATAGACACACACTGACACCCAGTAACACACACAATGACACCCAGTTAGAAACACACACTGACCTCCAGTAACACAGACACCCACTTACACCAAGTAACACATACATACACTGACACCAAGTAACAAAGACATACACGGTTTCCCAGTAACAAAGACACACACTTACACCAAGTAACAAAGACATACACTGATACTAAGTAACACAGACACACACTGACACCAAGTAACAAAGACATACACTGAAACCAAGTAACAAAGACATACACTGACACCAAGTAACGAAAACAGACACTGACACCCAGTAACGCAGACACACACGGACACCAAGTAACAAAGACACAGACTTACACCAAGTAACACAGACACACACTGACACCCAGTAACACAAACAAACACACTGACACCAGGTAACACAGACATACACTGACATCAAGTAACAAAGACACACACTTACACCAAGTAACACAGACATACACTGACAACTAGTAACAAAGACAGACAATTACACCAAGTAACAAAGACATGCACTTACACCAAGTATTTTGACATACACTGACACCAAGTAACAAAGACATACACTGATACCCAGTAACATAGACACACAGACACCAAGTAACAAAGACATACACTGACACCAAGTCACAAAGACACACACTGACACCCAGTAACACAAACAAACACACACTGACACTCAGTAACACAGAGAAACACTGATACACAGTAACAAAGACATACACTGACACCAAGTGACACAGACACACACTGACACCCGGTAAAAAAACATACACTGATGCCCAGTAACACAGACACACACTGACACCAAGTAACAAAGACATACACTGACACCAAGTCACATAGACACACACTGAAACCCAGTAACAAAGACATACACTGACACCAAGTCACAAAGACATACACTGATACCCAGTAACACAGACAAACACATACACCAAGTAACAAAGACATACACTGATACCCAGTAACACAGACACACACTTACACCAAGTAACAAAGTCATACACTGACACCAAGTCACAAAGACACACACTGACACCCAGTAACAAAGACATACACTGACACCAAGTCACAAATACATACACTGATACCAAATAACAAAGACATACAATTACACCAAGTAACAAAGACACACACTTACACCAAGTAACACTGACATGCACTGACATCAAGTAACAAAGACATACACTGTTACCCAGTAACACAGACACACACTTACACCAAGTAACAAAGACATACACTGATACCAAGTAACGAAGACGGACACTGACACCCATTAACAAAGACATACACTGAAACCATAGTAACAAAGACATACACTGACACCAAGTAACGAAGACGGACACTGACACCCATTAACAAAGACATACACAGACACCAAGTAACAAAGACATACACTTACACCAAGTAACACAGACATACAATGACACCAAGTAACAAAGACATACAATTACAACAAGTAACAAAGGCACACACTTGCACCAAATAACACAAACATACACTGACACCAAGTAACAAAGACATACACTGTTTCCCAGTAACACAGACACACACTTACACCAAGTAACAAAGACATACACTGATACTAACTAACACAGACACACACTGACACCAAGTAACAAAGACATACACTGAAACCAAGTAACAAAGACATACACTGACACCAAGTAACGAAAACAGACACTGACACCCAGTAACAAAGACATACACTGACAACAAGTAACAAAGACATACACTTACACCAAGTAACACAGACATACAATGACACCAAGTAACAAAGACATACAATTACACCAAGTAACAAAGACACACACTTGCACCAAGTAACACAAACATACACTGACACCAAGTAAGAAAGACATACACTGTTTCCCAGTAACACAGACACACACTTACACCAAGTAACAAAGACATACACTGATACCAAGTAACAAAGACACACACTTACACCAAGTAACAAAGACATACACTTACACCAAGTAACAAAGACATGCACTGACGCCAAGTAACAAAGATATACACTGATACCCAGTAACACAGACAGACAATTACACCAAGTAACAAAGGCATACACTGACACCAGTAACAACCACATACACTGACACCAAGTCACAAACACATACACTGACACCAAGTAACAAAGACATACACTTACACCAAGTAACAAAGACATACACTGATACCCATTAACATAGACACACACTGACACCCAGTAACACACACAATGACACCCAGTTAGAAACACACACTGACCTCCAGTAACACAGACACCCACTTACACCAAGTAACACATACATACACTGACACCAAGTAACAAAGACATACACGGTTTCCCAGTAACAAAGACACACACTTACACCAAGTAACAAAGACATACACTGATACTAAGTAACACAGACACACACTGACACCAAGTAACAAAGACATACACTGAAACCAAGTAACAAAGACATACACTGACACCAAGTAACGAAAACAGACACTGACACCCAGTAACAAAGACATACACTGACAACAAGTAACAAAGACATACACTTACACCAAGTAACACAGACATACAATGACACCAAGTAACAAAGACATACAATTACACCAAGTAACAAAGACACACACTTGCACCAAGTAACACAAACATACACTGACACCAAGTAAGAAAGACATACACTGTTTCCCAGTAACACAGACACACACTTACACCAAGTAACAAAGACATACACTGATACCAAGTAACAAAGACACACACTTACACCAAGTAACAAAGACATACACTTACACCAAGTAACAAAGACATGCACTGACACCAAGTAACAAAGATATACACTGATACCCAGTAACACAGACAGACAATTACACCAAGTAACAAAGGCATACACTGACACCAGTAACAACCACATACACTGACACCAAGTCACAAACACATACACTGACACCAAGTAACAAAGACATACACTTACACCAAGTAACAAAGACATACACTGATACCCATTAACATAGACACACACTGACACCCAGTAACACACACAATGACACCCAGTTAGAAACACACACTGACCTCCAGTAACACAGACACCCACTTACACCAAGTAACACATACATACACTGACACCAAGTAACAAAGACATACACTGATACTAAGTAACACAGGCACACACTGGGCGGGGTGGGGGGGGGGGCACATTGGCGCAGTGGTTAGCACCGCAGCCTCACAGCTCCAGGGACCCGGGTTCGATTCTGGGTACTGCCTGTGTGGAGTTTGCACGTCCTCCCTGTGTCTGCGTGAGTTTCCTCCCGGTGCTCCGGTTTCCTCCCACATGCCAAAGACTTGCAGGTTTATAGGTTAATTGGTCATCATAAATTGCCCCTAGTTTAGGTAGGTGGCAGGTAAATATATAGGGACTGGTGGGGATGTGATAGGAATACGGGATTAGTGTAGGAATAGTATAAATGGGTGGTTGATGGTCGGCACGGACTCGGTGGGCCGGAGGGCCTGTTCAAGTGCTGTATCTCTAAACTAAACTAAATACTGACACCTAGTGTCACAGACACACACTGACACCCATTAACACAAACAAACACACACTGACACCCAGTAACACAGAGAACCACTTATGCGCAGCAACAAAGACATACCCTGACACCAAGTAACACAGACACACACTGATACCCAGTAACAAAGACATACACTGACAGCAAGTCACAAAGACATACACTGATACCAAGTCACAAAGACAGACACTGATACCCAGTAACACAGACACACACTGACACTAACTAACAAAGACAGACACTGACACCAAGTAACAAAGGCATACGCTTACACCAAGTAACAAAGACACACACTGACACCATGTAACACAGACATACACTGACACCAAGTAACAAAGACACACACTTACACCAAGTAACACAGGCATACACTGACACCAAGTAACATAGACATACACTGATACCAAGTAACAAAGACACACACTTACACCAAGTAACAAAGACATACACTTACACCAAGTAACAAAGACATGCACTGACGCCAAGTAACAAAGATATACACTGATACCCAGTAACACAGACACACAATTACACCAAGTAACAAAGGCATACACTGACACCAGTAACAACCACATACACTGACACCAAGTCACAAACACATACACTGACACCAAGTAACAAAGACATACACTTACACCAAGTAACAAAGACATACACTGATACCCATTAACATAGACACACACTGACACCCAGTAACACACACAATGACACCCAGTTAGAAACACACACTGACCTCCAGTAACACAGACACCCACTTACACCAAGTAACACATACATACACTGACACCAAGTAACAAAGACATACACTGATACTAAGTAACACAGACACACACTGACACCAAGTAACAAAGACATACACTGAAACCAAGTAACAAAGACATACACTGACACCAAGTAACGAAAACAGACACTGACACCCAGTAACAAAGACATACACTGACAACAAGTAACAAAGACATACACTTACACCAAGTAACACAGACATACAATGACACCAAGTAACAAAGACATACAATTACACCAAGTAACAAAGACACACACTTGCACCAAGTAACACAAACATACACTGACACCAAGTAAGAAAGACATACACTGTTTCCCAGTAACACAGACACACACTTACACCAAGTAACAAAGACATACACTGATACCAAGTAACAAAGACACACACTTACACCAAGTAACAAAGACATACACTTACACCAAGTAACAAAGACATGCACTGACACCAAGTAACAAAGATATACACTGATACCCAGTAACACAGACAGACAATTACACCAAGTAACAAAGGCATACACTGACACCAGTAACAACCACATACACTGACACCAAGTCACAAACACATACACTGACACCAAGTAACAAAGACATACACTTACACCAAGTAACAAAGACATACACTGATACCCATTAACATAGACACACACTGACACCCAGTAACACACACAATGACACCCAGTTAGAAACACACACTGACCTCCAGTAACACAGACACCCACTTACACCAAGTAACACATACATACACTGACACCAAGTAACAAAGACATACACTGATACTAAGTAACACAGGCACACACTGGGCGGGGTGGGGGGGGGGGGGCACATTGGCGCAGTGGTTAGCACCGCAGCCTCACAGCTCCAGGGACCCGGGTTCGATTCTGGGTACTGCCTGTGCGGAGTTTGCACGTCCTCCCTGTGTCTGCGTGAGTTTCCTCCCGGTGCTCCGGTTTCCTCCCACATGCCAAAGACTTGCAGGTTTATAGGTTAATTGGTCATCATAAATTGCCCCTAGTTTAGGTAGGTGGCAGGTAAATATATAGGGACTGGTGGGGATGTGATAGGAATACGGGATTAGTGTAGGAATAGTATAAATGGGTGGTTGATGGTCGGCACGGACTCGGTGGGCCGGAGGGCCTGTTCAAGTGCTGTATCTCTAAACTAAACTAAATACTGACACCTAGTGTCACAGACACACACTGACACCCATTAACACAAACAAACACACACTGACACCCAGTAACACAGAGAACCACTTATGCGCAGCAACAAAGACATACCCTGACACCAAGTAACACAGACACACACTGATACCCAGTAACAAAGACATACAATGACAGCAAGTCACAAAGACATACACTGATACCAAGTCACAAAGACAGACACTGATACCCAGTAACACAGACACACACTGACACTGACTAACAAAGACAGACACTGACACCAAGTAACAAAGGCATACGCTTACACCAAGTAACAAAGACACACACTGACACCATGTAACACAGACATACACTGACACCAAGTAACAAAGACACACACTTACACCAAGTAACACAGGCATACACTGACACCAAGTAACAAAGACACACACTTACACCAAGTAACACAGGCATACACTGACACCAAGTAACACAGACATACACTGATACCCAGTAACACAGACACACACTTACACCAAGTAACACAGACATACAATGACACCAAGTAACAAAGACATACAATTACACCAAGTAACAAAGACACACACTTGCACCAAGTAACACAAACATACACTGACACCAAGTAAGAAAGACATACACTGTTTCCCAGTAACACAGACACACACTTACACCAAGTAACAAAGACATACACTGATACCAAGTAACAAAGACACACACTTACACCAAGTAACAAAGACATACACTTACACCAAGTAACAAAGACATGCACTGACGCCAAGTAACAAAGATATACACTGATACCCAGTAACACAGACAGACAATTACACCAAGTAACAAAGGCATACACTGACACCAGTAACAACCACATACACTGACACCAAGTCACAAACACATACACTGACACCAAGTAACAAAGACATACACTTACACCAAGTAACAAAGACATACACTGATACCCATTAACATAGACACACACTGACACCCAGTAACACACACAATGACACCCAGTTAGAAACACACACTGACCTCCAGTAACACAGACACCCACTTACACCAAGTAACACATACATACACTGACACCAAGTAACAAAGACATACACGGTTTCCCAGTAACAAAGACACACACTTACACCAAGTAACAAAGACATACACTGATACTAAGTAACACAGACACACACTGACACCAAGTAACAAAGACATACACTGAAACCAAGTAACAAAGACATACACTGACACCAAGTAACGAAAACAGACACTGACACCCAGTAACAAAGACATACACTGACAACAAGTAACAAAGACATACACTTACACCAAGTAACACAGACATACAATGACACCAAGTAACAAAGACATACAATTACACCAAGTAACAAAGACACACACTTGCACCAAGTAACACAAACATACACTGACACCAAGTAAGAAAGACATACACTGTTTCCCAGTAACACAGACACACACTTACACCAAGTAACAAAGACATACACTGATACCAAGTAACAAAGACACACACTTACACCAAGTAACAAAGACATACACTTACACCAAGTAACAAAGACATGCACTGACACCAAGTAACAAAGATATACACTGATACCCAGTAACACAGACAGACAATTACACCAAGTAACAAAGGCATACACTGACACCAGTAACAACCACATACACTGACACCAAGTCACAAACACATACACTGACACCAAGTAACAAAGACATACACTTACACCAAGTAACAAAGACATACACTGATACCCATTAACATAGACACACACTGACACCCAGTAACACACACAATGACACCCAGTTAGAAACACACACTGACCTCCAGTAACACAGACACCCACTTACACCAAGTAACACATACATACACTGACACCAAGTAACAAAGACATACACTGATACTAAGTAACACAGGCACACACTGGGCGGGGTGGGGGGGGGGGCACATTGGCGCAGTGGTTAGCACCGCAGCCTCACAGCTCCAGGGACCCGGGTTCGATTCTGGGTACTGCCTGTGTGGAGTTTGCACGTCCTCCCTGTGTCTGCGTGAGTTTCCTCCCGGTGCTCCGGTTTCCTCCCACATGCCAAAGACTTGCAGGTTTATAGGTTAATTGGTCATCATAAATTGCCCCTAGTTTAGGTAGGTGGCAGGTAAATATATAGGGACTGGTGGGGATGTGATAGGAATACGGGATTAGTGTAGGAATAGTATAAATGGGTGGTTGATGGTCGGCACGGACTCGGTGGGCCGGAGGGCCTGTTCAAGTGCTGTATCTCTAAACTAAACTAAATACTGACACCTAGTGTCACAGACACACACTGACACCCATTAACACAAACAAACACACACTGACACCCAGTAACACAGAGAACCACTTATGCGCAGCAACAAAGACATACCCTGACACCAAGTAACACAGACACACACTGATACCCAGTAACAAAGACATACACTGACAGCAAGTCACAAAGACATACACTGATACCAAGTCACAAAGACAGACACTGATACCCAGTAACACAGACACACACTGACACTAACTAACAAAGACAGACACTGACACCAAGTAACAAAGGCATACGCTTACACCAAGTAACAAAGACACACACTGACACCATGTAACACAGACATACACTGACACCAAGTAACAAAGACACACACTTACACCAAGTAACACAGGCATACACTGACACCAAGTAACATAGACATACACTGATACCAAGTAACAAAGACACACACTTACACCAAGTAACAAAGACATACACTTACACCAAGTAACAAAGACATGCACTGACGCCAAGTAACAAAGATATACACTGATACCCAGTAACACAGACACACAATTACACCAAGTAACAAAGGCATACACTGACACCAGTAACAACCACATACACTGACACCAAGTCACAAACACATACACTGACACCAAGTAACAAAGACATACACTTACACCAAGTAACAAAGACATACACTGATACCCATTAACATAGACACACACTGACACCCAGTAACACACACAATGACACCCAGTTAGAAACACACACTGACCTCCAGTAACACAGATACCCACTTACACCAAGTAACACATACATACACTGACACCAAGTAACAAAGACATACACGGTTTCCCAGTAACAAAGACACACACTTACACCAAGTAACAAAGACATACACTGATACTAAGTAACACAGACACACACTGACACCAAGTAACAAAGACATACACTGAAACCAAGTAACAAAGACATACACTGACACCAAGTAACGAAAACAGACACTGACACCCAGTAACAAAGACATACACTGACAACAAGTAACAAAGACATACACTTACACCAAGTAACACAGACATACAATGACACCAAGTAACAAAGACATACAATTACACCAAGTAACAAAGACACACACTTGCACCAAGTAACACAAACATACACTGACACCAAGTAAGAAAGACATACACTGTTTCCCAGTAACACAGACACACACTTACACCAAGTAACAAAGACATACACTGATACCAAGTAACAAAGACACACACTTACACCAAGTAACAAAGACATACACTTACACCAAGTAACAAAGACATGCACTGACACCAAGTAACAAAGATATACACTGATACCCAGTAACACAGACAGACAATTACACCAAGTAACAAAGGCATACACTGACACCAGTAACAACCACATACACTGACACCAAGTCACAAACACATACACTGACACCAAGTAACAAAGACATACACTTACACCAAGTAACAAAGACATACACTGATACCCATTAACATAGACACACACTGACACCCAGTAACACACACAATGACACCCAGTTAGAAACACACACTGACCTCCAGTAACACAGACACCCACTTACACCAAGTAACACATACATACACTGACACCAAGTAACAAAGACATACACTGATACTAAGTAACACAGGCACACACTGGGCGGGGTGGGGGGGGGGGCACATTGGCGCAGTGGTTAGCACCGCAGCCTCACAGCTCCAGGGACCCGGGTTCGATTCTGGGTACTGCCTGTGCGGAGTTTGCACGTCCTCCCTGTGTCTGCGTGAGTTTCCTCCCGGTGCTCCGGTTTCCTCCCACATGCCAAAGACTTGCAGGTTTATAGGTTAATTGGTCATCATAAATTGCCCCTAGTTTAGGTAGGTGGCAGGTAAATATATAGGGACTGGTGGGGATGTGATAGGAATACGGGATTAGTGTAGGAATAGTATAAATGGGTGGTTGATGGTCGGCACGGACTCGGTGGGCCGGAGGGCCTGTTCAAGTGCTGTATCTCTAAACTAAACTAAATACTGACACCTAGTGTCACAGACACACACTGACACCCATTAACACAAACAAACACACACTGACACCCAGTAACACAGAGAACCACTTATGCGCAGCAACAAAGACATACCCTGACACCAAGTAACACAGACACACACTGATACCCAGTAACAAAGACATACACTGACAGCAAGTCACAAAGACATACACTGATACCAAGTCACAAAGACAGACACTGATACCCAGTAACACAGACACACACTGACACTAACTAACAAAGACAGACACTGACACCAAGTAACAAAGGCATACGCTTACACCAAGTAACAAAGACACACACTGACACCATGTAACACAGACATACACTGACACCAAGTAACAAAGACACACACTTACACCAAGTAACACAGGCATACACTGACACCAAGTAACATAGACATACACTGATACCCAGTAACACAGACACACACTTACACCAAGTAACAAAGACATACACTGACACCAAGTAACAAAGACATACACTGATACCCAGTAACACAGACACACACTTACACCAAGTAACAAAGCCGCACTCTTACAACAAGTAACACAGACATACACTGACACCAAGTAACAAAGACATACACTGAGACCAAGTAACATAGACATAAACTGACACCCAGTAACAAAGACATACTTTCTTTCTTTCTTTTGGGCCTCCTTATCTCGAGAGACAATGGATACGCGCCTGGAGGTGGTCAGTGGTTTGTGAAGCATCGCCTGCAGTGGCTATAAAGGACAATTCTGGAGTGACAGGCTCTTCCACAGGTGCTGCAGAGAAATTTGTTTGTTGGGGCTGTTGCACAGTTGGCTCTCCCCTTGCGCCTCTGTCTTTTTTCCTGCCAACTACTAAGTCTCTTCGACTCACCACAATTTAGCCCTGTCTTTATGGCTGCCCGCCAGCTCTGGCGAATGCTGGCAACTGACTCCCACGACTTGTGATCAATGTCACACGATTTCATGTCGCGTTTGCAGACGTCTTTATAACGGAGACATGGACGGCCGGTGGGTCTGATACCAGTGGCGAGCTCGCTGAACAATGTGTCTTTGGGGATCCTGCCATCTTCCATGTGTCTCACATGGCCAAGCCATCTCAAGCGCCGCTGACTCAGTAGTGTGTATAAGCTGGGGGTGTTGGCCGCTTCAAGGACTTCTGTGTTGGAGATATAGTCCTGCCACCTGATGCCAAGTATTCTCCGAAGGCAGCGAAGATGGAATGAATTGAGACGTCGCTCTTGGCTGGCATACGTTGTCCAGGCCTCGCTGCCATAGAGCAAGGTACTGAGGACACAGGCCTGATACACTCGGACTTTTGTGTTCTGTGTCAGTGCGCCATTTTCCCACACTCTCTTGGCCAGTCTGGACATAGCACTGGAAGCCTTACCCATGCGCTTGTTGATTTCTGCATCTAGAGACAGGTTACTGGTGATAGTTGAGCTTAGGTAGGTGAACTCTTGAACCACTTCCAGAGCGTGGTCGCCAATATTGATGGATGGAGCATTTCTGACATCCTGCCCCATGATGTTCGTTTTCTTGAGGCTGATGGTTAGGCCAAATTCATTGCAGGCAGACGCAAACCTGTCGACGAGACTCTGCAGGCATTCTTCAGTGTGAGATGTTAAAGCAGCATCGTCAGCAAAGAGGAGTTCTCTGATGAGGACTTTCCGTACTTTGGACTTCGCTCTTAGACGGGCAAGGTTGAACAACCTGCCCCCTGATCTTGTGTGGAGGAAAATTCCTTCTTCAGAGGATTTGAACGCATGTGAAAGCAGCAGGGAGAAGAAAATCCCAAAAAGTGTGGGTGCGAGAACACAGCCCTGTTTCACACCACTCAGGATAGGAAAGGGCTCTGATGAGGAGCCACCATGTTGAATTGTGCCTTTCATATTGTCATGGAATGAGGTGATGATACTTAGTAGCTTTGGTGGACATCCGATCTTTTCTAGTAGTCTGAAGAGACCACGTCTGCTGACGAGGTCAAAGGCTTTGGTGAGATCAATGAAAGCAATGTAGAGGGGCATCTGTTGTTCACGGCATTTCTCCTGTATCTGACGAAGGGAGAACAGCATGTCAATAGTCGATCTCTCTGCACGAAAGCCACACTGTGCCTCAGGGTAGACGCGCTCGGCCAGCTTCTGGAGCCTGTTCAGAGCGACTCGAGCAAAGACTTTCCCCACTACACTGACATACACTGACACCAAGTCACAAAGACATACGCTGACACCCATTAACAAAGGCATACACTGACACGAAGTCGCAAAGTCATACACTGACACCAAGTAACAAAGACATACACTGATAACCAGCAACACAGACACACACTTACACCAAGTAACAAAGACATACACTGACACCAAGTAACAAAGACTTACACTTACACCAAGTGAGACAGACATACATTGACACCAAGTAACAAAGACATGCAATTACACCAAGTAACACAGGCATACACTGACACCAAGTAACATAGACATACACTGTTACCCAGTAACACAGACACACACTTACACCATGTAACACAGACATACACTAACACCAAGTAACAAAGACATACACTGACACCAAGTAACAAAGACACACACTTACACCAAGTAACACAGACATACACTGACATCAAGTAACATAGACATCCACTGATACCCAGTAACACAGACACACACTTACACCAAGTAACAAAGACATACACTGACACCAAGTAACAAAGACATACACTGATACCCAGTAACACAGACAGACACTTACACCAAGTAACAAAGACACACACTTACACCAAGTAAAACAGACATACACTGACACCAAGTAACAAAGACAGACACTGACACCAAGTAACAAAGACATACACTGATACCCAGCAACACAGACACACACTAACACCAAGTAACAAAGACATACACTGATACTCAGTAACACAGACACACACTGACACCAAGTAACAAAGACATACACTGATACCCAGTAACACAGACACACACTGACACCAAGTAACACAGACATACACTGACACCAAGTAACAAAGACATACGCTGATACCCAGTAACGCTGGCACACACTGGGCGGGATGGGGGGGGGGGGGCACATTGGCGCATTGGTTAGCACCACAGCCTCACAGCTCCAGGGACCCGGGTTCGATTCTGGGTACTGCCTGTGCGGAGATTTCAAGTTCTCACTCTGTCTGCCTGAGTTTCTTCCGGGTGCTCCGGTTTCCTCCCACATGCCAAAGACTTGCAGGTTGATAGGTTAATTGGCCATCATAAATTGCCCCTAGTATAGGTCGGTGGTACGGAAATATATAGGGACAATTGGGGATGTGATAGGAATAGGGAGTTAGTGTAGGATTAGTATAAATGTGTGGTTGATGGTCGGCACAGACTCGGTGCACCGAAGGGCCTGTTGAACTGCTGCATCTCGAAACTAAACTAAATACTGACACCTAGTGTCACAGACACACACTGACACCCAGTAACACAAACAAACACACACTGACACCCAGTAACACAGAGAAACACTGACACCCAGTAACAAAGACATACACTGACACCAAGTCACAAAGACATACACTGATCCCAAGTCACAAAGACAAACACTGATACCCAGCAACACAGACACACACTGACACCAAGTAACAAAGACATACACTGACACCAAGTAACAAAGGGATACACTTACACCCAGTAACAAAGACACACAATTACACCAAGTAACAGAGACATAAACTGACACCAAGTAACAAAGACAGACAATTACACCAAGTAACAAAGACATACACCTACACCAAGTATTTTGACATACACTGACACAAAGTAACAAAGACATGCACTGATACCCAGTAACACAGACACACACTTACACCAAGTAACAAAGACATACACTGACACAAAGTAACAAAGACATACACTGATAACCAGTAACACAGACACACACTTACACCAAGTAACAAAGACATACAATTACACCAAGTAACAAAGACACACACTTACAGCAAGTAACACAGACATACTCTGATACCCAGTAACACAGACACAAACTTCCACCAAGTAACAAAGACAAACACTGACACCAAGTAACAAAGACATACACTAACACCAAGTAACACAAACACACTTACACCGAGTAACAAAGACATACACTTACACCAGGTAACATAATCACACACTTACACCAAGTAACAAAGACATACACTGACACCAAGTAACAAAGACATACACTGACACCAAGTCACAAAGACATACTCTGATACCCAGTAACACCGAGACACACTTCCACCAAGTAACAACGACATTCACTTACACCAAGTAACAAAGACATACTCTGACACCAGGTAACAAAGACATACACTGATACCCAGTAACACAGACACACACTTACACCAAGTAACAAAGACATACACAGATACCCAGTAACACAGACACACACTTACACCAAGTAACAAAGACAGACACTGATACCAAGAGACACAGACACAGACTTACACCAAGTAACACAAACACTCACTTACACCAAGTAACAAAGACATACACTGACACCAAGTAAAAAAGACATACAATTACACCAGGTAACAAAGACACACACTTACACCAAGTAACACATACATACACTGACACCAAGTAGCAAAGACATACACTGTTAACCGGTAACACAGAAACACACTTACATCAAGTAACAAAGACATACACTGATACCAGGTAACACAGACACACACTTACACCAAGTAACAAAGACATACACTGTTACCCAGTAACACAGACACAGACATACATCAAGTAACAAAGACATACACTGATACCAAGTAACACAGACACACACTTACACCAAGTAACAAAGACACACACTTACACCAAGTAACAAAGACAGACACTGATACCCAGTAACACAGACACACACTTACACCAAGTAACAAAGGCATACACTTACACCAAGTAACAAAGACACACACTTACACCAAGTAACACAAACATACACTGACACCAAGTATCAAAGACATGCACTGATACCCAGTAACACAGACACACACTTACACCAAGTAACAAAGACAGACACTGATACCCAGTAACACAGACACACACTTACACCATGTAACAAAGACATACACTGACACCCAGAAACAAAGACATACACTGACACCCAGTAACACAGACACACACGGACACCAAGTAACAAAGACACACACGTAGACCAAGTAATACAGACACACACTGACACCCAGTAAAACAGACACACACTGACACCAAGTAACAAAGCCAGACAATTACACCAAGTAACAAAGACATACACTTACACCAAGTATTTTGACAGACACTGGCACCAAGTAACAAAGACATACACTGATACCCAGTAACACAGACACCCACTTACACCAAGTAACAAAGACATACACTGACACCAAGTCACAAAGACACACACTGACACCCAATAACAAAGACATACACTGACACCAAGTCACAAAGACATACACTGATACCCAGTAACACAGACACACACTTACACCAAGTAACACAGACATACACTGACACCAAGTAACAAAGACATACACTGATACCCAGTAACACAGACATACAATTAGACCAATTAATACAAACACACACTTGCACCAGGTAACAAAGACATACACTGACACCAAGTAACAAAGACATACAATTACACCAAGTAACAAAGACACACACTTACACCAAGTAACAAATACATACACTGACACCAAGTAACAAAGGCATACACTTACACCAAGTAACACAAAAACACTTGCACCAAGTAACAAAGACATACACTTACACCAAGTTAGACAAACACACACTTGCACCAAGTAACAAAGACATACACTGACACCAAGTAACAAAGACATACAATTACACCAAGTAACAAAGACATACACTGACACCAAGTCACAGAGACATACACTGATACCCAGTAACACAGAGACACACTTCCAAAAGGTAACAAAGACAAAAACAGACACCAAGTAACAAAGACATACACTTACACCAGGTAACACAGACATACACTGACACCAAGTAACAAAGACATACAATTACACCAAGTAACAAAGACACACACTTACACCAAGTAACACAGACATACACTGACACCATTTAATGAAGACATGCACTGATACCCAGTAACACAGATATACACTGACACCAAGTAGCAAAGACATACAATGACACCAAGAAACAAAGATATACACTGATACCAAGGAACACAGACACACACTTGCAACAAGTAACGAAGACATACATTGACACCATGTAACAAAGACATCCACAGATACCCAGTAACACAGACACACACTTACACCAAGTAACACAGACATACACTGACACCAAGTAACAAAGACATACACTGATACCCAGTAACACAGATACACACGTACACCAAGAAACAAAGACTGACACTGATACCCAGTAACACAGACACAAACATACACCGAGTAACAAAGACATACACTGACACACAGTAACAAAGACATACACTGACACCCAGTAACACAGACACACACGGACACCAAGTAACAAAGACACACACTTACACCAAGTAACACAGACACACACTGACACCCAGTAACACAGACACACACTTACACCAAGTAACACAGACAAACACTGACACACAGTAACAAAGACATACACTGATACCCAGTAACACAGACACACACTTACACCAAGTAACAAAGACACACACTGACACCCAGTAACACAGACACACACTTACACCAAGTAACAAAGAGATACACTGACACCCAGTAACAAAGACAGAAACTGACACCCAGTAACACAGACACACACTGACACCCAGTAACAACGACACACACTTACACCAAGTAACACAGACATACACTGACACCAAGTAACACAGACACAAACTGACACACAGTAACACAAACAAACACACTGACACCCAGTAACACAGACACACACTGACACCAAGTAACAAAGACATACAGTGACACCCAGGAACACAGACACACACTGACACCAAGTAACAAAGACACACACTTACACCAAGTAACAAAGACATACACTGACACCAAGTAACAAAGACACACACTTACACCAAGTAACAAAGACATACACTTTCACCAAGTAACAAAGACATGCACTGACACCAAGTAACAAAGACATACACTGATACCCAGTAACACAGACACACAATTACACCAAGTAACAAAGGCATACACTGACACCAGTAACAAACACATACCCTGACACCAAGTCACAAACACATACACTGACACCAAGTAACAAAGACATACAATTACACCAAGTAACAAAGACATACACTGACACCAAGTCACAAAGACATACTCTGATACCCAGTAACACAGAGACACACTTACACCAAGTAACACAAACACTCACTTACACCAAGTAACAAAGACATACACTGACACCAAGTAACAAAGACATACAATTACACCAGGTAACAAAGACACACACTTACACCAAGTAACACAGACATACACTGACACCAAGTAACAAAGACATACACTGTTAACCGGTAACACAGAAACACACTTACATCAAGTAACAAAGACATACACAGATACCAAGTAACACAGACACACACTTACACCAAGTAACAAAGACATACACTGTTACCCAGTAACACAGACACACACATACATCATGTAACAAAGACATACACTGACACCAAGTAACACAGACACGCACTTACACCAAGTAACAAAGACACACACTTACACCAAGTAACAAAGACCGACACTGATACCCAGTAACACAGACACACACTTACACCAAGTAACAAAGGCATACACTTACACCAAGTAACAAAGACACACACTTACACCAAGTAACACAAACATACACTGACACCAAGTAACAAAGACATGCACTGCTACCCAGTAACACAGACAAACACTTACACCAAGTAACAAAGACAGACACTGATACCCAGTAACACAGACACACACTTACACCATGTAACAAAGACATACACTGACACCCAGTAACAAAGACATACACTGACACCCAGTAACACAGACACACACTGACACCCAGTAACAACGACACACACTTACACCAAGTAACACAGACATACACTGACACCAAGTAACATAGACACAAACTGACACACAGTAACACAAACAAACACACTGACACCCAGTAACACAGACACACACTGACACCAAGTAACAAAGACATACAGTGACACCCAGGAACACAGACACACACTGACACCAAGTAACAAAGACACACACTTACACCAAGTAACAAAGACATACACTGACACCAAGTAACAAAGACACACACTTACACCAAGTAACAAAGACATACACTGACACCAAGTAACAAAGACATGCACTGACACCAAGTAACAAAGACATACACTGATACCCAGTAACACAGACACACAATTACACCAAGTAACAAAGGCATACACTGACACCAGAAACAAACACATACACTGACACCAAGTCACAAACACATACACTGACACCAAGTAACAAAGACATACAATTACACCAAGTAACAAAGACATACACTGACACCAATTCACAAAGACATACTCTGATACCCAGTAACACAGAGACACACTTACACCAAGTAACACAAACACTCACTTACACCAAGTAACAAAGACATACACTGACACCAAGTAACAAAGACATACAATTACACCAGGTAACAAAGACACACACTTACACCAAGTAACACAGACATACACTGACACCAAGTAACAAAGACATACACTGCTAACCGGTAACACAGAAACACACTTACATCAAGTAACAAAGACATACACTGATACCAAGTAACACAGACACACACTTACACCAAGTAACAAAGACATACACTGTTACCCAGTAACACAGACACACACATACATCATGTAACAAAGACATACACTGACACCAAGTAACACAGACACGCACTTACACCAAGTAACAAAGACACACACTTACACCAAGTAACAAAGACACACACTTACACCAAGTAACACAGACACACACTTACACCAAGTAACAAAGGCATACACTTACACCAAGTAACAAAGACACACACTTACACCAAGTAACACAAACATACACTGACACCAAGTAACAAAGACATGCACTGATACCGAGTAACACAGACACACACTTACACCAAGTAACAAAGACAGACACTGATACCCAGTAACACAGACACACACTTACACCATGTAACAAAGACATACACTGACACCCAGTAACAAAGACATACACTGACACCCAGTAACACAGACACACACGGACACCAAGTATCAAAGACACACACGTAGACCAAGTAATACAGACACACACTGACACCCAGGAAAACAGACATACACTGACACCAAGTAACAAAGCCAGACAATTACACCAAGTAACAAAGACATACACTTACACCAATTATTTTGACAGACACTGACACCAAGTAACAAAGACATACACTGATACCCAGTAACACAGACACACACTTACACCAAGTAACAAAGACATACACTGACACCAAGTCACAAAGACACACACTGACACCCAATAACAAAGACATACACTGACACCAAGTCACAAAGACATACACTGATACCCAGTAACACAGACACACACTTCCACCAAGTAACACAGACATACACTGACACCAAGTAACAAAGACATACACTGATACCCAGTAACACAGACATACAATTAGACCAAGTAATACAAACACACACTTGCACCAAGTAACACAGACATAAACTGATACCCAGTAACACAGACACACACTTCCACCAAGTAACAAAGACATACACTGACATGAAGTAACAAAGGCATACACTTACACCAAGTAACGCAAACACACTTGCACCAAGTAACAAAGACATACACTTACACCAAGTAACACAAACACACACTTACACCAAGTAACAAAGACATACACTGACACCAAGTAACAAAGACATGCAATTACACCAAGTAACAAAGACATACACTGACACCAAGTCACAGAGACATACACTGATACCCATTAACACAGAGACACACTTCCAAAAAGTAACAAAGACAAACACAGACACCAAGTAACAAAGACATACACTTACACCAAGTAACACAGACATACATTGACACAAAGTAACAATGACATACACTTACACCATGTAACAAAGACACTCACTTACACCAAGTAACACAGACATACACTGACACCAAGTAACAAAGACATACAATTACACCAAGTAACAAAGACACACACTTACATCAAGTAACACAGACATACACTGACACCATTTAATGAAGACATGCACTGATGCCCAGTAACACAGATATACAATGACACCAAGTAGCAAAAACATACAATGACACCAAGAAACAAAGATATACACTGATACCAAGTAACACAGACACACACTTGCAACAAGTAAGGAAGACATACATTGACACCATGTAACAAAGACATCCACAGATACCCAGTAACACAGAGACACACTTCCAAAAAGTAACAAAGACAAACACAGACACCAAGTAACAAAGACATACACTTACACCAAGTAACACAGACATACACTGACACAAAGTAACAATGACATACACTTACACCATGTAACAAAGACACTCACTTACACCAAGTAACACAGACATACACTGACACCATTTAATGAAGACATGCACTGATACCCAGTAACACAGATATACACTGACACCAAGTAGCAAAGACATACAATGACACCAAGAAACAAAGATATACACTGATACCAAGTAACACAGACACACACTTGCAACAAGTAACGAAGACATACATTGACACCATGTAACAAAGACATCCACAGATACCCAGTAACACAGACACACACTTACACCAAGTAAGACAGACATACATTGACACCAAGTAACAAAGACATACACTGATACCCAGTAACACAGATGCACACGTACACCAATAAACAAAGACTGACACTGATACCCAGTAACACAGACACAAACATACACCTAGTAACAAAGACATACACTGACACACAGTAACAAAGACATACACTGACACCCAGCAACACAGACACACACGGACACCAAGTAACAAAGACACACACTTACACCAAGTAACACAGACACACAATGACACCCAGTAACACAGACACACACTTACACCAAGTAACACAGACATATACTGACACCAAGTAACAAAGACATACACTGATACCCAGTAACACAGACACACACTTACACCAAGTAACAAAGACATACACTGACACCAAGTAACAAAGACTTACACTTACACCAAGTGAGACAGACATACATTGACACCAAGTAACAAAGACATGCAATTACACCAAGTAACACAGGCATACACTGACACCAAGTAACATAGACATACACTGTTACCCAGTAACACAGACACACACTTACACCATGTAACACAGACATACACTAACACCAAGTAACAAAGACATACACTGACACCAAGTAACAAAGACACACACTTACACCAAGTAACAAAGACATACACTTACACCAAGTAACAAAGACATGCACTGACACCAAGTAACAAAGACATACACTGATACCCAGTAACACAGACACACAATTACACCAAGTAACAAAGGCATACACTGACACCAGTAACAAACACATACACTGACACCAAGTCACAAACACATACACTGACACCAAGTAACAAAGACATACACTTACACCAAGTAACAAAGACATAGACTGATACCCAGTAACACAGACACACACTGACACCCAGTAACACACACAATGACACCCAGTTAGAAACACACACTGACCCCCAGTAACACAGACACACGCTTACACCAAGTAACACAGATATACACTGACACCAAGTAACAAAGACATAAAATTACACCAAGTAACAAAGACATACACTGACACCAAGTCACAGAGACATACACTGATACCCAGTAACACAGAGACACACTTCCAAAAAGTAACAAAGACAAACACAGACACCAAGTAACAAAGACATACACTTACACCAAGTAACACAGACATACACTGACACAAAGTAACAATGACATACACTTACACCATGTAACAAAGACACTCACTTACACCAAGTAACACAGACATACACTGACACCAAGTAACAAAGACATACAATTACACCAAGTAACAAAGACACACACTTACACCAAGTAACACAGACATACACTGACACCATTTAATGAAGACATGCACTGATACCAAGTAACACAGACACACACTTGCAACAAGTAACGAAGACATACATTGACACCATGTAACAAAGACATCCACAGATACCCAGTAACACAGACACACACTTACACCAAGTAACACAGACATACACTGACACCAAGTAACAAAGACATACACTGATACCCAGTAACACAGATGCACACGTACACCAATAAACAAAGACTGACACTGATACCCAGTAACACAGACACAAACATACACCTAGTAACAAAGACATACACTGACACACAGTAACAAAGACATGCACTGACACCCAGCAACACAGACACACACGGACACCAAGTAACAAAGACACACACTTACACCAAGTAACACAGACACACACTGACACCCAGTAACACAGACACACACTTACACCAAGTAACACAGACATACACTGACACCAAGTAACAAAGACATACACTGATACCCAGTAACACAGACACACACTTACACCAAGTAACAAAGACAGACACTGACACCCAGTAACACAGACACACACTTACACCAAGTCACAAAGACATACACTGACACCCAGTAACAAAGACATACACTGACACCCGGTAACACAGACACACACTGACACCCAGTAACAAAGACACACACTTACACCAAGTAACACAGACATACACTGACACCAAGTAACACAGACACAAACTGACACACAGTAACACAAACAAACACACTGACACCCAGTAACACAGACACACACTGACACCAAGTAACAAAGACATACAGTGACATCCAGGAACACAGACACACACTGACACCAAGTAACAAAGACACACACTTACACCAAGTAACAAAGACATACACTGACACCAAGTAACAAAGACACACACTTACACCAAGTAACAAAGACATACACTTACACCAAGTAACAAAGACATGCACTGACACCAAGTAACAAAGACATACACTGATACCCAGTAACACAGACACACAATTACACCAAGTAACAAAGGCATACACTGACACCAGTAACAAACACATACACTGACACCAAGTCACAAACACATACACTGACACCAAGTAACAAAGACATACACTTACACCAAGTAACAAAGACATAGACTGATACCCAGTAACACAGACACACACTGACACCCAGTAACACACACAATGACACCCAGTTAGAAACACACACTGATCCCCAGTAACACAGACACACGCTTACACCAAGTAACACAGACATACACTGACACCAAGTAACAAAGACATAAAATTACACCAAGTAACAAAGACATACACTGACACCAAGTCACAGAGACATACACTGATACCCAGTAACACAGAGACACAATTCCAAAAAGTAACAAAGACAAACACAGACACCAAGTAACAAAGACATACACTTACACCAAGTAACACAGACATACACTGACACAAAGTAACAATGAGATACACTTACACCATGTAACAAAGACACTCACTTACACCAAGTAACACAGACATACACTGACACCAAGTAACAAAGACATACAATTACACCAAGTAACAAAGACACACACTTACACCAAGTAACACAGACATACACTGACACCATTTAATGAAGACATGCACTGATACCCAGTAACACAGATATACACTGACACCAAGTAGCAAAGACATACAATGACACCAAGAAACAAAGATATACACTGATACCAAGTAACACAGACACACACTTGCAACAAGTAACGAAGACATACATTGACACCATGTAACAGAGACATCCACAGATACCCAGTAACACAGACACACACTTACACCAAGTAAGACAGACATGCACTGACACCAAGTAACAAAGACATACACTGATACCCAGTAACACAGATACACACGTACACCAATAAACAAAGACTGACACTGATACCCAGTAACACAGACACAAACATACACCTTGTAACAAAGACATACACTGACACACAGTAACAAAGACATACACTGACACCCAGCAACACAGACACACACGGACACCAAGTAACAAAGACACACACTTACACCAAGTAACACAGACACACAATGACACCCAGTAACACAGACACACACTTACACCAAGTAACACAGACATACACTGACACCAAGTAACAAAGACATACACTGATACCCAGTAACACAGACACACACTTACACCAAGTAACAAAGACAGACACTGACACCCAGTAACACAGACACACACTTACACCAAGTAACAAAGACATACACTGACACCCAGTAACAAAGACATACACTGACACCCGGTAACACAGAAACACACTGACACCCAGTAACAAAGACACACACTTACACCAAGTAACACAGACATACACTGACACCAAGTAACACAGACACAAACTGACACACAGTAACACAAACAAACACACTGACACCCAGTAACACAGACACACACTGACACCAAGTAACAAAGACATACAGTGACACCCAGGAACACAGACACACACTGACACCAAGTAACAAAGACACACACTTACACCAAGTAACAAAGACATACACTGACACCAAGTAACAAAGACACACACTTACACCAAGTAACAAAGACATACACTTACACCAAGTAACAAAGACATGCACTGACACCAAGTAACAAAGACATACACTGATACCCAGTAACACAGACACACAATTACACCAAGTAACAAAGGCATACACTGACACCAGTAACAAACACATACACTGACACCAAGTCACAAACACATACACTGACACCAAGTAACAAAGACATACACTTACACCAAGTAACAAAGACATAGACTGATACCCAGTAACACAGACACACACTGACACCCAGTAACACACACAATGACACCCAGTTAGAAACACACACTGACCCCCAGTAACACAGACACACGCTTACACCAAGTAACACAGACATACACTGACACCAAGTAACAAAGACATAAAATTACACCAAGTAACAAAGACATACACTGACACCAAGTCACAGAGACATACACTGATACCCAGTAACACAGAGACACACTTCCAAAAAGTAACAAAGACAAACACAGACACCAAGTAACAAAGACATACACTTACACCAAGTAACACAGACATACACTGACACAAAGTAACAATGACATACACTTACACCATGTAACAAAGACACTCACTTACACCAAGTAACACAGACATACACTGACACCAAGTAACAAAGACATACAATTACACCAAGTAACAAAGACACACACTTACACCAAGTAACACAGACATACACTGACACCATTTAATGAAGACATGCACTGATACCAAGTAACACAGACACACACTTGCAACAAGTAACGAAGACATACATTGACACCATGTAACAAAGACATCCACAGATACCCAGTAACACAGACACACACTTACACCAAGTAACACAGACATACACTGACACCAAGTAACAAAGACATACACTGATACCCAGTAACACAGATGCACACGTACACCAATAAACAAAGACTGACACTGATACCCAGTAACACAGACACAAACATACACCTAGTAACAAAGACATACACTGACACACAGTAACAAAGACATGCACTGACACCCAGCAACACAGACACACACGGACACCAAGTAACAAAGACACACACTTACACCAAGTAACACAGACACACACTGACACCCAGTAACACAGACACACACTTACACCAAGTAACACAGACATACACTGACACCAAGTAACAAAGACATACACTGATACCCAGTAACACAGACACACACTTACACCAAGTAACAAAGACATACACTTACACCAAGTAACAAAGATATACACTGATACCCAGTAACACAGACACACACTTACACCAAGTAACAAAGACAAACTCTTACAACAAGTAACACAGACTTAGACTGACACCAAGTAACAAAGACATACACTGAGACCAAGTAACATAGACATAAACTGACACCCAGTAACAAAGACATATACTGACACCATTTCACAAAGACATACGCTGACACCCAGTAACAAAGACATACACTGACACCAAGTCGCAAAGTCATACACTGACACCAAGTAACAAAGACATACACTGATACCCAGTAACACAAACACACACTTACACCAAGTAACAAAGACATACACTGACACCAAGTAACAAAGACATACACTTACACCAAGTGAGACAGACATACACTGACACCAAGTAACAAAGGCATACAATTACACCAAGCAACAAAGAAACGCACTTACACCAAGTAACACAGACATACACTGACACCAAGTAACAAAGACATACACTAATACCCAGTAACACAGACACACACTAACACCAAGTAACAAAGACAGACACTGATACCCAGTAACACAGACACACACTTACACCAAGTAACACAGACATACACTGACACCAATTAACAAAGACATACACTGATACCCAGTAACGCAGGCACACACTGGGGTTGGGGGGGTGGGCACATTGGCGCATTGGTTAGCACCGCAGCCTCACAGCTCCAGGGACACGGGTTCGATTCTGGGTACTGCCTGTGCGGAGTTTGCAAGTTCTCACTCTGTCTGCATGAGTTTCTTCCGGGTGCTCCGGTTTCCTCTCACATGCCAAAGACTTGCAGGTTGATAGGTTAATTGGCCATCATAAATTGCCCCTTGTATAGGTAGGTGGTGCGGAAATATATAGGGACAGTTGGGGATGTGATAGGAATAGGGGATTAGTGTAGGATTAGTATGAATGGGTGGTTGATGGTCGGCACTGACTCGGTGGGCCGAAGGGCATGTTTAAGTGCTGTGTCTCGAAACTAAACTATATACTGACACCTAGTGTCACAGACACACATTGACACCCAGTAACACAAACAAACACACAATGACACCCAGTAACACAGAGAACCACTGATGCACAGCAACAAAGACAGACACTGACACCAAGTAACACAGTCACACATTGACACCCAGTAACAAAGACATACACTGACAAAAAGTCACAAAGACATACACTGATAACAAGTCACAAAGACATACACTGATACCCAGTAACACAGACACACACTGACATCAACTAACAAAGACATACACTGACACCAACTAACAAAGACATACGCTTACACCAAGTAACAAAGACACACACTGACACCATGTAACACAGACATACACTGACACCAAGTAACAAAGACATACACTGACACCAAGTAACAAAGACACACACTTACACCAAGTAACAAAGACATACACTGACACCAAGTAACAAAGACATAAACTGATACCCAGTAACAAAGACATACACTGACACCAAGTCACAAAGACATACGCTGACTCCCAGTAACAAAGACATACACTGACACCAAGTCGCAAAGACATGCACTGACACCAAGTAACAAAGACATTCACTGATACCCAGTAACACAGACACACACTTACACCAAGTAACAAAGACATACACTGACACCAAGTAACAAAGACATGCACTTACACCAAGTAACACAGACATACACTGACACCAAGTAACAAAGACATGCAATTACACCAAGTAACAAATAAACACACTTACACCAAGTAACGCAGACAGACTCTGACACCAAGTAACAAAGACATACACTGATATCCAGTAACACAGACACACACTAACACCAAGTAACAAAGACAGACACTGATACCCAGTAACACAGACACACACTTACTCCAAGTAACACAGACATACACTGACACCAAGTAACAAAGACATACACTGATACCCAGTAACGCAGGCACACACTGGGGGGCGGGGGGGGGGGACATTGGCGCATTGGTTAGCACCACAGCCTCACAGCTCCAGTGACCCGGGTTCGATTCTGGGTACTGCCTGTGGGGAGATTTCAAGTTCTCACTCTGTCTGCCTGAGTTTCTTCCGGGTGCTCCGGTTTCCTCCCACATGCCAAAGACTTGCAGGTTGATAGGTTAATTGGCCATCATAAATTGCCCCTAGTATAGGTAGGTGGTACGGAAATATATAGGGACAGTTGGGGATGTGATAGGAATAGGGAGTTAGTTTAGGATTAGTATAAATGTGTGGTTGATGGTCGGCACAGACTCGGTGGTCCGAAGGGCCTGTTTAAGTGCTGTGTCTCTAAACTAAACTAAATACTGACACCTAGTGTCACAGACACACACTGACACCCAGTAACACAAACAAACACACAATGACACCCAGGAACACAGAGAAACACTGACACCCAGTAACAAAGACATACACTGATACCAAGTCACAAAGACAAACACTGATACCCAGCAACACAGACACACACTTACACCAAGTAACAAAGACATACACTGACAGAAAGTAACAAAGACATACACTGATACCCAGTAACGCAGACACACACTTACACCAAGTAACAAAGACATACAATTACACCAAGTAACAAAGACACACACTTACAGCAAGTAACACAGACATACACTGATACCCAGTAACACAGACACACACTTCCACCAAGAAACAAAGACATACACTGACACCAAGTAACAAAGACATACACTTACACCAAGTAACACAAACGCACTTACACCGAGTAACAAAGACATACACTTCACCAGGTAACATAATCACACACTTACACCAAGTAACAAAGACATACACTGACACCAAGTATCAAAGACATACAATTACACCAAGTAACAAAGACATACACTGACACCAAGTCACAAAGACATACTCTGATACCCAGTAACACAGAGACACACTTCCACCAAGTAACAAAGACATACACTTACACCAAGTAACAAAGACATACACAGACACCAAGTCACAAAGACACACACTGACCCCCAATAACAAAGACTTACACTGACACCAAGTCACAAAGACATACACTGATACCCAGTAACACAGCCACACACTTACACCAAGTAACACAGACATACACTGACACCAAGTAACAAAGACATACACTGATACCCAGTAACACAGACATACAATTATACCAAGTAATACAAACACACACTTACACCAAGTAACAAAGACATACACTGACACCAAGTAACAAAGACATACAATTACACCAAGTAACAAAGACACACACTTACACCAAGTAACACAGACATAAACTGATACCCAGTAACACAGACACAAAATTCCACCAAGTAACAAAGACATACACTGAAACCAAGTAACAAAGGCATACACTTACACCAAGTAACACAAACACACTTGCACCCAGTAACAAAGACATACACTTACACCAAGTAACACAAACACACACTTACACCAAGTAACAAAGACATACACTGACACCAAGTAACAAAGACATACACTGATACCCAGTAACACAGACACACACTTACACCAAGTAACAAAGACACACACTTACACCAAGTAAAACAGACATAAACTGACACCAAGTAACAAAGACATACACTGACACCAAGTAACAAAGACATAAACTGATACCCAGTAACAAAGACATACACCGACACCAAGTCACAAAGACATACGCTGACACCAAGTAACAAAGACATACACTGACACCAAGTCGCAAAGACATACACTGACACCAAGTAACAAAGACATACACTGATACTCAGTAACACAGACACACACTTACATCAAGTAACAAAGACATACACTGACACCAAGTAACAAAGACATACACTTACGCCAAGTAACACAGACATACACTGACACCAAGTAACAAAGACATACAATTACACCAAGTAACAAAGAAAAGCATTTACACCAAGTAACGCAGACAGACACTGACACCAAGTAACAAAGACATACACTGATACCCAGTAACACAGACACACACTAACACCAAGTAACAAAGAAATACACTGATACCCAGTAACACAGACACACACTGACACCAAGTAACACAGACATACACTGACACCAAGTAACAAAGACATACGCTGATACCCAGTAACGCTGGCACATTGGCGCATTGGTTAGCACCACAGCCTCACAGCTCCAGGGACCCGGGTTCGATTCTGGGTACTGCCTGTGCGGAGATTTCAAGTTCTCACTCTGTCTGCCTGAGTTTCTTCCGGGTGCTCCCGTTTCCTCCCACATGCCAAAGACTTGCAGGTTGATAGGTTAATTGGCCATCATAAATTGCCCCTAGTATAGGTAGGTGGTACGGAAATATATAGGGACAGTTGGGGACGTGATAGGAATAGGGAGTTAGTGTAGGATTAGTATAAATATGAGGTTGATGGTCGGCACAGACTCGGTGGGCCGAAGGGCCTGTTTTAGTGCTGTATCTCTAAACTAAACTAAATACTGACACCTAGTGTCACAGACACACACTGACACCCAGTAACACAAACAAACACACAATGACACCCAGTAACACAGAGAAACACTGACACCCAGTAACAAAGACATACACTGATACCAAGTCACAAAGACAAACACTGATACCCAGCAACACAGACACACACTGACACCAAGTAACAAAGACATACACTGACACCAAGTAACAAAGGCATACACTTACACCCAGTAACAAAGACACACACTTACACCAAGTAACACAGACATACACTGACACCAAGTAACAAAGACAGACAATTACACCAAGTAACAAAGACATACACCTACACCAAGTATTTTGACATACACTGACACAAAGTAACAAAGACATACACTGATACCCAGTAACACAGACACACACTTACACCAACTAACAAAGACATACACTGACACAAAGTAACAAAGACATACACTGATACCCAGTAACACAGACACACACTTACACCAAGTAACAAAGACATACAATTACACCAAGTAACAAAGACACACACTTACAGCAAGTAACACAGACATACACTGATACCCAGTAACACAGACACACACTTCCACCAAGTAACAAAGACATACACTGACACCAAGTAACAAAGACATACACTTACACCAAGTAACACAAACACACTTACACCGAGTAACAAAGACATACACTTACACCAGGTAACATAATCACACACTTACACCAAGTAACAAAGACATACACTGACACCAAGTATCAAAGACATACAATTACACCAAGTAACAAAGACATACACTGACACCAAGTCACAAAGACATACTCTGATACCCAGTAACACAGAGACACACTTCCACCACGTAACAAAGACATACACTTACACCAAGTAACAAAGACATACTCTGACACCAAGTAACAAAGACATACACTGATACCCAGTAACACAGACACACACTTACACCAAGTAACAAAGACAGACACTGATACCCAGTAACACAGACACACACATACATCAAGTAACAAAGACATACACTGATACCAAGAGACACAGACACAGACTTACACCAAGTAACACAAACATTCACTTACACCAAGTAACAAAGACATACACTTACACCAAGTAACACAGACATACACTGACACCAATTACCAAAGACATACACTGTTAACCGGTAACACAGAAACACACTTACACCAAGTAACAAAGACATACACTGATACCAAGTAACACAGACACACACTTACACCAAGTAACAAAGACGTACACTGTTACCCAGTAACACAGACACACACATACATCAAGTAACAAAGACAGACACTGATACCCAGTAACACAGACACACACTTACACCAAGTAACAAAGGCATACACTTACACCAAGTAACAAAGACACACACTTACACCAAGTAACAAAGACGTACACTGTTACCCAGTAACACAGACACACACATACATCAAGTAACAAAGACAGACACTGATACCCAGTAACACAGATACACACTTACACCAAGTAACAAAGACACACACTTACACCAAGTAACAAAGACGTACACTGTTACCCAGTAACACAGACACACACATACATCAAATAACAAAGACAGACACTGATACCCAGTAACACAGATACACACTTACACCAAGTAACACAGACACACACTTACACCAAGTAACAAAGACAGACACTGATACCCAGTAACACAGACACACACTTACACCAAGTAACAAAGGCATACACTTACACCAAGTAACAAAGACACACACTTACACCAAGTAACAAAGACATGCACTGATACCCAGTAACACAGACACAGACGTACACCAAGTAACAAAGACAGACACTGATACCCAGTAACACAGACACACACTTACACCATGTAACAAAGACATACACTGACACCCAGTAACAAAGACATACACTGACACCCAGTAACACAGACACACACGGACACCAAGTAACAAAGACACACACGTACACCAAGTAATACAGACACACACTGACACCCAGTAAAACAGACATACACTGACACCAAGTAACAAAGCCAAACAATTACACCAAGTAACAAAGACATACACTTACACCAAGTATTTTGACAGACACTGACACCAAGTAACAAAGACATACACTGATACCCAGTAACACAACACATACTTACACCAAGTAACAAAGACATACACAGACACCAAGTCACAAAGACACACACTGACACCCAATAACAAAGACATACACTGACACCAAGTCACAAAGACATACACTGATACCCAGTAACACAGACACACACTTACACCAAGTAACACAGACATACACTGACACCAAGTAACAAAGACATACACTGATACCCAGTAACACAGACACACACTTACACCAAGTAACAAAGACATACACTTACACCAAGTAACAAAGATATACACTGATACCCAGTAACACAGACACACACTTACACCAAGTAACAAAGACACACTCTTACAACAAGTAACACAGACTTAGACTGACACCAAGTAACAAAGACATACACTGAGACCAAGTAACATAGACATAAACTGACACCCAGTAACAAAGACATATACTGACACCATTTCACAAAGACATACGCTGACACCCAGTAACAAAGACATACACTGACACCAAGTCGCAAAGTCATACACTGACACCAAGTAACAAAGACATACACTGATACCCAGTAACACAAACACACACTTACACCAAGTAACAAAGACATACACTGACACCAAGTAACAAAGACATACACTTACACCAAGTGAGACAGACATACACTGACACCAAGTAACAAAGGCATACAATTACACCAAGCAACAAAGAAACGCACTTACACCAAGTAACACAGACACACACTGACACCAAGTAACAAAGACATACACTAATACCCAGTAACACAGACACACACTAACACCAAGTAACAAAGACAGACACTGATACCCAGTAACACAGACACACACTTACACCAAGTAACACAGACATACACTGACACCAATTAACAAAGACATACACTGATACCCAGTAACGCAGGCACACACTGGGGTTGGGGGGGGGGCACATTGGCGCATTGGTTAGCACCGCAGCCTCACAGCTCCAGGGACACGGGTTCGATTCTGGGTACTGCCTGTGCGGAGTTTGCAAGTTCTCACTCTGTCTGCATGAGTTTCTTCCGGGTGCTCCGGTTTCCTCTCACATGCCAAAGACTTGCAGGTTGATAGGTTAATTGGCCATCATAAATTGCCCCTTGTATAGGTAGGTGGTGCGGAAATATATAGGGACAGTTGGGGATGTGATAGGAATAGGGGATTAGTGTAGGATTAGTATGAATGGGTGGTTGATGGTCGGCACTGACTCGGTGGGCCGAAGGGCATGTTTAAGTGCTGTGTCTCGAAACTAAACTATATACTGACACCTAGTGTCACAGACACACATTGACACCCAGCAACACGCACTGAAACACAGGAACACAGACACACACTTACACCAAGTAACACAGACACACACTTACACCAAGTAACAAAGACAGACACTGATACCCAGTAACACAGACACACACTTACACCAAGTAACAAAGGCATACACTTACACCAAGTAACAAAGACATACACTTACACCAAGTAACACAAACATACACTGACACCAAGTAACAAAGACATGCACTGATACCCAGTAACACAGACACACACTTACACCAAGTAACAAAGACAGACACTGATACCCAGTAACACAGACTCACACTTACACCAAGTAACAAAGACATACACTGACACCCAGTAACAAAGACATACACTGACACCCAGTAACACAGACACACACGGACACCAAGTACCAAAGACACACACGTACACCAAGTAATACAGACACACACTGACACCCAGTAAAACAAACATACACTGACACCAAGTAACAAAGCCAAACAATTACACCAAGTAACAAAGACATACACTTACACCAAGTATTTTGACAGACACTGACACCAAGTAACAAAGACATACACTGATACCCAGTAACACAGACACACACTTACACCAAGTAACAAAGAGATACACTGACACCAAGTCACAAAGACACACACTGACACCCAATAACAAAGACATACACTGACACCAAGTCTCAAAGACATACACTGATACCCAGTAACACAGGCACACACTTACACCAAGTAACACAGACATACACTGACACCAAGTAACAAAGACATACACTGATACCCAGTAACACAGACATACAATTAGACCAAGTAATACAAACACACACTTACACCAAGTAACAAAGACATACACTGACACCAAGTAACAAAGACATACAATTACACCAAGTAACAAAGACACACACTTACACCAAGTAACACAGACATAAACTGATACCCAGTAACACAGACACAAACTTCCACCAAGTAACAAAGACATACACTGACACCAAGTAACAAAGTCATACACTTACACCAAGTAACACAAACACACTTGCACCAAGTAACAAAGACATAACTTACACCAAGTAACACCAGCACACACTTACACCAAGTAACAAAGACATACACTGACACCAGGTCGCAGAGACATACACTGATACCCAGTAACACAGAGACACACTTCCAAAAAGTAACAAAGACAAACACAGACACCAAGTAACAAAGACATACACTTACACCAAGTAACACAGACATACACTGACACCAAGTAACAATGACATACAATTACACCAAGTAACAAAGACATACACTGACACCAAGTCACAGAGACATACACTGATACCCAGTAACACAGAGACACACTTCCAAAAAGTAACAAAGACAAACACAGACACCAAGTAACAAAGACATACACTTACACCAAGTAACACAGACATACACTGACACAAAGTAACAATGACATACACTTACACCATGTAACAAAGACACTCACTTACACCAAGTAACACACACATACACTGACACCAAGTAACAAAGACATACAATTACACCAAGTAACAAACACTCACACTTACACCAAGTAACACAGACATACACTGACACCATTTAATAAAGACATGCACTGATACCCAGTAACACAGATATGCACTGACACCAAGTAGCAAAGACATACAATGACAACAAGAAACAAAGATATACACTGATACCCAGTAACACAGACACACACTTACAACAAGTAACAAAGACATACATTGACACCATGGAACAAAGACATACACTGACACCAAGTCACAAATACATACACTGATACCCAGTAACACAGACACACACTTCCACAAAGTAACAAAGACAAACACTGACACCAAGTAACAAAGACATCTACTGAAACCCAGTAACACAGACACACACTTACACAAAATAACAAAGTCATACACCGACACCAAGTAACAAAGACACACAATTACACCAAGTAACACAGACATCCACTGACACCAAGTAACAAAGACATAAACTGACACCCAGTAACAAAGACATACTCTGACACCAAGTCACAAAGACATACATTGGCACCCAGTAACCAAGACATACACTGACACCAAGTCACAAAGACATACACTGACACCAAGTAACAAAGACGGACACTGATACCCAGTAACACAGACACACACTTACAACAAGTAACAAAGACATAAAATTACACCAAGCAACAAAGACACACACTTACACCAAATAACACAGCCATACACTGACACCAAGTAACAAAGACATACACTGTTACCCAGTAACACAGACACACTCTTACACCAAGTAACAAAGACATACACTGATACCAAGTTACACAGACACACACTTACACCAAGTAACACAAACACTCACTTACACCAAGTAGCAAAGACATACACTGACACCAAGTAGCAAAGACATACTATTACACCAAGTAACAAAGACACACACTTACACCAAGTAACACAGACATACACTGACACCAAGTAACAAAGACATACATCGTTACCCAGTAACACAGACACATACTTACACCAAGTATCAAAGACATACACTGATACCAAGTAACACAGACACAAACTTACACCAAGTAACACAGACACACACTTACACCAAGTAACAAAGTCATACACTTACACCAAGTAACACAGACATACACTGACACCAAGTAACAAAGACATACAATTACACCAAGTAACAAAGACAGACACTGATGCCCAGTAACACAGACACACACTTACACCAAGTAACAAAGACATACACTGACACCCAGTAACAAAGACATACACTGACACCAAGTCACAGAGACATACACTGATACCCAGTAACACAGAGACACACTTCCAAAAAGTAACAAAGACAAACACAGACACCAAGTAACAAAGACATACACTTACACCAAGTAACACAGACATACACTGACACAAAGTAACAATGACATACACTTACACCATGTAACAAAGACACTCACTTACACCAAGTAACACACACATACACTGACACCAAGTAACAAAGACATACAATTGCACCAAGTAACAAACACTCACACTTACACCAAGTAACACAGACATACACTGACACCATTTAATAAAGACATGCACTGATACCCAGTAACACAGATATGCACTGACACCAAGTAGCAAAGACATACAATGACAACAAGAAACAAAGATATACACTGATACCCAGTAACACAGACACACACTTACAACAAGTAACAAAGACATACATTGACACCATGGAACAAAGACATACACTGACACCAAGTCACAAATACATACACTGATACCCAGTAACACAGACACACACTTCCACAAAGTAACAAAGACAAACACTGACACCAAGTAACAAAGACATCTACTGAAATCCAGTAACACAGACACACACTTACACAAAATAACAAAGTCATACACCGACACCAAGTAACAAAGACACACAATTACACCAAGTAACACAGACATACACTGACACCAAGTAACAAAGACATAAACTGACACCCAGTAACAAAGACATACTCTGACACCAAGTCACAAAGACATACATTGGCACCCAGTAACCAAGACATACACTGACACCAAGTCACAAAGACATACACTGACACCAAGTAACAAAGACGGACACTGATACCCAGTAACACAGACACACACTTACACCAAGTAACAAAGACATAAAATTACACCAAGCAACAAAGACACACACTTACACCAAATAACACAGCCATACACTGACACCAAGTAACAAAGACATACACTGTTACCCAGTAACACAGACACACTCTTACACCAAGTAACAAAGACATACACTGATACCAAGTGACACAGACACACACTTACACCAAGTAACACAAACACTCACTTACACCAAGTAGCAAAGACATACATTGACACCAAGTAGCAAAGACATACTATTACACCAAGTAACAAAGACACACACTTACACCAAGTAACACAGACATACACTGACACCAAGTAACAAAGACATACATCGTTACCCAGTAACACAGACACATACTTACTCCAAGTATCAAAGACATACACTGATACCAAGTAACACAGACACAAACTTACACCAAGTAACACAGACACACACTTACACCAAGTAACAAAGTCATACACTTACACCAAGTAACACAGACATACACTGACACCAAGTAACAAAGACATACAATTACACCAAGTAACAAAGACAGACACTGATGCCCAGTAACACAGACACACACTTACACCAAGTAACAAAGACATACACTGACACCCAGTAACAAAGACATACACTGACACCCAGTAACACAGACACACACGGACACCAAGTGACAAAGACACACACGTACACCAAGTAATACAGACACACACTGACACCCAGTAAAACAGACATACACTGACACCAAGTAACAAAGCCAAACAATTACACCAAGTAACAAAGACATACACTTACACCAAGTACTTTGACAGACACTGACACCAAGTAACAAAGACATACACTGATACCCAGTAACACAGACACACACTTACACCAAGTAACAAAGACATACACTGACACCAAGTCACAAAGACACACACTGACACCCAATAACAAAGACATACACTGACACCAAGTCACAAAGACATACACTGATACCCAGTAACACAGACACACACTTACACCAAGTAACACAGACATACACTGACACCAAGTAACAAAGACATACACTGATACCCAGTAACACAGACATACAATTAGACCAAGTAACAAAGACACACACTTACACCAAGTAACACAGACATAAACTGATACCCAGTAACACAGACACAAACTTCCACCAAGTAACAAAGACATACACTGACACCAAGTAACAAAGGCATACACTTACACCAAGTAACACAAACACACTTGCACCAACTAACAAAGACATACACTTACACCAAGTAACACAAACACACACTTACACCAAGTAACAAAGACATACACTGACACCAAGTAACAAAGACATACAATTACACCAAGTAACAAAGACATACACTGACACCAAGTCACAAAGACATACACTGATACCCAGTAACACAGACACACACTTCCACAAAGTAACAAAGACAAACACTGACACCAAGTAAGAAAGACATCTACTGAAACCCAGTAACACAGACACACACTTACACAAAGTAACAAAGTCATACACTGACACCAAGTAACAAAGACACACAATTACACCAAGTAACACAGACATACACTGACACCAAGTAACAAAGACATAAACTGACACCCAGTAACAAAGACATACTCTGACACCAAGTCACAAAGACATACATTGGCACCCAGTAACCAAGACATACACTGACACCAAGTAACACAGCCATACACTGACACCAAGTAACAAAGACATACACTGTTACCCAGTAACACAGACACACTCTTACACCAAGTAACAAAGACATACACTGATACCAAGTGACACAGACACACACTTTCACCAAGTAACACAAACACTCACTTACACCAAGTAGCAAAGACATACACTGACACCAAGTAGCAAAGACATACTATTACACCAAGTAACAAAGACACACACTTACACCAAGTAACAAAGACATACACTGACACCAAGTAACAAAGACATACATCGTTACCCAGTAACACAGACACATACTTACACCAAGTATCAAAGACATACACTGATACCAAGTAACACAGACACAAACTTACACCAAGTAACACAGACACACACTTACACCAAGTAACAAAGTCATACACTTACACCAAGTAACACAGACATACACTGACACCAAGTAACAAAGACATACAATTACACCAAGTAACAAAGTCATATACTTACACCAAGTAACACAGACATACACTTACACCAAGTAACACAGACATACACTGACACCAAGTAACAAAGACATGCACTGATACCCAGTAACACAGACACACACTTACACCAAGTAACAAAGACATACACTGACACCCAGTAACAAAGACATACACTGACACCCAGTAACACAGACACACACGGACACCAAGTGACAAAGACACACACGTACACCAAGTAATACAGACACACACTGACACCCAGTAAAACAGACATACACTGACACCAAGTAACAAAGCCAAACAATTACACCAAGTAACAAAGACATACACTTACACCAAGTATTTTGACAGACACTGACACCAAGTAACAAAGACATACACTGATACCCAGTAACACAGACACACACTTACACCAAGTAACAAAGACATACACTGACACCAAGTCACAAAGACATACACTGACACCAAGTCACAAAGACATACACTGATACCCAGTAACACAGACACACACTTACACCAAGTAACACAGACATACACTGACACCAAGTAACAAAGACATACACTGATACCCAGTAACACAGACATACAATTAGACCAAGTAACAAAGACACACACTTACACCAAGTAACACAGACATAAACTGATACCCAGTAACACAGACACAAACTTCCACCAAGTAACAAAGACATACACTGACACCAAGTAACAAAGGCATACACTTACACCAAGTAACACAAACACACTTGCACCAAGTAACAAGGACATACACTTACACCAAGTAACACAAACACACACTTACACCAAGTAACAAAGACATACACTGACACCAAGTAACAAAGACATACAATTACACCAAGTAACAAAGACATACACTGACACCAAGTCATAGAGACATACACTGATACCCAGTAACACAGAGACACACTTCCAAAAAGTAACAAAGACAAACACAGACACCAAGTAACAAAGACATACACTTACACCAAGTAACACAGACATACACTGACACAAAGTAACAATGACATACACTGACGCCATTTAATAAAGACATGCACTGATACCCAGTAACACAGATATGCACTGACACCAAGTAGCAAAGACATACAATGACAACAAGAAACAAAGATATACACTGATACCCAGTAACACAGACACACATTTACAACAAGTAACACAGACATACACTGACACCAAATAACAAAGACATGCACTGATACCCAGTAACACAGACACACACTTACACCAAGTAACAAAGACAGACACTGATACCCAGTAACACAGACACACACTTACACCAAGTCACAAAGTCATACACTGCCACCAAGTAACAAAGACACACAATTGCACCAAGTAACACAGACATACACTGACACCAAGTAACAAAGACATAAACTGACACCCAGTAACAAAGACATACTCTGACACCAAGTCACAAAGACATACATTGGCACCCAGTAACCAAGACATACACTGACACCAAGTCACTAAGACATACACTGACACCAAGTAACAAAGACGGACACTGATACCCAGTAACACAGACACACACTTACACCAAGTAACAAAGACACACACTTACACCAAGTAACAAAGACAGACACTGATACCCAGTAACACAGACACACACTTACACCAAGTAACAAAGACATACACTGACACCCAGTAACAAAGACATACACTGACACCCAGTAACACAGACACACACGGACACCAAGTACCAAAGACACACACGTACACCAAGTAATACAGACACACACTGACACCCAGTAAAACAGACATACACTGACACCAAGTAACAAAGCCAAACAATTACACCAAGTAACAAAGACATACACTTACACCAAGTATTTTGACAGACACTGACACCAAGTAACAAATACATACACTGATACCCAGTAACACAGAAACACACTTACACCAAGTAACAAAGAGATACACTGACACCAAGTCACAAAGACACACACTGACACCCAATAACAAAGACATACACTGACACCAAGTCTCAAAGACATACACTGATACCCAGTAACACAGACAGACACTTACACAAAGTAACACAGACATACACTGACACCAAGTAACAAAGACATACACTGATACCCAGTAACACAGACATACAATTAGACCAAGTAATACAAACACACACTTACACCAAGTAACAAAGACATACACTGACACCAAGTAACAAAGACATACAATCACACCAAGTAACAAAGACACACACTTACACCAAGTAACACAGACATAAACTGATACCCAGTAACACAGACACAAACTTCCACCAAGTAACAAAGACATACACTGACACCAAGTAACAAAGGCATACACTTACACCAAGTAACACAAACACACTTGCACCAAGTAACAAAGACATACACTTACACCAAGTAACACAAACACACACTTACACCAAGTAACAAAAAACATACACTGACACCAAGTAACAAAGACATACAATTACACCAAGTAACAAAGACATACACTGACACCAAGTCACAGAGACATACACTGATACCCAGTAACACAGAGACACACTTCCAAAAAGTAACAGAGACAAACACAGACACCAAGTAACAAAGACATACACTTACACCAAGTAACACAGACATACACTGACACAAAGTGACAATGACATACACTTACACAATGTAACAAAGACACTCACTTACACCAAGTAACACACACATACACTGACACCAAGTAACAAAGACATACAATTACACCAAGTAACAAACACTCACACTTACACCAAGTAACACAGACATACACTGATACCCAGTAACACAGACACACACTTACACCAAGTAACAAAGACATACACTGACACCAAGTAACAAAGACATACACTTACACCAAGTAACACAGACATACACTGACACCAAGTAACAAAGACATACAATTACACCAAGTAACAAATAAACGCACTTACACCAAGTAACGCAGACAGACTCTGACACCAAGTAACAAAGACATACACTGATATCCAGTAACACAGACACACACTAACACCAAGTAACAAAGACATACACTGATACCCAGTAACACAGACACACACTGACACCAAGTAACACAGACATACACTGACACCAAGTAACAAAGACATACACTGATACCCAGTAACGCTGGCACACACTGGGGGGGCGGGAACATTGGCGCATTGGTTGGCACCACAGCCTCACAGCTCCAGGGACCCGGGTTCGATTCTGGGTACTGCCTGTGCGGAGATTTCAAGTTCTCACTCTGTCTGCCTGAGTTTCTTCCGGGTGCTCCGGTTTCCTCCCACATGCCAAAGACTTGCAGGTTGATAGGTTAATTGGCCATCATAAATTGCCCCGAGTATAGGTAGGTGGTACGGAAATATATAGGGACAGTTGGGGATGTGATAGGAATAGGGAGTTAGTGTAGGATTAGTATAAATGTGTGGTTGATGGTCGGCACAGACTCGGTGGTCCGAAGGGCCTGTTTAAGTGCTGTGTCTCGAAACTAAACTAAATACTGACACCTGGTGTCACAGACACACACTGACACCCAGTAACACAAACAAACACACAATGACACCCAGGAACACAGAGAAACACTGACACCCAGTAACAAAGACAAACACTGATACCCAGCAACACAGACACACACTTACACCAAGTAACAAAGACATACACTGACAGAATGTAACAAAGACATACACTGATACCCAGTAACGCAGACACACACTTACACCAAGTAACAAAGACATACAATTACACCAAGTAACAAAGACACACACTTACAGCAAGTAACACAGACATACACTGACACCCAGTAACACAGACACACACTTCCACCAAGTAACAAAGACATACACTGACACCAAGTCACAAAGACATACACTTACACCAAGTAACACAAACACACTTACACCGAGTAACAAAGACATACACTTACACCAGGTAACATAATCACACACTTACACCAAGTAACAAAGACATACACTGACACCAAGTATCAAAGACATACAATTACACCAAGTAACAAAGACATACACTGACACCAAGTCACAAAGACATACTCTGATACCCAGTAACACAGAGACACACTTCCACCAAGTAACAAAGACATACACTTACACCAAGTAACAAAGACATACTCTGACACCAAGTAACAAAGACATACACTGATACCCAGTAACACAGACACACACTTACACCAAGTAACAAAGACATACACTGATACCCAGTAACACAGACACACACTTACACCAAGTAACAAAGACAGACACTGATACCAAGAGACACAGACACAGATCTACACCAAGTAACACAAACATTCACTTACACCAAGTAACAAAGACATACACTTACACCAAGTAACACAGACATACACTGACACCAAGTAACAAAGACATACACTGTTAACCGGTAACACAGAAACACACTTACACCAAGTAACAAAGACATACACTGATACCAAGTAACACAGACACACACTTACACCAAGTAACAAAGACGTACACTGTTACCCAGTAACACAGACACACACATACATCAAGTAACAAAGACATACACTGATACCAAGTAACACAGATACACACTTACACCAAGTAACACAGACACACACTTACACCAAGTAACAAAGACAGACACTGATACCCAGTAACACAGACACACACTTACACCAAGTAACAAAGGCATACACTTACACCAAGTAACAAAGACACACACTTACACCAAGTAACAAAGACATGCACTGATACCCAGTAACACAGACACAGACATACGCCAAGTAACAAAGACAGACACTGATACCCAGTAACACAACACATACTTACACCAAGTAACAAAGACATACACAGACACCAAGTCACAAAGACACACACTGACCCCCAATAACAAAGACATACACTGACACCAAGTCACAAAGACATACACTGATACCCAGTAACACAGACACACACTTACACCAAGTAACACAGACATACACTGACACCAAGTAACAAAGACATACACTGATACCCAGTAACACAGACATACAATTAGACCAAGTAATACAAACACACACTTACACCAAGTAACAAAGACATACACTGACACCAAGTAACAAAGACATACAATTACACCAAGTAACAAAGACACACACTTACACCAAGTAACACAGACATAAACTGATACCCAGTAACACAGACACAAACTTCCACCAAGTAACAAAGACATACAATGATACCCAGTAACACAGACACACACTTACACCAAGTAACACAGACATACACTGACACCAAGTAACAAAGACATACACTGATACCCAGTAACACAGACATACACTTACACCAAGTAACACTAACACACACTTACACCAAGTAACAAAGACATACACTGACACCAAGTAACAAAGATATACACTGATACCCAGTAACACAGACACACACTTACACCAAGTAACAAAGACATACACTTACACCAAGTAACAAAGATATACACTGATACCCAGTAACACAGACACACACTTACACCAAGTAACAAAGACACACTCTTACAACAAGTAACACAGACTTACACTGACACCAAGTAACAAAGACATACACTGAGACCAAGTAACATAGACATAAACTGACACCAAGTAACAAAGACATATACTGACACCATTTCACAAAGACATACGCTGACACCCAGTAACAAAGACATACACTGACACCAAGTCGCAAAGTCATACACTGACACCAAGTAACAAAGACATACACTGATACCCAGTAACACAAACACACACTTACACCAAGTAACAAAGACATACACTGACACCAAGTAACAAAGACATACACTTACACCAAGTGAGACAGACATACACTGACACCAAGTAACAAAGACATACAATTACACCAAGTAACAAAGAAACGCACTTACACCAAGTAACACAGACATACACTGACACCAAGTAACAAAGACATACACTAATACCCAGTAACACAGACACACACTAACACCAAGTAACAAAGACAGACACTGATACCCAGTAACACAAACACACACTTACACCAAGTAACACAGACATACACTGACACCAATTAACAAAGACATACACTGATACCCAGTAACGCAGGCACACACAGGGGTGTGGGGGGGGGGCACATTGGCGCATTGGTTAGCACCGCAGCCTCACAGCCACAGGGACACGGGTTCGATTCTGGGTACTGCCTGTGCGGAGTTTGCAAGTTCTCACTCTGTCTGCGTGAGTTTCTTCCGGGTGCTCCGGTTTCCTCTCACATGCCAAAGACTTGCAGGTTGATAGGTTAATTGGCCATCATAAATTGCCCCTTGTATAGGTAGGTGGTGCGGAAATATATAGGGACAGTTGGGGATGTGATAGGAATAAGGGATTAGTGTAGGATTAGTATGAATGGGTGGTTGATGGTCGGCACTGACTCGGTGGGCCGAAGGGCATGTTTAAGTGCTGTGTCTCGAAACTAAACTATATACTGACACCTAGTGTCACAGACACACATTGACACCCAGTAACACAAACAAACACACAATGACACCCAGTAACACAGAGAACCACTGATGCACAGCAACAAAGACAGACACTGACACCAAGTAACACAGTCACACATTGACACCCAGTAACAAAGACATACACTGACAAAAAGTCACAAATACATACACTGACAACAAGTCACAAAGACATACACTGATACCCAGTAACACAGACACACACTGACATCAACTAACAAAGACATACACTGACACCATCTAACAAAGACATACGCTTACACCAAGTAACAAAGACACACACTGACACCATGTAACACAGACATACACTGACACCAAGTAACAAAGACATACACTGACACCAAGTAACAAAGACACACACTTACACCAAGTAACAAAGACATACACTGACACCAGGTAACAAAGACATAAACTGATACCCAGTAACAAAGACATTCTTTTCTTTTGGGCCTCCTTATCTCGAGAGACAATGGATACGCGCCTGGAGGTGGTCAGTGGTTTGTGAAGCAGCGCCTGGAGTGGCTATAAAGGCCAATTCTGGAGTGACAGGCTCTTCCACAGGTGCTGCAGAGAAATTTGTTTGTTGGGGCTGTTGCACAGTTGGCTCTCCCCTTGCGCCTCTGTCTTTTTTCCTGCCAACTACTAAGTCTCTTCGACTCGCCACAATTTAGCCCTGTCTTTATGGCTGCCCGCCAGCTCTGGCGAATGCTGGCAACTGACTCCCACGACTTGTGATCAATGTCACAAGATTTCATGTCGCGTTTGCAGACGTCTTTATAACGGAGACATGGACCGCCGGTGGGTCTGATACCAGTGGCGAGCTCGCTGTACAATGTGTCTTTGGGGATCCTGCCATCTTCCATGCGGCTCACATGGCCAAGCCATCTCAAGCGCCGCTGACTCAGTAGTGTGTATAAGCTGGGGATGTTGGCCGCTTCAAGGACTTCTGTGTTGGAGATATAGTCCTGCCACCTGATGCCAAGTATTCTCCGAAGGCAGCGAAGATGGAATGAATTGAGACGTCGCTCTTGGCTGGCATACGTTGTCCAGGCCTCGCTGCCGTAGAGCAAGGTACTGAGGACACAGGCCTGATACACTCGGACTTTTGTGTTCCGTGTCAGTGCGCCATTTTCCCACACTCTCTTGGCCAGTCTGAACATAGCAGTGGAAGCCTTACCCATGCGCTTGTTGATTTCTGCATCTAGAGACAGGTTACTGGTGATAGTTGAGCCTAGGTAGGTGAACTCTTGAACCACTTCCAGAGCGTGGTCGCCAATATTGATGGATGGAGCATTTCTGACATCCTGCCATCAAAGACATACACTGACACCAAGTCACAAAGACATACGCTGACTCCCAGTAACAAAGACATACACTGACACCAAGTCGCAAAGACATGCACTGACACCAAGTAACAAAGACATTCACTGATACCCAGTAACACAGACACACACTTACACCAAGTAACAAAGACATACACTGACACCAAGTAACAAAGACATACACTTACACCAAGTAACACAGACATACACTGACACCAAGTAACAAAGACATGCAATTACACCAAGTAACAAATAAACACACTTACACCAAGTAACGCAGACAGACTCTGACACCAAGTAACAAAGACATACACTGATATCCAGTAACACAGACACACACTAACACCAAGTAACAAAGACAGACACTGATACCCAGTAACACAGACACACACTTACACCAAGTAACACAGACATACACTGACACCAAGTAACAAAGACATACACTGATACCCAGTAACGCAGGCACACACTGGGGAGGGGGGGGTGGGGGGGACATTGGCGCATTGGTTAGCACCACAGCCTCACAGCTCCAGTGACCCGGGTTCGATTCTGGGTACTGCCTGTGCGGAGATTTCAAGTTCTCACTCTGTCTGCCTGAGTTTCTTCCGGGTGCTCCGGTTTCCTCCCACATGCCAAAGACTTGCAGGTTGATAGGTTAATTGGCCATCATAAATTGCCCCTAGTATAGGTAGGTGGTACGGAAATATATAGGGACAGTTGGGGATGTGATAGGAATAGGGAGTTAGTGTAGGATTAGTATAAATGTGTGGTTGATGGTCGGCACAGACTCGGTGGTCCGAAGGGCCTGTTTAAGTGCTGTGTCTCGAAACTAAACTAAATACTGACACCTAGTGTCACAGACACACACTGACACCCAGTAACACAAACAAACACACAATGACACCCAGGAACACAGAGAAACACTGACACCCAGTAACAAAGACATACACTGATACCAAGTCACAAAGACAAACACTGATACCCAGCAACACAGACACACACTTACACCAAGTAACAAAGACATACACTGACAGAAAGTAACAAAGACATACACTGATACCCAGTAACGCAGACACACACTTACACCAAGTAACAAAGACATACAATTACACCATGTAACAAAGACACACACTTACAGCAAGTAACACAGACATACACTGATACCCAGTAACACAGACACACACTTCCACCAAGTAACAAAGACATACACTGACACCAAGTAACAAAGACATACACTTACACCAAGTAACACAAACACACTTACACCGAGTAACAAAGACATACACTTCACCAGGTAACATAATCACACACTTACACCAAGTAACAAAGACATACACTGACACCAAGTATCAAAGACATACAATTACACCAAGTAACAAAGACATACACTGACACCAAGTCACAAAGACATACTCTGATACCCAGTAACACAGAGACACACTTCCACCAAGTAACAAAGACATACACTTACACCAAGTAACAAAGACATACACAGACACCAAGTCACAAAGACACTCACTGACCCCCAATAACAAAGACATACACTGACACCAAGTCACAAAGACATACACTGATACCCAGTAACACAGCCACACACTTACACCAAGTAACACAGACATACACTGACACCAAGTAACAAAGACATACACTGACACCAAGTAACAAAGACATACAATTACACCAAGTAACAAAGACACACACTTACACCAAGTAACACAGACATAAACTGATACCCAGTAACACAGACACAAAATTCCACCAAGTAACAAAGACATACACTGAAACCAAGTAACAAAGGCATACACTTACACCAAGTAACACAAACACACTTGCACCCAGTAACAAAGACATACACTTACACCAAGTAACACAAACACACACTTACACCAAGTAACAAAGACATACACTGACACCAAGTAACAAAGACATACACTGATACCCAGTAACACAGACACACACTTACACCAAGTAACAAAGACACACACTTACACCAAGTAAAACAGACATACACTGACACCAAGTAACAAAGACATACACTGACACCAAGTAACAAAGACATAAACTGATACCCAGTAACAAAGACATACACCGACACCAAGTCACAAAGACATACGCTGACACCCAGTAGCAAAGACATACACTGACACCAAGTCGCAAAGACAAACACTGACACCAAGTAACAAAGACATACACTGATACCCAGTAACACAGACACACACTTACATCAAGTAACAAAGACATACACTGACACCAAGTAACAAAGACATACACTTACGCCAAGTAACACAGACATACACTGACACCAAGTAACAAAGACATACAATTACACCAAGTAACAAAGAAACGCACTTACACCAAGTAACGCAGACAGACACTGACATCAAGTAACAAAGACATACACTGATACCCAGTAACACAGACACACACTAACACCAAGTAACAAAGAAATACACTGATACCCAGTAACACAGACACACACTGACACCAAGTAACACAGACATACACTGACACCAAGTAACAAAGACATACGCTGATACCCAGTAACGCTGGCACATTGGCGCATTGGTTAGCACCACAGCCTCACAGCTCCAGGGACCCGGGTTCGATTCTGGGTACTGCCTGTGCGGAGATTTCAAGTTCTCACTCTGTCTGCCTGAGTTTCTTCCGGGTGCTCCCGTTTCCTCCCACATGCCAAAGACTTGCAGGTTGATAGGTTAATTGGCCATCATAAATTGCCCCTAGTATATGTAGGTGGTACGGAAATATATAGGGACAGTTGGGGACGTGATAGGAATAGGGAGTTAGTGTAGGATTAGTATAAATGTGAGGTTGATGGTCGGCACAGACTCGGTGGGCCGAAGGGCCTGTTTTAGTGCTGTATCTCTAAACTAAACTAAATACTGACACCTAGTGTCACAGACACACACTGACACCCAGTAACACAAACAAACACACAATGACACCCAGTAACACAGAGAAACACTGACACCCAGTAACAAAGACATACACTGATACCAAGTCACAAAGACAAACACTGATACCCAGCAACACAGACAAACACTGACACCAAGTAACAAAGACATACACTGACACCAAGTAACAAAGGCATACACTTACACCCAGTAACAAAGACACACACTTACACCAAGTAACACAGACATACACTGACACCAAGTAACAAAGACAGACAATTACACCAAGTAACAAAGACATACACCTACACCAAGTATTTTGACATACACTGACACAAAGTAACAAAGACATACACTGATACCCAGTAACACAGACACAGACTTACACCAAGTAACAAAGACATACACTGACACAAAGTAACAAAGACATACACTGATACCCAGTAACACAGACACACACTTACACCAAGTAACAAAGACATACAATTACACCAAGTAACAAAGACACACACTTACAGCAAGTAACACAGACATACACTGATACCCAGTAACACAGACACACACTTCCACCAAGTAACAAAGACATACACTGACACCAAGTAACAAAGACATACACTTACACCAAGTAACACAAACACACTTACACCGAGTAACAAAGACATACACTTACACCAGGTAACATAATCACACACTTACACCAAGTAACAAAGACATACACTGACACCAAGTATCAAAGACATACAATTACACCAAGTAACAAAGACATACACTGACACCAAGTCACAAAGACATACTCTGATACCCAGTAACACAGAGACACACTTCCACCACGTAACAAAGACATACACTTACACCAAGTAACAAAGACATACTCTGACACCAAGTAACAAAGACATACACTGATACCCAGTAACACAGACACACACTTACACCAAGTAACAAAGACATACACTGATACCCAGTAACACAGACACACACTTACACCAAGTAACACAAACACTCACTTACACCAAGTAAGAAAGACATACACTGAAACCAAGTAACAAAGACATACAATTACACCAGGTAACAAAGACCCACACTTACACTAGTAACACAGACATACACTGACACCAAGTAACAAAGACATACACTGTTAACCGGTAACACAGAAACACACTTCCACCAAATAACAAAGACATACACTTACACCAAGTAACAAAGACATACTCTGACACCAAGTAACAAAGACATACACTGATACCCAGTAACACAGACACACACTTACACCAAGTAACAAAGACATACACTGATACCCAGTAACACAGACACACACTTACACCAAATAACAAAGACAGACACTGATACCAAGAGACACAGACACAGACTTACACCAAGTAACACAAACATTCACTTACACCAAGTAACAAAGACATACACTTACACCAAGTAACACAGACATACACTGACAACAAGTAACAAAGACATACACTGTTAACCGGTAACACAGAAACACACTTACACCAAGTAACAAAGACATACACTGATACCAAGTAACACAGACACACACTTACACCAAGTAACAAAGACGTACACTGTTACCCAGTAACACAGACACACACATACATCAAGTAACAAAGACATACACTGATACCAAGTAACACAGATACACACTTACACCAAGTAACACAGACACACACTTACACCAAGTAACAAAGACAGACACTGATACCCAGTAACACAGACACACACTTACACCAAGTAACAAAGGCATACACTTACACCAAGTAACAAAGACACACACTTACACCAAGTAACAAAGACATGCACTGATACCCAGTAACACAGACACAGACTTACGCCAAGTAACAAAGACAGACACTGATACCCCGTAACACAACACATACTTACACCAAGTAACAAAGACATACACAGACACCAAGTCACAAAGACACACACTGACCCCCAATAACAAAGACATACACTGACACCAAGTCACAAAGACATACACTGATACCCAGTAACACAGACACACACTTACACCAAGTAACACAGACATACACTGACACCAAGTAACAAAGACATACACTGATACCCAGTAACACAGACATACAATTAGACCAAGTAATACAAACACACACTTACACCAAGTAACAAAGACATACACTGACACCAAGTAACAAAGACATACAATTACACCAAGTAACAAAGACACACACTTACACCAAGTAACACAGACATAAACTGATACCCAGTAACACAGACACAAACTTCCACCAAGTAACAAAGACATACAATGATACCCAGTAACACAGACACACACTTACACCAAGTAACACAGACATACACTGACACCAAGTAACAAAGACATACACTGATACCCAGTAACACAGACATACACTTACACCAAGTAACACAAACACACACTTACACCAAGTAACAAAGACATACACTGACACCAAGTAACAAAGATATACACTGATACCCAGTAACACAGACACACACTTACACCAAGTAACAAAGACATACACTTACACCAAGTAACAAAGATATACACTGATACCCAGTAACACAGACACACACTTACACCAAGTAACAAAGACACACTCTTACAACAAGTAACACAGACTTACACTGACACCAAGTAACAAAGACATACACTGAGACCAAGTAACATAGACATAAACTGACACCAAGTAACAAAGACATATACTGACACCATTTCACAAAGACATACGATGACACCCAGTAACAAAGACATACACTGACACCAAGTCGCAAAGTCATACACTGACACCAAGTAACAAAGACATACACTGATACCCAGTAACACAAACACACACTTACACCAAGTAACAAAGACATACACTGATACCCAGTAACACAGACACACACTTACACCAAATAACAAAGACAGACACTGATACCAAGAGACACAGACACAGACTTACACCAAGTAACACAAACATTCACTTACACCAAGTAACAAAGACATACACTTACACCAAGTAACACAGACATACACTGACAACAAGTAACAAAGACATACACTGTTAACCGGTAACACAGAAACACACTTACACCAAGTAACAAAGACATACACTGATACCAAGTAACACAGACACACACTTACACCAAGTAACAAAGACGTACACTGTTACCCAGTAACACAGACACACACATACATCAAGTAACAAAGACATACACTGATACCAAGTAACACAGATACACACTTACACCAAGTAACACAGACACACACTTACACCAAGTAACAAAGACAGACACTGATACCCAGTAACACAGACACACACTTACACCAAGTAACAAAGGCATACACTTACACCAAGTAACAAAGACACACACTTACACCAAGTAACAAAGACATGCACTGATACCCAGTAACACAGACACAGACTTACGCCAAGTAACAAAGACAGACACTGATACCCAGTAACACAACACATACTTACACCAAGTAACAAAGACATACACAGACACCAAGTCACAAAGACACACACTGACCCCCAATAACAAAGACATACACTGACACCAAGTCACAAAGACATACACTGATACCCAGTAACACAGACACACACTTACACCAAGTAACACAGACATACACTGACACCAAGTAACAAAGACATACACTGATACCCAGTAACACAGACATACAATTAGACCAAGTAATACAAACACACACTTACACCAAGTAACAAAGACATACACTGACACCAAGTAACAAAGACATACAATTACACCAAGTAACAAAGACACACACTTACACCAAGTAACACAGACATAAACTGATACCCAGTAACACAGACACAAACTTCCACCAAGTAACAAAGACATACAATGATACCCAGTAACACAGACACACACTTACACCAAGTAACACAGACATACACTGACACCAAGTAACAAAGACATACACTGATACCCAGTAACACAGACATACACTTACACCAAGTAACACAAACACACACTTACACCAAGTAACAAAGACATACACTGACACCAAGTAACAAAGATATACACTGATACCCAGTAACACAGACACACACTTACACCAAGTAACAATGACATACACTTACACCAAGTAACAAAGATATACACTGATACCCAGTAACACAGACACACACTTACACCAAGTAACAAAGACACACTCTTACAACAAGTAACACAGACTTACACTGACACCAAGTAACAAAGACATACACTGAGACCAAGTAACATAGACATAAACTGACACCAAGTAACAAAGACATATACTGACACCATTTCACAAAGACATACGATGACACCCAGTAACAAAGACATACACTGACACCAAGTCGCAAAGTCATACACTGACACCAAGTAACAAAGACATACACTGATACCCAGTAACACAAACACACACTTACACCAAGTAACAAAGACATACACTGACACCAAGTAACAAAGACATACACTTACACCAAGTGAGACAGACATACACTGACACCAAGTAACAAAGACATACAATTACACAAGTAACAAAGAAACGCACTTACACCAAGTAACACAGACATACACTGACACCAAGTAACAAAGACATACACTAATACCCAGTAACACAGACACACACTAACACCAAGTAACAAAGACAGACACTGATACCCAGTAACACAGACACACACTTACACCAAGTAACACAGACATACACTGACACCAATTAACAAAGACATACACTGATACCCAGTAACGCAGGCACACACTGGGGTGGGGGGGGGGGGGGCACATTGGCGCATTGGTTAGCACCGCAGCCTCACAGCCACAGGGACACGGGTTCGATTCTGGGTACTGCCTGTGCGGAGTTTGCAAGTTCTCACTCTGTCTGCGTGAGTTTCTTCCGGGTGCTCCGGTTTCCTCTCACATGCCAAAGACTTGCAGGTTGATAGGTTAATTGGCCATCATAAATTGCCCCTTGTATAGGTAGGTGGTGCGGAAATATATAGGGACAGTTGGGGATGTGATAGGAATAAGGGATTAGTGTAGGATTAGTATGAATGGGTGGTTGATGGTCGGCACTGACTCGGTGGGCCGAAGGGCATGTTTAAGTGCTGTGTCTCGAAACTAAACTATATACTGACACCTAGTGTCACAGACACACATTGACACCCAGTAACACAAACAAACACACAATGACACCCAGTAACACAGAGAACCACTGATGCACAGCAACAAAGACAGACACTGACACCAAGTAACACAGTCACACATTGACACCCAGTAACAAAGACATACACTGACAAAAAGTCACAAAGACATACACTGATAACAAGTCACAAAGACATACACTGATACCCAGTAACACAGACACACACTGACATCAACTAACAAAGACATACACTGACACCATCTAACAAAGACATACGCTTACACCAAGTAACAAAGACACACACTGACACCATGTAACACAGACATACACTGACACCAAGTAACAAAGACATACACTGACACCAAGTAACAAAGACACACACTTACACCAAGTAACAAAGACATACACTGACACCAAGTAACAAAGACATAAACTGATACCCAGTAACAAAGACATACACTGACACCAAGTCACAAAGACATACGCTGACTCCCAGTAACAAAGACATACACTGACACCAAGTCGCAAAGACATGCACTGACACCAAGTAACAAAGACATTCACTGATACCCAGTAACACAGACACACACTTACACCAAGTAACAAAGACATACACTGACACCAAGTAACAAAGACATACACTTACACCAAGTAACACAGACATACACTGACACCAAGTAACAAAGACATGCAATTACACCAAGTAACAAATAAACACACTTACACCAAGTAACGCAGACAGACTCTGACACCAAGTAACAAAGACATACACTGATATCCAGTAACACAGACACACACTAACACCAAGTAACAAAGACAGACACTGATACCCAGTAACACAGACACACACTTACACCAAGTAACACAGTCATACACTGACACCAAGTAACAAAGACATACACTGATACCCAGTAACGCAGGCACACACTGGGGGGGGGGGACATTGGCGCATTGGTTAGCACCACAGCCTCACAGCTCCAGTGACCCGGGTTCGATTCTGGGTACTGCCTGTGCGGAGATTTCAAGTTCTCACTCTGTCTGCCTGAGTTTCTTCCGGGTGCTCCGGTTTCCTCCCACATGCCAAAGACTTGCAGGTTGATAGGTTAATTGGCCATCATAAATTGCCCCTAGTATAGGTAGGTGGTACGGAAATATATAGGGACAGTTGGGGATGTGATAGGAATAGGGAGTTAGTGTAGGATTAGTATAAATGTGAGGTTGATGGTCGGCACAGACTCGGTGGGCCGGAGGGCCTGTTTTAGTGCTGTATCTCTAAACTAAACTAAATACTGACACCTAGTGTCACAGACACACACTGACACCCAGTAACACAAACAAACACACAATGACACCCAGTAACACAGAGAAACACTGACACCCAGTAACAAAGACATACACTGATACCAAGTCACAAAGACAAACACTGATACCCAGCAACACAGACACACACTGACACCAAGTAACAAAGACATACACTGACACCAAGTAACAAAGGCATACACTTACACCCAGTAACAAAGACACACACTTACACCAAGTAACACAGACATACACTGACACCAAGTAACAAAGACAGACAATTACACCAAGTAACAAAGACATACACCTACACCAAGTATTTTGACATACACTGACACAAAGTAACAAAGACATACACTGATACCCAGTAACAAAGACACAGACTTACACCAAGTAACAAAGACATACACTGACACAAAGTAACAAAGACATACACTGATACCCAGTAACACAGACACACACTTACACCAAGTAACAAAGACATACAATTACACCAAGTAACAAAGACACACACTTACAGCAAGTAACACAGACATACACTGATACCCAGTAACACAGACACACACTTCCACCAAGTAACAAAGACATACACTGACACCAAGTAACAAAGACATAGACTTACACCAAGTAACACAAACACACTTACACCGAGTAACAAAGACATACACTTACACCAGGTAACATAATCACACACTTACACCAAGTAACAAAGACATACACTGACACCAAGTATCAAAGACATACAATTACACCAAGTAACAAAGACATACACTGACACCAAGTCACAAAGACATACTCTGATACCCAGTAACACAGAGACACACTTCCACCACGTAACAAAGACATACACTTACACCAAGTAACAAAGACATACTCTGACACCAAGTAACAAAGACATACACTGATACCCAGTAACACAGACACACACTTACACCAAGTAACAAAGACATACACTGATACCCAGTAACACAGACACACACTTACACCAAGTAACACAAACACTCACTTACACCAAGTAAGAAAGACATACACTGAAACCAAGTAACAAAGACATACAATTACACCAGGTAACAAAGACCCACACTTACACTAGTAACACAGACATACACTGACACCAAGTAACAAAGACATACACTGTTAACCGGTAACACAGAAACACACTTCCACCAAATACCAAAGACATACACTTACACCAAGTAACAAGACATACTCTGACACCAAGTAACAAAGACATACACTGATACCCAGTAACACAGACACACACTTACACCAAGTAACAAAGACATACACTGATACCCAGTAACACAGACACACACTTACACCAAGTAACAAAGACAGACACTGATACCAAGAGACACAGACACAGACTTACACCAAGTAACACAAACATTCACTTACACCAAGTAACAAAGACATACACTTACACCAAGTAACACAGACATACACTGACACCAAGTAACAAAGACATACACTGTTAACCGGTAACACAGAAACACACTTACACCAAGTAACAAAGACATACACTGATACCAAGTAACACAGACACACACTTACACCAAGTAACAAAGACGTACACTGTTACCCAGTAACACAGACACACACATACATCAAGTAACAAAGACATACACTGATACCAAGTAACACAGATACACTCTTACTTCAAGTAACACAGACACACACTTACACCAAGTAACAAAGACAGACACTGATACCCAGTAACACAGACACACACTTACACCAAGTAACAAAGGCATACACTTACACCAAGTAACAAAGACACACACTTACACCAAGTAACAAAGACATGCACTGATACCCAGTAACACAGACACAGACTTACGCCAAGTAACAAAGACAGACACTGATACCCAGTAACACAACACATACTTACACCAAGTAACAAAGACATACACAGACACCAAGTCACAAAGACACACACTGACCCCCAATAACAAAGACATACACTGACACCAAGTCACAAAGACATACACTGATACTCAGTAACACAGACACACACTTACACCAAGTAACACAGACATACACTGACACCAAGTAACAAAGACATACACTGATACCCAGTAACACAGACATACAATTAGACCAAGTAATACAAACACACACTTACACCAAGTAACAAAGACATACACTGACACCAAGTAACAAAGACATACAATTACACCAAGTAACAAAGACACACACTTACACCAAGTAACACAGACATAAACTGATACCCAGTAACACAGACACAAACTTCCACCAAGTAACAAAGACATACAATGATACCCAGTAACACAGACACACACTTACACCAAGTAACACAGACATACACTGACACCAAGTAACAAAGACATACACTGATACCCAGTAACACAGACATACACTTACACCAAGTAACACAAACACACACTTACACCAAGTAACAAAGATATACACTGATACCCAGTAACACAGACACACACTTACACCAAGTAACAAAGACACACTCTTACAACAAGTAACACAGACTTACACTGACACCAAGTAACAAAGACATACACTGAGACCAAGTAACATAGACATAAACTGACACCAAGTAACAAAGACATATACTGACACCATTTCGCAAAGACATACGCTGACACCCAGTAACAAAGACATACACTGACACCAAGTCGCAAAGTCATACACTGACACCAAGTAACAAAGACATACACTGATACCCAGTAACACAAACACACACTTACACCAAGTAACAAAGACATACACTTACACCAAGTGAGACAGACATACACTGACACCAAGTAACAAAGACATACAATTACACCAAGTAACAAAGAAACGCACTTACACCAAGTAACACAGACATACACTGACACCAAGTAACAAAGACATACACTAATACCCAGTAACACAGACACACACTAACACCAAGTAACAAAGACAGACACTGATACCCAGTAACACAGACACACACTTACACCAAGTAACACAGACATACACTGACACCAATTAACAAAGACATACACTGATACCCAGTAACGCAGGCACACACTGGGGTGGGGGGGGGGGCACATTGGCGCATTGGTTAGCACCGCAGCCTCACAGCCCCAGGGACACGGGTTCGATTCTGGGTACTGCCTGTGCGGAGTTTGCAAGTTCTCACTCTGTCTGCGTGAGTTTCTTCCGGGTGCTCCGGTTTCCTCTCACATGCCAAAGACTTGCAGGTTGATAGGTTAATTGGCCATCATAAATTGCCCCTTGTATAGGTAGGTGGTGCGGAAATATATAGGGACAGTTGGGGATGTGATAGGAATAAGGGATTAGTGTAGGATTAGTATGAATGGGTGGTTGATGGTCGGCACTGACTCGGTGGGCCGAAGGGCATGTTTAAGTGCTGTGTCTCGAAACTAAACTATATACTGACACCTAGTGTCACAGACACACATTGACACCCAGTAACACAAACAAACACACAATGACACCCAGTAACACAGAGAACCACTGATGCACAGCAACAAAGACAGACACTGACACCAAGTAACACAGTCACACATTGACACCCAGTAACAAAGACATACACTGACAAAAAGTCACAAAGACATACACTGATAACAAGTCACAAAGACATACACTGATACCCAGTAACACAGACACACACTGACATCAACTAACAAAGACATACACTGACACCATCTAACAAAGACATACGCTTACACCAAGTAACAAAGACACACACTGACACCATGTAACACAGACATACACTGACACCAAGTAACAAAGACATACACTGACACCAAGTAACAAAGACACACACTTACACCAAGTAACAAAGACATACACTGACACCAAGTAACAAAGACATAAACTGATACCCAGTAACAAAGACATACACTGACACCAAGTCACAAAGACATACGCTGACTCCCAGTAACAAAGACATACACTGACACCAAGTCGCAAAGACATGCACTGACACCAAGTAACAAAGACATTCACTGATACCCAGTAACACAGACACACACTTACACCAAGTAACAAAGACATACACTGACACCAAGTAACAAAGACATACACTTACACCAAGTAACACAGACATACACTGACACCAAGTAACAAAGACATGCAATTACACCAAGTAACAAATAAACACACTTACACCAAGTAACGCAGACAGACTCTGACACCAAGTAACAAAGACATACACTGATATCCAGTAACACAGACACACACTAACACCAAGTAACAAAGACAGACACTGATACCCAGTAACACAGACACACACTTACACCAAGTAACACAGACATACACTGACACCAAGTAACAAAGACATACACTGATACCCAGTAACGCAGGCACACACTGGGGGGGGGGGGGGGGGGGGACATTGGCGCATTGGTTAGCACCACAGCCTCACAGCTCCAGTGACCCCGGTTCGATTCTGGGTACTGCCTGTGCGGAGATTTCAAGTTCTCACTCTGTCTGCCTGAGTTTCTTCCGGGTGCTCCGGTTTCCTCCCACATGCCAAAGACTTGCAGGTTGATAGGTTAATTGGCCATCATAAATTGCCCCTAGTATAGGTAGGTGGTACGGAAATATATAGGGACAGTTGGGGATGTGATAGGAATAGGGAGTTAGTGTAGGATTAGTATAAATGTGTGGTTGATGGTCGGCACAGACTCGGTGGTCCGAAGGGCCTGTTTAAGTGCTGTGTCTCGAAACTAAACTAAATACTGACACCTAGTGTCACAGACACACACTGACACCCAGTAACACAAACAAACACACAATGACACCCAGGAACACAGAGAAACACTGACACCCAGTAACAAAGACATACACTGATACCAAGTCACAAAGACAAACACTGATACCCAGCAACACAGACACACACTTACACCAAGTAACAAAGACATACACTGACAGAAAGTAACAAAGACATACACTGATACCCAGTAACGCAGACACACACTTACACCAAGTAACAAAGACATACAATTACACCATGTAACAAAGACACACACTTACAGCAAGTAACACAGACATACACTGATACCCAGTAACACAGACACACACTTCCACCAAGTAACAAAGACATACACTGACACCAAGTAACAAAGACATACACTTACACCAAGTAACACAAACACACTTACACCGAGTAACAAAGACATACACTTCACCAGGTAACATAATCACACACTTACACCAAGTAACAAAGACATACACTGACACCAAGTATCAAAGACATACAATTACACCAAGTAACAAAGACATACACTGACACCAAGTCACAAAGACATACTCTGATACCCAGTAACACAGAGACACACTTCCACCAAGTAACAAAGACATACAGTTACACCAAGTAACAAAGACATACACTTACACCAAGTAACACAGACATACACTGACACAAAGTAACAATGACATTCACTTACACCATGTAACAAAGACACTCACTTACACCAAGTAACACACACATACACTGACACCAGGTAACAAAGACATACAATTACACCAAGTAACAAACACTCACACTTACACCAAGTAACACAGACATACACTGACACCATTTAATAAAGACATGCACTGATACCCAGTAACACAGATATGCACTGACACCAAGTAGCAAAGACATACAATGACAACAAGAAACAAAGATATACACTGATACCCAGTAACACAGACACACACTTACAACAAGTAACAAAGACATACATTGACACCATGTAACAAAGACATACACTGACACCAAGTCACAAAGTCATACACTGATACCCAGTAACACAGACACACACTTCCACAAAGTAACAAAGACAAACACTGACACCAAGTAACAAAGACATCTACTGAAACCCAGTAACACAGACACACACTTACCCCAAGTAACAAAGTCATACACTGATACCCAGTAACACAGACATACAATTAGACCAAGTAATACAAACACACACTTACACCAAGTAACAAAGACATACACTGACACCAAGTAACACACACACACATTTACACCAAGTAACAAAGTCATACACTGATACCCAGTAACACAGACACACACTTACACCATGTAACAAAGACACACACTGACACCCAGTAACAAAGACATACACTGACACCAAGTCACAAAGACATACACAGATACCCAGTAACACAGTCACACAGGTGCAACAAGTAACACAGACACACACTTACACCAAGTAACAAAGACAGACAATGATACCCAGTAACACAGACACACACTTACACCATTTAACAAGGACATACACTGACACCCAGTGACAAAGACATGCACTGACACCCAGTAACACAGACACACACGGACATCAAGTAACAAAGACACACACTTACACCAAGTAACACAGACACACACTGACACCCAGTAACAAAGACACACACTTACACCAAGTAACACAGACATACACTGACACCAAGTAACAAAGACATACACTGATACTCAATAACACAGGCACACACTTTCACCAAGTAACACAGACATACACTGACACCAGGTAACAAAGACAAACAATTACACCAAGTAACAAAGACACACACTTACACCAAGTATTTTGACATACACTGACATCAAGTAACAAAGACAGACACTGATACCCAGTATACAGACACACACTTACACCAAGTAACAAAGACATACACTGACACAAAGTAACAAAGACATAAACTGACACCCAGTAACACAGACACACACGGACACCAAGTAACAACGACATTCACTGATACCAAGTCACAAAGACATACACTGATGCTCAGTAACACAGACACACACTGACACCAAGTAACAAAGACATACACTGACACCAAGTAACAAAGATTTATACTTACACCAAGTAACAAAGACACGCACTTACACCAAGTAACACGGACATACACTGACATCAAGTAAAAAAGACAGACAATTACACCAAGTAGCAAAGACATAAACTTACACCAAGTATTTTGACATCCACTGACACCAAGTAACAAAGACATGCACTGATACCCAGTAACGCAGACACATACATACACCCAGTAAAAAAGACATACAGTGACACCAAGTCACAAAGACATACACTGATACCAAGTCACAAAGACATACACTGATGCCCAGTAACACAGACACACACTGACACCAAGTAACAAAGACATACACTGACAGCAAGTAACAAAGACATACCCTTACAGCAAGTAACAAAGACACACACTTACACCAAGTAACACAGACATACACTGATACCCAGTAACGCAGACACACACTTACACCCTGTAACACAGACACACACTGACACCAAGTAACAAAGACATACACTGACACCAAGTAACAAAGACATACACTGATACCCAGTAACACAGGCACACACTGGGGGGTGGGCACATTGGCGCAGTGGTTAGCACCGCAGCCTCACAGCTCCAGGGACCCGGGTTCGATTCTGGGTCCTGCCTGTGCGGAGTTTGCAAGTTCTCCCTGTGTCTGCGTGGGTTTCCTCCCGGTGCTCCGTTTTCCTCCCACATGCCGAAGACTTGCAGGTTGATAGGTTAACTGGCCATCATAAATTGCCCCAAGTATAGGTAGGTGGTGGGGAAATATATAGGGATAGGTGGGGATGTGATAGGAATACGGGATTAGTGTAGGATTTGTGTAAATGGGTGGTTGATGGTCGGCACAGACTCGGTGGGCCGAAGGGCCTGTTTAAGTGCTGTTTCTCGAAACTAAACTAAATACTGTCACCTAGTGTCACAGACACACACTGACACCCAGTACCACAATCAAACAGACACTGACACCCAGTAACACAGAGAAACACTGATACACAGTAACAAAGACATGCACTGACACCAAGTAACACAGACACACTGAAAATCTGTAAAAAAGGCATACACTGACACCAAGTCACAAAGACATACACTGATGCCCAGTAACAAATACACACACTTACACCAAGTAACACAGACATACACTGACACCAAGTAACAAAGACACACACTGACACCAAGTAACAAAGGCATACACTGATACCCAGTAACACAGACACACACTTACACCAAGTAACACAGACATACAATGACACCAAGTAACAAAGACAAGCACTGATACCCAGTAACACAGACACACACTTACACCAAGTAAAAAAGACAGACACTGATACCCAGTAACACAGACACACACTGACACCAAGTAACAAAGACATACACTGACACCCAGTAACACAAACAAACACACTGACACCAAGTAGCACAGACATAAACTGACACCAAGTATCAAATACATACAATGACACCCAGTAACAAAGACACACACTGACACCCAGTAACACAGACACACACTTGCACCAAGTAACACAGACATACACTGATACCCAGTAACGCAGACACACCCTTACACCCTGTAACACAGACACACACTGACACCAAGTAACAAAGACATACACTGACACCAAGTAACAAAGACATACACTGATACCCAGTAACACAGGCACACACTGGGGGGTGGGCACACTGGCGCAGTGGTTAGCACCGCAGCCTCACAGCTCCAGGGACCCGGGTTCGATTCTGGGTCCTGCCTGTGCGGAGTTTGCAAGTTCTCCCTGTGTCTGCGTGGGTTTCCTCCCGGTGCTCCGTTTTCCTCCCACATGCCGAAGACTTGCAGGTTGATAGGTTAACTGGCCATCATAAATTGCCCCAAGTATAGGTAGGTGGTGGGGAAATATATAGGGATAGGTGGGGATGTGATAGGAATACGGGATTAGTGTAGGATTAGTGTAAATGGGTGGTTGATGGTCGGCACAGACTCGGTGGGCCGAAGGGCCTGTTTAAGTGCTGTTTCTCGAAACTAAACTAAATACTGTCACCTAGTGTCACAGAGACACACTGACACCCAGTACCACAATCAAACAGACACTGACACCCAGTAACACAGAGAAACACTGATACACAGTAACAAAGACATGCACTGACACCAAGTAACATAGACACACTGACACCCCGTAAAAAAGGCATACACTGACACCAAGTCACAAAGACATACACTGATGCCCAGTAACAAATACACACACTTACACCAAGTAACACAGACATACACTGACACCAAGTAACAAAGACACACACTGACGCCAAGTAACAAAGGCATACACTGACACCAAGTAACACAGACACACACTGACACCCTGTAAAGAAGACATACACTGACACCAAGTCACAAAGACATACACTGATACCAAGTCACAAAGACATACACTGATGCCCATTGACAAAGACACACACTTACACCAAGTAACACAGACATACACTGACACCAAGTAACGCAGACACACACTTACACCCAGTAACACAGACAGACACTGACACCAAGTAGCAAAGACATACACTGACACCAAGTAACAAAGACATACACTCACACCAAGTAACAAAGACACATGCTGACACCAAGTAACAAAGACAGACAATTACACCAAGTAACAAAGACATACACTTACACCAAGTATTTTGACATCCACTGACACCAAGTAACAAAGACATACACTGATACCCAGTAACGCAGAACCACACTTACACCCAATAAATAAGACATACACTGACACCAAGTCACAAAGACATGCACTGATACCAAGTCACAAAGACATACACTGATACCAAGTCACAAAGACATACACTAATACCAAGTCACAAAGACAGACACTGATGCCCTTTAACAAAGACACACACTTAAACCAAGCAACACAGACATACACTGACACCAAGTAACAAAGACATACACTTAAACCAAGTAACAAAGACATACACTTACACCAAGAATTTTGACATACACTGACACCAAGTAACAAAGACATACACTGATACCCAGTAACGCAGACACACACTTACACCCAGTAAAAAAGACTTACACTGACACCAAGTCACAAAGACATACACTGATACCAAGTCAAAAAGACATACACTGATGCTCAGTAACACAGACACACACTGACACCAAGTAACAAAGACATACACTTACACCAAGTAACAAAGACATACAATTACACCAAGTATTTTGACATACACTGACACCAAGTAACAAAGACATACACTGATACCCAGTAACGCAGACACACACTTACACCCAGTAAAAAAGACATACACTGACACCAAGTCACAAAGACATACACTGATACCAAGTCACAAAGACATACACTGATGCTCAGTAACACAGACACACACTGACACCAAGTAACAAAGACATACACTGACACCAAGTAACAAAGACATATACTTACACCAAGTAACAAAGACACGCACTTACACCAAGTAACACAGACATACACTGACACCAAGTAAAAAAGACAGACAATCACACCAAGTAGCAAAGACATACACTTACACCAAGTATTTTGACATGCACTGACACCAAGTAACAAAGACATGCACTGATACCCAGTAACGCAGACACATACTTACACCCAGTAAAAAAGACATACACTGACACCAAGTCACAAAGACATGCACTGATACCAAGTCACAAAGACATACACTGATGCCCAGTAACACAGACACACACTGACACCAAGTAACAAAGACATACACTGACACCAAGTAACAAAGACATACCCTTACACCACCTAACAAAGACACACACTTACACCAAGTAACACAGACATACACTGACACCAAGTAACAAAGACAGACAGTTACACCAAGTAACAAAGACATACACGTACACCAAGTATTTTGACATCCACTGACACCAAGTAACAAAGACATACACTGATACCAGGTAACACAGAAACACACGGACACCAAGTAACAAAGACACAGACTTACACCAAGTAACACAGACACACACTTACACCAAGTAACACAGACATACACTGACACCAAGTAACAAAGACATACACTGATACCCAGTAACACAGGCACACACTTACACCAAGTAAAAAAGACATATACTGATACCAAGCCACAAAGACATACACTGATGCCCAGTAACAAATACACACACTTACACCAAGTAACACAGACATCCACTGACACCAAGTAACAAAGACAGACAATGACACCAAATAACAAAGACATACACTGACACCAAGTACTTTGACACACACTGACACCAAGTAACAAAGGCATACACTGATACCCAGTAACACAGACACACACTTACACCAAGTAACACAGACATACAATGACACCAAGTAACAAAGACAAGCACTGATACCCAGCAACACAGACACACACTTACACTAAGTAAAAAAGACAGACACTGATACCCAGTAACACAGACACACACTTACACCAAGTAACAAATACATACACTGACACCCAGTAACACAAACAAACACACTGACTCCAAGTAACACAGACATACAATGACACCAAGTAACAAAGACAAGCACTGATACCCAGTAACACAGACACACACTTACACCAAGTAAAAAAGACAGACACTGATACCCAGTAACACAGACACACACTTACACCCAGTAAAAAAGACATACACTGAAACCAAGTCACAAAGACATACACTGATACCAAGTCACAAATACATACACTGATGCCCAGTAACACAGACCCACACTGACACCAAGTAACAAAGACATACACTGACACCAAGTAACAAAGACGTACACTTACACCAAGTAACAAAGACACACACTTACACCAAATAACACAGACATACACTGACACCAAGTGACAAAAACAGACAATTACACCAAGTAACAAAGACATCCACTAACCCCAAGTATTTTGACATCCACTGACACCAAGTAACAAAGACATACACTGACACCAAGTAACACAGACACACACTGACACCCTGTAAAGAAGACATACACTGACACCAAGTCACAAAGACATACACTGATACCAAGTCACAAAGACATACACTGATGCCCATTGACAAAGACACACACTTGCACCAAGTAACACAGACATACACTGACACCAAGTAACGCAGACACACACGTACACCCAGTAACACAGACAGACACTGACACCAAGTAACAAATACATACACTGACACCAAGTAACAAAGACATACACTCAGACCAAGTAACAAATACACATGCTGACACCAAGTAACAAAGACATACACTCACACCAAGTAACAAAGACATACACTTACACCAAGTATTTTGACATCCACTGACACCAAGTAACAAAGACATACACTGATACCCAGTAACGCAGACACACACTTACACCCAGTAAATAAGACATACACTGACAGCAAGTCACAAAGACATGCACTGATACCAAGTCACAAAGACATACAGTGATGCCCAGTAACACAGACACACACTGACACCAAGTAACAAAGACATACACTGACACCAAGTAACAAAGACATACACTTACACCAGGAAACAAAGACACACACTTACACCAAGTAACACAGACATACACTGACACCAAGTAACAAAGACAGACAATTACACCAAGTAACAAAGACATCCACTTACACCAATTATTTTGACATCCACTGACACCAAGTAACATAGACATACACTAAAAGCAGGTAACACAGACACACACGGACACCAAGTAACAAAGACACAGACTTACACCAAGTAACACAGACACACACTGACACCCAGTAACACAGACACACACTTACACCAAGTAACACAGACATACACTGACACCAAGTAACAGAGACATACACTGATACCCAGTAACACAGGCACACACTGGGGGGTGGGCACATTGGCGCAGTGGTTAGCACCGCAGCCTCACAGCTCCAGGGAACCGGGTTCGATTCTGTGTCCTGCCTGTGCGGAGTTTGCAAGTTCTCCCTGTGTCTGCGTGGGTTTCCTCCCGGTGCTCCGGTTTCCTCCCACATGCCAAAGACTTGCAGGTTGATAGGTTAATTGGCCATCATAAATTGCCCCTAGTATAGGTACTTGGTAGGGAAATATATAGGGATAGGTGGGGATGTGATAGGAATACGGGATCAGTGTAGGATTAGTATAAATGGGTGGTTGATGGTCGGCACAGACTCAGTGGGCCGAAGGGCCTATTTAAGTGCTTTATCTCCAAACTAAACTAAATACTGACACCTAGTGTCACAGACACACACTGACACCCAGTAACACAAACAAACACACATTGACACACAGTAACATAGAGAAACACTGATACACAGTAACAAAGACATACACTGACACCAAGTAACACAGACACACACTGACACCCAGTAAAAAGACATACACTGACACCAAGTCACAAAGACATACACTAATACCAAGTCACAAAGACATACACTGATGCCCAGTAACAAAGACACACACTTACACCAAGTAACAAAGACAGACAATTACACCAAGTAACAAAGACATACATTGACACCAAGTATTTTGACATCCACTGACACCAAGTAACAAAGACATACACTGATACCCAGTAACGCAAACACACACTTACACCCAGTAAAAAAGACATACACTGATACCAAGTCACAAAGACATGCACTGATACCAAGTCACAAAGACATACACTGATGCCCAGTAACACAGACACACACCGACACCAAGTAACAAAGACATACACTGACACCAAGTAACAAAGACATACACTTACACCAGGTAACAAAGACACACACTTACACCAAGTAACACAGACATACACTGACACCAAGTAACAAAGACAGACAATTACACCAAGTAACAAAGACATCCACTTACACCAATTATTTTGACAACCACTGACACCAAGTAACAAAGACATGCACTGATACCAAGTCACAAAGACATACACTGATGCCCAGTAACACAGACACACACCGACACCAAGTAACAAAGACATACACTGACACCAAGTAACAAAGACATACACTTACACCAGGTAACAAAGACACACACTTACACCAAGTAACACAGACATACACTGATACCAAGTAACAGAGACATACACTGATACCCAGTAACACAGGCACACACTGGGGGGTGGGCACATTGGCGCAGTGGTTAGCACCGCAGCCTCACAGCTCCAGGGAACCGGGTTCGATTCTGGGTCCTGCCTGTGCGGAGTTTGCAAGTTCTCCCTGTGTCTGCGTGGGTTTCCTCCCGGTGCTCCGTTTTCCTCCCACATGCCAAAGACTTGCAGGTTGATAGGTTAATTGGCCATCATAAATTGCCCCTAGTATAGGTAGGTGGTAGGGAAATATATAGGGATAGGTGGGGATGTGATAGGAATACGGGAGTAGTGTAGGATTAGTATAAATGGGTTGTTGATGGTCGGCACAGACTCAGTGGGCCGAAGGGCCTCTTTAAGTGCTGTATCTCTAAACTTAACTACTTACTGACACCTAGTGTCACAGACACACACTTACACCCAGTAACACAAACAAACACACACTGACACCCAGTAACAGAGAGAAACACTGATACACAGTAACAAAGACATACACTGACACCAAGTAACACAGACACACACTGACACCCAGTAAAAAAGACATACACTGACACCAAGTCACAAAGACATATACTAATACCAAGTCACAAAGACATACACTGATGCCCAGTAACAAAGACACACACTTACACCTAGTAACACAGACATACACTGACACCAAGTAACAAAGACAGACAATTACACCAAGTAACAAAGACATACACTTACACCAAGTATTTTGACATCCACTGACACCAAGTAACAAAGACATACACTTACACCAGGTAACAAAGACACACACTTACACCAAGTAACACAGACATACACTGACACCAAGTAACAAAGACAGACAATTACACCAAGTAACAAAGACATCCACTTACACCAAGTATTTTGACATCCACTGACACCAAGTAACAAAGACATACACTGATACCAGGTAACACAGACACACACGGACACCAAGTAACAAAGACACAGACTTACACCAAGTAACACAGACACACACTGACACCCAGTAACACAGACACACACTTACACCAAGTAACACAGACATACACTGACACCAAGTAACAGAGACAGACACTGATACCCAGTAACACAGGCACACACTGGGGGGTGGGCACATTGGCGCAGTGGTTAGCACCGCAGCCTCACAGCTCCAGGGAACCGGGTTCGATTCTGGGTCCTGCCTGTGCGGAGTTTGCAAGTTCTCCCTGTGTCTGCGTGGGTTTCCTCCCGGTGCTTCGGTTTCCTCCCACATGCAAAGACTTGCAGGTTGATAGGTTAATTGGCCATCATAAATTGCCCCTAGTATAGGTACGTGGTAGGGAAATATATAGGGATAGGTGGGGATGTGATAGGAATACGGGATCAGTGTAGGATTAGTATAAATGGGTGGTTGATGGTCGGCACAGACTCAGTGGGCCGAAGGGCCTATTTAAGTGCTGTATCTCCAAACAAAACTAAATACTGACACCTAGTGTCACAGACACACACTGACACCCAGTAACACAAACAAACACACACTGACACCCAGTAACAGAGAGAAACACTGATACACAGTAACAAAGACATACACTGACACCAAGTAACACAGACACACACTGACATCCAGTAAAAAAGACATACACTGACACCAAGTCACAAAGACATACACTAATACCAAGTCACAAAGACATACACTGATGCCCAGTAACAAAGACACACACTTACACCGAGGAACACAGACATACACTGACACCAAGTAACAAAGACAGACAATTACACCAAGTAACAAAGACATCCACTTACACCAAGTATTTTGACATCCACTGACACCAAGTAACAAAGACATACACTGATACCAGGTAACACAGACACACACGGACACCAAGTAACAAAGACACAGACTTACACCAAGTAACACAGACACACACTGACACCCAGTAACACAGACACACACTTACACCAAGTAACACAGACATACACTGACACCAAGTAACAGAGACATACACTGATACCCAGTAACACAGGCACACACTGGGGGGTGGGCACATTGGCGCAGTGGTTAGCACCGCAGCCTCACAGCTCCAGGGAACCGGGTTCGATTCTGGGTCCTGCCTGTGCGGAGTTTGCAAGTTCTCCCTGTGTCTGCGTGGGTTTCCTCCCGGTGCTCCGGTTTCCTCCCACATGCCAAAGACTTGCAGGTTGATAGGTTAATTGGCCATCATAAATTACCCCTAGTATAGGTAGGTGGTAGGGAAATATATAGGGATAGGTGGGGATGTGATAGGAATACGGGAGTAGTGTAGGATTAGTATAAACGGGTTGTTGATGGTCGGCACAGACTCGGTGGGCCGAAGGGCCTGTTTAAGTGCTGTATCTCTAAACTAAACTACATACTGACACCTAGTGTCACAGACACACACTGACACCCAGTAACACAAACAAACACACACTGACACCCAGTAACACAGAGAAATACTGATACACAGTAACAAAGACATACACTGACACCAAGTAACACAGACACACACTGACACCCAGTAAAAAAGACATACACTGACACCAAGTCACAAAGACATACACTAATACCAAGTCACAAAGACATACAATGATGCACAGTAACAAAGACACACACTTACACCTAGCAACACAGACATACACTGACACCAAGTAACAAAGACAGACAATTACACCAAGTAACAAAGACATACACTTACACCAAGTATTTTGACATCCACTGACACCAAGTAACAAAGACATACACTTACACCAGGAAACAAAGACACACACTTACACCAAGTAACACAGACATACACTGACACCAAGTAACAAAGACAGACAATTACACCAAGTAACAAAGACATCCACTTACACCAAGTATTTTGACATCCACTGACACCAAGTAACAAAGACATACACTGATACCAGGTAACACAGACACACACGGACACCAAGTAACAAAGACACAGACTTACACCAAGTAACACAGACACACACTGACACCCAGTAACACAGACACACACTTACACCAAGTAACACAGACATACACTGACACCAAGTAACAGAGACATACACTGATACCCAGTAACACAGGCACACACTGGGGGGTGGGCACATTGGCGCAGTGTTTAGCACCGCAGCCTCACAGCTCCAGGGAACCGCGTTCGATTCTGGGTCCTGCCTGTGCGGAGTTTGCAATTTCTCCCTGTGTCTGCGTGGGTTTCCTCCCGGTGCTCCGGTTTCCTCCCACATGCCAAAGACTTGGAGGTTGATAGGTTAATTGGCCATCATAAATTGCCCCTAGTATAGGTAGGTGGTAGGGAAATATATAGGGATAGGTGGGGATGTGATAGGAATACGGGAGTAGTGTAGGATTAGTATAAACGGGTTGTTGATGGTCGGCACAGACTCGGTGGGCCGAAGGGCCTGTTTAAGTGCTGTATCTCTAAACTAAACTACATACTGACACCTAGTGTCACAGACACACACTGACACCCAGTAACACAAACAAACACACACTGACACCCAGTAACACAGAGAAATACTGATACACAGTAACAAAGACATACACTGACACCAAGTCACAAAGACATACACTGATGCCCAGTAACAAAGACACACACTTACACCAAGTAACAAAGACAGACAATTACACCAAGTAACAAAGACATACACTGACACCAAGTATTTTGACATCCACTGACACCAAGTAACAAAGACATACACTGATACCCAGTAACGCAGACACACACTTACACCCAGTAAAAAAGACATACACTGACACCAAGTCACAAAGACATGCACTGATACCAAGTCACAAAGACATACACTGATGCCCAGTAACACAGACACACACTGACACCAAGTAACAAAGACATACACTGACACCAAGTAACAAAGACATACACTTACACCAGGTAACAAAGACACACACTTACACCAAGTAACACAGACATACACTGACACCAAGTAACAGAGACATACACTGATACCCAGTAACACAGGCACACACTGGGGGGTGGGCACATTGGCGCAGTGGTTAGCACCGCAGCCTCACAGCTCCAGGGAACCGGGTTCGATTCTGGGTCCTGCCTGTGCGGAGTTTGCAAGTTCTCCCTGTGTCTGCGTGGGTTTCCTCCCGGTGCTCCGTTTTCCTCCCACATGCCAAAGACTTGCAGGTTGATAGGTTAATTGGCCATCATAAATTGCCCCTAGTATAGGTAGGTGGTAGGGAAATATATAGGGATAGGTGGGGATGTGATAGGAATACGGGAGTAGTGTAGGATTAGTATAAATGGGTTGTTGATGGTCGGCACAGACTCAGTGGGCCGAAGGGCCTCTTTAAGTGCTGTATCTCTAAACTTAACTACTTACTGACACCTAGTGTCACAGACACACAATTACACCCAGTAACACAAACAAACACACACTGACACCCAGTAACACAGAGAAACACTGATACACAGTAACAAAGACATACACTGACACCAAGTAACACAGACACACACTGACACCAGTAAAAAAGACATACACTGACACCAAGTCACAAAGACATATACTAATACCAAGTCACAAAGACATACACTGATGCCCAGTAACAAAGACACACACTTACACCTAGTAACACAGACATACACTGACACCAAGTAACAAAGACAGACAATTACACCAAGTAACAAAGACATACACTTACACCAAGTATTTTGACATCCACTGACACCAAGTAACAAAGACATACACTTACACCAGGTAACAAAGACACACACTTACACCAAGTAACACAGACATACACTGACACCAAGTAACAAAGACAGACAATTACACCAAGTAACAAAGACATCCACTTACACCAAGTATTTTGACATCCACTGACACCAAGTAACAAAGACATACACTGATACCAGGTAACACAGACACACACGGACACCAAGTAACAAAGACACAGACTTACACCAAGTAACACAGACACACACTGACACCCAGTAACACAGACACACAATTACACCAAGTAACACAGACATGCACTGACACCAAGTAACAGAGACATACACTGATACCCAGTAACACAGGCACACACTGGGGGGTGGGCACATTGGCGCAGTGGTTAGCACCGCAGCTTCACATCTCCAGGGACCCGGGTTCGATTCTGGGTACTGCCTGTGCGGAGTTTGCAAGTTCTCCCTGTGTCTGCGTGGGTTTCCTCCCGGTGCTCCGGTTTCCTCCCACATGTCAAAGACTTGCAGGTTGATAGGTTAATTGGCCATCATAAATTGCCCCTAGTATAGGTACGTGGTAGGGAAATATATAGGGATAGGTGGGGATGTGATAGGAATACGGGAGTAGTGTAGGATTAGTATAAACGGGTTGTTGATGGTCGGCACAGACTCGGTGGGCCGAAGGGCCTGTTTAAGTGCTGTATCTCTAAACTAAACTACATACTGACACCTAGTGTCACAGACACACACTGACACCCAGTAACACAAACAAACACACACTGACACCCAGTAACACAGAGAAACACTGATACACAGTAACAAAGACATACACTGACACCAAGTAACACAGACACACACTGACACCCAGTAAAAAAGACATACACTGACACCAAGTCACAAAGACATACACTAATACCAAGTCACAAAGACATACACTGATGCCCAGTAACAAAGACACACACTTACACCTAGCAACACAGACATACACTGACACCAAGTAACAAAGACAGACAATTACACCAAGTAACAAAGACGTACACTTACACCAAGTATTTTGACATCCACTGACACCAAGTAACAAAGACATGCACTTACACCAGGTCACAAAGACACACACTTACACCAAGTAACACAGACATACACTGACACCAAGTAACAAAGACAGACAATTACACCAAGTAACAAAGACATGCACTTACACCAAGTATTTTGACATCCACTGACACCAAGTAACAAAGACATACACTGATACCTGGTAACACAGACACACACGGACACCAAGTAACAAAGACACAGACTTACACCAAGTAACACAGACACACACTGACACCCAGTAACACAGACACACACTTACACCAAGTAACACAGACATACACTGACACCAAGTAACAGAGACATACACTGATACCCAGTAACACAGGCACACACTGGGGGGTGGGCACATTGGCGCAGTGTTTAGCACCGCAGCCTCACAGCTCCAGGGAACCGGGTTCGATTCTGGGTCCTGCCTGTGCGGAGTTTGCAATTTCTCCCTGTGTCTGCGTGGGTTTCCTCCCGGTGCTCCGGTTTCCTCCCACATGCCAAAGACTTGCAGGTTGATAGGTTAATTGGCCATCATAAATTGCCCCTAGTATAGGTAGGTGGTAGGGAAATATATAGATATATGTGGGGATGTGATAGGAATACGGGATCAGTGCAGGATTAGTATAAATGGGTGGTTGATGGTCGGCACAGACTCAGTGGGCCGAAGGGCCTATTTAAGTGCTGTATCTCCAAACTAAACAAAATACTGACACCTAGTGTCACAGACACACACTGACACCCAGTAACACAAACAAACACACACTGACACCCAGTAACAGAGAGAAACACTGATACACAGTAACAAAGACACACACTTACACCTAGTAACACAGACATACACTGACACCAAGTAACAAAGGCATACAATTACACCAAGTAACAAAGACATACACTTACACCAAGTATTTTGACATCCACTGACACCAAGTAACAAAGACATACACTGATACCCAGTAACGCAGACACACACTTACACCCAGTAAAAAAGACAGACACTGACACCAAGTCACAAAGACATGCACTGATCCCAAGTCACAAAGACATACACTGATGCCCAGTAACACAGACACACACTGACACCAAGTAACAAAGACATACACTGACACCAAGTAACAAAGACATACACTTACACCAGGTAACAAAGACACACACTTATACCAAGTAACACAGACATACACTGACACCAAGTAACAGAGACATACACTGATACCCAGTAACACAGGCACACACTGGGGGGTGGGCACATTGGCGCAGTGATTAGCACCGCAGCCTCACAGCTCCAGGGAACCGGGTTCGATTCTGGGTCCTGCCTGTGCGGAGTTTACAAGTTCTCCCTGTGTCTGCGTGGGCTTCCTCCCGGTGCTCCGGTTTCCTCCCACATGCCAAAGACTTGCAGGTTGATAGGTTAATTGGCCATCATAAATTGCCCCTAGTATAGGTACGTGGTAGGGAAATATATAGGGATAGGTGGGGATGTGATAGGAATACGGGATCAGTGTACGATTAGTATAAATGGGTGGTTGATGGTCGGCACAGACTCAGTGGGCCGAAGGGCCTATTTAAGTGCTGTATTTCCAAACAAAACTAAATACTGACACCTAGTGTCACAGACACACACTGACACCCAGTAACACAAACAAACACACACTGAGACCCAGTAACAGAGAGAAACACTGATACACAGTAACAAAGACATACACTGACACCAAGTAACATAGACATACACAGACACCCAGTAAAAAAGACATACACTGACACCAAGTCACAAAGACACACACTAATACCAAGTCACAAAGACATACACTGATGCCCAGTAACAAAGACACACACTTGCACCTAGTAACACAGACATACACTGACACCAAGTACCAAAGACAGCAATTACACCAAGTAACAAAGACATACACTTACACCAAGTATTTTGACATCCACTGACACCAGGTAACAGAGACATACATTGATACCCAGTAACGCAGACACACACTTACACCGTGTAAAAAAGACATACGCTGACACCAAGTCACAAAGACATGCACTGATACCAAGTCACAAACACATACACTGATGCCCAGTAACACTGACACACACTGACACCAAGCAACAAAGACATACACTGACACCAAGTAACAAAGACATGCACTTACACCAGGTAACAAAGACACACACTTACACCAAGAAACACAGACATACACTGACACCAAGTCACAAAGACATACACTAATACCAAGTCACAAAGACATACACTGATGCCCAGGAACAAAGACAGACAATTACACCAAGTAACAAAGACATCCACTTACACCAAGTATTTTGACATCCACTGACACCAAGTAACAAAGACATACACTTACACCAGGTAACAAAGACACACACTTACACCAAGTAACACAGACATACAATGACAACAAGTAACAAAGACAGACAATTACACCAAGTAACAAAGACATCCACTTACACCAAGTATTTTGACATCCACTGACACCAAGTAACAAAGACATACACTGATACCAGGTAACACAGACACACACGGACACCACGTAACAAAGACACAGACTTACACCAAGTAACACAGACACACACTGACACCCAGTAACACAGACACACACTTACACCAAGTAACACAGACATGCACTGACACCAAGTAACAGAGACATACACTGATACCCAGTAACACAGGCACACACTGGGGGGTGGGCACATTGGCGCAGTGGTTAGCACCGCAGCCTCACAGCTCCAGGGAACCGGGTTCGATTCTGGGTACTGCCTGTGCGGAGTTTGCAAGTTCTCCCTGTGTCTGCGTGGGTTTCCTCCCGGTGCTCCGGTTTCCTCCCACATGTCAAAGACTTGCAGGTTGATAGGTTAATTGGCCATCATAAATTGCCCCTGGTATAGGTACGTGGTAGGGAAATATATAGGGATAGGTGGGGATGTGATAGGAATACGGGATCAGTGTAGGATTAGTATAAATGGGTGGTTAATGGTCGGCACAGACTCAGTGGGCCGAAGGGCCTATATAAGTGCTGTATTTCCAAACTAATCTAAATACTGGCAGCTAGTGTCACAGACACACACTGACACCCAGTAACACAAACAAACACACACTGACACCCAGTAACAGAGAGAAACACTGATACACTGTAACAAAGACATACACTGACACCAAGTAACACAGACACACACAGACACCCAGTAAAAAAGACATACACTGACACCAAGTCACAAAGAAATACACTAATGCCAAGTCACAAAGACATACACTGATGCCCAGTAACAAAGACACACACTGACACCTAGTAACACAGACATACACTGACACCAAGTAACAAAGACAGACAATTACACCAAGTAACAAAGACATACATTTACACCAAGTATTTTGACATCCACTGACACCAAGTAACAAAGACAAACACTGATACCCAGTAACGCAGACACACACTTACACCCAGTAAAAAAGACATACACTGACACCAAGTCACAAAGACATACACTAATACCAAGTCACAAAGACATACACTGATGCCCAGTAACAAAGACACACACTTACACCAAGTAACAAAGACAGACAATTACACCAAGTAACAAAGACATACATTGACACCAAGTATTTTGACATCCACTGACACCAAGTAACAAAGACATACACTGATACCCAGTAACGCAAACACACACTTACACCCAGTAAAAAAGACATACACTGATACCAAGTCACAAAGACATGCACTGATACCAAGTCACAAAGACATACACTGATGCCCAGTAACACAGACACACACCGACACCAAGTAACAAAGACATACACTGACACCAAGTAACAAAGACATACACTTACACCAGGTAACAAAGACACACACTTACACCAAGTAACACAGACATACACTGACACCAAGTAACAAAGACAGACAATTACACCAAGTAACAAAGACATCCACTTACACCAATTATTTTGACAACCACTGACACCAAGTAACAAAGACATGCACTGATACCAAGTCACAAAGACATACACTGATGCCCAGTAACACAGACACACACCGACACCAAGTAACAAAGACATACACTGACACCAAGTAACAAAGACATACACTTACACCAGGTAACAAAGACACACACTTACACCAAGTAACACAGACATACACTGATACCAAGTAACAGAGACATACACTGATACCCAGTAACACAGGCACACACTGGGGGGTGGGCACATTGGCGCAGTGGTTAGCACCGCAGCCTCACAGCTCCAGGGAACCGGGTTCGATTCTGGGTCCTGCCTGTGCGGAGTTTGCAAGTTCTCCCTGTGTCTGCGTGGGTTTCCTCCCGGTGCTCCGTTTTCCTCCCACATGCCAAAGACTTGCAGGTTGATAGGTTAATTGGCCATCATAAATTGCCCCTAGTATAGGTAGGTGGTAGGGAAATATATAGGGATAGGTGGGGATGTGATAGGAATACGGGAGTAGTGTAGGATTAGTATAAATGGGTTGTTGATGGTCGGCACAGACTCAGTGGGCCGAAGGGCCTCTTTAAGTGCTGTATCTCTAAACTTAACTACTTACTGACACCTAGTGTCACAGACACACACTTACACCCAGTAACACAAACAAACACACACTGACACCCAGTAACAGAGAGAAACACTGATACACAGTAACAAAGACATACACTGACACCAAGTAACACAGACACACACTGACACCCAGTAAAAAAGACATACACTGACACCAAGTCACAAAGACATATACTAATACCAAGTCACAAAGACATACACTGATGCCCAGTAACAAAGACACACACTTACACCTAGTAACACAGACATACACTGACACCAAGTAACAAAGACAGACAATTACACCAAGTAACAAAGACATACACTTACACCAAGTATTTTGACATCCACTGACACCAAGTAACAAAGACATACACTTACACCAGGTAACAAAGACACACACTTACACCAAGTAACACAGACATACACTGACACCAAGTAACAAAGACAGACAATTACACCAAGTAACAAAGACATCCACTTACACCAAGTATTTTGACATCCACTGACACCAAGTAACAAAGACATACACTGATACCAGGTAACACAGACACACACGGACACCAAGTAACAAAGACACAGACTTACACCAAGTAACACAGACACACACTGACACCCAGTAACACAGACACACACTTACACCAAGTAACACAGACATACACTGACACCAAGTAACAGAGACAGACACTGATACCCAGTAACACAGGCACACACTGGGGGGTGGGCACATTGGCGCAGTGGTTAGCACCGCAGCCTCACAGCTCCAGGGAACCGGGTTCGATTCTGGGTCCTGCCTGTGCGGAGTTTGCAAGTTCTCCCTGTGTCTGCGTGGGTTTCCTCCCGGTGCTTCGGTTTCCTCCCACATGCAAAGACTTGCAGGTTGATAGGTTAATTGGCCATCATAAATTGCCCCTAGTATAGGTACGTGGTAGGGAAATATATAGGGATAGGTGGGGATGTGATAGGAATACGGGATCAGTGTAGGATTAGTATAAATGGGTGGTTGATGGTCGGCACAGACTCAGTGGGCCGAAGGGCCTATTTAAGTGCTGTATCTCCAAACAAAACTAAATACTGACACCTAGTGTCACAGACACACACTGACACCCAGTAACACAAACAAACACACACTGACACCCAGTAACAGAGAGAAACACTGATACACAGTAACAAAGACATACACTGACACCAAGTAACACAGACACACACTGACATCCAGTAAAAAAGACATACACTGACACCAAGTCACAAAGACATACACTAATACCAAGTCACAAAGACATACACTGATGCCCAGTAACAAAGACACACACTTACACCGAGGAACACAGACATACACTGACACCAAGTAACAAAGACAGACAATTACACCAAGTAACAAAGACATCCACTTACACCAAGTATTTTGACATCCACTGACACCAAGTAACAAAGACATACACTGATACCAGGTAACACAGACACACACGGACACCAAGTAACAAAGACACAGACTTACACCAAGTAACACAGACACACACTGACACCCAGTAACACAGACACACACTTACACCAAGTAACACAGACATACACTGACACCAAGTAACAGAGACATACACTGATACCCAGTAACACAGGCACACACTGGGGGGTGGGCACATTGGCGCAGTGGTTAGCACCGCAGCCTCACAGCTCCAGGGAACCGGGTTCGATTCTGGGTCCTGCCTGTGCGGAGTTTGCAAGTTCTCCCTGTGTCTGCGTGGGTTTCCTCCCGGTGCTCCGGTTTCCTCCCACATGCCAAAGACTTGCAGGTTGATAGGTTAATTGGCCATCATAAATTACCCCTAGTATAGGTAGGTGGTAGGGAAATATATAGGGATAGGTGGGGATGTGATAGGAATACGGGAGTAGTGTAGGATTAGTATAAACGGGTTGTTGATGGTCGGCACAGACTCGGTGGGCCGAAGGGCCTGTTTAAGTGCTGTATCTCTAAACTAAACTACATACTGACACCTAGTGTCACAGACACACACTGACACCCAGTAACACAAACAAACACACACTGACACCCAGTAACACAGAGAAATACTGATACACAGTAACAAAGACATACACTGACACCAAGTAACACAGACACACACTGACACCCAGTAAAAAAGACATACACTGACACCAAGTCACAAAGACATACACTAATACCAAGTCACAAAGACATACAATGATGCACAGTAACAAAGACACACACTTACACCTAGCAACACAGACATACACTGACACCAAGTAACAAAGACAGACAATTACACCAAGTAACAAAGACATACACTTACACCAAGTATTTTGACATCCACTGACACCAAGTAACAAAGACATACACTTACACCAGGAAACAAAGACACACACTTACACCAAGTAACACAGACATACACTGACACCAAGTAACAAAGACAGACAATTACACCAAGTAACAAAGACATCCACTTACACCAAGTATTTTGACATCCACTGACACCAAGTAACAAAGACATACACTGATACCAGGTAACACAGACACACACGGACACCAAGTAACAAAGACACAGACTTACACCAAGTAACACAGACACACACTGACACCCAGTAACACAGACACACACTTACACCAAGTAACACAGACATACACTGACACCAAGTAACAGAGACATACACTGATACCCAGTAACACAGGCACACACTGGGGGGTGGGCACATTGGCGCAGTGTTTAGCACCGCAGCCTCACAGCTCCAGGGAACCGCGTTCGATTCTGGGTCCTGCCTGTGCGGAGTTTGCAATTTCTCCCTGTGTCTGCGTGGGTTTCCTCCCGGTGCTCCGGTTTCCTCCCACATGCCAAAGACTTGGAGGTTGATAGGTTAATTGGCCATCATAAATTGCCCCTAGTATAGGTAGGTGGTAGGGAAATATATAGGGATAGGTGGGGATGTGATAGGAATACGGGAGTAGTGTAGGATTAGTATAAACGGGTTGTTGATGGTCGGCACAGACTCGGTGGGCCGAAGGGCCTGTTTAAGTGCTGTATCTCTAAACTAAACTACATACTGACACCTAGTGTCACAGACACACACTGACACCCAGTAACACAAACAAACACACACTGACACCCAGTAACACAGAGAAATACTGATACACAGTAACAAAGACATACACTGACACCAAGTCACAAAGACATACACTGATGCCCAGTAACAAAGACACACACTTACACCAAGTAACAAAGACAGACAATTACACCAAGTAACAAAGACATACACTGACACCAAGTATTTTGACATCCACTGACACCAAGTAACAAAGACATACACTGATACCCAGTAACGCAGACACACACTTACACCCAGTAAAAAAGACATACACTGACACCAAGTCACAAAGACATGCACTGATACCAAGTCACAAAGACATACACTGATGCCCAGTAACACAGACACACACTGACACCAAGTAACAAAGACATACACTGACACCAAGTAACAAAGACATACACTTACACCAGGTAACAAAGACACACACTTACACCAAGTAACACAGACATACACTGACACCAAGTAACAGAGACATACACTGATACCCAGTAACACAGGCACACACTGGGGGGTGGGCACATTGGCGCAGTGGTTAGCACCGCAGCCTCACAGCTCCAGGGAACCGGGTTCGATTCTGGGTCCTGCCTGTGCGGAGTTTGCAAGTTCTCCCTGTGTCTGCGTGGGTTTCCTCCCGGTGCTCCGTTTTCCTCCCACATGCCAAAGACTTGCAGGTTGATAGGTTAATTGGCCATCATAAATTGCCCCTAGTATAGGTAGGTGGTAGGGAAATATATAGGGATAGGTGGGGATGTGATAGGAATACGGGAGTAGTGTAGGATTAGTATAAATGGGTTGTTGATGGTCGGCACAGACTCAGTGGGCCGAAGGGCCTCTTTAAGTGCTGTATCTCTAAACTTAACTACTTACTGACACCTAGTGTCACAGACACACAATTACACCCAGTAACACAAACAAACACACACTGACACCCAGTAACACAGAGAAACACTGATACACAGTAACAAAGACATACACTGACACCAAGTAACACAGACACACACTGACACCCAGTAAAAAAGACATACACTGACACCAAGTCACAAAGACATATACTAATACCAAGTCACAAAGACATACACTGATGCCCAGTAACAAAGACACACACTTACACCTAGTAACACAGACATACACTGACACCAAGTAACAAAGACAGACAATTACACCAAGTAACAAAGACATACACTTACACCAAGTATTTTGACATCCACTGACACCAAGTAACAAAGACATACACTTACACCAGGTAACAAAGACACACACTTACACCAAGTAACACAGACATACACTGACACCAAGTAACAAAGACAGACAATTACACCAAGTAACAAAGACATCCACTTACACCAAGTATTTTGACATCCACTGACACCAAGTAACAAAGACATACACTGATACCAGGTAACACAGACACACACGGACACCAAGTAACAAAGACACAGACTTACACCAAGTAACACAGACACACACTGACACCCAGTAACACAGACACACAATTACACCAAGTAACACAGACATGCACTGACACCAAGTAACAGAGACATACACTGATACCCAGTAACACAGGCACACACTGGGGGGTGGGCACATTGGCGCAGTGGTTAGCACCGCAGCTTCACATCTCCAGGGACCCGGGTTCGATTCTGGGTACTGCCTGTGCGGAGTTTGCAAGTTCTCCCTGTGTCTGCGTGGGTTTCCTCCCGGTGCTCCGGTTTCCTCCCACATGTCAAAGACTTGCAGGTTGATAGGTTAATTGGCCATCATAAATTGCCCCTAGTATAGGTACGTGGTAGGGAAATATATAGGGATAGGTGGGGATGTGATAGGAATACGGGAGTAGTGTAGGATTAGTATAAACGGGTTGTTGATGGTCGGCACAGACTCGGTGGGCCGAAGGGCCTGTTTAAGTGCTGTATCTCTAAACTAAACTACATACTGACACCTAGTGTCACAGACACACACTGACACCCAGTAACACAAACAAACACACACTGACACCCAGTAACACAGAGAAACACTGATACACAGTAACAAAGACATACACTGACACCAAGTAACACAGACACACACTGACACCCAGTAAAAAAGACATACACTGACACCAAGTCACAAAGACATACACTAATACCAAGTCACAAAGACATACACTGATGCCCAGTAACAAAGACACACACTTACACCTAGCAACACAGACATACACTGACACCAAGTAACAAAGACAGACAATTACACCAAGTAACAAAGACGTACACTTACACCAAGTATTTTGACATCCACTGACACCAAGTAACAAAGACATGCACTTACACCAGGTCACAAAGACACACACTTACACCAAGTAACACAGACATACACTGACACCAAGTAACAAAGACAGACAATTACACCAAGTAACAAAGACATGCACTTACACCAAGTATTTTGACATCCACTGACACCAAGTAACAAAGACATACACTGATACCTGGTAACACAGACACACACGGACACCAAGTAACAAAGACACAGACTTACACCAAGTAACACAGACACACACTGACACCCAGTAACACAGACACACACTTACACCAAGTAACACAGACATACACTGACACCAAGTAACAGAGACATACACTGATACCCAGTAACACAGGCACACACTGGGGGGTGGGCACATTGGCGCAGTGTTTAGCACCGCAGCCTCACAGCTCCAGGGAACCGGGTTCGATTCTGGGTCCTGCCTGTGCGGAGTTTGCAATTTCTCCCTGTGTCTGCGTGGGTTTCCTCCCGGTGCTCCGGTTTCCTCCCACATGCCAAAGACTTGCAGGTTGATAGGTTAATTGGCCATCATAAATTGCCCCTAGTATAGGTAGGTGGTAGGGAAATATATAGATATATGTGGGGATGTGATAGGAATACGGGATCAGTGCAGGATTAGTATAAATGGGTGGTTGATGGTCGGCACAGACTCAGTGGGCCGAAGGGCCTATTTAAGTGCTGTATCTCCAAACTAAACAAAATACTGACACCTAGTGTCACAGACACACACTGACACCCAGTAACACAAACAAACACACACTGACACCCAGTAACAGAGAGAAACACTGATACACAGTAACAAAGACACACACTTACACCTAGTAACACAGACATACACTGACACCAAGTAACAAAGGCATACAATTACACCAAGTAACAAAGACATACACTTACACCAAGTATTTTGACATCCACTGACACCAAGTAACAAAGACATACACTGATACCCAGTAACGCAGACACACACTTACACCCAGTAAAAAAGACAGACACTGACACCAAGTCACAAAGACATGCACAGATCCCAAGTCACAAAGACATACACTGATGCCCAGTAACACAGACACACACTGACACCAAGTAACAAAGACATACACTGACACCAAGTAACAAAGACATACACTTACACCAGGTAACAAAGACACACACTTATACCAAGTAACACAGACATACACTGACACCAAGTAACAGAGACATACACTGATACCCAGTAACACAGGCACACACTGGGGGGTGGGCACATTGGCGCAGTGATTAGCACCGCAGCCTCACAGCTCCAGGGAACCGGGTTCGATTCTGGGTCCTGCCTGTGCGGAGTTTACAAGTTCTCCCTGTGTCTGCGTGGGCTTCCTCCCGGTGCTCCGGTTTCCTCCCACATGCCAAAGACTTGCAGGTTGATAGGTTAATTGGCCATCATAAATTGCCCCTAGTATAGGTACGTGGTAGGGAAATATATAGGGATAGGTGGGGATGTGATAGGAATACGGGATCAGTGTACGATTAGTATAAATGGGTGGTTGATGGTCGGCACAGACTCAGTGGGCCGAAGGGCCTATTTAAGTGCTGTATTTCCAAACAAAACTAAATACTGACACCTAGTGTCACAGACACACACTGACACCCAGTAACACAAACAAACACACACTGAGACCCAGTAACAGAGAGAAACACTGATACACAGTAACAAAGACATACACTGACACCAAGTAACATAGACATACACAGACACCCAGTAAAAAAGACATACACTGACACCAAGTCACAAAGACACACACTAATACCAAGTCACAAAGACATACACTGATGCCCAGTAACAAAGACACACACTTGCACCTAGTAACACAGACATACACTGACACCAAGTACCAAAGACAGACAATTACACCAAGTAACAAAGACATACACTTACACCAAGTATTTTGACATCCACTGACACCAGGTAACAGAGACATACATTGATACCCAGTAACGCAGACACACACTTACACCGTGTAAAAAAGACATACGCTGACACCAAGTCACAAAGACATGCACTGATACCAAGTCACAAACACATACACTGATGCCCAGTAACACTGACACACACTGACACCAAGCAACAAAGACATACACTGACACCAAGTAACAAAGACATGCACTTACACCAGGTAACAAAGACACACACTTACACCAAGAAACACAGACATACACTGACACCAAGTCACAAAGACATACACTAATACCAAGTCACAAAGACATACACTGATGCCCAGGAACAAAGACAGACAATTACACCAAGTAACAAAGACATCCACTTACACCAAGTATTTTGACATCCACTGACACCAAGTAACAAAGACATACACTTACACCAGGTAACAAAGACACACACTTACACCAAGTAACACAGACATACAATGACAACAAGTAACAAAGACAGACAATTACACCAAGTAACAAAGACATCCACTTACACCAAGTATTTTGACATCCACTGACACCAAGTAACAAAGACATACACTGATACCAGGTAACACAGACACACACGGACACCACGTAACAAAGACACAGACTTACACCAAGTAACACAGACACACACTGACACCCAGTAACACAGACACACACTTACACCAAGTAACACAGACATGCACTGACACCAAGTAACAGAGACATACACTGATACCCAGTAACACAGGCACACACTGGGGGGTGGGCACATTGGCGCAGTGGTTAGCACCGCAGCCTCACAGCTCCAGGGAACCGGGTTCGATTCTGGGTACTGCCTGTGCGGAGTTTGCAAGTTCTCCCTGTGTCTGCGTGGGTTTCCTCCCGGTGCTCCGGTTTCCTCCCACATGTCAAAGACTTGCAGGTTGATAGGTTAATTGGCCATCATAAATTGCCCCTGGTATAGGTACGTGGTAGGGAAATATATAGGGATAGGTGGGGATGTGATAGGAATACGGGATCAGTGTAGGATTAGTATAAATGGGTGGTTAATGGTCGGCACAGACTCAGTGGGCCGAAGGGCCTATATAAGTGCTGTATTTCCAAACTAATCTAAATACTGGCAGCTAGTGTCACAGACACACACTGACACCCAGTAACACAAACAAACACACACTGACACCCAGTAACAGAGAGAAACACTGATACACTGTAACAAAGACATACACTGACACCAAGTAACACAGACACACACAGACACCCAGTAAAAAAGACATACACTGACACCAAGTCACAAAGAAATACACTAATGCCAAGTCACAAAGACATACACTGATGCCCAGTAACAAAGACACACACTGACACCTAGTAACACAGACATACACTGACACCAAGTAACAAAGACAGACAATTACACCAAGTAACAAAGACATACATTTACACCAAGTATTTTGACATCCACTGACACCAAGTAACAAAGACAAACACTGATACCCAGTAACGCAGACACACACTTACACCCAGTAAAAAAGACATACACTGACACCAAGTCACAAAGACATGCACTAATACCAAGTCACAAAGACATACACTGATGCCCAGTAACACAGACACATACTGACACCAAGTAACAAAGACATACACTGACACCAAGTAACAAAGACATGCACTTACACCATGTAACAAAGACACACACTTACACCAAGTAAAAAAGACATACACTGACACCAAGTCACAAAGACGTACACTAATACCAAGTCACAAAGACATACACTGATGCCCAGTAACAAAGACACACACTTACACCTAGTAACACAGACATACACTGACACCAAGTAACAAAGACAGACAATTACACCAAGTAACAAAGACATACACTTACACCAAGTATTTTGACATCCACTGACACCAAGTAACAAAGACATACACTGATACCCAGTAACGCAGACACACACTTACACCCAGTAAACAAGACATACACTGACACCAAGTCACAAAGACATGCACTGATCCCAAGTCACAAAGACATACACTGATGCCCAGTAACACAGACACACACTGACACCAAGTAACAAAGACATACACTGACACCAAGTAACAAAGACATACACTTACACCAGGTAACAAAGACACACACTTACACCAAGTAACACAGACATACACTGACACCAAGTAACAGAGACATACACTGATACCCAGTAACACAGGCACACACTGGGGGGTGGGCACATTGGCGCAGTGATTAGCAGAGCAGCCTCACAGCTCCAGGGAACCGGGTTCGATTCTGGGTCATGCCTGTGCGGAGTTTGCAAGTTCTCCCTGTGTCTGCGTGGGTTTCCTCCCGGTGCTCCGGTTTCCTCCCACATGCCAAAGACTTGCAGGTTGATAGGTTAATTGGCCATCATAAATTGCCCCTAGTATAGGTACGTGGTAGGGAAATATATAGGGATAGGTGGGGATGTGATAGGAATACGGGATCAGTGTAGGATTAGTATAAATGGGTGGTTGATGGTCGGCACAGACTCAGTGGGCCGAAGGGCCTATTTAAGTGCTGTATCTCCAAACAAAACTAAATACTGGCAGCTAGTGTCACAGACACGCACTGACACCCAGTAACACAAACAAACACACACTGAGACCCAGTAACAGAGAGAAACACTGATGCACAGTAACAAAGACATACACTGACACCAAGTAACACAGACACACACTGACACCCAGTAAAAAAGACATACACTGACACCAAGTCACAAAGACATACACTGACACCAAGTAACAAAGACATACACTGATACCCAGTAACGCAGACACACACTTACACCCAGTAAACAAGACATACACTGACACCAAGTCACAAAGACATGCACTGATCCCAACTCACAAAGACATACACTGATGCCCAGTAACACAGACACACACTGACACCAAGTAACAAAGACATACACTGACACCAAGTAACAAAGACATACACTTACACCAGGTAACAAAGACACACACTTACACCAAGTAACACAGACATACACTGACACCAAGTAACAGAGACATACACTGATACCCAGTAACACAGGCACACACTGGGGGGTGGGCACATTGGCGCAGTGATTAGGAGAGCAGCCTCACAGCTCCAGGGAACCGGGTTCGATTCTGGGTCATGCCTGTGCGGAGTTTGCAAGTTCTCCCTGTGTCTGCGTGGGTTTCCTCCCGGTGCTCCGGTTTCCTCCCACATGCCAAAGACTTGCAGGTTGATAGGTTAATTGGCCATCATAAATTGCCCCTAGTATAGGTACGTGGTAGGGAAATATATAGGGATAGGTGGGGATGTGATAGGAATACGGGATCAGTGTAGGATTAGTATAAATGGGTGGTTGATGGTCGGCACAGACTCAGTGGGCCGAAGGGCCTATTTAAGTGCTGTATCTCCAAACAAAAATAAATACTGGCAGCTAGTGTCACAGACACGCACTGACACCCAGTAACACAAACAAACACACACTGAGACCCAGTAACAGAGAGAAACACTGATACACAGTAACAAAGACATACACTGACACCAAGTAACACAGACACACACTGACACCCAGTAAAAAAGACATACACTGACACCAAGTCACAAAGACATACACTAATACCAAGTCACAAAGACATACACTGATGCCCAGTAACAAAGACACACACTTGCACCTAGTAACACAGACATACACTGACACCAAGTAACAAAGACAGACAATTACACCAAGTAACAAAGACATACACTTACACCAAGTATTTTGACATCCACTGACACCAGGTAACAGAGACATACATTGATACCCAGTAACGCAGACACACACTTACACCCAGTAAAAAAGACATACACTGACACCAAGTCACAAAGACATGCACTGATACCAAGTCACAAAGACATACACTGATGCCCAGTAACACTGACACACACTGACACCAAGCAACAAAGACATACACTGACACCAAGTAACAAAGACATGCACTTACACCAGGTAACAAAGACACACACTTACACCAAGTAACACAGACATACACTGACACCAAGTCACAAAGACATACACTAATACCAAGTCACAAAGACATACACTGATGCCCAGGAACAAAGACACACACTTACACCTAGTAACACAGACATACACTGACACCAAGTAACAAAGACAGACAATTACACCAAGTAACAAAGACATACACTTACACCAGGTAAAAAAGACACACACTTACACCAAGTAACACAGACATACACTGACACCAAGTAACAAAGACAGTCAATTACACCAAGTAACAAAGACATCCACTTCCACCAAGTATTTTGACATCCACTGACATCAAGTAACAAAGACATACACTGACACCAGGTAACACAGACACACACGGACACCAAGTAACAAAGACACAGACTTACACCAAGTAACACATACACACACTGACACCCAGTAACACAGACACACACTTACATCAAGTAACACAGACATACACTGACACCAAGTAACACAGACATACACTGATACCCAGTAACACAGGCACACACTGGGGGGTGGGCACATTGTCGCAGTGGTTAGCACCGCAGCCTCACAGCTCCAGGGAACCGGGTTCGATTCTGGGTCGTGCCTGTGCGGAGTTTGCAAGTTCTCCCTGTGTCTGCGTGGGTTTCCTCCCGGTGCTCCGGTTTCCTCCCACATGCCAAAGACTTGCAGGTTGATAGGTTAATTGGCCATCATAAATTGCCCCTAGTATAGGTACGTGGTAGGGAAATATATAGGGATAGGTGGGGATGTGATAGGAATACGGGATCAGTGTAGGATTAGTATAAATGGGTGGTTAATGGTCAGCACAGACTCAGTGGGCCGAAGGGCCTATTTAAGTGCTGTATTTCCAAATTAAACTAAATACTGGCAGCTAGTGTCACAGACACACACTGACACCCAGTGACACAAACAAACACACACTGACTCCCAGTAACAGAGAGAAACACTGATACACAGTAACAAAGACATACACTGAGACCAAGTAACACAGACACACACAGACACCCAGTAAAAAAGACATACACTGACACCAAGTCACAAAGACATACACTAATACCAAGTCACAAAGACATACACTGATGCCCAGTAACAAAGACACACACTGATACCAGGTAACACAGACATACACTGACACCAAGTAACAAAGACAGACAATTACACCAAGTAACAAAGACATACACTTACACCAAGTATTTTGACATCCACTGACACCAAGTAACAAAGACATACACTGATACCCAGTAACGCAGACACACACTTACACCCAGTAAAAAAGTCATACACTGACACCCAGTCACAAAGACATGCTCTGATACCAAGTCACAAAGACATACACTGATGCCCAGTAACACAGACACACACTGACACCAAGTAACAAAGACATACAATGACACCAAGTAACAAAGACATGCACTGACACCAAGTCACAAAGACATACCCTCATACCAAGTCACAAAGACATACACTGATGCCCAGAAACAAAGACACACACTTACACCTAGTAACACAGACATACACTGACACCAAGTAACAAAGACAGACAATTACACCAAGTAACAAAGACATACACTTACACCAAGTATTTTGACATCCACTGACACCAAGTAACAAAGACATACACTTACACCAGGTAACAAAGACACACACTGACACCAAGTAACACAGACATACACTGACACCAAGTAACAAAGACAGACAATTACACCAAGTAACAAAGACATCCACTTACACCAAGTATTTTGACATCCACTGACACCAAGTAACAAAGACATACACTGATACCAGGTAACACAGACACACACGGACACCAAGTAACAAAGACACAGACTTACACCAAGTAACACAGACACACACTGACACCCAGTAACACAGACACACACTTACACCAAGTAACACAGACATACACTGACACCAAGTAACAGAGACATACACTGATACCCAGTAACTCAGACACACACTTACATCCAGTAAAAAAGTCATACACTGACACCAAGTCACAAAGACATGCACTGATACCAAGTCACAAAGACATACACTGATGCCCAGTAACACTGACACACACTTACACCAAGTAACACAGACATACACTGACACCAAGTCACAAAGACATACACTAATACCAAGTCACAAAGACATACACTGATGCCCAGTAACAAAGACACACACTTACTCCTAGTAACACAGACATACACTGACACCAAGTAACAAAGACAGACAATTACACCAAGTAACAAAGACATACACTTACACCAAGTATTTTGACATCCAGTGACACCAAGTAACAAAGACATACACTTACACCAGGTAACAAAGACACACACTTTCACCAAGTAACACAGACATACACTGACACCAAGTAACAAAGACAGACAATTACACCAAGTAACAAAGACATCCACTTACACCAAGTATTTTGACATCCACTGACACCAAGTAACAAAGACATACACTGATACCAGGTAACACAGATACACACGGACACCAAGTAACAAAGACACAGACTTACACCAAGTAACACAGACACACACTGACACCCAGTAACACAGACACACACTTACACCAAGTAACACAGACATACACTGACACCAAGTAACAGAGACAGACACTGATACCCAGTAACACAGGCACACACTGGGGGGTGGGCACATTGGCGCAGTGGTTAGCAGCGCAGCCTCACAGCTCCAGGGAACCGGGTTCGATTCTGGGTCCTGCCTGTGCGGAGTTTGCAAGTTCTCCCTGTGTCTGCGTGGGTTTCCTCCCGGTGCTCCGGTTTCCTCCCACATGTCAAAGACTTGCAGGTTGATAGGTTAATTGGCCATCATAAATTGCCCCTAGTCTAGGTACGTGGTAGGAAAATATATAGGGATAGGTGGGGATGTGATAGGAATACGGGATCAGCGTAGGATTAGTACAAATGGGTGGTTAATGGTCGGCACAGACTCAGTGGGCCGAAGGGCCTATTTAAGTGCTGTATCTCCAAACTAAACTAAATACTGACACCTAGTGTCACAGACACACACTGTCACCCAGTAACACAAACAAACACACACTGACACCCAGTAACAGAGAGAAACACTGATACACAGTAACAAAGAGATACACTGACACCAAGTAACACAGACACACACAGACACCCAGTAAAAAAGACATACACTGACACCAAGTCACAAAGACATACACTAATACCAAGTCACAAAGACATACACTGATGCCCAGTAACAAAGACACACACTTACACCTAGTAACACAGACATACACTGACACCAAGTAACAAAGACAGACAATTACACCAAGTAACAAAGACATCCACTTACACCAAGTATTTTGACATCCACTGACACCAAGTAACAAAGACATACACTTACACCAGGTAACAAAGACACACACTTACACCAAGTAAGACAGACATACACTGACACCAAGTAACAAAGACAGACAATTACACCAAGTAACAAAGACATCCACTTACACCAAGTATTTTGACATCCACTGACACAAAGTAACAAAGACATACACTGATACCAGGTAACACAGACACACACGGACACCAAGTAACAAAGACACAGACTTACACCAAGTAACACAGACACACACTGACACCCAGTAACACAGACATACACTGACACCAAGTAACAGAGACATACACTGATACCCAGTAACACAGGCACACACTGGGGGGTGGGCACATTGGCGCAGTGGTTAGCACCGCAGCCTCACAGCTCCCGGGAACCGGGTTCGATTCTGGGTCCTGCCTGTGCGGAGTTTGCAAGTTCTCCCTGTGTCTGCGTGGGTTTCCTCCCGGTGCTCCGGTTTCCTCCCACATGTCAAAGACTTGCAGGTTGATAGGTTAATTGGCCATCATAAATTGCCCCTAGTATAGGTACGTGGTAGGGAAATATATAGGGATAGGTGGGGATGTGATAGGAATACGGGATCAGTGCAGGATGAGTATAAATGGGTGGTTGATGGTCGGCACAGACTCAGTGGGCCGAAGGGCCTATTTAAGTGCTGTATCTCCAAACTAAACTAAATACTGACACCTAGTGTCACAGACACACACTGACACCCAGTAACACAAACAAACACACACTGACACCCAGTAACAGAGAGAAACACTGATACACAGTAACAAAGACATACACTGACACCAAGTAACACAGACACACACTGACACCCAGTAATAAAGACATACACTGACACCAAGTCACAAAGACATACACTAATACCAAGTCACAAAGACATACACTGATGCCCAGTAACAAAGACACACACTTACACCTAGTAACACAGACATACACTGACACCAAGTAACAAAGACAGACAATTACACCAAGTAACAAAGACATACACTTACACCAAGTATTTTGACATCCACTGACACCAAGTAACAAAGACATACACTGATACCCAGTAACGCAGACACACACTTACACCCAGTAAAAAAGACATACACTGACACCAAGTCACAAAGACATGCACTGATACCAAGTTACAAAGACATACACTAATACCAAGTCACAAAGACATACACTGATGCCCAGTAACAAAGACACACACTGACACCTCGTAACACAGACATACACTGACACCAAGTAACAAAGACAGACAATTACACCAAGTAACAAAGACATACACTTACACCAAGTATTTTGACATCCACTGACACCAAGTAACAGAGACATACACTGATACCCAGTAACACAGGCAGACACTGGGGGGTGGGCACATTGGCGCAGTGGTTAGCACCGCAGCCTCACAGCTCCAGGGAACCGGGTTCGATTCTCGGTCCTGCCTGTGCGGAGTTTGCAAGTTCTCCCTGTGTCTGCGTGGGTTTCCTCCCGGTGCTCCGGTTTCCTCCCACATGCCAAAGACTTGCAGGTTGATAGGTTAATTGGCCATCATAAATTGCCCCTAGTATAGGTAGGTGGTAGGGAAATATATAGGGATAGGTGGGGATGTGATAGGAATACGGGATTAGTGTAGGATTAGTATAAATGGTTTGTTGATGGTCGGCACAGACTCGGTGGGCCGAAGGGCCTGTTTAAGTGCTGTCTCTCTAAACTAAACTACATACTGACACCTAGTGTCACAGACACACACTGACACCCACTAACACAAACAAACACACACTGACACCCAGTAACACAGAGAAACACTGATACACAGTAACAAAGACATACACTGACACCAAGTAACACAGACACACACTGACACCCAGTAAAAATGACATACACTGACACCAAGTCACAAAGACATACACTAATACAAAGTCACAAAGACATACACTGATTCCCAGTAACAAAGACACACACTTACACCTAGTAACACACACATACACTGACACCAAGTAACAAAGACAGACAATTACACCAAGTAACAAAGACATACACTTACACCAAGTATTTTGACATCCACTGACACCAAGTAACAAAGACATACACTGACACCAAGTAACAAAGACATACACTGATACCCAGTAACGCAGACACACACTTACACCCAGTAAAAAAGACATACACTGACACCAAGTCACAAAGACATGCACTGATACCAAGTCACAAAGACATACACTGATGCCCAGTAACACAGACACACACTGACACCAAGTAACAAAGACATACACTTACACCAGGTAACAAAGACACATACTTACACCAAGTAACACAGACATACACTGACACCAAGTAACAGAGACATACACTGATACCCAGTAACACAGGCACACACTGGGGGGCGGGGACATTGGCGCAGTGATTAGCACAGCAGCCTCACAGCTCCAGGGAACCGGGTTCGATTCTGGGTCCTGCCTGTGCGGAGTTTGCAAGTTCTCCCTGTGTCTGCGTGGGTTTCCTCCCCGTGCTCCGGTTTCCTCCCACATGCCAAAGACTTGCAGGTTGATAGGTTAATTGGCCATCATAAATTGCCCCTAGTATAGGTGCTTGGTAGGGAAATATATAGGGATAGGTGGGGATGCGATAGGAATACGGGATCAGTGTAGGATTAGTATAAATGGGTGGTTGATGGTCGGCACAGACTCAGTGGGCCGAAGGACCTATTTAAGTGCTGTATCTCCAAACTAAACTAAATACTGACACCTAGTGTCACAGACACACACTGACACCCAGTAACACAAACAAACACACACTGACACCCAGTAACAGAGAGAAACACTGATACACAGTAACAAAGACATACACTGACACCAAGTAACACAGACACACACTGACACCCAGTAATAAAGACATACACTGACACCAAGTCACAAAGACATACACTAATACCAAGTCACAAAGACATACACTGATGCCCAGTAACAAAGACACACACTTACACCTAGTAACACAGACATACACTGACACCAAGTAACAAAGACAGACAATTACACCAAGTAACAAAGACATACACTTACACCAAGTATTTTGACATCCACTGACACCAAGTAACAAAGACATACACTGATACCCAGTAACGCAGACACACACTTACACCCAGTAAAAAAGACATACACTGACACCAAGTCACAAAGACATGCACTGATACCAAGTTACAAAGACATACACTAATACCAAGTCACAAAGACATACACTGATGCCCAGTAACAAAGACACACACTTACAGCTCGTAACACAGACATACACTGACACCAAGTAACAAAGACAGACAATTACACCAAGTAACAAAGACATACACTTACACCAAGTATTTTGACATCCACTGACACCAAGTAACAAAGACATACACTGATACCCAGTAACGCAGACACACACTTACACCCAGTAAAAAAGACATACACTGACACCAAGTCACAAAGACATGCACTGATACCAAGTTACAAAGACATACACTAATACCAAGTCACAAAGACATACACTGATGCCCAGTAACAAAGACACACACTTACACCTCGTAACACAGACATACACTGACACCAAGTAACAAAGACAGACAATTACACCAAGTAACAAAGACATACACTTACACCAAGTATTTTGACATCCACTGACACCAAGTAACAGAGACATACACTGATACCCAGTAACACAGGCACACACTGGGGGGTGGGCACATTGGCGCAGTGGTTAGCACCGCAGCCTCACAGCTCCAGGGAACCGGGTTCGATTCTGGGTCCTGCCTGTGCGGAGTTTGCAAGTTCTCCCTGTGTCTGCGTGGGTTTCCTCCCGGTGCTCCGGTTTCCTCCCACATGCCAAAGACTTGCAGGTTGATAGGTTAATTGGCCATCATAAATTGCCCCTAGTATAGGTAGGTGGTAGGGACATATATATAGGGATAGGTGGGGATGTGATAGGAATACGGGATTAGTGTAGGATTAGTATAAATGGTTTGTTGATGGTCGGCACAGACTCGGTGAGCCGAAGGGCCTATTTAAGTGCTGTATCTCCAAACAAAACTAAATGCTGACACCTAGTGTCACAGACACACACTGACACCCAGTAACACAAACAAACACACACTGACACCCAGTAACAGAGAGAAACACTGATACACAGTAACAAAGACATACACTGACACCAAGTAACACAGACACATACTGACACCCAGTAAAAAAGACATACACTGACACCAAGTCACAAAGACATACACTAATACCAAGTCACAAAGACATACACTGATGCCCAGTCACAAAGACACACACTTACACCTAGTAACACAGACATACACTGACACCAAGTAACAAAGACAGACAATTACACCAAGTAACAAAGACATACACTTACACCAAGTATTTTGACATCCACTGACACCAAGTAACAAAGACATACACTGATACCCAGTAACGCAGACACACACTTACACCCAGTAAAAAAGACATACACTGACACCAAGTCATAAAGACATGCACTGATACCAAGTCACAAAGACATACACTGATGCCCAGTAACACAGACACACACTGACACCAAGTAACAAAGACATACACTGACACCAAGTAACAAAGACATGCACTTACACCAAATAACAAAGACACACACTTACACCAAGTAACACAGACATACACTGACACCAAGTAACAAAGACAGACAATTACACCAAGTAACAAAGACATCCACTTACACCAAGTATTATGACATCCACTGACACCAAGTAACAAAGACATACACTGATACCAGGTAACACAGACACACACGGACACCAAGTAACAAAGACACAGGCTTACACCAAGTAACACAGACACACACTGACACCCAGTAACACAGACACACACTTACACCAAGTAACACTGACATGCACTGACACCAAGTAACAGAGCTTTACACTGATACCCAGTAACACAGGCACACACTGGGGGTTGGGCACATTGGCGCAGTGGTTAGCACCGCAGCCTCACAGCTCCAGGGAACCGGGTTCGATTCTGGGTCCTGCCTGTGCGGAGTTTGCAAGTTCTCCCTGTGTCTGCGTGGGTTTCCTCCCGGTGCTCCGGTTTCCTCCCACATGCCAAAGACTTGCAGGTTGAAAGGTTAATTGGCCATCATAAATTGCCCCTAGTATAGGTAGGTGGTAGGGAAATATATAGGGATAGGTGGGGATGTGATAGTAATACGGGATTAGTGTAGGATTAGTATAAATGGGATGATGATGGTCGGCACAGACTCGGTGGGCCGAAGGGCCTGTTTAAGTGCTGTATCTCTAAACTAAACTACATACTGACACCTAGTGTCACAGACACACACTGACACCCAGTAACACAAACACACACTGACACCCAGTAACACAGAGAAACACTGATACACAGTAACAAAGACATACACTGACACCAAGTAACACAGACACACACTGACACCCAGTAAAAAAGACATACACTGACACCAAGTCTCAAAGACATACACTAATACCAAGTCACAAAGACATACACTGATGCCCAGTAACAAAGACACACACTTACACCTAGTAACACAGACATACACTGACACCAAGTAACAAAGACAGACAATTACACCAAGTAACAAATACATGCACTTACACCAAGTATTTTGACATCCACTTACACCCAGTAAAAAAGACATACACTGACACCAAGTCACAAAGACATGCACTGATACCAAGTCACAAAGACATACACTGATGCCCAGTAAATCAGACACACACTGACACCAAGTAACAAAGACATACACTGACATCAAGTAACAAAGACATACACTTACACCAGGTAACAAAGACACACACTTACACCAAGTAACACAGACATACACTGACACCAAGTAACACAGACATAAACTGACACCAAGTAACAAAGACATACAATGACACCCATTAACAAAGACGCACACGGTCACCAAGTAACAAAGACATACACTTGCACCAAGTAACACAGACACACACTTACACCCTGTAACACAGACACACACTGACACCAAGTAACAAAGACATACACTGACACCAAGTAACAAAGACATACACTTACACCAAGTAACAAAGACACACACTGATACCCAGTAACGCAGACACACACTTACACCCTGTAAAAAAGACATACACTGAAACCAAGTCACAAAGACATACACTGACATCAAGTAACAAAGACATACACTTACACCAAGTAACAAAGACACACACTTACACCAAGTAAAAAAGACATACACTGACACCAAGTAACACAGACACACAATGACATCCAGTAAAAAAGACATACACTGACACCAAGTTACACAGACATACACTGACATCAAGTAACAAAGACAGACAATTACACCAAGTAACAAAGACATACACCTACACCAAGAATTTCGACATACACTGACACCAAGTAACAAAGACATACACTGATACCCAGTAACGCAGACATACACTTACACCCAGTAACACAGACACACACTGGCACCAAGTAACAAAGACATACACTGACACCAAGTAACAAAGACATACACTCACACCATGTAACAAAGTCACACGCTGATACCCAGTGACGCAGACACACACTTACACCCAGTAAAAAAGACTTACACTGAAACCAATTCACAAAGACATACACTGATACCAAGTCACTAAGACAGATACTGATGCCCAGTAACACAGACACACACTGACACCAAGTAACAAAGACATACACTGACACCATGTAACAAAGACGTACACTTACACCAAGTAACAAAGACACACACTTACACCAAGTAACAAAGACATACACTGATACCCAGTAACACAGACACACACTGACACACAGTAACACAGACACACACTGACACAAAGTAACAAAGACATACACTGACACCAAGTAACCATGACATCCACTTACACCAAGTAACACAGACATACACTGACACCAAGTAACAAAGACAGACAATTGCACCAAGTAACAAAGACATGCACTTACACCAAGTATTTTGACATACACTGACACCAAGTAACAAAGTCATACACTGATACCCAGTAACAAAGACACACACTGACACACAGTAACACAGACACACACTGACACACAGTAACACAGACACACACAGACACAAAGTAACAAAGACATACACTGACAACAAGTAACAAAGACATACACTTACACCAAGTAACACAGACATACACTGACACCAAGTAACAAAGACAGACAATTGCACCAAGTAACAAAGACATGCACTTACACCAAGTATTTTGACATACAGTGACACCATGTAACAAAGACATACAATGATAACCAGTAACACAGACACACACTTACACCAAGTAACACAGACATACAATGACACCAAGTAACAAAGACAAGGACTGATACCCAGTAACACAGACACACACTTACACCAAGTAAAAAAGACAGACACTGATACCCAGTAACACAGACACACACTTACACCAAGTAACAAAGACATACTCTGACACCCAGTAACACAGACACACACGGACACCAAGTAACAAAGACACACACTTACACCAAGTAACACAGACACACACTGACACCCAGTAACACAAACAAACACACTGACACCAAGTAACACAGACATTAACTGACACCAAGTAACAAAGACATACACTGACACCCAGTAACAAAGACACACACGGACACCAAGTAACAAAGACATACACTTACACCAAGTAACACAGAGACACACTGACACCCAGTAACACAGACACACACTTGCACCAAGTAACACAGACATACACTGATACCCAGTAACGCAGACACACACTTTTACCCTGTAACACAGACACACACTGACACCAAGTAACAAAGTCATACAATGACACCAAGTAACAAAGACATACACTTACACCAAGTAACAAAGACACACACTGATACCCAGTAACGCAGACACACACTTACACCCGGTAAAAAAGACAGACACTGAAACCAAGTCACAAAGACATACATTGATGCCCAGTAATACAGACACACTCTGACACCAAGTAACAAAGACATACACTGACACCAAGTAACAAAGACGTACACTTACACCAAGTAACAAAGACACACACTTACACCAATTAACACAGACATACACTGACACCAAGTGACAAAGACAGACAATTACACCAAGTAACAAAGACATGCACTTACACCAAGTATTTTGACATCCACTGACACCAAGTAACAAAGACATACACTGATACCCAGCAACAAAGACATACACTTACACCAAGTAACACAGACACACACTGATACCAAGTAACAAAGACACACACTGATACCCAGTAACGCAGACACACACTTACACCCAGTAAAAAAGACATACACTGAAACCAAGTCACAAAGACATACACTGGCATCAAGTAACAAAGACATACACTTACACCAAGTAACAAAGACACACACTTACACCAAGTAAAAAAGACATACACTGACACCATGTAACACAGACACACACTGATACCAGGTAACACAGACACACACGGACACCAAGTAACAAAGACACAGGCTTACACCAAGTAACACAGACACACACTGACACCCAGTAACACAGACACACACTTACACCAAGTAACACAGACATACACTGACACCAAGTAACAGAGACATACACTGATACCCAGTAACACGGGCACACACTGGGGGGTGGGCACATTGGCGCAGTGATTAGCACCGCAGCCTCACTGCTCCAGGGAACCGGGTTCGATTCTGGGTCCTGCCTGTGCGGAGTTTGCAAGTTCTCCCTGTGTCTGCGTGGGTTTCCTCCCGGTGCTCCGGTTTCCTCCCACATGTCAAAGACTTGCAGGTTGATAGGTTAATTGGCCATCATAAATTGCCCCTAGTATAGGTACGTGGTAGGGAAATATATAGGGATAGGTGGGGATGTGATAGGAATACGGGATCAGTGCAGGATGAGTATAAATGGGTGGTTGATGGTCGGCACAGACTCAGTGGGCCGAAGGGCCTATTTAAGTGCTGTATCTCCAAACTAAACTAAATAATGACACCTAGTGTCACAGACACACACTGACACCCAGTAACACAAACAAACACACACTGACACCCAGTAACAGAGAGAAACACTGATACACAGTAACAAAGACATACACTGACACCAAGTAACACAGACACACACTGACACCCAGTAATAAAGACATACACTGACACCAAGTCACAAAGACATACACTAATACCAAGTCACAAAGACATACACTGATGCCCAGTAACAAAGACACACACTTACACCTAGTAACACAGACATACACTGACACCAAGTAACAAAGACAGACAATTACACCAAGTAACAAAGACACACACTTACACCAAGTATTTTGACATCCACTGACACCAAGTAACAAAGACATACACTGATACCCAGTAACGCAGACACACACTTACACCCAGTAAAAAAGACATACACTGACACCAAGTCACAAAGACATGCACTGATACCAAGTTACAAAGACATACACTAATACCAAGTCACAAAGACATACACTGATGCCCAGTAACAAAGACACACACTTACACCTCGTAACACAGACATACACTGACACCAAGTAACAAAGACAGACAATTACACCAAGTAACAAAGACATACACTTACACCAAGTAACACAGACATACACTGACACCAAGTAACAGAGACATACACTGATACCCAGTAACACAGGCACACACTGGGGGGCGGGGACATTGGCGCAGTGATTAGCACAGCAGCCTCACAGCTCCAGGGAACCGGGTTCGATTCTGGGTCCTGCCTGTGCGGAGTTTGCAAGTTCTCCCTGTGTCTGCGTGGGTTTCCTCCCCGTGCTCCGGTTTCCTCCCACATGCCAAAGACTTGCAGGTTGATAGGTTAATTGGCCATCATAAATTGCCCCTAGTATAGGTGCTTGGTAGGGAAATATATAGGGATAGGTGGGGATGTGATAGGAATACGGGATCAGTGTAGGATTAGTATAAATGGGTGGTTGATGGTCGGCACAGACTCAGTGAGCCGAAGGGCCTATTTAAGTGCTGTATCTCCAAACAAAACTAAATGCTGACACCTAGTGTCACAGACACACACTGACACCAAGTAACACAAACAAACACACACTGACACCCAGTAACAGAGAGAAACACTGATACACAGTAACAAAGACATACACTGACACCAAGTAACACAGACACATACTGACACCCAGTAAAAAAGACATACACTGACACCAAGTCACAAAGACATACACTAATACCAAGTCACAAAGACATACACTGATGCCCAGTCACAAAGACACACACTTACACCCAGTAAAAAAGACATACACTGACACCAAGTCATAAAGACATGCACTGATACCAAGTCACAAAGACATACACTGATGCCCAGTAACACAGACACACACTGACACCAAGTAACAAAGACATACACTGACACCAAGTAACAAAGACATGCACTTACACCAAGTAACAAAGACACACACTTACACCAAGTAACACAGACATACACTGACACCAAGTAACAAAGACAGACAATTACACCAAGTAACAAAGACATCCACTTACACCAAGTATTATGACATCCACTGACACCAAGTAACAAAGACATACACTGATACCAGGTAACACAGACACACACGGACACCAAGTAACAAAGACACAGGCTTACACCAAGTAACACAGACACACACTGACACCCAATAACACAGACACTCACTTACACCAAGTAACACTGACATGCACTGACACCAAGTAACAGAGCTTTACACTGATACCCAGTAACACAGGCACACACTGGGGGTTGGGCACATTGGCGCAGTGGTTAGCACCGCAGCCTCACAGCTCCAGAGAACCGGGTTCGATTCTGGGTCCTGCCTGTGCGGAGTTTGCAAGTTCTCCCTGTGTCTGCGTGGGTTTCCTCCCGGTGCTCCGGTTTCCTCCCACATGCCAAAGACTTGCAGGTTGATAGGTTAATTGGCCATCATAAATTGCCCCTAGTATAGGTAGGTGGTAGGGAAATATATAGGGATAGGTGGGGATGTGATAGTAATACGGGATTAGTGTAGGATTAGTATAAATGGGATGATGATGGTCGGCACAGACTTGGTGGGCCGAAGGGCCTGTTTAAGTGCTGTATCTCTAAACTAAACTACATACTGACACCTAGTGTCACAGACACACACTGACACCCAGTAACACAAACACACACTGACACCCAGTAACACAGAGAAACACTGATACACAGTAACAAAGACATACACTGACACCAAGTAACACAGACACACACTGACACCCAGTAAAAAAGACATACACTGACACCAAGTCTCAAAGACATACACTAATACCAAGTCACAAAGACATACACTGATGCCCAGTAACAAAGACACACACTTACACCTAGTAACACAGACATACACTGACACCAAGTAACAAAGACAGACAATTACACCAAGTAACAAAGACATGCACTTACACCAAGTATTTTGACATCCACTTACACCCAGTAAAAAAGACATACACTGACACCAAGTCACAAAGACATGCACTGATACCAAGTCACAAAGACATACACTGATGCCCAGTAAATCAGACACACACTGACACCAAGTAACAAAGACATACACTGACATCAAGTAACAAAGACATACACTTACACCAGGTAACAAAGACACACACTTACACCAAGTAACACAGACATACACTGACACCAAGTAACACAGACATAAATTGACACCAAGTAACAAAGACATACAATGACACCCAGTAACAAAGACGCACACGGTCACCAAGTAACAAAGACATACACTTGCACCAAGTAACACAGACACACACTGACACCCCGTAACACAGACACACACTTGCACCAAGTAACACAGACATACACTGATACCCAGTAAAGCAGACACACACTTACACCCTGTAACACAGACACACACTGACACCAAGTAACAAAGACATACACTGACACCAAGTAACAAAGACATACACTTACACCAAGTAACAAAGACACACACTGATACCCAGTAACGCAGACACACACTTACACCCAGTAAAAAAGACATACACTGAAACCAAGTCACAAAGACATACACTGACATCAAGTAACAAAGACATACACTTACACCAAGTAACAAAGACACACAATGACATCCAGTAAAAAAGACATACACTGACACCAAGTAACACAGACATACACTGACATCAAGTAACAAAGACAGACAATTACACCAAGTAACAAAGACATACACCTACACCAAGAATTTTGACATACACTGACACCAAGTAACAAAGACATACACTGATACCCAGTAACGCAGACATACACTTACACCCAGTAACACAGACACACACTGGCACCAAGTAACAAAGACATACACTGACACCAAGTAACAAAGACATACACTCACACCATGTAACAAAGTCACACGCTGATACCCAGTGACGCAGACACACACTTACACCCAGTAAAAAAGACTTACACTGAAACCAATTCACAAAGACATACACTGATACCAAGTCACTAAGACAGATACTGATGCCCAGTAACACAGACACACACTGACACCAAGTAACAAAGACATACACTGACACCATGTAACAAAGACGTACACTTACACCGAGTAACAAAGACACACACTTACACCAAGTAACAAAGACATACACTGATACCCAGTAACACAGACACACACTGACACACAGTAACACAGACACACACTGACACAAAGTAACAAAGACATACACTGACACCAAGTAACCATGACATCCACTTACACCAAGTAACACAGACATACACTGACACCAAGTAACAAAGACAGACAATTGCACCAAGTAACAAAGACATGCACTTACACCAAGTATTTTGACATACACTGACACCAAGTAACAAAGTCATACACTGATACCCAGTAACAAAGACACACACTGACACACAGTAACACAGACACACACTGACACACAGTAACACAGACACACACAGACACAAAGTAACAAAGACATACACTGACAACAAGTAACAAAGACATACACTTACACCAAGTAACACAGACATACACTGACACCAAGTAACAAAGACAGACAATTGCACCAAGTAACAAAGACATGCACTTACACCAAGTATTTTGACATACAGTGACACCATGTAACAAAGACATACAATGATACCCAGTAACACAGACACACACTTACACCAAGTAACACAGACATACAATGACACCAAGTAACAAAGACAAGGACTGATACCCAGTAACACAGACACACACTTACACCAAGTAAAAAAGACAGACACTGATACCCAGTAACACAGACACACACTTACACCAAGTAACAAAGACATACTCTGACACCCAGTAACACAGACACACACGGACACCAAGTAACAAAGACACACACTTACACCAAGTAACACAGACACACACTGACACCCAGTAACACAAACAAACACACTGACACCAAGTAACACAGACATTAACTGACACCAAGTAACAAAGACATACACTGACACCCAGTAACAAAGACACACACGGACACCAAGTAACAAAGACATACACTTACACCAAGTAACACAGAGACACACTGACACCCAGTAACACAGACACACACTTGCACCAAGTAACACAGACATACACTGATACCCAGTAACGCAGACACACACTTTTACCCTGTAACACAGACACACACTGACACCAAGTAACAAAGTCATACAATGACACCAAGTAACAAAGACATACACTTACACCAAGTAACAAAGACACACACTGATACCCAGTAACGCAGACACACACTTACACCCGGTAAAAAAGACAGACACTGAAACCAAGTCACAAAGACATACATTGATGCCCAGTAATACAGACACACACTGACACCAAGTAACAAAGACATACACTGACACCAAGTAACAAAGACGTACACTTACACCAAGTAACAAAGACACACACTTACACCAATTAACACAGACATACACTGACACCAAGTGACAAAGACAGACAATTACACCAAGTAACAAAGACATGCACTTACACCAAGTATTTTGACATCCACTGACACCAAGTAACAAAGACATACACTGATACCCAGCAACAAAGACATACACTTACACCAAGTAACACAGACACACACTGATACCAAGTAACAAAGACACACACTGATACCCAGTAACGCAGACACACACTTACACCCAGTAAAAAAGACATACACTGAAACCAAGTCACAAAGACATACACTGGCATCAAGTAACAAAGACATACACTTACACCAAGTAACAAAGACACACACTTACACCAAGTAAAAAAGACATACACTGACACCATGTAACACAGACACACACTGATACCAGGTAACACAGACACACACGGACACCAAGTAACAAAGACACAGGCTTACACCAAGTAACACAGACACACACAGACACCCAGTAACACAGACACACACTTACACCAAGTAACACAGACATACACTGACACCAAGTAACAGAGACATACACTGATACCCAGTAACACGGGCACACACTGGGGGGTGGGCACATTGGCGCAGTGATTAGCACCGCAGCCTCACAGCTCCAGGGAACCGGGTTCGATTCTGGGTCCTGCCTGTGCGGAGTTTGCAAGTTCTCCCTGTGTCTGCGTGGGTTTCCTCCCGGTGCTCCGGTTTCCTCCCACATGCCAAAGACTTGCAGGTTGATAGGATAATTGGCCATCATAAATTGCCCCTAGTATAGGTACGTGGTCGGGAAATATATAGGGATAGGTGGGGATGTGATAGGAATACGGGATCAGTGTAGGATTAGTATAAATGGGTGGTTGATGGTCGGCATAGACTCAGTGGGCCGAAGGGCCTATTTAAGTGCTGTATCTCCAAACAAAACTAAATGCTGACACCTAGTGTCACAGACACACACTGACACCCAGTAACACAAACAAACACACACTGACACCCAGTAACAGAGAGAAACACTGATACACAGTAACAAAGACATACACTGACACCAAGTAACACAGACACATACTGACACCCAGTAAAAAAGACATACACTGACACCAAGTCACAAAGACATACACTAATACCAAGTCACAAAGACATACACTGATGCCCAGTCACAAAGACACACACTTACACCTAGTAACACAGACATACACTGACACCAAGTAACAAAGACAGACAATTACACCAAGTAACAAAGACATACACTTACACCAAGTATTTTGACATCCACTGACACCAAGTAACAAAGACATACACTGATAACCAGTAACGCAGACACACACTAACACCCAGTAAAAAAGACATACACTGACACCAAGTCACAAAGACATGCACTGATACCAAGTCACAAAGACATACACTGATGCCCAGTAACACAGACACACACTGACACCAAGTAACAAAGACATACACTGACACCAAGTAACAAAGACATGCACTTACACCAGGTAACAAAGACACACACTTACACCAAGTAACACAGACATACACTGACACCAAGTAACAAAGACAGACAATTACACCAAGTAACAAAGACATCCACTTACACCAAGTATTTTGACATCCACTGACACCAAGTAACAAAGACATACACTGATACCAGGTAACACAGACACACACGGACACCAAGTAACAAAGACACAGGCTTACACCAAGTAACACAGACACACACTGACACCCAGTAACACAGACACACACTTACACCAAGTAACACAGACATGCACTGACACCAAGTAACAGAGACATACACTGATACCCAGTAACACAGGCACACACTGGGGGTTGCGCACATTGGCGCAGTGGTTAGCACCGCAGCCTCACAGCTCCAGGGAACCGGGTTCGATTCTGGGTCCTGCCTGTGCGGAGTTTGCAAGTTCTCCCTGTGTCTGCGTGGGTTTCCTCCCGGTGCTCCGGTTTCCTCCCACATGCCAAAGACTTGCAGGTTGATAGGTTAATTGGCCATCATAAATTGCCCCTAGTATAGGTAGCTGGTAGGGAAATATATAGGGATAGGTGGGGATGTGATAGGAATACGGGATTAGTGTAGGATTAGTATAAATGGGTTGTTGATGGTCGGCACAGACTCGGTGGGCCGAAGGGCCTGTTTAAGTGCTGTTTCTCTAAACTAAACTACATACTGACACCTAGTGTCACAGACACACACTGACACCCAGTAACACAAACAAACACACACTGACACCCAGTAATACAGAGAAACACTGATACACAGTAACAAAGACATACACTGACACCAAGTAACAAAGACACACACTGACACCCAGTAATAAAGACATACACTGACACCAAGTCTCAAAGACATACACTAATACCAAGTCACAAAGACATACACTGATGCCCAGTAACAAAGACACACACTTACACCTAGTAACACAGACATACACTGACACCAAGTAACAAAGACAGACAATTACACCAAGTAACAAAGACATACACTTACACCAAGTATTTTGACATCCACTTACACCCAGTAAAAAAGACATACACTGACACCAAGTCACAAATACATGCACTGATAACAAGTCACAAAGACATACACTGATGCCCAGTAAATCAGACACACACTGACACCAAGTAACAAAGACATACACTGACATCAAGTAACAAAGACATACACTTACACCAGGTAACAAAGACACACACTTACACCAAGTAACACAGACATACACTGACACCAAGTAACAAAGACAGACAATTACACCAAGTAACAAAGACATACACTTACACCAAGTATTTTGACATCCACTGACACCCAGTATCAGAGAGAAACACTGATACACAGTAACAAAGACATACACAGACACACACTGACACCCAGTAAAAAAGACATACACTGACACCAAGTCACAAAGACATACACTAATACCAAGTCACAAAGACATACACTGATGCCCAGTCACAAAGACACACACTTACACCTAGTAACACAGACATACACTGACACCAAGTAACAAAGACAGACAATTACACCAAGTAACAAAGACATACACTTACACCAAGTATTTTGACATCCACTGACACCAAGTAACAAAGACATACACTGATAACCAGTAACGCAGACACACACTTACACCCAGTAAAAAAGACATATACTGACACCAAGTCACAAAGACATACACTGACACCAAGTCACAAAGACATACACTAATACCAAGTCACAAAGACATACACTGATGCCCAGTAACAAAGACACACACTTACACCTAGTAACACAGACATACACTGACACCAAGTAACAAAGACAGACAATTACACCAAGTAACAAAGACATACACTTACACCAAGTATTTTGACATCCACTGACACCAAGTAACAGAGACATACACTGATACCCAGTAACACAGGCACACACTGGGGGGTGGGCACATTGGCGCAGTGGTTAGCACCGCTGCCTCACAGCTCCAGGGAACCGGGTTCGATTCTGGGTCCTGCCTGTGCGGAGTTTGCAAGTTCTCCCTGTGTCTGCGTGGGTTTCCTCCCGGTGCTCCGGTTTCCTCCCACATGCCAAAGACTTGCAGGTTGATAGGTTAATTGGCCATCATAAATTGCCCCTAGTATAGGTACGTGGTAGGGAAATATATAGGGATAGGTGGGGATGTCATAGGAATACGGGATTAGTGTAGGATTAGTATAAATGGGTGGTTGATGGTCGGCACAGACTCAGTGGGCCGAAGGGCCTATTTAAGTGCTGTATCTCCAAACTAAACGACATACTGACACCTAGGGTCACAGACACACACTGACACTCAGTAACACAAACAAACACACACTGACACCCAGTAACAAAGAGAAACACTGATACACAGTAACAAAGACATACACGTACACCAAGTAACACAGACACACACTGACACCCAGTAAAAAAGACATACACTGACACCAAGTCACAAAAACAAACACTAATACCAAGTCACAAAGACATACACTGATGCCCAGTAACAAAGACACACACTTAAACCTAGTAACACAGACATACACTGACACCAAGTAACAAAGACATACACTTACACCATGTATTTTGACATCCACTGACACCAAGTAACAAAGACATACACTGATACCCAGTAACGCAGACACACACTTACACCCAGTAAAAAAGACATACACTGACACCAAGTCACAAAGACATGCACTGATACCAAGTCACAAAGACATACACTGATGCCCAGTAACACAGACACACACTGACACCAAGTAACAAAGACATACACTGACACCAAGTAACAAAGACATGCACTTACACCAGGTAACAAAGACACACACTTACACCAAGTAACACAGACATACACTGACACCAAGTAACAAAGACAGACAATTACACCAAGTAACAAAGACATCCACTTACACCAAGTATTTTGACATCCACTGACACCAAGTAACAAAGACATACACTGATAACAGGTAACACAGACACACACGGACACCAAGTAACAAAGACACAGGCTTACACCAAGTAACACAGACACACACTGACACCCAGTAACACAGACACACACTTACACCAAGTAACACAGACATGCACTGACACCAAGTAACAGAGCTTTACACTGATACCCAGTAACACAGGCACACACTGGGGGTTGGGCACATTGGCGCAGTGGTTAGCACCGCAGCCTCACAGTTCCAGGGAACCGGGTTCGATTCTGGGTCCTGCCTGTGCGGAGTTTGCAAGTTCTCCCTGTGTCTGCGTGGGTTTCCTCCCACATCCCAAAGACTTGCAGGTTGATAGGTTAATTGGCCATCATAAATTGCCCCTAGTATAGGTAGGTGGTCGGGAAATATATAGGGATAGGTGGGGATGTGATAGGAATACGGGATTAGTGTAGGATTAGTATAAATGGGTTGTTGATGGTCGGCACAGACTCGGTGGGCCGAAGGGCCTGTTTAAGTGCTGTATCTCTAAACTAAACTACATACTGACACCTAGTGTCACAGACACACACTGACACCCAGTAACACAAACAAACACACACTGACACCCAGTAACACAGAGAAACACTGATACACAGTAACAAAGACATATACTGACACCAAGTAACAAAGACACACACTGACACCCAGTAATAAAGACATACACTGACACCAAGTCTCAAAGACATACACTAATACCAAGTCACAAAGACGTACACTGATGCCCAGTAACAAAGACACACACTTACACCTAGTAACACAGACATACACTGACACCAAGTAACAAAGACAGACAATTACACCAAGTAACAAAGACATACACTTACACCAAGTATTTTGACATCCACTTACACCCAGTAAAAAAGACATACACTGACACCAAGTCACAAAGACATGCACTGATACCAAGTCACAAAGACATACACTGATGCCCAGTACATCAGACACACACTGACACCAAGTAACAAAGACATACACTGACATCAAGTAACAAAGACATACACATGCACCAGGTAACAAAGACACACACTTACACCAAGTAACACAGACATACACTGACACCAAGTAACAAAGACAGACAATTACACCAAGTAACAAAGACATACACTTACACCAAGTATTTTGACATCCACTGACACCCAGTATCAGAGAGAAACACTGATACACAGTAACAAAGACATACACAGACACACACTGACACCCAGTAAAAAAGCATACACTGACACCAAGTCACAAAGACATACACTAATACCAAGTCACAAAGACATACACTGATGCCCAGTAACAAAGACACACACTTACACCTAGTAACACAGACATACACTGACACCAAGTAACAAAGACAGACAATTACACCAAGTAACAAAGACATACACTTACACCAAGTATTTTGACATCCACTGACACCAAGTAACAAAGACATACACTGATACCCAGTAACGCAGACACACACTTACACACAGTAAAAAAGACATACACTGACACCAAGTCACAAAGACATGCACTGATACCAAGTCACAAAGACATACACTGATGCCCAATAACACAGACACACACTGACACCAAGTAACAAAGACATACACTTACACCAGGTAACAAAGACACACAGTTACACCAAGTAACACAGACATACACTGACACCAAGTAACAGAGACATACACTGATACCCAGTAACACAGGCACACACTGGGGGGTGGGCACATTGGCGCAGTGATTAGCACCGCAGCCTCACAGCTCCAGGGAACCGGGTTCGATTCTGGGTCCTGCCTGTGCGGAGTTTGCAAGTTCTCCCTGTGTCTGCGTGGGTTTCCTCCCGGTGCTCCGGTTTCCTCCCACATCCCAAAGACTTGCAGGTTGATAGGTTAATTGGCCATCATAAATTGCCCCTAGTATAGGTACATGGTAGGGAAATATATAGGGATAGGTGGGGATGTGATAGGAATACGGGATCAGTGTAGGATTAGTATAAATGGGTGGTTGATGGTCGGCACAGACTCAGTGGGCCGAAGGGCCTATTTAAGTGCTGTATCTCCAAACAAAACTAAATACTGACACCTAGTGTCACAGACACACACTGACACCCAGTAACACAAACAAACACACACTGACACCCAGGAACAGAGAGAAACACTGATACACAGTAACAAAGACATACACTGACACCAAGTAACACAGACACACACTGACACCCAGTAAAAAAGACATACACTGACACCAAGTCACAAAGACATACACTAATACCAAGTCACAAAGACATACACTGATGCCCAGTAACAAAGACACACACTTACACGTGGTAACACAGACATACACTGACACCAAGTAACAAAGACAGACAATTACACCAAGTAACAAAGACATACACTTACACCAAGTATTTTGACATCCACTGACACCAAGTAACAGAGACATACACTGATACCCAGTAACACAGGCACACACTGGGGGGTGGGCACATTGGCGCAGTGGTTAGCACCGCAGCCTCACAGCTCCAGGGAACCGGGTTCGATTCTGGGTCCTGCCTGTGCGGAGTTTGCAAGTTCTCCCTGTGTCTGCGTGGGTTTCCTCCCGGTGCTCCGGTTTCCTCCCACATGCCAAAGACTTGCAGGTTGATAGGTTAATTGGCCATCATAAATTGCCCCTAGTATAGGTACGTGGTAGGGAAATATATAGGGATAGGTGGGGATGTGATAGGAATACGGGATTAGTGTAGGATTAGTATAAATGGGTGGTTGATGGTCGGCACAGACTCAGTGGGCCGAAGGGCCTATTTAAGTGCTGTATCTCCAAACTAAACGACATACTGACACCTAGTGTCACAGACACACACTGACACACAGTAACACAAACAAACACACACTGACACCCAGTAACAAAGAGAAACACTGATACACAGTAACAAAGACATACACGTAAACCAAGTAACACAGACACACACTGACACCCAGTAAAAAAGACATACACTGACACCAAGTCACAAAAACAAACACTAATACCAAGTCACAAAGACATACACTGATGCCCAGTAACAAAGACACACACTTACACCTAGTAACACAGACATACACTGACACCAAGTAACAAAGACATACACTTACACCATGTATTTTGACATCCACTGACACCAAGTAACAAAGACATACACTGATACCCAGTAACGCAGACACACACTTACACCCAGTAAAAAAGACATACACTGACACCAAGTCACAAAGACATGCACTGATACCAAGTCACAAAGACATACACTGATGCCCAGTAACACAGACACACACTGACACCAAGTAACAAAGACATACACTGACACCAAGTAACAAAGACATGCACTTACACCAGGTAACAAAGACACACACTGACACCAAGTAACACAGTCACACACTGACACCCAGTAAAAAAGACATACACTGACACCAAGTCACAAAGACATACACTAATACCAAGTCACAAAGACATACACTGATGCCCAGTAACAAAGACACACACTTACACCTGGTAACACAGACATACACTGACACCAAGTAACAAAGACAGACAATTACACCAAGTAACAAAGACATACACTTACACCAAGTATTTTGACATCCACTGACACCAAGTAACAGAGACATACACTGATACCCAGTAACACAGGCACACACTGGGGGGTGGGCACATTGGCGCAGTGGTTAGCACCGCAGCCTCACAGCTCCAGGGAACCGGGTTCGATTCTGGGTCCTGCCTGTGCGGAGTTTGCAAGTTCTCCCTGTGTCTGCGTGGGTTTCCTCCCGGTGCTCCGGTTTCCTCCCACATGCCAAAGACTTGCAGGTTGATAGGTTAATTGGCCATCATAAATTGCCCCTAGTATAGGTACGTGGTAGGGAAATATATAGGGATAGGTGGGGATGTGATAGGAATACGGGATTAGTGTAGGATTAGTATAAATGGGTGGTTGATGGTCGGCACAGACTCAGTGGGCCGAAGGGCCTATTTAAGTGCTGTATCTCCAAACTAAACGACATACTGACACCTAGTGTCACAGACACACACTGACACACAGTAACACAAACAAACACACACTGACACCCAGTAACAAAGAGAAACACTGATACACAGTAACAAAGACATACACGTACACCAAGTAACACAGACACACACTGACACCCAGTAATAAAGACATACACTGACACCAAGTCACAAAAACAAACACTAATACCAAGTCACAAAGACATACACTGATGCCCAGTAACAAAGACACACACTTACACCTAGTAACACAGACATACACTGACACCAAGTAACAAAGACATACACTTACACCATGTATTTTGACATCCACTGACACCAAGTAACAAAGACATACACTGATACCCAGTAACGCAGACACACACTTACACCCAGTAAAAAAGACATACACTGACACCAAGTCACAAAGACATGCACTGATACCAAGTCACAAAGACATACACTGATGCCCAGTAACACAGACACACACTGACACCAAGTAACAAAGACATACACTGACACCAAGTAACAAAGACATGCACTTACACCAGGTAACAAAGACACACACTTACACCAAGTAACACAGACATACACTGACACCAAGTAACAAAGACAGACAATTACACCAAGTAACAAAGACATCCACTTACACCAAGTATTTTGACATCCACTGACACCAAGTAACAAAGACATACACTGATAACAGGTAACACAGACACACACGGACACCAAGTAACAAAGACACAGGCTTACACCAAGTAACACAGACACACACTGACACCCAGTAACACAGACACACACTTACACCAAGTAACACAGACATGCACTGACACCAAGTAACAGAGCTTTACACTGATACCCAGTAACACAGGCACACACTGGGGGTTGGGCACATTGGCGCAGTGGTTAGCACCGCAGCCTCACATTTCCAGGGAACCGGGTTCGATTCTGGGTCCTGCCTGTGCGGAGTTTGCAAGTTCTCCCTGTGTCTGCGTGGGTTTCCTCCCACATCCCAAAGACTTGCAGGTTGCTAGGTTAATTGGCCATCATAAATTGCCCCTAGTATAGGTAGGTGGTAGGGAAATATATAGGGATAGGTGGGGATGTGATAGGAATACGGGATTAGTGTAGGATTAGTATAAATGGGTTGTTGATGGTCGGCACAGACTCGGTGGGCCGAAGGGCCTGTTTAAGTGCTGTATCTCTAAACTAAACTACATACTGACACCTAGTGTCACAGACACACACTGACACCCAGTAACACAAACAAACACACACTGACACCCAGTAACACAGAGAAATACTGATACACAGTAACAAAGACATATACTGACACGAAGTAACAAAGACACACAATGACACCCAGTAATAAAGACATACACTGACACCAAGTCTTAAAGACATACACTAATACCAAGTCACAAAGACATACACTGATGCCCAGTAACAAAGACACACACTTACACCTAGTAACACAGACATACACTGACACCAAGTAACAAAGACAGACAATTACACCAAGTAACAAAGACATACACTTACACCAAGTATTTTGACATCCACTTACACCCAGTAAAAAAGACATACACTGACACCAAGTCACAAAGACATGCACTGATACCAAGTCACAAAGACATACACTGATGCCCAGTACATCAGACACACACTGACACCAAGTAACAAAGACATACACTGACATCAAGTAACAAAGACATACACATACACCAAGTAACAAAGACACACACTTACACCAAGTAACACAGACATACACTGACACCAAGTAACAAAGACAGACAATTACACCAAGTAACAAAGACATACACTTACACCAAGTATTTTGACATCCACTGACACCCAGTATCAGAGAGAAACACTGATACACAGTAACAAAGACATACACAGACACACACTGACAGCCAGTAAAAAAGACATACACTGACACCAAGTCACAAAGACATACACTAATACCAAGTCACAAAGACATACACTGATGCCCAGTAACAAAGACACACACTTACTCCTAGTAACACAGACATACACTGACACCAAGTAACAAAGACAGACAATTACACCAAGTAACAAAGACATACACTTACACCAAGTATTTTGACATCCACTGACACCAAGTAACAAAGACATACACTGATACCCAGTAACGCAGACACACACTTACACCCAGTAAAAAAGACATACACTGACACCAAGTCACAAAGACATGCACTGATACCAAGTCACAAAGACATACACTGATGCCCAGTAACACAGACACACACTGACACCAAGTAACAAAGACATACACTTACACCAGGTAACAAAGACACACACTTACACCAAGTAACACAGACATACACTGACACCAAGTAACAGAGACATACACTGATACCCAGTAACACAGGCACACACTGGGGGGTGGGCACATTGGCGCAGTGATTAGCACCGCAGCCTCACAGCTCCAGGGAACCGGGTTGGATTCTGGGTCCTGCCTGTGCGGAGTTTGCAAGTTCTCCCTGTGTCTGCGTGGGTTTCCTCCCGGTGCTCCGGTTTCCTCCCACATGCCAAAGACTTGCAGGTTGATAGGTTAGTTGGCCATCATAAATTGCCCCTAGTATAGGTACGTGGTAGGGAAATATATAGGGATAGGTGGGGATGTGATAGGAATACGGGATCAGTGCAGGATTAGTATAAATGGGTGGTTGATGGTCGGCACAGACTCAGTGGGCCGAAGGGCCTATTTAAGTGCTGTATCTCCAAACTAAACTAAATACTGACACCTAGTGTCACAGACACACACTGACACCCAGTAACACAAACAAACACACACTGACACCCAGTATCAGAGAGAAACACTGATACACAGTAACAAAGACATACACTGACACCAAGTAACACAGACACACACTGACACCCAGTAAAAAAGACATACACTGACACCAAGTCACAAAGACATACACTAATACCAAGTCACAATACATACACTGATGCCCAGTAAAAAAGACACACACTTACACCTAGTAACACAGACATACACTGACACCAAGTAACAAAGACAGACAATTACACCAAGTAACAAAGACAGACAATTACACCAAGTAACAAAGACATACACTGATACCCAGTAACGCAGACACACACTTACACCCAGTAAAAAAGACATACACTGACACCAAGTCACAAAGACATGCACTGATACCAAGTCACAAAGACATACACTGATGCCCAGTAACACAGACACACACTGACACCAAGTAACAAAGACATACACTGACAAAAAGTAACAAAGACATACACTTACACCAGGTAACAAAGACACACACTTACACCAAGTAACACAGACATACACTGACACCAAGTAACAGAGACATACACTGATACCCAGTAACACAGGCACACACTGGGGGGTGGGCACATTGGCGCAGTGATTAGCACCGCAGCCTCACAGCTCCAGGGAACCGGGTTCGATTCTGGGTCCTGCCTGTGCGGAGTTTGCAAGTTCTCCCTGTGTCTGCGTGGGTTTCCTCCCGGTGCTTCGGTTTCCTCCCACATGCCAAAGACTTGCAGGTTGATAGGTTAATTGGCCATCATAAATTGCCCCTAGTATAGGTACATGGTAGGGAAATATATAGGGATAGGTGGGGATGTGATAGGAATACGGGATCAGTGTAGGATTAGTATAAATGGGTGGTTGATGGTCGGCACAGACTCAGTGGGCCGAAGGGCCTATTTAAGTGCTGTATCTCCAAACAAAACTAAATACTGACACCTAGTGTCACAGACACACACTGACACCCAGTAACACAGACAAACACACACTGACACCCAGTAACAGAGAGAAACACTGATACACAGTAACAAAGACATACACTGACACCAAGTAACACAGACACACACTGACACCCAGTAAAAAAGACATACACTGACACCAGGTCACAAAGACATACACTAATACCAAGTCACAAAGACATACACTGATGCCCAGTAACAAAGACACACACTTACACCTGGTAACACAGACATACACTGACACCAAGTAACAAAGACAGACAATTACACCAAGTAACAAAGACATACACTTACACCAAGTATTATGACATCCACTGACACCAAGTAACAGAGACATACACTGATACCCAGTAACACAGGCACACACTGGGGGGTGGGCACATTGGCGCAGTGGTTAGCACCGCAGCCTCACAGCTCCAGGGAACCGGGTTCGATTCTGGGTCCTGCCTGTGCGGAGTTTGCAAGTTCTCCCTGTGTCTGCGTGGGTTTCCTCCCGGTTCTCCGGTTTCCTCCCACATGCCAAAGACTTGCAGGTTGATAGGTTATTTGGCCATCATAAATTGCCCCTAGTATAGGTACGTGGTAGGGAAATATATAGGGATAGGTGGGGATGTGATAGGAATAAGGGATTAGTGTAGGATTAGTATAAATGGGTGGTTGATGGTCGGCACAGACTCAGTGGGCCGAAGGGCCTATTTAAGTGCTGTATCTCCAAACTAAACGACATACTGACACCTTGTGTCACAGACACACACTGACACACAGTAACACAAACAAACACACACTGACACCCAGTAACAAAGAGAAACACTGATACACAGTAACAAAGACATACACTGACACCAAGTAACACAGACACACACTGACACCCAGTAAAAAGACATACACTGACACCAAGTCACAAAAACAAACACTAATACCAAGTCACAAAGACATACACTGATGCCCAGTAACAAAGACACACACTTACACCTAGTAACACAGACATACACTGACACCAATTAACAAAGACATACACTTACACCATGTATTTTGACATCCACTGACACCAAGTAACAAAGACATACACTGATACCCGGTAACGCAGACACACACTTACACCCAGTAAAAAAGACATACACTGACACCAAGTCACAAAGACATGCACTGATACCAAGTCACAAAGACATACACTGATGCCCAGTAACACAGACACACACTGACACCAAGTAACAAAGACATACACTGACACCAAGTAACAAAGACATGCACTTACACCAGGTAACAAAGACACACACTTACACCAAGTAACACAGACATACACTGACACCAAGTAACAAAGACAGACAATTACACCAAGTAACAAAGACATCCACTTACACCAAGTATTTTGACATCCACTGACACCAAGTAACAAAGACATACACTGATAACAGGTAACACAGACACACACGGACACCAAGTAACAAAGACACAGGCTTACACCAAGTAACACAGACACACACTGACACCCAGTAACACAGACACACACTTACACCAAGTAACACAGACATGCACTGACACCAAGTAACAGAGCTTTACACTGATACCCAGTAACACAGGCACACACTGGGGGTTGGGCACATTGGCGCAGTGGTTGGCACCGCAGCCTCACAGTTCCAGGGAACCAGGTTCGATTCTGGGTCCTGCCTGTGCGGAGTTTGCAAGTTCTCCCTGTGTCTGCGTGGGTTTCCTCCCACATCCCAAAGACTTGCAGGTTGATAGGTTAATTGGCCATCATAAATTGCCCCTAGTATAGGTAGGTGGTCGGGAAATATATAGGGATAGGTGGGGATGTGATAGGAATACGGGATTAGTGTAGGATTAGTATAAATGGGTTGTTGATGGTCGGCACAGACTCGGTGGGCCGAAGGGCCTGTTTAAGTGCTGTATCTCTAAACTAAACTACATACTGACACCTAGTGTCACAGACACACACTGACACCCAGTAACACAAACAAACACACACTGACACCCAGTAACACAGAGAAATACTGATACACAGTAACAAAGACATATACTGACACGAAGTAACAAAGACACACACTGACACCCAGTAATAAAGACATACACTGACACCAAGTCTCAAAGACATACACTAATACCAAGTCACAAAGACATACACTGATGCCCAGTAACAAAGACACACACTTACACCTAGTAACACAGACATACACTGACACCAAGTAACAAAGACAGACAATTACACCAAGTAACAAAGACATACACTTACACCAAGTATTTTGACATCCACTTACACCCAGTAAAAAAGACATACACTGACACCAAGTCACAAAGACATGCACTGATACCAAGTCACAAAGACATACACTGATGCCCAGTACATCAGACACACACTGACACCATGTAACAAAGACATACACTGACATCAAGTAACAAAGACATACACATACACCAGGTAACAAAGACACACACTTACACCAAGTAACACAGACATACACTGACACCAAGTAACAAAGACAGACAATTACACCAAGTAACAAAGACATACACTTACACCAAGTATTTTGACATCCACTGACACCCAGTATCAGAGAGAAACACTGATACACAGTAACAAAGACATACACAGACACACACTGACAGCCAGTAAAAAAGACATACACTGACACCAAGTCACAAAGACATACACTAATACCAAGTCACAAAGACATACACTGATGCCCAGTAACAAAGACACACACTTACTCCTAGTAACACAGACATACACTGACACCAAGTAACAAAGACAGACAATTACACCAAGTAACAAAGACATACACTTACACCAAGTATTTTGACATCCACTGACACCAAGTAACAAAGACATACACTGATACCCAGTAACGCAGACACACACTTACACCCAGTAAAAAAGACATACACTGACACCAAGTCACAAAGACATGCACTGATACCAAGTCACAAAGACATACACTGATGCCCAGTAACACAGACACACACTGACACCAAGTAACAAAGACATACACTTACACCAGGTAACAAAGACACACACTTACACCAAGTAACACAGACATACACTGACACCAAGTAACAGAGACATACACTGATACCCAGTAACACAGGCACACACTGGGGGGTGGGCACATTGGCGCAGTGATTAGCACCGCAGCCTCACAGCTCCAGGGAACCGGGTTGGATTCTGGGTCCTGCCTGTGCGGAGTTTGCAAGTTCTCCCTGTGTCTGCGTGGGTTTCCTCCCGGTGCTCCGGTTTCCTCCCACATGCCAAAGACTTGCAGGTTGATAGGTTAGTTGGCCATCATAAATTGCCCCTAGTATAGGTACGTGGTAGGGAAATATATAGGGATAGGTGGGGATGTGATAGGAATACGGGATCAGTGCAGGATTAGTATAAATGGGTGGTTGATGGTCGGCACAGACTCAGTGGGCCGAAGGGCCTATTTAAGTGCTGTATCTCCAAACTAAACTAAATACTGACACCTAGTGTCACAGACACACACTGACACCCAGTAACACAAACAAACACACACTGACACCCAGTATCAGAGAGAAACACTGATACACAGTAACAAAGACATACACTGACACCAAGTAACACAGACACACACTGACACCCAGTAAAAAAGACATACACTGACATCAAGTCACAAAGACATACACTAATACCAAGTCACAATACATACACTGATGCCCAGTAAAAAAGACACACACTTACACCTAGTAACACAGACATACACTGACACCAAGTAACAAAGACAGACAATTACACCAAGTAACAAAGACAGACAATTACACCAAGTAACAAAGACATACACTGATACCCAGTAACGCAGACACACACTTACACCCAGTAAAAAAGACATACACTGACACCAAGTCACAAAGACATGCACTGATACCAAGTCACAAAGACATACACTGATGCCCAGTAACACAGACACACACTGACACCAAGTAACAAAGACATACACTGACAAAAAGTAACAAAGACATACACTTACACCAAGTATTATGACATCCACTGACACCAAGTAACAGAGACATACACTGATACCCAGTAACACAGGCACACACTGGGGGGTGGGCACATTGGCGCAGTGGTTAGCACCGCAGCCTCACAGCTCCAGGGAACCGGGTTCGATTCTGGGTCCTGCCTGTGCGGAGTTTGCAAGTTCTCCCTGTGTCTGCGTGGGTTTCCTCCCGGTTCTCCGGTTTCCTCCCACATGCCAAAGACTTGCAGGTTGATAGGTTATTTGGCCATCATAAATTGCCCCTAGTATAGGTACGTGGTAGGGAAATATATAGGGATAGGTGGGGATGTGATAGGAATAAGGGATTAGTGTAGGATTAGTATAAATGGGTGGTTGATGGTCGGCACAGACTCAGTGGGCCGAAGGGCCTATTTAAGTGCTGTATCTCCAAACTAAACGACATACTGACACCTAGTGTCACAGACACACACTGACACACAGTAACACAAACAAACACACACTGACACCCAGTAACAAAGAGAAACACTGATACACAGTAACAAAGACATACACTGACACCAAGTAACACAGACACACACTGACACCCAGTAAAAAAGACATACACTGACACCAAGTCACAAAAACAAACACTAATACCAAGTCACAAAGACATACACTGATGCCCAGCAACAAAGACACACACTTACACCTAGTAACACAGACATACACTGACACCAAGTAACAAAGACATACAAATACACCAAGTATTTTGACATCCACTGACACCAAGTAGCAAAGACATACACTGATACCCAGTAACGCAGACACACACTTACACCCAGTAAAAAAGACATACACTGACACCAATTCACAAAGACATGCACTGATACCAAGTCACAAAGACATACACTGATGCCCAGTAACACAGACACACACTGACACCAAGTAACAAAGACATACACTTACACCAAGTAACACAGACATACACTGACACCAAGTAACAAAGACAGACAATTACACCAAGTAACAAAGACATCCACTTACACCAAGTATTTTGACATCCACTGACACCAAGTAACAAAGACATACACTGATAACAGGTAACACAGACACACACGGACACCAAGTAACAAAGACACAGGCTTACACCAAGTAACACAGACACACACTGACACCCAGTAACACAGACAGACACTTACACCAAGTAACACAGACATGCACTGACACCAAGTAACAGAGCTTTACACTGATACCCAGTAACACAGGCACACACTGGGGGTTGGGCACATTGGCGCAGTGGTTAGCACCGCAGCCTCACAGCTCCAGGGAACCGGGTTCGATTCTGGGTCCTGCCTGTGCGGAGTTTGCAAGTTCTCCCTGTGTCTGCGTGGGTTTCCTCCCACATCCCAAAGACTTGCAGGTTGATAGGTTAATTGGCCATCATAAATTGCCCCTAGTATAGGTAGGTGGTAGGGAAATATATAGGGATAGGTGGGGATGTGATAGGAATACGGGATTAGTGTAGGATTAGTATAAATGGGTTGTTGATGGTCGGCACAGACTCGGTGGGCCGAAGGGCCTGTTTAAGTGCTGTATCTCTAAACTAAACTACATACTGACACCTAGTGTCACAGACACACACTGACACCCAGTAAGACAAACAAACACACACTGACATCCAGCAACACAGAGAAACACTGATACACAGTCACAAAGACATGCACTGATACCAAGTCACAAAGACATACACTGATGCCCAGTAAATCAGACACTCACTGACACCAAGTAACAAAGACATACACTGACATCAAGTAACAAAGACATACACTTACACCAGGTAACAAAGACACACACTTACACCAAGTAACACAGACATACACTGACACCAAGTAACAAAGACATCCACTTACACCAAGTATTTTGACATCCACTGACACCAAGTAACAAAGACATACACTGATACCAGGTAACACAGACACACACGGACACCAACTAACAAAGACACAGACTTACACCAAGTAACACAGACACACACTGACACCCAGTAACACAGACACACACTTACACCAAGTAACACAGACATACACTGACACCAAGTAACAGAGACATACACTGATACCCAGTAACACAGGCACACACTGGGGTGTGGGCACATTGGCGCAGTGGTTAGCACCGCAGCCTCACAGCTCCAGGGAACCGGGTTCGATTCTGGGTCCTGCCTGTGCAGAGTTTGCAAGTTCTCCCTGTGTCTGCGTGGGTTTCCTCCCGGTGCTCCGGTATCCTCCCACATGCCAAAGACTTGCTGGTTGATAGGTTAATTGGCCATCATAAATTGCCCCTAGTATAGGTACGTGGTCGGGAAATATATAGGGATAGGTGGGGATGTGATAGGAATACGGGATCAGTGTAGGATTAGTATAAATGGGTGGTTGATGGTCGGCACAGACTCAGTGGGCCGAAGGGCCTATTTAAGTGCTGCATCTCCAAACTAAACTAAATACTGACACCTAGTGTCACAGACAAACACTGACACCCAGTACCACAAACAAACACACACTGACACCCAGGAACACGGAGAAACACTGATACACAGTAACAAAGACATACACTGACACCAAGTCACAAAGACATACACTGATACCAAGTCACAAAGACATACACTGATGCCCAGTAACAAATACACACACTTACACCAAGTAACACAGACATACACTGACACCAAATAACAAAGACAGACAATTACACCAAGTAACAAAGACATACACTGATACCCAGTAACACAGACACACACTTACACCAAGTAACACAGACATACAATGACACCAAGTAACAAAGACAAGCACTGATACCCAGTAACACAGACACACACTTACACCAAGTAAAAAAGACAGACACTGATACCCAGTAACACAGACAAACAATTAAAGAAGTAACAAAGACATACACTGACACCCAGTATCAAACACATACTCTGACACCCAGTAACACAGACACACACGGACACCATGTAACAAAGACACACACTTACACCAAGTAACACAGACACACACTGACACCCAGTAACACAAACAAACACACTGACACCAAGTAACACAGACATAAACTGACACCAAGTTACAAAGACATACAATGACACCCAGTAACAAAGACGCACACGGACACCAAGTAACAAAGACATACACTTGCACCAAGTAACACAGACACACACTGACACCCCGTAACACAGACACACACTTGCACCAAGTAACACAGACATACACTGATACCCAGTAACGCAGACACACACTTACAACCTGTAACACAGACACACACTGACACCAAGTAACAAAGACATACACTGACACCAAGTAACAAAGACATACACTTACACCAAGTAACAAAGACACACACTGATACCCAGTAACGCAGACACACACTTACACCCAGTAAAAAAGACATACACTGAAACCAAGTCACAAAGACATACACTGACATCAAGTAACAAAGACATACATTTACACCAAGTAACAAAGACACACACTTACACCAAGTAAAAAAGACATACACTGACACCAAGTAACACAGACACACACTGACATCCAGTAAAAAAGACATACACTGACACCAAGTAAAACAGACATACACTGACATCAAGTAACAAAGACAGACAATTACACCAAGTAACAAAGACATACACCTACACCAAGCATTTTGACATACACTGACACCAAGTAACAAAGACATACACTGATACCCAGTAACGCAGACACACACTTACACCCAGTAACACTGACACACACTGACACCAAGTAACAAAGACATACACTGACACCAAGTAACAAAGACATACACTCACACCATGTAACAAAGTCACACGCTGATACCCAGTGACGCAGACACACACTTACACCCAGTAAAAAAGACTTACCCTGAAACCAAGTCACAAAGACATACACTGATACCAAGTCACTAAGACAGATACTGATGCCCAGTAACACAGACACACACTGACACCAAGTAACAAAGACATACACTGACACCATGTAACAAAGACGTACACTTACACCAAGTAACAAAGGCACACACTTACACCAAGTAACAAAGACATACACTGATACCCAGTAACACAGACACACACTGACACACAGTAACACAGACACACACACACACAAAGTAACAAAGACATACACTGACACCAAGTAACAAAGACAGACAATTGCACCAAGTAACAAAGACATGCACTTACACCAAGTATTTTGACATACAATGACACCAAGTAACAAAGACATACCCTGATACCCAGTAACAAAGACACACACTGACACACAGTAACACAGACACACACTGACACACAGTAACACAGACACACACAGACACAAAGTAACAAAGACATACACTGACAACAAGTAACAAAGACATACACTTACACCAAGTAACACAGACATACACTGACACCAAGTAACAAAGACAGACAATTGCACCAAGTAACAAAGACATGCACTTACACCAAGTATTTTGACATACACTGACACCAAGTAACAAAGACATACACTGATACCCAGTAACACAGACACACACTTACACCTAGTAACACAGACATACAATGACACCAAGTAACAAAGACAAGGACTGATACCCAGTAACACAGACACACACTTACACCAAGTAAAAAAGACAGACACTGATACCCAGTAACACAGACACACACTTACACCAAGTAACAAAGACATACTCTGACACCAAGAAACACAGACACACACGGACACCAAGTAACAAAGACACACACTTGCACCAAGTAACACAGACACACACTGACACCCAGTAACACAAACAAACACACTGACACCAAGTAACACAGACATAAACTGACACCAAGTAACAAAGACATACACTGACACCCAGTAACAAAGACACACACGGACACCAAGTAACAAAGACATACACTTACACCAAGTAACACAGACACACACTGACACCCAGTAACACAGACACACACTTGCACCAAGTAACACAGAAATACACTGATACCCAGTAACGCAGACACACACTTACACCCTGTAACACAGACACACACTGACACCAAGTAACAAAGTCATACAATGACACCAAGTAACAAAGACATACACTTACACCAAGTAACAAAGACACACACTGATAACCAGTAACGCAGACACACACTTACACCCGGTAACACAGACACACACTGACACCAAGTAACAAAGACACACACTGACACCAAGTAACTAAGACATACACTGACATCAAGTAACAAAGACATACACTGATACCCAGTAACACAGACGCACACTTCACCAAGTAACAAAGACATACACTTACACCAAGTAACAAAGACATACAATTACACCAAGTAACAAAGACACACACTTACACCAAGTAACACAGACATACACTGACACCAAGTAACAAAGACAGTTTATTACAACAAGTAACAAAGACATACACTTACACCAAGTATTTTGACATACACTCCACCAAGTAACAAAGACATACACTGATACCCAGTGACACAGACACACACTTGCACCAAGTAACACAGACATACAATGACACCCAGTAACAAAGACATGCACTGATACACAGTAACACAGACACACACTTACACCAAGTAACAAAGACATACACTGACACCCAGTTAGAAAGACAACCTCTGACACCCATTAACGCAGACACACACCGACACCAAGTACCAAAGACACACACTTACACCAAGTAACACAGACACACACTGACACCCAGTAACACAAACTAACACACTGACACCAAGTGACACAGACATACACTGACACCAAGTAAAAAAGACAGACACTGATACCCAGTAACACAGACACACACTTACACCAAGTAACAAAGACATACACTTACACCAAGTAACACAGACACACACTGACACCCAGTAACACAGACACACACTTGCACCAAGTAACACAGACATACACTGATACCCAGTAACGCAGACACACACTTACACCCTGTAACACAGACACACACTGACACCAAGTAACAAAGTCATACAATGACACCAAGTAACAAAGACATACACTTACACCAAGTAACAAAGACACACACTGATACCCAGTAACGCAGACACACACTTACACCCGGTAAAAAAGACATACACTGAAACCAAGTCACAAAGACATACATTGATGCCCAGTAACACAGACACACACTGACACCAAGTAACAAAGACATACACTGACACCAAGTAACAAAGACGTACACTTACACCAAGTAACAAAGACACACACTTACACCAAGTAACACAGACATACACTGACAGCAAGTGACAAAGACAGACAATTACACCAAGTAACAAAGACATGCACTTACACCAAGTATTTTGACATCCACTGACACCAAGTAACAAAGACATACACTGATACCCAGCAACAAAGACATACACTTACACCAAGTAACACAGACACACACTGACACCAAGTAAAAAAGACATACACTGACACCAAGTAACACAGGCACACACTGACACCCAGTAAAAAAGACATACACTGACACCAAGTCACAAAGACATACACTGATACCAAGTCACAAAGACATACACTGATACCCAGCAACAAAGACATACACTGACACCAAGTAACACAGACACACACTGACACCAAGTAACAAAGACACACACTGATACCCAGTAACGCAGACACACACTTACACCCAGTAAAAACGACATACACTGAAACCAAGTCACAAAGACATACACTGGCATCAAGTAACAAAGACATACACATACACCAAGTAACAAAGACACACACTTACACCAAGTAAAAAAGACATACACTGACACCAAGTAACACAGACACACACTGACACCCAGTAAAAAAGACATACACTGACACCAAGTCACAAAGACATACACTGATACCAAGTCACAAAGACATACACTGATGCCCAGTAACAAAGACACACACTTACACCAAGTAACACAGACATACACTGACACCAAGTAACAAAGACAAACAATTACACCAAGTAACAAAGACATACACCTCCACCAAGCATTTTGACATACACTGACACCATGTAACACAGACACACACTGACACCGAGTAAAAAAGACATACACTGACACCAAGTCACAAAGACACACACGGATAGCAAGTCACAAAGACATACACTGATGCCCAGTAACAAAGACACACACTTACACCAAATAACAAAGACACACACTTACACCAAGTAACACAGACATACACTGACACCAAGTGACAAAGACAGACAATTACACAAAGTAACAAAGACATACACTTACACCAAGTATTTTGACATCCACTGACACCAAGTAACAAAGACATACACTGATACCCAGTAACACAGGCACACACTGGGGGAGTGGGGGGCGGGGCACATTGGCGCAGTGGTTAGCACCGCAGCCTCACAGCTTCAGGGACCCGGGTTCGATTCTGGGTACTGCCTGTGCGGAGTTTGCATGTTCTCCCTGTGTCTGCGTGGGTTTCGTCCCGGTGCTCCGGTTTCCTCCCACATGCCAAAGACTTGCAGGTTGATAGGTTAATTGGCCATCATAAATTGCCCCAAGTATAGGTAGGTGGTAGGGAAATATATAGGGATAGGTGGGGATGTGATAGGAATAAGGTATTAGTGTAGGACTAGTGTAAATGGGTGGTTGATGGTCGGCACAGACTCGGTGGGCCGAAGGGCCTGTTTCAGTGCTGTATCTCTAAACTAAACTAAATACTGACACCTGGTGTCACAGACGCACACTGACACCCAGTACCACAAACAAACACACACTGACACCCAGTGACACAGAGACACACTGATACACATTAACAAAGGCACACACTGACAACAATTAACACAGACATGCACTGACACCAAGTAACAAAGACAGACAATTACACCAAGTAACAAAGACACACACTTACACCAAGTAACACAGACATACACTGACACCAAGTAACAAAGACAGTTTATTACAACAAGTAACAAAGACATACACTTACACCAAGTATTTTGACATACACTCCACCAAGTAACAAAGACATACACTGATACCCAGTGACACAGACACACACTTGCACCAAGTAACACAGACATACAATGACACCCAGTAACAAAGACATGCACTGATACACAGTAACACAGACACACACTTACACCAAGTAACAAAGACATACACTGACACCCAGTAACAAAGACATCCTCTGACACCCATTAACGCAGACACACACCGACACCAAGTACCAAAGACACACACTTACACCAAGTAACACAGACACACACTGACACCCAGTAACACAAACTAACACACTGACACCAAGTCACACAGACATACACTGACACCAAGTAAAAAAGACAGACACTGATACCCAGTAACACAGACACACACTTACACCAAGTAACAAAGACATACACTTACACCAAGTAACACAGACACACACTGACACCCAGTAACACAGACACACACTTGCACCAAGTAACACAGACATACACTGATACCCAGTAACGCAGACACACACTTACACCCTGTAACACAGACACACACTGACACCAAGTAACAAAGTCATACAATGACACCAAGTAACAAAGACATACACTTACACCAAGTAACAAAGACACACACTGATACCCAGTAACGCAGACACACACTTACACCCGGTAAAAAAGACATACACTGAAACCAAGTCACAAAGACATACATTGATGCCCAGTAACACAGACACACACAGACACCAAGTAACAAAGACATACACTGACACCAAGTAACAAAGACGTACACTTACACCAAGTAACAAAGACACACACTTACACCAAGTAACACAGACATACACTGACAGCAAGTGACAAAGACAGACAATTACACCAAGTAACAAAGACATGCACCTACACCAAGTATTTTGACATCCACTGACACCAAGTAACAAAGACATACACTGATACCCAGCAACAAAGACATACACTTACACCAAGTAACACAGACACACACTGACACCAAGTAAAAAAGACATACACTGACACCAAGTAACACAGACACACACTGACACCCAGTAAAAAAGACATACACTGACACCAAGTCACAAAGACATACACTGATACCAAGTCACAAAGACATACACTGATACCCAGCAACAAAGACATACACTTACACCAAGTAACACAGACACACACTGACACCAAGTAACAAAGACACACACTGATACCCAGTAACGCAGACACACACTTACACCCAGTAAAAAAGACATACACTGAAACCAAGTCACAAAGACATACACTGGCATCAAGTAACAAAGACATACACTTACACCAAGTATCAAAGACACACACTTACACCAAGTAAAAAAGACATACACTGACACCAAGTAACACAGACACACACTGACACCCAGTAAAAAAGACATACACTGACACCAAGTCACAAAGACATACACTGATACCAAGTCACAAAGACATACACTGATGCCCAGTAACAAAGACACACACTTACACCAAGTAACACAGACATACACTGACACCAAGTAACAAAGACAGACAATTACACCAAGTAACAAAGACATACACCTCCACCAAGCATTTTGACATACACTGACACCATGTAACACAGACACACACTGACACCCAGTAAAAAAGACATACACTGACACCAAGTCACAAAGACACACACTGATAGCAAGTCACAAAGACATACACTGTTGCCCAGTAACAAAGACACACACTTACACCAAATAACAAAGACACACACTTACACCAAGTAACACAGACATACACTGACACCAAGTTGCAAAGACAATTACACAAAGTAACAAAGACATACACTTACACCAAGTATTTTGACATCCACTGACACCAAGTAACAAAGACATACACTGATACCCAGTAACACAGGCACACACTGGGGGAGTGGGGGGCGGGGCACATTGGCGCAGTGGTTAGCACCGCAGCCTCACAGCTTCAGGGACCCGGGTTCGATTCTGGGTACTGCCTGTGCGGAGTTTGCATGTTCTCCCTGTGTCTGCGTGGGTTTCGTCCCGGTGCTCCGGTTTCCTCCCACATGCCAAAGACTTGCAGGTTGATAGGTTAATTGGCCATCATAAATTGCCCCAAGTATAGGTAGGTGGTAGGGAAATATATAGGGATAGGTGGGGATGTTTTAGGAATAAGGGATTAGTGTAGGATTAGTGTAAATGGGTGGTTGATGGTCGGCACAGACTCGGTGGGCCGAAGGGCCAGTTTCAGTGCTGTATCTCTAAACTAAACTAAATACTGACACCTGGTGTCACAGACGCACACTGACACCCAGTACCACAAACAAACACACACTGACACCCAGTGACACAGAGACACACTGATACACATTAACAAAGGCACACACTGACAACAATTAACACAGACATGCACTGACACCAAGTAACAAAGACAGACAATTACACCAAGTAACAAAGACACACACTTACACCAAGTAACACAGACATACACTGATACCAAGTAACAAAGACAGTTTATTACAACAAGTAACAAAGACATACAATTACACCAAGTATTTTGACATACACTCCACCAAGTAACAAAGACATACACTGATACCCAGTGACACAGACACACACTTGCACCAAGTAACACAGACATACAATGACACCCAGTAACAAAGACATGCACTGATACACAGTAAAACAGACACACACTTACAAGAAGTAACAAAGACATACACTGACACCCAGTAACAAAGACATCTTCTGACACCCATTAACGCAGACACACACCGACACCAAGTACCAAAGACACACACTTACACCAAGTAACACAGACACACACTGACACCCAGTAACACAAACTGACACACTGACACCAAGTGACACAGACATACACTGACACCAAGGAACAAAGACATACACTGACACCCAGTAACACAGACACACACGGACACCAAGTAACAAAGACATCCACTTACACCAAGTAACACAGACACACACTTACAACAAGTAACAAAGACATACAATTACACCAAGTAACACAGACACACACTGACACCTAGTGTCACAGACACACACTGACACCCAGTAACACAAACAAACACACACTGACACCCAGTAACACAGACACACACGGACACCAAGTAACAAAGACATCCACTTACACCAAGTAACACAGACACACACTTACACCAAGTAACAAAGACATACAATTACACCAAGTAACACAGACACACACTGACACCTAGTGTCACAGACACACACTGACACCCAGTAACACAAACAAACACACACTGACACCCAGTAACACAGACACACACTGACACCAAGTAACAAAGACATACACTGACACCAAGTAACAAATACATACACTTACACCAAGTAACAAAGACACACACTTACACCAAGTAACACAGACATACACTGACACCAAGTAACAAAGACAGACAATTACACCAAGTAACAAAGACATACACTGATACCAAGTCACAAAGACATACACTGACACCAAGTAACAAAGACATACAATGATACCCAGTAATACAGGCACAGTCTTACATCAGGTAACACGGACATACAATGACACCAAGTAACAAAGACATGCACTGATACCCAGTAACACAGACACACACTTACACCAAGTAAAAAAGACAGACACTGATACGCAGTAACACAGACACACACTTACACCAAGTAACAAAGACATACACTGACACCCAGTAACAAAGACATACACTGACACCCAGTAACACAAACACACACAGACACCAAGTAACAAAGACATACACTTACACCAAGTAACACAGAAACACACTGACTCCCAGTAACTCAGACACACACTTACACCAAGTAACACAGACATACACTGACACCAGTAACAGAGACATGCACTGACACCAAGTCACAGAGACACACACTGACACCAAGTCACAAATAAATACACTGACACCAATTAACAAAGACATACACTGACACCAAGAAACAAAGACATACACTGACACCAAGCAACAAAGACATACAATGATACCCAGTATCACAGACATGCACTGACACCCAGTAACAAAGACATACACTGACAACAAGTAACAAAGACAGACACTGATACCCAGTAACACAGACACACACTTACACCAAGTTAAAAAGACAGACACGGACACCCAGTAACACAGAGAAACATTTACTCCAAGTACCAAAGACACACACTTACACCAAGTAACACAGACATACACTGACACCCAGTAACACAAACTAACACACTGACACCAAGTGACACAGACATACACTGACACCAAGGAACAAAGACATACACTGACACCCAGTAACACAGACACACACGGACACCAAGTAACAAAGACATACACTTACACCAAGTAACACAGACACACACTTACACCAAGTAACAAAGACATACAATTACACCAAGTAACACAGACACACACTGACACCCAGTGTCACAGACACACACTGACACCCAGTAACACAAACAAACACACACTGACACCCAGTAAACACAGAGAAACACTGATACGCAGTAACAAAGTCATACACTGACACCAAGTCACAAAGACATACACGGATACCAAGTAACAAAGACATACACTGATACCCAGTAACACAGACGCACACTTACACCAAGTTAAAAAGACAGACACTGATACGCAGTAACACAGACACTCACTTACACCAAGTAACAAAGACATACACTGACACCCAGTAACAAAGACATACTCTGACACCCAGTAACACAGACACACTCGGACACCAAGTAAAAAAGACACACACTTACACCAAGTAACACAGACACACACTGACACCCAGTAACACAAACTAACACACAGACACCAAGTGACACAGACATACACTGACACCAAGGAACAAAGACAAACACTGACACCCAGTAACACAGGCACACTCTGGGGGAGTGGGATGCACATTGGCTCAGTGGTTAGCACCGCAGCCTCACAGCTACAGGGACCCGGGTTCGATTCTGGGTACTGCGTGTGCGGAGTTTGCAAGTTCTCCCTGTGTCTGCGTGGGTTTCCTCCCGGTGCTCCGGTTTCCTCCCACATGCCAAAGACTTGCAGGTTGATAGGTTAATTGGCCATCATAAATTGCCCCTAGTATAGGTAGGTGGTAGGGAAATATATAGGGACAGGTGGGAATGTGATAGGAATACGGGATTGTTGTGGGATTAGTATAAATGGGTTGTTGATGGTCGGCACAGACTCGGTGGGCCGAAGGGCCTGTTTAAGTGCTGTATCTCGAAACTAAACTAAATACTGACACCTAGTGTCACAGACACACACTGACACCCAGTAACACAAACAAACACACTCTGACACCCAGTAAACATAGAGAAACACTGATACACAGTAACAAAGACACACACTGACACCCAGTAAAAAACACATATACTGACACCAAGTAACAGAGACATACACTGACACCAAGTAACAAAGACACACACTTACACCAAGTAACACAGACATACACTGACACCAAGTAACAAAGACAGACAATTACACCAAGTAACAAAGACATACACTGATACCAAGTCACGAAGACATACACTGATGCCCAGTAACACAGACACACACTGACACCAAGTAACAAAGACATACACTGACACCAAGTAACAAATACATACACTTACACCAAGTAACAAAGACACACACTGACACCAAGTAACACAGACATACACTGACACCAAGTAACAAAGACAGACAATTACACCAAGTAACAAAGACATACACTGATACCAAGTAACAAAGACATACACTGACACCAAGTAACAAAGACATACACTGATACCCAGTAATACAGACACAGTCTTACACCAGGTAACACAGACATACAATGACACCAAGTAACAAAGACATGCACTGATACCCAGTAACACAGACACACACTTACACCAAGTAAAAAAGACAGACACTGATACGCAGTAACACAGACAAACACTTACACCAAGTAACAAAGACATACACTGACACCCAGTAACAAAGACATACACTGACACCCAGGAACACAAACACACACAGACACCAAGTAACAAAGACATACACTTACACCAAGTAACACAGAAACACACTGACTCCCAGTAACTCAGACACACACTGACACCAAGTAACACAGACATACACTGACACCAGTAACAAAGACATACACTGACACCAAGTCACAGAGACACACACTGACACCAAGTCACAAATAAATACACTGACACCAATTAACAAAGACAAACACTGACACCAAGAAACAAAGACATACACTGACACCAAGCAACAAAGATATACAATGATACCCAGTATCACAGACATGCACTGACACCCAGTAACAAAGACATACACTGACAACAAGTAACAAAGACAGACACTGATACCCAGTAACACAGACACACACTTACACCAAGTAACAAAGACATAAACTGATACCCAGTAACACAGACACACCCTTACACCAAATAACACAGACACACACTTACACCTAGTAACAAAGACATCCACTTCCACCAAGTAACAAAGACATACACTGACACAAAGTAACAAAGACATACACTGATACCCAGTAACACAGGCACACACTTACACCAAGTAACAAAGTCATACACTGATACCCAATAACACAGACACACACTTACACCAACTAACACAGTCATAGACTGACACAAAGTAACAAAGACAGACACTGACACCCAGGAACACAGATACACACTGACACCCAGTAACACAGAGAAACACTTACTCCAAGTAACAAAGACATACACTGATACCCAGTAACACAGACACGCACTTACACCAAGTCACAAAGACATACACTGAAACACAGTAACAAAGACAAGCACTGACATCCAGTAACAAAGACACACACTGACACCAAGTAACAAAGACATACACTGATACCCAGTAACACAGACACACACTTACACCAAGTAACAAAGACATACACTGACACCAATTAACAAAGACATACACTGATACCCAGTAACACAGACACACACTTACACCAAGTAACAAAGACATACACTGGCACCAAGTAACAAAGACATACACGAACACCAATTAAAAAAGACATACGCTGACACCAAGTAACACAGACATACACTGATCCCCAGTTACACAGACACACACTTACACCAAGTAGCACAGACACACACAGACACCAAGTAACAAAGACGTACACTGATACCCAGTAACACAGAGACACACTTACACCAAGTAACAAAGACATACACTGATACCCAGCAACACAGACACACACTTACACCAAGTAACAAAGAGAGACACTGATACCCAGTAACACAGACATACACTTAGACCAAGTATCAAAGACATACACTGATACCAAGTAGCAAAGACATACACTGACACCAAGTAACAAAGACATACACTTACACCAAGTAACAAAGACAAACACTGACACCAAGTAACAAAGACATAACTTACACCAAGTAACACAGACATACACTGACACCAAGTAACACAGACATACACTGATACCCAGTAACACAGACACACACTTACACCAAGTAACACAGACACACTCTTTCACCAAGTAACAAAGACAGACAATGACACCAAGTAACAAAGACATACACTGATACCCAGTAACAAAGACACACACTTACACCAAGTAACAGAGACATACACTGACACCAAGTAACAAAGGCATACACTTACACCAAGTAACAAAGATATGCACTGACAACAAGAAACAAAGACATACACTTACAACAAGTAACACAGACATACACTGACACCAAGTAACAACGACACACACATACATCAAGTACACAGACATTCACTGACACCAGGTAACAAAGACATACACTGATACCCAGTAACACAGACACACAATTACACCAAGTAACAAAGACAGACACTGATACCCAGTAACACAGACACACACTAACACCAAGTCACAAAGACATACACTGACACCCAGTAACAAAGACAAAAACTGACACCCAGTAACAAAGACACACACTGACACCAAGTAACAAAGACACACACTTACACCAAGTAACAAAGACATACACAGACACCAAGAAACAAAGACAGACACTGATACCCAGTAACACAGACACACACTTACACCAAGTAACAAAGACATACACTGATACCCAGAAACACAGGCACACACTTACACCAAGTAATAAAGACATACACTTCCACCAAGTAACAAAGACATACACTGACACAAAGTAACAAAGACATACACTTACACCAAGTAACAAAGACAGACACTGATACCCAGTAACACAGACATACACTTACACCAAGTATCAAAGACATACACTGACACCAAGTAGCAAAGACATACACTTACACCAAGTAACAAAGACATACACTGACACCAAGTAACAAAGAAATACACTTACACCAAGGAAAAAAGACATCCACTGACACCAAGTAATAAAGACATACACCTACACCAAGTAACACAGACATACACTGACACCAAGTAACAAAGACATACACTTACACCAAGTAGCAAAGACATACACTGACACCAAGTAACAAAGACATAAACTGATACCCAGTAACACAGACACACACTTACACCAAGTAACACAGACATACACTGACACCAAGTAACAAAGACATACATTGACACCAAGTAACAAAGACATACATTGATACCCAGTAACACAGACACACACTTACACAAAGTAACAAAGACAGACAATGACACCAACTAACAAAGACATACACTGATACACAGTAACACAGACACACACTTACACCAAGTAACAGAGACTAACACTGACACCAAGTAACAAAGATATACACTTACACCAAGTAACAAAGACATGCACTGACACCAAGTAACAAAAACATACACTTACACCCAGTAACAAAGACATACACTGACACCAAGTAACAAAGACATACACTTACACCAAGTAACACAGACACACACTGACACCAAGTAACAAAGATACACACTTACACCAAGTACACAGACATACACTGACACCAAGTAACAAAGACATACACTGATACCCAGTAACACAGACACACACTTACTCCAAGTAACAAAGACAGACACTGATACCCAGTACCACAGACACACACTAACACCAAGTCACAAAGACATACACTGACACCCAGTAACAAAGACAAACACAGACACCCAGTAACAAAGACACACACTGACACGAAGTAACAAAGACACACACTGACTCCAAGTAACAAAGACATGCACAGTCACCAGGTAACAACGACATACACTGATACCCAATAACACAGACACACACATACACCAAGTAACAAAGACATACACTGATACCCAGCAACACAGACACACATTTACACAAAGTATCACAGACATACACAGACACCAAGTAACAAAGACATACACTGATACCCAGTCACACAGACACACACTTACAACATGTAACAAAGACATACAATGACACCAAGTAACAAAGACATACACTGACACCAAGTAACAAAGACACACACTTACACCAAGTAACACAGACATGCACTGACACCAAGTAACAAAGACACACACTTACACCAAGTAACACAGACATACACGGACACCAAGTAACAAAGACTTACACTGATACCCAGTAACACAGACACACATTTACAAAAAGTAACAATGACAGACACTGATACCCAGCAACTCATACACACACTGACACCAAGTCACAAAGACAGACACTGACAACCAGTAACAAAGGCATACACTGACACCCAGTAACAAAGTCACACAATGACACCAAGTAACAAAGGCACACACTGACACCAAGTAACAAAGACATACACTGATACCCAGTAACACAGACACACACTTACACCAAGTAACAAGGACATACACTGACACCAAGTAACAAAGAAATTCACTGATACCCAGTAACACAGACACACACTCACACCAAGTAACAAAGACATACACTGACACCAAGTAACAAAGACTTACACTGATACTCAGTTACACAGACACACACGGATACCAAGGAACAAAGGCATACACTGACACACAGTAACAAAGACATACACTGACAACCAGTAACACAGACACACGGATACCAAGTAACAAAGACATACACTGACACACATTAACAAAAACATACAATGACACCCAGTAACAAAGACATACAATGACATCAAGTAACAAAGACATACACTGAAAGCAAGTAACAAAGACATACACTGATACCCAGTCCCACAGACACACACTTACGCCATGGAACAAAGACATACACTGATACTCAGTAATACAAACATACACTTACACCAAGTAACAAAGACATACACTGACACCAAGTAACAAAGACATACACTGACAGCAAGTAACAAAGACATACACAGACACCCAGTAACAAAGTCACACACTGACTGGAAGTAACAAAGACACACACTGACACCAAGTAACAAAGACATACACAGTCACCAAGTAACAACGACATACACTGATACCCAATAACACAGACACACACATACACCAAGTAACAAACACATACACTGATACCCAGTGACACAGACACACACTTACACCATGTAACAAAGACATACAATGACACCAAGTAACAAAGACACACACTTACACCAAGTAACAAAGACATGCACTGACACCAAGTAACAAAGACATACACTGACACCAAGTAACAAAGACATACACTGATACCCAGTGACACAGACGCACACTTACACCAAGTAACAAAGACATACACTGATACTCAGTAACACAGACACACACTTACACCAAGTAACAAAGACATACACTGACACCAAGTAACAAAGACATACACTGACACCAATTAACAAAGACATACACTGATACCCAGTAACACAGGCACACAATTACACCAAGTTGCACAGACATACACTGACACCAAGTAACAAAGACAGACAATGACACCAAGTAACAAAGACATACACTGAAACCCAGCAACACAGACACACACTTACACCAAGTAACAGAGACATACACTTACACCAAGTAACAAAGACATGCACTGACACCAAGTAACAAAGACATACACTTACACCAAGTAACAAAGACATGCACTGACACCAAGTAACAAAGACATACACTTACACCAAGTAACACAAAGCTACACTGACACCAAGTCACAAAGGCACACACTTACACCAAGTACGCAGACATACACTGACACCAAGTAACGAAGACGTACACTGACACTCAGTAACACAGACAAACATTTACACCAAGTAACAAAGACAGAAACTGATACCCAGTAACACAGACACACACTTACACCAAGTAACAAAGACATACGCTGATACTCAGTTACACAGACACACACCTACACCAAGTAACAAAGACAGAAACTGATACCCAGTAACACAGACACACACGGACACCAAGTAACAAAGACATATACTGACACACATTCACAAAAACATACACTGACATGCAGTATGAAAGACATACACTGACACCAAGTAACAAAGACATACACTGACACCAAGTAACAAAGACATGCACAGACAACAAGTAACAAAGACATACACTGATACCCAGTAACACAGACAAACACTTACACCAAGGAACAAAGACATACACTGATACTCAGTAACACAGACACACACGTACACCAAGTAACAAAGACATACACTGAAACCAAGTAACAAAGACTTACACTTACACCAAGTAACAAAGACATACACTGACACCCAGTAACTCAGACACACGCTTACACCAAGTAACAAAGACATACACTGACACCAAGTAACAAATACATACACTGACAGCAAGTAACGAAGACATACACTGATACCCAGTGACACAGACACACACTTACACCAAGTAACAAAGACATACACTGATACTCAGTAACACAGACAAACACTTACACCAAGTAACAAAGACATACACTTACACCAAGTAACAAAGACATACACTGACACAAAGTAACAAAGACATACACTGATACCCAGTAACACAGACACACAATTACACCAAGTAACACAGACATACACTGACACCAAGTAACAAAGACAGACAATGACACCAAGTAACAAAGACATACACTGAAACCCAGCAACACAGACACACACTTACACCAAGTAACAGAGACATACACTGACACCAAGTAACAAAGACATATACTTACACCAAGTAACAAAGACATGCACTGACACCAAGTAACAAAGACATACACTTACACCAAGTAACAAAAACATACAATGACACCAAGTAACAAAGACATACACTTTCACCAGGTAACACAAAGCTACACTGACACCAAGTCACAAAGGCACACACTTACACCAAGTACGCAGACATACACTGACACCAAGTAGCTAAGACATACACTGACACCCAGTAACACAGACACACACGGACACCAAGTAACAAAGACATATACTGACACCCATTAACAAAAACATACACTGACATGCAGGATCAAATACATACTCTGACACCAAGTCAAAAAGACATACACTGATGTCCAGTAACACAGACACACACTGACTCCAAGTAACAAAGACATACACTGACACCAGGTAACAAAGACATACACAGACACCAAGAGAAAACGACAGACACTGATACCCAGTAACACAGACACACCCTTACACCAAGTAACAAAGACATACACTGATACCCAGCAACACAGGCACACACTTACACCAAGTAACAAAGACATACACTGACACCAAGTAACAAAGACATACACTTACACCAAGTAACAAAGACATACACTGACACCAAGTAACAAAGACATACACTTACACCAAGTAACACAGACATACACTGACACCAAGTAACAAAGACATGCACTTACACCAAGTAACAAATACATACACAGACACCAAGTAACAAAGACAGATACTGATACCCAGTAACACAGACATACACTTACACCAAGTTTCAAAGACATACACTGACACCAAGTATTAAAGACATACACTTACACCAAGTAACAAAGACATACACTGACACCAAGTAACAAAGACATACACTGATACCCAGTAACACAGACACACACTTACACCAAGTAACAAAGACATACACTGATACTCAGTTACACAGACACACACTTACACCAAGTAACAAAGACATACACTGACACCAAGTAACAAAGGCACACACGGACACCAAGTAACAAAGACATACACTGACACCCATTAACAAAAACATACACTGACACCCAGTAACTCAGACACACGCTTACACCAAGTAACAAAGACATACACTGACACCAAGTAACAAATACATACACTGACACCAAGTAACAAAGACATACACTGATACCCAGTGACACAGACACACACTTACACCAAGTAACAAAGACATACACTGATACTCAGTAACACAGACAAACACTTACACCAAGTAACAAAGACATACACTGACACCAAGTAACAAAGACATACACTTACACCAAATAACAAAGACATACACTGACACAAAGTAACAAAGACATACACTGATACCCAGTAACACAGACACACAATTACACCAAGTAACACAGACATACACTGACACCAAGTAACAAAGACAGACAATGACACCAAGTAACAAAGACATACACTGAAACCCAGCAACACAGACACACACTTACACCAAGTAACAGAGACATACACTGACACCAAGTAACAAAGACATACACTTACACCAAGTAACAAAGACATGCACTGACACCAAGTAACAAAGACATACACTTACACCAAGTAACAAAAACATACAATGACACCAAGTAACAAAGACATACACTTTCACCAAGTAACACAAAGCTACACTGACACCAAGTCACAAAGGCACACACTTACACCAAGTACGCAGACATACACTGACACCAAGTAGCTAAGACATACACTGACACCCAGTAACACAGACACACACGGACACCAAGTAACAAAGACATATACTGACACCCATTAACAAAAACATACACTGATATGCAGGATCAAAGACATACACTGACACCAAGTCAAAAAGACATACACTGATGCCCAGTAATACAGACATACACTGAATCCAAGTAACAAAGACTGACAATTACACCAAGTAACAAAGACATAAACTTACACCAAGTATTTTGAGATACACTGACACCAAGTAACAAAGTCAGACACTGATACCCAGTAACATAGACACACACTTACACCAAGTAACACAGACATACACTGACAGCAAGTCACACAGACATGCACTGATACCCAGTAACACAGACAGACACTTGCACCAAGTAACAAAGACAGACACTTCTACCCAGTAACACAGACACACACGGACACCAAGTCACAGAGACACACACTGACACCCAGTAACAAAGACATACACTGACACCAAGTCACTAAGACATACACTGATACGCAGACTCACTCTTACACCAAGTAACAAAGACATACACTGACACTAAGTATCAAAGGCATGCACTGATACCCAGTAACATAGACACACACTTACACCAAGTAACAAAGACATACACTGACACCCAGTAACAAAGACATAAACTGACACCCAGTAACACAGACACACACGGACACCAAGTAACAAAGACAAAGACTTACACCCAGTAACACAGACACACACTGACACCCAGTAACACAGACACATCCTTACCCCAAGTAACGCAGACATACACTGACACCAAGTAACAAAGACATACACTGACACCCAGTAACACAGAAACACACTTACACCAAGTAACACAGACATACACTGACACCAAGTCACAAAGACATACACTGATACCTAGGAACACAGATACACACTGACACCTAGTAACAAAGACATACACTGATACCAAGTCACAGAGACATACACTGATACGCAGACACACTCTTACACCACGTAACACAGACATACACTGACACCAAGTAACAAAGACATGCAGTGATACCCAGTAACATAGACACACACTTACACCAAGTAACAAAGACATACACTGACACCCAGTAACAAAGACATGCACTGACACCCAGTAACACAGACACACACGGACACCAAGTAACAATGACAAAGACTTACACCCAGTAACACAGACACACACTGACACCCAGTAACACAGACACATACTTACCCCAAGTAACGCAGACATACACTGACACCAAGTAACAAAGACATACACTGACACCCAGTAACACAGAAACACACTTAAACCAAGTAACACAGACATACACTGACACCAAGTCACAAAGACATACACTGATACCTAGGAACACAGACACACACTGACACCTAGTAACAAAGACATACACTGATACCAAGTCACACAGACATATACTGATACCCAGGAACACAGACAAACACTGACACCCAGTAACAAAGACATACACTGATACCAAGTCACAAAGACAAACACTGATACCCAGTAACACAGACACGCCCTGTCACCAAGTAACAAAGACACACACAGACACCAAGTAACAAAGACACACACTTACACCAAGTAACAAAGACATCCACTGACACCAAGAAACAAAGACATACACTGACACCAAGTTACAAAGTCATACACTTACACCAGGTAAAAAAGACAGACAATTACACTAAGTAACAAAGACATACACTTCCGCCAAGTATTTTGACATGCACTGACACCAAGTAACAAAGACATACACTGATAGCCAGTAACACAGACACACGCTTACACCAAGTAACAAAGACATACACTGACACCAAGTCACAAAGAAACACACTGACACCCACGAACAAAGACAGACACTGATACCAAATCACAAAGACATACACTGATACCCAGTAACACAGACACACACTTACACCAAGTAACACAGACATACACTGACACCAAGTAACAAAGACATACTCTGATACCCAGTAACACAGACACACACTTACACCAAGTAACAAAGAAAGACAATGATACCAAGTAACAAAGTCATACACTGACACCCAGTAACAAAGACATACACTGACACCCAGTAACACAGACACACACGGACACCAAGTAACAAAGACACACACTTACACCAAGTATCACAGACACACACTGACACCCAGTAACACAGATACACACTTACATCAAGCAACACAGACATACACTGACCACAAGTAACAAAGACATACACTGATACCCACTAACACAGACACACACTTGCACCAAGTAACACAGACATACACTGACACCAAGTAACAAAGACATACAATGATACCCCGGAACACAGACACACACCTACACCAAGTGACACAGACACACACTTACTCCAAGTAACAAAGACATACATTTACACCAAGTAACACAGGCATACACTGACACCAAGTAACAAAGACATACAATTACACCAAGTAACAAAGTCACACACTTACACCAAGTAACACAGATATACACTGACACCAAGTAACAAAGACTTGCACTGACACCCAGTAACACAGACACACACGGACACCAGGTAACAAAGATACAAACTTACACCAAGTAACACAGACATACACTGATACCCAGTAACACAGACACACACTTACACCAAGTAACACAGACGTACACTGACACCAAGTAACAAAGACATACACAGGAACACAGACACACACTTACACCAAGTAACAAAGACATACACTGACACCAAGTAACAAAGACATACACTTACACCAAGTAACAAAGACACAAACTTACACCAAGTAACAAGGACATACACTGACACCAAGTAACAAAGACATACACTGATACCCAGTAACACAGACACACACGGACACCAAGTAACAAAGACACACACTTACACCAAGTATCACAGACACACACTGACACCCAGTAACACAGATACACACTTACAACAAGCAACACAGACATACACTGACCACAAGTAACAAAGACATACACTGATACCCACTAACACAGACACACACTTGCACCAAGTAACACAGACATACACTGACACCAAGTAACAAAGACATACAATGATACCCCGGAACACAGACACACACTTACACCAAGTGACACAGACACACACTTACTCCAAGTAACAAAGACATACATTTACACCAAGTAACACAGGCATACACTGACACCAAGTAACAAAGACATACAATTACACCAAGTAACAAAGTCACACACTTACACCAAGTAACACAGATATACACTGACACCAAGTAACAAAGACTTGCACTGACACCCAGTAACACAGACACACACGGACACCAGGTAACAAAGATACAAACTTACACCAAGTAACACAGACATACACTGATACCCAGTAACACAGACACACACTTACACCAAGTAACACAGACGTACACTGACACCAAGTAACAAAGACATACACAGGAACACAGACACACACTTACACCAAGTAACAAAGACATACACTGACACCAAGTAACAAAGACATACACTTACACCAAGTAACAAAGACACAAACTTACACCAAGTAACAAGGACATACACTGACACCAAGTAACAAAGACATACACTGATACCCAGGAACAAAGACATACACTGACACCCAGTAACAAAGACATACACTGACACCAAGTAACAAAGACATACACTGATACCCAGTAACAAAGACATACGCTGACACCCAGTAACACAGACACACACGGACACCAAGTAACAAAGACACAGACTTACACCAAGTAACACAGGCATACACTGACACCCAGTAACGCAGACACACACTTACACCAAGTAACAAAGACATACACTGACACCCAGTAACAACGACATACACTGACACCCAGTAACGCAGACACACACGGACACCAAGTAACACAGACACACACTGACACCCAGTAAAAAAGACATACACTGACACCAAGTAACCAAGACATACACTTACACCAAGTGACAAAGACACACACCTACACCAAGTAACCCAGACATACACTGAATCCAAGTAACAAAGACAGACAATTACAGCAAGTAACAAAGACATAAACTTACACCAAGTATTTTGACATACACTGACACCAAGTAACAAAGACAGACACTGATACCCAGTAACACAGACACACACGGACACCAAGTAACAAAGACTCACACTTACACCAAGTAACACAGACATACACTGACAGCAAGTCACAAAGACATTCACTGATACCCAGTAACACAGACACACACTTGCACCAAGTAACAAAGACAGACACTGCTACCCAGTAATACAGACACACACGGACACCAAGTAACAAAGACACACACCTACACCAAGTAACACAGACACACACTGACACCCAGTAGCACAAACAAACACACTGACACCAAGTAACACAGACATACACTGACACCAAGTAACATAGACAGACACTGATACCCAGTAACACAGGCACACACTGGGGTGGGGGTGGGGTGCACATTGGCGCAGTGGTTAGCACCGCAGCCTCACAGCTCCAGGGACCCGGGTTCTATTCGGGGTACTGCCTGTGCGGAGTTTGCAAGTTCTCCCTGTGTCTGCGTGGGTTTTCTCCAGGTGCTCCGGTTTCCTCCCACATGCCAAAGACTTGCCGGTTGATAGGTTAATTGGCCATCATAAATTGCCCCTAGTATAGGTAGGTGGCAGGGAAATATATAGGGATAGGTGGGGATGTGATAGGAATACGGGATAGCTGTAGGATTAGTATAAATGGGTGGTTGATGGTCGGCACAGACACGGTGGGCCGAAGGGCCTGTTTAAGTGCTGCATCTCTAAACTAAACTAAATACTGACACCTCGTGTCACTGACACCCAGTAACACAAACAAACTAACACTGACATCAAGTCACACAGAGAAACACTGATACACAGTATCAAAGTCATACACGGAAACCAAGTAACACAGACACACACTGACACCCAGTAAAAAAGACATAAACTGACACGAAGTCACAAAGACATACACTGATGCCCAGTAACACAAACTAACACACACTGACACCCAGTAACACAGAGAAACACTAATAAACAGTAACAAAGTCATACACTGACACGAAGTCACAAACACATACACTGACACCAATAACAAAGACATACACTGACACCCATTAACAAAAACATACACTGACACCCACTAACTCAGACACACGCTTACACCAAGTAACAAAGACATACACTGACACCAAGTAACAAATACATACACTGACACCAAGTAACAAAGACATACACTGATACCCAGTGACACAGACACACACTTACACCAAGTAACAAAGACAAACACTGATACTCAGTAACACAGACAAACACTTACACCAAGTAACAAAGACATACACTGACACAAAGTAAGAAAGACATACACTTACACCAAGTAACAAAGACATACACTGACACAAAGTAACAAAGACATACACTGATACCCAGTAACACAGACACACAATTACACCAAGTAACACAGACATACACTGACACCAAGTAACAAAGACAGACAATGACACCAAGTACAAAGACATACACTGAAACCCAGCAACACAGACACACACTTACACCAAGTAACAGAGACATACACTGACACCAAGTAACAAAGACATACACTTACACCAAGTAACAAAGACATGCACTGACACCAAGTAACAAAGACATACACTTACACCAAGTAACAAAAACATACAATGACACCAAGTAACAAATACATACACTTACAGCAAGTAACACAAAGCTACACTGACACCAAGTCACAAAGGCACACACTTACACCAAGTACGCAGACATACACTGACACCAAGTAGCTAAGACATACACTGACACCCAGTAACACAGACACACACGGACACCAAGTAACAAAGACATATACTGACACCCATTAACAAAAACATACACTGACATGCAGGATCAAAGACATACACTGACACCAAGTCAAAAAGACATACACTGATGCCCAGTAACACAGACACACACTGACACCAAGTGACAAAGAAATACGCTGACACCAAGTAACAAAGACGTACACTTACACCAAGTAACACAAACAAACACACACTGAGACCCAGTAACAGAGAGAAACACTGATACACAGTAACAAAGACATACACTGACACCAAGTAACACAGACACACACTGACACCCAGTAAAAAAGACATACACTGACACCAAGTCACAAAGACATACACTGACACCAAGTAACAAAGACATACACTGATACCCAGTAACGCAGACACACACTTACACCCAGTAAACAAGACATACACTGACACCAAGTCACAAAGACATGCACTGATCCCAACTCACAAAGACATACACTGATGCCCAGTAACACAGACACACACTGACACCAAGTAACAAAGACATACACTGACACCAAGTAACAAAGACATACACTTACACCAGGTAACAAAGACACACACTTACACCAAGTAACACAGACATACACTGACACCAAGTAACAGAGACATACACTGATACCCAGTAACACAGGCACACACTGGGGGGTGGGCACATTGGCGCAGTGATTAGGAGAGCAGCCTCACAGCTCCAGGGAACCGGGTTCGATTCTGGGTCATGCCTGTGCGGAGTTTGCAAGTTCTCCCTGTGTCTGCGTGGGTTTCCTCCCGGTGCTCCGGTTTCCTCCCACATGCCAAAGACTTGCAGGTTGATAGGTTAATTGGCCATCATAAATTGCCCCTAGTATAGGTACGTGGTAGGGAAATATATAGGGATAGGTGGGGATGTGATAGGAATACGGGATCAGTGTAGGATTAGTATAAATGGGTGGTTGATGGTCGGCACAGACTCAGTGGGCCGAAGGGCCTATTTAAGTGCTGTATCTCCAAACAAAAATAAATACTGGCAGCTAGTGTCACAGACACGCACTGACACCCAGTAACACAAACAAACACACACTGAGACCCAGTAACAGAGAGAAACACTGATACACAGTAACAAAGACATACACTGACACCAAGTAACACAGACACACACTGACACCCAGTAAAAAAGACATACACTGACACCAAGTCACAAAGACATACACTAATACCAAGTCACAAAGACATACACTGATGCCCAGTAACAAAGACACACACTTGCACCTAGTAACACAGACATACACTGACACCAAGTAACAAAGACAGACAATTACACCAAGTAACAAAGACATACACTTACACCAAGTATTTTGACATCCACTGACACCAGGTAACAGAGACATACATTGATACCCAGTAACGCAGACACACACTTACACCCAGTAAAAAAGACATACACTGACACCAAGTCACAAAGACATGCACTGATACCAAGTCACAAAGACATACACTGATGCCCAGTAACACTGACACACACTGACACCAAGCAACAAAGACATACACTGACACCAAGTAACAAAGACATGCACTTACACCAGGTAACAAAGACACACACTTACACCAAGTAACACAGACATACACTGACACCAAGTCACAAAGACATACACTAATACCAAGTCACAAAGACATACACTGATGCCCAGGAACAAAGACACACACTTACACCTAGTAACACAGACATACACTGACACCAAGTAACAAAGACAGACAATTACACCAAGTAACAAAGACATACACTTACACCAGGTAAAAAAGACACACACTTACACCAAGTAACACAGACATACACTGACACCAAGTAACAAAGACAGTCAATTACACCAAGTAACAAAGACATCCACTTCCACCAAGTATTTTGACATCCACTGACATCAAGTAACAAAGACATACACTGACACCAGGTAACACAGACACACACGGACACCAAGTAACAAAGACACAGACTTACACCAAGTAACACATACACACACTGACACCCAGTAACACAGACACACACTTACATCAAGTAACACAGACATACACTGACACCAAGTAACACAGACATACACTGATACCCAGTAACACAGGCACACACTGGGGGGTGGGCACATTGTCGCAGTGGTTAGCACCGCAGCCTCACAGCTCAGTGGGCCGAAGGGCCTATTTAAGTGCTGTATTTCCAAATTAAACTAAATACTGGCAGCTAGTGTCACAGACACACACTGACACCCAGTGACACAAACAAACACACACTGACTCCCAGTAACAGAGAGAAACACTGATACACAGTAACAAAGACATACACTGAGACCAAGTAACACAGACACACACAGACACCCAGTAAAAAAGACATACACTGACACCAAGTCACAAAGACATACACTAATACCAAGTCACAAAGACATACACTGATGCCCAGTAACAAAGACACACACTGATACCAGGTAACACAGACATACACTGACACCAAGTAACAAAGACAGACAATTACACCAAGTAACAAAGACATACACTTACACCAAGTATTTTGACATCCACTGACACCAAGTAACAAAGACATACACTGATACCCAGTAACGCAGACACACACTTACACCCAGTAAAAAAGTCATACACTGACACCCAGTCACAAAGACATGCTCTGATACCAAGTCACAAAGACATACACTGATGCCCAGTAACACAGACACACACTGACACCAAGTAACAAAGACATACAATGACACCAAGTAACAAAGACATGCACTGACACCAAGTCACAAAGACATACCCTCATACCAAGTCACAAAGACATACACTGATGCCCAGTAACAAAGACACACACTTACACCTAGTAACACAGACATACACTGACACCAAGTAACAAAGACAGACAATTACACCAAGTAACAAAGACATACACTTACACCAAGTATTTTGACATCCACTGACACCAAGTAACAAAGACATACACTTACACCAGGTAACAAAGACACACACTGACACCAAGTAACACAGACATACACTGACACCAAGTAACAAAGACAGACAATTACACCAAGTAACAAAGACATCCACTTACACCAAGTATTTTGACATCCACTGACACCAAGTAACAAAGACATACACTGATACCAGGTAACACAGACACACACGGACACCAAGTAACAAAGACACAGACTTACACCAAGTAACACAGACACACACTGACACCCAGTAACACAGACACACACTTACACCAAGTAACACAGACATACACTGACACCAAGTAACAGAGACATACACTGATACCCAGTAACTCAGACACACACTTACATCCAGTAAAAAAGTCATACACTGACACCAAGTCACAAAGACATGCACTGATACCAAGTCACAAAGACATACACTGATGCCCAGTAACACTGACACACACTTACACCAAGTAACACAGACATACACTGACACCAAGTCACAAAGACATACACTAATACCAAGTCACAAAGACATACACTGATGCCCAGTAACAAAGACACACACTTACTCCTAGTAACACAGACATACACTTACACCAAGTATTTTGACATCCAGTGACACCAAGTAACAAAGACATACACTTACACCAGGTAACAAAGACACACACTTTCACCAAGTAACACAGACATACACTGACACCAAGTAACAAAGACAGACAATTACACTGATGCCCAGTAACAAAGACACACACTTACACCTAGTAACACAGACATACACTGACACCAAGTAACAAAGACAGACAATTACACCAAGTAACAAAGACACACACTTACACCAAGTATTTTGACATCCACTGACACCAAGTAACAAAGACATACACTGATACCCAGTAACGCAGACACACACTTACACCCAGTAAAAAAGACATACACTGACACCAAGTCACAAAGACATGCACTGATACCAAGTTACAAAGACATACACTAATACCAAGTCACAAAGACATACACTGATGCCCAGTAACAAAGACACACACTTACACCTCGTAACACAGACATACACTGACACCAAGTAACAAAGACAGACAATTACACCAAGTAACAAAGACATACACTTACACCAAGTAACACAGACATACACTGACACCAAGTAGCAGAGACATACACTGATACCCAGTAACACAGGCACACACTGGGGGGCGGGGACATTGGCGCAGTGATTAGCACAGCAGCCTCACAGCTCCAGGGAACCGGGTTCGATTCTGGGTCCTGCCTGTGCGGAGTTTGCAAGTTCTCCCTGTGTCTGCGTGGGTTTCCTCCCCGTGCTCCGGTTTCCTCCCACATGCCAAAGACTTGCAGGTTGATAGGTTAATTGGCCATCATAAATTGCCCCTAGTATAGGTAGGTGGTAGGGAAATATATAGGGATAGGTGGGGATGTGATAGTAATACGGGATTAGTGTAGGATTAGTATAAATGGGATGATGATGGTCGGCACAGACTCGGTGGGCCGAAGGGCCTGTTTAAGTGCTGTATCTCTAAACTAAACTACATACTGACACCTAGTGTCACAGACACACACTGACACCCAGTAACACAAACACACACTGACACCCAGTAACACAGAGAAACACTGATACACAGTAACAAAGACATACACTGACACCAAGTAACACAGACACACACTGACACCCAGTAAAAAAGACATACACTGACACCAAGTCTCAAAGACATACACTAATACCAAGTCACAAAGACATACACTGATGCCCAGTAACAAAGGCACACACTTACACCTAGTAACACAGACATACACTGACACCAAGTAACAAAGACAGACAATTACACCAAGTAACAAAGACATGCACTTACACCAAGTATTTTGACATCCACTTACACCCAGTAAAAAAGACATACACTGACACCAAGTCACAAAGACATGCACTGATACCAAGTCACAAAGACATACACTGATGCCCAGTAAATCAGACACACACTGACACCAAGTAACAAAGACATACACTGACATCAAGTAACAAAGACATACACTTACACCAGGTAACAAAGACACACACTTACACCAAGTAACACAGACATACACTGACACCAAGTAACACAGACATAAATTGACACCAAGTAACAAAGACATACAATGACACCCAGTAACAAAGACGCACACGGTCACCAAGTAACAAAGACATACACTTGCACCAAGTAACACAGACACACACTGACACCCCGTAACACAGACACACACTTGCACCAAGTAACACAGACATACACTGATACCCAGTAAAGCAGACACACACTTACACCCTGTAACACAGACACACACTGACACCAAGTAACAAAGACATACACTGACACCAAGTAACAAAGACATACACTTACACCAAGTAACAAAGACACACACTGATACCCAGTAACGCAGACACACACTTACACCCAGTAAAAAAGACATACACTGAAACCAAGTCACAAAGACATACACTGACATCAAGTAACAAAGACATACACTTACACCAAGTAACAAAGACACACAATGACATCCAGTAAAAAAGACATACACTGACACCAAGTAACACAGACATACACTGACATCAAGTAACAAAGACAGACAATTACACCAAGTAACAAAGACATACACCTACACCAAGAATTTTGACATACACTGACACCAAGTAACAAAGACATACACTGATACCCAGTAACGCAGACATACACTTACACCCAGTAACACAGACACACACTGGCACCAAGTAACAAAGACATACACTGACACCAAGTAACAAAGACATACACTCACACCATGTAACAAAGTCACACGCTGATACCCAGTGACGCAGACACACACTTACACCCAGTAAAAAAGACTTACACTGAAACCAATTCACAAAGACATACACTGATACCAAGTCACTAAGACAGATACTGATGCCCAGTAACACAGACACACACTGACACCAAGTAACAAAGACATACACTGACACCATGTAACAAAGACGTACACTTACACCAAGTAACAAAGACACACACTTACACCAAGTAACAAAGACATACACTGATACCCAGTAACACAGACACACACTGACACACAGTAACACAGACACACACTGACACAAAGTAACAAAGACATACACTGACACCAAGTAACCATGACATCCACTTACACCAAGTAACACAGACATACACTGACACCAAGTAACAAAGACAGACAATTGCACCAAGTAACAAAGACATGCACTTACACCAAGTATTTTGACATACACTGACACCAAGTAACAAAGTCATACACTGATACCCAGTAACAAAGACACACACTGACACACAGTAACACAGACACACACTGACACACAGTAACACAGACACACACAGACACAAAGTAACAAAGACATACACTGACAACAAGTAACAAAGACATACACTTACACCAAGTAACACAGACATACACTGACACCAAGTAACAAAGACAGACAATTGCACCAAGTAACAAAGACATGCACTTACACCAAGTATTTTGACATACAGTGACACCATGTAACAAAGACATACAATGATACCCAGTAACACAGACACACACTTACACCAAGTAACACAGACATACAATGACACCAAGTAACAAAGACAAGGACTGATACCCAGTAACACAGACACACACTTACACCAAGTAAAAAAGACAGACACTGATACCCAGTAACACAGACACACACTTACACCAAGTAACAAAGACATACTCTGACACCCAGTAACACAGACACACACGGACACCAAGTAACAAAGACACACACTTACACCAAGTAACACAGACACACACTGACACCCAGTAACACAAACAAACACACTGACACCAAGTAACACAGACATTAACTGACACCAAGTAACAAAGACATACACTGACACCCAGTAACAAAGACACACACGGACACCAAGTAACAAAGACATACACTTACACCAAGTATTTTGACATCCACTGACACCAAGTAACAAAGACATACACTGATACCCAGCAACAAAGACATACACTTACACCAAGTAACACAGACACACACTGATACCAAGTAACAAAGACACACACTGATACCCAGTAACGCAGACACACACTTACACCCAGTAAAAAAGACATACACTGAAACCAAGTCACAAAGACATACACTGGCATCAAGTAACAAAGACATACACTTACACCAAGTAACAAAGACACACACTTACACCAAGTAAAAAAGACATACACTGACACCATGTAACACAGACACACACTGATACCAGGTAACACAGACACACACGGACACCAAGTAACAAAGACACAGGCTTACACCAAGTAACACAGACACACACAGACACCCAGTAACACAGACACACACTTACACCAAGTAACACAGACATACACTGACACCAAGTAACAGAGACATACACTGATACCCAGTAACACGGGCACACACTGGGGGGTGGGCACATTGGCGCAGTGATTAGCACCGCAGCCTCACAGCTCCAGGGAACCGGGTTCGATTCTGGGTCCTGCCTGTGCGGAGTTTGCAAGTTCTCCCTGTGTCTGCGTGGGTTTCCTCCCGGTGCTCCGGTTTCCTCCCACATGCCAAAGACTTGCAGGTTGATAGGTTAGTTGGCCATCATAAATTGCCCCTAGTATAGGTACGTGGTCGGGAAATATATAGGGATAGGTGGGGATGTGATAGGAATACGGGATCAGTGTAGGATTAGTATAAATGGGTGGTTGATGGTCGGCATAGACTCAGTGGGCCGAAGGGCCTATTTAAGTGCTGTATCTCCAAACAAAACTAAATGCTGACACCTAGTGTCACAGACACACACTGACACCCAGTAACACAAACAAACACACACTGACACCCAGTAACAGAGAGAAACACTGATACACAGTAACAAAGACATACACTGACACCAAGTAACACAGACACATACTGACACCCAGTAAAAAAGACATACACTGACACCAAGTCACAAAGACATACACTAATACCAAGTCACAAAGACATACACTGATGCCCAGTCACAAAGACACACACTTACACCTAGTAACACAGACATACACTGACACCAAGTAACAAAGACAGACAATTACACCAAGTAACAAAGACATACACTTACACCAAGTATTTTGACATCCACTGACACCAAGTAACAAAGACATACACTGATAACCAGTAACGCAGACACACACTAACACCCAGTAAAAAAGACATACACTGACACCAAGTCACAAAGACATGCACTGATACCAAGTCACAAAGACATACACTGATGCCCAGTAACACAGACACACACTGACACCAAGTAACAAAGACATACACTGACACCAAGTAACAAAGACATGCACTTACACCAGGTAACAAAGACACACACTTACACCAAGTAACACAGACATACACTGACACCAAGTAACAAAGACAGACAATTACACCAAGTAACAAAGACATCCACTTACACCAAGTATTTTGACATCCACTGACACCAAGTAACAAAGACATACACTGATACCAGGTAACACAGACACACACGGACACCAAGTAACAAAGACACAGGCTTACACCAAGTAACACAGACACACACTGACACCCAGTAACACAGACACACACTTACACCAAGTAACACAGACATGCACTGACACCAAGTAACAGAGACATACACTGATACCCAGTAACACAGGCACACACTGGGGGTTGCGCACATTGGCGCAGTGGTTAGCACCGCAGCCTCACAGCTCCAGGGAACCGGGTTCGATTCTGGGTCCTGCCTGTGCGGAGTTTGCAAGTTCTCCCTGTGTCTGCGTGGGTTTCCTCCCGGTGCTCCGGTTTCCTCCCACATGCCAAAGACTTGCAGGTTGATAGGTTAATTGGCCATCATAAATTGCCCCTAGTATAGGTAGCTGGTAGGGAAATATATAGGGATAGGTGGGGATGTGATAGGAATACGGGATTAGTGTAGGATTAGTATAAATGGGTTGTTGATGGTCGGCACAGACTCGGTGGGCCGAAGGGCCTGTTTAAGTGCTGTTTCTCTAAACTAAACTACATACTGACACCTAGTGTCACAGACACACACTGACACCCAGTAACACAAACAAACACACACTGACACCCAGTAATACAGAGAAACACTGATACACAGTAACAAAGACATACACTGACACCAAGTAACAAAGACACACACTGACACCCAGTAATAAAGACATACACTGACACCAAGTCTCAAAGACATACACTAATACCAAGTCACAAAGACATACACTGATGCCCAGTAACAAAGACACACACTTACACCTAGTAACACAGACATACACTGACACCAAGTAACAAAGACAGACAATTACACCAAGTAACAAAGACATACACTTACACCAAGTATTTTGACATCCACTTACACCCAGTAAAAAAGACATACACTGACACCAAGTCACAAATACATGCACTGATAACAAGTCACAAAGACATACACTGATGCCCAGTAAATCAGACACACACTGACACCAAGTAACAAAGACATACACTGACATCAAGTAACAAAGACATACACTTACACCAGGTAACAAAGACACACACTTACACCAAGTAACACAGACATACACTGACACCAAGTAACAAAGACAGACAATTACACCAAGTAACAAAGACATACACTTACACCAAGTATTTTGACATCCACTGACACCCAGTATCAGAGAGAAACACTGATACACAGTAACAAAGACATACACAGACACACACTGACACCCAGTAAAAAAGACATACACTGACACCAAGTCACAAAGACATACACTAATACCAAGTCACAAAGACATACACTGATGCCCAGTCACAAAGACACACACTTACACCTAGTAACACAGACATACACTGACACCAAGTAACAAAGACAGACAATTACACCAAGTAACAAAGACATACACTTACACCAAGTATTTTGACATCCACTGACACCAAGTAACAAAGACATACACTGATACCCAGTAACGCAGACACACACTTACACCCAGTAAAAAAGACATATACTGACACCAAGTCACAAAGACATACACTGACACCAAGTCACAAAGACATACACTAATACCAAGTCACAAAGACATACACTGATGCCCAGTAACAAAGACACACACTTACACCTAGTAACACAGACATACACTGACACCAAGTAACAAAGACAGACAATTACACCAAGTAACAAAGACATACACTTACACCAAGTATTTTGACATCCACTGACACCAAGTAACAGAGACATACACTGATACCCAGTAACACAGGCACACACTGGGGGGTGGGCACATTGGCGCAGTGGTTAGCACCGCTGCCTCACAGCTCCAGGGAACCGGGTTCGATTCTGGGTCCTGCCTGTGCGGAGTTTGCAAGTTCTCCCTGTGTCTGCGTGGGTTTCCTCCCGGTGCTCCGGTTTCCTCCCACATGCCAAAGACTTGCAGGTTGATAGGTTAATTGGCCATCATAAATTGCCCCTAGTATAGGTACGTGGTAGGGAAATATATAGGGATAGGTGGGGATGTCATAGGAATACGGGATTAGTGTAGGATTAGTATAAATGGGTGGTTGATGGTCGGCACAGACTCAGTGGGCCGAAGGGCCTATTTAAGTGCTGTATCTCCAAACTAAACGACATACTGACACCTAGGGTCACAGACACACACTGACACTCAGTAACACAAACAAACACACACTGACACCCAGTAACAAAGAGAAACACTGATACACAGTAACAAAGACATACACGTACACCAAGTAACACAGACACACACTGACACCCAGTAAAAAAGACATACACTGACACCAAGTCACAAAAACAAACACTAATACCAAGTCACAAAGACATACACTGATGCCCAGTAACAAAGACACACACTTAAACCTAGTAACACAGACATACACTGACACCAAGTAACAAAGACATACACTTACACCATGTATTTTGACATCCACTGACACCAAGTAACAAAGACATACACTGATACCCAGTAACGCAGACACACACTTACACCCAGTAAAAAAGACATACACTGACACCAAGTCACAAAGACATGCACTGATACCAAGTCACAAAGACATACACTGATGCCCAGTAACACAGACACACACTGACACCAAGTAACAAAGACATACACTGACACCAAGTAACAAAGACATGCACTTACACCAGGTAACAAAGACACACACTTACACCAAGTAACACAGACATACACTGACACCAAGTAACAAAGACAGACAATTACACCAAGTAACAAAGACATCCACTTACACCAAGTATTTTGACATCCACTGACACCAAGTAACAAAGACATACACTGATAACAGGTAACACAGACACACACGGACACCAAGTAACAAAGACACAGGCTTACACCAAGTAACACAGACACACACTGACACCCAGTAACACAGACACACACTTACACCAAGTAACACAGACATGCACTGACACCAAGTAACAGAGCTTTACACTGATACCCAGTAACACAGGCACACACTGGGGGTTGGGCACATTGGCGCAGTGGTTAGCACCGCAGCCTCACAGTTCCAGGGAACCGGGTTCGATTCTGGGTCCTGCCTGTGCGGAGTTTGCAAGTTCTCCCTGTGTCTGCGTGGGTTTCCTCCCACATCCCAAAGACTTGCAGGTTGATAGGTTAATTGGCCATCATAAATTGCCCCTAGTATAGGTAGGTGGTCGGGAAATATATAGGGATAGGTGGGGATGTGATAGGAATACGGGATTAGTGTAGGATTAGTATAAATGGGTTGTTGATGGTCGGCACAGACTCGGTGGGCCGAAGGGCCTGTTTAAGTGCTGTATCTCTAAACTAAACTACATACTGACACCTAGTGTCACAGACACACACTGACACCCAGTAACACAAACAAACACACACTGACACCCAGTAACACAGAGAAACACTGATACACAGTAACAAAGACATATACTGACACCAAGTAACAAAGACACACACTGACACCCAGTAATAAAGACATACACTGACACCAAGTCTCAAAGACATACACTAATACCAAGTCACAAAGACGTACACTGATGCCCAGTAACAAAGACACACACTTACACCTAGTAACACAGACATACACTGACACCAAGTAACAAAGACAGACAATTACACCAAGTAACAAAGACATACACTTACACCAAGTATTTTGACATCCACTTACACCCAGTAAAAAAGACATACACTGACACCAAGTCACAAAGACATGCACTGATACCAAGTCACAAAGACATACACTGATGCCCAGTACATCAGACACACACTGACACCAAGTAACAAAGACATACACTGACATCAAGTAACAAAGACATACACATACACCAGGTAACAAAGACACACACTTACACCAAGTAACACAGACATACACTGACACCAAGTAACAAAGACAGACAATTACACCAAGTAACAAAGACATACACTTACACCAAGTATTTTGACATCCACTGACACCCAGTATCAGAGAGAAACACTGATACACAGTAACAAAGACATACACAGACACACACTGACACCCAGTAAAAAAGCATACACTGACACCAAGTCACAAAGACATACACTAATACCAAGTCACAAAGACATACACTGATGCCCAGTAACAAAGACACACACTTACACCTAGTAACACAGACATACACTGACACCAAGTAACAAAGACAGACAATTACACCAAGTAACAAAGACATACACTTACACCAAGTATTTTGACATCCACTGACACCAAGTAACAAAGACATACACTGATACCCAGTAACGCAGACACACACTTACACCCAGTAAAAAAGACATACACTGACACCAAGTCACAAAGACATGCACTGATACCAAGTCACAAAGACATACACTGATGCCCAATAACACAGACACACACTGACACCAAGTAACAAAGACATACACTTACACCAGGTAACAAAGACACACAGTTACACCAAGTAACACAGACATACACTGACACCAAGTAACAGAGACATACACTGATACCCAGTAACACAGGCACACACTGGGGGGTGGGCACATTGGCGCAGTGATTAGCACCGCAGCCTCACAGCTCCAGGGAACCGGGTTCGATTCTGGGTCCTGCCTGTGCGGAGTTTGCAAGTTCTCCCTGTGTCTGCGTGGGTTTCCTCCCGGTGCTCCGGTTTCCTCCCACATCCCAAAGACTTGCAGGTTGATAGGTTAATTGGCCATCATAAATTGCCCCTAGTATAGGTACATGGTAGGGAAATATATAGGGATAGGTGGGGATGTGATAGGAATACGGGATCAGTGTAGGATTAGTATAAATGGGTGGTTGATGGTCGGCACAGACTCAGTGGGCCGAAGGGCCTATTTAAGTGCTGTATCTCCAAACAAAACTAAATACTGACACCTAGTGTCACAGACACACACTGACACCCAGTAACACAAACAAACACACACTGACACCCAGGAACAGAGAGAAACACTGATACACAGTAACAAAGACATACACTGACACCAAGTAACACAGACACACACTGACACCCAGTAAAAAAGACATACACTGACACCAAGTCACAAAGACATACACTAATACCATTTCACAAAGACATACACTGATGCCCAGTAACAAAGACACACACTTACACGTGGTAACACAGACATACACTGACACCAAGTAACAAAGACAGACAATTACACCAAGTAACAAAGACATACACTTACACCAAGTATTTTGACATCCACTGACACCAAGTAACAGAGACATACACTGATACCCAGTAACACAGGCACACACTGGGGGGGTGGGCACATTGGCGCAGTGGTTAGCACCGCAGCCTCACAGCTCCAGGGAACCGGGTTCGATTCTGGGTCCTGCCTGTGCGGAGTTTGCAAGTTCTCCCTGTGTCTGCGTGGGTTTCCTCCCGGTGCTCCGGTTTCCTCCCACATGCCAAAGACTTGCAGGTTGATAGGTTAATTGGCCATCATAAATTGCCCCTAGTATAGGTACGTGGTAGGGAAATATATAGGGATAGGTGGGGATGTGATAGGAATACGGGATTAGTGTAGGATTAGTATAAATGGGTGGTTGATGGTCGGCACAGACTCAGTGGGCCGAAGGGCCTATTTAAGTGCTGTATCTCCAAACTAAACGACATACTGACACCTAGTGTCACAGACACACACTGACACACAGTAACACAAACAAACACACACTGACACCCAGTAACAAAGAGAAACACTGATACACAGTAACAAAGACATACACGTAAACCAAGTAACACAGACACACACTGACACCCAGTAAAAAAGACATACACTGACACCAAGTCACAAAAACAAACACTAATACCAAGTCACAAAGACATACACTGATGCCCAGTAACAAAGACACACACTTACACCTAGTAACACAGACATACACTGACACCAAGTAACAAAGACATACACTTACACCATGTATTTTGACATCCACTGACACCAAGTAACAAAGACATACACTGATACCCAGTAACGCAGACACACACTTACACCCAGTAAAAAAGACATACACTGACACCAAGTCACAAAGACATGCACTGATACCAAGTCACAAAGACATACACTGATGCCCAGTAACACAGACACACACTGACACCAAGTAACAAAGACATACACTGACACCAAGTAACAAAGACATGCACTTACACCAGGTAACAAAGACACACACTGACACCAAGTAACACAGTCACACACTGACACCCAGTAAAAAAGACATACACTGACACCAAGTCACAAAGACATACACTAATACCAAGTCACAAAGACATACACTGATGCCCAGTAACAAAGACACACACTTACACCTGGTAACACAGACATACACTGACACCAAGTAACAAAGACAGACAATTACACCAAGTAACAAAGACATACACTTACACCAAGTATTTTGACATCCACTGACACCAAGTAACAGAGACATACACTGATACCCAGTAACACAGGCACACACTGGGGGGTGGGCACATTGGCGCAGTGGTTAGCACCGCAGCCTCACAGCTCCAGGGAACCGGGTTCGATTCTGGGTCCTGCCTGTGCGGAGTTTGCAAGTTCTCCCTGTGTCTGCGTGGGTTTCCTCCCGGTGCTCCGGTTTCCTCCCACATGCCAAAGACTTGCAGGTTGATAGGTTAATTGGCCATCATAAATTGCCCCTAGTATAGGTACGTGGTAGGGAAATATATAGGGATAGGTGGGGATGTGATAGGAATACGGGATTAGTGTAGGATTAGTATAAATGGGTGGTTGATGGTCGGCACAGACTCAGTGGGCCGAAGGGCCTATTTAAGTGCTGTATCTCCAAACTAAACGACATACTGACACCTAGTGTCACAGACACACACTGACACACAGTAACACAAACAAACACACACTGACACCCAGTAACAAAGAGAAACACTGATACACAGTAACAAAGACATACACGTACACCAAGTAACACAGACACACACTGACACCCAGTAATAAAGACATACACTGACACCAAGTCACAAAAACAAACACTAATACCAAGTCACAAAGACATACACTGATGCCCAGTAACAAAGACACACACTTACACCTAGTAACACAGACATACACTGACACCAAGTAACAAAGACATACACTTACACCATGTATTTTGACATCCACTGACACCAAGTAACAAAGACATACACTGATACCCAGTAACGCAGACACACACTTACACCCAGTAAAAAAGACATACACTGACACCAAGTCACAAAGACATGCACTGATACCAAGTCACAAAGACATACACTGATGCCCAGTAACACAGACACACACTGACACCAAGTAACAAAGACATACACTGACACCAAGTAACAAAGACATGCACTTACACCAGGTAACAAAGACACACACTTACACCAAGTAACACAGACATACACTGACACCAAGTAACAAAGACAGACAATTACACCAAGTAACAAAGACATCCACTTACACCAAGTATTTTGACATCCACTGACACCAAGTAACAAAGACATACACTGATAACAGGTAACACAGACACACACGGACACCAAGTAACAAAGACACAGGCTTACACCAAGTAACACAGACACACACTGACACCCAGTAACACAGACACACACTTACACCAAGTAACACAGACATGCACTGACACCAAGTAACAGAGCTTTACACTGATACCCAGTAACACAGGCACACACTGGGGGTTGGGCACATTGGCGCAGTGGTTAGCACCGCAGCCTCACATTTCCAGGGAACCGGGTTCGATTCTGGGTCCTGCCTGTGCGGAGTTTGCAAGTTCTCCCTGTGTCTGCGTGGGTTTCCTCCCACATCCCAAAGACTTGCAGGTTGCTAGGTTAATTGGCCATCATAAATTGCCCCTAGTATAGGTAGGTGGTAGGGAAATATATAGGGATAGGTGGGGATGTGATAGGAATACGGGATTAGTGTAGGATTAGTATAAATGGGTTGTTGATGGTCGGCACAGACTCGGTGGGCCGAAGGGCCTGTTTAAGTGCTGTATCTCTAAACTAAACTACATACTGACACCTAGTGTCACAGACACACACTGACACCCAGTAACACAAACAAACACACACTGACACCCAGTAACACAGAGAAATACTGATACACAGTAACAAAGACATATACTGACACGAAGTAACAAAGACACACAATGACACCCAGTAATAAAGACATACACTGACACCAAGTCTTAAAGACATACACTAATACCAAGTCACAAAGACATACACTGATGCCCAGTAACAAAGACACACACTTACACCTAGTAACACAGACATACACTGACACCAAGTAACAAAGACAGACAATTACACCAAGTAACAAAGACATACACTTACACCAAGTATTTTGACATCCACTTACACCCAGTAAAAAAGACATACACTGACACCAAGTCACAAAGACATGCACTGATACCAAGTCACAAAGACATACACTGATGCCCAGTACATCAGACACACACTGACACCAAGTAACAAAGACATACACTGACATCAAGTAACAAAGACATACACATACACCAAGTAACAAAGACACACACTTACACCAAGTAACACAGACATACACTGACACCAAGTAACAAAGACAGACAATTACACCAAGTAACAAAGACATACACTTACACCAAGTATTTTGACATCCACTGACACCCAGTATCAGAGAGAAACACTGATACACAGTAACAAAGACATACACAGACACACACTGACAGCCAGTAAAAAAGACATACACTGACACCAAGTCACAAAGACATACACTAATACCAAGTCACAAAGACATACACTGATGCCCAGTAACAAAGACACACACTTACTCCTAGTAACACAGACATACACTGACACCAAGTAACAAAGACAGACAATTACACCAAGTAACAAAGACATACACTTACACCAAGTATTTTGACATCCACTGACACCAAGTAACAAAGACATACACTGATACCCAGTAACGCAGACACACACTTACACCCAGTAAAAAAGACATACACTGACACCAAGTCACAAAGACATGCACTGATACCAAGTCACAAAGACATACACTGATGCCCAGTAACACAGACACACACTGACACCAAGTAACAAAGACATACACTTACACCAGGTAACAAAGACACACACTTACACCAAGTAACACAGACATACACTGACACCAAGTAACAGAGACATACACTGATACCCAGTAACACAGGCACACACTGGGGGGTGGGCACATTGGCGCAGTGATTAGCACCGCAGCCTCACAGCTCCAGGGAACCGGGTTGGATTCTGGGTCCTGCCTGTGCGGAGTTTGCAAGTTCTCCCTGTGTCTGCGTGGGTTTCCTCCCGGTGCTCCGGTTTCCTCCCACATGCCAAAGACTTGCAGGTTGATAGGTTAGTTGGCCATCATAAATTGCCCCTAGTATAGGTACGTGGTAGGGAAATATATAGGGATAGGTGGGGATGTGATAGGAATACGGGATCAGTGCAGGATTAGTATAAATGGGTGGTTGATGGTCGGCACAGACTCAGTGGGCCGAAGGGCCTATTTAAGTGCTGTATCTCCAAACTAAACTAAATACTGACACCTAGTGTCACAGACACACACTGACACCCAGTAACACAAACAAACACACACTGACACCCAGTATCAGAGAGAAACACTGATACACAGTAACAAAGACATACACTGACACCAAGTAACACAGACACACACTGACACCCAGTAAAAAAGACATACACTGACACCAAGTCACAAAGACATACACTAATACCAAGTCACAATACATACACTGATGCCCAGTAAAAAAGACACACACTTACACCTAGTAACACAGACATACACTGACACCAAGTAACAAAGACAGACAATTACACCAAGTAACAAAGACAGACAATTACACCAAGTAACAAAGACATACACTGATACCCAGTAACGCAGACACACACTTACACCCAGTACAAAAGACATACACTGACACCAAGTCACAAAGACATGCACTGATACCAAGTCACAAAGACATACACTGATGCCCAGTAACACAGACACACACTGACACCAAGTAACAAAGACATACACTGACAAAAAGTAACAAAGACATACACTTACACCAGGTAACAAAGACACACACTTACACCAAGTAACACAGACATACACTGACACCAAGTAACAGAGACATACACTGATACCCAGTAACACAGGCACACACTGGGGGGTGGGCACATTGGCGCAGTGATTAGCACCGCAGCCTCACAGCTCCAGGGAACCGGGTTCGATTCTGGGTCCTGCCTGTGCGGAGTTTGCAAGTTCTCCCTGTGTCTGCGTGGGTTTCCTCCCGGTGCTTCGGTTTCCTCCCACATGCCAAAGACTTGCAGGTTGATAGGTTAATTGGCCATCATAAATTGCCCCTAGTATAGGTACATGGTAGGGAAATATATAGGGATAGGTGGGGATGTGATAGGAATACGGGATCAGTGTAGGATTAGTATAAATGGGTGGTTGATGGTCGGCACAGACTCAGTGGGCCGAAGGGCCTATTTAAGTGCTGTATCTCCAAACAAAACTAAATACTGACACCTAGTGTCACAGACACACACTGACACGCAGTAACACAGACAAACACACACTGACACCCAGTAACAGAGAGAAACACTGATACACAGTAACAAAGACATACACTGACACCAAGTAACACAGACACACACTGACACCCAGTAAAAAAGACATACACTGACACCAGGTCACAAAGACATACACTAATACCAAGTCACAAAGACATACACTGATGCCCAGTAACAAAGACACACACTTACACCTGGTAACACAGACATACACTGACACCAAGTAACAAAGACAGACAATTACACCAAGTAACAAAGACATACACTTACACCAAGTATTATGACATCCACTGACACCAAGTAACAGAGACATACACTGATACCCAGTAACACAGGCACACACTGGGGGGTGGGCACATTGGCGCAGTGGTTAGCACCGCAGCCTCACAGCTCCAGGGAACCGGGTTCGATTCTGGGTCCTGCCTGTGCGGAGTTTGCAAGTTCTCCCTGTGTCTGCGTGGGTTTCCTCCCGGTGCTTCGGTTTCCTCCCACATGCCAAAGACTTGCAGGTTGATAGGTTAATTGGCCATCATAAATTGCCCCTAGTATAGGTACATGGTAGGGAAATATATAGGGATAGGTGGGGATGTGATAGGAATACGGGATCAGTGTAGGATTAGTATAAATGGGTGGTTGATGGTCGGCACAGACTCAGTGGGCCGAAGGGCCTATTTAAGTGCTGTATCTCCAAACAAAACTAAATACTGACACCTAGTGTCACAGACACACACTGACACGCAGTAACACAGACAAACACACACTGACACCCAGTAACAGAGAGAAACACTGATACACAGTAACAAAGACATACACTGACACCAAGTAACACAGACACACACTGACACCCAGTAAAAAAGACATACACTGACACCAGGTCACAAAGACATACACTAATACCAAGTCACAAAGACATACACTGATGCCCAGTAACAAAGACACACACTTACACCTGGTAACACAGACATACACTGACACCAAGTAACAAAGACAGACAATTACACCAAGTAACAAAGACATACACTTACACCAAGTATTATGACATCCACTGACACCAAGTAACAGAGACATACACTGATACCCAGTAACACAGGCACACACTGGGGGGTGGGCACATTGGCGCAGTGGTTAGCACCGCAGCCTCACAGCTCCAGGGAACCGGGTTCGATTCTGGGTCCTGCCTGTGCGGAGTTTGCAAGTTCTCCCTGTGTCTGCGTGGGTTTCCTCCCGGTTCTCCGGTTTCCTCCCACATGCCAAAGACTTGCAGGTTGATAGGTTATTTGGCCATCATAAATTGCCCCTAGTATAGGTACGTGGTAGGGAAATATATAGGGATAGGTGGGGATGTGATAGGAATAAGGGATTAGTGTAGGATTAGTATAAATGGGTGGTTGATGGTCGGCACAGACTCAGTGGGCCGAAGGGCCTATTTAAGTGCTGTATCTCCAAACTAAACGACATACTGACACCTAGTGTCACAGACACACACTGACACCCAGTAACACAAACAAACACACACTGACACCCAGTATCAGAGAGAAACACTGATACACAGTAACAAAGACATACACTGACACCAAGTAACACAGACACACACTGACACCCAGTAAAAAAGACATACACTGACACCAAGTCACAAAGACATACACTAATACCAAGTCACAATACATACACTGATGCCCAGTAAAAAAGACACACACTTACACCTAGTAACACAGACATACACTGACACCAAGTAACAAAGACAGACAATTACACCAAGTAACAAAGACAGACAATTACACCAAGTAACAAAGACATACACTGATACCCAGTAACGCAGACACACACTTACACCCAGTAAAAAAGACATACACTGACACCAAGTCACAAAGACATGCACTGATACCAAGTCACAAAGACATACACTGATGCCCAGTAACACAGACACACACTGACACCAAGTAACAAAGACATACACTGACAAAAAGTAACAAAGACATACACTTACACCAGGTAACAAAGACACACACTTACACCAAGTAACACAGACATACACTGACACCAAGTAACAGAGACATACACTGATACCCAGTAACACAGGCACACACTGGGGGGTGGGCACATTGGCGCAGTGATTAGCACCGCAGCCTCACAGCTCCAGGGAACCGGGTTCGATTCTGGGTCCTGCCTGTGCGGAGTTTGCAAGTTCTCCCTGTGTCTGCGTGGGTTTCCTCCCGGTGCTTCGGTTTCCTCCCACATGCCAAAGACTTGCAGGTTGATAGGTTAATTGGCCATCATAAATTGCCCCTAGTATAGGTACATGGTAGGGAAATATATAGGGATAGGTGGGGATGTGATAGGAATACGGGATCAGTGTAGGATTAGTATAAATGGGTGGTTGATGGTCGGCACAGACTCAGTGGGCCGAAGGGCCTATTTAAGTGCTGTATCTCCAAACAAAACTAAATACTGACACCTAGTGTCACAGACACACACTGACACCCAGTAACACAGACAAACACACACTGACACCCAGTAACAGAGAGAAACACTGATACACAGTAACAAAGACATACACTGACACCAAGTAACACAGACACACACTGACACCCAGTAAAAAAGACATACACTGACACCAGGTCACAAAGACATACACTAATACCAAGTCACAAAGACATACACTGATGCCCAGTAACAAAGACACACACTTACACCTGGTAACACAGACATACACTGACACCAAGTAACAAAGACAGACAATTACACCAAGTAACAAAGACATACACTTACACCAAGTATTATGACATCCACTGACACCAAGTAACAGAGACATACACTGATACCCAGTAACACAGGCACACACTGGGGGGTGGGCACATTGGCGCAGTGGTTAGCACCGCAGCCTCACAGCTCCAGGGAACCGGGTTCGATTCTGGGTCCTGCCTGTGCGGAGTTTGCAAGTTCTCCCTGTGTCTGCGTGGGTTTCCTCCCGGTTCTCCGGTTTCCTCCCACATGCCAAAGACTTGCAGGTTGATAGGTTATTTGGCCATCATAAATTGCCCCTAGTATAGGTACGTGGTAGGGAAATATATAGGGATAGGTGGGGATGTGATAGGAATAAGGGATTAGTGTAGGATTAGTATAAATGGGTGGTTGATGGTCGGCACAGACTCAGTGGGCCGAAGGGCCTATTTAAGTGCTGTATCTCCAAACTAAACGACATACTGACACCTTGTGTCACAGACACACACTGACACACAGTAACACAAACAAACACACACTGACACCCAGTAACAAAGAGAAACACTGATACACAGTAACAAAGACATACACTGACACCAAGTAACACAGACACACACTGACACCCAGTAAAAAGACATACACTGACACCAAGTCACAAAAACAAACACTAATACCAAGTCACAAAGACATACACTGATGCCCAGTAACAAAGACACACACTTACACCTAGTAACACAGACATACACTGACACCAATTAACAAAGACATACACTTACACCATGTATTTTGACATCCACTGACACCAAGTAACAAAGACATACACTGATACCCGGTAACGCAGACACACACTTACACCCAGTAAAAAAGACATACACTGACACCAAGTCACAAAGACATGCACTGATACCAAGTCACAAAGACATACACTGATGCCCAGTAACACAGACACACACTGACACCAAGTAACAAAGACATACACTGACACCAAGTAACAAAGACATGCACTTACACCAGGTAACAAAGACACACACTTACACCAAGTAACACAGACATACACTGACACCAAGTAACAAAGACAGACAATTACACCAAGTAACAAAGACATCCACTTACACCAAGTATTTTGACATCCACTGACACCAAGTAACAAAGACATACACTGATAACAGGTAACACAGACACACACGGACACCAAGTAACAAAGACACAGGCTTACACCAAGTAACACAGACACACACTGACACCCAGTAACACAGACACACACTTACACCAAGTAACACAGACATGCACTGACACCAAGTAACAGAGCTTTACACTGATACCCAGTAACACAGGCACACACTGGGGGTTGGGCACATTGGCGCAGTGGTTGGCACCGCAGCCTCACAGTTCCAGGGAACCAGGTTCGATTCTGGGTCCTGCCTGTGCGGAGTTTGCAAGTTCTCCCTGTGTCTGCGTGGGTTTCCTCCCACATCCCAAAGACTTGCAGGTTGATAGGTTAATTGGCCATCATAAATTGCCCCTAGTATAGGTAGGTGGTCGGGAAATATATAGGGATAGGTGGGGATGTGATAGGAATACGGGATTAGTGTAGGATTAGTATAAATGGGTTGTTGATGGTCGGCACAGACTCGGTGGGCCGAAGGGCCTGTTTAAGTGCTGTATCTCTAAACTAAACTACATACTGACACCTAGTGTCACAGACACACACTGACACCCAGTAACACAAACAAACACACACTGACACCCAGTAACACAGAGAAATACTGATACACAGTAACAAAGACATATACTGACACGAAGTAACAAAGACACACACTGACACCCAGTAATAAAGACATACACTGACACCAAGTCTCAAAGACATACACTAATACCAAGTCACAAAGACATACACTGATGCCCAGTAACAAAGACACACACTTACACCTAGTAACACAGACATACACTGACACCAAGTAACAAAGACAGACAATTACACCAAGTAACAAAGACATACACTTACACCAAGTATTTTGACATCCACTTACACCCAGTAAAAAAGACATACACTGACACCAAGTCACAAAGACATGCACTGATACCAAGTCACAAAGACATACACTGATGCCCAGTACATCAGACACACACTGACACCATGTAACAAAGACATACACTGACATCAAGTAACAAAGACATACACATACACCAGGTAACAAAGACACACACTTACACCAAGTAACACAGACATACACTGACACCAAGTAACAAAGACAGACAATTACACCAAGTAACAAAGACATACACTTACACCAAGTATTTTGACATCCACTGACACCCAGTATCAGAGAGAAACACTGATACACAGTAACAAAGACATACACAGACACACACTGACAGCCAGTAAAAAAGACATACACTGACACCAAGTCACAAAGACATACACTAATACCAAGTCACAAAGACATACACTGATGCCCAGTAACAAAGACACACACTTACTCCTAGTAACACAGACATACACTGACACCAAGTAACAAAGACAGACAATTACACCAAGTAACAAAGACATACACTTACACCAAGTATTTTGACATCCACTGACACCAAGTAACAAAGACATACACTGATACCCAGTAACGCAGACACACACTTACACCCAGTAAAAAAGACATACACTGACACCAAGTCACAAAGACATGCACTGATACCAAGTCACAAAGACATACACTGATGCCCAGTAACACAGACACACACTGACACCAAGTAACAAAGACATACACTTACACCAGGTAACAAAGACACACACTTACACCAAGTAACACAGACATACACTGACACCAAGTAACAGAGACATACACTGATACCCAGTAACACAGGCACACACTGGGGGGTGGGCACATTGGCGCAGTGATTAGCACCGCAGCCTCACAGCTCCAGGGAACCGGGTTGGATTCTGGGTCCTGCCTGTGCGGAGTTTGCAAGTTCTCCCTGTGTCTGCGTGGGTTTCCTCCCGGTGCTCCGGTTTCCTCCCACATGCCAAAGACTTGCAGGTTGATAGGTTAGTTGGCCATCATAAATTGCCCCTAGTATAGGTACGTGGTAGGGAAATATATAGGGATAGGTGGGGATGTGATAGGAATACGGGATCAGTGCAGGATTAGTATAAATGGGTGGTTGATGGTCGGCACAGACTCAGTGGGCCGAAGGGCCTATTTAAGTGCTGTATCTCCAAACTAAACTAAATACTGACACCTAGTGTCACAGACACACACTGACACCCAGTAACACAAACAAACACACACTGACACCCAGTATCAGAGAGAAACACTGATACACAGTAACAAAGACATACACTGACACCAAGTAACACAGACACACACTGACACCCAGTAAAAAAGACATACACTGACACCAAGTCACAAAGACATACACTAATACCAAGTCACAATACATACACTGATGCCCAGTAAAAAAGACACACACTTACACCTAGTAACACAGACATACACTGACACCAAGTAACAAAGACAGACAATTACACCAAGTAACAAAGACAGACAATTACACCAAGTAACAAAGACATACACTGATACCCAGTAACGCAGACACACACTTACACCCAGTAAAAAAGACATACACTGACACCAAGTCACAAAGACATGCACTGATACCAAGTCACAAAGACATACACTGATGCCCAGTAACACAGACACACACTGACACCAAGTAACAAAGACATACACTGACAAAAAGTAACAAAGACATACACTTACACCAGGTAACAAAGACACACACTTACACCAAGTAACACAGACATACACTGACACCAAGTAACACAGACACACACTGACACCCAGTAACACAGACACACACTTACACCAAGTAACACAGACATACACTGACACCAAGTAACAGAGACATACACTGATACCCAGTAACACAGGCACACACTGGGGGGTGGGCACATTGGCGCAGTGGTTAGCACCGCAGCCTCACAGCTCCAGGGAACCGGGTTCGATTCTGGGTCCTGCCTGTGCAGAGTTTGCAAGTTCTCCCTGTGTCTGCGTGGGTTTCCTCCCGGTGCTCCGGTATCCTCCCACATGCCAAAGACTTGCAGGTTGATAGGTTAATTGGCCATCATAAATTGCCCCTAGTATAGGTACATGGTAGGGAAATATATAGGGATAGGTGGGGATGTGATAGGAATACGGGATCAGTGTAGGATTAGTATAAATGGGTGGTTGATGGTCGGCACAGACTCAGTGGGCCGAAGGGCCTATTTAAGTGCTGTATCTCCAAACAAAACTAAATACCGACACCTAGTGTCACAGACACACACTGACACCCAGTAACAGAGAGAAACACTGATACACAGTAAAAAAGACATACACTGACACCAAGTCACAAAGACATACACTAATACCAAGTCACAAAGACATACACTGATGCCCAGTAACAAAGACACACACTTACACCTGGTAACACAGATATACACTGACACCAAGTAACAAAGACAGACAATTACACCAAGTAACAAAGACATACACTTACACCAAGTATTATGACATCCACTGACACCAAGTAACAGAGACATACACTGATACCCAGTAACACAGGCACACACTGGGGGGTGGGCACATTGGCGCAGTGATTAGCACCGCTGCCTCACAGCTCCAGGGAACCGGGTTCGATTCTGGGTCCTGCCTGTGCGGAGTTTGCAAGTTCTCCCTGTGTCTGCGTGGGTTTCCTCCCGGTGCTTCGGTTTCCTCCCACATGCCAAAGACTTGCAGGTTGATAGGTTAATTGGCCATCATAAATTGCCCCTAGTATAGGTACATGGTAGGGAAATATATAGGGATAGGTGGGGATGTGATAGGAATATGGGATTCGTGTCGGATTAGTATAAATGGGTGGTTGATGGTCGGCACAGACTCAGTGGGCCGAAGGGCCTATTTAAGTGCTGTATCTCCAAACTAAACGACATACTGACACCTAGTGTCACAGACACACACTGACACACAGTAACACAAACAAACACACACTGACACCCAGTAACACAGAGAAACACTGATACACAGTAACAAAGACATACACTGACACCAAGTAACACAGACACACACTGACACCCAGTAAAAAAGACATACACTGACACCAAGTCACAAAAACAAACACTAATACCAAGTCACAAAGACATACACTGATGCCCAGCAACAAAGACACACACTTACACCTAGTAACACAGACATACACTGACACCAAGTAACAAAGACATACAAATACACCAAGTATTTTGACATCCACTGACACCAAGTAGCAAAGACATACACTGATACCCAGTAACGCAGACACACACTTACACCCAGTAAAAAAGACATACACTGACACCAATTCACAAAGACATGCACTGATACCAAGTCACAAAGACATACACTGATGCCCAGTAACACAGACACACACTGACACCAAGTAACAAAGACATACACTTACACCAAGTAACACAGACATACACTGACACCAAGTAACAAAGACAGACAATTACACCAAGTAACAAAGACATCCACTTACACCAAGTATTTTGACATCCACTGACACCAAGTAACAAAGACATACACTGATAACAGGTAACACAGACACACACGGACACCAAGTAACAAAGACACAGGCTTACACCAAGTAACACAGACACACACTGACACCCAGTAACACAGACAGACACTTACACCAAGTAACACAGACATGCACTGACACCAAGTAACAGAGCTTTACACTGATACCCAGTAACACAGGCACACACTGGGGGTTGGGCACATTGGCGCAGTGGTTAGCACCGCAGCCTCACAGCTCCAGGGAACCGGGTTCGATTCTGGGTCCTGCCTGTGCGGAGTTTGCAAGTTCTCCCTGTGTCTGCGTGGGTTTCCTCCCACATCCCAAAGACTTGCAGGTTGATAGGTTAATTGGCCATCATAAATTGCCCCTAGTATAGGTAGGTGGTAGGGAAATATATAGGGATAGGTGGGGATGTGATAGGAATACGGGATTAGTGTAGGATTAGTATAAATGGGTTGTTGATGGTCGGCACAGACTCGGTGGGCCGAAGGGCCTGTTTAAGTGCTGTATCTCTAAACTAAACTACATACTGACACCTAGTGTCACAGACACACACTGACACCCAGTAAGACAAACAAACACACACTGACATCCAGCAACACAGAGAAACACTGATACACAGTCACAAAGACATGCACTGATACCAAGTCACAAAGACATACACTGATGCCCAGTAAATCAGACACTCACTGACACCAAGTAACAAAGACATACACTGACATCAAGTAACAAAGACATACACTTACACCAGGTAACAAAGACACACACTTACACCAAGTAACACAGACATACACTGACACCAAGTAACAAAGACATCCACTTACACCAAGTATTTTGACATCCACTGACACCAAGTAACAAAGACATACACTGATACCAGGTAACACAGACACACACGGACACCAACTAACAAAGACACAGACTTACACCAAGTAACACAGACACACACTGACACCCAGTAACACAGACACACACTTACACCAAGTAACACAGACATACACTGACACCAAGTAACAGAGACATACACTGATACCCAGTAACACAGGCACACACTGGGGTGTGGGCACATTGGCGCAGTGGTTAGCACCGCAGCCTCACAGCTCCAGGGAACCGGGTTCGATTCTGGGTCCTGCCTGTGCAGAGTTTGCAAGTTCTCCCTGTGTCTGCGTGGGTTTCCTCCCGGTGCTCCGGTATCCTCCCACATGCCAAAGACTTGCTGGTTGATAGGTTAATTGGCCATCATAAATTGCCCCTAGTATAGGTACGTGGTCGGGAAATATATAGGGATAGGTGGGGATGTGATAGGAATACGGGATCAGTGTAGGATTAGTATAAATGGGTGGTTGATGGTCGGCACAGACTCAGTGGGCCGAAGGGCCTATTTAAGTGCTGCATCTCCAAACTAAACTAAATACTGACACATAGTGTCACAGACAAACACTGACACCCAGTACCACAAACAAACACACACTGACACCCAGGAACACGGAGAAACACTGATACACAGTAACAAAGACATACACTGACACCAAGTCACAAAGACATACACTGATACCAAGTCACAAAGACATACACTGATGCCCAGTAACAAATACACACACTTACACCAAGTAACACAGACATACACTGACACCAAATAACAAAGACAGACAATTACACCAAGTAACAAAGACATACACTGATACCCAGTAACACAGACACACACTTACACCAAGTAACACAGACATACAATGACACCAAGTAACAAAGACAAGCACTGATACCCAGTAACACAGACACAAACTTACACCAAGTAAAAAAGACAGACACTGATACCCAGTAACACAGACAAACAATTAAAGAAGTAACAAAGACATACACTGACACCCAGTATCAAACACATACTCTGACACCCAGTAACACAGACACACACGGACACCATGTAACAAAGACACACACTTACACCAAGTAACACAGACACACACTGACACCCAGTAACACAAACAAACACACTGACACCAAGTAACACAGACATAAACTGACACCAAGTTACAAAGACATACAATGACACCCAGTAACAAAGACGCACACGGACACCAAGTAACAAAGACATACACTTGCACCAAGTAACACAGACACACACTGACACCCCGTAACACAGACACACACTTGCACCAAGTAACACAGACATACACTGATACCCAGTAACGCAGACACACACTTACAACCTGTAACACAGACACACACTGACACCAAGTAACAAAGACATACACTGACACCAAGTAACAAAGACATACACTTACACCAAGTAACAAAGACACACACTGATACCCAGTAACGCAGACACACACTTACACCCAGTAAAAAAGACATACACTGAAACCAAGTCACAAAGACATACACTGACATCAAGTAACAAAGACATACATTTACACCAAGTAACAAAGACACACACTTACACCAAGTAAAAAAGACATACACTGACACCAAGTAACACAGACACACACTGACATCCAGTAAAAAAGACATACACTGACACCAAGTAAAACAGACATACACTGACATCAAGTAACAAAGACAGACAATTACACCAAGTAACAAAGACATACACCTACACCAAGCATTTTGACATACACTGACACCAAGTAACAAAGACATACACTGATACCCAGTAACGCAGACACACACTTACACCCAGTAACACTGACACACACTGACACCAAGTAACAAAGACATACACTGACACCAAGTAACAAAGACATACACTCACACCATGTAACAAAGTCACACGCTGATACCCAGTGACGCAGACACACACTTACACCCAGTAAAAAAGACTTACCCTGAAACCAAGTCACAAAGACATACACTGATACCAAGTCACTAAGACAGATACTGATGCCCAGTAACACAGACACACACTGACACCAAGTAACAAAGACATACACTGACACCATGTAACAAAGACGTACACTTACACCAAGTAACAAAGGCACACACTTACACCAAGTAACAAAGACATACACTGATACCCAGTAACACAGACACACACTGACACACAGTAACACAGACACACACACACACAAAGTAACAAAGACATACACTGACACCAAGTAACAAAGACAGACAATTGCACCAAGTAACAAAGACATGCACTTACACCAAGTATTTTGACATACAATGACACCAAGTAACAAAGACATACCCTGATACCCAGTAACAAAGACACACACTGACACACAGTAACACAGACACACACTGACACACAGTAACACAGACACACACAGACACAAAGTAACAAAGACATACACTGACAACAAGTAACAAAGACATACACTTACACCAAGTAACACAGACATACACTGACACCAAGTAACAAAGACAGACAATTGCACCAAGTAACAAAGACATGCACTTACACCAAGTATTTTGACATACACTGACACCAAGTAACAAAGACATACACTGATACCCAGTAACACAGACACACACTTACACCTAGTAACACAGACATACAATGACACCAAGTAACAAAGACAAGGACTGATACCCAGTAACACAGACACACACTTACACCAAGTAAAAAAGACAGACACTGATACCCAGTAACACAGACACACACTTACACCAAGTAACAAAGACATACTCTGACACCAAGAAACACAGACACACACGGACACCAAGTAACAAAGACACACACTTGCACCAAGTAACACAGACACACACTGACACCCAGTAACACAAACAAACACACTGACACCAAGTAACACAGACATAAACTGACACCAAGTAACAAAGACATACACTGACACCCAGTAACAAAGACACACACGGACACCAAGTAACAAAGACATACACTTACACCAAGTAACACAGACACACACTGACACCCAGTAACACAGACACACACTTGCACCAAGTAACACAGACATACACTGATACCCAGTAACGCAGACACACACTTACACCCTGTAACACAGACACACACTGACACCAAGTAACAAAGTCATACAATGACACCAAGTAACAAAGACATACACTTACACCAAGTAACAAAGACACACACTGATAACCAGTAACGCAGACACACACTTACACCCGGTAACACAGACACACACTGACACCAAGTAACAAAGACACACACTGACACCAAGTAACTAAGACATACACTGACATCAAGTAACAAAGACATACACTGATACCCAGTAACACAGACGCACACTTCACCAAGTAACAAAGACATACACTTACACCAAGTAACAAAGACATACAATTACACCAAGTAACAAAGACACACACTTACACCAAGTAACACAGACATACACTGACACCAAGTAACAAAGACAGTTTATTACAACAAGTAACAAAGACATACACTTACACCAAGTATTTTGACATACACTCCACCAAGTAACAAAGACATACACTGATACCCAGTGACACAGACACACACTTGCACCAAGTAACACAGACATACAATGACACCCAGTAACAAAGACATGCACTGATACACAGTAACACAGACACACACTTACACCAAGTAACAAAGACATACACTGACACCCAGTTAGAAAGACAACCTCTGACACCCATTAACGCAGACACACACCGACACCAAGTACCAAAGACACACACTTACACCAAGTAACACAGACACACACTGACACCCAGTAACACAAACTAACACACTGACACCAAGTGACACAGACATACACTGACACCAAGTAAAAAAGACAGACACTGATACCCAGTAACACAGACACACACTTACACCAAGTAACAAAGACATACACTTACACCAAGTAACACAGACACACACTGACACCCAGTAACACAGACACACACTTGCACCAAGTAACACAGACATACACTGATACCCAGTAACGCAGACACACACTTACACCCTGTAACACAGACACACACTGACACCAAGTAACAAAGTCATACAATGACACCAAGTAACAAAGACATACACTTACACCAAGTAACAAAGACACACACTGATACCCAGTAACGCAGACACACACTTACACCCGGTAAAAAAGACATACACTGAAACCAAGTCACAAAGACATACATTGATGCCCAGTAACACAGACACACACTGACACCAAGTAACAAAGACATACACTGACACCAAGTAACAAAGACGTACACTTACACCAAGTAACAAAGACACACACTTACACCAAGTAACACAGACATACACTGACAGCAAGTGACAAAGACAGACAATTACACCAAGTAACAAAGACATGCACTTACACCAAGTATTTTGACATCCACTGACACCAAGTAACAAAGACATACACTGATACCCAGCAACAAAGACATACACTTACACCAAGTAACACAGACACACACTGACACCAAGTAAAAAAGACATACACTGACACCAAGTAACACAGGCACACACTGACACCCAGTAAAAAAGACATACACTGACACCAAGTCACAAAGACATACACTGATACCAAGTCACAAAGACATACACTGATACCCAGCAACAAAGACATACACTGACACCAAGTAACACAGACACACACTGACACCAAGTAACAAAGACACACACTGATACCCAGTAACGCAGACACACACTTACACCCAGTAAAAAAGACATACACTGAAACCAAGTCACAAAGACATACACTGGCATCAAGTAACAAAGACATACACATACACCAAGTAACAAAGACACACACTTACACCAAGTAAAAAAGACATACACTGACACCAAGTAACACAGACACACACTGACACCCAGTAAAAAAGACATACACTGACACCAAGTCACAAAGACATACACTGATACCAAGTCACAAAGACATACACTGATGCCCAGTAACAAAGACACACACTTACACCAAGTAACACAGACATACACTGACACCAAGTAACAAAGACAAACAATTACACCAAGTAACAAAGACATACACCTCCACCAAGCATTTTGACATACACTGACACCATGTAACACAGACACACACTGACACCGAGTAAAAAAGACATACACTGACACCAAGTCACAAAGACACACACTGATAGCAAGTCACAAAGACATACACTGATGCCCAGTAACAAAGACACACACTTACACCAAATAACAAAGACACACACTTACACCAAGTAACACAGACATACACTGACACCAAGTGACAAAGACAGACAATTACACAAAGTAACAAAGACATACACTTACACCAAGTATTTTGACATCCACTGACACCAAGTAACAAAGACATACACTGATACCCAGTAACACAGGCACACACTGGGGGAGTGGGGGGCGGGGCACATTGGCGCAGTGGTTAGCACCGCAGCCTCACAGCTTCAGGGACCCGGGTTCGATTCTGGGTACTGCCTGTGCGGAGTTTGCATGTTCTCCCTGTGTCTGCGTGGGTTTCGTCCCGGTGCTCCGGTTTCCTCCCACATGCCAAAGACTTGCAGGTTGATAGGTTAATTGGCCATCATAAATTGCCCCAAGTATAGGTAGGTGGTAGGGAAATATATAGGGATAGGTGGGGATGTGATAGGAATAAGGTATTAGTGTAGGACTAGTGTAAATGGGTGGTTGATGGTCGGCACAGACTCGGTGGGCCGAAGGGCCTGTTTCAGTGCTGTATCTCTAAACTAAACTAAATACTGACACCTGGTGTCACAGACGCACACTGACACCCAGTACCACAAACAAACACACACTGACACCCAGTGACACAGAGACACACTGATACACATTAACAAAGGCACACACTGACAACAATTAACACAGACATGCACTGACACCAAGTAACAAAGACAGACAATTACACCAAGTAACAAAGACACACACTTACACCAAGTAACACAGACATACACTGACACCAAGTAACAAAGACAGTTTATTACAACAAGTAACAAAGACATACACTTACACCAAGTATTTTGACATACACTCCACCAAGTAACAAAGACATACACTGATACCCAGTGACACAGACACACACTTGCACCAAGTAACACAGACATACAATGACACCCAGTAACAAAGACATGCACTGATACACAGTAACACAGACACACACTTACACCAAGTAACAAAGACATACACTGACACCCAGTAACAAAGACATCCTCTGACACCCATTAACGCAGACACACACCGACACCAAGTACCAAAGACACACACTTACACCAAGTAACACAGACACACACTGACACCCAGTAACACAAACTAACACACTGACACCAAGTCACACAGACATACACTGACACCAAGTAAAAAAGACAGACACTGATACCCAGTAACACAGACACACACTTACACCAAGTAACAAAGACATACACTTACACCAAGTAACACAGACACACACTGACACCCAGTAACACAGACACACACTTGCACCAAGTAACACAGACATACACTGATACCCAGTAACGCAGACACACACTTACACCCTGTAACACAGACACACACTGACACCAAGTAACAAAGTCATACAATGACACCAAGTAACAAAGACATACACTTACACCAAGTAACAAAGACACACACTGATACCCAGTAACGCAGACACACACTTACACCCGGTAAAAAAGACATACACTGAAACCAAGTCACAAAGACATACATTGATGCCCAGTAACACAGACACACACAGACACCAAGTAACAAAGACATACACTGACACCAAGTAACAAAGACGTACACTTACACCAAGTAACAAAGACACACACTTACACCAAGTAACACAGACATACACTGACAGCAAGTGACAAAGACAGACAATTACACCAAGTAACAAAGACATGCACCTACACCAAGTATTTTGACATCCACTGACACCAAGTAACAAAGACATACACTGATACCCAGCAACAAAGACATACACTTACACCAAGTAACACAGACACACACTGACACCAAGTAAAAAAGACATACACTGACACCAAGTAACACAGACACACACTGACACCCAGTAAAAAAGACATACACTGACACCAAGTCACAAAGACATACACTGATACCAAGTCACAAAGACATACACTGATACCCAGCAACAAAGACATACACTTACACCAAGTAACACAGACACACACTGACACCAAGTAACAAAGACACACACTGATACCCAGTAACGCAGACACACACTTACACCCAGTAAAAAAGACATACACTGAAACCAAGTCACAAAGACATACACTGGCATCAAGTAACAAAGACATACACTTACACCAAGTATCAAAGACACACACTTACACCAAGTAAAAAAGACATACACTGACACCAAGTAACACAGACACACACTGACACCCAGTAAAAAAGACATACACTGACACCAAGTCACAAAGACATACACTGATACCAAGTCACAAAGACATACACTGATGCCCAGTAACAAAGACACACACTTACACCAAGTAACACAGACATACACTGACACCAAGTAACAAAGACAGACAATTACACCAAGTAACAAAGACATACACCTCCACCAAGCATTTTGACATACACTGACACCATGTAACACAGACACACACTGACACCCAGTAAAAAAGACATACACTGACACCAAGTCACAAAGACACACACTGATAGCAAGTCACAAAGACATACACTGTTGCCCAGTAACAAAGACACACACTTACACCAAATAACAAAGACACACACTTACACCAAGTAACACAGACATACACTGACACCAAGTTGCAAAGACAATTACACAAAGTAACAAAGACATACACTTACACCAAGTATTTTGACATCCACTGACACCAAGTAACAAAGACATACACTGATACCCAGTAACACAGGCACACACTGGGGGAGTGGGGGGCGGGGCACATTGGCGCAGTGGTTAGCACCGCAGCCTCACAGCTTCAGGGACCCGGGTTCGATTCTGGGTACTGCCTGTGCGGAGTTTGCATGTTCTCCCTGTGTCTGCGTGGGTTTCGTCCCGGTGCTCCGGTTTCCTCCCACATGCCAAAGACTTGCAGGTTGATAGGTTAATTGGCCATCATAAATTGCCCCAAGTATAGGTAGGTGGTAGGGAAATATATAGGGATAGGTGGGGATGTTTTAGGAATAAGGGATTAGTGTAGGATTAGTGTAAATGGGTGGTTGATGGTCGGCACAGACTCGGTGGGCCGAAGGGCCTGTTTCAGTGCTGTATCTCTAAACTAAACTAAATACTGACACCTGGTGTCACAGACGCACACTGACACCCAGTACCACAAACAAACACACACTGACACCCAGTGACACAGAGACACACTGATACACATTAACAAAGGCACACACTGACAACAATTAACACAGACATGCACTGACACCAAGTAACAAAGACAGACAATTACACCAAGTAACAAAGACACACACTTACACCAAGTAACACAGACATACACTGATACCAAGTAACAAAGACAGTTTATTACAACAAGTAACAAAGACATACAATTACACCAAGTATTTTGACATACACTCCACCAAGTAACAAAGACATACACTGATACCCAGTGACACAGACACACACTTGCACCAAGTAACACAGACATACAATGACACCCAGTAACAAAGACATGCACTGATACACAGTAAAACAGACACACACTTACAAGAAGTAACAAAGACATACACTGACACCCAGTAACAAAGACATCTTCTGACACCCATTAACGCAGACACACACCGACACCAAGTACCAAAGACACACACTTACACCAAGTAACACAGACACACACTGACACCCAGTAACACAAACTGACACACTGACACCAAGTGACACAGACATACACTGACACCAAGGAACAAAGACATACACTGACACCCAGTAACACAGACACACACGGACACCAAGTAACAAAGACATCCACTTACACCAAGTAACACAGACACACACTTACAACAAGTAACAAAGACATACAATTACACCAAGTAACACAGACACACACTGACACCTAGTGTCACAGACACACACTGACACCCAGTAACACAAACAAACACACACTGACACCCAGTAACACAGACACACACGGACACCAAGTAACAAAGACATCCACTTACACCAAGTAACACAGACACACACTTACACCAAGTAACAAAGACATACAATTACACCAAGTAACACAGACACACACTGACACCTAGTGTCACAGACACACACTGACACCCAGTAACACAAACAAACACACACTGACACCCAGTAACACAGACACACACTGACACCAAGTAACAAAGACATACACTGACACCAAGTAACAAATACATACACTTACACCAAGTAACAAAGACACACACTTACACCAAGTAACACAGACATACACTGACACCAAGTAACAAAGACAGACAATTACACCAAGTAACAAAGACATACACTGATACCAAGTCACAAAGACATACACTGACACCAAGTAACAAAGACATACAATGATACCCAGTAATACAGGCACAGTCTTACATCAGGTAACACGGACATACAATGACACCAAGTAACAAAGACATGCACTGATACCCAGTAACACAGACACACACTTACACCAAGTAAAAAAGACAGACACTGATACGCAGTAACACAGACACACACTTACACCAAGTAACAAAGACATACACTGACACCCAGTAACAAAGACATACACTGACACCCAGTAACACAAACACACACAGACACCAAGTAACAAAGACATACACTTACACCAAGTAACACAGAAACACACTGACTCCCAGTAACTCAGACACACACTTACACCAAGTAACACAGACATACACTGACACCAGTAACAGAGACATGCACTGACACCAAGTCACAGAGACACACACTGACACCAAGTCACAAATAAATACACTGACACCAATTAACAAAGACATACACTGACACCAAGAAACAAAGACATACACTGACACCAAGCAACAAAGACATACAATGATACCCAGTATCACAGACATGCACTGACACCCAGTAACAAAGACATACACTGACAACAAGTAACAAAGACAGACACTGATACCCAGTAACACAGACACACACTTACACCAAGTTAAAAAGACAGACACTGACACCCAGTAACACAGAGAAACATTTACTCCAAGTACCAAAGACACACACTTACACCAAGTAACACAGACATACACTGACACCCAGTAACACAAACTAACACACTGACACCAAGTGACACAGACATACACTGACACCAAGGAACAAAGACATACACTGACACCCAGTAACACAGACACACACGGACACCAAGTAACAAAGACATACACTTACACCAAGTAACACAGACACACACTTACACCAAGTAACAAAGACATACAATTACACCAAGTAACACAGACACACACTGACACCCAGTGTCACAGACACACACTGACACCCAGTAACACAAACAAACACACACTGACACCCAGTAAACACAGAGAAACACTGATACGCAGTAACAAAGTCATACACTGACACCAAGTCACAAAGACATACACGGATACCAAGTAACAAAGACATACACTGATACCCAGTAACACAGACGCACACTTACACCAAGTTAAAAAGACAGACACTGATACGCAGTAACACAGACACTCACTTACACCAAGTAACAAAGACATACACTGACACCCAGTAACAAAGACATACTCTGACACCCAGTAACACAGACACACTCGGACACCAAGTAAAAAAGACACACACTTACACCAAGTAACACAGACACACACTGACACCCAGTAACACAAACTAACACACAGACACCAAGTGACACAGACATACACTGACACCAAGGAACAAAGACAAACACTGACACCCAGTAACACAGGCACACTCTGGGGGAGTGGGATGCACATTGGCTCAGTGGTTAGCACCGCAGCCTCACAGCTACAGGGACCCGGGTTCGATTCTGGGTACTGCGTGTGCGGAGTTTGCAAGTTCTCCCTGTGTCTGCGTGGGTTTCCTCCCGGTGCTCCGGTTTCCTCCCACATGCCAAAGACTTGCAGGTTGATAGGTTAATTGGCCATCATAAATTGCCCCTAGTATAGGTAGGTGGTAGGGAAATATATAGGGACAGGTGGGAATGTGATAGGAATACGGGATTGTTGTGGGATTAGTATAAATGGGTTGTTGATGGTCGGCACAGACTCGGTGGGCCGAAGGGCCTGTTTAAGTGCTGTATCTCGAAACTAAACTAAATACTGACACCTAGTGTCACAGACACACACTGACACCCAGTAACACAAACAAACACACTCTGACACCCAGTAAACATAGAGAAACACTGATACACAGTAACAAAGACACACACTGACACCCAGTAAAAAAGACATATACTGACACCAAGTAACAGAGACATACACTGACACCAAGTAACAAAGACACACACTTACACCAAGTAACACAGACATACACTGACACCAAGTAACAAAGACAGACAATTACACCAAGTAACAAAGACATACACTGATACCAAGTCACGAAGACATACACTGATGCCCAGTAACACAGACACACACTGACACCAAGTAACAAAGACATACACTGACACCAAGTAACAAATACATACACTTACACCAAGTAACAAAGACACACACTGACACCAAGTAACACAGACATACACTGACACCAAGTAACAAAGACAGACAATTACACCAAGTAACAAAGACATACACTGATACCAAGTAACAAAGACATACACTGACACCAAGTAACAAAGACATACACTGATACCCAGTAATACAGACACAGTCTTACACCAGGTAACACAGACATACAATGACACCAAGTAACAAAGACATGCACTGATACCCAGTAACACAGACACACACTTACACCAAGTAAAAAAGACAGACACTGATACGCAGTAACACAGACAAACACTTACACCAAGTAACAAAGACATACACTGACACCCAGTAACAAAGACATACACTGACACCCAGGAACACAAACACACACAGACACCAAGTAACAAAGACATACACTTACACCAAGTAACACAGAAACACACTGACTCCCAGTAACTCAGACACACACTGACACCAAGTAACACAGACATACACTGACACCAGTAACAAAGACATACACTGACACCCAGGAACACAAACACACACAGACACCAAGTAACAAAGACATACACTTACACCAAGTAACACAGAAACACACTGACTCCCAGTAACTCAGACACACACTGACACCAAGTAACTCAGACACACACTGACACCAAGTCACAGAGACACACACTGACACCAAGTCACAAATAAATACACTGACACCAATTAACAAAGACAAACACTGACACCAAGAAACAAAGACATACACTGACACCAAGCAACAAAGATATACAATGATACCCAGTATCACAGACATGCACTGACACCCAGTAACAAAGACATACACTGACAACAAGTAACAAAGACAGACACTGATACCCAGTAACACAGACACACACTTACACCAAGTAACAAAGACATAAACTGATACCCAGTAACACAGACACACCCTTACACCAAATAACACAGACACACACTTACACCTAGTAACAAAGACATCCACTTCCACCAAGTAACAAAGACATACACTGACACAAAGTAACAAAGACATACACTGATACCCAGTAACACAGGCACACACTTACACCAAGTAACAAAGTCATACACTGATACCCAATAACACAGACACACACTTACACCAACTAACACAGTCATAGACTGACACAAAGTAACAAAGACAGACACTGACACCCAGGAACACAGATACACACTGACACCCAGTAACACAGAGAAACACTTACTCCAAGTAACAAAGACATACACTGATACCCAGTAACACAGACACGCACTTACACCAAGTCACAAAGACATACACTGAAACACAGTAACAAAGACAAGCACTGACATCCAGTAACAAAGACACACACTGACACCAAGTAACAAAGACATACACTGATACCCAGTAACACAGACACACACTTACACCAAGTAACAAAGACATACACTGACACCAATTAACAAAGACATACACTGATACCCAGTAACACAGACACACACTTACACCAAGTAACAAAGACATACACTGACACCAAGTAACAAAGACATACACGAACACCAATTAAAAAAGACATACGCTGACACCAAGTAACACAGACATACACTGATCCCCAGTTACACAGACACACACTTACACCAAGTAGCACAGACACACACAGACACCAAGTAACAAAGACGTACACTGATACCCAGTAACACAGAGACACACTTACACCAAGTAACAAAGACATACACTGATACCCAGCAACACAGACACACACTTACACCAAGTAACAAAGAGAGACACTGATACCCAGTAACACAGACATACACTTAGACCAAGTATCAAAGACATACACTGATACCAAGTAGCAAAGACATACACTGACACCAAGTAACAAAGACATACACTGACACCAAGTAACAAAGACATAACTTACACCAAGTAACACAGACATACACTGACACCAAGTAACACAGACATACACTGATACCCAGTAACACAGACACACACTTACACCAAGTAACACAGACACACTCTTTCACCAAGTAACAAAGACAGACAATGACACCAAGTAACAAAGACATACACTGATACCCAGTAACAAAGACACACACTTACACCAAGTAACAGAGACATACACTGACACCAAGTAACAAAGGCATACACTTACACCAAGTAACAAAGATATGCACTGACAACAAGAAACAAAGACATACACTTACAACAAGTAACACAGACATACACTGACACCAAGTAACAACGACACACACATACATCAAGTACACAGACATTCACTGACACCAGGTAACAAAGACATACACTGATACCCAGTAACACAGACACACAATTACACCAAGTAACAAAGACAGACACTGATACCCAGTAACACAGACACACACTAACACCAAGTCACAAAGACATACACTGACACCCAGTAACAAAGACAAAAACTGACACCCAGTAACAAAGACACACACTGACACCAAGTAACAAAGACACACACTTACACCAAGTAACAAAGACATACACAGACACCAAGAAACAAAGACAGACACTGATACCCAGTAACACAGACACACACTTACACCAAGTAACAAAGACATACACTGATACCCAGAAACACAGGCACACACTTACACCAAGTAATAAAGACATACACTTCCACCAAGTAACAAAGACATACACTGACACAAAGTAACAAAGACATACACTTACACCAAGTAACAAAGACAGACACTGATACCCAGTAACACAGACATACACTTACACCAAGTATCAAAGACATACACTGACACCAAGTAGCAAAGACATACACTTACACCAAGTAACAAAGACATACACTGACACCAAGTAACAAAGAAATACACTTACACCAAGGAAAAAAGACATCCACTGACACCAAGTAACAAAGACATACACCTACACCAAGTAACACAGACATACACTGACACCAAGTAACAAAGACATACACTTACACCAAGTAGCAAAGACATACACTGACACCAAGTAACAAAGACATAAACTGATACCCAGTAACACAGACACACACTTACACCAAGTAACACAGACATACACTGACACCAAGTAACAAAGACATACATTGACACCAAGTAACAAAGACATACATTGATACCCAGTAACACAGACACACACTTACACAAAGTAACAAAGACAGACAATGACACCAACTAACAAAGACATACACTGATACACAGTAACACAGACACACACTTACACCAAGTAACAGAGACTAACACTGACACCAAGTAACAAAGATATACACTTACACCAAGTAACAAAGACATGCACTGACACCAAGTAACAAAAACATACACTTACACCCAGTAACAAAGACATACACTGACACCAAGTAACAAAGACATACACTTACACCAAGTAACACAGACACACACTGACACCAAGTAACAAAGATACACACTTACACCAAGTACACAGACATACACTGACACCAAGTAACAAAGACATACACTGATACCCAGTAACACAGACACACACTTACTCCAAGTAACAAAGACAGACACTGATACCCAGTACCACAGACACACACTAACACCAAGTCACAAAGACATACACTGACACCCAGTAACAAAGACAAACACAGACACCCAGTAACAAAGACACACACTGACACGAAGTAACAAAGACACACACTGACTCCAAGTAACAAAGACATGCACAGTCACCAGGTAACAACGACATACACTGATACCCAATAACACAGACACACACATACACCAAGTAACAAAGACATACACTGATACCCAGCAACACAGACACACATTTACACAAAGTATCACAGACATACACAGACACCAAGTAACAAAGACATACACTGATACCCAGTCACACAGACACACACTTACAACATGTAACAAAGACATACAATGACACCAAGTAACAAAGACATACACTGACACCAAGTAACAAAGACACACACTTACACCAAGTAACACAGACATGCACTGACACCAAGTAACAAAGACACACACTTACACCAAGTAACACAGACATACACGGACACCAAGTAACAAAGACTTACACTGATACCCAGCAACACAGACACACATTTACACAAAGTATCACAGACATACACAGACACCAAGTAACAAAGACATACACTGATACCCAGTCACACAGACACACACTTACAACATGTAACAAAGACATACAATGACACCAAGTAACAAAGACATACACTGACACCAAGTAACAAAGACACACACTTACACCAAGTAACACAGACATGCACTGACACCAAGTAACAAAGACACACACTTACACCAAGTAACACAGACATACACGGACACCAAGTAACAAAGACTTACACTGATACCCAGTAACACAGACACACATTTACAAAAAGTAACAATGACAGACACTGATACCCAGCAACTCATACACACACTGACACCAAGTCACAAAGACAGACACTGACAACCAGTAACAAAGGCATACACTGACACCCAGTAACAAAGTCACACAATGACACCAAGTAACAAAGGCACACACTGACACCAAGTAACAAAGACATACACTGATACCCAGTAACACAGACACACACTTACACCAAGTAACAAGGACATACACTGACACCAAGTAACAAAGAAATTCACTGATACCAAGTAACACAGACACACACTCACACCAAGTAACAAAGACATACACTGACACCAAGTAACAAAGACTTACACTGATACTCAGTTACACAGACACACACGGATACCAAGGAACAAAGGCATACACTGACACACAGTAACAAAGACATACACTGACAACCAGTAACACAGACACACGGATACCAAGTAACAAAGACATACACTGACACACATTAACAAAAACATACAATGACACCCAGTAACAAAGACATACAATGACATCAAGTAACAAAGACATACACTGAAAGCAAGTAACAAAGACATACACTGATACCCAGTCCCACAGACACACACTTACGCCATGGAACAAAGACATACACTGATACTCAGTAATACAAACATACACTTACACCAAGTAACAAAGACATACACTGACACCAAGTAACAAAGACATACACTGACAGCAAGTAACAAAGACATACACAGACACCCAGTAACAAAGTCACACACTGACTGGAAGTAACAAAGACACACACTGACACCAAGTAACAAAGACATACACAGTCACCAAGTAACAACGACATACACTGATACCCAATAACACAGACACACACATACACCAAGTAACAAACACATACACTGATACCCAGTGACACAGACACACACTTACACCATGTAACAAAGAAATACAATGACACCAAGTAACAAAGACATGCACTGACACCAAGTAACAAAGACATACACTGACACCAAGTAACAAAGACATACACTGATACCCAGTGACACAGACGCACACTTACACCAAGTAACAAAGACATACACTGATACTCAGTAACACAGACACACACTTACACCAAGTAACAAAGACATACACTGACACCAAGTAACAAAGACATACACTGACACCAATTAACAAAGACATACACTGATACCCAGTAACACAGGCACACAATTACACCAAGTTGCACAGACATACACTGACACCAAGTAACAAAGACAGACAATGACACCAAGTAACAAAGACATACACTGAAACCCAGCAACACAGACACACACTTACACCAAGTAACAGAGACATACACTTACACCAAGTAACAAAGACATGCACTGACACCAAGTAACAAAGACATACACTTACACCAAGTAACAAAGACATGCACTGACACCAAGTAACAAAGACATACACTTACACCAAGTAACACAAAGCTACACTGACACCAAGTCACAAAGGCACACACTTACACCAAGTACGCAGACATACACTGACACCAAGTAACGAAGACGTACACTGACACTCAGTAACACAGACAAACATTTACACCAAGTAACAAAGACAGAAACTGATACCCAGTAACACAGACACACACTTACACCAAGTAACAAAGACATACGCTGATACTCAGTTACACAGACACACACCTACACCAAGTAACAAAGACAGAAACTGATACCCAGTAACACAGACACACACGGACACCAAGTAACAAAGACATATACTGACACACATTCACAAAAACATACACTGACATGCAGTATGAAAGACATACACTGACACCAAGTAACAAAGACATACACTGACACCAAGTAACAAAGACATGCACAGACAACAAGTAACAAAGACATACACTGATACCCAGTAACACAGACAAACACTTACACCAAGGAACAAAGACATACACTGATACTCAGTAACACAGACACACACGTACACCAAGTAACAAAGACATACACTGAAACCAAGTAACAAAGACTTACACTTACACCAAGTAACAAAGACATACACTGACACCCAGTAACTCAGACACACGCTTACACCAAGTAACAAAGACATACACTGACACCAAGTAACAAATACATACACTGACAGCAAGTAACGAAGACATACACTGATACCCAGTGACACAGACACACACTTACACCAAGTAACAAAGACATACACTGATACTCAGTAACACAGACAAACACTTACACCAAGTAACAAAGACATACACTTACACCAAGTAACAAAGACATACACTGACACAAAGTAACAAAGACATACACTGATACCCAGTAACACAGACACACAATTACACCAAGTAACACAGACATACACTGACACCAAGTAACAAAGACAGACAATGACACCAAGTAACAAAGACATACACTGAAACCCAGCAACACAGACACACACTTACACCAAGTAACAGAGACATACACTGACACCAAGTAACAAAGACATATACTTACACCAAGTAACAAAGACATGCACTGACACCAAGTAACAAAGACATACACTTACACCAAGTAACAAAAACATACAATGACACCAAGTAACAAAGACATACACTTTCACCAGGTAACACAAAGCTACACTGACACCAAGTCACAAAGGCACACACTTACACCAAGTACGCAGACATACACTGACACCAAGTAGCTAAGACATACACTGACACCCAGTAACACAGACACACACGGACACCAAGTAACAAAGACATATACTGACACCCATTAACAAAAACATACACTGACATGCAGGATCAAATACATACTCTGACACCAAGTCAAAAAGACATACACTGATGTCCAGTAACACAGACACACACTGACTCCAAGTAACAAAGACATACACTGACACCAGGTAACAAAGACATACACAGACACCAAGAGAAAACGACAGACACTGATACCCAGTAACACAGACACACCCTTACACCAAGTAACAAAGACATACACTGATACCCAGCAACACAGGCACACACTTACACCAAGTAACAAAGACATACACTGACACCAAGTAACAAAGACATACACTTACACCAAGTAACAAAGACATACACTGACACCAAGTAACAAAGACATACACTTACACCAAGTAACACAGACATACACTGACACCAAGTAACAAAGACATGCACTTACACCAAGTAACAAATACATACACAGACACCAAGTAACAAAGACAGATACTGATACCCAGTAACACAGACATACACTTACACCAAGTTTCAAAGACATACACTGACACCAAGTATTAAAGACATACACTTACACCAAGTAACAAAGACATACACTGACACCAAGTAACAAAGACATACACTGATACCCAGTAACACAGACACACACTTACACCAAGTAACAAAGACATACACTGATACTCAGTTACACAGACACACACTTACACCAAGTAACAAAGACATACACTGACACCAAGTAACAAAGGCACACACGGACACCAAGTAACAAAGACATACACTGACACCCATTAACAAAAACATACACTGACACCCAGTAACTCAGACACACGCTTACACCAAGTAACAAAGACATACACTGACACCAAGTAACAAATACATACACTGACACCAAGTAACAAAGACATACACTGATACCCAGTGACACAGACACACACTTACACCAAGTAACAAAGACATACACTGATACTCAGTAACACAGACAAACACTTACACCAAGTAACAAAGACATACACTGACACCAAGTAACAAAGACATACACTTACACCAAATAACAAAGACATACACTGACACAAAGTAACAAAGACATACACTGATACCCAGTAACACAGACACACAATTACACCAAGTAACACAGACATACACTGACACCAAGTAACAAAGACAGACAATGACACCAAGTAACAAAGACATACACTGAAACCCAGCAACACAGACACACACTTACACCAAGTAACAGAGACATACACTGACACCAAGTAACAAAGACATACACTTACACCAAGTAACAAAGACATGCACTGACACCAAGTAACAAAGACATACACTTACACCAAGTAACAAAAACATACAATGACACCAAGTAACAAAGACATACACTTTCACCAAGTAACACAAAGCTACACTGACACCAAGTCACAAAGGCACACACTTACACCAAGTACGCAGACATACACTGACACCAAGTAGCTAAGACATACACTGACACCCAGTAACACAGACACACACGGACACCAAGTAACAAAGACATATACTGACACCCATTAACAAAAACATACACTGATATGCAGGATCAAAGACATACACTGACACCAAGTCAAAAAGACATACACTGATGCCCAGTAATACAGACATACACTGAATCCAAGTAACAAAGACTGACAATTACACCAAGTAACAAAGACATAAACTTACACCAAGTATTTTGAGATACACTGACACCAAGTAACAAAGTCAGACACTGATACCCAGTAACATAGACACACACTTACACCAAGTAACACAGACATACACTGACAGCAAGTCACACAGACATGCACTGATACCCAGTAACACAGACAGACACTTGCACCAAGTAACAAAGACAGACACTTCTACCCAGTAACACAGACACACACGGACACCAAGTCACAGAGACACACACTGACACCCAGTAACAAAGACATACACTGACACCAAGTCACTAAGACATACACTGATACGCAGACTCACTCTTACACCAAGTAACAAAGACATACACTGACACTAAGTATCAAAGGCATGCACTGATACCCAGTAACATAGACACACACTTACACCAAGTAACAAAGACATACACTGACACCCAGTAACAAAGACATAAACTGACACCCAGTAACACAGACACACACGGACACCAAGTAACAAAGACAAAGACTTACACCCAGTAACACAGACACACACTGACACCCAGTAACACAGACACATCCTTACCCCAAGTAACGCAGACATACACTGACACCAAGTAACAAAGACATACACTGACACCCAGTAACACAGAAACACACTTACACCAAGTAACACAGACATACACTGACACCAAGTCACAAAGACATACACTGATACCTAGGAACACAGACACACACTGACACCTAGTAACAAAGACATACACTGATACCAAGTCACACAGACATATACTGATACGCAGACACACTCTTACACCACGTAACACAGACATACACTGACACCAAGTAACAAAGACATGCAGTGATACCCAGTAACATAGACACACACTTACACCAAGTAACAAAGACATACACTGACACCCAGTAACAAAGACATGCACTGACACCCAGTAACACAGACACACACGGACACCAAGTAACAATGACAAAGACTTACACCCAGTAACACAGACACACACTGACACCCAGTAACACAGACACATACTTACCCCAAGTAACGCAGACATACACTGACACCAAGTAACAAAGACATACACTGACACCCAGTAACACAGAAACACACTTAAACCAAGTAACACAGACATACACTGACACCAAGTCACAAAGACATACACTGATACCTAGGAACACAGACACACACTGACACCTAGTAACAAAGACATACACTGATACCAAGTCACACAGACATATACTGATACCCAGGAACACAGACAAACACTGACACCCAGTAACAAAGACATACACTGATACCAAGTCACAAAGACAAACACTGATACCCAGTAACACAGACACGCCCTGTCACCAAGTAACAAAGACACACACAGACACCAAGTAACAAAGACACACACTTACACCAAGTAACAAAGACATCCACTGACACCAAGAAACAAAGACATACACTGACACCAAGTTACAAAGTCATACACTTACACCAAGTAAAAAAGACAGACAATTACACTAAGTAACAAAGACATACACTTCCGCCAAGTATTTTGACATGCACTGACACCAAGTAACAAAGACATACACTGATAGCCAGTAACACAGACACACGCTTACACCAAGTAACAAAGACATACACTGACACCAAGTCACAAAGAAACACACTGACACCCACTAACAAAGACAGACACTGATACCAAATCACAAAGACATACACTGATACCCAGTAACACAGACACACACTTACACCAAGTAACACAGACATACACTGACACCAAGTAACAAAGACATACTCTGATACCCAGTAACACAGACACACACTTACACCAAGTAACAAAGAAAGACAATGATACCAAGTAACAAAGTCATACACTGACACCCAGTAACAAAGACATACACTGACACCCAGTAACACAGACACACACGGACACCAAGTAACAAAGACACACACTTACACCAAGTATCACAGACACACACTGACACCCAGTAACACAGATACACACTTACATCAAGCAACACAGACATACACTGACCACAAGTAACAAAGACATACACTGATACCCACTAACACAGACACACACTTGCACCAAGTAACACAGACATACACTGACACCAAGTAACAAAGACATACAATGATACCCCGGAACACAGACACACACTTACACCAAGTGACACAGACACACACTTACTCCAAGTAACAAAGACATACATTTACACCAAGTAACACAGGCATACACTGACACCAAGTAACAAAGACATACAATTACACCAAGTAACAAAGTCACACACTTACACCAAGTAACACAGATATACACTGACACCAAGTAACAAAGACTTGCACTGACACCCAGTAACACAGACACACACGGACACCAGGTAACAAAGATACAAACTTACACCAAGTAACACAGACATACACTGATACCCAGTAACACAGACACACACTTACACCAAGTAACACAGACGTACACTGACACCAAGTAACAAAGACATACACAGGAACACAGACACACACTTACACCAAGTAACAAAGACATACACTGACACCAAGTAACAAAGACATACACTTACACCAAGTAACAAAGACACAAACTTACACCAAGTAACAAGGACATACACTGACACCAAGTAACAAAGACATACACTGATACCCAGTAACACAGACACACACGGACACCAAGTAACAAAGACACACACTTACACCAAGTATCACAGACACACACTGACACCCAGTAACACAGATACACACTTACAACAAGCAACACAGACATACACTGACCACAAGTAACAAAGACATACACTGATACCCACTAACACAGACACACACTTGCACCAAGTAACACAGACATACACTGACACCAAGTAACAAAGACATACAATGATACCCCGGAACACAGACACACACTTACACCAAGTGACACAGACACACACTTACTCCAAGTAACAAAGACATACATTTACACCAAGTAACACAGGCATACACTGACACCAAGTAACAAAGACATACAATTACACCAAGTAACAAAGTCACACACTTACACCAAGTAACACAGATATACACTGACACCAAGTAACAAAGACTTGCACTGACACCCAGTAACACAGACACACACGGACACCAGGTAACAAAGATACAAACTTACACCAAGTAACACAGACATACACTGATACCCAGTAACACAGACACACACTTACACCAAGTAACACAGACGTACACTGACACCAAGTAACAAAGACATACACAGGAACACAGACACACACTTACACCAAGTAACAAAGACATACACTGACACCAAGTAACAAAGACATACACTTACACCAAGTAACAAAGACACAAACTTACACCAAGTAACAAGGACATACACTGACACCAAGTAACAAAGACATACACTGATACCCAGGAACAAAGACATACACTGACACCCAGTAACAAAGACATACACTGACACCAAGTAACAAAGACATACACTGATACCCAGTAACAAAGACATACACTGACACCCAGTAACACAGACACACACGGACACCAAGTAACAAAGACACAGACTTACACCAAGTAACACAGGCATACACTGACACCCAGTAACGCAGACACACACTTACACCAAGTAACAAAGACATACACTGACACCCAGTAACAACGACATACACTGACACCCAGTAACGCAGACACACACGGACACCAAGTAACACAGACACACACTGACACCCAGTAAAAAAGACATACACTGACACCAAGTAACCAAGACATACACTTACACCAAGTGACAAAGACACACACCTACACCAAGTAACCCAGACATACACTGAATCCAAGTAACAAAGACAGACAATTACAGCAAGTAACAAAGACATAAACTTACACCAAGTATTTTGACATACACTGACACCAAGTAACAAAGACAGACACTGATACCCAGTAACACAGACACACACGGACACCAAGTAACAAAGACTCACACTTACACCAAGTAACACAGACATACACTGACAGCAAGTCACAAAGACATTCACTGATACCCAGTAACACAGACACACACTTGCACCAAGTAACAAAGACAGACACTGCTACCCAGTAATACAGACACACACGGACACCAAGTAACAAAGACACACACCTACACCAAGTAACACAGACACACACTGACACCCAGTAGCACAAACAAACACACTGACACCAAGTAACACAGACATACACTGACACCAAGTAACATAGACAGACACTGATACCCAGTAACACAGGCACACACTGGGGTGGGGGTGGGGTGCACATTGGCGCAGTGGTTAGCACCGCAGCCTCACAGCTCCAGGGACCCGGGTTCTATTCGGGGTACTGCCTGTGCGGAGTTTGCAAGTTCTCCCTGTGTCTGCGTGGGTTTTCTCCAGGTGCTCCGGTTTCCTCCCACATGCCAAAGACTTGCCGGTTGATAGGTTAATTGGCCATCATAAATTGCCCCTAGTATAGGTAGGTGGCAGGGAAATATATAGGGATAGGTGGGGATGTGATAGGAATACGGGATTGCTGTAGGATTAGTATAAATGGGTGGTTGATGGTCGGCACAGACACGGTGGGCCGAAGGGCCTGTTTAAGTGCTGCATCTCTAAACTAAACTAAATACTGACACCTCGTGTCACTGACACCCAGTAACACAAACAAACTAACACTGACATCAAGTCACACAGAGAAACACTGATACACAGTATCAAAGTCATACACGGAAACCAAGTAACACAGACACACACTGACACCCAGTAAAAAAGACATAAACTGACACGAAGTCACAAAGACATACACTGATGCCCAGTAACACAGACACACACTGACACCAAGTAACAAAGACATACACTGACACGAAGTAACAAAGACATACACTGATACACAGTAACACAAACTAACACACACTGACACCCAGTAACACAGAGAAACACTAATAAACAGTAACAAAGTCATACACTGACACGAAGTCACAAACACATACACTGACACCAATAACAAAGACATACACTGACACCCATTAACAAAAACATACACTGACACCCACTAACTCAGACACACGCTTACACCAAGTAACAAAGACATACACTGACACCAAGTAACAAATACATACACTGACACCAAGTAACAAAGACATACACTGATACCCAGTGACACAGACACACACTTACACCAAGTAACAAAGACAAACACTGATACTCAGTAACACAGACAAACACTTACACCAAGTAACAAAGACATACACTGACACAAAGTAACAAAGACATACACTTACACCAAGTAACAAAGACATACACTGACACAAAGTAACAAAGACATACACTGATACCCAGTAACACAGACACACAATTACACCAAGTAACACAGACATACACTGACACCAAGTAACAAAGACAGACAATGACACCAAGTACAAAGACATACACTGAAACCCAGCAACACAGACACACACTTACACCAAGTAACAGAGACATACACTGACACCAAGTAACAAAGACATACACTTACACCAAGTAACAAAGACATGCACTGACACCAAGTAACAAAGACATACACTTACACCAAGTAACAAAAACATACAATGACACCAAGTAACAAATACATACACTTACAGCAAGTAACACAAAGCTACACTGACACCAAGTCACAAAGGCACACACTTACACCAAGTACGCAGACATACACTGACACCAAGTAGCTAAGACATACACTGACACCCAGTAACACAGACACACACGGACACCAAGTAACAAAGACATATACTGACACCCATTAACAAAAACATACACTGACATGCAGGATCAAAGACATACACTGACACCAAGTCAAAAAGACATACACTGATGCCCAGTAACACAGACACACACTGACACCAAGTGACAAAGAAATACGCTGACACCAAGTAACAAAGACATACACTTACACCAAGTAACAAAGACATACACTGAATCCAAGTAACAAAGACAGACAATTACAGCAAGTAACAAAGACATAAACTTACACCAAGTATTTTGACATACACTGACACCAAGTAACAAAGACAGACACTGATACCCAGTAACACAGACACACACGGACACCAAGTAACAAAGACTCACACTTACACCAAGTAACACAGACATACACTGACAGCAAGTCACAAAGACATTCACTGATACCCAGTAACACAGACACACACTTGCACCAAGTAACAAAGACAGACACTGCTACCCAGTAATACAGACACACACGGACACCAAGTAACAAAGACACTCACTTACACCAAGTAACACAGACATACACTGACACCAAGAAACATAGACAGACACTGATACCCAGTAACACAGGCACACACTGGGGTGGGGGTGGGGTGCACATTGGCGCAGTGGTTAGCACCGCAGCCTCACAGCTCCAGGGACCCGGGTTCTATTCGGGGTACTGCCTGTGCGGAGTTTGCATGTTCTCCCTGTGTCTGCGTGGGTTTTCTCCAGGTGCTCCGGTTTCCTCCCACATGCCAAAGACTTGCCGGTTGATAGGTTAATTGGCCATCATAAATTGCCCCTAGTATAGGTAGGTGGCAGGGAAATATATAGGGATAGGTGGGGATGTGATAGGAATACGGGATTGCTGTAGGATTAGTATAAATGGGTGGTTGATGGTCGGCACAGACACGGTGGGCCGAAGGGCCTGTTTAAGTGCTGCATCTCTAAACTAAACTAAATACTGACACCTCGTGTCACTGACACCCAGTAACACAAACAAACTAACACTGACATCAAGTCACACAGAGAAACACTGATACACAGTATCAAAGTCATACACGGAAACCAAGTAACACAGACACACACTGACACCCAGTAAAAAAGACATAAACTGACACGAAGTCACAAAGACATACACTGATGCCCAGTAACACAGACACACACTGACACCAAGTAACAAAGACATACACTGACACGAAGTAACAAAGACATACACTGATACACAGTAACACAAACTAACACACACTGACACCCAGTAACACAGAGAAACACTAATAAACAGTAACAAAGTCATACACTGACACGAAGTCACAAACACATACACTGACACCAATAACAAAGACATACACTGACACCCATTAACAAAAACATACACTGACACCCACTAACTCAGACACACGCTTACACCAAGTAACAAAGACATACACTGACACCAAGTAACAAATACATACACTGACACCAAGTAACAAAGACATACACTGATACCCAGTGACACAGACACACACTTACACCAAGTAACAAAGACAAACACTGATACTCAGTAACACAGACAAACACTTACACCAAGTAACAAAGACATACACTGACACCAAGTAACAAAGACATACACTTACACCAAGTAACAAAGACATACACTGACACAAAGTAACAAAGACATACACTGATACCCAGTAACACAGACACACAATTACACCAAGTAACACAGACATACACTGACACCAAGTAACAAAGACAGACAATGACACCAAGTAACAAAGACATACACTGAAACCCAGCAACACAGACACACACTTACACCAAGTAACAGAGACATACACTGACACCAAGTAACAAAGACATACACTTACACCAAGTAACAAAGACATGCACTGACACCAAGTAACAAAGACATACACTTACACCAAGTAACAAAAACATACAATGACACCAAGTAACAAATACATACACTTACAGCAAGTAACACAAAGCTACACTGACACCAAGTCACAAAGGCACACACTTACACCAAGTACGCAGACATACACTGACACCAAGTAGCTAAGACATACACTGACACCCAGTAACACAGACACACACGGACACCAAGTAACAAAGACATATACTGACACCCATTAACAAAAACATACACTGACATGCAGGATCAAAGACATACACTGACACCAAGTCAAAAAGACATACACTGATGCCCAGTAACACAGACACACACTGACACCAAGTGACAAAGAAATACGCTGACACCAAGTAACAAAGACATACACTTACACCAAGTAACAAAGACATACACTGAATCCAAGTAACAAAGACAGACAATTACAGCAAGTAACAAAGACATAAACTTACACCAAGTATTTTGACATACACTGACACCAAGTAACAAAGACAGACACTGATACCCAGTAACACAGACACACACGGACACCAAGTAACAAAGACTCACACTTACACCAAGTAACACAGACATACACTGACAGCAAGTCACAAAGACATTCACTGATACCCAGTAACACAGACACACACTTGCACCAAGTAACAAAGACAGACACTGCTACCCAGTAATACAGACACACACGGACACCAAGTAACAAAGACACTCACTTACACCAAGTAACACAGACACACACTGACACCCAGTAGCACAAACAAACACACTGACACCAAGTAACACAGACATACACTGACACCAAGAAACATAGACAGACACTGATACCCAGTAACACAGGCACACACTGGGGTGGGGGTGGGGTGCACATTGGCGCAGTGGTTAGCACCGCAGCCTCACAGCTCCAGGGACCCGGGTTCTATTCGGGGTACTGCCTGTGCGGAGTTTGCAAGTTCTCCCTGTGTCTGCGTGGGTTTTCTCCAGGTGCTCCGGTTTCCTCCCACATGCCAAAGACTTGCCGGTTGATAGGTTAATTGGCCATCATAAATTGCCCCTAGTATAGGTAGGTGGCAGGGAAATATATAGGGATAGGTGGGGATGTGATAGGAATACGGGATTGCTGTAGGATTAGTATAAATGGGTGGTTGATGGTCGGCACAGACACGGTGGGCCGAAGGGCCTGTTTAAGTGCTGCATCTCTAAACTAAACTAAATACTGACACCTCGTGTCACTGTCACCCAGTAACACAAACAAACTAACACTGACATCAAGTCACACAGAGAAACACTGATACACAGTATCAAAGTCATACACGGAAACCAAGTAACACAGACACACACTGACACCCAGTAAAAAAGACATAAACTGACACGAAGTCACAAAGACATACACTGATGCCCAGTAACACAGACACACACTGACACCAAGTAACAAAGACATACACTGACACGAAGTAACAAAGACATACACTGACACCAATAACAAAGACATACACTGACACCCATTAACAAAAACATACACTGACACCCACTAACTCAGACACACGCTTACACCAAGTAACAAAGACATACACTGACACCAAGTAACAAATACATACACTGACACCAAGTAACAAAGACATACACTGATACCCAGTGACACAGACACACACTTACACCAAGTAACAAAGACAAACACTGATACTCAGTAACACAGACAAACACTTACACCAAGTAACAAAGACATACACTGACACCAAGTAACAAAGACATACACTTACACCAAGTAACAAAGACATACACTGACACAAAGTAACAAAGACATACACTGATACCCAGTAACACAGACACACAATTACACCAAGTAACACAGACATACACTGACACCAAGTAACAAAGACAGACAATGACACCAAGTAACAAAGACATACACTGAAACCCAGCAACACAGACACACACTTACACCAAGTAACAGAGACATACACTGACACCAAGTAACAAAGAATTGCACTGACACCAAGTAACAAAGACATACACTTACACCAAGTAACAAAAACATACAATGACACCAAGTAACAAATACATACACTTACAGCAAGTAACACAAAGCTACACTGACACCAAGTCACAAAGGCACAAACTTTCACCAAGTACGCAGACATACACTGACACCAAGTAGCTAAGACATACACTGACACCCAGTAACACAGACACACACGGACACCAAGTAACAAAGACATATACTGACACCCATTAACAAAAACATACACTGACATGCAGGATCAAAGACATACACTGACACCAAGTCAAAAAGACATACACTGATGCCCAGTAACACAGACACACACTGACTCCAAGTAACAAAGACATACACTGACACCAAGTAACACAGACATACACTGAATCCAAGTAACAAAGACTGACAATTACACCAAGTAACAAAGACATAAACTTACACCAAGTATTTTGACATACACTGACACCAAGTAACAAAGACAGACACTGATACCCAGTAACATAGACACACACTTACACCAAGTAACACAGACATACACTGACAGCAAGTCACAAAGACATGCACTGATACCCAGTAACACTGACAGACACTTGCACCAAGTAACAAAGACAGACACTGCTACCCAGTAACACAGACACACACGGACACCAAGTCACAGAGATACACACTGACACCCAGTAACAAAGACATACACTGACACCAAGTCACTAAGACATACACTGATATGCAGACACACTCTTACACCAAGTAACAAAGACATACACTGACACCAAGTAACAAAGACATGCACTGATACCCAGTAACATAGACACACACTTACACCAAGTAACAAAGACATACACTGACACCCAGTAACAAAGACATAAACTGACACCCAGTAACACAGACACACACGGACACCAAGTAACAAAGACAAAGACTTACACCCAGTAACACAGACGCACACTGACACCCAGTAACACAGACACATACTTACCCCAAGTAACGCAGACATACACTGACACCAAGTAACAAAGACATACACTGACACCCAGTAACACAGAAACACACTTAAACCAAGTAACACAGACATACACTGACACCAAGTCACAAAGACATACACTGATACCTAGGAACACAGACACACACTGACACCTAGTAACAAAGACATACACTGATACCAAGTCACACAGACATACACTGATACGCAGACACACTCTTACACCACGTAACACAGACATACACTGACACCAAGTAACACAGACATACACTGACAGCAAGTCACAAAGACATGCACTGATACCCAGTAACACAGACAGACACTTGCACCAAGTAACAAAGACAGACACTGCTACCCAGTAACACAGGCACACACGGACACCAAGTCACAGAGACACACACTGACACCCAGTAACAAAAACATACACTGACACCAAGTCACTAAGACATACACTGATACCTAGGAACACAGACACACACTGACACCTAGTAACAAAGACATACACTGATACCAAGTCACACAGACATACACTGATACGCAGACACACTCTTACACCACGTAACACAGACATACACTGACACCAAGTAACAAAGACATGCACTGATACCCAGTAACATAGACACACACTTACACCAAGTAACAAAGACATACACTGACACCCAGTAACAAAGACATAAATTGACACCCAGTAACACAGACACACACGGACACCAAGTAACAAAGACAAAGACTTACACCCAGTAACACAGACACACACTGACACCCAGTAACACAGACACATACTTACCCCAAGTAACGCAGACATACACTGACACCAAGTAACAAAGACAAACACTGACACCCAGTAACACAGAAACACACTTAAACCAAGTAACACAGACATACACTGACACCAAGTCACAAAGACATACACTGATACCTAGGAACACAGACACACACAGACACCTAGTAACAAAGACATACACTGATACCAAGTCACACAGACATACACTGATACCCAGGAACACAGACACACACTGACACCCAGTAACAAAGACATACACTGATACCAAGTCACAAAGACAAACACTGATACCCAGTAACACAGACACGCCCTGTCACCAAGTAACAAAGACACACACAGACACCAAGTAACAAAGACACACACTTACACCAAGTAACAAAGACATCCACTGACACCAAGTAACAAAGACATACACTGACACCAAGTTACAAAGTCATACACTTACACCAAGTAAAAAAGACAGACAATTACACTTAGTAACAAAGACATACACTTCCGCCAAGTATTTAGACATGCACTGACACCAAGTCACAAAGACAAACACTGATACCCAGTAACACAGACACGCCCTGTCACCAAGTAACAAAGACACACACAGACACCAAGTAACAAAGACACACGCTTACACCAAGTAACAAAGACATACACTGACACCAAGTCACAAAGAAACACACTGACACCCACTAACAAAGACAGACACTGATACCAAATCACAAAGACATACACTGATACCCAGTAACACAGACACACACTTACACCAAGTAACACAGACATACATTGACACCAAGTAACAAAGACATACTCTGATACCCAGTAACACAGACACACACTTACACCAAGTAACAAAGAAAGACAATGATACCCAGTAACACAGGCACACACTTACACCAAGTAACAAAGTCATACACTGACACCCAGTAACAAAGACATTCACTGACACCCAGTAACACAGACACTCACGGACACCAAGTAACAAAGACACACACTTACACCAAGTATCACAGACACACACTGACACCCAGTAACACAGATACACACTTACACCAAGCTACACAGACATACACTGACCACAAGTAACAAAGACATACACTGATACCCACTAACACAGACACACACTTACACCAAGTAACACAGACATACACTGACACCAAGTAACAAAGACATACAATGATACCCCGGAACACAGACACACACTTACACCAAGTGACACAGACACACACTTACTCCAAGTAACAAAGACATACACTTACACCAAGTAACACAGGCATACACTGACACCAAGTAACAAAGACATACAATTACACCAAGTAACAAAGTCACACACTTACACCAAGTAACACAGATATACACTGACACCAAGTAACAAAGACTTGCACTGACACCCAGTAACACAGACACACACGGACACCAAGTAGCAAAGATACAAACTTACACCAAGTAACACAGACATACACTGATACCCAGTAACACAGACACACACTTACACCAAGTAACACAGACGTACACTGACACCAAGTAACAAAGACATACACTGATACACAGGAACACAGACACACACTTACACCAAGTAACAAAGACATACACTGACACCAAGTAACAAAGACATACACTTACACCAAGTAACAAAGACACAAATTAACACCAAGTAACAAGGACATACACTGACACCAAGTAACAAAGACATACACTGATACCCAGGAACAAAGACATAAACTGACACCCAGTAACAAAGACATACACTGACACCAAGTAACAAAGACATACACTGATACCCAGTAACAAAGATATACACTGACACCCAGTAACACAGACACACACGGACACCTAGTAACAAAGACACAGACTTACACCAAGTAACACAGACATACACTGGCACCCAGTAACGCAGACACACACTTACACCAAGTAACAAAGACATACACTGACACCCAGTAACAACGACATACACTGACACCCAGTAACGCAGACAAACACGGACACCAAGTAACACAGACACACACTGACACCCAGTAAAAAAGACATACACTGACACCAAGTCACAAAGACAAACACTGACACCAAGTCAAAAAGACATACACTGATGCCCAGTAACACAGACACACACTGACACCAAGTAACAAAGACATACACTGACACCAAGTAACAAAGACATACACTTACACTAAGTAACAAAGACACACACCTACACCAAGTAACACATACATACACTGAATCCAAGTAACAAAGACAGACAATTACAGCAAGTAACAAAGACATAAACTTACACCAAGTATTTTGACATACACTGACACCAAGTAACAAAGACAGACACTGATACCCAGTAACATAGACTCACACTTACACCAAGTAACACAGACATACACTGACAGCAAGTCACAAAGACATTCACTGATACCCAGTAACACAGACACACACTTGCACCAAGTAACAAAGACATAAACTTACACCAAGTATTTTGACATACACTGACACCAAGTAACAAAGACACACACGGACACCAAGTAACAAAGACACACACTTTCACCAAGTAACACAGACACACACTGACACCCAGTAGCACAAGCAAACACACTGACACCAAGTAGCACAGACATACACTGACACCAAGTAACATAGACAGACACTGATACCCAGTAACACAGGCACACACTGGGGTGGGGGTGGGGTGCACATTGGCGCAGTGGTTAGCACCGCAGCCTCACAGCTCCAGGGACCCGGGTTCTATTCGGGGTACTGCCTGTGCGGAGTTTGCAAGTTCTCCCTGTGTCTGCGTGGGTTTTCTCCAGGTGCTCCGGTTTCCTCCCACATGCCAAAGACTTGCCGGTTGATAGGTTAATTGGCCATCATAAATTGCCCCTAGTATAGGTAGGTGGCAGGGAAATATATAGGGATAGGTGGGGATGTGATAGGAATACGGGATTGCTGTAGGATTAGTATAAATGGGTGGTTGATGGTCGGCACAGACTCGGTGGGCCGAAGGGCCTGTTTAAGTGCTGCATCTCGAAACTAAACTAAATACTGACACCTCGTGTCACTGACACCCAGTAACACAAACAAACTAACACTGAATCCAAGTCACACAGAGAAACACTGATACACAGTATCAAAGTCATACACGGACACCAAGTAACACAGACACACACTGACACCCAGTAAAAAAGACATAAACTGACACGAAGTCACAAAGACATACACTGATGCCCAGTAACACAGACACACACTGACACCAAGTAACAAAGACATACACTGACACGAAGTAACAAAGACATACACTGATACCCAGTAACACAAACTAACACACACTGACACCCAGTAACACAGAGAAACACTAATAAACAGTAACAAAGTCATACACTGACACGAAGTCACAAACACATACACTGACACCAATAACAAAGACATACACTGATACCCAGTAACACAGACACAAACTGACACCCAGTTAGAAACACACACAGACCCCCAGTAACACAGACACACACTGACCCCCTTAACACAGACATACACTGACACCAAGTCACAAAGGCATACACTGATACCCAGTAACACAGAGACACACTGACACCCAGTAACACAGAGAAACACTGGTACACCGTAACAAAGACATACACTGACACCAAGTAACACAGACACACACTGACACCCAGTAACAAAGACATACACTGACACGAAGTCACAAAGTCATACACTGATACCAAGTCACTAAGACATACACTGATCCCCAGCTGCACAGACACACACTGACACCAAGTAACTAAGTGATACACTTACTGCAAGTAACAAAGACACACACTTACACCAAGTAACAAAGACAGAAAATTACACCAAGTAACAAAGACATACACTTACACCAATTATGTTGACATACACTGACACCAAAACAAAGAAATACACTGATACCCAGTAACACAGACACACACTTACACCAAGTAACAAAGACATACACTGACACGGAGTCACAAAGACACACACTGACACCCAGTAACAAAGACATACACTGACACCAAGTCACAAAGACATACACTGATACCCAGTAACACAGACACACACTTACACCAAGTCCTGGGCAAAATTGATGTCCAGAGAGATTTGGGTGTTCAAGTCCACTGTTCCCTGAAGGTGGCAACGCAGCTAAATAGAGTGGTCAAGAAGGCATACGGCATGCTTTCCTTCATCGGACGGGGCATTGAGTACAAGAGTTGGCAGGTCATGTTACAGTTGTATAGGACTTTTGTTCGGCCACATTTGGAATACTGCGTACAGTTCTGGTCGCCACATTATCAAAAGGATGTGGATGCTTTGGAAAGGGTGCAGAGGAGGTTCACCAGGATGTTGCCTGGTATGGAGGGCGCTAGCTATGAAGAGAGGTTGAGTAGATTAGGATTATTTTCATTAGAAAGACGGAGGTTGAGGGGGGACCTGATTGAGGTGTACAAAATCATGAGAGGTATAGACAGGGTGGATAGCAAGAAGATTTTTCCCAGAGTGGGGGTTTCAATTACTAGAGGACACGAGTTCAAAGTGAAAGGGGAAAAGTTTAGGGGGGATATGCGTGGAAAGTTCTTTACGCAGAGGGTGGTGGGCACCTGGAACGCATTGCCAGCGGAGGTGGTAGATGCGGGCACGATGGAGTCTTTTAAGATGTATCTAGACAGATACATGAATGGGCAGGAAGAAAAGAGCTAGAGAAGCTTAGAGAATAGGCGACATGTTTAGAGAGAGGATCTGGATCGGCGCAGGCTTGGAAGGCCGAAGGGCCTGTTCCTGTGCTGTAATTATCTTTGTTCTTTGTAAGTAACAAAGACAGACACTGATACCCAGTTACACAGACACAGACTTACACCAAGTAACAAAGACATACACTGACACCCAGTAACAAAGACATACACTGATACCAAGTCACAAAGACATACCCTGATACCCAGTAACACAGAAAAACACTGAAACCAAGTAACAAAGACATACACTGATACAAAGTCACAAAGACATACACTGATACCCAGTAACACAGACACACACTGACACCAATTAACAAAGACATGCACTGACACCAAGTATCAAAAACATGCACTGACACCAAGTAACAAAGACACACACTTAAACCAAGTAACACAGACACACACTTACACCAAGTAACAAATACATACACTGATACCAAGATACAAAGACATACACTGATACCCAGTAACACAGACCCACACTGACATCAATTAACAAAGACACGCACTGACACCAAGTAACAAAGACACACACTTACACCAAGTAACAAAGACATACACTGACACCAAGTAACAAAGACATACACTGATGCCCAGTATCACAGACACACACTTACATCAGGTAACAAAGACATACACTGACAACAAGTCACAAAGACACACACTGACACACAGTAACAAAGACATACACTGACACCAAGTCACAAAGACATACACTGATACCCAGGAACACAGACACACTCTGACACCCAGTAACAATGACATACACTGATAACAAGTCACAAAGACATACTCTGATACCCAGTAACACAGAAACACACTGACACCCAGTAACAAAGACATACACTGATATCAAGTCACAAAGACATACACTGATACCCAGTAACACAGACACACACAGACACCCAGTAACACAGACACACACTGACACCAAGTAACAAAGACATGCACTGACACCATGTAACAAAGACATACACTTACACCAAGTAACAAAGACACACACTTACACCAAGTAACACAGACATACTCTGACACCAAGTAACAAAGGCATACACTGACATCAAGTAACAAAGACATACACTTACACCAAGTAACAAAGACATACACTTACACCAAGTATTTTGACATACACTGACACCAAGTAACAAAGACATACACTGATACCCAGTCACACAGACACACACTTACACCAAGTAACAAAGACATACACTGACACCTAGTCACAAAGACACACACTGACACCCAGTAACAAAGAAATAAACTGACACCAAGAAACAAAGACAGACACTGATACCCAGTAACACAGACACACACTTACACCAATTAACAAAGACATACACTGACACCCAGTAACAAAGACATACACTGACACACAGTAACACAGACACACACGGACACCAAGTAACAAAGACACACACTTACACCAAGTAACACAGACATACACTAACACCAAGTAACAAAGACATACAATGATACCCAGGAACACAGACACACACTTACACCAAGTAACACAGGCACACACTTACACCAAGTAACAAAGACATACACTTACAACAAGTAACACAGATATACACTGACACCAAGTGACAAATACATACACTGATACCGAGTAACACAGACACACACTGACAACCAGTTAGAAACACACATTGACACCCAGTATCACAGACACACACTGAACCCCAGTAACACAGACATACACTGACACCAAGTCACAAAGACACACACTGACACCCAGTAACAAAGACATACACTGACAACAAGTCACAAAGACATACACTGATACACAGACACACACTTACACCAAGTAACATAGACATACACTGACACCAAGTAACAAAGACATACACTGATACCCAGTAACACAGACACACACTTACACCAACTAACAAAGACATACACTGACACCCAGTAACAAAGACATACACTGACACCCAGTAACACAGACACACAAGGACACCAAGTAACAAAGACATAGATTTACACCAAGTAACACAGACACACACTGACACCCAGTAACACAGACACATACTTACCCCAAGTAACACAGACATACACTGACAGCAAGTAACAAAGACATACACTGATACCCAGTAACACAGACACACACTTACACCAAGTAACACAGACATACACTGACACCAATCACAAAGACACACACTGACACCCAGTAACAAAAACATACACTGACACCAAGTCACAAAGACATACACAGATACCCAGGAACACAGACACACACTGACACTTAGTAACAAAGACATACACTGATACCAAGTCACACAGACATACACTGATACCCAGTAAGACAGACACACAATGACAACCAGTAACAAATACATACACTGTTACCAAGTCACAAAGACATACACTGATGCCCAGTATCACAGACACACACTTACATCAAGTAACAAAGACATACACTGACACCAAGTCGCAAAGACACACACTGACACGCAGTAACAAAGACATACACTGACACCAAGTCACAAAGACATACACTGATACCCAGGAACACAGACACACTCTGACACCCAGTAACAATGGCATACACTGATACCAAGTCACAAAGACATACACAGATACCCAGTAACACAGACACACACAGACACCCAGGAACAAAGACATAAACTGATACCAAGTCACAAAGACATACACTGATACCCAGTAACACAGACACACACTGACACCAAGTAACAAAGACATGCACTGACACCATGTAACAAAGACATACACTTACACCAAGTAACAAAGACACACACTTACACCAAGTAACACAGACATACACTGACACCAAGTAACAAAGGCATGCACTGACATCAAGTAACAAAGACATACACTTACACCAAGTAACAAAGACATACACTTACACCAAGTATTTTGACATACACTGACACCAAGTAACAAAGACATACACTGACACCTAGTCTCAAAGACACACACTGACACCCAGTAACAAAGACATAAACTGACACCAAGAAACAAAGACAGACACTGATACCCAGTAACACAGACACACACTTACACCAAGTAACAAAGACATACACTGACACCCAGTAACAAAGACATACACTGACACACAGTAACACAGACACACACGGACACCAAGTAACAAAGACACACACTTACACCAAGTAACACAGACATACACTGACACCAAGTAACAAAGACATACAAAGATACCCAGGAACACAGACACACACTTACACCAAGTAACACAGACACACACTTACACCAAGTAACAAAGACATACACTTACAACAAGAAAAACAGATATACACTGACACCAAGTGACAAAGACATACACTGATTCCGAGTAACACAGACACACACTGACATCCAGGTAGAAACACACACTGACCCCCAGTATCACAGACACGCACTGACCCCCAGTAACACAGACATACACTGACACCAAGTCACAAAGACACACACTGACACCCAGTAACAAAGACGTACACTGACAACAAGTCACAAAGACATACACTGATACACAGACACACACTTACACCAAGTAACACAGACATACACTGACACCAAGTAACAAAGACATACACTGATACCCAGTAACACAGACACACACTTACACCAACTAACAAAGACATACACTGACACCCAGTAACAAAGACATACACTGACACCCAGTAACACAGACACACACGGACACCAAGTAACAAAGACATATATTTACACCAAGTAACACAGACACACACTGACACCCAGTAACACAGACACATACTTACCCCAAGTAACACAGACATACACTGACAGCAAGTAACAAAGACATACACTGACACCCAGTAACACAGACAGACACTTACACCAAGTAACACAGACATACACTGACACCAATCACAAAGACACACACTGACACCCAGTAACAAAGACATACACTGACACCAAGTCACAAAGACATACACTGATACCCAGGAACACAGACACACACTGACACCTAGTAACAAAGACATACACTGATACCAAGTCACACAGACATACACTGATACCCAGTAACACAGAAACACACTGACACCCTGTAACAAAGACATACACTGATGCAAAGTCACAAAGACATACACTGATACCCAGTAACACAGACACACACTGACACCCAGTAATAAAGACAGACACTGATACCAAGATACAAAGACATCCACTGATACCCAGTAACACAGACGCACACTGACAGCAAGTGACAACGAGATGCACTGGCACCAAGAAACAAAGACATGCACTGACACCAAGTAACACAGACACACACGGACACCAAGTAACAAAGACACACACTTACACCAAGTAACACAGACACACACTTACACCAAGTAACAAATACATACACTGACACCAAGTAACACAGATATACACTGACACCAAGTAACAAAGACATGCAATTACACCAAGTAACAAAGAAACACACTTACACCAAGTAACACAGACACACACTGACACCCAGTAACACAGACACACACTTACACCAAGTAACGCAGACATACACTGACACCAAGTAACAAAGACATACACTGATACCCAGTAACAAAGACAAACACTTACACCAAGTAACACAGACATACACTGACACCAAGTAACAAAGACATACACTGATACCCAGGAACACAGACACACACTTACACCAAGTAACACAGAAACACACTTACACCAAGTAACAAAGACATACAATTACACCAAGTAACACAGACATACACTGACACCAAGTAACAAAGACATACAATTACACCAAGTAACAAAGACACACACTTACACCAAGTAACACAGATATACAATGGAACCAAGTAACAAATACAGGCACTGACACCCAATAACACAGACACACACGGACACCAAGTAACAAAGACACACACTTACACCAAGTAACACAGACACACACTGACACCAAGTAACACAGACACACACTTACACCAAGTAACACAGACATACACTGACACCAAGTAACAAAGACATACACTGATACCCAGTAACACAGACACACACTTACACCAAGTAACACAGACATACACTGACACGAAGTAACAAAGACATACAATGATACCCAGGAACACAGACACACACTTACACCAAGTAACACAGACACACACTTCCACCAAGTCACACAGACACACACTGACACCAAGTAACACAGACACACACTTACACCAAGTAACACAGACATACACTGACACCAAGTAACAAAGACATACACTGATACCCATTAACACAGACACACACTTACAACAAGTAACACAGCCATACACTGACACGAAGTAACAAAGACATACAATGATACTCAGGAGCACAGACACACACTTACACCAAGTAACACAGACACACACTTACACCAAGTAAAAAAGACATACACTGATACCCAGTAACAGAGACACACACTGACACCCAGTTAGAAACACACACTGACCCCCAGTAACACAGACACACACTGACCGCCAGTAACACAGACATACACTGACACCAAGTCACAAAGACACACACTGACACCCAGTGACAAAGACATACACTGACCCCAAGTCACAAAGACATACACTGATTCACAGACACACACTTACACCAAGTAACACAGACATACACTGACACCAAGTAACAAAGACATACACTGATACCCAGTATCACAGACACACACTTACATCAAGTAACAAAGACATACACTGACACCAAGTCACAAAGACACACACTGACACCCAGTAACAAAGACATACACTGACACCAAGTCACAAAGACATACACTGATACCCAGGAACACAGACACACACTGATACCCAGTAACAAAGACATACAATGATACCAAGTCACAAAGACTTACACTGATACCCAGTAACACAGAAACACACTGACACCCTGTAACAAAGACATACACTGATACAAATTCACAAAGACATACACTGATACCCAGTAACACAGACACACACTGACACCCAGTAATAAAGACAGACACTGATACCAAGATACAAAGACATACACTGATACCCAGTAACACAGACGCACACTGACAGCAAGTAACAAAGACATGCACTGACACCAAGTAACAAAGACATGCACTGACACCAAGTAACACAGACACACACGGACACCAAGTAACAAAGACACACACTTACACCAAGTAACACAGTCACACACTTACACCAAGTAACAAATACATACACTGAAACCAAGTAACACAGACATACACTAACACCAAGTAACAAAGACATACAATTACACCAAGTAACAAAGACACACACTTACACCAAGTAACACAGACACACACTGACACCCAGTAACACAGACACACACTTACACCAAGTAACACAGACATACACTGATACCCAGTAACAAAGACACACACTTACACCAAGTAACACAGACATACACTGACACCAAGTAACAAAGACATACACTGATACCCATTAACACAGACACACACTTACACCAAGTAACACAGCCATACACTGACACGAAGTAACAAAGACATACAATGATACTCAGGAGCACAGACACACACCTACACCAAGTAACACAACAGACACACACTTACACCAAGTAAAAAAGACATACACTTACACCAAGTAACACAGACATACACTGACACCAAGTAACAAAGACATACACTGATACCCAGTAACAGAGACACACACTGACACCCAGTTAGAAACACACACTGACCCCCAGTAACACAGACACACACTGACCGCCAGTAACACAGACATACACTGACACCAAGTCACAAAGACACACACTGACACCCAGTGACAAAGATATACACTGACCCCAAGTCACAAAGACATACACTGATTCACAGACACACACTTACACCAAGTAACACAGACATACACTGACACCAAGTAACAAAGACATACACTGATACCCAGTATCACAGACACACACTTACATCAAGTAACAAAGACATACACTGACACCAAGTCACAAAGACACACACTGACACCCAGTAACAAAGACATACACTGACACCAAGTCACAAAGACATACACTGATACCCAGGAACACAGACACACACTGATATCCAGTAACAAAGACATACAATGATACCAAGTCACAAAAGACTTACACTGATACCCAGTAACACAGAAACACACTGACACCCTGTAACAAAGACATACACTGATACAAAGTCACAAAGACATACACTGATACCCAGTAACACAGACACACACTGACACCCAGTAATAAAGACAGACACTGATACCAAGATACAAAGACATACACTGATACCCAGTAACACAGACGCACACTGACAGCAAGTAACAAAGACATGCACTGACACCAAGTAACAAAGACATGCACTGACACCAAGTAACACAGACACACACGGACACCAAGTAACAAAGACACACACTTACACCAAGTAACACAGTCACACACTTACACCAAGTAACAAATACATACACTGAAACCAAGTAACACAGACATACACTGACACCAAGTAACAAAGACATACAATTACACCAAGTAACAAAGACACACACTTACACCAAGTAACACAGACACACACTGACACCCAGTAACACAGACACACACTTACACCAAGTAACACAGACATACACTGATACCCAGTAACAAAGACACACACTTACACCAAGTAACACAGACATACACTGACACCAAGTAACAAAGACATACACTGATACCCAGTAACAAAGACACACACGTACACCAGGTAACACAGACATACACTGACACCAAGTAACAAAGACATGCACTGATACCCAGGAACACAGACACAAACTTACACCAAACAACACAGAAACACACTTACACCAAGTAACAAAGACATACAATTACACCAAGTAACACAGACATACACTGACACCAAGTAACAAAGACATACAATTACACCAAGTAACAAAGACACACACTTACACCAAGTAACACAGATATACAATGGAACCAAGTAACAAATACAGGCACTGACACCCAATAACACAGGCACACACGGACACCAAGTAACAAAGACACACACTTACACCAAGTAACACAGACACACACTGACACCAAGTAACACAGACACACACTTACACCAAGTAACACAGACATACACTGACACCAAGTAACAAAGACATACACTGATACCCAGTAACACAGACACAAACTTACACCAAGTAACACAGACATACACTGACACGAAGTAACAAAGACATACAATGATACCCAGGAACACAGACACACACTTACACCAAGTAACACAGACACACACTTCCACCAAGTAACACAGACACACACTGACACCAAGTAACACAGACACACACTTACACCAAGTAACACAGACATACACTGACACCAAGGAACAAAGACATACACTGATACCCATTAACACAGACACTCACTTACACCAAGTAACACAGCCATACACTGACACGAAGTAACAAAGACATACAATGATACTCAGGAGCACAGACACACACTTACACCAAGTAACACAGACACACACTTACACAAAGTAAAAAAAACATACACTTACACCAAGTAACACAGACATACACTGACACCAAGTAACAAAGACATACACTGATACCCAGTAACACAGACACACACTGACACAAGTTAGAAACACACACTGACCCCCAGTAACACAGACACACACTGACCGCCAGTAACACAGACATACACTGACACCATGTCACAAAGACACACACTGACACCCAGTGACAAAGACATACACTGACACCAAGTCACAAAGACATACACTGATTCACAGACACACACTTACACCAAGTAACACAGACATACACTGACACCAAGTAACAAAGACATACACTGATACCCAGTATCACAGACACACACTTACATCAAGTAACAAAGACATACACTGACACCAAGTCACAAAGACACACACTGACACCCAGTAACAAAGACATACACTGACACCAAGTCACAAAGACATACACTGATACCCAGGAACACAGACACACACTGATACCCAGTAACAAAGACATACAATGATACCAAGTCACAAAGACTTACACTGAAACCCAGTAACACAGAAACACACTGACACCCTGTAACAAAGACATACACTGATACAAAGTCACAAAGACATACACTGATACCCAGTAACACAGACACACACTGACACCCAGTAATAAAGACAGACACTGATACCAAGATACAAAGACATACACTGATACCCAGTAACACAGACGCACACTGACAGCAAGTAACAAAGACATGCACTGACACCAAGTAACACAGACACACACGGACACCAAGTAACAAAGACACACACTTACACCAAGTAACACAGTCACACACTTACACCAAGTAACAAATACATACACTGAAACCAAGTAACACAGACATACACTGACACCAAGTAACAAAGACATACAATTACACCAAGTAACAAAGACACACACTTACACCAAGTAACACAGACACACACTGACACCCAGTAACACAGACACACACTTACACCAAGTAACACAGACATACACTGATACCCAGTAACAAAGACACACACTTACACCAAGTAACACAGACATACACTGACACCAAGTAACAAAGACATACACTGATACCCAGTAACAAAGACACACACTTACACCAGGTAACACAGACATACACTGACACCAAGTAACAAAAACATGCACTGATACCCAGGAACACAGACACACACTTACACCAAGTAACACAGACACACACTTACACCAAGTAACAAAGACATACAATTACACCAAGTAACACAGACATACACTGACACCAAGTAACAAAGACATACAATTACAGCAAGTAACAAAGACACACACTTACACCAAGTAACACATATATACAATGGCACCAAGTAACAAATACATGCACTGACACCCAGTAACACAGACACACACGGACACCAAGTAACAAAGACACACACTTACACCAAGTAACACATACACACACTGACACCAAGTAACACAGACACACACTTACACCAAGTAACACAGACATACACTGACACCAAGTAACAAAGACATACACTGATACCCAGTAACACAGACACACACTTACACCAAGTAACACAGACATACACTGACACGAAGTAACAAAGACATACAATGATACCCAGGAACACAGACACACACTTACACCAAGTAACACAGACACACACTTACACCATGTAGAAAAGACATACACTTACAGCAAGTAACACAGACATACACTGACCCCAAGTAACAAAGACATACACTGACCCCCAGAAACACAGACACACACTGACAGCAAGTAACAAAGACATGCACTGGCACCAAGTAACAAAGACATGCACTGACACCAAGTAACACAGACACACACGGACACCAAGTAACAAAGTCACACACTTACACCAAGTAACACGGACACACACTTACACCAAGTAACAAAGAAACACACTTACACCAAGTAACACAGACACACACTGACACCCGGTAACACAGGCACACACTTACACCAAGTAACACAGACATACACTGACACGAAGTAACAAAGACATACAATGATACCCAGTAACACAGACACACACTTACACCAAGTAACACAGACACACACTTACGCCATGTAGAAAAGACATATACTTACAGCAAGTAACACAGCCATACACTGACCCCAAGTAACAAAGACATACACTGACCCCCAGAAACACAGACGCACACTGACAGCAAGTAACAAAGACATGCACTGACACCAAGTAACAAAGACATGCACTGACACCAAGTAACACAGACACACACGGACACCAAGTAACAAAGACACACACTTACACGAAGTAACACAGACACACACTTACACCAATTAACAAAGACATACACTGACACCAAGTAACACAGACATGCACTGACACCAAGTAACAAAGGCATAAAATTACACCAAGTAACAAAGACTCACACTTAAACCAAGTAACAAAGACAGACACTGATACCCAGTAACACAGACACACACTTACACCAAGTAACACAGACAGACACTGACACGAAGTAACAAAGACATACAATGATACCCAGGAACACAGACACACACTTACACCAAGTAACACAGACACACACTTCCACCAAGTAACACAGACACACACTGACACCAAGTAACACAGACACACACTTACACCAAGTAACACAGACATACACTGACACCAAGTAACAAAGACATACACTGATACCCATTAACACAGACGCACACTTACACCAAGTAACACAGCCATACACTGACACGAAGTAACAAAGGCATACAATGATACCCAGGAACACAGACACACACTTACACCAAGTAACACAGACACACACTTACACCAAGTAAAAAAGACATACACTTACACCAAGTAACACAGACATACACTGACACCAAGTAACAAAGACATACACTGATACCCAGTAACACAGACACACACTGACACCCAGTTAGAAACACACACTGACCCCCAGTAACACAGACACACACTGACCCCCAGTAACACAGAGATACACTGACACCAAGTCACAAAGACACACACTGACACCCAGCAACAAAGACATACACTGACACCAAGTCACAAAGACATACACTGATTCACAGACACACACTTACACCAAGTAACACAAACATACAGTGACACCAAGTAACAAAGACATTCACTGATACCCAGTATCACAGACACACACTTACATCAAGTAACAAAGACATACACTGACACCAAGTCACAAAGACACACACTGACACCCAGCAACTAAGACATACACTGACATCAAGTCACAAAGACATACACTGATACCCAGGAACACAGACACACACTGATACCCAGTAACAAAGACATACACTGATACCAAGTCACAAAGACATAGACTGATACCCAGTAACACAGAAACACACTGACACCCTGTAACAAAGACATACACTGATACAACGTCACAAAGACATACACTGATACCCAGTAACACAGACACACACTGACACCCAGTAATAAAGACAGACACTGATAGCAAGATACAAAGACATACACTGATACCCAGTAACACAGACGCACACTGACAGCAAGTAACAAAGACATGCACTGACAACAAGTAACAAAGACATGCACTGACACGAAGTAACACAGACACACACGGACACCAAGTAACAAAGACACACACTTACACCAAGTAACACAGACACACACTTACACCAATTAACAAAGACATACACTGACACCAAGTAACACAGACATACACTGACACCAAGTAACAAAGACATACAATTACACAAAGTAACAAAGACTCACACTTAAACCAAGTGACAAAGAAAGACACTGATACCCAGTAACACAGTCACACACTTACACCAAGTAACACAGACATACACTGACACGAAGTAACAAAGACATACAATGATACCCAGGAACACAGACACACACTTACACCAAGTAACACAGACACACACTTCCACCAAGTAACACAGACACACACTGACACCAAGTAACACAGACACACACTTACACCAAGTAACACAGACATACACTGACACCAAGTAACAAGGACATACACTGATACCCATTAACACAGACGCACACTTACACCAAGTAACACAGCCATACACCGACACGAAGTAACAAAGACATACAATGATACCCAGGAGCACAGACACACACTTACACCAAGTAACACAGACACACACTTACACCAAGTAAAAAAGACATACACTTACACCAAGTAACAAAGACATACACAGATACCCAGTAACACAGACACACACTGACACCCAGTTAGAAACACACACTGACCCCCAGTAATACAGACACACACTGACCCCCAGTAACACAGACATACACTGACACCAAGTCACAAAGACACACACTGACACCCAGTAACAAAGACATACACTGACACCAAGTCACAAAGACATACACTGATTCACAGACACACACTTACACCAAGTAACACAGACATACACTGACACCAAGTAACAAAGACAGACACTGAAACCCAGTATCACAGACACACACTTACATCAAGTAACAAAGACATACACTGACACCAAGTCACAAAGACACACACTGACACCCAGTAACAAAGACATACACTGACACCAAGTCACAAAGACATACACTGATACCCAGGAACACAGACATACACTGATATCCAGTAACAAAGACATACACTGATACCAAGTCACAAAGACATACACTGATACCCAGTAACACAGACACACACTGACACCCAGTAATAAAGACAGACACTGATACCAAGATACAAAGACATACACTGATACCCAGTAACACAGACGCACACTGACAGCAAGTAACAAAGACATTCACTGACACCAAGTAGCAAAGACATGCACTGACACCAAGTAACACAGACACACACGGACACCAAGTAACAAAGACACACACTTACACCAAGTAACACAGACACACACTTACACCAATTAACAAAGACATACACTGACACCAAGTAACACAGACATACACTGACACCAAGTAACAAAGACATACAATTACACCAAGTAACAAAGACTCACACTTAAACCAAGTAACAAAGACATACAATGATACCCAGGAACACAGACACACACTTACACCAAGTAACACAGACACACACTTCCACCAAGTAACACAGACACACACTGACACCAAGTAACACAGACACACACTTACACCAAATAACACAGACATACACTGACACCAAGTAACAAAGACATACACTGATACCCATGAACACAGACGCACACTTACACCAAGTAACACAGCCATAAACTGACACGAAGTAACAAAGACATACAATCATACCCAGGAGCACAGACATACACTTACACCAAGTAACACAGACATACACTGACACCAAGTAACAAAGACATACACTGATACCCAGTAACACAGACACACACTGACACCCAGTTAGAAACACACACTGACCCCCAGTAATACAGACACACACTGACACCCAGTAACACAGACATACACTGACACCAAGTCACAAAGACACACACTGACACCCAGTAACAAAGACATACACTGACACCAAGTCACAAAGGCATACACTGATTCACAGACACAAACTTACACCAAGTAACACAGACATACACTGACACCAAGTAACAAAGACATACACTGATACCCAGTATCACAGACACACACTTACATCAAGTAACAAAGACATACACTGACACCAAGTCACAAAGACACACACTGACACCCAGTAACAAAGACATACACTGACACCAAGTCACAAAGACATACACTGATACCCAGGAACACAGACACACACTGATACCCAGTAACAAAGACATACACTGATACAAAGTCACAAAGACATACACTGATACCGAGTAACACAGACACACACTGACACCCAGTAATAAAGACAGACACTGATACCAAGATACAAAGACATACACTGATACCCAGTAACACAGACGCACACTGACAGCAAGTAACAAAGACATGCACTGACACCAAGTAACAAAGACATGCACTGACACCAAGTAACACAGACACACACGGACACCAAGTCGCAAAGACACACACTTACACCAAGTAACACAGACACACACTTACACCAATTAACAAAGACATACACTGACACCAAGTAACACAGACATACACTGACACCAAGTAACAAAGACATACAATTACACCAAGTAACAAAGACTCACACTTAAACCAAGTAACAAAGACAGACACTGATACCCAGTAACACAGACACACACTTACACCAAGTAACACAGACATACACTGACACGAAGTAACAAAGACATACAATGATACCCAGGAACACAGACACACACTTACACCAAGTAACACAGACACACACTTCCACCAAGTAACACAGACACACACTGACACCAAGTAACACAGACACACACTTACGCCAAGTAACACAGACATACACTGACACCAAGTAACAAAGACATACACTGATACCCATTAACACAGACGCACACTTACACCAAGTAACACAGCCATACACTGACACGAAGTAACAAAGACATACAATGATACCCAGGAGCACAGACACACACATACACCAAGTAACACAGACACACACTTACACCAAGTAAAAAAGACAAACACTTACACCAAGTAACACAGACATACACTGACACCAAGTAACAAAGACATACACTGATACCCAGTAACACAGACACACACTGACACCCAGTTAGAAACACACACTGACCCCCAGTAACACAGACACACACTGACCCTCAGTAACACAGACATACACTGACACCAAGTCACAAAGACACACACTGACACCCAGCAACAAAGACATACACTGACACCAAGTCACAAAGACATACACTGATTCACAGACACACACTTACACCAAATAACACAGACATACACTGACACCAAGTAATAAAGACATACACTGATACCCAGTATCACAGACACACACTTACATCAAGTAACAAAGACATACACTGACACCAAATCACAAAGACACACACTGACACCCAGCAACAAAGACATACACTGACACCAAGTCACAAAGACATACACTGATACCCAGGAACACAGACACACACAGATACCCAGTAACAAAGACATACACTGATACCAAGTCACAAAGACATACACTGAAACCCAGTAACACAGAAACACACTGACACCCTGTAACAAAGACATACACTGATACAAAGTCACAAAGACATACACTGATACCGAGTAAAACAGACACACACTGACACCCAGTAATAAAGACAGACACTGATACCAAGATACAAAGACATACACTGAAACCCAGTAACACAGACGCACACTGACAGCAAGTAACAAAGACATGCACTGACACCAAGTAACAAAGACATGCACTGACACCAAGTAACACTGACACACACGGACACCAAGTAAAAAAGACACACACTTACACCAAGTAACACAGTCACACACTTACACCAAGTAACAAATACATACACTGACACCAAGTAACATAGACATACAATTACACCAAGTAACAAAGACACACACTTACACCAAGTAACACAGACACACACTGACACCCAGTAACATAGACACACACTTACACCAAGTAACACAGACATACACTGACACCAAGTAACAAAGACATACACTGATACCCAGTAACAAAGACACACACTTACACCAAGTAACACAGACATACACAGACACCAAGTAACAAAGACATGCACTGATACCCAGGAACACAGACACACACTTACACCAAGTAACACAGACACACACTTACACCAAGTAACAAAGACATACAATTACACCAAGTAACAAAGACACACACTTACACCAAGTAACACAGATATACAATGGCAAAAAGTAACAAATACATGCACTGACACCCAATAACACAGACACACACGGACACCAAGTAACAAAGACACACACTTACACCAAGTAACACAGACACACACTGACACCAAGTAACACAGACACACACTTACACCAAGTAACACAGACATATACTGACACCAAGTAACAAAGACATACACTGATACCCAGTAACACAGACACACACTTACAGCAGGTAACACAGCCATACACTGACACGAAGTAACAAAGACATACAATGATACCCAGGAACACAGACACACACTTACACCAAGTAACACAGACACACACTTACACCAAGTAAAAAAGACATGCACTTACACCAAGTAACACAGACATACACTGACCCCAAGTAACAAAGACATACACTGATACCCAGTAACACAGACACCCACTGACACCCAGTTAGAAACACACACTGACCCCCAGAAACACAGACACACACTGACAGCAAGTAACAAAGACATGCACTGGCACCAAGTAACAAAGACATGCACTGACACCAAGTAACACAGACACACACGGACACCAAGTAACAAATTCACACACTTACACCAAGTAACACAGACACACACTTACACCAAGTAACAAATACATACACTGACACCAAGTAACACAGACATACACTGACACCAAGTAACAAAGACATACAATTACAACAAGTAACAAAGACACACACTTACACCAAGTAACACAGACACACACTGACACCCAGTAACACAGACACACACTTACACCAAGTAACACAGACATACACTGACACCAAGTAACAAAGACATACACTGATACCCAGTAACAAAGACAAACACTTACACCAAGTAACACAGACATACACTGACACCAAGTAACAAAGACATACACTGATACCCAGGAACACAGACACACACTTACACCAAGTAACACAGACACACACTTACACCAAGTAACAAAGACATACAATTACACCAAGTAACACAGACATATTCTGACACCAAGTAACAAAGACCTACAATTACACCAAGTAACAAAGACACACACTTACACCAAGTAACACAGACATACACTGACACCAAGTAACAAAGACATACACTGATACCCAGTAACACAGACACACACTTACACCAAGTAACACAGACATACACTGACACGAAGTAACAAAGACATACTATGATACCCAGGAACACAGACACACACTTACACCAAGTAACACAGACAGACACTTCCACCAAGTATCACAGACACACACTGACACCAAGTAACACAGACACACACTTACACCAAGTAACACAGACATACAGTGACACCAAGTAACAAAGACATACACTGATACCTATTAACACAGACACACACTTACACCAAGTAACAGAGACATACACTGACACGAAGTAACAAAGACATACAATGATACCCAGGAGCATATACACACACTTACACCAAGTAACACAGACACACACTTACACCAAGTAAAAAAGACATCCACTGACACCAAGTAACACAGACATGCACTGACACCAAGTAACAAAGACATACACTGATACCCAGTAACACAGACACACACTGACACCCAGTTAGAAACACACACTGACCCCCAGTAACACAGACACACACTGACCCCCAGTAACACAGACATACACTGACACCAAGTCACAAAGACACACACTGACACAGAGTAACAAATACATACACTGACACCAAGTCACAAAGACATACACTGATTCACAGACACACACTTACACCAAGTAACACAGACATACACTGACACCAAGTAACAAAGACATACACTGATACCCAGAATCACAGACACACACTTACATCAAGTAACAAAGACATACACAGACACCACGTCCCAAAGACACACACTGACAACCAGTAACAAAGACATACACTGACACCAAGTCACAAAGACATACACTGATACCCAGTAACACAGACACACACTGATACCCAGTAACAAAGACATACACTGATACCAAGTCACAAAGACATACACTGATACCCAGTAACACAGAAACACACTGACACCCTGTAACAAAGACATACACTGATACAAAGTCACAAAGACATACACTGATACCCAGTAACACAGACACACACTGACACCCAGTAATAAAGACAGACACTGATACCAAGATACAAAGACATACACTGATACCCAGTAACACAGACGCACACTGACAGCAAGTAACAAAGACATGCACTGACACCAAGTAACAAAGACATGCACTGACACCAAGTAACACAGACACACACGGACACCAAGTAACAAAGACACACACTTACACCAAGTAACACAGACACACACTTACACCAAGTAACAAATACATACACTGACACCAAGTAACACAGACATACACTGACACCAAGTAACAAAGACATACAATTACACCAAGTAACAAAGACACACACTTACACCAAGTAACACAGACACACACTGACACCCAGTAACACAGACAAACACTTACAACAAGTAACACAGACATACACTGACACCAAGTAACAAAGACATACACTGATACCCAGTAAAAAGACACACACTTACACCAAGTAACACAGACATACACTGACACCAAGTAACAAAGACATACACTGATACCCAGGAACACAGACACACACTTACACCAAGTAACACAGACACACACTTACACCAAGTAAAAAAGACATCCACTGACACCAAGTAACACAGACATGCACTGACAAAAAGTAACAAAGACATACACTGATACCCAGTAACACAGCCACACACTGACACCCAGTTAGAAACACACACTGACCCCCAGTAACACAGACACACACTGACCCCCAGTAACACAGACATACACTGACACCAAGTCACAAAGACACACACTGACACCCAGTAACAAATACATACACTGACACCAAGTCACAAAGACATACACTGATTCACAGACACACACTTACACCAAGTAACACAGACATACACTGACACCAAGTAACAAAGACATACACTGATACCCAGTATCACAGACACACACTTACATCAAGTAACAAAGACATACACTGACACCACGTCCCAAAGACACACACTGACACCCAGTAACAAAGACATACACTGACACCAAGTCACAAAGACATACACTGACACCCAGGAACACAGACACACACTGATACCCAGTAACAAAGACATACACTGATACCAAGTCACAAAGACATACACTGATACCCAGTAACACAGAAACACACTGACACCCTGTAACAAAGACATACACTGATACAAAGTCAGAAAGACATACACTGATACCCAGTAATACAGACACACACTGACACCCAGTAATAAAGACAGACACTGATACCAAGATACAAAGACATACACTGATACCCAGTAACACAGACGCACACTGACAGCAAGTAACAAAGACATGCACTGACACCAAGTAACAAAGACATGCACTGACACCAAGTAACACAGACACACACGGACACCAAGTAACAAAGACACACACTTACACCAAGTAACACAGACACACACTTACACCAAGTAACAAATACATACACTGACACCAAGTAACACAGACATACACTGACACCAAGTAACAAAGACATACAATTACACCAAGTAACAAAGACACACACTTACACCAAGTAACACAGACACAAACTGACGCCCAGTAACACAGACACACACTTACACCAAGTAACACAGACATACACTGACACCAAGTAACAAAGACATACACTGATACCCAGTAACAAAGACACACACTTACACCAAGTAACACAGACATACACTGACACCAAGTAACAAAGACATACACTGATACCCAGGAACACAGACACACACTTACACCAAGTAACACATACACACACTTACACCAAGTAACAAAGACATACAATTACACCAAGTAACACAGACATACACTGACACCAAGTAACAAAGACATACAATTACACCAGGTAACAAAGACACACACTTACACCAAGTAACACAGATATACAATGGCACCAAGTAACAAATACATGCACTGACACCAAATAACACAGACACACACGGACACCAAGTAACAAAGACACACACTTACACCAAGTAACACAGACACACACTGACACCAAGTAACACCGACACACACTTACACCAAGTAACACAGACATACACTGACACCAAGTAACAAAGACATACACTGATACCCAATAACACAGACACACACTTACACCAAGTAACAGAGACATACACTGATACGAAGTAACAAAGACATACAATGATACCCAGGAGCACAGACACACAATTACACCAAGTAACACAGACACACACTTACACCAAGTAAAAAAGACATCCACTGACACCAAGTAACACAGACATGCACTGACACCAAGTAACAAAGACATACACTGATACCCAGTAACACAGACACACACTGACACCCAGTTAGAAACACACACTGACCCCCAGTAACACAGACACACACTGACCCCCAGTAACAAATACATACACTGACACCAAGTCACAAAGACATACACTGATTCACAGACACACACTTACACCAAGTAACAAAGACATACACTGACACCAAGTCACAAAGACACACACTGACACCCAGTAACAAATACATACACTGACACCAAGTCACAAAGACATACACTGATTCACAGACACACACTTACACCAAGTAACACAGACATACACTGACACCAAGTAACAAAGACATTCACTGATACCCAGTATCACAGACACACACTTACATCAAGTAACAAAGACATACACTGACACCAAGTCCCAAAGACACACACTGACACCCAGTAACAAAGACATACACTGACACCAAGTCACAAAGACATACACTGATACCCAGTAACACAGACACACACTGATACCCAGTAACAAAGACATACACTGATACCAAGTCACAAAGACATACACTGATACCCAGTAACACAGAAACACACTGACACCCTGTAACAAAGACATACACTGATACAAAGTCACAAAGACATACACTGATACCCAGTAACACAGACACACACTGACACCCAGTAATAAAGACAGACACTGATACCAAGATACAAAGACATACACTGATACCCAGTAACACAGACGCACACTGACAGCAAGTAACAAAGACATGCACTGACACCAAGTAACAAAGACATGCACTGACACCAAGTAACACAGACACACACGGACACCAAGTAACAAAGACACACACTTACACCAAGTAACACAGACACACACTTACACCAAGTAACAAATACATACACTGACAACAAGTAACACAGACATACACTGACACCAAGTAACAAAGACATACAATTACACCAAGTAACAAAGACACACACTTACACCAAGTAACACAGACACACACTGACACCCAGTAACACAGACATACACTGACACCAAGTAACAAAGACATACACTGATACCCAGTAACAAAGACACACACTTACACCAAGTAACACAGACATACACTGACACCAAGTAACAAAGACATACACTGATACCCAGTAACAAAGACACACACTTACACCAAGTAACACAGACATACACTGACACCAAGTAACAAAGACATACACTGATACCCAGGAACACAGACACACACTTACACCAAGTAACACAGACACACACTTACACCAAGTAACAAAGACATACAATTACACCAAGTAACACAGACATACACTGACACCAAGTAACAAAGACATACAATTACACCAGGTAACAAAGACACACACTTACACCAAGTAACACAGATATACAATGGCACCAAGTAACAAATACATGCACTGACACCCAATAACACAGACACACACGGACACCAAGTAACAAAGACACACACTTACACCAAGTAACACAGACACATCTGACACCAAGTAACACAGACACACACTTACACCAAGTAACACAGACATACACTGACACCAAGTAACAAAGACATACACTGATACCCAATAACACAGACACACACTTACACCAAGTAACAGAGACATACACTGATACGAAGTAACAAAGACATACAATGATACCCAGGAGCACAGATACACACTTACACCAAGTAACACAGACACACACTTACACCAAGTAAAAAAGACATCCACTGACACCAAGTAACACAGACATGCACTGACACCAAGTAACAAAGACATACACTGATACCCAGTAACACAGACACACACTGACACCCAGTTAGAAACACACACTGACCCCCAGTAACACAGACACACACTGACCCCCAGTAACACAGACATACACTGACACCAAGTCACAAAGACACACACTGACACCCAGTAACAAATACATACACTGACACCAAGTCACAAAGACATACACTGATTCACAGACACACACTTACACCAAGTAACACAGACATACACTGACACCAAGTAACAAAGACATACACTGATACCCAGTATCACAGACACACACTTACATCAAGTAACAAAGACATACACTGACACCAAGTCCCAAAGACACACACTGACACCCAGTAACAAAGACATACACTGACACCAAGTCACAAAGACATACACTGATACCCAGTAACACAGACACACACTGATACCCAGTAACAAAGACATACACTGATACCAAGTCACAAAGACATACACTGATACCCAGTAACACAGAAACACACTGACACCCTGTAACAAAGACATACACTGATACAAAGTCACAAAGACATACACTGATACCCAGTAACACAGACACACACTGACACCCAGTAATAAAGACAGACACTGATACCAAGATACAAAGACATACACTGATACCCAGTAACACAGACGCACACTGACAGCAAGTAACAAAGACATGCACTGACACCAAGTAACAAAGACATGCACTGACACCAAGTAACACAGACACACACGGACACCAAGTAACAAAGACACACACTTACACCAAGTAACACAGACACACACTTACACCAAGTAACAAATACATACACTGACAACAAGTAACACAGACATACACTGACACCAAGTAACAAAGACATACAATTACACCAAGTAACAAAGACACACACTTACACCAAGTAACACAGACACACACTGACACCCAGTAACACAGACACACACTTACACCAAGTAACACAGACATACACTGACACCAAGTAACAAAGACATACACTGATACCCAGTAACAAAGACACACACTTACACCAAGTAACACAGACATACACTGACACCAAGTAACAAAGACATACACTGATACCCAGGAACACAGACACACACTTACACCAAGTAACACAGACACACACTTACACCAAGTAACAAAGACATACAATTACACCAAGTAACACAGACATACACTGACACCAAGTAACAAAGACATACAATTACACCAGGTAACAAAGACACACACTTACACCAAGTAACACAGATATACAATGGCACCAAGTAACAAATACATGCACTGACACCCAATAACACAGACACACACGGACACCAAGTAACAAAGACACACACTTACACCAAGTAACACAGACACATCTGACACCAAGTAACACAGACACACACTTACACCAAGTAGCACAGACATACACTGACACCAAGTAACAAAGACATACACTGATAACCAGTAACACAGACACACACTTACACCAAGTAACACAGACATACACTGACACCAAGTAACAAAGACATACAATGATACCCAGGAACACAGACACACACTTACACCAAGTAACACAGACACACACTTACACCAAGTAACAAAGACATACACTTACACCAAGTAACACAGACATACACTGACACCAAGTAGCAAAGACATACACTGATACCAAGTCACAAAGACATACACTGATACCCAGTAACACAGAAACACACTGACACCCTGTAACAAAGACAGACACTGATACAAAGTCACAAAGACATACACTGATACCCAGTAACACAGACACACACTGACACCCAGTAATAAAGAGAGACACTGATACCAAGATACAAAGACATACACTGATACCCAGTAACACAGACGCACACTGACAGCAAGTAACAAAGACATGCACTGACACCAAGTAACAAAGACATGCACTGACACCAAGTAACACAGACACACACTTCCACCAAGTAACAAAGACACACACTTACACCAAGTAACACAGACACACACTTACACCAAGTAACAAATACATACACTGACACCAAGTAACACAGACATACATTGACACCAAGTAACAAAGACATACAATTACACCAAGTAACAAAGACACACACTGACACCCAGTAACACAGACACACACTTACACCAAGTAACACAGACATACACTGACACCAAGTAACAAAGACATACACTGATACCCAGTAACAAAGACACACACTTACACCAAGTAACACAGACATACACTGACACCAAGTAACAAAGACATACACTGATACCCAGGAACACAGACACACACGTACACCAAGTAACACATACACACACCTACACCAAGTAACAAAGACATACAATTACACCAAGTAACACAGACATACACTGACACCAAGTAACAAAGACATACAATTACACCAGGTAACAAAGACACACACTTACACCAAGTAACACAGATATACAATGGCACCAAGTAACAAATACATGCACTGACACCAAATAACACAGACACACACGGACACCAAGTAACAAAGACACACACTTACACCAAGTAACACAGACACACACTGACACCAAGTAACACAGACACACACTTACACCAAGTAACACAGACATACACTGACACCAAGTAACAAAGACATACACTGATACCCATTAACACAGACACACACTTACACCAAGTAACAGAGACATACACTGACACGAAGTAACAAAGACATACAATGATACCCAGGAGCACAGACACACACTTACACCAAGTAACACAGACACACACTTACACCAAGTAAAAAAGACATCCACTGACACCAAGTAACACAGACATGCACTGACACCAAGTAACAAAGACATACACTGATACCCAGTAACACAGACATACACTGACACCCAGTTAGAAACACACACTGACCCCCAGTAACACAGACACACACTGACCCCCAGTAACACAGACATACACTGACACCAAGTCACAAAGACACACACTGACACCCAGTAACAAATACATACACTGACACCAAGTCACAAAGACATACACTGATTCACAGACACACACTTACACCAAGTAACACAGACATACACTGACACCAAGTAACAAAGACATACACTGATACCCAGTATCACAGACACACACTTACATCAAGTAACAAAGACATACACTGACACCAAGTCCCAAAGACACACACTGACACCCAGTAACAAAGACATACACTGACACCAAGTCACAAAGACATACACTGACACCCAGGAACACAGACACACACTGATACCCAGTAACAAAGACATACACTGATACCAAGTCACAAAGACATACACTGATACCCAGTAACACAGAAACACACTGACACCCTGTAACAAAGACATACACTGATACAAAGTCACAAAGACATACACTGATAACCAGTAACACAGACACACACTGACACCCAGTAATAAAGACAGACACTGATACCAAGATACAAAGACATACACTGATACCCAGTAACACAGACGCACACTGACAGCAAGTAACAAAGACATGCACTGACACCAAGTAACAAAGACATGCACTGACACCAAGTAACACAGACACACACGGACACCAAGTAACAAAGACACACACTTACACCAAGTAACACAGACACACACTTACACCAAGTAACAAATACATACACTGACACCAAGTAACACAGACATACACTGACACCAAGTAACAAAGACATACAATTACACCAGGTAACAAAGACACACACTTACACCAAGTAACACAGATATACAATGGCACCAAGTAACAAATACATGCACTGACACCAAATAACACAGACACACACGGACACCAAGTAACAAAGACACACACTTACACCAAGTAACACAGACACACACTGACACCAAGTAACACAGACACACACTTACACCAAGTAACACAGACATACACTGACACCAAGTAACAAAGACATACACTGATACCCATTAACACAGACACACACTTACACCAAGTAACAGAGACATACACTGACACGAAGTAACAAAGACATACAATGATACCCAGGAGCACAGACACACACTTACACCAAGTAACACAGACACACACTTACACCAAGTAAAAAAGACATCCACTGACACCAAGTAACACAGACATGCACTGACACCAAGTAACAAAGACATACACTGATACCCAGTAACACAGACATACACTGACACCCAGTTAGAAACACACACTGACCCCCAGTAACACAGACACACACTGACCCCCAGTAACACAGACATACACTGACACCAAGTCACAAAGACACACACTGACACCCAGTAACAAATACATACACTGACACCAAGTCACAAAGACATACACTGATTCACAGACACACACTTACACCAAGTAACACAGACATACACTGACACCAAGTAACAAAGACATACACTGATACCCAGTATCACAGACACACACTTACATCAAGTAACAAAGACATACACTGACACCAAGTCCCAAAGACACACACTGACACCCAGTAACAAAGACATACACTGACACCAAGTCACAAAGACATACACTGACACCCAGGAACACAGACACACACTGATACCCAGTAACAAAGACATACACTGATACCAAGTCACAAAGACATACACTGATACCCAGTAACACAGAAACACACTGACACCCTGTAACAAAGACATACACTGATACAAAGTCACAAAGACATACACTGATAACCAGTAACACAGACACACACTGACACCCAGTAATAAAGACAGACACTGATACCAAGATACAAAGACATACACTGATACCCAGTAACACAGACGCACACTGACAGCAAGTAACAAAGACATGCACTGACACCAAGTAACAAAGACATGCACTGACACCAAGTAACACAGACACACACGGACACCAAGTAACAAAGACACACACTTACACCAAGTAACACAGACACACACTTACACCAAGTAACAAATACATACACTGACACCAAGTAACACAGACATACACTGACACCAAGTAACAAAGACATAGAATTACACCAAGTAACAAAGACACACACTTACACCAAGTAACACAGACACACACTGACACCCAGTAACACAGACACACACTTACACCAAGTAACACAGACATACACTGACACCAAGTAACAAAGACATACACTGATAACCAGTAACAAAGACACACTCTTACACCAAGTAACACAGACATACACTGACACCAAGTAACAAAGACATACACTGATACCCAGGAACACAGACACACACTTACACCAAGTAACACAGACACACACTTACACCAAGTAACAAAGACATACAATTACACCAAGTAACACAGACATACACTGACACCAAGTAACAAAGACATACAATTACACCAGGTAACAAAGACACACACATACACCAAGTAACACAGATATACAATGGCACCAAGTAACAAATACATGCACTGACACCCAATAACACAAACACACACGGACACCAAGTAACAAAGACACACACTTACACCAAGTAACACAGACACATCTGACACCAAGTAACACAGACACACACTTACACCAAGTAACACAGACATACACTGACACCAAGTAACAAAGACATACACTGATAACCAGTAACACAGACACACACTTACACCAAGTAACACAGACATACACTGACACCAAGTAACAAAGACATACAATGATACCCAGGAACACAGACACACACTTACACCAAGTAACACAGACACACACTTACACCAAGTAAAAAAGACATACACTTACACCAAGTAACACAGACATACACTGACACCAAGTAACAAAGACATACACTGATACCCAGTAACACAGACACACACTGACACCCAGTTAGAAACACACACTGACCCCCAGTAACACAGACACACACTGACCCCCAGTAACACTGAGATACACTGACACCAAGTCACAAAGACACACACTGACACCCAGCAACAAAGACATACACTGACACCAAGTCACAAAGACATACACTGATTCACAGACACACACTTACACCAAGTAACACAAACATACACTGACACCAAGTAACAAAGACATTCACTGATACCCAGTATCACAGACACACACTTACATCAATTAACAAAGACATACACTGACACCAAGTAACAAAGACATACACTGATACCCAGGAACACAGACACACACTTACACCAAGTAACACATACACACACTTACACCAAGTAACAAAGACATACAATTACACCAAGTAACACAGACGTACACTGACACCAAGTAACAAAGACATACAATTACACCAGGTAACAAAGACACACATTTACACCAAGTAACACAGATATACAATGGCACCAAGTAACAAATACATGCACTGACACCTAATAACACAGACACACACGGACACCAAGTAACAAAGACACACACTTACACCAAGTAACACAGACACACACTGACACCAAGTAACACAGACACACACTTACACCAAGTAACACAGACATACACTGACACCAAGTAACAAAGACATACACTGATACCCATTAACACAGACACACACTTACACCAAGTAACAGAGACATACACTGACACGAAGTAACAAAGACATACAATGATACCCAGGAGCACAGACACACACTTACACCAAGTAACACAGACACACACTTACACCAAGTAAAAAAGACATCCACTGACACCAAGTAACACAGACATGCACTGACACCAAGTAACAAAGACATACACTGATACCCAGTAACACAGACACACACTGACACCCAGTTAGAAACTCACACTGACCCCCAGTAACACAGACACACACTGACCCCCAGTAACACAGACATACACTGACACCAAGTCACAAAGACACACACTGACAACCAGTAACAAATACATACACTGACACCAAGTCACAAAGACATACACTGATTCACAGACACACACTTACACCAAGTAACACAGACATACACTGACACCAAGTAACAAAGACATACACTGATACCCAGTATCACAGACACACACTTACATCAAGTAACAAAGACATACACTGACACCAAGTCCCAAAGACACACACTGACACCCAGTAACAAAGACATACACTGATACCCAGTAACACAGACACACACTGATACCCAGTAACAAAGACATACACTGATACCAAGTCACAAAGACATACACTGATACCCAGTAACACAGAAACACACTGACACCCTGTAACAAAGACATACACTGATACAAAGTCACAAAGACATACACTGATACCCAGTAACACAGACACACACTGACACCCAGTAATAAAGACAGACACTGATACCAAGATACAAAGACATACACTGATACCCAGTAACACAGACGCACACTGACAGCAAGTAACAAAGACATGCACTGACACCAAGTAACAAAGACATGCACTGACACCAAGTAACACAGACACACACGGACACCAAGTAACAAAGACACACACTTACACCAAGTAACACAGACACACACTTACACCAAGTAACAAATACATACACTGACACCAAGTAACACAGACATACACTGACAACAAGTAACAAAGACATACAATTACACCAAGTAACAAAGACACACACTTACACCAAGTAACACAGACACACACTGACACCCAGTAACACAGACACACACTTACACCAAGTAACACAGACATACACTGACACCAAGTAACAAAGACATACACTGATACCCAGTAACAAAGACACACACTTACACCAAGTAACACAGACATACACTGACACCAAGTAACAAAGACATACACTGATACCCAGGAACACAGACACACACTTACACCAAGTAACACAGACACACACTTACACCAAGTAACAAAGACATACAATTACACCAAGTAACACAGACATACACTGACACCAAGTAACAAAGATATACAATTACACCAGGTAACAAAGACATACACTTACACCAAGTAACACAGATATACAATGGCACCAAGTAACAAATACATGCACTGACACCCAATAACACAGACACACACGGACACCAAGTAACAAAGACACACACTTACACCAAGTAACACAGACACATCTGACACCAAGTAACACAGACACACACTTACACCAAGTAACACAGACATACACTGACACCAAGTAACAAAGACATACACTGATAACCAGTAACACAGACACACACTTACACCAAGTAACACAGACATACACTGACACCAAGTAACAAAGACATACAATGATACCCAGGAACACAGACACACACTTACACCAAGTAACACAGACACACACTTACACCAAGTAAAAAAGACATACACTTACACCAAGTAACACAGACATACACTGACACCAAGTAACAAATACATACACTGATACCGAGTAACACAGACACACAGTGACACCAAGTTAGAAACACACACTGACCCCCAGTAACACAGACACACACTGACCCCCAGTAACACAGAGATACACTGACAACAAGTCACAAAGACACACACTGACACCCAGCAACAAAGACATACACTGACACCAAGTCACAAAGACATACACTGATTCACAGACACACACTTACACCAAGTAACACAAACATACACTGACACCAAGTAACAAAGACATTCACTGATACCCAGTATCACAGACACACACTTACATCAATTAACAAAGACATACACTGACACCAAGTCACAAAGACACACACTGACACCCAGTAACTAAGACATACACTGACATCAAGTCACAAAGACATACACTGATACCCAGGAACACAGACACACACTGATACCCAGTAACAAAGACATACACTGATACCAAGTCACAAAGACATAGACTGATACCCAGTAACACAGAAACACACTGACACCCTGGAACAAAGACATACACTGATACAACGTCACAAAGACATACACTGATACCCAGTAACACAGACACACACTGACACCCATTAATAAAGACAGACACTGATACCAAGATACAAAGACATACACTGATACCCAGTAACACAGACGCACACTGACAGCAAGTAACAAAGACATGCACTGACACCAAGTAACAAAGACATGCACTGACACCAAGTAACACAGACACACACGGACACCAAGTAACAAAGACACACACTTACACCAAGTAACACAGGCACACACTTACACCAATTAACAAAGACATACACTGACACCAAGTAACACAGACATACACTGACACCAAGTAACAAAGACATACAATTACACCAAGTAACAAAGACTCACACTTAAACCAAGTAACAAAGACAGACACTGATACCCAGTAACACAGACACAAACTTACACCAAGTACCAAGACATACACTGACACCCAGTAACACAAACAAACACACACTGACACCAAGTAACACAGACACACACTGACACTCAGTAACAAATACATACACAGACACCAAGTAACAAAGACATACAATGACACCCAGTAACACAGACACACACGGACACCAAGTAACACAGACACACACTTACACCAAGTAACACAGACACACACTGACACCCAATAACACAGACACACACATGACCAAGTAACACAGACATACACTGACACCAGTAACAAAGACATACACTGACACCGAGTAACACAGACATACACTGACACCAAGTAACACAGACACACACTGACACCCAGTAACAAAGACATACACAGACACCAAGTAACAAAGACAAACAATGACACCCAGCGACACAGACACACACGGACACCTTGTAACACAGACACACACTTACACCAAGTAACGAAGACATACAATTACACGAAGTAACACAGACATACACTGACACCAAGTAACAAAGACATACAATTACACCAAGTAACAAAGACACACACTTACACCAAGTAACACAGATATACAATGGCACCAAGAAACAAAGACATGCACTTACACCATATAACACAGACACACACTGACACCAAGTAAGACAGCCACACATTTACACCAAGTAACACAGACACACACTTTCATCAAGTAACAAAGACATACACTTCCACCAAGTAACACAGACATACACTGACACCAAGTAACAAAGACATACACTGATACCCAGTAACACAGACACACACTTACACCAAGTAACACAGACATACACTGACACGAAGTAACAAAGACAGACAGTGATACCCATGAACACAGACACACACTTACACCAAGTATCACAGACACACACTTACATCAATTAACAAAGACATACACTGACACCAAGTCACAAAGACACACACTGACACCCAGTAACTAAGACATACACTGACATCAAGTCACAAAGACATACACTGATACCCAGGAACACAGACACACACTGATACCCAGTAACAAAGACATACACTGATACCAAGGCACAAAGACATAGACTGATACCCAGTAACACAGAGACACACTGACACCCTGGAACAAAGACATACACTGATACAACGTCACAAAGACATACACTGATACCCAGTAACACAGACACACACTGACACCCAGTAATAAAGACAGACACTGATACCAAGATACAAAGACATACACTGATACCCAGTAACACAGACGCACACTGACAGCAAGTAACAAAGACATGCACTGACACCAAGTAACAAAGACATGCACTGACACCAAGTAACACAGACACACACGGACACCAAGTAACAAAGACACACACTTACACCAAGTAACACAGACACACACTTACACCAATTAACAAAGACATACACTGAAACCAAGTAACACAGACATACACTGACACCAAGTAACAAAGACATACAATTACACCAAGTAACAAAGACTCACACTTAAACCAAGTAACAAAGACAGACACTGATACCCAGTAACACAGACACAAACTTACACCAAGTAACAAAGACATACACTGACACCCAGTAACACAAACAAACACACACTGACACCAAGTAACACAGACACACACTGACACTCAGTAACAAATACATACACAGACACCAAGTAACAAAGACATACAATGACACCCAGTAACACAGACACACACGGACACCAAGTAACAAAGACACACACTTACACCAAGTAACACAGACACACATTTGACCAAGTAACACAGACATACACCGACACCAGTAACAAAGACATACACTGACACCGAGTAACACAGACAGACACTGACACCAAGTAACACAGACACACACTGACACCCAGTAACAAAGACATACACAGACACCAAGTAACAAAGACAAACAATGACACCCAGCGACACAGACACACACGGACACCTTGTAACACAGACACACACTTACAGCAAGTAACGAAGACATACAATTACACGAAGTAACACAGACATACACTGACACCAAGTAACAAAGACATACAATTACACCAAGTAACAAAGACACACACTTACACTAAGTAACACAGATATACAATGGCACCAAGAAACAAAGACATGCACTTACACCATATAACACAGAAACACACTGACACCAAGTAAGACAGGCACACATTTACACCAAGTAACACAGACACACACTTTCACCAAGTAACAAAGACATACACTTCCACCAAGTAACACAGACATACACTGACACCAAGTAACAAAGACATACACTGATACCCAGTAACACAGACACACACTTACACCAAGTAACACAGACATACACTGACACGAAGTAACAAAGACAGACAGTGATACCCATGAACACAGACACACACTTACACCAAGTAACACAGACACACAATTACACCAATTAACACAGACATACACTGACACCAAGTAACAAAGACATACACTGATACCCAGTAACACAGACACACACTGACACCCAGTTAGAAACACACACTGACCACCAGTAACACAGACACACACTGACACCCAGTAACACAGACATACACAAACACTAAGTCACAAAGACACACACTGACACCCAGTAACAAAGACATACACTGACACCAAGTCACAAAGACATACACTGATACCCAATATCACAGACACACACTAACATCAAGTAACAAAGACATACCCTGACACCAAGTCACAAAGACAAACACTGACGCACAGTAACAAAGACATAAACTGACACCAAGTCACAAAGACATACACTGATACCCAGGAACACAGACACACACTGACACCCAGTAACAAAGACATACACTGATGCCAAGTCACAAAGACATACACTGATACCCAGTAACACAGAAACACACTGACAAGCAGTAACAAAGACATACACTGATACAACGTCACAAAGACATACACTGATACCCAGTAACACAGACACACTTTGACACCCAGTAATAAAGACTTACACTGATACCAATATACAAAGACATACACTGATACCCAGTAACACAGATCCACACTGACAGCAAGTAACAAAGACATGCACTGACACCAAGTAACAAAGACATGCACTGACACCAAGTAACACAGACACACACGGACACCAAGTCACAAAGACACACACTTACACCAAGTAACACAGACACACACTTACACCAAGTAACAAAGACATACAATTACAACAAGTAACACAGACATACACTGACACCAAGTAACAAAGACATACAATTACACCAAGTAACAAAGACTCACACTTACACCAATTAACAAAGACAGACACTGATACCCAGTAACACAGACACAAACTTACACCAAGTAACAAAGACATACACTGAAACCCAGTAACACAGAGAAACACTAATAAACAGTAACAAAGACATACACAGACACCAAGTAACAAAGACATACAATGACACCCAGTAACACAGACACACACGGAAACCAAGTAACAAAGACACACACTTACACCAAGTAACACAGACACACACTGACACCCAGTAACACAGACACACACTTGACCAAGTAACACAGACAAGCACTGACTCCAAGTAACAAAGACATACACTGATACCCAGTAACACAGACAGACAGTTACACCAAGTATCACAGACATACACTGACACCAAGTAACAAAGACATACACTGATACCCAGGAAGACAGACACACACTTACACCAAGTAACACAGACACACACTTAGACCAAGTAACACAGACATACACTTACACCAAGTAACACAGACATACACTGACACCAAGAAACAAATACATACAATTACACCAAGTAACAAAGACACACACTTACACCAAGTAACACAGATATACACTGGCACCAAGTAACAATGACATGCCATCACACCCAGTAACACAGACACAGACGGACACCAAGTAACAAAGACACACACTTACACCAAGTAACACAGACATACACTTACACCAATTAACAAAGTCAGACACTGATACCCAGTAACACAGAGACACACTTACACCAAGTAACAAAGACATACACTGACACCCAGTAACACAGAGAAACCCTAATAAACAGTAACAAAGACATACACCGACACCAAGTAACAAAGACATACAATGACACCCAGTAACACAGACACACACGGACACCAAGTAACAAAGACACACACTTACACCAAGTAACACAGACACACACTGACACCCAGTAACACTGACACACACTTGACCAAGTAACACAGACATACACTGACACCAAGTAACAAAGACATACACTTATACCCAGTAACACAGACACACACTTACACCAAGTAACACAGACATACACTGACACCAAGTAACAAAGACATACACTGATATCCAGGAACACAGACACACACTTACACCAAGTAACACAGACACACACTTAGACCAAGTAACAAAGACATACACTTACACCAAGTAACACAGACATACACTGACACCAAGAAACAAAGACATACAATTACACCAAGTAACAAAGACACACACTTCCACCAAGTAACACAGATATAAAATGGCAACAAGTAACAAAGACATGCACTGACACCCAGTAACACAGACACACACGGACACCAAGTAACAAAGATACACACTTACACCAAGTATCACAGACATACACTTACACCAATTAACAAAGACAGACACTGATACCCAGTAACACAGAGACACACTTGCACCAAGTAACAAAGACATACACTGACACCCAGGAACAAAGACATACACTGACACCAAGTAACAAAGACACATACTTACACCAAGTAACACAGACACACACTGACACCAAGTAACAAAGACATACACTGATACCCAGTGACACAGACACACACTTACACCAAGTAACACAGACATACACTGAAACCAAGTAACAAAGACATACACTGATACACAGGAACACAGACATACACTGACACCAAGTAACAAAGACATACAATTACACAAAGTAACAAAGACACACACTTACACCAAGTAACACAGATATACAAAGGCAACAAGTAACAAAGACATGCACTAACACCCAGTAACACAGACACACACGGACACAAGTAACACAGACATACACTGACACCAAGTAACAAAGACATACAATGATACCCAGGAACACAGACACACACTTACACCAAGTAACACAGACACACACTTACACCAAGTAACAAAGACATACACTTACACCAAGTAACACAGACATACACTGACACCAAGTAACAAAGACATACTCTGATACCCAGTAACACAGACACACACTGACACCCAGTTAGAAACACACACTGACCCCCAGTAACACAGACACACACTGACCCCCAGCAACACAGACATACACTGACACCAAATCACAAAGACACACACTGACACCCAGTAACAAACACATACACTTACACCAAGTCACAAAGACATACACTGATACACAGACAGGCACTTACACTAAGTAACACAGACATACACTGACACCAAGAAACAAAGACATACACTTATACCCAGTATCACAGACACACACTTACATCAAGTAACAAAGACATACACTGACACCAAGTCACAAAGGCACACACTGACACCCAGTAACAAAGACATACACTGACACCAAGTCACAAAGACATACACTGATACCCAGGAACACAGACACACACTGATACCCAGTAACAATGACATACTCTGATACCAAGTCACAAAGACATACACTGATACCCAGTAACACAGAAACACACTGACACCCAGTAACAAAGACATACACTGATACAAAGTCACAAAGACATGCACTGATACCTAGTAACACAGGCACACACTGACACCCAGGAACAAAGACATACACTGATACCAAGTCACAAAGACATACACTGATACCCAGTAACAAAGACACACACTGACACCAAGTAACAAAGACATGCACTGACACCAAGTAACAAAGACATACACTTACACCAAGTAACAAAGACACACACTTACACCAAGTAACACAGACATACACTGACACCAAGTAACAAAGGCATACACTGACATCAAGTATCAAAGGCATACACTTACACCAAGTAACAAAGACAGACAATTACACCAGGTAACAAAGACATACACTTACACCAAGTATTTAGACATACACTGACACCAAGTAACAAAGACATACACTGAAACCCAGTAACACAGACACACACTTACACCATGTAACAAAGACATACACTGACACCAAGTCACAAAGACACACAATGACACCCAGTAACAAAGACAAAAACTGACACCAAGTCACAAAGACAGACACTGATACCCAGTAACACAGACAAACACTTACACCAAGTAACACAGACATACACTGACACCAAGTAACAAAGACATACACTGATACCCAATAACAAAGACACACACTTACACCAAGTAACAAAGACAGACAAAAATACCCGGTAACACAGACACTCACTTACACCAAGTAACAAAGACATACACTGACACCCAGTAACAAAGACATACACTGACACCCAGTAACACAGACACACACGGACACCAATTAACAAAGACACACACTTACACCAAGTAACACAGTCATATACTGACACCAAGTAACAAAGAAATAGAATGATACCCAGGAACACAGACACACACTTACACCAAGTAACACAGACACACACTTACACCAAGTAACAAAGACATACACTTACACCAAGTAACACAGATATACACTGACACCAAGTAACAAAGACATACACTGATACCCAGTAACACAGACACACACTGACATCCAGTTAGAAACACACACTGACCCCCAGTATCACAGACACACACTGACCCCCAGTAAAACAGACATACACTGACACCAAGTCACAAAGACATACACTGACACCCAGTAACAAAGACATACACTGATACCAAGTCACTAAGAAATACACTGATACACAGACACACACTTACACCAAGTAAAACAGACATATACTGACACCAAGTAACAAAGACATACACTGATACCCAGGAACACAGACACACACTTACACCCAGTAACAAAGACATACACTGACACCCAGTAACACAGACACACACGGACACCAAGTAACAAAGACATAGACTTACACCAAGTAACACAGACAGACTCTGACACCCAGTAACACAGACACATACTTACCCCAAGTAACGCAGTCATACACTGACACCATTTAACAAAGACATACACTGACACCCAGTAACACAGACACACACTTACACCAAGTAACACAGACATACACTGACACCAATCACAAAGACACACACTGACACCCAGTAACAAAGACACACACTGACACCTAGCAACAAAGACATACAATGATACCAAGTCGCAATGACATACACTGATACCTAGTAACACAGACACACACTGACACCCAGTAACAAAGACATACACTGTTACCAAGTAACAAAGACATACACTGATACCCAGTAACACAGACACACACTGACACCCAGGAACAAAGACATACACTGATACCAAGTCACAAAGACATACACTGATACCCAGTAACACAGACACACCCTGTCACCAAGTAACAAAGACATACACAGACACCAAGTAACAAAGACATACACTTACACCAAGTAACAAAGACACACACTTACACCAAGTAACACAGACACACACTTGCACCAAGTAACAAAGACAGACACTGATACCCAGTAACACAGACACACACTTACACCAAGTAACAAAGACATACACTGACACCCAGTAACAAAAACATACACTGAAACCCAGTAACACAGGCACACGTGGACACCAAGTGACAAAGACACACACTTACACCAAGTAACACAGACACACACTGACACCCAGTAACACAGACACACACTTACAACAAGTAACACAGACATACACTGACACCAAGTAACAAATACATACAATTACACCAAGTCACAAAGACATGCACTGATACACAGTAACAAAGACACACACTGATACCCAGTAACACAGACACACACTTACACCAAGAAACTCAGACAGACACTGACACCAATAACAAAGACATACACTGATACGCAGGAACACAGACACACACTTACACCAAGTAAAACAGACAAACACTTAAACCAAGTAACAAAGACATACACTTACACCAAGTAACACAGACATACACTGACACCAAGTAACAAAGACGTACAATTACACCAAGTAACAAAGACACACACTTACACCAAGTAACACAGATATACAATGGCAACAAGTAACAAAGACATGCACTAACACCCAGTACCACAGACACACACGGACACCAAGTAACAAAGACACACACTTACACAAAGTAACACAGACACACACTGCCACCCAGTAACACAGACACACACTTACACCAAGTAACACAAACATACACTGACACCAAGTAACAAAGACATACACTGATACCCAGTAACACAGACACACACTTACACCAAGTAACACAGACATACACTGATACCAAGTAACAAAGACATACACTGATACCTCGTAACACAGACACACACTTACACCAAGTTACACAGACACACACGGACACCAAGTAACAAATACACACACTTACACAAAGTAACACAGACACACACTGTCACCCAGTAACACAGACACACACTTACATCAAGTAACACAGACATACACTGACACGAAGTAACAAAGACAGACAATGATACCCATGAACACAGACACACACTTACACCAAGTAACACAGACACACACTTACACCAAATAACAAAGACATACACTTACACTAAGTAACACAGACATACACTGACACCAAGTAACAAAGACATGCACTGATAGCCAGTATCACAGACACACACTGACACCCAGTTAGAAACACACACTGACCCCCAGTAACACAGACACACACTGACCCCCAGTAACACAGACATACACTGACACCAAGTCACAAAGACACACACTGACACCCAGTAACAAAGACATACACTGACACCAAGTAACAAAGACATAAACTGATACCCAGTATCACAGACACACACTTACATCAAGTAACAAAGACATACACTGACACCAAGTCACAAAGACACACACTGACACACAGTAACAAAGACATGCACTAACACCCAGTAACACAGACACACACGGACACCAAGTAACACAGATATTCACTGACACCAAGTAACAAAGACATACAATGATACCCAGGAACACAGACACACACTTACACCAAGTAACACAGACACACACTTACATCAAGTAACAAAGACATACACTTACACCAAGTAACACAGACATACACTGACACCAAGTAACAAAGACATACACTGATACCCAGTAACACAGACACACACTGACACCCAGTTAGAAACACACACTGACCCCCAGTAACACAGACACACACTGACACCCAGTAACACAGACATACACTGACACCAAGTCACAAAGACACACACTGACACCCAGTAACAAACACATACACTGACACCAAGTCACAAAGACATACACTGATACACAGACACGCACTTACACCAAGTAACACAGACATACACTGACAACAAGAAACAAAGACATACACTTATACCCAGTATCACAGGCACACACTTACATCAAGTAACAATGACATACACTGCCACCAAGTCACAAAGGCACACACTGACACCCAGTAACAAAGACATACACTGACACCAAGTCACAAAGACATACACTGATACCCAGGAACACAGACACACACTGACACCCAGTAACAATGACATACACTGATACCAAGTCACAAAGACATACACTGATACCCAGTAACACAGAAACACACAGACAACCAGTAACAAAGACATACACTGATACCAAGTCACAAAGACATACACTGATACCTAGTAAAACAAGCACACACTGACACACAGGAACAAAGACATACACTGATACCAAGTCACAAAGACATACACTGATACCCGGTATCACAGACACACACTTACACCAAGTAACAAAGACATACACTGACACCAAGTCACAAAGACAGACACTGATACCCGGTATCACAGACACACACTTACACCAAGTAACAAAGACATACACTGACACCCAGTAACAAAGACATACACTGACACCCAGTAACACAGACACACACGGACACCAATTAACAAAGACACACACTTACACCAAGTAACACAGACATACACTGACACCAAGTAACAAAGAAATACATTGATACCCAGGAACACAGACACACACTTACACCAAGTAACACAGACACACACTTACACCAAGTAACAAATACATACAATTACATCAAGTAACAAAGACACACACTTACACCAAGTAACACAGATATACACTGGCACCAAGTAACAAAGACATGCACTGGCACCCAGTAACACAGACACACACGGACTCCAAGTAACAAAGACACACACTGACACCAAGTAACACAGACATAAACTTACACCAATTAACAAAGTCAGACACTGATACCCAGTAACATAGAGACACACTTACACCAAGTAACAAAGACATACACTGACACCCAGTAACAAAGACATACACTGACACCCAGTAACACAGACACACACGGACACCAAGTAACAAAGACACACACTTACACCAAGTAACACAGACACACACTGACACCAAGTAACAAAGAAAAACACTGATATCCAGTAACACAGACACACACTTACACCAAGTAACAAAGACATGCACTAACACCCAGTAACACAGACACACACGGACACCAAGTAACACAGACATACACTGACACCAAGTAACAAAGACATACAATGATACCCAGGAACACAGACACACACTTACACCAAGTAACACAGACACACACTTACATCAAGTAACAAAGACATACACTTACACCAAGTAACACAGACATACACTGACACCAAGTAACAAAGACATACACTGATACCCAGTAACACAGACACACACTGACACCCAGTTAGAAACACACACTGACCCCCAGTAACACAGACACACACTGACCCCCAGTAACACAGACATACACTGACACCAAATCACAAAGACAAACACTGACACCCAGTAACAAACACATACACTGACACCAAGGCACAAAGACATACACTGATACACAGACACGCACTTACACCAAGTAACACAGACATACACTGACACCAAGAAACAAAGACATACACTTATACCCAGTATCACAGGCACACACTTACATCAAGTAACAATGACATACACTGACACCAAGTCACAAAGGCACACACTGACACCCAGTAACAAAGACATACACTGACACCAAGTCACAAAGACATACACTGATACCCAGGAACACAGACACACACTGACACCCAGTAACAATGACATACATTGATACCAAGTCACAAAGACATACACTGATACCCAGTAACACAGAAACACACTGACACCCATTAACAAAGACATACACTGATAACAAGTCACAAAGACATACACTGATACCTAGTAAAACAAGCACACACTGACACCCAGGAACAAAGACATACACTGATACCAAGTCACAAAGACATACACTGATACCCAGTAACACAGACACACACTGACACCAAGTAACAAAGACATGCACTGACACCAAGTAACAAAGACATACACTTACACCAAGTAACAAAGACACACACTTACACCAAGTAACACAGACATTCACTGACACCAAATAACAAAGGCATACACTGACATCAAGTATCAAAGACATACACTTACACCAAGTAACAAAGACAGACAATTACACCAAGTAACAAAGACATACACTTTCACCAAGTATTTTGACATACACTGACACCAAGTAACAAAGACAAACACTGAATCCCAGTAACACAGACACACACTTACACCAAGTAACAAAGACATACACTGACACCAAGTCACAAAGACAGACACTGATACCCGGTATCACAGACACACACTTACACCAAGTAACAAAGACATACACTGACACCCAGTAACAAAGACATACACTGACACCCAGTAACACAGACACACACGGACACCAATTAACAAAGACACACACTTACACCAAGTAACACAGACATACACTGACACCAAGTAACAAAGAAATACATTGATACCCAGGAACACTGACACACACTTACACCAAGTAACACAGACACACACTTACACCAAGTAACAAAGACAGACACTTACACCAAGTAACACAGATATACACTGACACCAAGTAACAAAGACATACACTGATACCCAGTAACAAAGACATACACTGACACCAAGTCACTAAGACATACACTGATACACAGACACACACTTACACCAAGTAACACAGACATGCACTGACACCAAGTAACAAAGACATACACTGATACCCAGTAACACAGACACACACATACACCCAGTAACAAAGACATACACTGACACCCAGTAACACAGACACACACTGACATCCAGTTAGAAACACACACTGACCCCCAGTATCACAGACACACACAGACCCCCAGTAACACAGACATAGACTTACACCAAGTAACACAGACACACACTGACACCCAGTAACACAGACACATACATACCCCAGGTAACGCAGACATACACTGACACCAAGTAACAAAGACATACACTGACACCCAGGAACACAGACACATACATACCCCAGGTAACGCAGACATACACTGACACCAAGTAACACAGACATACACTGACACCAATCACAAAGACACACGCGGACACCCAGTAACAAAGACATACACTGACACCAAGTCACAAAGACATACACTGATACCCAGGAACACAGACACACACTGACACCTAGTAACAAAGACATACACTGATACCAAGTCACAATGACATACACTGATACCCAGTAACACAGACACACACTGACACCCAGTTACAAAGACATACACTGTTACCAAGTAACAAAGACATACACTGATACCCAGTAACACAGACACACACTGACACCCAGTAACAAAGACATACACTGATACAAAGTCACAAAGACATACGCTGATACCCAGTAACACAGACACACCCTGTCACCAAGTAACAAAGACACACACAGACACCAATTAACAAAGACATACACTTACACCAAGTAACAAAGACACACACTTACACCAAGTAACACAGACACACACTTACACGAAGTAACAAAGACAGACACTGATACCCAGTAACACAGACACACACTTACACCAAGTAACAAAGACATACACTGACACCCAGTAACAAAAACATACACTGACACCCAGTAACACAGGCACACGCGGACACCAAGTGACAAAGACACACACTTACACCAAGTAACACAGACACACACTGACACCCAGTAACACAGACACACACTTACACCAAGTAACACAGACATACACTGACACCAACTAACAAAGACATACACTGATACCCAGTAACACAGACACACACTTACACCAAGTAACACAGACATACACTGCCACCAAGTAACAAAGACATACACTGATACCCAGGAACACAGACATAAACTTACAACAAGTAACACAGACATACACTGACACCAAGTAACAAAGACATACCATTACACCAAGTAAGAAAGACAAACACTTACACCAAGTAACACAGATATACAATGGCAACAAGTAACAAAGACATGCACTAACACCCAGTACCACAGACACACAGGGACACCAAGTAACAAAGACACACATTTACACAAAGTTACACAGAAACACACTGCCACCCAGTAACACAGACACACACTTACACCAAGTAACACAGAAATACACTGCCACCAAGTAACAAAAACATACACTGATGCCCAGTAACACAGACAAACACTGACACCAAGTAACACAGACATACACTGACATCAAGTAACAAAGACATACACTGATACCCAGTATCACAGACACACACTTACACCAAGTAACAAAGACACACATTTACACAAAGTAACGCAGACACACTCTGCCGCCCAGTAACACAGACACACACTTACACCAAGTAACACAGACATACACTGCCACCAAGTAACAAAAACATACACTGATGCCCAGTAACACAGACACACACTGACACCAAGTAACACAGACATACACTGATACCAAGTCACAAAGACATACACTGACTCCCAGTAACAAAGACATACACTGATTCCCAGGAACACAGACACACACTGACACCCAGTAACAAAGACATACACTGATACCAAGTCACAAAGACATACACTGATACCCAGTAACACAGAAACACACTGACACCCAGTAACAAAGACATACACTGAAACCCAGTAACACAGACACACACGGACACCAAGTAACAAAGACATAGACTTACACCAAGTAACACAGATACACACTGACACGCAGTAACACAGACACATATTTACCCCAAGTAACGCAGATATACACTGACACCAAGTAACTAAGACATACACTGACACCCAGTAACACAGACACACACTTAGCCCAAGTAACACAGACATACACTGACACCAATCACAAAGACACACACTGACACCCAGTAACAAAGACATACACTGACACCAAGTCACAAAGACATACACTGATACCCAGGAACACAGACACACACTGACACCTAGTAACAAAGACATGCACTGATACCAAGTCACACAGACATACACTGATACCCAGTAACACAGACACACACTGACACCCAGTAACAAAGACATACACTGTTACCAAGTCACAAAGACATACACTGATACCCGGTATCACAGACACACACTTACACCAAGTAACAAAGACATACACTGACACCCAGTAACAAAGACATACACTGACACCCAGTAACACAGACACACACGGACACCAATTAACAAAGACACACACTTACACCAAGTAACACAGACATACACTGACACCAAGTAACAAAGAAATACATTGATACCCAGGAACACAGACACACACTTACACCAAGTAACACAGACACACACTTACACCAAGTAACAAAGACAGACACTTACACCAAGTAACACAGATATACTCTGACACCAAGTAACAAAGACATACACTGATACCCAGTAACAAAGACATACACTGACACCAAGTCACTAAGACATACACTGATACACAGACACACACTTACACCTAGTAACACAGACATACACTGACACCAAGTAACAAAGACATACACTGATACCCAGTAACACAGACACACACATACATCCAGTAACAAAGACATACACTGACACCCAGTAACACAGACACACACTGACATCCAGTTAGAAACACACACTGACCCCCAGTATCACAGACACACACAGACCCCCAGTAACACAGACATAGACTTACACCAAGTAACACAGACACACACTGACACCCAGTAACACAGACACATACATACCCCAAGTAACGCAGACATACACTGACACCAAGTAACAAAGACATACACTGACACCCAGTAACACAGACACACACTTACACCAAGTAACACAGACATACACTGACACCAATCACAAAGACACACGCGGACACCCAGTAACAAAGACATACACTGACACCAAGTCACAAAGACATACACTGATACCCAGGAACACAGACACACACTGACACCTAGTAACAAAGACATACACTGATACCAAGTCACAATGACATACACTGATACCCAGTAACACAGACACACACTGACACCCAGTTGCAAAGACATACACTGTTACCAAGTAACAAAGACATACACTGATACCCAGTAACACAGACACACACTGACACCCAGTAACAAAGACATACACTGATACCAAGTCACAAAGACATACGCTGATACCCAAGAACACAGACACACCCTGTCACCAAGTAACAAAGACACACACAAACACCAATTAACAAAGACATACACTTACACCAAGTAACAAAGACACACACTTACACCAAGTAACACAGACACACACTGACACCCAGTAACACAGACACACACTGACACCAAGTAACACAGACATACACTGATACCAAGTAACAAAGACACACACTGACTCCCAGTAACAAAGACATACACTGATTCCCAGGAACACAGACACACACTGACACCCAGTAACAATGACATACACTGATACCAAGTCACAAAGACATACACTGATACCCAGTAACACAGAAACACACTGACACCCAGTAACAAAGACATACACTGAAACCCAGTAACACAGACACACACGGACACCAAGTAACAAAGACATAGACTTACACCAAGTAACACAGACACACACTGACACGCAGTAACACAGACACATACTTACCCCAAGTAACGCAGATATACACTGACACCAAGTAACTAAGACATACACTGACACCCAGTAACACAGACACACATTTAGCCCAAGTAACACAGACATACACTGACACCAATCACAAAGACACACACTGACACCCTGTAACAAAGACATACAATGACACCAAGTCACAAAGACATACACTGATACCCAGGAACACAGACACACACTGACACCTAGTAACAAAGACATGCACTGATACCAAGTCACACAGACATACACTGATACCCAGTAACACAGACACACACTGACACCCAGTAACAAAGACATACACTGTTACCAAGTCACAAAGACATACACTGATACCCGGTATCACAGACACACACTTACACCAAGTAACAAAGACATACACTGACACCCAGTAACAAAGACATACACTGACACCCAGTAACACAGACACACACGGACACCAATTAACAAAGACACACACTTACACCAAGTAACACAGACATACACTGACACCAAGTAACAAATAAATACATTGATACCCAGGAACACAGACACACACTTACACCAAGTAACACAGACACACACTTACACCAAGTAACAAAGACAGACACTTACACCAAGTAACACAGATATACACTGACACCAAGTAACAAAGACATACACTGATACCCAGTAACAAAGACATACACTGACACCAAGTCACTAAGACATACACTGATACCCGGTATCACAGACACACACTTACACCAAGTAACAAAGACATACACTGACACCCAGTAACAAAGACATACACTGACACCCAGTAACACAGACACACACGGACACCAATTAACAAAGACACACACTTACACCAAGTAACACAGACATACACTGACACCAAGTAACAAATAAATACATTGATACCCAGGAACACAGACACACACTTACACCAAGTAACACAGACACACACTTACACCAAGTAACACAGACACACACTTACACCAAGTAACAAAGACACACACTTACACCAAGTAACACAGACATACACTGACACCAAGTAACAAAGACATACACTGATACCCAGTAACACAGACACACACATACATCCAGTAACAAAGACTTACACTGACACCCAGTAACACAGACACACACTGACATCCAGTTAGAAACACACACTGACACCCAGTATCACAGACACACACAGACCCCCAGTAACACAGACATAGACTTACACCAAGTAACACAGACACACACTGACACCCAGTAACACAGACACATACATACCCCAAGTAACGCAGACATACACTGACACCAAGTAACAAAGACATACACTGACACCCAGTAACACAGACACACACTTACACCAAGTAACACAGACATACACTGACACCAATCACAAAGACACACGCGGACACCCAGTAACAAAGACATACACTGACACCAAGTCACAAAGACATACACTGATACCCAGGAACACAGACACACACTGACACCTAGTAACAAAGACATACACTGATACCAAGTCACAATGACATACACTGATACCCAGTAACACAGACACACACTGACACCCAGTTACAAAGACATACACTGTTACCAAGTAACAAAGACATACACTGATACCCAGTAACACAGACACACACTGACACCCAGTAACAAAGACATACACTGATACCAAGTCACAAAGACATACGCTGATACCCAGTAACACAGACACACCCTGTCACCAAGTAACAAAGACACACACAGACACCAATTAACAAAGACATACACTTACACCAAGTAACAAAGACACACACTTACACCAAGTAACACAGACACACACTTACACCAAGTAACAAAGACAGACACTGATACCCAGTAACACAGACACACACTTACACCAAGTAACAAAGACATACACTGACACCCAGTAACAAAAACATACACTGACACCCAGTAGCACAGGCACACGCGGACACCAAGTGACAAAGACACACACATACACCAAGTAACACAGACACACACTGACACCCAGTAACACAGACACACACTTACAGCAAGTAACACAGACATACACTGCCACCAACTAACAAAGACATACACTGATACCCAGTAACACAGACACACACTTACACCAAGTAACACAGACATACACTGACACCAAGTAACAAAGACATACACTGATACCCAGGAACACAGACATAAACTTACAACAAGTAACACAGACATACACTGACACCAAGTAACAAAGACATACCATTACACCAAGTAAGAAAGACACACACTTACACCAAGTAACACAGATATACAATGGCAACAAGTAACAAAGACATGCACTAACACCCAGTACCACAGACACACAGGGACACCAAGTAACAAAGACACACATTTACACAAAGTAACACAGACACACACTGCCACCCAGTAACACAGACACACACTTACACCAAGTAACACAGAAATATACTGCCACCAAGTAACAAAAACATACACTGATGCCCAGTAACACAGACACACACTGACACCAAGTAACACAGACATACACTGACATCAAGTAACAAAGACATACACTGATACCCAGTATCACAGACACACACTTACACCAAGTAACAAAGACACACATTTACACAAAGTAACACAGACACACACTGCCACCCAGTAACACAGACACACACTTACACCAAGTAACACAGACATACACTGCCACCAAGTAACAAAAACATACACTGATGCCCAGTAACACAGACACACACTGACACCAAGTAACACAGACGTACACTGATACCAAGTCACAAAGACACACACTGACTCCCAGTAACAAAGACATACACTGATTCCCAGGAACACAGACACACACTGACACCCAGTAACAATGACATACACTGATACCATGTCACAAAGACATACACTGATACCCAGTAACACAGAAACACACTGACACCCAGTAACAAAGACATACACTGAAACCCAGTAACACAGACACACACGGACACCAAGTAACAAAGACATAGACTTACACCAAGTAACACAGACACACACTGACACGCAGTAACACAGACACATACTTACCCCAAGTAACGCAGATATACACTGACACCAAGTAACTAAGACATACACTGACACCCAGTAACACAGACACACACTTAGCCCAAGTAACACAGACATACACTGACACCAATCACAAAGACACACACTGACACCCAGTAACAAAGACATACACTGACACCAAGTCACAAAGACATACACTGATACCCAGGAACACAGACACACACTGACACCTAGTAACAAAGACTATGCACTGATACCAAGTCACACATACATACACTGATACCCAGTAACACAGACACACACTGACACCCAGTAACAAAGACATACACTGTTACCAAGTCACAAAGACATACACTGATACCCAGTAACACAGACACACACTGACTCCCAGTAACAAAGACATACACTGATACCAAGCCACAAAGACATACACTGATACCCAGTAACACAGACAGACCCTGTCACCAAGTAACAAAGACATACACAGACACCAAGTAACAAAGACATACACTTACACCAAGTAACAAAGACACACAATTACACCAAGTAACACAGACACACACTTACACCAATTAACAAAGACAGACACTGACACCCAGTAACAAAGACATACACTGACACCCAGTAACAGAGGCACACGCGGACACCAAGTCACAGACACACACTTACACCAAGTAACACAGACACACACTGACACCCAGTAACACAGACACACACTGACACCCAGTAACAAAGACATACACTGATACCAAGTCACAAAGACATACACTGATACCCACTAACAGAGACACACCCTGTCAGCAAGTAACAAAGACATGCACAGACACCAAGTAACAAAGTCATACACTTACACCAAGTAACAAAGACACACACTTACACCAAGTAACACAGACACACACTTACACCAAGTAACAAAGACATACACTGATACCCAGGAACACAGACCCACACTTACACCACGTAACACAGACACACACTTACACCAAGTAACAAAGACATACACTTACACCAAGTAACGCAGACATACACTGACACCAAGTAACAAAGACATACAATTACACCAAGTAACAAAGACACACACTTACACCAAGTAACACAGATATACAATGGCAACAAGTAACAAAGACATGCACTAACACCCAGTAACACTGACACACACGGACATCAAGTAACAAAGACACACACTTACACAAAGTAACACAGACACACACTGCCACCCAGTAACACACACAACACTTACACCACGTAACACAGACATACACTGACACCAAGTAACAAAGACATACACTGATAACCAGTATCACAGACACACACTTCCATCAAGTAACAAAGACATACACTGACACCAAGTCACAAAGACACACACTGACACCCAGTAACAAAGACATACACTGACACCAAGTCACAAAGATATACACTGATTGCCAGGAACACAGACACACATTGCCACCCAGTAACAATGACATACACTGATACAAAGTAACAAAGACATACACTGATACCCAGTAACACAGAAACACACTGACACCCAGTAACAAAGACATACACTGATACCAAGTCACAAAGACATACACTGATAGCCAGTAACACAGACACACACTAACACCCAGGAACAAAGACATACACTGATACCAAGTGACAAAGGCATACACTGATACCCAGTAACAAAGACACACACTGACACCAAGTAACAAAGACATGCACTGACACCAATTAACAAAGACACACACTTACACCAAGTAACAAAGACACACACATACAACAAGTAACACAGACATACACTGACACCAAGTAACAAAGGCATACACTGACATCAAGTAACAAAGACATACACTTACACCAAGTAACAAAGACAGACATTTACACCAAGTAACAAAGACATACACTTACACCAAGTATTTTGACATACACTGACACCAAGTAACAGAGACATACAATGATACCCAGTAACGCAGACACACACTTACACCAAGTAACAAAGACATACACTGACACCAAGTCACAAAGACACACACTGACACCCAGTAACAAAGACATAATCTGACACCAATTCACAAAGACATACACTGATACCCAGTAACACAGACACACACTTACACCAAGTAACACAGACATACACTGACACCAAGTCACAAAGACATACACTGATACCCAGTAACACAGACACACACTTACACAAAGTAACAAAGACATACACTGACACCCAGTAACAAATACTTACACTGACACCCAGTAACACAGACACACACGGACACCAAGTAACAAAGACATACTCTGACACCAAGTAACAAAAACATGCACTTACACCAAGTAACAAAGACATACACTGAAACCAAGCAGCAAAGACATACACTTACACCAAGTAACACAGACATACACTTACACCAAGTAACACAGACATACACTGACACCAAGTAACAAAGACATACACTGACACCAAGTAACAAAGACATACACTGATACCCAATAACACAGGCACACACCTACACCATGTAACAAATACATACACTGATACCCAGTAACACAGACACACACTTACACCAAGTAACAAAGACATGCACTGACACCCAGTAACACAGGCACACGCGGACACCAAGTAACAGACACACACTTACACCAAGTAACACAGACACACACTGACACCCAGTAACACAGACACACACTGACACCCAGTAACAAAGACATACACTGATACCAAGTCACAAAGACATACACTGATACCCAGTAACAGAGACACACCCTGTCAGCAAGTAACAAAGACATGCACAGACACCAAGTAACAAAGTCATACACTTACACCAAGTAACAAAGACACACACTTACACCAAGTAACACAGACACACACTTACACCAAGTAACAAAGACATACACTGATACCCAGGAACACAGACCCACACTTACACCACGTAACACAGACACACACTTACACCAAGTAACAAAGACATACACTTACACCAAGTAACACAGACATACACTGGCACCAAGTAACAAAGACATACAATTACACCAAATAACAAAGACACACACTTACACCAAGTAACACAGATATACAATGGCAACAAGTAACAAAGACATGCACTAACACCCAGTAACACTGACACACACGGACACCAAGTAACAAAGACACACACTTACACAAAGTAACACAGACACACACTGCCACCCAGTAACACACACAACACTTACACCACGTAACACAGACATACACTGACACCAAGTAACAAAGACATACACTGATAACCAGTATCACAGACACACACTTACATCAAGTAACAAAGACATACACTGACACCAAGTCACAAAGACACACACTGACACCCAGTAACAAAGACATTCACTGACACCAAGTCACAAAGACATACACTGATTCCCAGGAACACAGACACACACTGCCACCCAGTAACAATGACATACACTGATACAAAGTAACACAGACACACACTTACACCAAGTATCAAAGACATACACTGACACCAAGTAAAAAAGACATACACTTACACCAAGTAACAAAGACAGACACTGACACCAAGTAACAAAGACATACACGTACACCAAGTCACAAAGACAGGCACTTACACCAAGTAAGAAAGACACACACTTACAAAAAGTAACACAGACCTCCACTGACACCAAGTAACAAAGACATACACTGATACCCAGCAACACAGACACACTCTTGCACAAAGGAACAAAGACATACACTGACACCAAGTAACAAAGACATACACTTACACCAAGTAACACAGACATACACTGACACCAAGTAACAAAGACATACACTGACACCAAGTAACAAAGACATACACCGATACGCAGTAACACACGCACACACCTGCACCAAGTTTCAAAGACATACACTGACACCAAGTAACAAAGACATGCACTGATACCCAGTAACACAGGCACACACCTACACCAAGTAACAAAGACATACACCGATACCCAGTAACAAATACATACACTGACACCAAGTAACAAAGACATACACTTACACCAAGTCACAAAGACATACACTGATACCCAGTAACAAATACATACACTGACACCAAGTAACAAAGACATACACTTACACCAAGTCACAAAGACATACACTGACACCAAGTAACAAAGGCATGCACTTACACCAAGTAACACAGACATACACTTACACCAAGTAACAAAGACACACACTTACACCAAGTAACACGGACATACTCTGACACCAAGTAACAAAGACATACACTGATACCCAGTAACACAACACACACTTACACCAAGTAACCAGGACAGACACTGACACCCAGTAACACAGACACACACGTAAGCCAGCTCACAAAGACACACACTGACACCCAGTAACAAAGACAGACACTGATACCCAGTAACACAGACAGACACTTACACCAAGTAACAAAGACAGACACTGATAACCAGTAACACAGACACACACTTACACGAAGTCACAAAGACATACACTGACACCCAGTAACAAAGACATCCACTTACACCAAGTACAAAGACATACACTGACACAAAGTAACAAAGACATGCACTTACACCAAGTAACAAAGACATACACTGATACCCAGTAACACAGACACACACTTTCACCAAGTAACAAAGACAGACACAGATACCCAGTAACACAGACACACACTTACACCAAGTATCAAAGACATACACTGACACCAAGTAACAAAGACAAACACTTACACCAAGTAACAAAGACATACACTGACACCAAGTAACAAAGACATACACTGATACCCAGTAACACAGGCACACACCTGCACCAAGGAACACAGACACTCACTTACACCAAGTATCAAAGACATACACTGACACCAAGTAACAAAGACATACACTGACACCAAGTAACAAAGACATACACTTACACCAAGTAACAGAGACATACATTGACACCAAGTAACAAATACATACACTGACACCAAGTAACAAAGACATACACTTACACCAAGTAACAAAGACATACACTGACACCAAGTATCAAAGACATACACTGATAGCCAGTAACAAAGACACACACTTACACCAAGTAACAAAGACATACACTGACACCAAGTAACAAAGACATACAATGATACCCAGTAACACAGGCACACACCTACACCAAGTAACAAAGACATATACTGACACCCAGGAACACAGATACACACTTACATCAAGTAACACAGACATACACTGACACCAAGTAACAAAGACACACACTGACACCAAGTAACACAGACATACACTGACACCAAGTAACAAAGACATCCACTGACACCAAGTACAAAGACACACTGACACCAAGTAACAAATACATGCACTTACACCAAGTAACAAAGACATACACTTACACCAAGTAACACAGACATACACTGACTCCAAGTAACAAAGACACACACTGACACCAAGTAACACAGACATACACTGACACCAAGTAACAAAGACATCCACTTACACCAAGTACAAAGACATACACTGACACAAAGTAACAAATACATGCACTTACACCAAGTAACAAAGACATACACTGATACCCAGTAACACGGACGCACACTTTCACCAAGTAACAAAGACAGACACTGATACCCAGTAACACAGACTCACACTTACACCAAGTATCAAAGACATACACTGACACCAAGTCACAAAGACATACACTGACACCAAGTAAGAAAGACACACACCAACACCAAGTAACACAGACCTACACTGACACCAAGTAACAAAGACATACACTGATACCCAGCAACACAGATACACTCTTACACCAAGTAACAAAGACAGACACTGATACCAAGTAACAAAGACATACTCTTACACCAAGTCACAAAGACATGCACTTACACCAAGTAAGAAAAACACACACTTACACAAAGTAACACAGACCTACTTTGACACCAAGTAACACAGACACACACTTACACCAAGTAACAAAGACATACACTGATAACCAGTATCACAGACACACACTTACATCAAGTAACAAAGACATACACTGACACCAAGTCACAAAGACACACACTGACACCCAGTAACAAAGACATTCACTGACACCAAGTCACAAAGACATACACTGATTCCCAGGAACACAGACACACACTGCCACCCAGTAACAATGACATACACTGATACAAAGTAACAAAGACATACACTGATACCCAGTAACACAGAAACACACTGACACCCAGTAACAAAGACATACACTGATACCAAGTCACAAAGACATACACTGATACCCAGTAACAAAGACACACACTGACAGCAAGTAACAAAGACATGCACTGACACCAATTAACAAAGACACACACTTACACCAAGTAACAAAGACACACACTTACAACAAGTAACACAGACATACACTGACACCAAGTAACAAAGGCATACACTGACATCAAGTAACAAAGACATACACTTACACCAAGTAACAAAGACAGACAATTACACCAAGTAACAAAGACATACACTTACACCAAGTATTTTGACATACACTGACACCAAGTAACAGAGACATACAAAGATACCCAGTAACGCAGACACACACTGCCACCAAGTAACAAAGACATACACTGACACCAAGTCACAAAGACACACACTGACACCCAGTAACAAAGTCATAATCTGACACCAAGTCACAAAGACATACATTGATACCCAGTAACACAGACACACACTTACACCAAGTAACACAGACATACACTGACACCAAGTCACAAAGACATACACTGATACCCAGTAACACAGACACACACTTACACCAAGTACAAAGACAGTCACTGATACCCAGTAACACAGACACACACTTACACAAAGTAACAAAGACATACACTGACACCCAGTAACAAATACTTACACTGACAACCAGTAACACAGACACACACGGACACCAAGTAACAAAGACATACTCTGACACCAAGTAACAAAAACATACACTTACACCAAGTAACAAAGACATGCACTGAAACCAAGCAACAAAGACATACACTTACACCAAGTAACAAAGACATACACTGACACCAAGTAACAAAGACATACACTGATACCCAATAACACAGGCACACACCTACACCATGTAACAAATACATACACTGATACCCAGTAACACAAACACACACTTACACCAAGTAACACAGACATACACTGACACCAAGCAACAAAGACATATACTGACACCCAGGATCACAGATACACACTGACACCCAGTAACACAGAGAAACACTGACACCAAGTAACAAAGACACACACTGACACCAAGTAACACAGACATACACTGACACCAAGTAACAAAGATATCCACTTACACCAAGTACAAAGACATATACTGACACCAAGTAACAAAGACATACACTTACACCAAGTATTTTGACATACTCTGACACCAAGTAACAAAGACATACAATGATACCCAGTAGCACAGACACACACTTAGACCAAGTAATGAAGACATACACTGACACCAAGTCACAAAGACACACACTGACACCCTGTAACAAAGACATACACTGATACCCAGTGACACAGACACACACTTACACCAAGTAACACAGACAAACACCGACACCCAGTAACACAGACACACACTTTGACCAAGTAACAAAGACAGACACTGATACCCAGTAACACAGACACACACTTACACCAAGTAACACAGACATACACTGACATCAAGTAACAAAGACATCCACTTTCACCAAGTAACAAAGACATACACTGATACCCAGTAACACAGACACACACTTTCACCAAGTAACAAAGACAGACACTGATACCCAGTAACACAGACACACACTTACACCAAGTATCAAAGACATTCACTGACACCAAGTAACAAAGACATACACTTACACCAAGTCACAAAGACATACACTTACACCAAGTAAGAAAGACATACACTGACACCAAGTAACAAAGACATACACTGATACCCAATAACACAGGCACACACCTACACCATGTAACAAATACATACACTGATACCCAGTAACACAGACACACACTTACACCAAGTAACACAGACATACACTGACACAAAGCAACAAAGACATATACTGACACCCAGGAACACAGATACACACTGACACCCAGTAACACAGAGAAACACTGACACCAAGTAACAAAGACACACACTGACACCAAGTAACACAGACATACACTGACACCAAGTAACAAAGACATACACTTACACCAAGTATTTTGACATACTCTGACACCAAGTAACAAAGACATACAATGATACCCAGTAGCACAGACACACACTTAGACCAAGTAATGAAGACATACACTGACACCAAGTCACAAAGACACACACTGACACCCTGTAACAAAGACATACACTGACACCAAGTCACAAAGATATACACTGATACCCAGTAACACAGACACACACTTACACCAAGTAACACAGACAAACACCGACACCCAGTAACACAGACACACACTTTGACCAAGTAACAAAGACAGACACTGATACCCAGTAATACAGACACACACTAACACCAAGTAACACAGACATACACTGACATCAAGTAACAAAGACATCCACTTTCACCAAGTAACAAAGACATACACTGATACCCAGTAACACAGACACACACTTACACCAAGTAACAAAGACAGACACTGATACCCAGTAACACAGACACACACTTACACCAAGTATCAAAGACATTCACTGACACCAAGTAACAAAGACATACACTTACACCAAGTCACAAAGACATGCACTTACACCAAGTAAGAAAGACACACACTTACACCAAGTAACACAGACCTACACTGACACCAAGTAACAAAGACATACAATGATACCCAGCAACACAGACACAATCTTTCACCCAGTAACAAAGACGGACACTGATACCCATTAACACAGACACGCACTTACATCAAGTAACAAAGACATACACTGACACCAAGTAACAAAGACATAAACTTACACCAAGTAGCAAAGACATACACTGACACCAAGTAACAAAAACATACACTGACACCAAGTAACAAACACATACACTGAAACCAAGTAACAAAGACACACACTTACACCAAGTAACACAGACATACACTGACACCAAGTAACAAAGACATATACAGACACCCAGGAACTCAGATACACACTGACACCCACTAACACAGAGAAACACTGACACCAAGTAACAAAGACACACACAGACACCAAGTAACACAGACATACACTGACACCAAGTTACAAAGATATCCACTTACACCAAGTACAAAGACATACACTGACACCAAGAAACAAAGACATACACTGACACCAAGTCACAAAGACATACACTGATACCCAGTAACACAGACACACACTTACACCAAGTAACACAGACATACACTGACACCAAGTAACAAAGACATACACTAATACCCAGTGACACTGACACACACTTTGACCAAGTAACAGAGACAGACACTGATACCCAGTAACACAGACACGCACTTACACCAAGTAACACAGACAGACACTGACATCAAGTAACAAAGACATACACTGATACCCACTAACACAGACATACACTGACACCAAGCAACAAAGACATCCACTTTCACCAAGTACAAAGACATACACTGACACCAAGTAACAAAGACATGCACTTACACCAAGTAACAAAGACATACACTGATACCCAGTAACTCAGACACACAATTTCACCAAGTAACAAAGACAGACACTGATACCCAGTAACACAGACACACACTTACACCAAGTATCAAAGACATACACTGACACCAAGTAAAAAAGACATACACTTACACCAAGTAACAAAGACAGACACTGACACCAAGTAACAAAGACATACACGTACACCAAGTCACAACGACAGGCACTTACACCAAGTAAGAAAGACACACACTTACACTAAGTAACACAGACCTCCACTGACACCAAGTAACAAAGACATACACTGATACCCAGCAACACAGACACACCTTTGCACAAAGTAACAAAGACATAGACTGACACCAAGTAACAAAGACATACACTTACACCAAGTAACACAGACATACACTGACACCAAGTAACAAAGACATACACTGACACCAAGTAACAAAGACATACACCGATACGCAGTAACACACGCACACACCTGCACCAAGTAACAAAGACATACACTGACACCAAGTAACAAAGACATGCACTGATACCCAGTAACATAGGCACACACCTACACCAAGTAACAAAGACATTCACTGATACCCAGTAACAAATACATACACTGACACCAAGTAACAAAGACATACACTTACACCAAATCACAAAGACATACACTGATACCCAGTAACAAATACATACACTGACACCAAGTAACAAAGACATACACTTACACCCAGTCACAAAGACATACACTGACACCAAGTAACAAAGGCATGCACTTACACCAAGTAACACAGACATACACTTACACCAAGTAACAAAGACACACACTTACACCAAGTAACACGGACATACTCTGACTGCAAGTAACAAAGACATACACTGATACCCAGTAAAACAACACACACTTACACCAAGTAACCAGGACAGACACTGACACCCAGTAACACAGACACACACGTAAGCCAGCTCACAAAGACACACACTGACACCCAGTAACAAAGACAGACACTGATACCAAGTAACAAAGACATAAACTTACACCAAGTAACAAAGACAGACACTGATACCCAGTAACACAGACACACACTTACACGAAGTCACAAAGACATACACTGACACCCAGTAACAAAGACATCCACTTACACCAAGTACAAAGACATACACTGACACAAAGTAACAAAGACATACACTGATACCCAGTAACACAGACACTCACATTCACCAAGTAACAAAGACAGACACAGATACCCAGTAACACAGACACACACTTACACCAAGTATCAAAGACATACACTGACACCAAGTAACAAAGACATACACTTACACCAAGTAACAAAGACATACACTGACACCAAGTAACAAAGACATACACTGATACCCAGTAACACAGGCACACACCTGCACCAAGGAACACAGACACACACTTACACCAAGTATCAAAGACATACACTGACACCAAGTAACAAAGACATACACTGACACCAAGTAACAAAGACATACACTTACACCAAGTAACAGAGACATACATTGACACCAAGTAACAAATACATACACTGACACCAAGTAACAAAGACATACACTTACACCAAGTAACAAAGACATACACTGACACCAAGTATCAAAGACCTACACTGACATCAAGTTACAAAGACATAAACTGATACCCAGCAACACCGACACACTCTTGCACAAAGTATCAAAGACAGACACTGATACCCAGTAACACAGACACACACTTACACCAAGTATCAAAGACATACACTGACACCAATTAACAAAGACATACACTTACACCAAGTAAAAAATACATACACTGAAACCAAGTAACAAAGACATACACTTACACCAAGTCACAAAGACATCCACTGACACCAAGTAACAAAGACATGCACTTACACCAAGTAACACAGACATACACTTACACCAAGTAACAAAGACACACACTTACACCAAGTAACACGGACATACTCTGACCCCAAGTAACAAAGACATACACTGATACCCAGTAACACAACACACACTTACACCAAGTAACCAGGACAGACACTGACACCCAGTAACACAGACACACACGTAAGCCAGCTCACAAAGACACACACTGACACCCAGTAACAAAGAGAGACACTGATACCCAGTAACACAGACTTACACCAAGTAACAAAGACAGACACTGATACCCAGTAACACAGACACACACTTACACGAAGTCACAAAGACATACACTGACACCCAGTAACAAAGACATCCACTTACACCAAGTACAAAGACAGACACTGACACCAAGTAACAAAGACATGCACTTACACCAAGTAACAAAGACATACACTGATACCCAGTAACAAAGACACACACTTACACCAAGTAACAAAGACATACACTGCCACCAAGTAACAAGGACATACACTTACACCAAGTAACAAACACATACACTGACACCAAGTAACAAAGACATACAATGATACCCAGTAACACAGGCACACACCTACACCACGTAACAAAGACATATACTGACACCCAGGAACACAGATACACACTTACACCAAGTAACACTGACATACACTGACACCAAGTAACAAAGAGACACACTGACACCAAGTAACACAGACATACACTGACACCAAGTAACAAAGACATCCACTTACACCAAGTACAAAGACATACACTGACACCAAGTAACAAATACATGCACTTACACCAAGTAACAAAGACATACACTTGCACCAAGTAACACAGACATACACTGACACCAAGTAACAAAGACACACACTGACACCAAGTAACACAGACATACACTGACACCAAGTAACAAAGACATCCACTTACAACAAGAACAAAGACATACACTGGCACCAAGTAACAAATACATGCACTTACACCAAGTAACAAAGACATACACTGATACCCAGTAACACGGACGCACACTTTCACCAAGTAACAAAGACAGACACTGATACCCAGTAACACAGACTCACACTTACACCAAGTATCAAAGACATACACTGACACCAAGTAACAAAGACATACACTTACACCAATTCACAAAGACATGCACTTACACCAAGTAAGAAAGACACACACCAACACCAAGTAACACAGACCTACACTGACACCAAGTAACAAAAACATACACTGATACCCAGCAACACAGTTACACTCTTACACCAAGTAACAAAGACAGACAATGATACCAAGTAACAAAGACATACTCTTACACCAAGTCACAAAGACATGCACTTACACCAAGTAAGAAAGACACACACTTACACCAAGTAACACAGACCTACACTGACACCAAGTAACAAAGACATCCACTGATACCCAGCAACACAGACACACTCTTACACCAAGTAACAAAGACAGACACTGATACCCAGTAACACAGACACACACTTACACCAAGTATCAAAGACATACACTGATACCCAGTAACACAGACACACACTTACACCAAGTAACAAAGACATACACTGACACCAAGTAACAAAGACATACACTTGCACCAAGTAACAAAGACATGCACTGACACCAAGTAACAAAGACATACACTGATACCAAGTAACACAGACACACACTTACGCCAAGTAACACAGACATACACTGACACCAAGTAACAAAGACACACACTGACACCAAGTAACACAGACATGCACTGACACGAAGTAACAAAGACATCCACTTACACCAAGTACAAAGACATACACTGACACCAAGTAACAAAGGCATGCACTTACACCAAGTAACAAAGACATACACTGATACCCAGTAACACAGACACAAATTTCACCAAGTAACAAAGACAGACACAGATACCCAGTAACACAGACACACACTTACACCAAGTATCAAAGACATACACTGACACCAAGTAACAAAGACATACACTTACACCAAGTAACAAAGACAAACACTGACACCAAGTAAAAAAGACATACACTTGCACCAAGTCACAAAGACATGCACTTACACCAAGTAAGCAAGACACACACTTACACCAAGTAACACAGACCTACACTGACATCAAGTAACAAAGACATACACTGATACCCAGCAACACCGACACACTCTTACACAAAGTAACAAAGACAGACACTGATACCCAGTAACACAGACAAACACTTACACCAAGTATCAAAGACATACACTGACACCAATTAACAAAGACAGACACTTACACCAAGTAACAAAGACATACACTGACACCAAGTAACAAAGACATACACTTACACCAAGTCACAAAGACATACACTGACACCAAGTAACAAAGACATGCACTTACACCAAGTAACACAGATATACAGTTACACCAAGTAACAAAGACACACACTTACACCAATTAACACGGACATACTCTGACACCAAGTAACAAAGACATACACTGATACCCAGTAACACAACACACACTTACACCAAGTAACCAGGACAGACACTGACACCCAGTAACACAGACACACACGTAAGCCAGCTCACAAAGACACACACTGACACCCAGTAACAAAGACAGACACTGATACCCAGTAACACAGACACACACTTACACCAAGTAACAAAGACAGACACTGATACCCAGTAACACAGACACACACTTACACCAAGTATCAATGACATACACTGACACCAAGTAACAAAGACATACACTGACACCAAGTAACAAAGACATACACTGATGCCCAGTAACACAGGCACACACCTACACCAAGGAACAAAGACATACACTGATACCCAGTAACACAGACACACCCTTACACCAAGTAACACAGACACACACTTACACCAGGTATCAAAGACATACACTGACACCAAGTAACAAAGACATACAATGACACCAAGTAACAAAGACATACACTTACAGCAAGTCACAAAGACATCCACTGACACCAAGTAACAAAGACATGCACTTACACCAAGTAACACAGACATACACTTACACCAAGTAACAAAGACACACACTTACACCAAGTAACAAAGACATACACTGACACCAAGTAACAAAGACATACACTGATACCCAGTAACACAACACACACTTACACCAAGTAACCAGGACAGACACTGACACCCAGTAACACAGACACACACGTAAGCCAGCTCACAAAGACACACACTGACACCCAGTAACAAAGAGAGACACTGATACCCAGTAACACAGACTTACACCAAGTAACAAAGACAGACACTGATACCCAGTAAAACAGACACACACTTACACGAAGTCACAAAGACATACACTGACACCCAGTAACAAAGACATCCACTTACACCAAGTACAAAGACACACACGTACACCAAGTAACAAAGACATACACTGCCACCAAGTAACAAGGACATACACTTACACCAAGTACAAAGACATACACTGACACAAAGTAACAAATACATGCACTTACACCAAGTAACAAAGACATACACTGATATCCAGTAACACGGACGCACACTTTCACCAAGTAACAAAGACAGACACTGATACCCAGTAACACAGACTCACACTTACACCAAGTATCAAAGGCATACACTGACACCAAGTCACAAAGACATACACTGACACCAAGTAAGAAAGACACACACCAACACCAAGTAACACAGACCTACACTGACACCAAGTAACAAAGACATACACTGATACACAGCAACAAAGATACACTCTTACACCAAGTATCAAAGACAGACACTGAAACCAAGTAACAAAGACAAACTCTTACACCAAGTCACAGAGACATGCACTTACACCAAGTAAGAAAGACACACACTTACACCAAGTAACACAGACATACACTGACACCAAGTAACACAGACACACACTTACACCAAGTAACAAAGACATACACTGACACCAAGTAACAAAGACATACACTTACACCAAGTAACAAAAACATACACTGACACCAAGTAACAAAGACATACACTGATACCCAGTAACACAGACACACTCTTACACCAAGTAACAAAGACAGACACTAATGCCCAGTAACACAGACACACAGTTACACCAAGTATCAAAGACATACACTGATACCCAGTAACACAGACACACACTTACACCAAGTAACAAAGACATACACTGACACCAAGTAACAAAGAAATACACTTACACCAAGTAACAAAGAAATACACTGACACCAAGTAACAAAGACATACACTGATACCCAGTAACACAGGCACACACCTACACCAAGTAACAAAGACATTCACTGATACCCAGTAACACAGACACACACTTGCACCAAGTAACACAGACCTACACTGACACCAAGTAACAAAGACATACACTGATACCCAGCAACACAGATACACTCTTACACCAAGTAACAAAGACAGAAACTGATACCAAGTAACAAAGACATACTCTTACACCAAGTCACAAAGACATGCACTTACACCAAGTAAGAAAGACACACACTTACATCAAGTAACGCAGACCTACACTGACACCAAGTAACAAAGACATACACTGATACCCAGCAACACAGACACACTCTTACACCAAGTAACAAAGACAGACACTGATACCCAGTAACACAGACACACACTTACAACAAGTATCAAAGACATACACTGATACCCAGTAACACAGACACACACTTACACCAAGTAACAAAGACATACACTGACACGAAGTAACAAAGACATACACCTACACCAAGTAACAAAGACATTCACTGACACCAAGTAACAAAGACATACACTGATACCCAGTAACACAGGCACACACCTATACCAAGTAACCAGGACATACACTGACACCCAGTAACACAGACACACACTTACACCAAGTAACACAGACATACACTGACACCAAGTCACAAAGACATATACTGACACCCAGGAACACAGATTCACACTGACAGCCAGTAACACAGAGAAACACTGACACCAAGTAACAAAGACACACACTGACACCAAGTAACACAGACATGCACTGACACGAAGTAACAAAGACATCCACTTACACCAAGTACAAAGACATACACTGACACCAAGTAACAAAGGCATGCTCTTACACCAAGTAACAAAGACATACACTGATACCCAGTAACACAGACACACATTTCACCAAGTAACAAAGACAGACACAGATACCCAGTAACACAGACACACACTTACACCAAGTATCAAAGACATACACTAACACCAAGTAACAAAGACATACACTTACACCAAGTAACAAAGACATACACTGACACCAAGTAACAAAGACATACACTTGCACCAAGTCACAAAGACATGCACTTACACCAAGTAAGCAAGACACACACTTACACCAAGTAACATAGACCTACACAGACATCAAGTTACAAAGACATAAACTGATACCCAGCAACACCGACACACTCTTGCACAAACTATCAAAGACAGACACTGATACCCAGTAACACAGACACACTCTTACACCAAGTATCAAAGACATACACTGACACCAAGTCACAAAGACATACACTTACATCAAGTAAAAAATACATACACTGACACCAAGTAACAAAGACATACACTTACACCAAGTCACAAAGACATCCACTGACACCAAGTAACAAAGACATGCACTTACACCAAGTAACACAGACATACACTTACACCAAGTAACAAAGACACACACTTACACCAAGTAACACGGACATACTCTGACACCAAGTAACAAAGACATACACTGATACCCAGTAACACAACACACACTTACACCAAGTAACCAGGACAGACACTGACACCCAGTAACACAGACACACACGTAAGTCAGCTCACAAAGACACACACTGACACCCAGTAACAAAGAGAGACACTGATACCCAGTAACACAGACTTACACCAAGTAACAAAGACAGACACTGATACCCAGTAACACAGACACACACTTACACGAAGTCACAAATACATACACTGACACCCAGTAACAAAGACATCCACTTACACCAAGTACAAAGACAGACACTGACACCAAGTAACAAAGACATGCACTTACACCAAGTAACAAAGACATACACTGATACCCAGTAACAAAGACACACACTTACAGCAAGTAACAAAGACATACACTGCCACCAAGTAACAAGGACATACACTTACACCAAGTAACAAACACATACACTGACACCAAGTAACAAAGACATACAATGACAACCAGTAACACAGGCACACACCTACACCACGTAACAAAGACATATACTGACACCCAGGAACACAGATACACACTTACACCAAGTAACACAGACATACACTGACACCAAGTAATACAGACATACACTGACACCAAGTAACAAAGACATCCACTTACACCAAGTACAAAGACATACACTGACACCAAGTAACAAATACATGCACTTACACCAAGTAACAAAGACATACACTTGCACCAAGTAACACAGACATACACTGACACCAAGTAACAAAGACATCCACTTACAACAAGAACAAAGACATACACTGACACCAAGTAACAAATACATGCACTTACACCAAGTAACAAAGACATACACTGATACCCAGTAACACGGACGCACACTTTCACCAAGTAACAAAGACAGACACTGATACCCAGTAACACAGACTCACACTTACACCAAGTATCAAAGACATACACTGACACCAAGTAACAAAGACATACACTTACACCAATTCACAAAGACATGCACTTACACCAAGTAAGAAAGACACACACCAACACCAAGTAACACAGACCTACACTGACACCAAGTAACAAAGACATACACTGATACCCAGCAACACAGTTACACTCTTACACCAAGTAACAAAGACAGACAATGATACCAAGTAACAAAGACATACTCTTACACCAAGTCACAAAGACATGCACTTACACCAAGTAAGAAAGACACACACTTACACCAAGTAACACAGACCTACACTGACACCAAGTAACAAAGACATCCACTGATAACCAGCAACACAGACACACTCTGACACCAAGTAACAAAGACAGACACTGATACCCAGTAATACAGACACACACTTACACCAAGTATCAAAGACATACACTGATACCCAGTAACACAGACACACACTTACACCAAGTAACAAAGACAAACACTGACACCAAGTAACAAAGACATACACTTGCACCAAGTAACAAAGACATACACTGACACCAAGTAACAAAGACATACACTGATACCAAGTAACACAGACACACACTTACACCAAGTAACACAGACATACACTGACACCAAGTAACAAAGACACACACTGACACCAAGTAACACAGACATGCACTGACACGAAGTAACAAAGACATCCACTTACACCAAGTACAAAGACAGACAATGATACCAAGTAACAAAGACATACTCTTACACCAAGTCACAAAGACATGCACTTACACCAAGTAAGAAAGACACACACTTACACCAAGTAACACAGACCTACACTGACACCAAGTAACAAAGACATCCACTGATACCCAGCAACACAGACACACTCTTACACCAAGTAACAAAGACAGACACTGATACCCAGTAACACAGACACACACTTACACCAAGTATCAAAGACATACACTGATACCCAGTAACACAGACACACACTTACACCAAGTAACAAAGACATACACTGACACCAAGTAACAAAGACATACACTTGCACCAAGTAACAAAGACATGCACTGACACCAAGTAACAAAGACATACACTGATACCAAGTAACACAGACACACACTTACGCCAAGTAACACAGACATACACTGACACCAAGTAACAAAGACACACACTGACACCAAGTAACACAGACATGCACTGACACGAAGTAACAAAGACATCCACTTACACCAAGTACAAAGACATACACTGACACCAAGTAACAAAGGCATGCACTTACACCAAGTAACAAAGACATACACTGATACCCAGTAACACAGACACAAATTTCACCAAGTAACAAAGACAGACACAGATACCCAGTAACACAGACACACACTTACACCAAGTATCAAAGACATACACTGACACCAAGTAACAAAGACATACACTTACACCAAGTAACAAAGACAAACACTGACACCAAGTAAAAAAGACATACACTTGCACCAAGTCACAAAGACATGCACTTACACCAAGTAAGCAAGACACACACTTACACCAAGTAACACAGACCTACACTGACATCAAGTAACAAAGACATACACTGATACCCAGCAACACCGACACACTCTTACACAAAGTAACAAAGACAGACACTGATACCCAGTAACACAGACAAACACTTACACCAAGTATCAAAGACATACACTGACACCAATTAACAAAGACAGACACTTACACCAAGTAACAAAGACATACACTGACACCAAGTAACAAAGACATACACTTACACCAAGTCACAAAGACATACACTGACACCAAGTAACAAAGACATGCACTTACACCAAGTAACACAGATATACAGTTACACCAAGTAACAAAGACACACACTTACACCAATTAACACGGACATACTCTGACACCAAGTAACAAAGACATACACTGATACCCAGTAACACAACACACACTTACACCAAGTAACCAGGACAGACACTGACACCCAGTAACACAGACACACACGTAAGCCAGCTCACAAAGACACACACTGACACCCAGTAACAAAGACAGACACTGATACCCAGTAACACAGACACACACTTACACCAAGTAACAAAGACAGACACTGATACCCAGTAACACAGACACACACTTACACCAAGTATCAATGACATACACTGACACCAAGTAACAAAGACATACACTGACACCAAGTAACAAAGACATACACTGATGCCCAGTAACACAGGCACACACCTACACCAAGGAACAAAGACATACACTGATACCCAGTAACACAGACACACCCTTACACCAAGTAACACAGACACACACTTACACCAGGTATCAAAGACATACACTGACACCAAGTAACAAAGACATACAATGACACCAAGTAACAAAGACATACACTTACAGCAAGTCACAAAGACATCCACTGACACCAAGTAACAAAGACATGCACTTACACCAAGTAACACAGACATACACTTACACCAAGTAACAAAGACACACACTTACACCAAGTAACAAAGACATACACTGACACCAAGTAACAAAGACATACACTGATACCCAGTAACACAACACACACTTACACCAAGTAACCAGGACAGACACTGACACCCAGTAACACAGACACACACGTAAGCCAGCTCACAAAGACACACACTGACACCCAGTAACAAAGAGAGACACTGATACCCAGTAACACAGACTTACACCAAGTAACAAAGACAGACACTGATACCCAGTAAAACAGACACACACTTACACGAAGTCACAAAGACATACACTGACACCCAGTAACAAAGACATCCACTTACACCAAGTACAAAGACACACACGTACACCAAGTAACAAAGACATACACTGCCACCAAGTAACAAGGACATACACTTACACCAAGTACAAAGACATACACTGACACAAAGTAACAAATACATGCACTTACACCAAGTAACAAAGACATACACTGATATCCAGTAACACGGACGCACACTTTCACCAAGTAACAAAGACAGACACTGATACCCAGTAACACAGACTCACACTTACACCAAGTATCAAAGGCATACACTGACACCAAGTCACAAAGACATACACTGACACCAAGTAAGAAAGACACACACCAACACCAAGTAACACAGACCTACACTGACACCAAGTAACAAAGACATACACTGATACACAGCAACAAAGATACACTCTTACACCAAGTATCAAAGACAGACACTGAAACCAAGTAACAAAGACAAACTCTTACACCAAGTCACAGAGACATGCACTTACACCAAGTAAGAAAGACACACACTTACACCAAGTAACACAGACATACACTGACACCAAGTAACACAGACACACACTTACACCAAGTAACAAAGACATACACTGACACCAAGTAACAAAGACATACACTTACACCAAGTAACAAAAACATACACTGACACCAAGTAACAAAGACATACACTGATACCCAGTAACACAGACACACTCTTACACCAAGTAACAAAGACAGACACTAATGCCCAGTAACACAGACACACAGTTACACCAAGTATCAAAGACATACACTGATACCCAGTAACACAGACACACACTTACACCAAGTAACAAAGACATACACTGACACCAAGTAACAAAGAAATACACTTACACCAAGTAACAAAGAAATACACTGACACCAAGTAACAAAGACATACACTGATACCCAGTAACACAGGCACACACCTACACCAAGTAACAAAGACATTCACTGATACCCAGTAACACAGACACACACTTGCACCAAGTAACACAGACCTACACTGACACCAAGTAACAAAGACATACACTGATACCCAGCAACACAGATACACTCTTACACCAAGTAACAAAGACAGAAACTGATACCAAGTAACAAAGACATACTCTTACACCAAGTCACAAAGACATGCACTTACACCAAGTAAGAAAGACACACACTTACATCAAGTAACGCAGACCTACACTGACACCAAGTAACAAAGACATACACTGATACCCAGCAACACAGACACACTCTTACACCAAGTAACAAAGACAGACACTGATACCCAGTAACACAGACACACACTTACAACAAGTATCAAAGACATACACTGATACCCAGTAACACAGACACACACTTACACCAAGTAACAAAGACATACACTGACACGAAGTAACAAAGACATACACCTACACCAAGTAACAAAGACATTCACTGACACCAAGTAACAAAGACATACACTGATACCCAGTAACACAGGCACACACCTATACCAAGTAACCAGGACATACACTGACACCCAGTAACACAGACACACACTTACACCAAGTAACACAGACATACACTGACACCAAGTCACAAAGACATATACTGACACCCAGGAACACAGATTCACACTGACAGCCAGTAACACAGAGAAACACTGACACCAAGTAACAAAGACACACACTGACACCAAGTAACACAGACATGCACTGACACGAAGTAACAAAGACATCCACTTACACCAAGTACAAAGACATACACTGACACCAAGTAACAAAGGCATGCTCTTACACCAAGTAACAAAGACATACACTGATACCCAGTAACACAGACACACATTTCACCAAGTAACAAAGACAGACACAGATACCCAGTAACACAGACACACACTTACACCAAGTATCAAAGACATACACTAACACCAAGTAACAAAGACATACACTTACACCAAGTAACAAAGACATACACTGACACCAAGTAACAAAGACATACACTTGCACCAAGTCACAAAGACATGCACTTACACCAAGTAAGCAAGACACACACTTACACCAAGTAACATAGACCTACACAGACATCAAGTTACAAAGACATAAACTGATACCCAGCAACACCGACACACTCTTGCACAAACTATCAAAGACAGACACTGATACCCAGTAACACAGACACACTCTTACACCAAGTATCAAAGACATACACTGACACCAAGTCACAAAGACATACACTTACATCAAGTAAAAAATACATACACTGACACCAAGTAACAAAGACATACACTTACACCAAGTCACAAAGACATCCACTGACACCAAGTAACAAAGACATGCACTTACACCAAGTAACACAGACATACACTTACACCAAGTAACAAAGACACACACTTACACCAAGTAACACGGACATACTCTGACACCAAGTAACAAAGACATACACTGATACCCAGTAACACAACACACACTTACACCAAGTAACCAGGACAGACACTGACACCCAGTAACACAGACACACACGTAAGTCAGCTCACAAAGACACACACTGACACCCAGTAACAAAGAGAGACACTGATACCCAGTAACACAGACTTACACCAAGTAACAAAGACAGACACTGATACCCAGTAACACAGACACACACTTACACGAAGTCACAAAGACATACACTGACACCCAGTAACAAAGACATCCACTTACACCAAGTACAAAGACAGACACTGACACCAAGTAACAAAGACATGCACTTACACCAAGTAACAAAGACATACACTGATACCCAGTAACAAAGACACACACTTACAGCAAGTAACAAAGACATACACTGCCACCAAGTAACAAGGACATACACTTACACCAAGTAACAAACACATACACTGACACCAAGTAACAAAGACATACAATGACAACCAGTAACACAGGCACACACCTACACCACGTAACAAAGACATATACTGACACCCAGGAACACAGATACACACTTACACCAAGTAACACAGACATACACTGACACCAAGTAACACAGACATACACTGACACCAAGTAACAAAGACATCCACTTACACCAAGTACAAAGACATACACTGACACCAAGTAACAAATACATGCACTTACACCAAGTAACAAAGACATACACTTGCACCAAGTAACACAGACATACACTGACACCAAGTAACAAAGACATCCACTTACAACAAGAACAAAGACATACACTGACACCAAGTAACAAATACATGCACTTACACCAAGTAACAAAGACATACACTGATACCCAGTAACACGGACGCACACTTTCACCAAGTAACAAAGACAGACACTGATACCCAGTAACACAGACTCACACTTACACCAAGTATCAAAGACATACACTGACACCAAGTAACAAAGACATACACTTACACCAATTCACAAAGACATGCACTTACACCAAGTAAGAAAGACACACACCAACACCAAGTAACACAGACCTACACTGACACCAAGTAACAAAGACATACACTGATACCCAGCAACACAGTTACACTCTTACACCAAGTAACAAAGACAGACAATGATACCAAGTAACAAAGACATACTCTTACACCAAGTCACAAAGACATGCACTTACACCAAGTAAGAAAGACACACACTTACACCAAGTAACACAGACCTACACTGACACCAAGTAACAAAGACATCCACTGATAACCAGCAACACAGACACACTCTGACACCAAGTAACAAAGACAGACACTGATACCCAGTAATACAGACACACACTTACACCAAGTATCAAAGACATACACTGATACCCAGTAACACAGACACACACTTACACCAAGTAACAAAGACAAACACTGACACCAAGTAACAAAGACATACACTTGCACCAAGTAACAAAGACATACACTGACACCAAGTAACAAAGACATACACTGATACCAAGTAACACAGACACACACTTACACCAAGTAACACAGACATACACTGACACCAAGTAACAAAGACACACACTGACACCAAGTAACACAGACATGCACTGACACGAAGTAACAAAGACATCCACTTACACCAAGTACAAAGACATACACTGACACCAAGTAACAAAGGCATGCACTTACACCAAGTAACAAAGACATACACTGATACCCAGTAACACAGACACAAATTTCACCAAGTAACAAAGACAGACACAGATACCCAGTAACACAGACACACACTTACACCAAGTATCAAAGACATACACTGACACCAAGTAACAAAGACATACACTTACACCAAGTAACAAAGACATACACTGACACCAAGTAAAAAAGACATACACTTGCACCAAGTCACAAAGACATGCACTTACACCAAGTAAGCAAGACACACACTTACACCATGTAACACAGACCTACACTGACATCAAGTAACAAAGACATACACTGATACCCAGCAACACCGACACACTCTTACACAAAGTAACAAAGACAGACACTGATACCCAGTAACACAGACAAACACTTACACCAAGTATCAAAGACATACACTGACACCAATTAACAAAGACAGACACTTACACCAAGTAACAAAGACATACACTGACACCAAGTAACAAAGACATACACTTACACCAAGTCACAAAGACATACACTGACACCAAGTAACAAAGACATGCACTTACACCAAGTAACACAGACATACAGTTACACCAAGTAACAAAGACATACACTGATACCCAGTAACACAACACACACTTACACCAAGTAACCAGGACAGACACTGACGCCCAGTAACACAGACACACACGTAAGCCAGCTCACAAAGACACACACTGACACCCAGTAACAAAGACAGACACTGATACCCAGTAACACAGACACACACTTACACCAAGTAACAAAGACAGACACTGATACCCAGTAACACAGACACACACTTACACCAAGTATCAATGACATACACTGACACCAAGTAACAAAGACATACACTGACACCAAGTAACAAAGACATACACTGATGCCAAGTAACACAGGCACACACCTACACCAAGGAACAAAGACATACACTGATACCCAGTAACACAGACACACACTTACACCAAGTAACACAGACACACACTTACACCAGGTATCAAAGACAGACACTGACACCAAGTAACAAAGACATACACTGACACCAAGTAACAAAGACATACACTTACACCAAGTAACACAGACATACATTGACACCAAGTAACAAATACATACACTGACACCAAGTAACAAAGACATACACTTACACCAAGTAACAAAGACATACACTGACACCAAGTATCAAAGACATACACTGATACCCAGTTACAAAGACACACACTTACACCAAGTAACAAAAACATACACTGACACCAAGTAACAAGGACATACACTTACACCAAGTAACAAAGACATACACTGACACCAAGTAACAAAGACATACAATGATACACAGTAACACAGGCACACACCTACACCAAGTAACAAAGACATAGACTGACACCCAGGAACACAGACACACACTTACACCAAGTAACAAAGACATACACTGACACCAAGTAACAAAGACACACACTGACACCAAGTAACACCGACATACACTGACACCAAGTAACAAAGACATCCACTTACACCAAGTACAAAGACATACACTGACACCAAGTAACAAATACATGCACTTACACCAAGTAACAAAGACATACACTTACACCAAGTAACACAGACATACACTGACACCAAGTAACAAAGACACACACTGACACCAAGTAACACAGACATACACTGACACCAAGTAACAAAGACATCCACTTACGCCAAGTACAAAGCCATACACTGACACCAAGTAACAAATACATGCACTTACACCAAGTAACAAAGACATACACTGATACCCAGTAACACGGACGCACACTTTCACCAAGTAACAAAGACAGACACTGATACCCAGTAACACAGACTCACACTTACACCAAGTATCAAAGACATACACTGACAACAAGTAACAAAGACATACTCTGACACCAAGTAACAAAGACATACACTTACACCAAGTCACAAAGACATGCACTTACACCAAGTAAGAAAGACACACACCAACACCAAGTAACACAGACCGACACTGACACCAAGTAACAAAGACATACACTGATACCCAGCAACACAGACACACTCTTGCACCAAGTAACAAAGACAGACACTGATACCCAGTAGCACAGACACACACTTACACCAAGTATCAAAGACATACACTGATACCCAGTAACACAGACACACAGTTACACCAAGTAGCAAAGACATACACTGACACCAAGTAAAAAAGACATACACTTACACCAAGTAACAAAGACATAAACTGACACCAAGTAACAAAGCCATACACTGATACCCAGTAACACAGGCACACACCTACACCAAGTAACCAGGACAGACACTGACACCCAGTAACACAGACACACACGTAAGCCAGCTCACAAAGACACACACTGACACCCAGTAACAAAGACAGACACTGATACCCAGTAACACAGACACACATTTACACTAAGTAACAAAGACAGACACTGATACCCAGTAACACAGACACACACTTACACCAAGTCACAAAGACATACACTGACACCCAGTAACAAAGACATCCACTAACACCAAGTACAAAGACATACACTGACACCAAGTAACAAAGACATGCACTTACACCAAGTAACAAAGACATACACTGATACCCAGTAACACAGACACACACTTTCACCAAGTAACAAAGACAGACACAGATACCCAGTAACACAGACACACACTTACACCAAGTATCTAAGACATACACTGACACCAAGTAACAAAGACATACACTTACACCAAGTAACAAAGACATACACTGACACCATGTAACAAAGACATACACTTGCACCAAGTCACAAAGACATGTACTTACACCAAGTAAGGAAGACACACACTTACACCAATTAACACAGACCTGCACTGACATCAAGTAACAAAGACATACACTGATACCCAGCAACACCGACACACTCTTACACAAAGTAACAAAGACAGACACTGATACCCAGTAACACAGACACGCACTTACACCAAGTATCAAAGACATACACTGACACCAATTAACAAAGACAGTCACTGACACCAAGTAACAAAGACATACACTTACACCAAGTCACAAAGACATACACTGACACCAAGTAACAAAGACATGCACTTACACCAAGTAACACAGACATACACTTACACCAAGTAACACAGACACACACTTACACCAAGTAACAAAGACATACACCAACACCAAGTAACAAAGACATACAATGATACCCAGTAACACAGGCACACACCTACACCTAGGAACAAAGACATACACTGATACCCAGTAACACAGACACACACTTACACCAAGTAACACAGACACACACTTACACCAAGTATCAAAGACATACACTGACACCAAGTAACAAAGACATACTCTGACACCAAGTAACAAAGACATACACTTACACCAAGTCACAAAGACATGCGCTTACACCAAGTAAGAAAGACACACACCAACACCAAGTAACAAAGACATACACTGATACCCAGCAACACAGATACATTATTACAACAAGTAACAAAGACAGACACTGATACCAAGTAACAAAGACATACTCTTACACCAAGTCACAAAGACATGCACTTACACCAAGGAAGAAAGACACACACTTACACCAAGTAACACAGACCTACACTGACACCAAGTAACAAAGACATACACTGATACCCAGCAACACAGACACACTCTTACACCAAGTAACAAAGACAGACACTGATACCCAGTAACACAGACACACACTTACACCAAGTATCAAAGACATACACTGATACCCAGTAACACAGACACACACTTACACCAAGGAGCAAAGACATACACTGACACCAAGAAACAAAGACATACACTTACACCAAGTAACAAAGACATAAACTGACACCAAGTAACAAAGACATACACTGATACCCAGTAACACAGGCACACACCTACACCAAGTAACCAGGACAGACACTGACACCCAGTAACACAGACACACACGTAAGCCAGCTCACAAAGACACACACTGACACCCTGTAACAAAGACAGACACTGATACGCAGTAACACAGACACACATTTACACTAAGTAACAAAGACAGACACTGATACCCAATAACACAGACACACACTTACACCAAGTCACAAAGACATACACTGACACCCAGTAACAAAGACATCCACTTACACCAAGTACAAAGACATACACTGACACCAAGTAACAAAGACATACACTTTCACCAACTAACAAAGACATACACTGACACCAAGTAACAAAGACATACACTTGCACCAAGTCACAAAGACATGCACTTACACCAAGTAAGCAAGACACACACTTACACCAAGTAACACAGACCTGCACTGACATCAAGTAACAAAGACATACACTGATACCCAGCAACAGCGACACACTCTTACACAAAGTAACAAAGACAGACACTGATACCCAGTAACACAGACACACACTTGCACCAAGTATCAAAGACATACACTGACACCAATTAACAAAGACATACACTTACACCAAGTAACAAAGACATACACTGACACCAAGTAACAAAGACATACACTTACACCAAGTCACAAAGACATACACTGACACCAAGTAACAAAGACATGCACTTACACCAAGTAACACAGACATACACTTGCACCAAGTAACAAAGACACACACTTACACCAAGTAACACGGACATACTCTGACATCAAGTAACAAAGACATACACTGATACCCAGTAACACAACACACACTTACACCAAGTAACCAGGACAGACACTGACACCCATTAACACAGACACACACGTAAGCCAGCTCACAAAAACACACACTGACACCCAGTAACAAAGACAGACACTGATACCCAGTAACACAGACACACACTTACACCAAGTAACAAAGACAGACACTGATACCCAGTAACACAGACACACACTTACACCAAGTATCAAAGACATACACTGACACCAAGTAACAAAGACATACACTTACACCAAGTAACAAAGACATACACTGACACCAAGTAACAAAGACATACACTGATACCCAGTAACACAGGCGCATACCTACACCAAGGAACAAAGACATACACTGATACCCAGTAACACAGACACACACTTACACCAAGTAACACAGACACACACTTACGCCAAGTATCAAAGACATACACTGACACCAAATAACAAAGACATACTCTGACACCAAGTATCAAAGACATACACTTACACCAAGTCACAAAGACATGCACTTACACCAAGTAAGAAAGACACACACCAACACCAAGTAACACAGACCGACACTGACACCAAGTAACAAAGACATACACTGATACCCAGCAACACAGATACACTCTTACACCAAGTAACAAAGACAGACACTGATACCAAGTAACAAAGACATACTCTTACACCAAGTCGCAAAGACATGCACTTGCACCAAGTAAGAAAGACACACACTTACACCAAGTAACACAGACCTACACTGACACCAAGTAACAAAGACATACACTGATACCCAGCAACACAGACACACTCTTACACCAAGTAACAAAGACAGACACTGATACCCAGTAACACAGGCACACACTTACACCAAGTATCAAAGACATACACTGATACCCAGTAACACAGACACACACTCACACCAAGTAGCAAAGACATACACTGACACCAAGTAACAAAGACATACACTTACACCAAGTAACAAAGACATAAACTGACACCAAGTAACAAAGCCATACACTGATACCCAGTAACACAGGCACACACCTACACCAAGTAACCGGGACAGACACTGACACCCAGTAACACAGGCACACACGTAAGGCAGCTCACAAAGACACACACTGACACCCAGTAACAAAGACAGACACTGATACCAGTAACACAGACACACATTTACACTAAGTAACAAAGACAGACACTGATACCCAGTAACACAGACACACACTTACACCAAGTCACAAAGACATACACTGACACCCAGTAACAAAGACATCCACTTACACCAAGTACAAAGACATACACTGACACCAAGTAACAAAGACATGCACTTACACCAAGTAACAAAGACATACACTGATACCCAGTAACACAGACACACACTTTCACCAAGTAACAAAGACAGACACAGATACCCAGTAACACAGACACACACTTACACCAAGTATCTAAGACATACACTGACACCAAGTAACAAAGACATACACTTACACCAAGTAACAAAGACATACACTGACACCAAGTAACAAAGACATACACTTGCACCAAGTCACAAAGACATGCACTTACACCAAGTAAGCAAGACACACACTTACACCAAGTAACACAGACCTGCACTGACATCAAGTAACAAAGACATACACTGATACCCAGCAACAGCGACACACTCTTACACAAAGTAACAAAGACAGACACTGATACCCAGTAACACAGACACACACTTACACCAAGTATCAAAGACATACACTGACACCAATTAACAAAGACATACACTTACACCAAGTAACAAAGACATACACTGAGACCAAGTAACAAAGACATACACTTACACCAAGTCACAAAGACATACACTGACACCAAGTAACAAAGACATGCACTTAAACCAAGTAACACAGACATACACTTACACCAAGTAAGAAAGACACACACTTACACCAAGTAACACGGACATACTCTGACATCAAGTAACAAAGACATACACTGCTACCCAGTAACACAACACACACTTACACCAAGTAACCAGGACAGACACTGACACCCATTAACACAGACACACACGTAAGCCAGCTCACAAAGACACACACTGACACCCAGTAACAAAGACAGACACTGATACCCAGTAACACAGACACACACTCACACCAAGTAGCAAAGACATACACTGACACCAAGTAACAAAGACATACACTTACACCAAGTAACAAAGACATAAACTGACACCAAGTAACAAAGACATACACTGATGCCCAGTAACACAGGCACACACCTACACCAAGTAACCAGGACAGACACTGACACCCAGTAACACAGACACACACGTAAGCCAGCTCACAAAGACACACACTGACACCCAGTAACAAAGACAGACACTGATACCAGTAACACAGACACACATTTACACTAAGTAACAAAGACAGACACTGATACCCAGTAACACAGACACACACTTACACCAAGTCACAAAGACATACACTGACACCCAGTAACAAAGACATCCACTTACACCAAGTACAAAGACATACACTGACACCAAGTAACAAAGACATGCACTTACACCAAGTAACAAAGACATACACAGATACCCAGTAACACAGACACACACTTTCACCAAGTAACAAAGACAGACACAGATACCCAGTAAAACAGACACACACTTACACCAAGTATCTAAGACATACACTGACACCAAGTAACAAAGACATACACTTACACCAAGTAACAAAGACATACACTGACACCAAGTAACAAAGACATACACTTGCACCAAGTAACAAAGACATGCACTTAAACCAAGTAACACAGACATACACTTACACCAAGTAACAAAGACACACACTTACACCAAGTAACACGGACATACTCTGACATCAAGTAACAAAGACATACACTGATACCCAGTAACACAACACACACTTACACCAAGTAACCAGGACAGACACTGACACCCATTAACACAGACACACACGTAAGCCAGCTCACAAAGACACACACTGACACCCAGTAACAAAGACAGACACTGATACCCAGTAACACAGACACACACTTACACCAAGTAACAAAGACAGACACTGATACCCAGTAACACAGACACACACTTACACCAAGTATCAAAGACATACACTGACACCAAGTAACAAAGACATACACTTACACCAAGTAACAAAGACACACACTGACACCAAGTAACAAAGACATACACTGATACCCAGTAACACAGGCACACACCTAGACCAAGGAACAAAGACATACACTGATACCCAGTAACACAGACACACACTTACACCAAGTAACACAGACACACACTTACACCAAGTATCAAAGACATACATTGACACCAAGTAACAAAGACATACACTGACACCAAGTAACAAAGACATACACTTACACCAAGTAACACAGACATACATTGACACCAAGTAACAAATACATACACTGACACCAAGTAACAAAGGCATACACTTACACCAAGTAACAAAGACATACACTGACACCAAGTATCAAAGACATACACTGATACCCAGTTACAAAGATACACACTTACACCAAGCAACAAAGACATACACTGACACCAAGTAACAAGGACATACACTTACACCAAGTAACAAAGACATACACTGACACCAAGTAACAAAGACATACAATGATACCCAGTAACACAGGCACACACCTACACCAAGTAACAAAGACATAGACTGACACCCAGGAACACAGATACACACTTACACCAAGCAACACAGACAATCACTGACACCAAGTAACAAAGACACACACTGACACCAAGTAACACAGACATACACTGACACCAAGTAACAAAGACATCCACTTACACTGAGTATTTTGCCATACACTGACACAGACACACACTGACACCCAGTAACACAGACAATCACTTACACCAAGTAACACAGACATACACTGATAGCCAGTAACACAGACACGCACTTACACCAAGTAACACAGACATACACTTACACCAAGTAACACAGACATACACTGACACCAAGTAACAAAGACATACACTGATACCCAGTAACACAGACACACTCTTACACCAAGTCACAAAGAAAGACACTGATACGCAGTAACACAGACACACACTTACACCAAGTAACAAAGACATGCAATGACACCCGGTTACAAAGACATACACTGACACCCAGTAACACAGACACACACGGACACCAAGTAACAAAGACACACACTGACACCCAGGAACACAGACATACACTGACACCAAGTAACAAAGACATACACTGATACCCAGTAAGACAGACATACACTGACACCAAGTGACAAAGAAATACACTGACACCAAGTAACAAAGACATACACTTACACCAAGTAACAAAGACAGACAATTACACCAAGTAACAAAGACATACACTTACACCAAATATTTTGCACACACTGACACCAAGTAACAAAGACATACACTGATACCCAGTAACACAGACACACACTTACATCAAGTAACAAAGACATACATTGACACCAAGTCACAAAGACACACACTGACACCCAGTAACAAAGACATACACTGACACCAAGTCACAAAGACATGCACTGATAACCAGTAACACAGACAGACACTTACTCCAAGTAACACAGACATACACTGACACCAAGTAACAAAGACATACACTGATACCCTGTAACACAGACACACACTTCCACCAAGTAACAAAGAAAGATACTGATGCCCAGTAACACAGACACACACTTACACCAAGTAACAAAGACATACACTGACACCCAGTAACAAAGACATACACTGACACCCAGTAACACAGACACACATGGACACCAATTAACAAAGACACACACTTACACCAAGTAACACAGACACACACTGACACCCAGTAACACAGACACACACTTACACCAAGTAACACAGACATACACTGACACCAAGTAACAAAGACATACACTGACACCCAGTAACACAGACACCCACTTCCACCACGTAACACAGACATACACTGATACCCAGGAACACAGACACACACTTACACCAAGTAACACAGACACACACTGACACCCAGTAACACAGACACACACTGACATCAAGTAACACAGACATACACTGACACCAAGTAACAAAGACAGACACTGATACCCAGTAACACAGACACACATGGACACCAAGTAACATAGACACACACTGACACCCAGTAACAAAGACATACACTGACACCAAGTCACAAAGACATACACTGATAACCAATAACACAGACAGACACTTACTCCAAGTAACACAGACATACACTGACACCAAGTAACAAAGACATACACTGATACCCTGTAACACAGACACACACTTACACCAAGTAACAAAGAAAGATACTGATACCCAGTAACACAGACACACACTTACACCAAGTAACAAAGACATACACTGACACCCAGTAACAAAGACATACACTGACACCCAGTAACACAGACACACATGGACACCAAGTAACAAAGACACACACTTACACCAAGTAACACAGACACACACTGACAGCCAGTAACACAGACACACACTTACACCAAATAACACAGACATACACTGACACCAAGTAACAAAGACATACACTGACACCCAGGAACACAGACACACACTTCCACCAAGTAACACAGACGTACACTGATACCCAGGAACACAGACACACACTTACACCAAGTTACACAGAAACACACTGACACCCAGTAACACAGACACACACTGACACCAAGTAACACAGACATACACTGACACCAAGTAACAAAGACAGACACTGATACCCAGTAACACAGACACACATGGACACCAAGTAACATAGACACACACTGACACCAAGTAACAAAGACATACACTTACACCAAGTCACAAAGACATACACTGACACCAAGTAACAAAGACATGCACTTACACCAAGTAACACAGACATACACTTACACCAAGTAACAAAGACACACACTTACACCAAGTAACACGGACATACACTTACACCAAGTAACAAAGACACACACTTACACCAAGTAACACGGACATACTCTGACATCAAGTAACAAAGACATACACTGATACCCAGTAACACAACACACACTTACACCAAGTAACCAGGACAGACACTGACACCCATTAACACAGACACACACGTAAGCCAGCTCACAAAAACACACACTGACACCCAGTAACAAAGACAGACACTGATACCCAGTAACACAGACACACACTTACACCAAGTAACAAAGACAGACACTGATACCCAGTAACACAGACACACACTTACACCAAGTATCAAAGACATACACTGACACCAAGTAACAAAGACATACACTTACACCAAGTAACAAAGACATACACTGACACCAAGTAACAAAGACATACACTGATACCCAGTAACACAGGCGCATACCTACACCAAGGAACAAAGACATACACTGATACCCAGTAACACAGACACACACTTACACCAAGTAACACAGACACACACTTACACCAAGTATCAAAGACATACACTGACACCAAATAACAAAGACATACTCTGACACCAAGTAACAAAGACATACACTTACACCAAGTCACAAAGACATGCACTTACACCAAGTAAGAAAGACACACACCAACACCAAGTAACACAGACCGACACTGACACCAAGTAACAAAGACATACACTGATACCCAGCAACACAGATACACTCTTACACCAAGTAACAAAGACAGACACTGATACCAAGTAACAAAGACATACTCTTACACCAAGTCGCAAAGACATGCACTTGCACCAAGTAAGAAAGACACACACTTGCACCAAGTAACACAGACCTACACTGACACCAAGTAACAAAGACATACACTGATACCCAGCAACACAGACACACTCTTACACCAAGTAACAAAGACAGACACTGATACCCAGTAACACAGACACACACTTACACCAAGTATCAAAGACATACACTGATACCCAGTAACACAGACACACACTCACACCAAGTAGCAAAGACATACACTGACACCAAGTAACAAAGACATACACTTACACCAAGTAACAAAGACATAAACTGACACCAAGTAACAAAGCCATACACTGATACCCAGTAACACAGGCACACACCTACACCAAGTAACCGGGACAGACACTGACACCCAGTAACACAGACACACACGTAAGCCAGCTCACAAAGACACACACTGACACCCAGTAACAAAGACAGACACTGATACCAGTAACACAGACACACATTTACACTAAGTAACAAAGACAGACACTGATACCCAGTAACACAGACACACACTTACACCAAGTCACAAAGACATACACTGACACCCAGTAACAAAGACATCCACTTACACCAAGTACAAAGACATACACTGACACCAAGTAACAAAGACATGCACTTACACCAAGTAACAAAGACATACACTGATACCCAGTAACACAGACACACACTTTCACCAAGTAACAAAGACAGACACAGATACCCAGTAACACAGACACACACTTACACCAAGTATCTAAGACATACACTGACACCAAGTAACAAAGACATACACTTACACCAAGTAACAAAGACATACACTGACACCAAGTAACAAAGACATACACTTGCACCAAGTCACAAAGACATGCACTTACACCAAGTAAGCAAGACACACACTTACACCAAGTAACACAGACCTGCACTGACATCAAGTAACAAAGACATACACTGATACCCAGCAACAGCGACACACTCTTACACAAAGTAACAAAGACAGACACTGATACCCAGTAACACAGACAAACACTTCCACCAAGTATCAAAGACATACACTGACACCAATTAACAAAGACATACACTTACACCAAGTAACAAAGACATACACTGAGACCAAGTAACAAAGACATACACTTACACCAAGTCACAAAGACATACACTGACACCAAGTAACAAAGACATGCACTTAAACCAAGTAACACAGACATACACTTACACCAAGTAAGAAAGACACACACTTACACCAAGTAACACGGACATACTCTGACATCAAGTAACAAAGACATACACTGCTACCCAGTAACACAACACACACTTACACCAAGTAACCAGGACAGACACTGACACCCATTAACACAGACACACACGTAAGCCAGCTCACAAAGACACACACTGACACCCAGTAACAAAGACAGACACTGATACCCAGTAACACAGACACACACTCACAACAAGTAGCAAAGACATACACTGACACCAAGTAACAACACATACACTTACACCAAGTAACAAAGACATAAACTGACACCAAGTAACAAAGACATACACTGATGCCCAGTAACACAGGCACACACCTACACCAAGTAACCAGGACAGACACTGACACCCAGTAACACAGACACACACGTAAGCCAGCTCACAAAGACACACACTGACACCCAGTAACAAAGACAGACACTGATACCAGTAACACAGACACACATTTACACTAAGTAACAAAGACAGACACTGATACCCAGTAACACAGACACACACTTACACCAAGTCACAAAGACATACACTGACACCCAGTAACAAAGACATCCACTTACACCAAGTACAAAGACATACACTGACACCAAGTAACAAAGACATGCACTTACACCAAGTAACAAAGACATACACAGATACCCAGTAACACAGACACACACTTTCACCAAGTAACAAAGACAGACACAGATACCCAGTAAAACAGACACACACTTACACCAAGTATCTAAGACATACACTGACACCAAGTAACAAAGACATACACTTACACCAAGTAACAAAGACATACACTGACACCAAGTAACAAAGACATACACTTGCACCAAGTAACAAAGACATGCACTTAAACCAAGTAACACAGACATACACTTACACCAAGTAACAAAGACACACACTTACACCAAGTAACACGGACATACTCTGACATCAAGTAACAAAGACATACACTGATACCCAGTAACACAACACACACTTACACCAAGTAACCAGGACAGACACTGACACCCATTAACACAGACACACACGTAAGCCAGCTCACAAAGACACACACTGACACCCAGTAACAAAGACAGACACTGATACCCAGTAACACAGACACACACTTACACCAAGTAACAAAGACAGACACTGATACCCAGTAACACAGACACACACTTACACCAAGTATCAAAGACATACACTGACACCAAGTAACAAAGACATACACTTACACCAAGTAACAAAGACACACACTGACACCAAGTAACAAAGACATACACTGATACCCAGTAACACAGGCACACACCTAGACCAAGGAACAAAGACATACACTGATACCCAGTAACACAGACACACACTTACACCAAGTAACACAGACACACACTTACACCAAGTATCAAAGACATACATTGACACCAAGTAACAAAGACATACACTGACACCAAGTAACAAAGACATACACTTACACCAAGTAACACAGACATACATTGACACCAAGTAACAAATACATACACTGACACCAAGTAACAAAGGCATACACTTACACCAAGTAACAAAGACATACACTGACACCAAGTATCAAAGACATACACTGATAACCAGTTACAAAGATACACACTTACACCAAGCAACAAAGACATACACTGACACCAAGTAACAAGGACATACACTTACACCAAGTAACAAAGACATACACTGACACCAAGTAACAAAGACATACAATGATACCCAGTAACACAGGCACACACCTACACCAAGTAACAAAGACATAGACTGACACCCAGGAACACAGATACACACTTACACAAAGCAACACAGACAATCACTGACACCAAGTAACAAAGACACACACTGACACCAAGTAACACAGACATACACTGACACCAAGTAACAAAGACATCCACTTACACTGAGTATTTTGCCATACACTGACACAGACACACACTGACACCCAGTAACACAGACAATCACTTACACCAAGTAACACAGACATACACTGACACCAAGTAACAAAGACATACACTGATACCCAGTAACACAGACACACTCTTACACCAAGTCACAAAGAAAGACACTGATACGCAGTAACACAGACACACACTTACACCAAGTAACAAAGACATGCAATGACACCCGGTTACAAAGACATACACTGACACCCAGTAACACAGACACACACGGACACCAAGTAACAAAGACACACACTGACACCCAGGAACACAGACATACACTGACACCAAGTAACAAAGACATACACTGATACCCAGTAAGACAGACATACACTGACACCAAGTGACAAAGAAATACACTGACACCAAGTAACAAAGACATACACTTACACCAAGTAACAAAGACAGACAATTACACCAAGTAACAAAGACATACACTTACACCAAGTATTTTGCACACACTGACACCAAGTAACAAAGACATACACTGATACCCAGTAACACAGACACACACTTACATCAAGTAACAAAGACATACATTGACACCAAGTCACAAAGACACACACTGACACCCAGTAACAAAGACATACACTGACACCAAGTCACAAAGACATGCACTGATAACCAGTAACACAGACAGACACTTACTCCAAGTAACACAGACATACACTGACACCAAGTAACAAAGACATACACTGATACCCTGTAACACAGACACACACTTCCACCAAGTAACAAAGAAAGATACTGATGCCCAGTAACACAGACACACACTTACACCAAGTAACAAAGACATACACTGACACCCAGTAACAAAGACATACACTGACACCCAGTAACACAGACACACATGGACACCAATTAACAAAGACACACACTTACACCAAGTAACACAGACACACACTGACACCCAGTAACACAGACACACACTTACACCAAGTAACACAGACATACACTGACACCAAGTAACAAAGACATACACTGACACCCAGTAACACAGACACCCACTTCCACCACGTAACACAGACATACACTGATACCCAGGAACACAGACACACACTTACACCAAGTAACACAGACACACACTGACACCCAGTAACACAGACACACACTGACATCAAGTAACACAGACATACACTGACACCAAGTAACAAAGACAGACACTGATACCCAGTAACACAGACACACATGGACACCAAGTAACATAGACACACACTGACACCCAGTAACAAAGACATACACTGACACCAAGTCACAAAGACATACACTGATAACCAGTAACACAGACAGACACTTACTCCAAGTAACACAGACATACACTGACACCAAGTAACAAAGACATACACTGATACCCTGTAACACAGACACACACTTACACCAAGTAACAAATAAAGATACTGATACCCAGTAACACAGACACACACTTACACCAAGTAACAAAGACATACACTGACACCCAGTAACAAAGACATACACTGACACCCAGTAACACAGACACACATGGACACCAAGTAACAAAGACACACACTTACACCAAGTAACACAGACACACACTGACAGCCAGTAACACAGACACACACTTACACCAAATAACACAGACATACACTGACACCAAGTAACAAAGACATACACTGACACCCAGGAACACAGACACACACTTCCACCAAGTAACACAGACGTACACTGATACCCAGGAACACAGACACACACTTACACCAAGTTACACAGACACACACTGACACCCAGTAACACAGACACACACTGACACCAAGTAACACAGACATACACTGACACCAAGTAACAAAGACAGACACTGATACCCAGTAACACAGACACACATGGACACCAAGTAACATAGACACACACTGACACCCAGTAACAAAGACATACACTGACACCAAGTCACAAAGTCATACACTGATACCCAGTAACACAGACACACACTTACACCAAGTAACACAGACATACACTGACACCAAGTAACAAAGACATACACTGAAAACCAGGGACACAGACACACATTTACACCAAGTATCACAGACACACACTTACACCATGTAACAAAGACATACACTGAAAACCAGTAACACAGAGACACATGGACACCAAGTAACAAAGACACACACTTACACCAAGTAACACAGACACACACTGACACCCAGTAACACAGACACACACTTACACCAAGTAACACAGACATACACTGACACCAAGTAACAAAGAAAAACACTGATACCCAGTAACACAGACACACACTTACATCAAGTAACTCAGTCATACACTGACACCAAGTAACAAAGACATACACTGATAACCAGGGACACAGAAACACATTTACACCAAGTATCACAGACACTCACTTACACCAAGTAACAAAGACATACACTTACACCAAGTAACACAGACATACACTGACACCAAGTAACAAAGACATACAATTACACCAAGTCACAAAGACATTCACTGATAACCAGTAAAACAGACACACACTTAATCTAAGTAACACAGACATACACTGACACCAAGTAACAAAGACATACACTGACACCAAGTCACACAGACACACACTGACACCCAGTAACAAAGACATACACTGACACCAAGTCACAAAGACATACACTGATAACCAGTAACACAGACAGACACTTACTTCAAGTAACACAGACATACACTGACACCAAGTAACAAAGTCATACATTGATACCCTGTAACACAGACACACACTTACACCAAGTAACAAAGAAAGATACTGATACCCAGTAACACAGACACACACTTACACCAAGTAACAAAGACATACACTGACACCCAGTAACACAGACACACACTGACACCAAGTAACACAGACAGACACTGATACCCAGTAACACAGACACACATGGACACCAAGTAACATAGACACACAGTGACACCCAGTAACAAAGACATACACTGACACCAAGTCACAAAGACATACACTGATACCCAGTAACACAGACACACACTTACACCAAGTAACACAGACATACACTGACACCAAGTAACAAAGACATACACTGACAACCAGTAACACAGAAACACATGGACACCAAGTAACAAAGACACACACTTACACCAAGTAACACAGACACACACTGACAGCCAGTAACACAGACACACACTTACACCAAGTAACACTGACATACACTGACACCAAGTAACAAAGAAAAACACTGATACCCAGTAACACAGACACACACTTACATCAAGTAACTCAGACATACACTGACACCAAGTAACAAAGACATACACTGATAACCAGGGACACAGACACACACTTACACCAAGTATCACAGACACACACTTACACCAAGTAACAAAGACATACACTTACACCAAGTAACACAGACATATACACTGACACCAAGTAACAAAGACATACAATTACACCAAGTCACAAAGACATTCACTGATAACCAGTAAAACAGACACACACTTAATCTAAGTAACACAGACATACACTGACACCAAGTAACAAAGACATACACTGATACCCAGTAACACAGACACACACTTACACCAAGTAACACAGACATACACTGACACCAAGTAACAAAGAAAAACACTGATACCCAGTAACACAGACACACACTTACATCAAGTAACTCAGACATACACTGACACCAAGTAACAAAGACATACACTGATAACCAGGGACACAGACACACACTTACACCAAGTATCACAGACACACACTTACACCAAGTAACAAAGACATACACTTACACCAAGTAACACAGACATATACACTGACACCAAGTAACAAATACATACAATTACACCAAGTCACAAAGACATTCACTGATAACCAGTAAAACAGACACACACTTAATCTAAGTAACACAGACATACACTGACACCAAGTAACAAAGACATACACTGATACCCAGTAACACAGGCACACACTTACACCAAGTAACAAAGACAGACACTGATACCCTGTAACACAGACACACAAATACACCAAGTAACAAAGACATACACTGACACCCAGTAACACAAACAAACACCCACCGACACACAGTAACATAGAGAAAAACTAATAAACAGTAACAAAGACATACACTGACACCACGTCACACTGACACACACTGACACCAACTTACAAAGACATACACTGACACCAAGTCACAAAGGCATACACTGATAACCAGTAACACAGACAGACACTTACTTCAAGTAACACAGACATACACCGACACCAAGTAACAAAGACATACAATGATACCCTGTAACACAGACACACACTTACATCAAGTAACAAAGAAAGATACTGATACCCAGTAACACAGACACACAATTACACCAAGTAACAAAGACATACACTGACACCCAGTAACAAAGACATACACTGACACCCAGTAACACAGACACACATTGACACCAAGTAACAAGGACACACACTTACACCAAGTAACACAGACACACACTGACACCCAGTAACAAAGACGCACACTTACACCAAGTAACACAGACATACACTGACACCTAGTAACACAGACACACACTGACACCCAGGAACACAGACACACACTTGCACCAAGTAACACAGATATACACTGACACCAAGTAACAAAGAAAAACACTGATACCCAGTAACACAGACACACACTTACATCAAGTAACTCAGACATACACTGACACCAAGTAACAAAGACATACACTGATAACCAGGGACACAGACACACACTTACACCAAGTATCACAGACACACACTTACACCAAGTAACAAAGACATACACTTACACCAAGTAACACAGACATACACTGACACCAAGTAACAAAGACATACAATTACACCAAGTCACAATGACATTCACTGATAACCAGTAAAACAGACACACACTTAATCTAAGTAACACTGACATACACTGACACCAAGTAACAAAGACATACACTGAAACCAAGTCACACAGACACACACTGACACCCAGTAACAAAGACATACACTGACACCAAGTCACAAAGACATACACTGATAACCAGTAACACAGACAGACACTTACTTCAAGTAACACAGACATACACTGACACCAAGTAACAAAGACATACACTGATACCCTGTAACACAGACACACACTTACACCAAGTAACAAAGAAAGATACTGATACCCAGTAACACAGACACACACTTACACCAAGTAACAAAGACATACACTGACACCCAGTAACACAGACACACACTGACACCAAGTAACACAGACATACACTGACACCAAGTAACAAAGACAGACACTGATACCCAGTAACACAGACACACATGGACACCAAGTAACATAGACACACACTGACACCCAGTAACAAAGACATACACTGACACCAAGTCACAAAGACATACACTGAAACCCAGTAACACAGACACACACTTACACCAAGTAACACAGACATACACTGACACCAAGTAACAAAGACATACACTGACAACCAGTAACACAGACACACATGGACACCAAGTAACAAAGACACACACTTACACCAAGTAACACAGACACACACTGACACCCAGTAACACAGACACACACTTACACCAAGTAACACAGACATACACTGACACCAAGTAACAAAGAAAAACACTGATACCCAGTAACACAGACACACACTTACATCAAGTAACTCAGACATACACTGACACCAAGTAACAAAGACATACACTGATAACCAGGGACACAGACACACACTTACACCAAGTATCACAGACACACACTTACACAAAGTAACAAAGACATACACTTACACCAAGTAACACAGACATATACACTGACACCAAGTAACAAAGACATACAATTACACCAAGTCACAAAGACATTCACTGATAACCAGTAAAACAGACACACACTTAATCTAAGTAACACAGACATACACTGACACCAAGTAACAAAGACGTACACTGATACCCAGTAACACAGACACACACTTACACCAAGTAACACAGACATACACTGACACCAAGTAACAAAGAAAAACACTGATACCCAGTAACACAGACACACACTTACATCAAGTAACTCAGACATACACTGACACCAAGTAACAAAGACATACACTGATAACCAGGGACACAGACACACACTTACACCAAGTATCACAGACACACACTTACACCAAGTAACAAAGACATACACTTACACCAAGTAACACAGACATATACACTGACACCAAGTAACAAATACATACAATTACACCAAGTCACAAAGACATTCACTGATAACCAGTAAAACAGACACACACTTAATCTAAGTAACACAGACATACACTGACACCAAGTAACAAAGACATACACTGATACCCAGTAACACAGGCACACACTTACACCAAGTAACAAAGACACACACTGACACCAAGTAACACAGTTATACACTGGCACCAAGTAACAAAGACATCGACTGACACCAAGTAACGAAGACATTCAATTACACCAAGTAACACAGTTATATACTGGCACCAAGTAACAAAGACATACACTGACACCCAGTAACACAGACACACACGGACACCAAGTAACCAAGACACACACTTACACCAAGTAACACAGACACACACTGACACCCAGTAACACAGACACACACTTACACCAAGTAACACAGACATACACTGACACCAAGTAACAAAGACACACACTTACACCAAGTAACACAGACACACACTGACACCCAGTAACACAGACACACATTTACACCAAGTAACGCAGACATACACTGACACCAAGTAACAAAGACATACACTGATACCCAGTAACACAGACACACACTTACACCAAGTAACACAGACATACACTGATACCCAGGAATACAGACACACACTTACACCAAGTAACAAAGACATACAATTACACCAAGTAACAAAGACACACACTGACACCAAGTAACACAGTTATACACTGGCACCAAGTAACAAAGACATAGACTGACACCAAGTAACGAAGAAATACAATTACACCAAGTAACACAGTTATACACTGGCACCAAGTAACAAAGACATAGACTGACACCCAGTAACACAGACACACACGGACACCAAGTAACCAAGACACACACTTACACCAAGTAACACAGACTCACACTGACACCCAGTAACACAGACACACACTTACACCAAGTAACACAGACATACACTGACACCAAGTAACAAAGACATACACTGATACCCAGTAACACAGACACACACTTAAACCAAGTAACACAGACATACACTGAAACCAAGTGACAAAGATATACACTGATACCCAGTAACACAGACACACACTTACACCAAGTAACACAGACATACACTGACACCAAGTAACAAAGACATACACTGATACCCAGTGTCACAGACACACACTTACACCAAGTAACAAAGACATACAGTGACACCAAGTCACAAAGACACACCCTGACACCCAGTAACAAAGACATACACTGACACCAAGTCACAAAGACATACACTGATACCCAGGAACACAGACCTACACTGACAACCAGTAACAAAGACATACACTGATACCAAGTCACCAAGACATACACTGATACCCAGTAACACAGACACACACTGACACCGAGTAACAAAGTATGCACTGATAACAAGTCACAAAGACATACACTGATACCCAGTAACACAGACACACACAGACACCAAGAAACAAAGACACGCACTGACACCAAGTAACAACGACATACACTTACACCAAGTAACAAAGACACACACTTACACCAAGTAATACAGACATACACTGACACCAAGAAACAAAGACATGCACTGACACCAAGTAACAAAGACATACACTTGCACCTGGTAACAAAGACAGACAATTACACCAAGTAACAAAGACATACACTTACACCAAGTATTTTGACATACACTGACACCAAGTAACAAAGACATACACTGATACCCAGTAACACAGACACACAATTACACCAAGTAACACAGACATACACTGACACCAAGTAACAAAGACATACACTGATACCCAGGCATACAGACACACACTTACACCAAGTAACACAGACACACACTTACACCAGGTAACAAAGACATACACTTACACTAAGTAACACAGACATACACTGACACCAAGTAACAAAGACATACAATTACACCAAGTAACAAAGACACACACTTCCACCAAGTAACACAGATATACACTGGCAACAAGTAACAAAGACATGCACTGACACCCAGTAACACAGACACACACGGACACCAAGTAACAAAGACACACACTTACACCAAGTAACACAGACACACACTGACACCCAGTAACACAGACACACACTTACACCAAGTAAGACAGACATACACTGACACCAAGTAACAAAGACATACCCGGATACCCAGTAACACAGACACACACTTACACCAAGTAACACAGACATGCACTGACACCAAGTAACAAAGACATACAATGATACCCAGGAACACAGACACACACTTACACCAAGAAACAAAGACATACACTTACACCAAGTAACACAGACATAGACTGACACCAAGTAACGAAGACATACAATTACACCAAGTAACAAAGACTCACACTTACACCAAGTAACAAAGACAGACACTGATACCCAGTAACACAGACACAAACTTACACCAAGTAACAAAGACATACACTGACAGACAGTAACACAAACAAACACACACTGACACGCAGTAACACAGATAAACTTTAATAATCAGTAACAAAGACATACACTGACACGACGTAACACAGACACACACTGACACACAGTAACAAAGACATACACTGACACCAATTCACAAAGACGTACACTGATACCAAGTCACAAAGACATACACTGATACCCAGTAACACAGACACACACTGACACCAAGTAACAAACACAGACAATTACACCAAGTAACAAAGACATACACTTACACCAAGTATTTTGACATACACTGACACCAAGTAACAAAGACATACACTGACACCAAGTCACAAAGACACACACTGACACCCTGTAACAAAGACATACACTGACACCAAGTCACAAAGACATACACTGATAAGCAGTAACACAGACAGACTCTTACTCCAAGTAACACAGACACACACTTACAACACGTAACAAAGACATACACTGACACCCAGTAACAAAGACATACACTGACACCAAGTAACAAAGACATACACTGATACCCAGTAACACAGACACACACTTACACCAAGTAACAAAGACATATACTGACACTATGTCACATAGACAAACACTGACACCCAGTAACAAAGACATACACTGATACCCAGTAACACAGACACACACTTCCACCAAGTAACACAGACATACACTGACACCAAGTAACAAAGACATACACTGATAGCCAGTAAAACAGACACTTTCTTACACCAAGTAACAAAGAAAGACACTGATACCCAGTAACACAGTCACACACTTACACCAAGTAACACAGACATACACTGACTCCCAGTAACAAAGACATAGACTGACAACCAGTAACACAGACACACATGGACACCAAGTAACAAAGACACACACTTACACCAAGTAACACAGACACACACTGACACCCAGTAACAAAGACATACACTGATACCCAGTAACACAGACACACACTTACACCAAGTAACAAAGACATACACTTACACCAAGTAACAAATACATACACTTACACCAAGTAACACAGACATACACTGACACCAAGTAACAAAGACATACAATTACACCAAGTCACAAAGACATACACTGACAACCAGTAACACAGACACATGCTTACTCCAAGTAACACAGACACACACTTACACCAAGTAACAAAGACAGACACTGATACCCAGTAACACAGACACACACTTACACCAAGTAACAAAGACATACACTGACACCCAGTAACAATGACATACACTGACACCCAGTAACACAGACACACATGGACACCAAGTAACAAAGACACACACTTACACCAAGTAACACAGACACACACTGACACCCAGTAACACAGACACACATTTACCCCAAGTAACACAGACATACGCTGACATCAAGTAACACAGACATACACTGACACCAAGTAACATAGACATACAATTACACCAAGTAACAAAGACACACACTTACACCAAGTAACACAGTTATACACTGGCACAAAGTAACAAAGACATGCACTGACACCCAGTAACACAGACACACAGGGACGCCAAGTAACAAAGACACACACTTACACCAAGTAACACAGACACACACTGACACCCAGTAACACAGACACACACTTACACCAAGTAACACAGACATACACTGACACCAAGTAACAAAGACATACACTGATACCCAGTAACACAGACACACACTTACACCAAGTAACACAGACATACACTGACACCAAGTAACAAAGACATACAATGATACCCAGGAACACAGACGCACACTTACACCAAATAACAGAGACAAACACTTACACCAAGTAACACAGACATACACTGACACCAAGTAACACAGACACACACTGACACCCAGTTCGAAATATACTCTGAACCCCCGTAACACAGACACACACTGACCCCCAGTAACACAGACAGACACTGACACCAAGTCACAAAGACACACACTGACACCCAGTAACAATGACATACACTGAAACCAAGTCACAAAGACATACACTGATACACAGACACACACTTACACCAAGTAACAAAGACTTACACTGACACCAAGTCACAAAGACACATCCTGACACCCAGAAACAAAGACATACACTGACACCAAGTCACAAAGACATACACTGATACCCAGGAACACAGACACACACTGACACCCAGTAACAAAGACATACACTGATACCAAGTCACAAAGACAGACACTGACACCCAGTAACACAGAAACACACTGACACCCAGTAACAAAGACATGCACTGATACCAAGTCACAAAGACATACAATGATACCAAGTAACACAGACACACACTGACACCCAGTAACAAAGGCAGACTCAGATACCAAGTCACAAAGACATACACTGATACCCAGTAACACAGACACACACTGACACCAAGTAACAAAGACACACACCTACACCAAGTAACACAGACATACACTGACACCAAGTAACAAAGACATACACTGACACCAAGTAACAAAGACATACACTTACACCAAGTAACAAAGACAGACAATTACACCAAGTAACAAAGACATACACTTACACCAAGTATTTTGCCATACACTGACACCAAGTAACAAAGACATACACTGATACCCAGTAACACAGACACACACTTACACCAAGTAACAAAGACATACACTGACACTAAGTCACAAAGACACAAACTGACACCCAGTAACAAAGACATACACTGACACCAAGTCACAAAGACATACACTGATACCCAGTAACACAGACACACACTTACACCAAGTAACACAGACATACACTGACACCAAGTAACAAAGACATACACTGATACCAAGTAACACAGACACACTCTTACACCAAGTCACAAAGAAAGACACTGATACCCAGTAACACAGACACACACTTACACCAAGTAACAAAGACATGCAATGACACCCGGTTACAAAGACATACACTGACACCCAGTAACACAGACACACACGGACACCAAGTAACAAAGACACACACTGACACCCAGGAACACAGACATACACTGACACCAAGTAACAAAGACATACACTTACACCAAGTAACACAGACATAGACTGACACCAAGTAACGAAGACATACAATTACACCAAGTAACAAAGACTCACACTTACACCAAGTAACAAAGACAGACACTGATACCCAGTAACACAGACACAAACTTACACCAAGTAACAAAGACATACACTGACAGACAGTAACACAAACAAACACACACTGACACGCAGTAACACAGAGAAACTTTAATAATCAGTAACAAAGACATACACTGACACGACGTAACGCAGACACACACTGACACACAGTAACAAAGACATACACTGACACCAATTCACAAAGACATACACTGATACCAAGTCACAAAGACATACACTGATACCCAGTAACACAGACACACACTGACACCAAGTAAGAAACACAGACAATTACACCAAGTAACAAAGACATACACTTACACCAAGTATTTTGACATACACTGACACCAAGTAACAAAGACATACAATGACACCAAGTCACAAAGACACACACTGACACCCTGTAACAAAGACATACACTGACACCAAGTCACAAAGACATACACTGATAAGCAGTAACACAGACAGACTCTTACTCCAAGTAACACAGACACACACTTACAACACGTAACAAAGACATACACTGACACCCAGTAACAAAGACATACACTGACACCAAGTAACAAAGACATACACTGATACCCAGTAACACAGACACACACTTACACCAAGTAACAAAGACATATACTGACACTATGTCACATAGACACACACTGACACCCAGTAACAAAGACATACACTGATACCCAGTAACACAGACACACACTTCCACCAAGTAACACAGACATACACTGACACCAAGTAACAAAGACATACACTGATAGCCAGTAAAACAGACACTCTCTTACACCAAGTAACAAAGAAAGACACTGATACCCAGTAACACAGACACACACTTACACCAAGTAACACAGACATACACTGACACCCAGTAACAAAGACATAGACTGACAACCAGTAACACAGACACACATGGACACCAAGTAACAAAGACACACACTTACAGCAAGTAACACAGACACACACTGACACCCAGTAACAAAGACATACACTGATACCCAGTAACACAGACACACACTTACACCAAGTAACAAAGACATACACTTACACCAAGTAACAAATACATACACTTACACCAAGTAACACAGACATACACTGACACCAAGTAACAAAGACATACAATTACACCAAGTCACAAAGACATACACTGACAACCAGTAACACAGACACATGCTTACTCCAAGTAACACAGACATACACTGACACCAAGTAACAAAGACATACACTGATACCCAGTAACACAGACACACACTTACACCAAGTAACAAAGACAGACACTGATACCCAGTAACACAGACACACACTTACACCAAGTAACAAAGACATTCACTGACACCCAGTAACAATGACATACACTGACACCCAGTAACACAGACACACATGGACACCAAGTAACAAAGACACACACTTACACCAAGTAACACAGACACACACTGACACCCAGTAACACAGACACACATTTACCCCAAGTAACACAGACATACACTGACATCAAGTAACACAGACATACACTGACACCAAGTAACATAGACATACAATTACACCAAGTAACAAAGACACACACTTACACCAAGTAACACAGTTATACACTGGCACAAAGTAACAAAGACATGCACTGACACCCAGTAACACAGACACACAGGGACACCAAGTAACAAAGACACACACTTACACCAAGTAACACAGACACACACTGACACCCAGTAACACAGACACACACTTACACCAAGTAACACAGACATACACTGACACCAAGTAACAAAGACATACACTGATACCCAGTAACACAGACACACACTTACACCAAGTAACACAGACATACACTGACACCAAGTAACAAAGACATACAATGATACCCAGGAACACAGACGCACACTTACACCAAATAACAGAGACAAACACTTACACCAAGTAACACAGACATACACTGACACCAAGTAACACAGACACACACTGACACCCAGTTCGAAATATACTCTGAACCCCCGTAACACAGACACACACTGACCCCCAGTAACACAGACAGACACTGACACCAAGTCACAAAGACACACACTGACACCCAGTAACAATGACATACACTGAAACCAAGTCACAAAGACATACACTGATACACAGACACACACTTACAACAAGTAACACAGACATACACTGACACCAAGTAACAAAGACATACACTGATACCCAGTATCACAGACACACACTTACACCAAGTAACAAAGACTTACACTGACACCAAGTCACAAAGACACATCCTGACACCCAGAAACAAAGACATACACTGACACCAAGTCACAAAGACATACACTGATACCCAGGAACACAGACACACACTTACACCAAGTAACAAAGACTTACACTGACACCAAGTCACAAAGACACATCCTGACACCCAGAAACAAAGACATACACTGATACCAAGTCACAAAGACATACACTGACACCCAGTAACACAGAAACACACTGACACCCAGTAACAAAGACATGCACTGATACCAAGTCACAAAGACATACAATGATACCAAGTAACACAGACACACACTGACACCCAGTAACAAAGGCAGACTCAGATACCAAGTCACAAAGACATTCACTGAGACCCAGTAACACAGACACACACTGACACCTAGTAACAAAGACACGCACTGACACCAAGTAACAAAGACACACACTTACACCAAGTAACAAAGACACACACCTACACCAAGTAACACAGACATACACTGACACCAAGTAACAAAGACATACACTGACACCAAGTAACAAAGACATACACTTACACCAAGTAACACAGACAGACAATTACACCAAGTAACAAAGACATACACTTACACCAAGTATTTTGCCATACACTGACACCAAGTAACAAAGACATACACTGATACCCAGTAACACAGACACACACTTACACCAAGTAACAAAGACATACACTGACACTAAGTCACAAAGCCACAAACTGACACCCAGTAACAAAGACATACACTGACACCAAGTCACAAAGACATACACTGATACCCAGTAACACAGACACACACTTACACCAAGTAACACAGACATACACTGACACCAAGTAACAAAGACATACACTGATACCCAGTAACACAGACACACTCTTACACCAAGTCACAAAGAAAGACACTGATACCCAGTAACACAGACACACACTTACACCAAGTAACAAAGACATGCAATGACACCCGGTTACAAAGACATACACTGACACCCAGTAACACAGACACACACGGACACCAAGTAACAAAGACACACACTGACACCCAGGAACACAGACATACACTGACACCAAGTAACAAAGACATACACTGATACCCAGTAAGACAGACATACACTGACACCAAGTGACAAAGAAATACACTGACACCAAGTAACAAAGACATACACTTACACCAAGTAACAAAGACAGACAATTACACCAAGTAGCAAAGACATACACTTACACCAAGTATTTTGACACACACTGACATCAAGTAACAAAGACATACACTGATACCCAGTAACACAGACACACACTTACATCAAGTAACAAAGATATACATTGACACCAAGTCACAAAGACACACACTGACACCCAGTAACAAAGACATACACTGACACCAAGTCACAAAGACATGCACTGATAACCAGTAACACAGACAGACACTTACTCCAAGTAACACAGACATACACTGACACCAAGTAACAAAGACATACACTGATACCCTGTAACACAGACACACACTTCCACCAAGTAACAAAGAAAGATACTGATGCCCAGTAACACAGACACACACTTACACCAAGTAACAAAGACATACACTGACACCCAGTAACAAAGACATACACTGACACCCAGTAACACAGACACACATGGACACCAATTAACAAAGACACACACTTACACCAAGTAACACAGACACACACTGACACCCAGTAACACAGACACACACTTACACCAAGTAACACAGACATACACTGACACCAAGTAACAAAGACATACACTGACACCCAGTAACACAGACACACACTTCCATCAAGTAACACAGACATACACTGATACCCAGGAACACAGACACACACTTACACCAAGTAACACAGACACACACTGACACCCAGTAACACAGACACACACTGACATCAAGTAACACAGACATACACTGACACCAAGTAACAAAGACAGACACTGATACCCAGTAACACAGACACACATGGACACCAAGTAACATAGACACACACTGACACCCAGTAACAAAGACATACACTGACACCAAGTCACAAAGACATACACTGATAACCAGTAACACAGACAGACACTTAATCCAAGTAACACAGACATACACTGACACCAAGTAACAAAGACATACACTGATACCCTGTAACACAGACACACACTTACACCAAGTAACAAAGAAAGATACTGATACCCAGTAACACAGACACACACTTACACCAAGTAACAAAGACATACACTGACACCCAGTAACAAAGACATACACTGACACCCAGTAACACAGACACACATGGACACCAAGTAACAAAGACACACACTTACACCAAGTAACACAGACACACACTGACACCCAGTAACACAGACACACACTTACACCAAATAACACAGACATACACTGACACCAAGTAACAAAGACATACACTGACACCCAGTAACACAGACACACACATCCACCAAGTAACACAGACATACACTGATACCCAGGAACACAGACACACACTTACACCAAGTTACACAGACACACACTGACACCCAGTAACACAGACACACACTGACACCAAGTAACACAGACATACACTGACACCAAGTAACAAAGACAGACACTGATACCCAGTAACACAGACACACATGGACACCAAGTAACATAGACACACACTGACACCCAGTAACAAAGACATACACTGACACCAAGTCTCAAAGTCATACACTGATACCCAGTAACACAGACAAACACTTACACCAAGTAACAAAGACATACACTGAAAACCAGTAACACAGACACACATGGACACCAAGTAACAAAGACACACACTTACACCAAGTAACACAGACACACACTGACACCCAGTAACACAGACACACACTTACACCAAGTAACACAAACATACACTGACACCAAGTAACAAAGAAAATCACTGATACCCAGTAACACAGACACACACTTACATCAAGTAACTCAGACATACACTGACACCAAGTAACAAAGACATACACTGATAACCAGGGACACAGACACACATTTACACCAAGTATCACAGACACTCACTTACACCAAGTAACAAAGACATACACTTACACCAAGTAACACAGACATACACTGACACCAAGTAACAAAGACATACAATTACACCAAGTCACAAAGACATTCACTGATAACCAGTAAAACAGACACACACTTAATCTAAGTAACACAGACATACACTGACACCAAGTAACAAAGACATACACTGACACCAAGTCACACAGACACACGCTGACACCCAGTAACAAAGACATACACTGACACCAAGTCACAAAGACATACACTGATAACCAGTAACACAGACAGACACTTACTTCAAGTAACACAGACATACACTGACACCAAGTAACAAAGTCATACACTGATACCCTGTAACACAGACACACACTTACACCAAGTAACAAAGAAAGATACTGATACCCAGTAACACAGACACACACATGGACACCAAGTAACATAGACACACACTGACACCCAGTAACAAAGACATACACTGACACCAAGTCACAAAGACATACACTGATACCCAGTAACACAGACACACACTTACACCAAGTAACACAGACATGCACTGACACCAAGTAACAAAGACATACACTGACAACCAGTAACACAGAAACACATGGACACCAAGTAACAAAGACAGACACTGATACCCTGTAACACAGACACACACTTACACCAAGTAACAAAGACATACACTGACACCCAGTAACACAAACAAACACCCACCGACACTCAGTAACATAGAGAAACACTAATAAACAGTAACAAAGACATACACTGACACCAAGTCACACTGACACACACTGACACCAACTTACAAAGACATACACTGACACCAAGTCACAAAGGCATACACTGATAACCAGTAACACAGACAGACACTTACTTCAAGTAACACAGACATACACCGACACCAAGTAACAAAGACATACACTGATACCCTGTAACACAGACACACACTTACATCAAGTAACAAAGAAAGATACTGATACCCAGTAACACAGACACACACTTACACCAAGTAACAAAGACATACACTGACACCCAGTAACAAAGACATACACTGACACCCAGTAACACAGACACACATTGACACCAAGTAACAAAGACACACACTTACACCAAGTAACACAGACACACACTGACACCCAGTAACACAGACGCACACTTACACCAAGTAACACAGACATACACTGACACCAAGTAACACAGACACACACTGACACCCAGTAACACAGACACACACTTGCACCAAGTAACACAGATATACACTGACACCAAGTAACAAAGAAAAACACTGATACCCAGTAACACAGACACACACTTACATCAAGTAACTCAGACATACACTGACACCAAGTAACAAAGACATACACTGATAACCAGGGACACAGACACACACTTACACCAAGTATCACAGACACACACTTACACCAAGTAACAAAGACATACACTTACACCAAGTAACACAGACATACACTGACACCAAGTAACAAAGACATACAATTACACCAAGTCACAAAGACATTCACTGATAACCAGTAAAACAGACACACACTTAATCTTAGTAACACAGACATACACTGACACCAAGTAACAAAGACATACACTGAAACCAAGTCACACAGACACACACTGAAACCCAGTAACAAAGACATACACTGACACCAAGTCACAAAGACATACACTGATAACCAGTAACACAGACAGACACTTACTTCAAGTAACACAGACATACACTGACACCAAGTAACAAAGACATACACTGATACCCTGTAACACAGACACACACTTACATCAAGTAACAAAGAAAGATACTGATACCCAGTAACACAGACACACACTTACACCAAGTAACAAAGACATACACTGACACCCAGTAACACAGACACACACTGACACCAAGTAACACAGACATACACTGACACCAAGTAACAAAGACAGACACTGATACCCAGTAACACAGACACACATGGACACCAAGTAACATAGACACACACTCACACCCAGTAACAAAGACATACACTGACACCAAGTCACAAAGACATACACTGATACCCAGTAACACAGACACACACTTACACCAAGTAACACAGACATACACTGACACCAAGTAACAAAGACATACACTGACAACCAGTAACACAGACACACATGGACACCAAGTAACAAAGACACACACTTACACCAAGTAACACAGACACACACTGACACCCAGTAACACAGACACACACTTACAGCAAGTAACACAGACATACACTGACACCAAGTAACAAAGAAAAACACTGATACCCAGTAACACAGACACACACTTACATCAAGTAACTCAGACATACACTGACACCAAGTAACAAAGACATACACTGATAACCAGGGACACAGACACACACTTACACCAAGTATCACAGACACACACTTACACCAAGTAACAAAGACATACACTTACACCAAGTAACACAGACATATACACTGACACCAAGTAACAAAGACATACAATTACACCAAGTCACAAAGACATTCACTGATAACCAGTAAAACAGACACACACTTAATCTAAGTAACACAGACATACACTGATACCAAGTAACAAAGACATACACTGATACCCAGTAACACAGACACACACTTACACCAAGTAACACAGACATACACTGACACCAAGTAACAAAGAAAAACACTGATACCCAGTAACACAGACACACACTTACATCAAGTAACTCAGACATACACTGACACCAAGTAACAAAGACATACACTGATAACCAGGGACACAGACACACACTTACACCAAGTATCACAGACAGACACTTACACCAAGTAACATAGACATACACTTACACCAAGTAACACAGACATATACACTGACACCAAGTAACAAATACATACAATTACACCAAGTCACAAAGACATGCACTGATACACAGTAACAAAGACACACACTGATACCCAGTAACACAGACACACACTTACACCAAGTAACAAAGACATACACTTACACCAAATAACACAGACATACACTTACACCAAGTAACAAAGACATGCACTGACACCAAGTAACAAAGACATACACTTACACCAAGTAACAAAGACATAAACTGACACCAAGTAACAAAGACATACACTGATACCCAGTATCACAGACACACACTTACACCAAGTAACAAAGACATACACTGACACCCAGTATCACAGACACACACTTACACCAAGTAACAAAGAGATACACTGACACCAAGTCACAAAGACATACACTGATACCCAGGAACACAGACACACACTGACACCCAGTAACAAAGACAGACACTGATACCAACTCACAAAGACATACACTGATACCCAGTAACGCAGACACACACTGACACCCAGTAACAAAGACATACACTGATACCAAGTCACAAAGACATACACTGATACCCAGTAACACAGACACACACTGACACCCAGTAACAAAGACATACACTGATACCAAGTCACAAAGACATACACTGCTACCCAGTAACACAGACACACACTGACACCAAGCAACAAAGACATACACTGACACCAAGTAACGAAGACTTACAATTACACCATGTAACAAAGACACACACTTACACCAAGTAACAAAGACATACACTGACACCGAGTCACAAAGACACTCACTTACACCAAGTAACAAAGACATACACTTACACCAAGTAACAAAGACATACACTGATACCCAGTAACACAGACACACACTTACACCAAGTAACAAAGACATACACTGACACCCAGTAACAAAGACATACACTGACACCAAGTCACAAACACATACACTGACACCAAGTAACAAAGACATACACTGACACCAAGTCACAAAGACATACACTGATACCGAGGAACACAGACACACACTGACACCCAGGAACAAAGACAGACACTGATACCAAGTCACAAAGACATACACTGATACCCAGTAACGCAGACACACACTGACACCCAGTAACAAAGACATACACTGATACCAAGTCACAAAGACATACACTGATACCCAGTAACACAGACACACACTGACACCCAGTAACAAAGACATGCACTGATACCAAGTCACAAAGACATACACTGATACCCAGTAACACAGACACACACTGACACCAAGTAACAAAGACATACACTGACACCAAGTAACAAAGACATACACTGATACCAAGTCACAAAGACATACACTGATACCCAGTAACACAGACACACACTGACACCAAGTAACAAAGACATACACTTACACCAAGTCACAAAGACACACACTTACATCAAGTAACAAAGACATACACTTACACCAAGTAACAAAGACATACACTGACACCCAGTAACGAAGACATCCACTGACAACAAGTCACAAACACATGCACTGACACCAAGTAACAAAGACATACACTTACACCAAGTAACAAAGACATAAACTGACACCAAGTAACAAAGACATACACTGATACCCAGTATCACAGACACACACTTACACCAAGTAACAAAGACATACACTGACACCCAGTATCACAGACACACACTTCCACCAAGTAACAAAGACATACACTGACACCAAGTCACAAAGACATACACTGATACCCAGGAACACAGACACACACTGACACCCAGTAGCAAAGACATACACTGATACCAAGTCACAAAGACATACACTGATACCCAGTATCACAGACACACACTTACACCAAGTATCAAAGACATACACTGACACCAAGTCACAAAGACATGCACTGATACCCAGTAACAAAGACACACACTGATACCCAGTAACACAGACGCACACTTACACCAAGTAACAAAGACATACACTTACACCAAATAACACAGACATACACTTACACCAAGTAACAAAGACATACACTGGCACCCAGTAACGAAGACATCCACTGACAACAAGTCACAAACACATGCACTGACACCAAGTAACAAAGACATACACTTACACCAAGTAACAAAGACCTAAACTGACACCAAGTAACAAAGACATACACTGATACCCAGTATCACAGACACACACTTACACCAAGTAACAAAGACATACACTGACACCCAGTATCACAGACACACACTTACACCAAGTAACAAAGAGATACACTGACACCAAGTCACAAAGACATACACTGATACCCAGGAACACGGACACACACTGACACCCAGTAACAAAGACAGACACTGAAACCAAGTCACAAAGACATACACTGACACACAGTAACAAAGAAATACACTGACACCAAGTCACAAACACATACACTGACACCAAGTAACAAAGACATACACTGACACCAAGTCACAAAGACATACACTGATACCCAGGAACACAGACACACACTGACACCCAGGAACAAAGACAGACACTGATACCAAGTCACAAAGACATACACTGATACCCAGTAACGCAGACACACACTGACACCAAGTAACAAAGACATACACTGATACCCAGCAACACAGATACACTCTTACACCAAGTAACAAAGACAGACACTGATAACAAGTAACAAAGACATACTCTTACACCAAGTCACAAAGACATGCACTTACACCAAGTAAGAAAGACACACACTTACACCAAGTAACAAAGACAGACACTGATACCCAGTAACACAGACACACACTTACACCAAGTCACAAAGACATACACTGACACCCAGTAACAAAGACATCCACTTACACCAAGTACAAAGACATACACTGGCACCAAGTAACAAAGACATGCACTTACACCAAGTAACAAAGACATACACTGATACCCAGTAACACAGACACACACTTTCACCAAGTAACAAAGACAGACACAGATACCCAGTAACACAGACACACACTTACACCAAGTATCAAAGACATACACTGACACCAAGTAACTAAGACATACACTGACACCAAGTAACAAAGACATACACTTACACCAAGTAACAAAGACATACACTGACACCAAGTAACAAAGACATACACTGATACCCAGTAACACAGGCACACACCTACACCAAGGAACAAAGACATACACTGACACCAAGTAACAAGGACATGCACTTCCACCAAGTAACAAAGACATACACTGACACCAAGTAACAAAGACATACAATGATACCCAGTAACACAGGCACACACCTACACCAAGTAACAAAGATATATACTGACACCCAGGAACACAGATACACACTTACAACAAGTAACACAGACATACACTGACACCAAGTAACAAAGACACACTCTGACACCAAGTAACACAGACATACACTGACACCAAGTAACAAAGACATTCACTTACACCAAGTACAAAGACATACACTGACACCAAGTAACACATACATGCACTTACACCAAGTAACAAAGACATACACTGATACCCAGTAACATAGACGCACACTTTCACCAAGTAACAAAGACAGACATTGATACCCAGTAACACAGACTCACACTTACACCAAGTATCAAAGACATACACTGACACCAAGTAACAAAGACATACACTGACACCAAGTAACAAAGACATACACTTACACCAAGTCACAAAGACATGCACTTACACCAAGTAAGAAAGACACACACCAACACCAAGTAACACAGACCTACACTGACACCAAGTAACAAAGACATACACTGATACCCAGCAACACAGATACACTCTTACACCAAGTAACAAAGACAGACACTGATACCAAGTAACAAAGACATACTCTTACACCAAGACACAAAGACATGCACTTACACCAAGTAAGAAAGACACACACTTACACCAAGTAACACAGACCTACACTGACATCAAGTAACAAAGACATACACTGATACCCAGCAACACAGACACACTCTGACACCAAGTAACAAAGACAGACACTGATACCCAGTAACACAGACACACACTTACACCAAGTATCAAAGACATACACTGATACCCAGTAACACAGACACACACTTACACCAAGTAACAAAGACATGCACTGACACCAAGTAACAAAGACATACACTTAAACCAAGTAACAAAGACATACACTGACACCAAGTAACAAAGACATGCACTGATACCCAGTAACACAGGCACACACCTACACCAAGTAACAAAGACATACACTGACACCAAGTAACAAAGACAGACACTGGTACCCAGTAACACAGACACACATGGACACCAAGTAACATAGACACACACTCACACCCAGTAACAAAGACATACACTGACACCAAGTCACAAAGACATACACTGATACCCAGTAACACAGACGCACACTTACACCAAGTAACACAGACATACACTGACACCAAGTAACAAAGACATACACTGACAACCAGTAACACAGACACACATGGACACCAAGTAACAAAGACACACACTTACACCAAGTAACACAGACACACACTGACACCCAGTAACACAGACACACACTTACAGCAAGTAACACAGACATACACTGACACCAAGTAACAAAGAAAAACACTGATACCCAGTAACACAGACACACACTTACATCAAGTAACTCAGACATACACTGACACCAAGTACCAAAGACATACACTGATAACCAGGGACACAGACACACACTTACACCAAGTAACACAGACACACACTTACACCAAGTAACAAAGACATACACTTACTCCAAGTAACACAGACATATACACTGACACCAAGTAACAAAGACATACAATTACACCAAGTCACAAAGACATTCACTGATAACCAGTAAAACAGACACACACATAATCTAAGTAACACAGACATACACTGACACCAAGTAACAAAGACATACACTGATACCCAGTAACACAGACACACACTTACACCAAGTAACACAGACATACACTGACACCAAGTAACAAAGAAAAACACTGATACCCAGTAACACAGACACACACTTACATCAAGTAACTCAGACATACACTGACACCAAGTAACAAAGACATACACTGATAACCAGGGACACAGACACACACTTACACCAAGTATCACAGACACACACTTACACCAAGTAACATAGACATACACTTACACCAAGTAACACAGACATATACACTGACACCAAGTAACAAATACATACAATTACACCAAGTCACAAAGACATGCACTGATACACAGTAACAAAGACACACACTGATACCCAGTAACACAGACGCACACTTACACCAAGTAACAAAGACATACACTTACACCAAATAACACAGACATACACTTACACCAAGTAACAAAGACATGCACTGACACCAAGTAACAAAGACATACACTTACACCAAGTAACAAAGACATAAACTGACACCAAGTAACAAAGACATACACTGACACCCAGTATCACAGACACACACTTACACCAAGTAACAAAGACATACACTGACACCCAGTATCACAGACACACACTTACACCAAGTAACAAAGAGATACACTGACACCAAGTCACAAAGACATACACTGATACCCAGGAACACAGACACACACTGACACCCAGTAACAAAGACAGACACTGATACCAACTCACAAAGACATACACTGATACCCAGTAACGCAGACACACACTGACACCCAGTAACAAAGACATACACTGATACCAAGTCACAAAGACATACACTGATACCCAGTAACACAGACACACACTGACACCCAGTAACAAAGACATACACTGATACCAAGTCACAAAGACATACACTGATACCCAGTAACACAGACACACACTGACACCAAGCAACAAAGACATACACTGACACCAAGTAACGAAGACTTACAATTACACCATGTAACAAAGACACACACTTACACCAAGTAACAAAGACATACACTGACACCGAGTCACAAAGACACTCACTTACACCAAGTAACAAAGACATACACTTACACCAAGTAACAAAGACATACACTGATACCCAGTAACACAGACACACACTTACACCAAGTCACAAAGACATACACTGACACCCAGTAACAAAGACATACACTGACACCCAGGAACAAAGACAGACACTGATACCAAGTCACAAAGACATACACTGATACCCAGTAACGCAGACACACACTGACACCCAGTAACAAAGACATACACTGATACCAAGTCACAAAGACATACACTGATACCCAGTAACACAGACACACACTGACACCCAGTAACAAAGACATGCACTGATACCAAGTCACAAAGACATACACTGATACCCAGTAACACAGACACACACTGACACCAAGTAACAAAGACATACACTGACACCAAGTAACAAAGACATACACTGATACCAAGTCACAAAGACATACACTGATACCCAGTAACACAGACACACACTGACACCAAGTAACAAAGACATACACTTACACCAAGTCACAAAGACACACACTTACATCAAGTAACAAAGACACTCACTTACACCAAGTAACAAAGACATACACTGACACCCAGTAACGAAGACATCCACTGACAACAAGTCACAAACACATGCACTGACACCAAGTAACAAAGACATACACTTACACCAAGTAACAAAGACATAAACTGACACCAAGTAACAAAGACATACACTGATACCCAGTATCACAGACACACACTTACACCAAGTAACAAAGACATACACTGACACCCAGTATCACAGACACACACTTCCACCAAGTAACAAAGACATACACTGACACCAAGTAACAAAGACATACACTTACACCAAGTAACAAAGACATAAACTGACACCAAGTAACAAAGACATACACTGATACCCAGTATCACAGACACACACTTACACCAAGTAACAAAGACACACACTGACACCCAGTATCACAGACACACACTTACACCAAGTATCAAAGACATACACTGACACCAAGTCACAAAGACATGCACTGATACCCAGTAACAAAGACACACACTGATACCCAGTAACACAGACGCACACTTACACCAAGTAACAAAGACATACACTTACACCAAATAACACAGACATACACTTACACCAAGTAACAAAGACATACACTGGCACCCAGTAACGAAGACATCCACTGACAACAAGTCACAAACACATGCACTGACACCAAGTAACAAAGACATACACTTACACCAAGTAACAAAGACATAAACTGACACCAAGTAACAAAGACATACACTGATACCCAGTATCACAGACACACACTTACACCAAGTAACAAAGACATACACTGACACCCAGTATCACAGACACACACTTACACCAAGTAACAAAGAGATACACTGACACCAAGTCACAAAGACATACACTGATACCCAGGAACACGGACACACACTGACACCCAGTAACAAAGACAGACACTGAAACCAAGTCACAAAGACATACACTGACACCCAGTAACAAAGACATACACTGACACCAAGTCACAAACACATACACTGACACCAAGTAACAAAGACATACAGTGACACCAAGTCACAAAGACATACACTGATACCCAGGAACACAGACACACACTGACACCCAGGAACAAAGACAGACACTGATACCAAGTCACAAAGACATACACTGATACCCAGTAACGCAGACACACACTGACACCAAGTAACAAAGACATACACTGATACCCAGCAACACAGATACACTCTTACACCAAGTAACAAAGACAGACACTGATAACAAGTAACAAAGACATACTCTTACACCAAGTCACAAAAACATGCACTTACACCAAGTAAGAAAGACACACACTTACACCAAGTAACAAAGACAGACACTGATACCCAGTAACACAGACACACACTTACACCAAGTCACAAAGACATACACTGACACACAGTAACAAAGACATCCACTTATACCAAGTACAAAGACATACACTGACACCAAGTAACAAAGACATGCACTTACACCAAGTAACAAAGACATACACTGATACCCAGTAACACAGACACACACTTTCACCAAGTAACAAAGACAGACACAGATACCCAGTAACACAGACACACACTTACACCAAGTATCAAAGACATACACTGACACCAAGTAACAAAGACATACACTGACACCAAGTAACAAAGACATACACTTACACCAAGTAACAAAGACATACACTGACACCAAGTAACAAAGACATACACTGATACCCAGTAACACAGGCACACACCTACACCAAGGAACAAAGACATACACTGATACTCAGTAACACAGACACACACTTACACCAAGTAACACAGACAGACACTTACACCAAGTATCAAAGACATACACTGACACCAAGTAACAAAGACATACACTGACACCAAGTAACAAAGACATACACTTACAACAAGTAACACAGACATACACTGATACCCAGTAACAAAGACACACACTTACACAAAGTAACAAAGACATACACTGACACCAAGTAACAAGGACATGCACTTCCACCAAGTAACAAAGACATACACTGACACCAAGTAACAAAGACATACAATGATACCCAGTAACACAGGCACACACCTACACCAAGTAACAAAGATATATACTGACACCCAGGAACACAGATACACACTTACACCAAGTAACACAGACATACACTGACACCAAGTAACAAAGACACACACTGACACCAAGTAACACAGACATACACTGACACCAAGTAACAAAGACATCCACTTACACCAAGTACAAAGACATACACTGACACCAAGTAACACATACATGCACTTACACCACGTAACAAAGACATACACTGATACCCAGTAACATAGACGCACACTTTCACCAAGTAACAAAGACAGACATTGATACCCAGTAACACAGACTCACACTTACACCAAGTAACAAAGACATACACTTACACCAAGTCACAAAGACATGCACTTACACCAAGTAAGAAAGACACACACCAACACCAAGTAACACAGACCTACACTGACACCAAGTAACAAAGACATACACTGATACCCAGCAACACAGATACACTCTTACACCAAGTAACAAAGACAGACACTGATACCAAGTAACAAAGACATACTCTTACACCAAGACACAAAGACATGCACTTACACCAAGTAAGAAAGACACACACTTACACCAAGTAACACAGACCTACACTGACATCAAGTAACAAAGACATACACTGATACCCAGCAACACAGACACACTCTGACACCAAGTAACAAAGACAGACACTGATACCCAGTAACACAGACACACACTTACACCAAGTATCAAAGACATACACTGATACCCAGTAACACAGACACACACTTACACCAAGTAACAAAGACATGCACTGACACCAAGTAACAAAGACATACACTTAAACCAAGTAACAAAGACATACACTGACACCAAGTAACAAAGACATGCACTGATACCCAGTAACACAGGCACACACCTACACCAAGTAACAAAGACATACACTGATACCCAGTAACGCAGACACACACTTACACCAAGTAACACAGACATACACTGACACCAAGTAACAAAGACATATACTGACACCCAGGAACACAGATTCACACTGAAAGCCAGTAACACAGAGAAACACTGACACCAAGTAACAAAGACACACACTGACACCAAGTAACAAAGACATCCACTTACACCAAGTGCAAAGACCTACACTGACACCAAGTAACAAAGGCATGCACTTACACCAAGTAACAAAGACATACACTGATACCCAGTAACACAGACACACACTTTTACCAAGTAACAAAGACAGACACAGATACCCAGTAACACAGACACACTCTTAAACCAAGTATCAAAGACATACACTGACACCAAGTAACAAAGACATACACTTACACCAAGTAACAAAGACATACACTGACACCAAGTAACAAAGACATACACTTGCACCAAGTCACAAAGACATGCACTTACACCAAGTAAGAAAGACACACACTTACACCAAGTAACACAGACCTACACTGACATCAAGTAACAAAGACATACACTGATACCCAGCAACACCGACACACTCTTACACAAAGTAACAAAGACAGACACTGATACCCAGTAACACAGACACACACTTACACCAAGTATCAAAGACATACACTGACACCAAGTAACAAAGACATACACTTACACCAAGTAACAAAGACCTACACTGACATCAAGTAACAAAGACATACACTGATACCCAGCAACACCGACACACTCTTACACAAAGTAACAAAGACACACACTGATACCCAGTAACACAGACGCACACTTACACCAAGTAACAAAGACATACACTGACACCCAGTAACGAAGACATCCACTGACAACAAGTCACAAACACATGCACTGACACCAAGTAACAAAGACATACACTTACACCAAGCAACAAAGACATAAACTGACACCAAGTAACAAAGACATACACTGATACCCAGTATCACAGACACACACTTACACCAAGTAACAAAGACATACACTGACACCCAGTATCACAGACACACACTTCCACCAAGTAACAAAGACATACACTGACACCAAGTCACAAAGACATACACTGATACCCAGGAACACAGACACACACTGACACCCAGTAGCAAAGACCTACACTGATACCAAGTCACAAAGACATACACTGATACCCAGTATCACAGACACACACTTACACCAAGTATCAAAGACATACACTGACACCAAGTCACAAAGACATGCACTGATACCCAGTAACAAAGACACACACTGATACCCAGTAACACAGACGCACACTTACACCAAGTAACAAAGACATACACTTACACCAAATAACACAGACATACACTTACACCAAGTAACAAAGACATACACTGACACCCAGTAACGAAGACATCCACTGACAACAAGTCACAAACACATGCACTGACACCAAGTAACAAAGACATACACTTACACCAAGTAACAAAGACATAAACTGACACCAAGTAACAAAGACATACACTGATACCCAGTATCATAGACACACACTTACACCAAGTAACAAAGACATACACTGACACCCAGTATCACAGACAGACACTTACACCAAGTAACAAAGAGATACACTGACACCAAGTCACAAAGACATACACTGATACCCAGGAACACAGACACACACTGACACCCAGTAACAAAGACAGGCACTGATACCAAGTCACAAAGACATACACTGATACCCAGTAACGCAGACACACACTGACACCCAGTAACAAAGACATACACTGATACCAAGTCACAAAGACATACACTGATACCCAGTAACACAGACACACACTGACAACCAGTAACAAAGACATACACTGATACCAAGTCACAAAGACATACACAGATACCCAGTAACACAGACACACACTGACACAAAGTAACAAAGACATACACTGACACCAAGTAACGAAGACTTACAATTACACCATGTAACAAAGACACACACTTACACCAAGTAACAAAGACATTCACTGACACCAAGTCACAAAGACACTCACTTACACCAAGTAACAAAGACATACACTTACACCAAGTAACAAAGACATACACTGATACCCAGTAACACAGACACACACTGACACCAAGTAACAAAGACATACACTGACACCCAGTAACAAAGACATACACTGACACCAAGTCACAAACACATACACTGACACCAAGTAACAAAGACATACACTGACACCAAGTCACAAAGACATACACTGATACCCAGGAACACAGACACACACTGACACCCAGGAACAAAGACAGACACTGATACCAAGTCACAAAGACATACACTGATACCCAGTAACGCAGACACACACTGACACCCAGTAACAAAGACATACACTGATACCAAGTCACAAAGACATACACTGATACCCAGTAACACAGACACACACTGACACCCAGTAACAAAGACATGCACTGATACCAAGTCACAAAGACATACACTGATACCCAGTAACACAGACACACACTGACACCAAGTAACAAAGACATACACTGACACCAAGTAACAAAGACATACACTGATACCAAGTCACAAAGACATACACTGATACCCAGTAACACAGACACACACTGACACCAAGTAACAAAGACATACACTTACACCAAGTCACAAAGACACACACTTACATCAAGTAACAAAGACGTACACTTACACCAAGTAACAAAGACATACACTGACACCCAGTAACGAAGACATCCACTGATACCAAGTCACAAAGACATACACTGATACCCAGTAACACAGACACACACTGACACCAAGTAACAAAGACATATACTTACACCAAGTCACAAAGACATACACTTACACCAAGTCACAAAGACACACACTTACATCAAGTAACAAAGACGTACACTTACACCAAGTAACAAAGACATACACTGACACCCAGTAACGAAGACATCCACTGACAACAAGTCACAAACACATGCACTGACACCAAGTAACAAAGACATACACTTACACCAAGCAACAAAGACATAAACTGACACCAAGTAACAAAGACATACACTGATACCCAGTATCACAGACACACACTTACAAAAAGTAACAAAGACATACACTGACACCCAGTATCACAGACACACACTTCCACCAAGTAACAAAGACATACACTGACACCAAGTCACAAAGACATACACTGATACCCAGGAACACAGACACACACTGACACCCAGTAGCAAAGACCTACACTGATACCAAGTCACAAAGACATACACTGATACCCAGTATCACAGACACACACTTACACCAAGTATCAAAGACATACACTGACACCAAGTCACAAAGACATGCACTGATACCCAGTAACAAAGACACACACTGATACCCAGTAACACAGACGCACACTTACACCAAGTAACAAAGACATACACTTACACCAAATAACACAGACATACACTTACACCAAGTAACAAAGGCATACACTGACACCCAGTAACGAAGACATCCACTGACAACAAGTCACAAACACATGCACTGACACCAAGTAACAAAGACATACACTTACACCAAGTAACAAAGACATAAACTGACACCAAGTAACAAAGACATACACTGATACCCAGTATCATAGACACACACTTACACCAAGTAACAAAGACATACACTGACACCCAGTATCATAGACACACACTTACACCAAGTAACAAAGAGATACACTGACACCAAGTCACAAAGACATACACTGATACCCAGGAACACAGACACACACTGACACCCAGTAACAAAGACAGACACTGATACCAAGTCACAAAGACATACACTGATACCCAGTAACGCAGACACACACTGACACCCAGTAACAAAGACATACACTGATACCAAGTCACAAAGACATACACTGATACCCAGTAACACAGACACACACTGACACCCAGTAACAAAGACATACACTGATACCAAGTCACAAAGACATACACAGATACCCAGTAACACAGACACACACTGACACAAAGTAACAAAGACATACACTGACACCAAGTAACGAAGACTTACAATTACACCATGTAACAAAGACACACACTTACACCAAGTAACAAAGACATTCACTGACACCAAGTCACAAAGACACTCACTTACACCAAGTAACAAAGACATACACTTACACCAAGTAACAAAGACATACACTGATACCCAGTAACACAGACACACACTGACACCAAGTAACAAAGACATACACTGACACCCAGTAACAAAGACATACACTGACACCAAGTCACAAACACATACACTGACACCAAGTAACAAAGACATACACTGACACCAAGTCACAAAGACATACACTGATACCCAGGAACACAGACACACACTGACACCCAGTAACAAAGACAGACACTGATACCAAGTTACAAAGACATACACTGATACCCATTAACGCAGACACACACTGACACCCAGTAACAAAGACATACACTGATACCAAGTCACAAAGACATACACTGATACCCAGTAACACAGACACACACTGACACCCAGTAACAAAGACATACACTGATACCAAGTCACAAAGACATACACTGATACCCAGTAACACAGACACACACTGACACAAAGTAACAAAGACATACACTGACACCAAGTAACAAAGACATACACTGATACCAAGTCACAAAGACATACACTGATCCCCAGTAACACAGACACACACTGACACCAAGTAACAAAGACATACACTTACACCAAGTCACAAAGACACACACTTACATCAAGTAACAAAGACATACACTTACACCAAGTAACAAAGACATACACTGATACCCAGTAACACAGACAAACACTTACACCAAGTAACAAAGCCATACAATGACACCCAGTAACAAAGACATACACTGACACCAAGTAACAAAGACATACACTGACACCAAGTAACAAAGACATACACTGCTACCCAGTAACACAGACACACACTGACACCCAGTTAGATACACACACTGACACCAAGTAACAAAGGCATACATTGACACCAAGTAACAAAGACATACAATTACACCATGTAACAAAGACATACACTGACACCAAGTCACAAAGACACACACTGACACCAAGTAACAAAGACATACACTAACACCAAGTATTTTGACATACACTGATACCCTGTAACAAAGACATACACTGACACCAAGTCACAAAGACACACACTGACACCAAGTAACAAAGACATACACTGATACCCAGTAACAAAGACACACACTGATACCCAGTAACACAGACGCACACTTACACCAAGTAACAAATACATACACTTACACCAAGTAACACAGACATACACTTACACCAAATAACACAGACATACACTTACACCAAGTAACAAAGGCATACACTGACACCCAGTAACGAAGACATCCACTGACAACAAGTCACAAACACATGCACTGACACCAAGTAACAAAGACATACACTTACACCAAGTAACAAAGACATAAACTGACACCAAGTAACAAAGACATACACTGATACCCAGTATCATAGACACACACTTACACCAAGTAACAAAGACATACACTGACACCCAGTATCACAGACACACACTTACACCAAGTAACAAAGAGATACACTGACACCAAGTCACAAAGACATACACTGATACCCAGGAACACAGACACACACTGACACCCAGTAACAAAGACAGACACTGATACCAAGTCACAAAGACATACACTGATACCCAGTAACGCAGACACACACTGACACCCAGTAACAAAGACATACACTGATACCAAGTCACAAAGACATACACTGATACCCAGTAACACAGACACACACTGACACCCAGTAACAAAGACATACACTGATACCAAGTCACAAAGACATACACAGATACCCAGTAACACAGACACACACTGACACAAAGTAACAAAGACATACACTGACACCAAGTAACGAAGACTTACAATTACACCATGTAACAAAGACACACACTTACACCAAGTAACAAAGACATTCACTGACACCAAGTCACAAAGACACTCACTTACACCAAGTAACAAAGACATACACTTACACCAAGTAACAAAGACATACACTGATACCCAGTAACACAGACACACACTGACACCAAGTAACAAAGACATACACTGACACCCAGTAACAAAGACATACACTGACACCAAGTCACAAACACATACACTGACACCAAGTAACAAAGACATACACTGACACCAAGTCACAAAGACATACACTGATACCCAGGAACACAGACACACACTGACACCCAGTAACAAAGACAGACACTGATACCAAGTCACAAAGACATACACTGATACCCATTAACGCAGACACACACTGACACCCAGTAACAAAGACATACACTGATACCAAGTCACAAAGACATACACTGATACCCAGTAACACAGACACACACTGACACCCAGTAACAAAGACATACACTGATACCAAGTCACAAAGACATACACTGATACCCAGTAACACAGACACACACTGACACAAAGTAACAAAGACATACACTGACACCAAGTAACAAAGACATACACTGATACCAAGTCACAAAGACATACACTGATACCCAGTAACACAGACACACACTGACACCAAGTAACAAAGACATACACTTACACCAAGTCACAAAGACACACACTTACATCAAGTAACAAAGACATACACTTACACCAAGTAACAAAGACATACACTGATACCCAGTAACACAGACAAACACTTACACCAAGTAACAAAGCCATACAATGACACCCAGTAACAAAGACATACACTGACACCAAGTAACAAAGACATACACTGACACCAAGTAACAAAGACATACACTGCTACCCAGTAACACAGACACACACTGACACCCAGTTAGATACACACACTGACACCAAGTAACAAAGGCATACATTGACACCAAGTAACAAAGACATACAATTACACCATGTAACAAAGACATACACTGACACCAAGTCACAAAGACACACACTGACACCAAGTAACAAAGACATACACTAACACCAAGTATTTTGACATACACTGATACCCTGTAACAAAGACATACACTGACACCAAGTCACAAAGACACACACTGACACCAAGTAACAAAGACATACACTGATACCCAGTAACAAAGACACACACTGATACCCAGTAACACAGACGCACACTTACACCAAGTAACAAATACATACACTTACACCAAGTAACACAGACATACACTTACACCAAGTAACAAAGACATACACTGACACCCAGTAACAAAGACATCCACTGACAACAAGTCACAAACACATACACTGACACCAAGTTACAAAGACATAAACTGACACCAAGTAACAAAGACACACACTGACACCCAGTAACAAAGACATACACTGATACCCAGTATCACAGACACACACTTACACCAAGTAACAAAGACATAAACTGACACCAAGTCACAAAGACACACACTGACACCCAGTAACAAAGACATACACTGACACCAAGTCACAAAGACATACACTGATACCCAGGAACACAGACACACACTGAAACCCAGTATAAAGACATACACTGATACCAAGACAGAAAGACATACACTGATACCCAGTAACACAGACACTCACTGACACCCAGTAACAAAGACATACACTGACACCAAGTCACAAAGACACACACTGATACCCAGTATCACAGACACACACTTACACCAAGTAACAAAGACATACACTGACACCAAGTCACAAAGACACACACTGACACCCAGTAACAAAGACATACACTGACACAATTCACAAAGACATACACTGATACCCAGGAACACAGACACACTCTGACACCCAGTAACAAAGACAGACACTGATACCAAGTCACAAAGACATACACTGATACCCAGTAACACAGACACACACTGACATCCAGTAACAAAGACATACACTGATACCAGGTCACAAAGACATACAATGATACCCAGTAACACAGACACACACTGACACCAAGTAACAAAGACATACACTGACACCAAGTAACAAAGACATACAATTACACCATGTAACAAAGACACACACTTAAACCAAGTAACAAAGACATACACAGACACCAAGTCACAAAGACACACACTTACACCAAGTAACAAAGACATACACTTACACCAAGTAACAAAGACATACACTGATACCCAGTATCACAGACACACACTTACACCAAGTAACAAAGACATACACTGACACCCAGTATCACAGACACACACTTACACCAAGTAACAAAGAGATACACTGACACCAAGTCACAAAGACATACACTGATACCCAGGAACACAGACACACACTGACACCCAGTAACAAAGACTGACACTGATACCAAGTCACAAAGACATACACTGATACCCAGTAACGCAGACACACACTGACACCCAGTAACAAAGACATACACTGATACCAAGTCACAAAGACATACACTGATACCCAGTAACACAGACACACACTGACACCCAGTAACAAAGACATACACTGATACCAAGTCACAAAGACATACACTGATACCCAGTAACACAGACACACACTGACACCAAGTAACAAAGACATACACTGACACCAAGTAACGAAGACTTACAATTACACCATGTAACAAAGACACACACTTACACCAAGTAACAAAGACATACACTGACACCAAGTAACAAAGACATACACTTACACCAAGTAACAAAGACATACACTGATACCCAGTAACACAGACACACACTTACACCAAGTAACAAAGACATACACTGACACCCAGTAACAAAGACATACACTGACACCAAGTCACAAACACATACACTGACACCAAGTAACAAAGACATACACTGACACCAAGTCACAAAGACATACACTGATACCCAGGAACACAGACACACACTGACACCCAGGAACAAAGACAGACACTGATACCAAGTCACAAAGACATACACTGATACCCAGTAACGCAGACACACACTGACACCCAGTAACAAAGACATACACTGATACCAAGTCACAAAGACATACACTGATACCCAGTAACACAGACACACACTGACACCCAGTAACAAAGACATGCACTGATACCAAGTCACAAAGACATACACTGATACCCAGTAACACAGACACACACTGACACCAAGTAACAAAGACATACACTGACACCAAGTAACAAAGACATACACTGATACCAAGTCACAAAGACATACACTGATACCCAGTAACACAGACACACACTGACACCAAGTAACAAAGACATACACTTACAACAAGTCACAAAGACACACACTTACATCAAGTAACAAAGACATACACTTATACCAAGTAACAAAGACATACACTGACACCCAGTAACGAAGACATCCACTGACAACAAGTCACAAACACATGCACTGACACCAAGTAACAAAGACATACACTTACACCAAGCAACAAAGACATAAACTGACACCAAGTACAAAGACATACACTGATACCCAGTATCACAGACACACACTTACACCAAGTAACAAAGACATACACTGACACCCAGTATCACAGACACACACTTCCACCAAGTAACAAAGACATACACTGACACCAAGTCACAAAGACATACACTGATACCCAGGAACACAGACACACACTGACACCCAGTAGCAAAGACCTACACTGATACCAAGTCACAAAGACATACACTGATACCCAGTATCACAGACACACGCTTACACCAAGTATCAAAGACATACACTGACACCAAGTCACAAAGACATGCACTGATACCCAGTAACAAAGACACACACTGATACCCAGTAACACAGACGCACACTTACACCAAGTAACAAAGACATACACTTACACCAAATAACACAGACATACACTTACACCAAGTAACAAAGACATACACTGACACCCAGTAACGAAGACATCCACTGACAACAAGTCACAAACACATGCACTGACACCAAGTAACAAAGACATACACTTACACCAAGTAACAAAGACATAAACTGACACCAAGTAACAAAGACATACACTGATACCCAGTATCATAGACACACACTTACACCAAGTAACAAAGACCTACACTGATACCAAGTCACAAAGACATACACTGATACCCAGTATCACAGACACACACTTACACCAAGGAACAAAGACATCCACTGACAACAAGTCACAAACACATACACTGACACCAAGTTACAAAGATATAAACTGACACCAAGTAACAAAGACATACACTGATACCCAGTATCACAGACACACACTTACACCAAGTAACACAGACACGCACTGACACCCAGTAAGACAAACGACCACACTGACACCCAGTAACACAGACACACACTGACACCAAGTAACAAAGACATACACTGACACCCATTAACACAAATACACACTGGGCGGCACAGTGGCGCAGTGGTTAGCAATGCAGCCTCACAGTTCCAGGGACCCGGGTTCGATTCTGGGTACTGCCTGTGCGTAGTTTGCAAGTTCTCCATGTGTCTGCGTGGGTTTCCTCCGGGTGCTCCGGTTTCCTCCCACATCCCAAAGACTTGCAGGTTGGTAGGTTAATTGGCCATCATAAATTGCCCCTTGTATAGGTAGGAGGTAGGGAAAGAATAGAGGCCGGTGGGGATGTTTTTGGAATATGGGATTCGTGTAGGATTAGTATAAATGTTTGGTTGATGGTCGGCACAGACTCGGTGGGCCGGAGGGCCTGTTTCAGTGCTGTGTCTCTAAACTAAACTAAATACTGACACCCAGTGTCACAGACACACACTGACACCCAGTGACAAAGACATCCACTTACACCAAATAACACAGACATACACTTACACCAAGTAACAAAGACATACACTGACACCCAGCAACGAAGACATCCACTGACAACAAGTCACAAACACATGCACTGACACCAAGTAACAAAGACATACACTTACACCAAGTAACAAAGACATACACTGATACCCAGTATCACAGACACACACTTACACCAAGTAACAAAGACATACACTGACACCAAGTCACAAAGACATGCACTGATACCAAGGAACACAGACACACACTGACACCCAGTAACAAAGACACACACTGATACCAAGTCACAAAGACATACACTGATACCCAGTAACGTAGACACACACTGACACCCAGTAACAAAGACATACACTGATACCAAGTCACAAAGACATACACTGATACCCAGTAACACAGACACACACTGACACCAAGTAACAAAGACATACACTGACACCAAGTAACAAAGACTTACAATTACACCATGTAAGAAAGACACACACTGACACCAAGTCACAAAGACACACACTTACACCATGTAACAAAGACATACACTGCCACCAAGTCACAAAGACATACACTATCACCAAGTATTTTGACATACACAGATAACCAGTAACAAAGACATACACTGACACCAAGTCACAAAGACACACACTTACACCAAGTAACAAAGACTTACAATTACACCATGTAAGAAAGACACACACTGACATCAAGTCACAAAGACACACACTTACACCAAGTAACAAAGACATACACTGATACCCAGTAACGCAGACACACACTTACACCAAGTAACAAAGACATACACTGACACCCAGTAACAAAGACATACACTGACACCAAGTCACTGACACCAAGTAACAAAGACATACACTGATACCCAGTAATACAGACACACACTGACACCCAGTTAGATACACACACTGACACCAAGTAACAAAGACATACATTGACACCAAGTAACAAAGACATACAATTACACCATGTAACAAAGACATACAATGACACCAAGTCACAAAGACATACACTAACACCAAGTATTTTGACATACACAGATAACCAGTAACAAAGACATACACTGACACCAAGTCACAAAGACACACACTGAAACCAGGTCACAAAGACATACACTGATACCAAGTAACAAAGACTTACAATTACACCATGTAACAAAGACACACACTGACACCAAGTCACAAAGACACACACTTACACCAAGTAACAAAGACATACACTGATACCCAGTAACACAGACACACACTTACACCAAGTAACAAAGACATACACTGACACCCAGTAACAAAGACATACACTGACACCAAGTCACAAACACATACACTGACACCAAGTAACAAAGACATACACTGATACCCAGTAACACAGACACACACTGACACCCAGTTAGATACACACACTGACACCAAGTAACAAAGACATACATTGACACCAAGTAACAAAGACATAAAATTACACCATGTAACAAAGACATACACTGACACCAAGTCACAAAGACACACACTGACACCAAGTAACAAAGACATACACTAACATCAAGTATTTTGACATACACTGATACCCAGTAACAAAGACATACACTGACACCAAGTCACAAAGACACACATTGAAACCAGGTCACAAAGACATACACTGATACCCAGTAACAAAGACACACACTGATACCCAGTAACACAGACTCACACTTACACCAAGTAACAAATACATACACTTACACCAAGTAACACAGACATACACTGACAGCAAGTAACAAAGCCATACACTGATACCAAGTAACACAGACGCATACTTACACCAATTAACAAAGACATACACTGATACCCAGTAACAAAGAGATAGACTGATACCCAGTAACACAGACGCACACTTACACCAAGTAACAAAGACATACACTTACACCAAGTAACACAGACATACACTTACACCAAGTATTTTGACATACACTTACATCAAGTAACAAAGACATACACTGACAGCCAGTAACAAAGACATCCACTAACAACAAGTCACAAACACATACACTGACACCAAGTAACAAAGACATACACTTACACCAAGTAACAAAGACATACACTGACACCAAGTAACACAGACACACACTTACACCAAGTAACAAAGACAGACACTGACACCCAGTAACAAAGACAGACACTGACACCCAGTAACACAGACAAACAGGGACACCAAGTAACAAAGACACACAGTTACACCCAGTAACAAATACATGCACAGACACCCAGTAACACAGACACACACGGACACCAAGTAACAAAGACTCTCACTTACACCAAGTAACACAGACACACACTGACACCCAGTAAGACAAACAACCACACTGACACCCAGTAACACAGACACACACTGACACCAAGTAACAAAGACATACACTGACACCAAGTAACAAAGACATACAATTACACCATGTAACAAAGACACACACTTACACCAAGTAACAAAGACATACACTTACACCAAGTAACAAACACCTACACTGATACCCAGTAACACAGACACACACTTACACCAAGTAACAAAGACATACACTGACACTCAGTAACAAAGACAGACACTGACACCCAGTAACAGACACACACGGACACCAAGTAACAAAGACTCACACTTACACCAAGTAACACAGACACACACTGACACCCAGTAAGACAAACGACCACACTGACACCCAGTAACACAGACACACACTGACACCAAGTAACAGAGACTTACACTGACACCCAGTAACACAGATACACACTGGGCGGCACAGTGGCGCAGTGGTTAGCACTGCAGCCTCACACCTCCATGGACACGGGTTCGATTCTGGGTACTGCCTGTGCGGAGTTTGCAAGTTCTCCCTGTGTCTGCGTGGGTTTCCTCCGGGTGCTCCGGATTCCTCCCGCATGCCAAAGACTTGCAGGTTGGTTGGTTAATTGGCCATTATAAATTGCCCCTAGTATAGGTAGGTGGGAGGGAAATATATAGGGGCCGGTGGGGATGTTATTGGAATATGGGATTCGTGCAGGATTAGTATAAATGTTTGGTTGAGGGTCGGCACAGACTCGGTGGGCCGGAGGGCCTGTTTCAGTGCTGCATCTCTAAACTAAACTAAATACTAACACCTAGTGTCACAGACACACACTGACACCCAGTAACAAAGACATACACTGATACACAGAAACACACTGACACCAACTAACAAAGACATACACTAACACCAAGTATTTTGACATGCACTGATACCCAGTAACAAAGACATACACAGACACCAAGTCACAAAGACATACACTGATACCCAGTAACAAAGACACACACTGATACCCAGTAACACAGACATCCACTTACACCAAATAACACAGACATACACTTACACCATTTAACAAAGACATACACTGACACCCAGCAACGAAGACATCCACTGACAACAAGTCACAAACACATGCACTGACACCAAGTAACAAAGACATACACTTACACCAAGTAACAAAGACATACACTGATACCCAGTATCACAGACACACACTGACACCAAGTAACAAAGACATACACTTACACCAAGTCACAAAGACACACACTTACATCAAGTAACAAAGACATACACTTACACCAAGTAACAAAGACATACACTGATACCCAGTATCACAGACACACACTTACACCAAGTAACAAAGACATACACTGACACCCAGTATCACAGACACACACTTACACCAAGTAACAAAGACATACACTGACACCAAGTCACAAAGACATACACTGATACCCAGTAACACAGACACACACTGACACCAAGTAACAAAGACATACACTGACACCAAGTAACAAAGACATACAATTACACCATGTAACAAAGACACACAATTACACCAAGTAACAAAGACATACACTGTCACCAAGTCACAAAGCCACACACTTACACCAAGTAACAAAGACATACACTTACACCAAGTAACAAAGACATACACTGATACCCAGTAATACAGACACACACTTACACCAAGTAACAATGACATACACTGACACCCAGTAACAAAGACATACACTGACACCAAGTCACAAACACATACACTGACACCAAGTAACAAAGACATACACTGATACCCAGTAACACAGACACACAGTGACACTCAGTTAGATACACACACTGACACCCAGTAACACACACTGATACACAGTAACAAAGACATACACTGATACCCAGTAACACAGAAACACACTGACACCAAGTAACAAAGACATACACTAACACCAAGTATTTTGACATGCACTGATACCCAGTAACACAGACGCACACTTACCCCAAGTAACAAATACATACACTTGCACCAAGTAACAAAGACATACACTTAGACGAAGTAACAAAGACATACACTGACAACAGCAACAAAGACATCCACTGACAACAAGTCACAAACACATACACTGACACCAAGTAACAAAGACATACACTTACACCAAGTAACAAAGACATAAACTGACACCAAGTAAGAAAGACATACACTGATACCCAGTATCACAGACACACACTTATACCAAGTAACAAAGACATACACTGACACCAAGTCACAAAGACACACACTGACACCAAGTCACAAAGACATACACTGATACCCAGTAACACAGACACACACTGACACCCTGTAACAAAGACATACACTGATACCAAGTCACGAAGACTTACACTGATACCCAGTAACACAGACACACACTGACACCCAGTAACAAAGACATACACTGACACCAATTCACAAAGACACACACTGATACCCAGTATCACAGACACACACTTACACCAAGTAACAAAGACATACACTGACACCCAGTAACAAAGACATACACTGACACCAAGTCACAAATACATACACTGATACTCAGGAACACAGACACACACTGACACCCAGTAACAAAGACAGACACTGATACCAAGTCACAAAGACATACACTGATACCCAGTAACACAGACACACGCTGACACCCAGTAACAAAGACATACACTGATACCAAGTTCCAAAGACATACACTGATACCCAGTAACACAAACACACACTGACACCCAGTAACAAAGACATACACTGATTCCAAGTCACAAAGACATGCACTGATACCCAGTAACACAGACACAAACTGACACCAAGTAACAAAGACATACACTGACACCAAGTAACAAAGACATACAATTACACCATGTAACAAAGACACACACTTACACCAAGTAACAAAGACATACACTTACACCAAGTAACAAAGACATACACTGATACCCAGTAACACAGACACACACTTACACCAAGTAACAAAGACATACACTGACACCCAGTAACAAAGACATACACTGACACCAAATCACAAACACATACACTGACACCAAGTAACAAAGACATACACTGATACCCCGTAACACAGACACACACTGACACCAAGTTAGATATACACTCTGACACCAAGTAACAAAGACATGCATTGACACCAAGTAACAAAGACATACAATTACACCATGTAACAAAGACACATACTTACACCAAGTAACAAAGACATACACTGACACCAAGTCACAAAGACACACACTGACACCAAGTAACAAAGACATACACTAACACCAAGTATTTTGACATACACTGATACCCAGGAACAAAGACATACACTGACACCAAGTCACAAAGACACACACTGATACCCAGTAACAAAGACAAACACTGACACCAAGTAACAAAGACATACACTAACACCAAGTATTTTGACATACACTGATACCCAGTAACAAAGACACACACTTACACCAAGTAACAAAGACATACACTGACACCAAGTCACAAAGACACACACTTACACCAAGTAACAAAGACATACACTGATACCCAGTAACAAAGACATACACTGATACCCAGTAACACAGACGCTCAATTACACCAAGTAACAAAGACATACTCTTACACAAAGTAACACAGACATACACTTACACCAAGTATTTTGACATACACTTACATCCAGTAACAAAGACATACACTGACACCCAGTAACAATGACATCCACTGACAACAAGTCACAAACACATACACTGACACCAAGTAACAAAGACATACACTGACACCAAGTAACAAAGACATACACTGACACCAAGTCACAAAGACACACACTGACACCCAGTAACAAAGACATACACTGGCAACAAGTCACAAAGACATACACTGATACCCAGGAACACAGACACACACTGACACCCAGTAACAAAGACATACACTGATACCAAGTCACAAAGACATACACTGATACCCAGTAACACAGACACACACTGACACCCAGTAACAAAGACATACATTGATGCCAAGTCACAAAGACATACACTGACACCCAGTAACACAGACACACACTGACACCCAGTAACAAAGACAGACACTGATACCTAGTCACAAAGACATACACTGATACCCAGTAACACAGACACACACTGACACCAAGTAACAAAGACATACACTGACACCAAGTAACAAAGACATACAATTACACCATGTGACAAAGACACACACTTACACCAAGTAACAAAGACATACACTGACACCAAGTCACAAAGACACAAACTTACACCAAGTAACAAAGACATACAATTACACCAAGTAACAAAGACATACACTGATACCCAGAAACACAGACACACACTTACACCAAGTAACAAAGACATACACTGACACCCAGTAACAAAGACATACAATTACACCATGTAACACAGACACACACTGACACCCAGTTAGATACACACACTGACACCAAGTAACAAAGACATAGACTGACACCAAGTAACAAAGACATACAATTACACCATGTAACAAAGACACACACTTACACCAAGTAACAAAGACATACACTGACACCAAGTCACAAAGACACACACTTACACCAAGTAACAAAGACATACACTGATACCCAGAAACAAAGACATACACTGATACCCAGTAACACACACGCACTCTTACACCAAGTAACAAAGACATACACTTACACCAAGTAACACAGACATACATTAACACCAAGTATTTTGACATACACTTACATCAAGTAACAAAGACATACACTGACACCCAGTAACAAAGACATCTACTGACAACAAGTCACAAACACATACACTGACACCAAGTAACAAAGACATACACGTACACCAAGTAACAAAGACATACACTGACACCAAGTAACACAGACACACACTTACACCAAGTAACAAAGACATACACTGACACCCAGTAACAAAGACAGACACTGACACCCAGTTTGAAACACACAATGACACCAAGTAACAAAGACAGACAATTACACAAAGTAACAAAGACATACACTTACACCAAGTATTTTGACATACACTGACACCAAGTAACAAAGACATACACTGAAAGCCAGTAACACAGACACACACTTACACCAAGTAACAAAGACATACACTGACACAAAGTCACAAAGACACACACTGACACCCAGTAACAAAGACATACACTGACACCAAGTAACAAAGACATATACTGATACCCAGTAACACAGACCCACACTTACACCAAGTAACAAAGACATACACTGACACCAATTCACAAATACACACACTGACACCCAGTAACAAAGACATACACAGACACCAAGTCACAAACACATACACTGATACCCAGTAACAAAGACATACACTGATACCCAGTAACACAGACGCACACTTACACCAAGTAACAAAGACATACACTTAAGCAAGTAACACAGACATACACTTACACCAAGTATTTTGACATCAACTTACATCAAGTAACAAAGACATACACTGACACCCTGTAACAAAGACATCCACTGACAACAAGTCACAAACACATACACTGACACCAAGTAACAAAGACATACACTTACACCAAGTAACAAAGACATACACTGACAACAAGTAACAAAGACATACACTGATACCCAGTATCACAGAGACACACTTACACCAAGTAGCAAAGACAGACACTGACACCAAGTCACAAAGACACACACTGACACCCAGTAACAAAGACATACACTGACACCAAGTCACAAAGACATAGACTGATACCCAGGAACACAGACACACTCTGACACCCAGTAACAAAGACATACACTGATACCAAGTCACAAAGACATACACTGATACCCAGTGACATAGACACACACTGACACACAGTAACAAAGACATACACTGATACCAAGTCACGAAGACATACACTGATACCCAGTAACACAGACACACACTGACACACAGTAACAAAGACATACACTGATATCAAGTCACAAGGAGATACACTGATACCCAGTAAGACAGACACACACTGACAACAAGTAACAAAGACATACACTGACACCAAGTAACAAAGACATAAACTTACACCAAGTAACAAAGACACACACTTACACCAAGGAACACAGACATACACTGACACCAAGTAACAAAGATATACACTTACACCAAGTAACAAAGACAGACAATTACACCAAGTAACGAAGACAGACACTTACACCAAGTATTTTGACATACACTGACACCAAGTAACAAAGACATACACTGATACCCAGTAACACAGACACACACTTACACCAAGTTACAAAGACATACACTGACAGCAAGTCACAAAGACACACACCTACACCCAGTAACAAAGACATACACTGACACCAAGTAACAAATACATACACTGATACCCAGTAACACATACACACACTTACACCAAGTAACAAAGACATACGCTGACACCAAGTAACAAAGACACACACTGACACCCAGTAACAAAGACATACACTGACACCAAGTCACAAAGACATACATTGATACCAAGTCACAAAGACATACACTGATACCCAGTAACACAGACACACACTGATACCCAGTAACACAGACACACACTGACACCAAGTAACAAAGACACACACTTACACCAAGTAACAAAGACATACACTGACACCAAGTCACAAAGACACAAACTTACACCAAGTAACAAAGACATACAATTACACCAAGTAACAAAGACATACACTGATACCCAGAAACACAGACACACACTTACACCAAGTAACAAAGACATACACTGACACCCAGTAACAAAGACATACAATTACACCATGTAACACAGACACACACTGACACCCAGTTAGATACACACACTGACACCAAGTAACAAAGACATAGACTGACACCAAGTAACAAAGACATACAATTACACCATGTAACAAAGACACACACTTACACCAAGTAACAAAGACATACACTGATACCCAGAAACAAAGACATACACTGATACCCAGTAACACAGACGCACACTTACACCAAGTAACAAAGACATACACTTACACCAAGTAACACAGACATACATTAACACCAAGTATTTTGACATACACTTACATCAAGTAACAAAGACATACACTGACAACAAGTCACAAACACATACACTGACACCAAGTAACAAAGACATACACGTACACCAAGTAACAAAGACATACACTGACACCAAGTAACACAGACACACACTTACACCAAGTAACAAAGACATACACTGACACCCAGTAACAAAGACAGACACTGACACCCAGTTAGAAACACACAATGACACCAAGTAACAAAGACAGACAATTACACAAAGTAACAAAGACATACACTTACACCAAGTATTTTGACATACACTGACACCAAGTAACAAAGACATACACTGAAAGCCAGTAACACAGACACACACTTACACCAAGTAACAAAGACATACACTGACACAAAGTCACAAAGACACACACTGACACCCAGTAACAAAGACATACACTGACACCAAGTAACAAAGACATATACTGATACCCAGTAACACAGACCCACACTTACACCAAGTAACAAAGACATACACTGACACCAATTCACAAATACACACACTGACACCCAGTAACAAAGACATACACAGACACCAAGTCACAAACACATACACTGATACCCAGTAACAAAGACATACACTGATACCCAGTAACACAGACGCACACTTACACCAAGTAACAAAGACATACACTTAAGCAGCTAACACAGACATACACTTACACCAAGTATTTTGACATCAACTTACATCAAGTAACAAAGACATACACTGACACCCTGTAACAAAGACATCCACTGACAACAAGTCACAAACACATACACTGACACCAAGTAACAAAGACATACACTTACACCAAGTAACAAAGACATACACTGACAACAAGTAACAAAGACATACACTGATACCCAGTATCACAGAGACACACTTACACCAAGTAGCAAAGACAGACACTGACACCAAGTCACAAAGACACACACTGACACCCAGTAACAAAGACATACACTGACACCAAGTCACAAAGACATAGACTGATACCCAGGAACACAGACACACTCTGACACCCAGTAACAAAGACATACACTGATACCAAGTCACCAAGACATACACTGATACCCAGTGACATAGACACACACTGACACCCAGTAACAAAGACATACACTGATACCAAGTCACGAAGACATACACTGATACCCAGTAACACAGACACACACTGACACACAGTAACAAAGACATACACTGATATCAAGTCACAAGGAGATACACTGATACCCAGTAAGACAGACACACACTGACAACAAGTAACAAAGACATACACTGACACCAAGTAAGAAAGACATAAACTTACACCAAGTAACAAAGACACACAGTTACACCAAGGAACACAGACATACACTGACACCAAGTAACAAAGATATACACTTACACCAAGTAACAAAGACAGACAATTACACCAAGTAACAAAGACAGACACTTACACCAAGTATTTTGACATACACTGACACCAAGTAACAAAGACATACACTGATACCCAGTAACACAGACACACACTTACACCAAGTTACAAAGACATACACTGACAGCTAGTCACAAAGACACACACCTACACCCAGTAACAAAGACATACACTGACACCAAGTAACAAATACATACACTGATACCCAGTAACACATACACACACTTACACGAAGTAACAAAGACATACGCTGACACCAAGTAACAAAGACACACACTGACACCCAGTAACAAAGACATACACTGACACCAAGTCACAAAGACATACACTGATACCCAGTAACAAAGACATACACTGATACCCAGTAACACAGACACACATGGACACCAAGTAACAAAGACACACACTTACACCAAGTAACACAGACACACACTGACAGCCAGTAAGACAAACAAACACACTGACACCCAGTAACACAGACACACACTGACACCAAGTAACAAAGACATACACTTACACCAAGTAACAAAGACATACACTTGCACCAAGTAACAAAGACAAAAAATGACACCAAGTAACAAAGACATACACTGATACCCAGTAACACAGACGCACACTTACACCAAGTAACAAAGACATACACTGACACCCAGTAACAAAGACATCCACTGACAACAAATCACAAACACATACACTGACACCAAGTAACAAAGACATACACTTACACCAAGTAACAAAGACATAAACTGACACCAAGTAACAAAGACATACACTGATACCCAGTATCACAGACATACACTTACACCAATTAACAAAGACGTACACTGACACCAAGTCACAAAGACACACACTGACACCCAGTAACAAAGACATACACTGATACCAAGTCACAAAGACATACACTGATACCCATTAAAACAGACACACACTGACACCCAGTAACAAAGACATACACTGATACCAAGTCACAAAGACATACACTGATACCCATTAAAACAGACACACACTGACACGCAGTAACAAAGACATATACTGATAGCAAGTCACAAAGACATACACTGATACCCAGTAACACAGACACACACTGACACAATGGAACAAAGACATACACTGACAGCAAGCAACAAATACATACAATTACACCAAGTAACAGAGACAGACAATTACACCAAGTAACAAAGATATACACTTACAATAAGAATTTTGACATACACTGACACCAAGTATCAAAGACATACACTGATACCCTGTAACACAGACACACACTGATACCCAGTAACAAAGACATACACTTACACCAAGTAACAAAGACACATACTTACACCAAGTAACACAGACATACACTGACACCAAGTAACAAAGACATACACTTACACCAAGTAACAAAGACAGACAATTACACCAAGTAACAAAGACATACACTTGCACCTATTATTTTGACATACTCTTGCACCAAGTAACAAAGACATACACTGACACCCAGTTACTAAGAAATACAATGACACCTAGTCACAAACACATACACTGTCACCAAGTAACAAAGACATACACTTACACCCAGTAACAGAGACATACATTGATACCCAGTAAAACAGACACACATTGACACCCAGTTAGAAACACACAATGACCCCCAGTAACACAGACATACACTGATACCCAGTAACACAGACACACACTTACACCAAGTAACAAAGTCGTACACTGGCAGCAAGTCACAAAGACACACACTGACACCCAGTAACAAAGACATACACTGACACCAATTCACAAAGACAGACACTGATACCCAGTAACACAGACGCACACTTACACCAAGGAACAATGACATACACTTACACCAAGTAACACAGACATACACCTGCACCAAGTATTTTGACATACACTGACACCACGTAACAAAGACATACACTGACACCCAGTAACAAAGATATCCACTGACAACAAGTCACAAACACATACACTGACACCAAGTAACAAAGACATAGACTTACACCAAGTAACAAAGACATAAACTGACACCAAGTAACAAAGACATACACTGACACCCAGTAACTAAGAAATACAATGACACCTAGTCACAAACACATACACTGTCACCAAGTAAAAAAGACATACACTTACACGAAGTAACAAAGACATACATTGATACCCAGTAACACAGACACACACAGACACCCAGTTAGAAACACACAATAACCCCCAGTAACACAGATACACACTGACTCCCAGTAATACCGACACACACTTACACCAGGTAACATAGACATACACTGACACCAAGTAACAAAGACATACACTGATACCAGTAACACAGACGCACACTTACACCAAGTATTTTAACATACACTTACACCAAGTAACAAAGACACACTGACACCCAGTAACAAAGAAATCCACTGACAACAAGTCACAAAAACATACACTGACACCAACTGACAAAGACACACACTGAAACCATGTAACAAAGACACACACTTACACCAAGTAACAAAGACGTACACTGACAAGAAATAACAAAGACACACACTTACACCAAGTAACACAGACAGACACTGACACCAAGTAACAAAGACAGGCAATTACACCAAGTAACAAAGACATACACTTGCACCTAGTATTTTGACATACTCTTGCACCAAGTAACAAAGACATACACTGACACCCAGTTACTAAGAAATACAATGACACCTAGTCACAAACACATACACTGTCACCAAGTAACAAAGACATACACTTACACCCAGTAACAGAGACATACATTGATACCCAGTAAAACAGACACACATTGACACCCAGTTAGAAACTCACAATGACCCCCAGTAACACAGACATACACTGATACCCAGTAACACAGACACACACTTACACCAAGTAACAAAGTCGTACACTGGCAGCAAGTCACAAAGACACACACTGACACCCAGTAACAAAGACATACACTGACACCAATTCACAAAGACAGACACTGATACCCAGTAACACAGACGCACACTTACACCAAGGAACAAAGACATACACTTACACCAAGTAACACAGACATACACCTGCACCAAGTATTTTGACATACACTGACACCACGTAACAAAGACATGCACTGACACCCACTAACAAAGATATCCACTGACAACAAGTCACAAACACATACACTGACACCAACTGACAAAGACACACACTGACACCAAGTAACAAAGACACACACTTACACCAAGTAACAAAGACGTACACTGACAAGAAATAACAAAGACACACACTTACACCAATTAACACAGACAGACACTGACACCAAGTAACAAAGACAGGCAATTACACCAAGTAACAAAGACATACACTTACACCAATTATTCTGACATACACTGACACCAAGTAACAAAGACATACACTGATACCCAGTAACACAGACACACACTTACACCAAGTAACAAAGACGTACACTGACACCAAGTCACAAAGACATACACTGATACCCAGTAACAAAGACATACACTGATACCCAGTAAGACAGACACACACTTACACCAAGTAACAAAGACACACACTGATACCCAGTAACACAGACACACACTTACACCAAGTAACAAAGACATACACTGACACCCAGTAACAAAGACATGCACTGACACCCAGTAACACAGACACACACGGACACCAAGTAACAAAGACACACACTGAAACCAAGTAACACAGACACACACTGACACCAAGTAAGACAAACAAACACACTGACACCCAGTAACACAGACACACACTGACACCGAGTAACAAAGACATACACTGACACCCAGTAACACAGCTACACACTGGGCAGCGCAGTGGTTAGCACTGAAGCCTCACAGCTCCAGAGACCCGGGTTCGATTCTGGGTACTGCCTGTGCGGAGTTTGCAAGTTCTCCCTGACTCTGCGTGGGTTTCCTCCGTGTGCTCCGGTTTCCTCCCACATGCCAAAGACTTGCAGGTTGGTAGGTTAATTGGCCATTATAAATTGCCCCTAGTATAGGTAGGTGGTCGGGAAATATATAGGGACCGGTGGGGATGTTATTGGAATATGAGATTCGTGGAGGATTAGTATAAATTGTTGGTTGAAGGTCGGCACAGACTCGGTGGGCCGAAGGGCCTGTTTCATTGCTGCGTCTCCAAACTAAACTAAATACTGACACCAAGTGTCACAGACACACACTGACACCCAGTAACACGCACTGGAACACAGACAAACACTGATACACAGTAACACAGACAGACACTGATACCCAGTGACACAGACACACACATACAACAAGTAACAAAGACATACACTTACAACAAGTAACAAAGACATACACTGATACCCAGTAACACAGACGCACACTTACACCAAGTAACACAGACATACACCTACACCAAGTATTTTGACATACACTTACACCAAGTAACAAAGACATACACTGACACCCAGTAACAAAGAAATCCACTGACACCAAGTAACAAAGACATACACTGATACCAAGTAACACAGACTCACACTTACACCAAGTAACAAAGACATACACTGACACCAAGTCACAAAGACAGACATTGACACCCAGTAACAAAGACATATACTGGCACCAAGTCACAAAGACATCCACTGATACCCAGTAACGAAGACATACACTGATACCCAGTAAGACAGACACACACTTACACCAAGTAACAAAGACACACACTGATACCCAGTAACACAGACACACTCTTACACCAAGTAACAAAGACATACACTGACACCCAGTAACAAAGACATGCACTGACACCCAGTAACACAGACACCAAGTAACAAAGACACACACTTACACCAAGTAACACAGACACACACTGACACCAAGTAAGACAAACAAACACACTGACACCCAGTAACACAGACACACACTGACACCTAGTAACAAAGACATACACTGACACCCAGTAACACAGATACACACTGGGCGGCACAGTGGTGCAGTGGTTAGCACTGAAGCCTCACTGCTCCAGGGACCCGGGTTCGATTCTGGGTACTGCCTGTGCGGAGTTTGCAAGTTCTCCCTGAGTCTGCGTGGGTTTCCTCCGAGTGCTCCGGTTTCCTCCCACATGCCAAAGACTTGCAGGTTGGTAGGTTAATTGGCCATTATAAATTTCCCCTAGTATAGGTAGGTGGTCGGGAAATATATAGGGACCGGTGGGGATGTTATTGGAATATGAGATTCGTGGAGGATTAGTATAAATTGTTGGTTGAAGGTCGGCACAGACTCGGTGGGCCGAAGGGCCTGTTTCATTGCTGCGTATCCAAACTAAACTAAATACTGACACCTAGTGTCACAGACACACACTGACACCCAGTAACACGCACTGAAACACAGGAACACAGACAAACACTGATACACAGTAACACAGACAGACACTGATACCCAGTAACACAGACACACACTGACACCAAGTAACAAAGACATACACTTACAACAAGTAACAAAGACATACACTGATACCCAGTAACACAGACGCACACTTACACCAAGTAACACAGACATACACCTACACCAAGTATTTTGACATACACTTACACCAAGTAACAAAGACATACACTGACACCCAGTAACAAAGAAATCCACTGACACCAAGTCACAAAGCCATACACTGATACCAAGTAACACAGACACACACTTACACCATGTAACAAAGACATACACTGACACCAAGTCACAAAGACAGACACTGACACCCAGTAACAAAGACATATACTGACACCAAGTCACAAAGACATACACTGATACCCTGTAACAAAGACATACACTGATACCCAGTAAGACAGACACACACTTACACCAAGTAACAAAGACACACACTGATACCCAGTAACACAGACACACGCTTACACCAATTAACAAAGACATACACTGACACCCAGTAACAAAGACATGCACTGACACCCAGTAACACAGACACCAAGTAACAAAGACACACACTTACACCAAGTAACACAGACACACACTGACACCAAGTAAGACAAACAAACACACTGACACCCAGTAACACAGACACACACTGACACCTAGTAACAAAGACATACACTGACACCCAGTAACACAGATACACACTGGGCGGCACAGTGGTGCAGTGGTTAGCACTGAAGCCTCACTGCTCCAGGGACCCGGGTTCGATTCTGGGTACTGCCTGTGCGGAGTTTGCAAGTTCTCCCTGAGTCTGCGTGGGTTTCCTCCGTGTGCTCCGGTTTCCTCCCACATGCCAAAGACTTGCAGGTTGGTAGGTTAATTGGCCATTATAAATTGCCCCTAGTATAGGTAGGTGGTCGGGAAATATATAGGGACCGGTGGGGATGTTATTGGAACATGAGATTCGTGGAGGATTAGTATAAATTGTTGGTTGATGGTCGGCACACACTCGGCTGGCCGAAGGGCCTGTTTCATTGCTGTGTCTCCAAACTAAACTAAATACTGACACCTAGTGTCACTGACACCCAGTAACACGCACTGAAACACAGGAACACAAACAAACACTGATACACAGGAACACAGACAGACACTGATACCCAGTAACACAGACACACACTGACACCAAGTAACAAAGACATACACTTACAACAAGTAACAAAGACATACACTGATACCCAGTAACACAGACGCACGCTTACACCAAGTAACACAGACATACACCAACACCAAGTATTTTGACATACACTTACACCAAGAAACAAAGACATACACTGACACCCAGTAACAAAGAAATCCACTGACACCAAGTAACAAAGACATACACTGACACCCAGGAACACAGACACACACTGACACCCACTAACAAAGACATACACTGACACCAAGTCACAAAGACATACACTGATACCCAGGAACAAAGACATACACAGTAACACAGTAACACAGACACACACTTACACCAAGTAACAAAGACATACACTGACACCAAGTCACAAAGACAGAAACTGACACCCAGTAACAAAGACATACACTGACACCAAGTCACAAAGACATACACTGATACCCAGTAACAGAGACATACACTTACACCAAGTAACAAAGACACATACTTACACCAAGTAACACAGACATACACTGACACCAAGTAACAAAGACAGACAATTACACCAAGTAACAAAGACATACACTTACACCAAGTATTTTGACATACACTTGCACCAAGTAACAAAGACATACACTGACACCCAGTAACTAAGACATACAATGACACCAAGTCACAAACACATACAATGACACCGAGTAACAAAGACATACATTGATACCCTGTAACACAGACACACACTGACACCCAGTTAGAAACACACAATGACCCCCCGTAACACAGACACACACTGACCCCCAGTAACACAGACATACACTTACACCAAGTAACAAAGACATACACTGACACCAAGTAACAAATACATACACTGATACCCAGGAACACAGACGCACACTTACACCAAGTAACAAAGACATACACTGACACCAAGTAACAAAGACATACACTGACACCCAGTAACACAGACGCACACTTACACCAAGTAACACAGACATACACTTACACCAAGTATTTTGACAGACACTTACACAAAGTAACAAAGACGTACACTGACACCAAGTTCCAAAGACATACACTGATACCCAGTAACACAGACACACACTTACACCAAGTAACAAAGACATACACTGATACCCAGTAACAAAGACATACACTGATACCCAGTAAGACAGACACACACTTACACCAAGTAACAAAGACACACACTGATACCCAGTAACACAGACATACACTGATACCCAGTAAGACAGACACACACTTACACCAAGTAACAAAGACATACACTGACACCCAGTAACAAAGATACACACTGGGTGGCACAGTGGTGCAGTGGTTAGCACTGAAGCCTCACAGCACCAGGGACCCGTGTTCGATTCTGGGTACTGCCTGTGCGGAGTTTGCAAGTTCTCCCTGTGTCTGGGTGGGTTTCCTCCGTGTGCTCCGGTTTCCTCCCACATGCCAAAGACTTGCAGGTTGGTTGGTTAATTGGCCATTATAAATTGCCCCTAGTATAGGTAGGTGGTCGGGAAATATATAGGGACCGGTGGGGATGTTATTGGAATATGAGATTCGTGTAGGATTAGTGTAAATTGTTGGTTGATGGTCGGCACAGACTCGGTGGGCCGAATGGCCTGTTTCAGTGCTGTGTCTCCAAACTAAACTATATACTGACACCTAGTGTCACAGACAAACACTGACACCCAGTAACACGCACTGAAACACAGTAACACAGACAGACACTGATACCCAGTAACACAGACACACACTGACACCAAGTAACAAAGACATACACTTACAAGAAGTAACAAAGACATACACTGATACCCAGTAACACAGACGCACACTTACACCAAGTAACACAGACGTACACCTACACCAAGTATTTTGACATACACTTGCACCAAGTAACAAAGACATACACTGACACCCAGTAACAAAGACATACACTGACACCAAGTCACAAAGACAGAAACTGACACCCAGTAACAAAGACATACACTGACACCAAGTCACAAAGACATACACTGATACCCAGTAACAGAGACATACACTTACACCAAGTAACAAAGACACATACTTACACCAAGTAACACAGACATACACTGACACCAAGTAACAAAGACAGACAATTACACCAAGTAACAAAGACATACACTTACACCAAGTATTTTGACATACACTTGCACCAAGTAACAAAGACATACACTGACACCCAGTAACTAAGACATACAATGACACCAAGTCACAAACACATACAATGACACCGAGTAACAAAGACATACATTGATACCCTGTAACACAGACACACACTGACACCCAGTTAGAAACACACAATGACCCCCCGTAACACAGACACACACTGACCCCCAGTAACACAGACATACACTTACACCAAGTAACAAAGACATACACTGACACCAAGTAACAAATACATACACTGATACCCAGGAACACAGACGCACACTTACACCAAGTAACAAAGACATACACTGACACCAAGTAACAAAGACATACACTGACACCCAGTAACACAGACGCACACTTACACCAAGTAACACAGACATACACTTACACCAAGTATTTTGACAGACACTTACACAAAGTAACAAAGACGTACACTGACACCAAGTTCCAAAGACATACACTGATACCCAGTAACACAGACACACACTTACACCAAGTAACAAAGACATACACTGATACCCAGTAACAAAGACATACACTGATACCCAGTAAGACAGACACACACTTACACCAAGTAACAAAGACACACACTGATACCCAGTAACACAGACATACACTGATACCCAGTAAGACAGACACACACTTACACCAAGTAACAAAGACATACACTGACACCCAGTAACAAAGATACACACTGGGTGGCACAGTGGTGCAGTGGTTAGCACTGAAGCCTCACAGCACCAGGGACCCGTGTTCGATTCGGGGTACTGCCTGTGCGGAGTTTGCAAGTTCTCCCTGTGTCTGGGTGGGTTTCCTCCGTGTGCTCCGGTTTCCTCCCACATGCCAAAGACTTGCAGGTTGGTTGGTTAATTGGCCATTATAAATTGCCCCTAGTATAGGTAGGTGGTCGGGAAATATATAGGGACCGGTGGGGATGTTATTGGAATATGAGATTCGTGTAGGATTAGTGTAAATTGTTGGTTGATGGTCGGCACAGACTCGGTGGGCCGAATGGCCTGTTTCAGTGCTGTGTCTCCAAACTAAACTATATACTGACACCTAGTGTCACAGACAAACACTGACACCCAGTAACACGCACTGAAACACAGTAACACAGACAGACACTGATACCCAGTAACACAGACACACACTGACACCAAGTAACAAAGACATACACTTACAAGAAGTAACAAAGACATACACTGATACCCAGTAACACAGACGCACACTTACACCAAGTAACACAGACGTACACCTACACCAAGTATTTTGACATACACTTGCACCAAGTAACAAAGACATACACTGACACCCAGTAACAAAGAAATCCACTGACACCAAGTAACAAAGACATACACTGATACCAAGTAACACAGACACACACTTACATCAAGTAACAAAGACATACACTGACACCAAGTCACAAAGACAGACACTGACACCCAGTAACAAAGACATATACTGACACCAAGTCACAAAGACATACACTGATACCCAGTAACAAAGACACACACTGATACCCAGAAACACAGACACACACTTACACCAAGTAACAAAGACATACACTGAGACCCAGTAACAAAGACATGCACTGACACCCAGTAACACAGACACACACGGACACCAAGTAACAAAGACACACACTTACACCAAGTAACACAGACACACACTGACACCAAGTAAGACAAACAAACACACTGACACCCAGTAACACAGACACACACTGACACCTAGTAACAAAGACATACACTGACACCCAGGAACACAGACACACACTGACACCCACTAACAAAGACATACACTGACACCCAGTCACAAAGACATACACTGATACCCAGGAACAAAGACATACACAGTAACACAGTAACACAGACACACACTTACACCAAGTAACAAAGACATACACTGACACCAAGTCACAAAGACACACACTGACACCCAGTAACCAAGACATACACTGACACCAAGTAACAAAGACATACACTGATACCCGGTAACACAGAAACACACTTACACCAAATAACAAAGACACACACTGACACCCAGTAACAAAGACATACACTGACACCAAGTCACAAAGACATACGCTGATACCCAGTAACGGAGACATACACTTACACCAAGTAACAAAGACACATACTTACACCAAGTAACACAGACATACACTGACACCAAGTAACAAAGACAGACAATTACACCAAGTAACAAAGACATGCACTTACACCAAGTATTTTGATATACACTTGCACCAAGTAACAAAGACATACACTGACACCCAGTAACTAAGTCATACAATGACACCAAGTCACAAACACATACACTGACACCAAGTAACAAAGACATACACTTACACCCAGTAACAAAGACATACATTGATACCCAGTAACACAGACACACACTGACACCCAGTTAGAAACACACAATTACCCCCAGTAACACAGACACACACTGACCCCCAGTAACACAGACACACACTTACACCAAGTAACAAAGACATACACTGACACCAAGTCACAAAGACACACACTGACACCCAGTAACAAAGACATACACTGACACCAAGTAACAAAGACATACACCGATACCCGGTAACACAGAAACACACTTACACCAAATAACAAAGACATACACTGACACCAAGTCCAAAGACACACACTGACACCCAGTAACAAAGACATCCACTGACACCAAGTCACAAAGACATACGCTGATACCCAGTAACGGAGACATACACTTACACCAAGTAACAAAGACACATACTTACACAAAGTAACACAGACATACACTGACACCAAGTAACAAAGACAGACAATTACACCAAGTAACAAAGACATGCACTTACACCAAGTATTTTGACATACACTTGCACCAAGTAACAAAGACATACACTGACACCCAGTAACTAAGACATACAATGACACCAAGTCACAAACACATACACTGACACCAAGTAACAAAGACATACACTTACACCCAGGAACAAAGACATACATTGATACCCAGTAACACAGACACACACTGACACCCAGTTAGAAACACACAATTACCCCCAGTAACACAGACACACACTGACCCCCAGTAACACAGACATACACTTACACCAAGTAACAAAGACATACACTGACACCAAGTAACAAAGACATACACTGATACCCAGTAACACAGACGCACACTTACACCAAGTAACAAAGACATACACTGACACCAAGTAATAAAGACATACACTGACACCCGGTAACACAGACGCACACTTACACCAAGTAACAAAGACATACACTTACACCAAGTAACACAGACATACACTTACACCAAGTATTTTGACAGACACTTACACAAAGTAACAAAGACGTACACTGACACCAAGTAACAAAGACATACACTGATACCCAGTAACACAGACACACACTTACACCAAGTAACAAAGCCGTACACTGGCACCAAGTCACAACGACACACACTGACACCCAGTAAAAAAGACAAACACTGACACCAAGTATCAAAGACATACACTGACACCCAGTAACACAGACACACACTTACACCAAGTAACAAAGACATACACTGACACCAAGTCACAAAGACACTCGCTGACACCCAGTAACAAAGACATACAATGACACCAAGTCACAAACACATACACTGACACCAAGTAACAAAGACATACACTTACACCCAGTAACAAAGACATACATTGATACCCAGTAACACAGACACACACTGACACCCAGTTAGAAACACACAATGACCCCCAGTAACACAGACACACACTGACCCCCAGTAACACAGACATACACTTACACCAAGTAACAAAGACGTACACAGACACCAAGTAACAAAGACATACACTGATACCCAGTAACACAGACGCACACTTACACCAAGTAACAAAGACATACACTGACACCAAGTAATAAAGACATGCACTGACACCCAGTAACACAGACACACACGGACACAAATTAACAAAGACACACACTTACACCAAGTAACACAGACACACACTGACACCAAGTAACAAAGACGTACACTGGCACCAAGTCACAAAGACACACACTGACACCCAGGAACAAAGACATACACTGACACGAAGTATCAAAGACATACACTGATACCCACTAATACAGACACACACTTACACCAAGTAACAATGACATACACTGACACCAAGTCACAAAGACATACACTGATACCCAGTAACAAAGACATACACTGATACCCAGTAACACAGACGCACACTTACACCAAGTAACAAAGACATACACTTACACCAAGTACCACAGATATACACTTACAGCAAGTATTTTGACATACACTTACACCAAGTAACAAAGACATACACTGACACCCTGTAACAAAGACATCCACTGACAACAAGTCACAAACACATACACTGACACCAAGTACCAAAGACATACACTTACACCAAGTAACAAAGACATAAACTGACACCAAGTAACAAATACATACACTGATACCCAGTATCACAGGCACACACTTACACCAAGTAACAAAGACATACACTGACACCAAGTCACAAAGACACACACCGACACCCAGTAACAAAGACATACACTGACACCAAGTCACAAAGACATACACTGATACCCAGGAACACAGACACACACTGAGACCCAGTAACAAAGACATACACTGATACCAAGTCACAAAGACATACACTGATACCCAGTAACACAGACACACACTGACACCCAGCAACAAAGACAGACACTTACACCAAGAATTTTGACATACACTGACACCAAGTATCAAAGATATACACTGACACCAAGTCACAAAGACAAACACTGACACCCAGTAACTAAGACATACACTGACACCAAGTAACAAAGACATACACTGATACCAAGTAACACAGACACACACTTACACCAAGTAACAAAGACATACACTGACACCAAGTCACAAAGACAGACACTGACACCCAGTAACAAAGACATATACTGACACCAAGTCACAAAGACATACACTGATACCCAGTAACAAAGACATACACTGATACCCAGTAAGACAGACACACACTTACACCAAGTAACAAACACACACACTGATACCCCGTAACACAGACACACACTTACACCAAGTAACAAAGACATACACTGACACCCAGTAACAAAGAAATGCACTGACACCCAGTAACACAGACACACACGGACACCAAGTAACAAAGACACACACTTACACCAAGTAACACAGACACACACTGACACCAAGTAAGACAAACAAACACACTGACACCCAGTAACACAGACACACACTGGCACCTAGTAACAAAGACATACACTGACACCCAGTAACACAGATACACACTGGGCGGCACAGTGGTGCAGCGGTTAGCACTGAAGCCTCACTGCTCCAGGGACCCGGGTTCGATTCTGGGTACTGCCTGTGCGGAGTTTGCAAGTTCTCCCTGTGTCTGCGTGGGTTTCCTCCATGTGCTCCGGTTTCCTCCCACATGCCAAAGACTTGCAGGTTGGTAGTTTAATTGTCCATTATAAATTGCCCCTAGTATAGGTAGGTGGTCGGGAAATATATAGGGACCGGTGGAGATGTTATTGGAATATGAGATTCGTGTGGGATTAGTATAAATTGTTGGTTGATGGTCGGCACAGACTCGGTGGGCCGAAGGGCCTGTTTCAGTGCTGTGTCTCCAAAATAAACTAAATACTGACACCTAGTGTCACAGACACACACTGACACCCAGGAACACGCACTGAAACACAGGAACACAGACAAACACTGATACAAAGTAACACAGACAGACACTGATACCCAGTAACACAGACACAGACTGACACCAAGTAACAAAGACATACACTTACAACAAGTAACAAAGACATACACTGATACCCAGGAACACAGACGCACACTTACACCAAGTAACACAGACATACACCTACACCAAGTATTTTGACATACACTTACACCAAGTAACAATGACATACACTGACACCCAGTAACAAAGAAATCCACTGACACCAAGTAATAAAGACATACACTGATACCAAGTAACACAGACACACACTTACACCAAGTAACAAAGACATACTCTGACACCAAGTCACAAAGACAGACACTGACACCCAGTAACAAAGACATATACTGACACCAAGTCACAAAGACATACACTGATACCCAGTAACAAAGACATACACTGATACCCAGTAAGACAGACACACACTTACACCAAGTAACTGAGACACACACTGATACCCAGTAACACAGACACACACTTACACCAAGTAACAAAGACATACACTGACACCCAGTAACAAAGACATGCACTGACACCCAGTAACACAGACACACACGGACACCAAGTAACAAAGACACACACTTACACCAAGTAACACAGACACACACTGACACCTAGTAACAAAGACTGACACCCAGTAACAAAGACATACACTGATACCAAGTAACAAAGACATACACTAATACCCAGTAACACAGACACATACTTACACCAAGTAACAAAGACATACACTGACACCAAGTCACAAAGTCCGACACTGACACCCAGTAACAAAGACATACACTTACACCAAGTAACAGAGACAGATAATTACACCAAGTAACACAGACACACACTTACACCAAGTAACAAAGACATACACTGACACCAAGTCACAGAGACACACACTGACACCCAGTAACACAGACACACACTTACACCAAGTAACAAAGACATACACTGACACCACGTCACAAAGACAGACACTGACACCCAGTAACAAAGACATACACTGACACCAAGTCACAAAGACATACACTGATACCCAGTAACAAAGACATACACTGATACCCAGCAAGACAGACACACACTTACACCAAGTAACAAAGACATACACTGACACCAAGTAACAAAGACATACACTGACACCAAGTAACAAAGACGTACACTGACACCAAGTCACAAAGACAGACACTGACACCCAGTAACAAAGACATACACTGGCACCAAGTCACAAAGACATACACTGATACCCAGTAACAAAGACATACACTGATACCCAGGAAGACAGACACACACATACACCAAGTAGCAAAGACACACACTGATACCCAGTAACACAGACACACACTTACACCAAGTAACAAAGACATACACTGACACCCAGTAACAAAGACATGCACTGACACCCAGTAACACAGACACACACTGACCCCCAGTAACACAGACACACATTTACACCAAGTAACAAAGATATACACTGACACAAAGTAACAAAGACATACACTGATACCCAGTAACACAGACGCACACTTATACCAAGTAACAAAGACATACAATGACACCAAGTAACAAAGACATAAACTGATACCCAGTAACAAAGACACACACTTACACCAAGTAACAAGGACGTACACTGGCACCAAGTCACAAAGACATGCACTGACACCCAGTAACACAGACACACACTGACCCCCAGTAACACAGACACACACTTACACCAAGTAACAAAGATATACACTGACACAAAGTAACAAAGACATACACTGATACCCAGTAACACAGACGCACACTTATACCAAGTAACAAAGACATACAATGACACCAAGTAACAAAGACATAAACTGACACCCAGTAACAAAGACATACACTTACACCAAGAATTTTGACATACACTGACACTAAGTATCAAAGACATACACTGACACCAAGTCACAAAGACACACACTGACACCCAGTAACAAAGACATACACTGACACCAGGTAACAAAGACATACACTGATACCAAGTAACACAGACACACACTTACACCAAGGAACAAAGACATACACTGACACCAAGTCACAAAAACAGACACTGACACCCAGTAACAAAGACATACACTGACACCAAGTCACAAAGACATACACTGATACCCAGTAACAAAGACATACACTGATACCCATTAAGACAGACACACACTTACACCAAGTAACAAAGACACACAATGATACCCAGTAACACAGACACACACTTACACCAAGTAACAAAGACATACACTGACACCCAGTAACAAAGACATGCACTGACACCCAGAAACACAGACACACACGGACACCAAGTAAAAAAGACATACACTGACACCCAGTAACAAAGACATGCACTGACACCCAGTAACACAGACAAACACGGACACCAAGTAACAAAGACACACACTTACACCAAGTAACACAGACACACACTGACACCAAGTAAGACAAACAAACACACTGACACCCGGTAACACAGACATACACTTACAACAAGTATTTTGACATACACTTACACCAAGTAACAAAGACATACACTGACAGCCAGTAACAAAGACATCCACTGACAACAAGTCACAAACACATACACTGACACCAAGTAACAAAGACATACACTTACACCAAGTAACAAAGACATAAACTGACACCAAGTAACAAAGACATACACTGATACCCAGTATCACAGGCACACACTTACACCAAGTAACAAAGACATACACTGACACCAAGTCACAAAGATACACACCGACACCCAGTAACAAAGACATACACTGACACCAAGTCACAAAGACATACACTGATACCCAGGAACACAGACACACACTGACACCCAGTAACAAAGACATACACTGATACCAAGTCACAAAGACATACACCGATACCCAGTAACACAGACACACACTGACATCCAGTAACAAAGACATGCACTTACACCCAGTAACAGAGACAGACAATTACACCAAGTAACAAAGACATACACTGATACCAAGTCACAAAGACACAAACTGACACCCAGTAACAAAGACATACAATGACACCAAGTAACAAAGACATACACTGATACCAAGTAACACAGACACACACTTACACCAAGTAACAAAGACATACACTGATACCAAGTCACAAAGACAGACACTGACACCCAGTAACAAAGACATACACTGACACCAAGTCACAAAGACATACACTGATACCCAGTAACAAAGACAGACACTGATACCCAGTAAGACAGACACACACTTACACCAAGTAACAAAGACACACACTGATACCCAGTAACACAGACACACACTTACACCAAGTAACAAAGACATACACTGACACCCAGTAACAAAGACATGCACTGACACCCAGTAACACAGGCACACACGGACACCAAGTAACAAAGACACACACTTACACCAAGTAACACAGACACACACTGACACCAAGTAAGACAAACAAACACACTGACACCAAGTAACACAGTCACACACTGACACCTAGTAACATAGACATACACTGACACCCAGTAACAAAGACATACACTGATACCAAGTCACAAAGACATACACTGATACCCAGTAACACAGACACACACTGACACCCAGTAACAAAGACATACACTTACACCAAGTAACAGAGACAGACAATTACACCAAGTAACAAAGACATACACTTACACCAAGAATTTTGACATACACTCACACTAAGTATCAAAGACATACACTGACACCAAGTCACAAAGACACACACTGACACCCAGTAACAAAGACATACACTGACACCAAGTCACAAAGACATACACTGATACCCAGTAACAAAGACATACACTGATACCCAGTAACACAGACACACACATACAACATGTAACAAAGACATACACTGACACCAAGTAACAAAGGCATACACTGATACCCAGTAACACAGACGGACACTTACACCACGTAACAAAGACATACACTGACACCCAGTAACAAAGACATCCACTGACAACAAGTCACAAACACATACACTGACACCAAGTAACAAAGACATACACTTACACCAAGTAACAAAGACATAAACTGACACCAAGTCACAAAGACACACACTGACACCCAGCAACAAAGACATACACTGACACGAAGTATCAATGACATACGCTGATACCCAGTAATACAGACACACAATTACACCAAGTAACAAAGACATACACTGACACAAAGTCACAAAGGCATACACTGATACCCAGTAACAAAGACATACACTTACACCAAGTAACACAGACATACACTTACACCAAGTATTTTGACATACACTTACACCAAGTAACAAAGACATACACTTACACCAAGTAACAAAGACATAAACTGACACCAAGTCACAAAGACACACACAGACACCCAGTAACAAAGACATACACTGACACCAAGTCACAAAGACATACACTGATACCCAGGAAGACAGACACACACTGACACCCAGTAACAAAGACATACACTGATACCAAGTCACAAAGACATACACTGATACCCAGTAACACAGACACACACTGACACCCAGTAACAAAGACATACACTTACACCAAGAATTTTGACATACACTGACACGAAGTATCAAAGACATACACTGACACAAAGTCACAAAGACACACACTGACACCCAGTAACAAAGACATACACTGACACCAAGTAACAAAGACATACACTGATACCAAGTAACACAGACACACACCTACACCAAGGAACAAAGACATACACTGACACCAAGTCACAAAGACAGACACTGACACCCAGTAACAAAGACATACACTGACACCAAGTCACAAAGACATACACTGATACCCAGTAACAAAGACATACACTGATACCCATTAAGACAGACACACACTTACACCAAGTAACAAAGACACACAATGATACCCCGTAACACAGACACACACTTACACCAAGTAACAAAGACATACACTGACACCCAGTAACAAAGACATGCACTGACACCCAGAAACACAGACACACACGGACACCAAGTAACAAAGACATACACTGACACCCAGTAACAAAGACATGCACTGACACCCAGTAACACAGACACACACGGACACCAAGTAACAAAGACACACACTTACACCAAGTAACACAGACACACACTGACACCAAGTGTTGTTGATAAAGTTGTTGATCTTTAAGTCGTCATTGTCGACAGGAGTAGTGCCGGAGGACTGGAGGATAGCAAATGTTGTCCCCTTGTTCAAGAAGGGGAGTAGAGACAGCCCTGGTAATTATAGACCTGTGAGCCTTACTTCGGTTGTGGGTAAAATGTTGGAAACGGTTATAAGAGACAGGATTTATAATCATCTTGAAAAGAATAAGTTCATTTGCGATAGTCAGCACGGTTTTGTGAAAGGTAGGTCGTGCCTCACAAACCTTATTGAGTTTTTCGAGAAGGTGACCAAACAGGTGGATGAGGGTAAAGCCGTGGATGTGGTGTATATGGATTTCAGTAAGGCGTTTGATAAGGTTCCCCACGGTAGGCTATTGCAGAAAATACGGAAGTATGGGGTTGAAGGTGATTTAGAGCTTTGGATCAGAAATTGGCTAGCTGAAAGAAGACAGAGGGTGGTGGTTGATGGCAAATGTTCATCCTGGAGTTTAGTTACTAGTGGTGTACCGCAAGGTTCTGTTTTGGGGCCACTGCTGTTTGTCATTTTTATAAACGACCTGGATGAGGGTGTAGAAGCGTGGGTTAGTAAATCTGCGGATGACACGAAGGTCGGTGGAGTTGTGGATAGTGTCGAAGGGTGTTGTAGGGTACAGAGGGACATAGATAGGCTGCAGAGCTGGGCTGAGAGATGGCAAATGGAGTTTAATGCGGAGAAGTGTGAGGTGATTCACTTTGGAAGGAGTAACAGCAATGCAGAGTACTGGGCTAATGGGAAGATTCTTGGTAGTGTAGATGAGCAGAGAGATCTTGGTATCCAGGTACATAAATCCCTGAAAGTGCTACCCAGGTTAATAGGGCTGTTAAGAAGGCATATGGTGTGTTAGCCTTTATTAGTAGGGGGATCGAGTTTCGGAGCCACGGGGTCATGATGCAGCTGTACAAAACTCTGGTGAGGCCGCACCTGGAGTATTGCGTGCAATTCTGGTCACCGCATTATAGGAAGGATGTCGAAGCTTTGGAAAGGGTGCAGAGGAGATTTACTAGGATGTTGCCTGGTATGGAAGGAAGGTCTTACGAGGAAAGGCTGAGGGACTTGGGGTTGTTTTCGATAGAGAGAAGGAGGAGGAGAGGTGACTTAATAGAGACATACAAGATAATCAGAGGGTTAGATAGGGTGGATAGTGAGAGTCTTTTTCCTCGGATGAGGATGGCACACACGAGGGGACATAGCTTTAAGTTGAGGGGTGAAAGATATAGGACAGATGTCAGAGGTAGTTTCTTTACGCAGAGAGTAGTAGGGGCGTGGAACGCCCTGCCTGCAACAGTAGTAGACTCGCAAACTTTAAGGGCATTTAAGTGGTCATTGGATAGACATATGGATGTAAATGGAATAGTGTAGGTCAGATGATCGGCGCAACATCGAGGGCCGAAGGGCCTGTACTGCGCTGTAATATTCTAAAAAAAAAAGTAAGACAAACAAACACACTGACACCCAGTAACACAGACACACACTGACACCTAGTAACAAAGACATACACTGACACCCAGTAACACAGATACACACTGGGTGGCACAGTGGTGCAGTGGTTAGCACTGAAGCCTCACAGCTCCAGGGAACCGGTTCGATTCTGGGTACTGCCTGTGCGGAGTTTGCAATTTCTCCCTGTGTCTGCGTGGGTTTCCTCCGTGTGCTCCAGTTTCCTCCCACATGCCAAAGACTTGCAGGTTGGTAGGTTAATTGGCCATTATAAATTGCCCCTAGTATAGGTAGGTGGTCGGGAAATATATAGGGACCGGTGGGGATTTTATTGGAATATGGGATTCGTGTAGGATTAGTATAAATTGTTGGTTGATGGTCGGCACAGAATCGGTGGGCCGAAGGGCATGTTTCAGTGCTGTATCTCTAAACTAAACTAAATACTGAGACCTAGTGTCACAGACACACACTGACACCCAGTAACACGCACTGATGCACAGGAACACAGACATACAGTGATGCACAGTAACACAGACAGACACTGATACCCAGTAACACAGACACACACTGACACCAAGTAACAAAGACATGCACTTACAACAAGTAACAAAGACATACACTGATAACCAGTAACACAGACGCACACTTACACCAAGTAAAAAAGACATACACTTACACCAAGTAACACAGACATCCACCTCCACCAAGTATTTTGACATACACTTACACCAAGTAACAAAGACATACACTGACACCCAGTAAAAAAGAAATCCACTGACACCAAGTAACAAAGACATACACTGACACCCAGGAAAACAGACACACACTGACACCCACGAACAAAGACATACACTGACACCAAGTCACAAAGACATACACTGATACCCAGGAACAAAGACATACACAGTAACACAGTAACACAGACACACACTTACACCAAGTAACAAAGACATACACTGACACCAAGTGACAAAGACACACACTGACACCCAGTAACAAAGACATACACTGACACCAAGTAACAAAGACATACACTGATACCCAGTAACACAGACACACACTTACACCAAATAACAAAGACATACACTGACACCAAGCCACAAAGACACACACTGACACCCAGTAACAAAGACATACACTGACACCAATTCACAAAGACATACAATGATACCCAGTAACAAAGACATACACTTACACCAAGTAACAAAGACACATACTTACACCAAGTCACACCGACATACACTGACACCAAGTAACAAAGACAGACAATTACACCAAGTAACAAAGACATACACTTACACCAAGTATTTTGACATACACTTGCACCAAGTAACAAAGACATACACTGACACCAAGTAACAAAGACATACACGGATACCCACTAACACAGACGCACACTTACACCACGTAACAAAGACATACACTGACACCAAGTAACAAAGACATACACTGACACCCAGTAACACAGACGCACACTTCCACCAAGTAACAAAGACATACACTTACACCAAGTAACACAGACATACACTTACACCAAGTATTTTGACATACACTTCCACCAAGTAACAAAGACGTACACTGACACCAAGTAACAAAGACATACACTGATACCCAGTAACACAGACACACACTTACACCAAGTAACAAAGACGTACACTGGCACCAAGTCACAAAGACACACACTGACACCCAGTAAAAAAGACATACACTGACACCAAGTATCAAAGACATACACTGATACCCAGTAACACAGACACACACTTACACCAAGTAACAAAGACATACACTGACACCAAGTCACAAAGACACACACTGACTCCCAGTAACAAAGACATACACTGACACAAAGTCGCAAAGACATACACTGATGCCCAGTAACAATGTCATACACTGATACCCAGTAACACAGACGCACACTTACACCAAGTAACAAAGAGATACACTGACACCAAGTCTCAAAGACATACACTGATACCCAGTAACAAAGACAAACACTGATACCCAGTAACACAGACGCACAATTACACCAAGTAACAAAGACATACACTTACACCAAGTAACACAGACATACACTTACACCAAGTATTATGACATACACTTACACCAAGTAACAAAGACATACACTGACACCCAGTAACAAAGACATGCACTGACAACATGTCGCAAACACATACACTGACACCAAGTAACAAAGACATACACTTACACCAAGTAACAAAGACATAAACTGACACCAAGTAACAAAGACATACACTGATACCCAGTATCACAGACACACACTTACACCAAGTAACAAAGACATACACTGACACCAAGTCACAAAGATACACACCGACACCCAGTAACAAAGACATTCACTGACACCAAGTCACAAAGACATACACTGATACCCAGGAACACAGACACACACTGACACCCAGTAACAAAGACATGCACTTACACCCAGTAACAGAGACAGACAATTACACCAAGTAACAAAGACATACACTGATACCAAGTCACAAAGACACACACTGACACCAAGTAACACAGACACACACTTACACCAAGTAACAAAGACATACACTGATACCAAGTCACAAAGACAGACACTGACACCCAGTAACAAAGACATACACTGACACCAAGTCACAAAGACATACACTGATACCCAGTAACAAAGACATACACTGATACCCAGGAAGACAGACACACACTTACACCAAGTAACAAAGACACACACTGATACCCAGTAACACAGACACACACTTACACCAAGTAACAAAGACATACACTGACACCCAGTAACAAAGACATGCACTGACACCCAGTAACACAGTCACACAGGGACACCAAGTAACAAAGACACACACTTACACCAAGTAACACAGACACACACTGACACCAAGTAAGACAAACAAACACACTGACACCCAGTAACACAGACACACACTGACACCTAGTAACATAGACATACACTGACACCCAGTAACACAGATACACACTGGGCGGCACAGTGGTGCAGTGGTTAGCACTGAAGCCTCACAGCTCCAGGGAACCGGTTCGATTCTGGGTACTGCCTGTGCGGAGTTTGCAGGTTCTCCCTGTGTCTGCGTGGGTTTCCTCCGTGTGCTCCGGTTTCCTCCCACATGCCAAAGACTTGCAGGTTGGTAGGTTAATTGGCCATTATAAATTGCCCCTAGTATAGGTAGGTGGTCGGGAAATATATAGGGACCGGTGGGGATTTTATTGGAATATGGGATTCGTGTAGGATTAGTATAAATTGTTGGTTGATGGTCGGCACAGAATCGGTGGGCCGAAGGGCCTGTTTCAGTGCTGTATCTCTAAACTAAACTAAATACTGACACCTAGTGTCACAGACACACACTGACACCCAGTAACACGCACTGATGCACAGGAACACAGACATACAGTGATACACAGTAACACAGACAGACACTGATACCCAGTAACACAGACACACACTGACACCAAGTAACGAACACATGCACTTACAACAAGTAACATAGACATACACTGAAAACCAGTAACACAGACGCACACTTACACCAAGTAACACAGACATCCACCTCCACCAAGTATTTTGACATACACTTACACCAAGTAACAAAGACATACACTGACACCCAGTAACAAAGAAATCCACTGACACCAAGTAACAAAGACATACGCTGACACCCAGGAAAACAGACACACACTGACACCCACGAACAAAGACATACACTGACACCAAGTCACAAAGACATACACTGATACCCAGGAACAAAGACATGCACAGTAACTCAGTAACACAGACACACACTTACACCAAGTAACAAAGACATACACTGACACCAAGTGACAAAGACACAAACTGACACCCAGTAACAAAGACATACACTGACACCAAGTCACAAAGACAAACACTGATACCCAGTAACAAAGACATACACTTACACCAAGTAACAAAGACACATACTTACACCAAGTAACACAGACATACACTGACACCAAGTAACAAAGACAGACAATTACACCAAGTAACAAAGGCATACACTTACACCAAGTATTTTGACATACACTGAGACCAAGTAACAAAGACATACACTGATACCCAGTAACATAGACACACACTGACACCAGGTAACAAAGACATACACCGACACCAAGTCACAAAGACACACACTGACACCCAGTAACACAAACAAACACACACTGACACCCAGTAACAAAGAGAAACACTGATACACAGTAACAAAGACATACACTGATACCAAGTCACAAAGACATACACTGATACCCAGTAACACAGACACACACTTACACCAAGTAACAAAGACAAACACTGATACCAAGTCACAAAGACATACACAGATACCCAGTAACACAGACCGACACTGACACCCAGTAACTAAGACATACACTGATACCAAGTCACAAAGACATACACTGATACCCAGTAACACAGACACACACTGACACCAAGTAACAAAGACATATACTGACACCAAGTCACAAAGACACACACTGACACCCAGTAACAAAGAAATACACTGATACCAAGTCACAAAGACATACACTGATACCCAGTAAAACAGACACAACTTACACCAAGTAACACAGACATACAATGACACCAAGTAACAAAGACATTCACTGATACCCAGTAACACAGACACACACTTACACCAAGTAACAAAGACAGACACTGATACCCAGTAACACAGACACACACTTACACCAAGTAACAAAGACATACACTGACACCCAGTAACAAAGACATACACTGATACCCAGTAACACAGACACACACTTACACTAAGTAACAAAGACAGACACTTATACCCAGTAACACAGACACACACGGACACCAAGTAACAAAGACACGCACCTACACCAAGTAACACAGACACACACTGACACCCAGTAACACAGACATACACTGATACCCAGTAACACAGACACACACTTACACCAAGTAACAAAGACAGACACTTATACCCAGTAACACAGACACACACTTACACCAAGCAACACAGACATACACCGACGCCAAGTAACAAAGTCATACACTGATACCCAGTAACACGGACACACACTTACACCAAGTAACACAGACATGCACTGACACCAAGTAACAAAGACATACACTGATACCCAGCAAGACAGACACACACTTACACCAAGTAACACAGACACACACTTACACCAAGTAACAAAGACATACAATTACACCAAGTTACACAGACACACACTTACACCAAGTCACACTGACACACACTGACACCAAGTAACAAAGACACAATCTTACACCAAGTAACACAGACATACACTGACAACAAGTAACAAAAACATACACTGATTCCCAGTAACACAGACACACACATACACCAAGTAACAAAGACAGACAATGATACCCAGTAACACAGACACACACTTACACCAAGCAGCACAGACATACACTGACACCAAGTAACAAAGACATACACTGATACCCAGTAACACAGACACACACTTCCACCAAGTAACACAGACATACACTGACACCAAGTAACAAAGACATACACTTACACCAAGTAACACAGACATACACTGACACCAAGTAACAAAGACATACAATTACACCAAGTAACAAAGACACACACTTACACCAAGTAACAAAGACACACACTTACACCAAGTAACAAAGACTGACACTGACACCAAGTAACAAAGACATACACTTACAACAAGTAACAAAGACATACACTTACACCAAGTAACACAGACATACACTGTCACCAAGTAGCAAAGACATACACTGACACCAAGTAACAAAGACATATACTTAACCAAGTAACAAAGACAGACAATTACACGAAGTAACAAAGACATACACTTTCACCAAGTATTTTGACATACACTGACACCAAGTAACAAAGACATACACTGATACCTAGTAACACAGACACACACTTACACCAAGCAACAAAGACATACACTGAAACCAAGTCACAAAGACACACACTGACACCCAGTAACAAAGACATGCACTGATACCAAGTCACAAAGACATACACTGATACCCAGTAACACAGACACACACTTACACCAAGTAACAAAGACAGACACTGATACCCAGTAACACAGACACACACTTACACCAAGTAACACAGACATACACTGACACCAGGTAACAAAGACATACACTGATACCCAGTAACACAGACACACACACACACCAAGTAACCAAGACATACACTGACACCCAGTAACACAGACACACACGGACACCAAGTAACGAAGACACGCACTTACACCAAGTAACACAGACACACACTGACACCCAGTAACACAGACATACACTGATACCCAGTAATACAGACACACACTTACACCAAGAAACAAAGACAGGCACTGATACCCAGTAACACAGACACACACTTACACCAAGCAACACAGACATACACTGACACCAAGTAACAAAGACATACACTGATACCCAGTAACACAGACACACACTTACACCAAGTAACACAGACATGCACTGACACCAAGTAACAAAGACATACACTGATACCCAGGAACACAGACACACACTTACGCCAAGTAACACAGACACACACTTACACCAAGTAACAAAGACATACAATTACACCAAGTAACACAGACACACACTTACACCAAGTCACACAGACACACACTGACACCAAGTAACAAAGACACAATCTTACACCAAGTAACACAGACATACACTGAGAACAAGTAACAAAGACATACACTGATTCCCAGTAACACAGACACACACTTACACCAAGTAACAAAGACAGACACTGATACCCAGTAACACAGACACACACTTACACCAAGCAGCACAGACATACACTGACACCAAGTAACAAAGACATACACTGATACCCAGTAACAGAGACACACACTTATACCAAGTAACAAAGACAGACACTGATACCCAGTAACACAGACACACACTTACACCAAGTAACAAAGACATACACTGACACCCAGTAACACAGACACACACGGACACCAAGTAACAAAGACACGCGCTTACACCAAGTAACACAGACACACACTGACACCCAGTAACACAGACATACACTGATACCCAGTAACACAGGCACACACTTACTCCAAGTAACAAAGACAGACACTGATACCCAGTAACACAGACACACACTTACACCAAGCAACACAGACATACACTGACACCAAGTAACAAAGAAATACACTGATACCCAGTAACACAGACACACACTTACACCAAGTAACACAGACATGCACTGACACCAAGTAACAAAGACATACACTGATACCCAGGAACACAGACACACACTTACACCAAGTAACACAGACACACACTTACACCAAGTAACAAAGACATACAATTACACCAAGTAACACAGACACACACTTACACCAAGTCACACAGACACACACTGACACCAAGTAACAAAGACACAATCTTACACCAAGTAACACAGACATACACTGACAACAAGTAACAAAGACATACACTGATTCCCAGCAACACAGACACACACTTACACCAAGTAACAAAGACAGACACTGATATCCAGTAACACAGACACACTCGTACACCAAGCAGCACAGACATACACTGACACCAAGTAACAAAGACATACACTGATACCCAGTAACACAGACACACACTTACACCTAGTAACACAGACATACACTGACACCAAGTAACAAAGACATACACTTACACCAAGTAACACAGACATACACTTACACCAAGTAACAAAGACATACAATTACACCAAGTAACAAAGACACACACTTACACCAAGTAACAAAGACACACACTTACACCAAGTAACTAAGACAGACACTGATACCCAGTAACACAGACACACACTTGCACCAAGCAACACAGACATACACTGACACCAAGTAACAAAAACATGCACTGATACCCAGTAACACAGACACACACTTACACCAAGTAACACAGACATGCACTGACACCAAGTAACAAAGACATACACTGATACCCAGGAACACAGACACACACTGACACCAAGTAACAAAGACACAATCTTACACCAAGTAACACAGACATACACTGACAACAAGTAACAAAGACATACACTGATTCCCAGCAACACAGACACACACTTACACCAAGTAACAAAGACAGACACTGATACCCAGTAACACAGACACACACTTACACCAAGCAGCACAGACATACACTGACACCAAGTATCAAAGACATACACTGATACCCAGTAACACAGACACACACTTACACCTAGTAACACAGACATACACTGACACCAAGTAACAAAGACATACACGTACACCAAGTAACACAGACATACACTTACACCAAGTAACAAAGACAGACAATTACACCAAGTAACAAAGACAGACAATTACACCAAGTTCTCCCTGTGTCTGCGTGGGTTTCCTCCCGGTGCTCCGCTTTCCTCCCACATGCCAAAGACTTGCAGGTTAATATGTTAATTGGCCATCATAAATTGCCCCTAGTATAGGTAGGTGGTAGGGAAATATATAGGGATAGGTGGGGATGAGATAGGAATACGGGATTAGTGTAGGATTAGGATAAATGGGTGGTTGATGGTCGGCACAGACTCGGTGGGCAGAAAGGCCTGTTTAAGTGCTGTATCTCTAAACTAAACTAAATACTGACACCTGGTGTTACTGACACCCAGTAACACAAACAAACACACACTGACACCCAGTCACACAGAGAAACACTGAGACACTGACACCAAGTAACACAGACACACACTGACACCCAGTAACAAAGACAGAGACTGATACCCAGTAACACAAACAAACACACAGTGACACCCAGTAGCACAGAGAAACACTGATACACAGTAACAATGACATACACTGACACCAAGTAACACAGACACACACTGACACCCAGTAAAAAAGACATACAATGACACCAAGTCACAAAGACATACTCTGATACCAAGTCACAAAGACATCCACTGATACCCAGTAACACAGACACACATTGACACCAAGTAACAAAGACATACACTGACAGCAAGTAACAAAGACATACATTGACACCAAGAAAAAAGACAGACAATTACAACAAGTAACAAAGACATACACTTACACCAATTATTTTGACATACACTGACACCAAGTAACAAAGACATACACTGATACCCAGTAACGCAGACACACACTTTCACCAAGTAACAAAGACATACACTGACACCAAGTCACAAAGACACACACTGACACCCAGTAACAAATACATACACTGACACCAAGTAACAAAGACACACACTTACACCAAGTAACACAGACATACACTGACACCAAGTGACAAAGACAGACAATTACACCAAGTAACAAAGACATACACTTACACCAAGTATTTTGACATACACTGACACCAAGTAACAAAGACATACACTGATACCCAGTAACATAGACACACACTGACACCAAGTAACAAAGACATACACTGACACCAAGTCACAAAGATACACGCTGACACCCAGTAACACAAACAAACACACACTGACACCCAGTAACAAAGAGAAACACTGATACACAGTAACAAAGACAAACACTGATACCAAGTCACAAAGACATACACTGATACCCAGTAACACAGACAAACACTGACACCAAGTCACAAAGACATACACTGATACCAAGTCACAAAGACATACACTGATACCCAGTAACACAGACACACACTGACACGCAGTAACAAAGACATACACTGATACCAAGTCACAAAGACATACACTGATACCCAGTAACACAGACACACACTGACACCAAGTAACAAAGACATACACTGACACCAAGTAACAAAGACATACAATTACACCATGTAACAAAGACACACACTTACACCAAGTAACAAAGACATACACTGACACCAAGGAGAAAAGACATACACTGACAACAAGTAACAAAGACATGCAGTTACACCAAGTATCAAAGACAGACAATTACACCAAGTAACAAATACATAAACTTTCACCAAGTATCAAAGACACACACTTACACCAAGTAACACAGACATACACTGACACCAAGTAAGAAAGACATACACTGATACCCAGTAACACAGACACACACTTACACCAAGTAACAAAGACAGACACTGATACCCAGTAACACAGACACACACTTACACCAAGTAACAAAGACATACACTGACACCCAGTAACACAGACATACACGGATACCCAGTAACACAGACACACACTTGCACCAAGTAACAAAGACAGACACTGATACCCAGTAACACAGACACACACTTACACCAAGCAACACTGACATACGCTGACACCAAGTAACAAAGACATACACTGATACCCAGTAACACAGACACACAATTACTCCAAGTAACACAGACATACACTGACACCAAGCAACAAAGACATTCACTGATACCCAGGAACACAGACACACACTTACACCAAGTAACAAAGACATACACTTACACCAAGTAACACAGACATACACTGACACCAAGTAACAAAGACATACTCTGACACCAAGTAACAAAGACATACAATTACACAAAGTAACACAGACACACATTTACACCAAGTCACACAGACACACACCGACACCAAGTAACAAAGACACACACTTACACCAAGTAACACAGACACACATTGACACCCAGTAACACAGACACACAATTACACCAAGTAACACAGACATGCACTGACACCAAGTAAAAAAGACATACACTGATACCCAGTAACACAGACACACACTTACACCAAGTAACAAAGACAGACACTGATACCCGGTAACACAGACACACACTTACAGCAAGCAACACAGACATACACTGACACCAAGTAACAAAGACATACACTGATACCCAGTAACACAGACACACACTTACACCAAGTAACACAGACATACACTGACACCAAGTAACAAGACATACACTTACACAAAGTAACACAGATATACACTGACACCAAGTAACAAAGACATACAATTACACCAAGTAACAAAGACACACACTTACACCAAGTAACACAGACATACACTGACACCAAGTAACAAAGACATACAATTACACCAAGTAACACAGACACACACTTACACCAAGTCACACAGACACACACACACCAAGTAACACAGACACACACTGTCACCCAGTAACACAGACACACACTTACACCAAGTAACACAGACATACACTGACACCAAGTAACAAAGACATGCACTGATACCCAGTAACACAGACACACACTTACACCAAGTAACACAGACATATACTGACACCAAGTAACAAAGACATACAATGATACCCAGGAACACAGACACACACTTACAACAAGTAACACAGACACACACTTACACCAAGTAACAAAGACATACACTAACACCAAGTAACACAGACATACACTGACACCAAGTAACAAAGACATACACTGATACCCAGTAACACAGACACACACTTACACCAAGTAACAAAGGCAGACACCGATACCCAGTAACACAGACACACACTTACACCAAGCAACACAGACATACACTGACACCAAGTCACAAAGACACACACTGACACCCAGTAACAAAGACATACACTGATACCAAGTCACAAAGACATACACTGATACCCAGTAAAACAGACACAACTTACACCAAGTAACACAGACATACACTGACACCAAGTAACAAAGACATTCACTGATACCCAGTAACACAGACACACACTTACACCAAGTAACAAAGACAGACACTGATACCCAGTAACACAGACACACACTTACACCAAGTAACAAAGACATACACTGACACCCAGTAACAAAGACATACACTGACACCCAGTAACACAGACACACACGGACACCAAGTAACAAAGACACGCACTTACACCAAGTAACACAGACACACACTGACACCCAGTAACACAGACATACACTGATACCCAGTAACACAGACACACACTTACACCAAGTAACAAAGACAGACACTTATACCCAGTAACACAGACACACACTTACACCAAGCAACACAGACATACACTGACGCCAAGTAACAAAGACATACACTGATACCCATTAACACAGACACACACTTACACCAAGTAACACAGACATGCACTGACACCAAGTAACAAAGACATACACTGATACCCAGGAAGACAGACACACACTTACACCAAGTAACACAGACACACACTTACACCAAGTAACAAAGACATACAATTACACCAAGTAACACAGACACACACTTACACCATGTCACACAGACACACACTGACACCAAGTAACAAAGACAAAATCTTACACCAAGTAACACAGACATACACTGACAACAAGTAACAAAAACATACACTGATTCCCAGTAACACAGACACACACATACACCAAGTAACAAAGACAGACAATGATACCCAGTAACACAGACACACACTTACACCAAGCAGCACAGACATACACTGACACCAAGTAACAAAGACATACACTGATACCCAGGAAGACAGACACACACTTACACCAAGTAACACAGACACACACTTACACCAAGTAACAAAGACATACAATTACACCAAGTAACACAGACACACACTTACACCATGTCACACAGACACACACTGACACCAAGTAACAAAGACAAAATCTTACACCAAGTAACACAGACATACACTGACAACAAGTAACAAAAACATACACTGATTCCCAGTAACACAGACACACACATACACCAAGTAACAAAGACAGACAATGATACCCAGTAACACAGACACACACTTACACCAAGCAGCACAGACATACACTGACACCAAGTAACAAAGACATACACTGATACCCAGTAACACAGACACACACTTCCACCAAGTAACACAGACATACACTGACACCAAGTAACAAAGACATACACTTACACCAAGTAACACAGGCATACACTGACACCAAGTAACAAAGACATACAATTACACCAAGTAACAAAGACACACACTTACACCAAGTAACAAAGACACACACTTACACCAAGTAACAAAGACAGACACTGACACAAAGTAACAAAGACATACACTTACAACAAGTAACAAAGACATACACTTACACCAAGTAACACAGACATACACTGTCACCAAGTAGCAAAGACATACACTGACACCAAGTAACAAAGACATATACTTACACCAAGTAACAAAGACAGACAATTACACGAAGTAACAAAGACATACACTTTCACCAAGTATTTTGACATACACTGACACCAAGTAACAAAGACATACACTGATACCTAGTAACACAGACACACACTTACACCAAGTAACAAAGACATACACTGACACCAAGTCACAAAGACACACACTGACTCCCAGTAACAAAGACATGCACTGATACCAAGTCACAAAGGCATACACTGATACCCAGTAACACAGACACACACTTACACCAAGTAACACAGACATACACTGACACCAAGTAACAAAGACATACACTGATACCCAGTAACACAGACACACACTTACACCAAGTAACAAAGACAGACACTGATACCCAGTAACACAGACACACACTTAAACCAAGTAACAAAGACATACACTGACACCCAGTAACCAAGACATACACTGACACCCAGTAACACAGACACACACGGACACCAAGTAACAAAGACACGCACTTACACCAAGTAACACAGACACACACTGACACCCAGTAACACAGACATACACTGATACCCAGTAATACAGACACACACTTACACCAAGAAACAAAGACAGACACTGATACACAGTAACACAGACACACACCTACACCAAGTAACAAAGACATACACTGACACCCAGTAACACAGACACACACGGACACCAAGTAACAAAGACACGCACTTACACCAAGTAACACAGACACACACGGACACCCAGTAACACAGACATACACTGACACCAAGTAACAAAGACATACACTGATACCCAGTAACACAGGCACACACTTACTCCAAGTAACAAAGACAGACACTGATACCCAGTAACACAGACACACACTTACACCAAGCAACACAGACATACACTGACACCAAGTAACAAAGACATACACTGATACCCAGTAACACAGACACACACTTACACCAAGTAACACAGACATGCACTGACACCAAGTAACAAAGACATACACTGATACCCAGGAACACAGACACACACTTACACCAAGTAACACAGACACACACTTACACCAAGTAACAAAGACATACAATTACACCAAGTAACACAGACACACACTTACACCAAGTCACACAGACACACACTGACACCAAGTAACAAAGACACAATCTTACACCAAGTAACACAGACATACACTGACAACAAGTAACAAAGACATACACTGATTCCCAGCAACACAGACACACACTTACACCAAGTAACAAAGACAGACACTGATACCCAGTAACACAGACACACTCGTACAACAAGCAGCACAGACATACACTGACACCAAGTAACAAAGACATACACTGATACCCAGTAACACAGACACACACTTACACCTAGTAACACAGACATACACTGACACCAAGTAACAAAGACATACACTTACACCAAGTAACACAGACATACACTTACACCAAGTAACAAAGACATACAATTACACCAAGTAACAAAGACACACTCTTACACCAAGTAACAAAGACACACACTTACACCAAGTAACTAAGACAGACACTGATACCCAGTAACACTGACACACACTTGCACCAAGCAACACAGACATACACTGACACCAAGTAACAAAAACATGCACTGATACCCAGTAACACAGACACACACTTACACCAAGTAACACAGACATGCACTGACACCAAGTAACAAAGACATACACTGATACCCAGGAACACAGACACACACTGACACCAAGTAACAAAGACACAATCTTACACCAAGTAACACAGACACACACTTACACCAAGTAACAAAGACAGACACTGATACCCAGTAACACAGACACACACTTACACCAAGCAGCACAGACATACACTGACAACAAGTATCAAAGACATACACTGATACCCAGTAACACAGACACACACTTACACCTAGTAACACAGACATACACTGACACCAAGTAACAAAGACATACACGTACACCAAGTAACACAGACATACACTTACACCAAGTAACAAAGACATACAATTGCACCAAGTAACAAAGACACACACTTACACCAAGTTCTCCCTGTGTCTGCGTGGGTTTCCTCCCGGTGCTCCGCTTTCCTCCCACATGCCAAAGACTTGCAGGTTAATATGTTAATTGGCCATCATAAATTGCCCCTAGTATAGGTAGGTGGTAGGGAAATATATAGGGATAGGTGGGGATGTGATAGGAATACGGGATTAGTGTAGGATTAGGATAAATGGGTGGTTGATCTTCGGCACAGACTCGGTGGGCAGAAAGGCCTGTTTAAGTGCTGTATCTCTAAACTAAACTAAATACTGACACCTGGTGTTACTGACACCCAGTAACACAAACAAACACACACTGACACCCAGTCACACAGAGAAACACTGAGACACTGACACCAAGTAACACAGACACACACTGACACCCAGTAACAAAGACAGAGACTGATACCTTGTCACAAAGACATACACTGATACCCAGTAACACAAACAAACACACAGTGACACCCAGTAGCACAGAGAAACACTGATACACAGTAACAATGACATAAACTGACACCAAGTAACACAGACACACACTGACACCCAGTAAAAAAGACATACAATGACACCAAGTCACAAAGACATACTCTGATACCAAGTCACAAAGACATCCACTGATACCCAGTAACACAGACACACACTGACACCAAGTAACAAAGACATACACTGACAGCAAGTAACAAAGACATACACTGACACCAAGTAAAAAGACAGACAATTACAACAAGTAACAAAGACATACACTTACACCAATTATTTTGACATACACTGACACCAAGTAACAAAGACATACACTGATACCCAGTAACGCAGACACACACTTTCACCAAGTAACAAAGACATACACTGACACCAAGTCACAAAGACACACACTGACACCCAGTAACAAATACATACACTGACACCAAGTAACAAAGACACACACTTACACCAAGTAACACAGACATACACTGACACCAAGTAACAAAGACAGACAATTACACCAAGTAACAAAGACATACACTTACACCAAGTATTTTGACATACACTGACACCAAGTAACAAAGACATACACTGATACCCAGTAACATAGACACACACTGACACCAAGTAACAAAGACATACACTGACACCAAGTCACAAAGACACACACTGACACCCAGTAACACAAACAAACACACACTGACACCCAGTAACAAAGAGAAACACTGATACACAGTAACAAAGACAAACACTGATACCAAGTCACAAAGACATACACTGATACCCAGTAACACAGACAAACACTGACACCAAGTCACAAAGACATACACTGATACCAAGTCACAAAGACATACACTGATACCCAGTAACACAGACACACACTGACACGCAGTAACAAAGACATACACTGATACCAAGTCACAAAGACATACACTGATACCAAGTAACACAGACACACACTGACACCAAGTAACAAAGACATACACTGACACCAAGTAACAAAGACATACAATTACACCATGTAACAAAGACACACACTTACACCAAGTAACACAGACATACACTGACACCAAGGAGAAAAGACATACACTGACACCAAGTAACAAAGACATGCAGTTACACCAAGTATCAAAGACAGACAATTACACCAAGTAACAAATACATACACTTTCACCAAGTATCAAAGACACACACTTACACCAAGTAACACAGACATACACTGACACCAAGTAAGAAAGACATACACTGATACCCAGTAACACAGACACACACTTACACCAAGTAACAAAGACAGACACTGATACCCAGTAACACAGACACACACTTACACCAAGTAACAAAGACATACACTGACACCCAGTAACACAGACATACACTGATACCCAGTAACACAGACACACACTTGCACCAAGTAACAAAGACAGACACTGATACCCAGTAACACAGACACACACTTACACCAAGCAACACTGACATACGCTGACACCAAGTAACAAAGACATACACTGATACCCAGTAACACAGACACACAATTACACCAAGTAACACAGACATACACTGACACCAAGCAACAAAGACATTCACTGATACCCAGGAACACAGACACACACTTACACCAAGTAACAAAGACATACACTTACACCAAGTAACACAGACATACACTGACACCAAGTAACAAAGACATACACTGACACCAAGTAACAAAGACATACAATTACACAAAGTAACACAGACACACATTTACACCAAGTCACACAGACACACACCGACACCAAGTAACAAAGACACACACTTACACCAAGTAACACAGACACACATTGACACCCAGTAACACAGACACACAATTACACCAAGTTACACAGACATGCACTGACACCAAGTAAAAAAGACATACACTGATACCCAGTAACACAGACACACACTTACACCAAGTAACAAAGACAGACACTGATACCCGGTAACACAGACACACACTTACAACAAGCAACACAGACATACACTGACACCAAGTAACAAAGACATACACTGATACCCAGTAACACAGACACACACTTACACCAAGTAACACAGACATACACTGACACCAAGTAACAAGACATACACTTACACAAAGTAACACAGATATACACTGACACCAAGTAACAAAGACATACACTGATACCAAGTAACACAGACACACACTTACACCATGTCACACAGACACACACTGATACCCGGTAACACAGACACACACTTACAACAAGCAACACAGACATACACTGACACCAAGTAACAAAGACATACACTGATACCAAGTAACACAGACACACACTTACACCATGTCACACAGACACACACTGACACCAAGTAACAAAGACAAAATCTTACACCAAGTAACACAGACATACACTGACAACAAGTAACAAAAACATACACTGATTCCCAGTAACACAGACACACACATACACCAAGTAACAAAGACAGACAATGATACCCAGTAACACAGACACACACTTACACCAAGCAGCACAGACATACACTGACACCAAGTAACAAAGACATACACTGATACCCAGTAACACAGACACACACTTCCACCAAGTAACACAGACATACACTGACACCAAGTAACAAAGACATACACTTACACCAAGTAACACAGGCATACACTGACACCAAGTAACAAAGACATACAATTACACCAAGTAACAAAGACACACACTTACACCAAGTAACAAAGACACACACTTACACCAAGTAACAAAGACAGACACTGACACAAAGTAACAAAGACATACACTTACAACAAGTAACAAAGACATACACTTACACCAAGTAACACAGACATACACTGTCACCAAGTAGCAAAGACATACACTGACACCAAGTAACAAAGACATATACTTACACCAAGTAACAAAGACAGACAATTACACGAAGTAACAAAGACATACACTTTCACCAAGTATTTTGACATACACTGACACCAAGTAACAAAGACATACACTGATACCTAGTAACACAGACACACACTTACACCAAGTAACAAAGACATACACTGACACCAAGTCACAAAGACACACACTGACTCCCAGTAACAAAGACATGCACTGATACCAAGTCACAAAGGCATACACTGATACCCAGTAACACAGACACACACTTACACCAAGTAACACAGACATACACTGACACCAAGTAACAAAGACATACACTGAAACCAGTAACACAGACACACACTTACACCAAGTAACAAAGACAGACACTGATACCCAGTAACACAGACACACACTTAAACCAAGTAACAAAGACATACACTGACACCCAGTAACCAAGACATACACTGACACCCAGTAACACAGACACACACGGACACCAAGTAACAAAGACACGCACTTACACCAAGTAACACAGACACACACTGACACCCAGTAACACAGACATACACTGATACCCAGTAATACAGACACACACTTACACCAAGAAACAAAGACAGACACTGATACCCAGTAACACAGACACACACCTACACCAAGTAACAAAGACATACACTGACACCCAGTAACACAGACACACACGGACACCAAGTAACAAAGACACGCACTTACACCAAGGAGCACAGACACACACGGACACCCAGTAACACAGACATACACTGACACCAAGTAACAAAGACATACACTGATACCCAGTAACACAGGCACACACTTACTCCAAGTAACAAAGACAGACACTGATACCTAGTAACACAGACACACACTTACACCAAGCAACACAGACATACACTGACACCAAGTAACAAAGACATACACTGATACCCAGTAACACAGACACACACTTACACCAAGTAACACAGACATGCACTGACACCAAGTAACAAAGACATACACTGATACCCAGGAACACAGACACACACTTACACCAAGTAACACAGACACACACTTACACCAAGTAACAAAGACATACAATTACACCAAGTAACACAGACACACACTTACACCAAGTCACACAGACACACACTGACACCAAGTAACAAAGACACAATCTTACACCAAGTAACACAGACATACACTGACAACAAGTAACAAAGACATACACTGATTCCCAGCAACACAGACACACACTTACACCAAGTAACAAAGACAGACACTGATACCCAGTAACACAGACACACTCGTACAACAAGCAGCACAGACATACACTGACACCAAGTAACAAAGACATACACTGATACCCAGTAACACAGACACACACTTACACCTAGTAACACAGACATACACTGACACCAAGTAACAAAGACATACACTTACACCAAGTAACACAGACATACACTTACACCAAGTAACAAAGACATACAATTACACCAAGTAACAAAGACACACTCTTACACCAAGTAACAAAGACACACACTTACACCAAGTAACTAAGACAGACACTGATACCCAGTAACACTGACACACACTTGCACCAAGCAACACAGACATACACTGACACCAAGTAACAAAAACATGCACTGATACCCAGTAACACAGACACACACTTACACCAAGTAACACAGACATGCACTGACACCAAGTAACAAAGACATACACTGATACCCAGGAACACAGACACACACTGACACCAAGTAACAAAGACACAATCTTACACCAAGTAACACAGACATACACTGACAACAAGTAACAAAGACATACACTGATTCCCAGCAACACAGACACACACTTACACCAAGTAACAAAGACAGACACTGATACCCAGTAACACAGACACACACTTACACCAAGCAGCACAGACATACACTGACAGCAAGTATCAAAGACATACACTGATACCCAGTAACACAGACACACACTTACACCTAGTAACACAGACATACACTGACACCAAGTAACAAAGACATACACGTACACCAAGTAACACAGACATACACTTACACCAAGTAAGAAAGACATACAATTGCACCAAGTAACAAAGACACACACTTACACCAAGTTCTCCCTGTGTCTGCGTGGGTTTCCTCCCGGTGCTCCGCTTTCCTCCCACATGCCAAAGACTTGCAGGTTAATATGTTAATTGGCCATCATAAATTGCCCCTAGTATAGGTAGGTGGTAGGGAAATATATAGGGATAGGTGGGGATGTGATAGGAATACGGGATTAGTGTAGGATTAGGATAAATGGGTGGTTGATCTTCGGCACAGACTCGGTGGGCAGAAAGGCCTGTTTAAGTGCTGTATCTCTAAACTAAACTAAATACTGACACCTGGTGTTACTGACACCCAGTAACACAAACAAACACACACTGACACCCAGTCACACAGAGAAACACTGAGACACTGACACCAAGTAACACAGACACACACTGACACCCAGTAACAAAGACAGAGACTGATACCTTGTCACAAAGACATACACTGATACCCAGTAACACAAACAAACACACAGTGACACCCAGTAGCACAGAGAAACACTGATACACAGTAACAATGACATAAACTGACACCAAGTAACACAGACACACACTGACACCCAGTAAAAAAGACATACAATGACACCAAGTCACAAAGACATACTCTGATACCAAGTCACAAAGACATCCACTGATACCCAGTAACACAGACACACACTGACACCAAGTAACAAAGACATACACTGACAGCAAGTAACAAAGACATACACTGACACCAAGTAAAAAGACAGACAATTACAACAAGTAACAAAGAGATACACTTACACCAATTATTTTGACATACACTGACACCAAGTAACAAAGACATACACTGATACCCAGTAACGCAGACACACACTTTCACCAAGTAACAAAGACATACACTGACACCAAGTCACAAAGACACACACTGACACCCAGTAACAAATACATACACTGACACCAAGTAACAAAGACACACACTTACACCAAGTAACACAGACATACACTGACACCAAGTAACAAAGACAGACAATTACACCAAGTAACAAAGACATACACTTACACCAAGTATTTTGACATACACTGACACCAAGTAACAAAGACATACACTGATACCCAGTAACATAGACACACACTGACACCAAGTAACAAAGACATACACTGACACCAAGTCACAAAGACACACACTGACACCCAGTAACACAAACAAACACACACTGACACCCAGTAACAAAGAGAAACACTGATACACAGTAACAAAGACAAACACTGATACCAAGTCACAAAGACATACACTGATACCCAGTAACACAGACAAACACTGACACCAAGTCACAAAGACATACACTGATACCAAGTCACAAAGACATACACTGATACCCAGTAACACAGACACACACTGACACGCAGTAACAAAGACATACACTGATACCAAGTCACAAAGACATACACTGATACCAAGTAACACAGACACACACTGACACCAAGTAACAAAGACATACACTGACACCAAGTAACAAAGACATACAATTACACCATGTAACAAAGACACACACTTACACCAAGTAACACAGACATACACTGACACCAAGGAGAAAAGACATACACTGACACCAAGTAACAAAGACATGCAGTTACACCAAGTATCAAAGACAGACAATTACACCAAGTAACAAATACATACACTTTCACCAAGTATCAAAGACACACACTTACACCAAGTAACACAGACATACACTGACACCAAGTAAGAAAGACATACACTGATACCCAGTAACACAGACACACACTTACACCAAGTAACAAAGACAGACACTGATACCCAGTAACACAGACACACACTTACACCAAGTAACAAAGACATACACTGACACCCAGTAACACAGACATACACTGATACCCAGTAACACAGACACACACTTGCACCAAGTAACAAAGACAGACACTGATACCCAGTAACACAGACACACACTTACACCAAGCAACACTGACATACGCTGACACCAAGTAACAAAGACATACACTGATACCCAGTAACACAGACACACAATTACACCAAGTAACACAGACATACACTGACACCAAGCAACAAAGACATTCACTGATACCCAGGAACACAGACACACACTTACACCAAGTAACAAAGACATACACTTACACCAAGTAACACAGACATACACTGACACCAAGTAACAAAGACATACACTGACACCAAGTAACAAAGACATACAATTACACAAAGAAACACAGACACACATTTACACCAAGTCACACAGACACACACCGACACCAAGTAACAAAGACACACACTTACACCAAGTAACACAGACACACATTGACACCCAGTAACACAGACACACAATTACACCAAGTTACACAGACATGCACTGACACCAAGTAAAAAAGACATACACTGATACCCAGTAACACAGACACACACTTACACCAAGTAACAAAGACAGACACTGATACCCGGTAACAGAGACACACACTTACAACAAGCAACACAGACATACACTGACACCAAGTAACAAAGACATACACTGATACCCAGTAACACAGACACACACTTACACCAAGTAACACAGACATACACTGACACCAAGTAACAAGACATACACTTACACAAAGTAACACAGATATACACTGACACCAAGTAACAAAGACATACAATTACACCAAGTAACAAAGACACACACTTACACCAAGTAACACAGACATACACTGACACCAAGTAACAAAGACATACAATTACACCAAGTAACACAGACACACACTTACACCAAGTCACACAGACACACACACACCAAGTAACACAGACACACACTGTCACCCAGTAACACAGACACACACTTACACCAAGTAACACAGACATACACTGACACCAAGTAACAAAGACATGCACTGATACCCAGTAACACAGACACACACTTACACCAAGTAACAAAGACATATACTGACACCAAGTAACAAAGACATACAATGATACCCAGGAACACAGACACACACTTACAACAAGTAACACAGACACACACTTACACCAAGTAACAAAGACATACACTAACACCAAGTAACACAGACATACACTGACACCAAGTAACAAAGACATACACTGATACCCAGTAACACAGACACACACTTACACCAAGTAACAAAGACAGACACTGATACCCAGTAACACAGACACACTCGTACAACAAGCAGCACAGACATACACTGACACCAAGTAACAAAGACATACACTGATACCCAGTAACACAGACACACACTTACACCTAGTAACACAGACATACACTGACACCAAGTAACAAAGACATACACTTACACCAAGTAACACAGACATACACTTACACCAAGTAACAAAGACATACAATTACACCAAGTAACAAAGACACACTCTTACACCAAGTAACAAAGACACACACTTACACCAAGTAACTAAGACAGACACTGATACCCAGTAACACTGACACACACTTGCACCAAGCAACACAGACATACTCTGACACCAAGTAACAAAAACATGCACTGATACCCAGTAACACAGACACACACTTACACCAAGTAACACAGACATGCACTGACACCAAGTAACAAAGACATACACTGATACCCAGGAACACAGACACACACTGACACCAAGTAACAAAGACACAATCTTACACCAAGTAACACAGACATACACTGACAACATGTAACAAAGACATACACTGATTCCCAGCAACACAGACACACACTTACACCAAGTAACAAAGACAGACACTGATACCCAGTAACACAGACACACACTTACACCAAGCAGCACAGACATACACTGACAACAAGTATCAAAGACATACACTGATACCCAGTAACACAGACACACACTTACACCTAGTAACACAGACATACACTGACACCAAGTAACAAAGACATACACGTACACCAAGTAACACAGACATACACTTACACCATGTAACAAAGACATACAATTGCACCAAGTAACAAAGACACACACTTACACCAAGTTCTCCCTGTGTCTGCGTGGGTTTCCTCCCGGTGCTCCGCTTTCCTCCCACATGCCAAAGACTTGCAGGTTAATATGTTAATTGGCCATCATAAATTGCCCCTAGTATAGGTAGGTGGTAGGGAAATATATAGGGATAGGTGGGGATGTGATAGGAATACGGGATTAGTGTAGGATTAGGATAAATGGGTGGTTGATCTTCGGCACAGACTCGGTGGGCAGAAAGGCCTGTTTAAGTGCTGTATCTCTAAACTAAACTAAATACTGACACCTGGTGTTACTGACACCCAGTAACACAAACAAACACACACTGACACCCAGTCACACAGAGAAACACTGAGACACTGACACCAAGTAACACAGACACACACTGACACCCAGTAACAAAGACAGAGACTGATACCTTGTCACAAAGACATACACTGATACCCAGTAACACAAACAAACACACAGTGACACCCAGTAGCACAGAGAAACACTGATACACAGTAACAATGACATAAACTGACACCAAGTAACACAGACACACACTGACACCCAGTAAAAAAGACATACAATGACACCAAGTCACAAAGACATACTCTGATACCAAGTCACAAAGACATCCACTGATACCCAGTAACACAGACACACACTGACACCAAGTAACAAAGACATACACTGACAGCAAGTAACAAAGACATACACTGACACCAAGTAAAAAGACAGACAATTACAACAAGTAACAAAGAGATACACTTACACCAATTATTTTGACATACACTGACACCAAGTAACAAAGACATACACTGATACCCAGTAACGCAGACACACACTTTCACCAAGTAACAAAGACATACACTGACACCAAGTCACAAAGACACACACTGACACCCAGTAACAAATACATACACTGACACCAAGTAACAAAGACACACACTTACACCAAGTAACACAGACATACACTGACACCAAGTAACAAAGACAGACAATTACACCAAGTAACAAAGACATACACTTACACCAAGTATTTTGACATACACTGACACCAAGTAACAAAGACATACACTGATACCCAGTAACATAGACACACACTGACACCAAGTAACAAAGACATACACTGACACCAAGTCACAAAGACACACACTGACACCCAGTAACACAAACAAACACACACTGACACCCAGTAACAAAGAGAAACACTGATACACAGTAACAAAGACAAACACTGATACCAAGTCACAAAGACATACACTGATACCCAGTAACACAGACAAACACTGACACCAAGTCACAAAGACATACACTGATACCAAGTCACAAAGACATACACTGATACCCAGTAACACAGACACACACTGACACGCAGTAACAAAGACATACACTGATACCAAGTCACAAAGACATACACTGATACCAAGTAACACAGACACACACTGACACCAAGTAACAAAGACATACACTGACACCAAGTAACAAAGACATACAATTACACCATGTAACAAAGACACACACTTACACCAAGTAACACAGACATACACTGACACCAAGGAGAAAAGACATACACTGACACCAAGTAACAAAGACATGCAGTTACACCAAGTATCAAAGACAGACAATTACACCAAGTAACAAATACATACACTTTCACCAAGTATCAAAGACACACACTTACACCAAGTAACACAGACATACACTGACACCAAGTAAGAAAGACATACACTGATACCCAGTAACACAGACACACACTTACACCAAGTAACAAAGACAGACACTGATACCCAGTAACACAGACACACACTTACACCAAGTAACAAAGACATACACTGACACCCAGTAACACAGACATACACTGATACCCAGTAACACAGACACACACTTGCACCAAGTAACAAAGACAGACACTGATACCCAGTAACAAAGACACACACTTACACCAAGCAACACTGACATACGCTGACACCAAGTAACAAAGACATACACTGATACCCAGTAACACAGACACACAATTACACCAAGTAACACAGACATACACTGACACCAAGCAACAAAGACATTCACTGATACCCAGGAACACAGACACACACTAACACCAAGTAACAAAGACATACACTTACACCAAGTAACACAGACATACACTGACACCAAGTAACAAAGACATACACTGACACCAAGTAACAAAGACATACAATTACACAAAGAAACACAGACACACATTTACACCAAGTCACACAGACACACACCGACACCAAGTAACAAAGACACACACTTACACCAAGTAACACAGACACACATTGACACCCAGTAACACAGACACACAATTACACCAAGTTACACAGACATGCACTGACACCAAGTAAAAAAGACATACACTGATACCCAGTAACACAGACACACACTTACACCAAGTAACAAAGACAGACACTGATACCCGGTAACACAGACACACACTTACAACAAGCAACACAGACATACACTGACACCAAGTAACAAAGACATACACTGATACCCAGTAACACAGACACACACTTACACCAAGTAACACAGACATACACTGACACCAAGTAACAAGACATACACTTACACAAAGTAACACAGATATACACTGACACCAAGTAACAAAGACATACAATTACACCAAGTAACAAAGACACACACTTACACCAAGTAACACAGACATACACTGACACCAAGTAACAAAGACATACAATTACACCAAGTAACACAGACACACACTTACACCAAGTCACACAGACACACACACACCAAGTAACACAGACACACACTGTCACCCAGTAACACAGACACACACTTACACCAAGTAACACAGACATACACTGACACCAAGTAACAAAGACATGCACTGATACCCAGTAACACAGACACACACTTACACCAAGTAACAAAGACATATACTGACACCAAGTAACAAAGACATACAATGATACCCAGGAACACAGACACACACTTACAACAAGTAACACAGACACACACTTACACCAAGTAACAAAGACATACACTAACACCAAGTAACACAGACATACACTGACACCAAGTAACAAAGACATACACTGATACCCAGTAACACAGACACACACTTACACCAAGTAACAAAGACAGACACCGATACCCAGTAACACAGACACACACTTACACCAAGCAACACAGACATACACTGACACCATGTAACAAAGACATTCACTGATACCCAGTAACACAGACACACACTTACACCAAGTAACACAGACATACACTGACACCAAGTAACAAAGACATACACTTACACCAAGTAACACAGACATACACTGACACCAAGTAACAAAGACATACAATTACACCAAGTAACAAAGACACAAACTTACAACAAGTAACACAGACATACACTGACACCAAGTAACAAAGACATACAATTACACCAAGTAACACAGACACACACTGACACCAAGTCACACAGACACACATGGAAACCAAGTAACACAGACACACACTGACACCCAGTAACACAGACACACACTTACACCACGTAACACAGACATACACTGACACCAAGTAACAAAGACATGCACTGATAACCAGTAACACAGACACACACATACACCAAGTAACACAGACATATACTGACACCAAGTAACAAAGACATACACTGATACCCAGGAACACAGACACACACTTACACCAAGTAACACAGACATACACTGACAACAAGTAACAAAGACATACACTGATTCCCAGCAACACAGACACACACTTACACCAAGTAACAAAGACAGACACTGATACCCAGTAACACAGACACACACTTACACCAAGCAGCACAGACATACACTGACACCAAATAACAAAGAAATACACTGATACCCAGTAACACAGAGACACACTTACACCTAGTAACACAGACATACACTGACACCAAGTAACAAAGACATACACTAACACCAAGTAACACAGACATACACTTACACCAAGTAACAAAGACATACAATTACACCAAGTATCAAAGACACACACTTACACCAAGTAACAAAGACACACACTTACACCAAGTAACTAAGACAGACACTGATACCCAGTAACACAGACACACACTTACACCAAGCAACACAGACATACACTGACACCAAGTAACAAAAACATGCACTGATACCCAGTAACACAGACACACACTTACACCAAGTAACACAGACATGCACTGACACCAAGTAACAAAGACATACACTGATACCCAGGAACACAGACACACACTGACACCAAGTAACAAAGACACAATCTTACACCAAGTAACACAGACATACAATGACAACAAGTAACAAAGACATACAGTGATTCCCAGCAACACAGACACACACTTACACCAAGTAACAAAGACAGACACTGATACCCAGTAACACAGACACACACTTACACCAATCAGCACAGACATACACTGACACCAAGTAACAAAGACATACACTGATACCCAGTAACACAGACACACACTTTCACCTAGTAACAAAGACATACACTGACACCAAGTAACAAAGACATCCACTTACACCAAGTAACACAGACATACACTTACACCAAGTAACAAAGACATACAATTACACCAAGTAACAAAGACACACACTTACACCAAGTAACAAAGACACACTTACACCAAGTAACTAAGACAGACACTGATACCCAGTAACACAGACACACACTTACACCAAGCAACACAGACATACACTGACACCAAGTAACAAAAACATGCACTGATACCCGGTAACACAGACACACACTTACACCAAGTAACACAGACAAGCACTGACACCAAGTAACAAAGACATACACTGATACCCAGGAACACAGACACACACTTACACCAATTAACACAGACACACACTTACACCAAGTAACAAAGACAGACAATTACAACAAGTAACAAAGACACACACTTACACCAAGTCACACAGACACACACTGAAACCAAGTAACAAAGACACACACTTACACCATGTAACACAGACACACACTGACACCCAGTAACACAGGCACACACTTACACCAAGTAACACAGACATACACTGACACCAAGTAACAAAGACATAAACTGATACCCAGTAACACAGACACACACTTACACCAAGTAACAAAGACAGACACTGATACCCAGTAACACAGACACACACTTACACCAAGCAACACATACATACACTGACACCATGTAACAAAGACAGACACTGATACCCAGTAACACAGACACACACTTACACCAAGTAACACAGACATACACTGACACCAAGTAACAAACACATACAGTTACACCAAGTAACGCAGACATACACTGACACCAAGTAACAAAGACATACAATTACACCAAGTAACAAAGACACACACTTACACCAAGTAACACAGACATACACTGACAACAAGTAACAAAGACATACACTGACACCCAGTAACACAGACACACACTTAAACCAAGTAACAAAGACATACACTGACACCCAGTAACCAAGACATACACTGACACCCAGTAACACAGACACACACGGACACCAAGTAACAAAGACACGCACTTACACCAAGTAACACAGACACACACTGACACCCAGTAACACAGACATACACTGATACCCAGTAATACAGACACACACTTACACCAAGAAACAAAGACAGACACTGATACCCAGTAACACAGACACACACTTACACCAAGCAACACAGACATACACTGACACCAAGTAACAAAGACATACACTGATACTCAGTAACACAGACAGACACTTACACCAAGTAACACAGACATGCACTGACACCAAGTAACAAAGACATACACTGATACCCAAGAACACAGACACACACTTACACCAAGTAACACAGACACACACTTACACCAAGTAACAAAGACATACAATTACACCAAGTAACACAGACACACACTTACACCAAGTCACACAGACACACACTGACACCAAGTAACAAAGACACAATCTTACACCAAGTAACACAGACATACACTGAGAACAAGTAACAAAGACATACACTGATTCCCAGTAACACAGACACACACTTACACCAAGTAACAAAGACAGACACTGATACCCAGTAACACAGACACACACTTACACCAAGCAGCACAGACATACACTGACACCAAGTAACAAAGACATACACTGATACCCAGTAACACAGACACACACTTATACCAAGTAACAAAGACAGACACTGATACCCAGTAACACAGACACACTCTTACACCAAGTAACAAAGACATACACTGACACCCAGTAACACAGACACACACGGACACCAAGTAACAAAGACACGCACTTACACCAAGTAACACAGACACACACTGACACCCAGTAACACAGACATACACTGACACCAAGTAACAAAGACATACACTGATACCCAGTAACACAGGCACACACTTACTCCAAGTAACAAAGACAGACACTGATACCCAGTAACACAGACACACACTTACACCATGCAACACAGACATACACTGACACCAAGTAACAAAGACATACACTGATACCCAGTAACACAGACACACACTTACACCAAGTAACACAGACATGCACTGACACCAAGTAACAAAGACATACACTGATACCCAGGAACACAGACACACACTTACACCAAGTAACACAGACACACACTTACACCAAGTCACACAGACACACACTGACACCAAGTAACAAAGACACAATCTTACACCAAGTAACACAGACATACACTGACAACAAGTAACAAAGACATACACTGATTCCCAGCAACACAGACACACACTTACACCAAGTAACAAAGACAGACACTGATACCCAGTAACACAGACACACTCGTACACCAAGCAGCACAGACATACACTGACACCAAGTAACAAAGACATACACTGATACCCAGTAACACAGACACACACTTACACCTAGTAACACAGACATACACTGACACCAAGTAACAAAGACATACACTTACACCAAGTAACACAGACATACACTTACACCAAGTAACAAAGACATACAATTACACCAAGTAACAAAGACACACACTTACACCAAGTAACAAAGACACACACTTACACCAAGTAACTAAGACAGACACTGATACCCAGTAACACAGACACACACTTGCACCAATCAACACAGACATACACTGACACCAAGTAACAAAAACATGCACTGATACCCAGTAACACAGACACACACTTACACCAAGTAACACAGACATGCACTGACACCAAGTAACAAAGACATACACTGATACCCAGGAACACAGACACACACTGACACCAAGTAACAAAGACACAATCTTACACCAAGTAACACAGACATACACTGACAACAAGTAACAAAGACATACACTGATTCCCAGCAACACAGACACACACTTACACCAAGTAACAAAGACAGACACTGATACCCAGTAACACAGACACACACTTACACCAAGCAGCACAGACATACACTGACACCAAGTATCAAAGACATACACTGATACCCAGTAACACAGACACACACTTACACCTAGTAACACAGACATACACTGACACCAAGTAACAAAGACATACACGTACACCAAGTAACACAGACATACACTTACACCATGTAACAAAGACATACAATTACACCAAGTAACAAAGACACACACTTACACCAAGTTCTCCCTGTGTCTGCGTGGGTTTCCTCCCGGTGCTCCGCTTTCCTCCCACATGCCAAAGACTTGCAGGTTAATATGTTAATTGGCCATCATAAATTGCCCCTAGTATAGGTAGGTGGTAGGGAAATATATAGGGATAGGTGGGGATGTGATAGGAATACGGGATTAGTGTAGGATTAGGATAAATGGGTGGTTGATGGTCGGCACAGACTCGGTGGGCAGAAAGGCCTGTTTAAGTGCTGTATCTCTAAACTAAACTAAATACTGACACCTGGTGTTACTGACACCCAGTAACACAAACAAACACACACTGACACCCAGTCACACAGAGAAACACTGAGACACTGACACCAAGTAACACAGACACACACTGACACCCAGTAACAAAGACAGAGACTGATACCTTGTCACAAAGACATACACTGATACCCAGTAACACAAACAAACACACAGTGACATCCAGTAGCACAGAGAAACACTGATACACAGTAACAATGACATACACTGACACCAAGTAACACAGACACACACTGACACCCAGTAAAAAAGACATACAATGACACCAAGTCACAAAGACATACTCTGATACCAAGTCACAAAGACATCCACTGATACCCAGTAACACAGACACACACTGACACCAAGTAACAAAGACATACACTGACAGCAAGTAACAAAGACATACACTGACACCAAGTAAAAAGACAGACAATTACAACAAGTAACAAAGACATACACTTACACCAATTATTTTGACATACACTGACACCAAGTAACAAAGACATACACTGATACCCAGTAACGCAGACACACACTTTCACCAAGTAACAAAGACATACACTGACACCAAGTCACAAAGACACACACTGACACCCAGTAACAAATACATACACTGACACCAAGTAACAAAGACACACACTTACACCAAGTAACAAAGACACACACTTACACCAAGTAACTAAGACAGACACTGATACCCAGTAACACAGACACACACTTGCACCAATCAACACAGACATACACTGACACCAAGTAACAAAAACATGCACTGATACCCAGTAACACAGACACACACTTACACCAAGTAACACAGACATGCACTGACACCAAGTAACAAAGACATACACTGATACCCAGGAACACAGACACACACTGACACCAACTAACAAAGACACAATCTTACACCAAGTAACACAGACATACACTGACAACAAGTAACAAAGACATACACTGATTCCCAGCAACACAGACACACACTTACACCAAGTAACAAAGACAGACACTGATACCCAGTAACACAGACACACACTTACACCAAGCAGCACAGACATACACTGACACCAAGTATCAAAGACATACACTGATACCCAGTAACACAGACACACACTTACACCTAGTAACACAGACATACACTGACACCAAGTAACAAAGACATACACGTACACCAAGTAACACAGACATACACTTACACCATGTAACAAAGACATACAATTACACCAAGTAACAAAGACACACACTTACACCAAGTTCTCCCTGTGTCTGCGTGGGTTTCCTCCCGGTGCTCCGCTTTCCTCCCACATGCCAAAGACTTGCAGGTTAATATGTTAATTGGCCATCATAAATTGCCCCTAGTATAGGTAGGTGGTAGGGAAATATATAGGGATAGGTGGGGATGTGATAGGAATACGGGATTAGTGTAGGATTAGGATAAATGGGTGGTTGATGGTCGGCACAGACTCGGTGGGCAGAAAGGCCTGTTTAAGTGCTGTATCTCTAAACTAAACTAAATACTGACACCTGGTGTTACTGACACCCAGTAACACAAACAAACACACACTGACACCCAGTCACACAGAGAAACACTGAGACACTGACACCAAGTAACACAGACACACACTGACACCCAGTAACAAAGACAGAGACTGATACCTTGTCACAAAGACATACACTGATACCCAGTAACACAAACAAACACACAGTGACATCCAGTAGCACAGAGAAACACTGATACACAGTAACAATGACATACACTGACACCAAGTAACACAGACACACACTGACACCCAGTAAAAAGACATACAATGACACCAAGTCACAAAGACATACTCTGATACCAAGTCACAAAGACATCCACTGATACCCAGTAACACAGACACACACTGACACCAGGTAACAAAGACATACACTGACAGCAAGTAACAAAGACATACACTGACACCAAGTAAAAAGACAGACAATTACAACAAGTAACAAAGACATACACTTACACCAATTATTTTGACATACACTGACACCAAGTAACAAAGACATACACTGATACCCAGTAACGCAGACACACACTTTCACCAAGTAACAAAGACATACACTGACACCAAGTCACAAAGACACACACTGACACCCAGTAACAAATACATACACTGACACCAAGTAACAAAGACACACACTTACACCAAGTAACAAAGACACACACTTACACCAAGTAACTAAGACAGACACTGATACCCAGTAACACAGACACACACTTGCACCAAGCAACACAGACATACACTGACACCAAGTAACAAAAACATGCACTGATACCCAGTAACACAGACACACACTTACACCAAGTAACACAGACATGCACTGACACCAAGTAACAAAGACATACACTGATACCCAGGAACACAGACACACACTGACACCAAGTAACAAAGACACAATCTTACACCAAGTAACACAGACATACACTGACAACAAGTAACAAAGACATACACTGATTCCCAGCAACACAGACACACACTTACACCAAGTAACAAAGACAGACACTGATACCCAGTAACACAGACACACACTTACACCAAGCAGCACAGACATACACTGACACCAAGTATCAAAGACATACACTGATACCCAGTAACACAGACACACACTTACACCTAGTAACACAGACATACACTGACACCAAGTAACAAAGACATACACGTACACCAAGTAACACAGACATACACTTACACCATGTAACAAAGACATACAATTACACCAAGTAACAAAGACACACACTTACACCAAGTTCTCCCTGTGTCTGCGTGGGTTTCCTCCCGGTGCTCCGCTTTCCTCCCACATGCCAAAGACTTGCAGGTTAATATGTTAATTGGCCATCATAAATTGCCCCTAGTATAGGTAGGTGGTAGGGAAATATATAGGGATAGGTGGGGATGTGATAGGAATACGGGATTAATGTAGGATTAGGATAAATGGGTGGTTGATGGTCGGCACAGACTCGGTGGGCAGAAAGGCCTGTTTAAGTGCTGTATCTCTAAACTAAACTAAATACTGACACCTGGTGTTACTGACACCCAGTAACACAAACAAACACACACTGACACCCAGTCACACAGAGAAACACTGAGACACTGACACCAAGTAACACAGACACACACTTACACCTAGTAACACAGACATACACTGACACCAAGTAACAAAGACATACACGTACACCAAGTAACACAGACATACACTTACACCATGTAACAAAGACAGACAATTACACCAAGTAACAAAGACATACACTTACACCAAGTATTTTGACATACACTGACACCAAGTAACAAAGACATACACTGATACCCAGTAACATAGACACACACTGACACCAAGTAACAAAGACATACACTGACACCAAGTCACAAAGACACACACTGACACCCAGTAACACAAACAAACACACACTGACACCCAGTAACAAAGAGAAACACTGATACACAGTAACAAAGACAAACACTGATACCAAGTCACAAAGACATACACTGATACCCAGTAACACAGACAAACACTGACACCAAGTCACAAAGACATACACTGATACCAAGTCACAAAGACATACACTGATACCCAGTAACACAGACACACACTGACACGCAGTAACAAAGACATACACTGATACCAAGTCACAAAGACATACACTGATACCCAGTAACACAGACACACACTGACACCAAGTAACAAAGACATACACTGACACCAAGTAACAAAGACATACAATTACACCATGTAACAAAGACACACACTTACACCAAGTAACACAGACATACACTGACACCAAGGAGAAAAGACATACACTGACACCAAGTAACAAAGACATGCAGTTACACCAAGTATCAAAGACAGACAATTACACCAAGTAACAAATACATACACTTTCACCAAGTATCAAAGACACACACTTACACCAAGTAACACAGACATACACTGACACCAAGTAAGAAAGACATACACTGATACCCAGTAACACAGACACACACTTACACCAAGTAACAAAGACAGACACTGATACCCAGTAACACAGACACACACTTACACCAAGTAACAAAGACATACACTGACACCCAGTAACACAGACATACACTGATACCCAGTAACACAGACACACACTTGCACCAAGTAACAAAGACAGACACTGATACCCAGTAACACAGACACACACTTACACCAAGCAACACTGACATACGCTGACACCAAGTAACAAAGACATACACTGATACCCAGTAACACAGACACACAATTACACCAAGTAACACAGACATACACTGACACCAAGCAACAAAGACATTCACTGATACCCAGGAACACAGACACACACTTACACCAAGTAACAAAGACATACACTTACACCAAGTAACACAGACATACACTGACACCAAGTAACAAAGACATACACTGACACCAAGTAACAAAGACATACAATTACACAAAGTAACACAGACACACATTTACACCAAGTCACACAGACACACACCGACACCAAGTAACAAAGACACACACTTACACCAAGTAACACAGACACACATTGACACCCAGTAACACAGACACACAATTACACCAAGTAACACAGACATGCACTGACACCAAGTAAAAAAGACATACACTGATACCCAGTAACACAGACACACACTTACACCAAGTAACAAAGACAGACACTGATACCCGGTGACACAGACACACACTTACAACAAGCAACACAGACATACACTGACACCAAGTAACAAAGACATACACTGATACCCAGTAACACAGACACACACTTACACCAAGTAACACAGACATACACTGACACCAAGTAACAAGACATACACTTACACAAAGTAACACAGATATACACTGACACCAAGTAACAAAGACATACAATTACACCAAGGAACAAAGACACACACTTACACCAAGTAACACAGACATACACTGACACCAAGTAACAAAGACATACAATTACACCAAGTAACACAGACACACACTTACACCAAGTCACACAGACACACACACACCAAGTAACACAGACACACACTGTCACCCAGTAACACAGACACACACTTACACCAAGTAACACAGACATACACTGACACCAAGTAACAAAGACATGCACTGATACCCAGTAACACAGACACACACTTACACCAAGTAACACAGACATATACTGACACCAAGTAACAAAGACATACAATGATACCCAGGAACACAGACACACACTTACAACAAGTAACACAGACACACACTTACACCAAGTAACAAAGACATACACTAACACCAAGTAACACAGACATACACTGACACCAAGTAACAAAGACATACACTGATACCCAGTAACACAGACACACACTTACACCAAGTAACAAAGACAGACACCGATACCCAGTAACACAGACACACACTTACACCAAGCAACACAGACATACACTGATACACAGTAACAATGACATTCACTGATACCCAGTAACACAGACACACACTTACACCAAGTAACACAGACATACACTGACACCAAGTAACAAAGACATACACTTACACCAAGTAACACAGACATACACTGACACCAAGTAACAAAGACATACAATTACACCAAGTAACAAAGACACAAACTTACACCAAATAACACAGAAATACACTGACACCAAGTAACAAAGACATACAATTACACCAAGTAACACAGACACACACTGACACCAAGTCACACAGACACACACGGAAACCAAGTAACACAGACACACACTGAGACCCAGTAACACAGACACACACTTACACCACGTAACACAGACATACACTGACACCAAGTAACAAAGACATGCACTGATACCCAGTAACACAGACACACACTTACACCAAGTAACACAGACATATTCTGACACCAAGTAACAAAGACATACACTGATACCCAGGAACACAGACACACACTTACACCAAGTAACACAGACATACACTGACAACAAGTAACAAAGACATACACTGATTCCCAGCAACACAGACACACACTTACACCAAGTAACAAAGACAGACACTGATACCCAGTAACACAGACACACACTTACACCAAGCAGCACAGACATACACTGACACCAAGTAACAAAGAAATACACTGATACCCAGTAACACAGACACACACTTACACCTAGTAACACAGACATACACTGACACCAAGTAACAAAGACATACACTTACACCAAGTAACACAGACATACACTTACACCAAGTAACAAAGACATACAATTACACCAAGTATCAAAGACACACACTTACACCAAGTAACTAAGACAGACACTGATACCCAGTAACACAGACACACACTTACACCAAGCAACACAGACATACACTGACACCAAGTAACAAAAACATGCACTGATACCCAGTAACACAGACACACACTTACACCAAGTAACACAGACATGCACTGACACCAAGTAACAAAGACATACACTGATACCCAGGAACACAGACACACACTGACACCAAGTAACAAAGACACAATCTTACACCAAGTAACACAGACATACAATGACAACAAGTAACAAAGACATACAGTGATTCCCAGCAACACAGACACACACTTACACCAAGTAACAAAGACAGACACTGATACCCAGTAACACAGACACACACTTACACCAAGCAGCACAGACATACACTGACACCAAGTAACAAAGACATACACTGATACCCAGTAACACAGACACACACTTTCACCTAGTAACAAAGACATACACTGACACCAAGTAACAAAGACATCCTCTTACACCAAGTAACACAGACATACACTTACACCAAGTAACAAAGACACACTTACACCAAGTAACTAAGACAGACACTGATACCCAGTAACACAGACACACACTTACACCAAGCAACACAGACATACACTGACACCAAGTAACAAACACATACAGTTACACCAAGTAACGCAGACATACACTGACACCAAGTAACAAAGACATACACTGATACCCAGTAACACAGACACACACTTTCACCTAGTAACAAAGACATACACTGACACCAAGTAACAAAGACATCCACTTACACCAAGTAACAAAGACACACACTTACACCAAGTAACAAAGACACACTTACACCAAGTAACTAAGACAGACACTGATACCCAGTAACACAGACACACACTTACACCAAGCAACACAGACATACACTGACACCAAGTAACAAAAACATGCACTGATACCCAGTAACACAGACACACACTTACACCAAGTAACACAGACAAGCACTGACACCAAGTAACAAAGACATACACTGATACCCAGGAACACAGACACACACTTACACCAAGTAACACAGACACACACTTACACCAAGTAACAAAGACAGACAATTACAACAAGTAACAAAGACACACACTTACACCAAGTCACACAGACACACACTGACACCAAGTAACAAAGACACACACTTACACCAAGTAACACAGACACACACTGACACCCAGTAACACAGGCACACACTTACACCAAGTAACACAGACATACACTGACACCAAGTAACAAAGACATAAACTGATACCCAGTAACACAGACACACACTTACACCAAGTAACAAAGACAGACACTGATACCAAGTAACACAGACACACACTTACACCAAGCAACACAGACATACACTGACACCATGTAACAAAGACAGACACTGATACCCAGTAACACAGACACACACTTACACCAAGTAACACAGACATACACTGACACCAAGTAACAAACACATACAGTTACACCAAGTAACGCAGACATACACTGACACCAAGTAACAAAGACATACAATTACACCAAGTAACAAAGACACACACTTACACCAAGTAACACAGACATACACTGACAACAAGTAACAACGACATACACTGACACCCAGTAACACAGACACACACTTAAACCAAGTAACAAAGACATACACTGACACCCAGTAACCAAGACATACACTGACACCCAGTAACACAGACACACACGGACACCAAGTAACAAAGACACGCACTTACACCAAGTAACACAGACACACACTGACACCCAGTAAGACAGACATACACTGATACCCAGTAATACAGACACACACTTACACCAAGCAACACAGACATACACTGTCACCAAGTAACAAAGTCATACACTGATACTCAGTAACACAGACACACACTTACACCAAGTAACACAGACATGCACTGACACCAAGTAACAAAGACATACACTGATACCCAGGAACACAGACACACACTTACACCAAGTAACACAGACACACACTTACACCAAGTAACAAAGACATACAATTACACCAAGTAACACAGACACACACTTACACCAAGTCACACAGACACACACTGACACCAAGTAACAAAGACACAATCTTACACCAAGTAACAAAGACATACACTGATTCCCAGTAACACAGACACACACTTACACCAAGTAACAAAGACAGACACTGATACCCAGTAACACAGACACACACTTACACCAAGCAGCACAGACATACACTGACACCAAGTAACAAAGACATACACTGATACCCAGTAACACAGACACACACTTATACCAAGTAACAAAGACAGACACTGATACCCAGTAACACAGACACACACTTACACCAAGTAACAAAGACATACACTGACACCCAGTAACACAGACACACACGGACACCAAGTAACAAAGACACGCACTTACACCAAGTAACACAGACACACACTGACACCCAGTAACACAGACATACACTGACATCAATTAACAAAGACATACACTGATACCCAGTAACACAGGCACACACTTACTCCAAGTAACAAAGACAGACACTGATACCCAGTAACACAGACACACACTTACACCAAGCAACACAGACATACACTGACACCAAGTAACAAAGACATACACTGATACCCAGTAACACAGACACACACTTACACCAAGTAACACAGACATGCACTGACACCAAGTAACAAAGACATACACTGATACCCAGGAACACAGACACACACTTACACCAAGTAACACAGACACACACTTACACCAAGTAACAAAGACATACAATTACACCAAGTAACACAGACACACACTTACACCAAGTCACACAGACACACACTGACACCAAGTAACAAAGACACAATCTTACACCAAGTAACACAGACATACACTGACAACAAGTAACAAAGACATACACTGATTCCCAGCAACACAGACACACACTTACACCAAGTAACAAAGACAGACACTGATACCCAGTAACACAGACACACTCGTACACCAAGCAGCACAGACATACACTGACACCAAGTAACAAAGACATACACTGATACCCAGTAACACAGACACACACTTACACCTAGTAACACAGACATACACTGACACCAAGTAACAAAGACATACACTTACACAAAGTAACACAGACATACACTTACACCAAGTAACAAAGACATACAATTGCACCAAGTAACAAAGACACACACTTACACCAAGTAACAAAGACACACACTTACACCAAGTAACTAAAACAGACACTGATACCCAGTAACACAGACACACACTTGCACCAAGCAACACAGACATACACTGACACCAAGTAACAAAAACATGCACTGATACCCAGTAACACAGACACACACTTACACCAAGTAACACAGACATGCACTGACACCAAGTAACAAAGACATACACTGATACCCAGGAACACAGACACACACTGACACCAAGTAACAAAGACACAATCTTACACCAAGTAACACAGACATACACTGACAACAAGTAACAAAGACATACACTGATTCCCAGCAACACAGACACACACTTACACCAAGTAACAAAGACAGACACTGATACCCAGTAACACAGACACACACTTACACCAAGCAGCACAGACATACACTGACACCAAGTATCAAAGACATACACTGATACCCAGTAACACAGACACACACTTACACCTAGTAACACAGACATACACTGACACCAAGTAACAAAGACATACACGTACACCAAGTAACACAGACATACACGTACACCATGTAACAAAGACATACAATTACACCAAGTAACAAAGACACACACTTACACCAAGTTCTCCCTGTGTCTGCGTGGGTTTCCTCCCGGTGCTCCGCTTTCCTCCCACATGCCAAAGACTTGCAGGTGAATATGTTAATTGGCCATCATAAATTGCCCCTAGTATAGGTAGGTGGTAGGGAAATATATAGGGATAGGTGGGGATGTGATAGGAATACGGGATTAGTGTAGGATTAGGATAAATGGGTGGTTGATGGTCGGCACAGACTCGGTGGGCAGAAAGGCCTGTTTAAGTGCTGTATCTCTAAACTAAACTAAATACTGACACCTGGTGTTACTGACACCCAGTAACACAAACAAACACACACTGACACCCAGTCACACAGAGAAACACTGAGACACTGACACCAAGTAACACAGACACACACTGACACCCAGTAACAAAGACAGAGACTGATACCTTGTCACAAAGACATACACTGATACCCAGTAACACAAACAAACACACAGTGACATCCAGTAGCACAGAGAAACACTGATACACAGTAACAATGACATACACTGACACCAAGTAACACAGACACACACTGACACCCAGTAAAAAAGACATACAATGACACCAAGTCACAAAGACATACTCTGATACCAAGTCACAAAGACATCCACTGATACCCAGTAACACAGACACACACTGACACCAAGTAACAAAGACATACACTGACAGCAAGTAACAAAGACATACACTGACACCAAGTAAAAAGACAGACAATTACAACAAGTAACAAAGACATACACTTACACCAATTATTTTGACATACACTGACACCAAGTAACAAAGACATACACTGATACCCAGTAACGCAGACACACACTTTCACCAAGTAACAAAGACATACACTGACACCAAGTCACAAAGACATACACTGACACCCAGTAACAAATACATACACTGACACCAAGTAACAAAGACACACACTTACACCAAGTAACACAGACATACACTGACACCAAGTAACAAAGACAGACAATTACACCAAGTAACAAAGACATACACTTACACCAAGTATTTTGACATACACTGACACCAAGTAACAAAGACATACACTGATACCCAGTAACATAGACACACACTGACACCAAGTAACAAAGACATACACTGACACCAAGTCACAAAGACACACACTGACACCCAGTAACACAAACAAACACACACTGACACCCAGTAACAAAGAGAAACACTGATACACAGTAACAAAGACAAACACTGATACCAAGTCACAAAGACATACACTGATACCCAGTAACACAGACAAACACTGACACCAAGTCACAAAGACATACACTGATACCAAGTCACAAAGACATACACTGATACCCAGTAACACAGACACACACTGACACGCAGTAACAAAGACATACACTGATACCAAGTCACAAAGACATACACTGATACCCAGTAACACAGACACACACTGACACCAAGTAACAAAGACATACACTGGCACCAAGTAACAAAGACATACAATTACACCATGTAACAAAGACACACACTTACACCAAGTAACACAGACATACACTGACACCAAGGAGAAAAGACATACACTGACACCAAGTAACAAAGACATGCAGTTACACCAAGTATCAAAGACAGACAATTACACCAAGTAACAAATACATACACTTTCACCAAGTATCAAAGACACACACTTACACCAAGTAACACAGACATACACTGACACCAAGTAAGAAAGACATACACTGATACCCAGTAACACAGACACACACTTACACCAAGTAACAAAGACAGACACTGATACCCAGTAACACAGACACACACTTACACCAAGTAACAAAGACATACACTGACACCCAGTAACACAGACATACACTGATACCCAGTAACACAGACACACACTTGCACCAAGTAACAAAGACAGACACTGATACCCAGGAACACAGACACACACTGACACCAAGTAACAAAGACACAATCTTACACCAAGTAACACAGACATACACTGACAACAAGTAACAAAGACATACACTGATTCCCAGCAACACAGACACACACTTACACCAAGTAACAAAGACAGACACTGATACCCAGTAACACAGACACACACTTACACCAAGCAGCACAGACATACACTGACACCAAGTATCAAAGACATACACTGATACCCAGTAACACAGACACACACTTACACCTAGTAACACAGACATACACTGACACCAAGTAACAAAGACATACACGTACACCAAGTAACACAGACATACACGTACACCATGTAACAAAGACATACAATTACACCAAGTAACAAAGACACACACTTACACCAAGTTCTCCCTGTGTCTGCGTGGGTTTCCTCCCGGTGCTCCGCTTTCCTCCCACATGCCAAAGACTTGCAGGTGAATATGTTAATTGGCCATCATAAATTGCCCCTAGTATAGGTAGGTGGTAGGGAAATATATAGGGATAGGTGGGGATGTGATAGGAATACGGGATTAGTGTAGGATTAGGATAAATGGGTGGTTGATGGTCGGCACAGACTCGGTGGGCAGAAAGGCCTGTTTAAGTGCTGTATCTCTAAACTAAACTAAATACTGACACCTGGTGTTACTGACACCCAGTAACACAAACAAACACACACTGACACCCAGTCACACAGAGAAACACTGAGACACTGACACCAAGTAACACAGACACACACTGACACCCAGTAACAAAGACAGAGACTGATACCTTGTCACAAAGACATACACTGATACCCAGTAACACAAACAAACACACAGTGACATCCAGTAGCACAGAGAAACACTGATACACAGTAACAATGACATACACTGACACCAAGTAACACAGACACACACTGACACCCAGTAAAAAAGACATACAATGACACCAAGTCACAAAGACATACTCTGATACCAAGTCACAAAGACATCCACTGATACCCAGTAACACAGACACACACTGACACCAAGTAACAAAGACATACACTGACAGCAAGTAACAAAGACATACACTGACACCAAGTAAAAAGACAGACAATTACAACAAGTAACAAAGACATACACTTACACCAATTATTTTGACATACACTGACACCAAGTAACAAAGACATACACTGATACCCAGTAACGCAGACACACACTTTCACCAAGTAACAAAGACATACACTGACACCAAGTCACAAAGACATACACTGACACCCAGTAACAAATACATACACTGACACCAAGTAACAAAGACACACACTTACACCAAGTAACACAGACATACACTGACACCAAGTAACAAAGACAGACAATTACACCAAGTAACAAAGACATACACTTACACCAAGTATTTTGACATACACTGACACCAAGTAACAAAGACATACACTGATACCCAGTAACATAGACACACACTGACACCAAGTAACAAAGACATACACTGACACCAAGTCACAAAGACACACACTGACACCCAGTAACACAAACAAACACACACTGACACCCAGTAACAAAGAGAAACACTGATACACAGTAACAAAGACAAACACTGATACCAAGTCACAAAGACATACACTGATACCCAGTAACACAGACAAACACTGACACCAAGTCACAAAGACATACACTGATACCAAGTCACAAAGACATACACTGATACCCAGTAACACAGACACACACTGACACGCAGTAACAAAGACATACACTGATACCAAGTCACAAAGACATACACTGATACCCAGTAACACAGACACACACTGACACCAAGTAACAAAGACATACACTGGCACCAAGTAACAAAGACATACAAATACACCATGTAACAAAGACACACACTTACACCAAGTAACACAGACATACACTGACACCAAGGAGAAAAGACATACACTGACACCAAGTAACAAAGACATGCAGTTACACCAAGTATCAAAGACAGACAATTACACCAAGTAACAAATACATACACTTTCACCAAGTATCAAAGACACACACTTACACCAAGTAACACAGACATACACTGACACCAAGTAAGAAAGACATACACTGATACCCAGTAACACAGACACACACTTACACCAAGTAACAAAGACAGACACTGATACCCAGTAACACAGACACACACTTACACCAAGTAACAAAGACATACACTGACACCCAGTAACACAGACATACACTGATACCCAGTAACACAGACACACACTTGCACCAAGTAACAAAGACAGACACTGATACCCAGTAACACAGACACACACTTACACCAAGCAACACTGACATACGCTGACACCAAGTAACAAAGACATACACTGATACCCAGTAACACAGACACACAATTACACCAAGTAACACAGACATACACTGACACCAAGCAACAAAGACATTCACTGATACCCAGGAACACAGACACACACTTACACCAAGTAACAAAGACATACACTTACACCAAGTAACACAGACATACACTGACACCAAGTAACAAAGACATACACTGACACCAAGTAACAAAGACATACAATTACACAAAGTAACACAGACACACATTTACACCAAGTCACACAGACACACACCGACACCAAGTAACAAAGACACACACTTACACCAAGTAACACAGACACACATTGACACCCAGTAACACAGACACACAATTACACCAAGTAACACAGACATGCACTGACACCAAGTAAAAAAGACATACACTGATACCCAGTAACACAGACACACACTTACACCAAGTAACAAAGACAGACACTGATACCCGGTAACACAGACACACACTTACAACAAGCAACACAGACATACACTGACACCAAGTAACAAAGACATACACTGATACCCAGTAACACAGACACACACTTACACCAAGTAACACAGACATACACTGACACCAAGTAACAAGACATACACTTACACAAAGTAACACAGATATACACTGACACCAAGTAACAAAGACATACAATTACACCAAGTAACAAAGACACACACTTACACCAAGTAACACAGACATACACTGACACCAAGTAACAAAGACATACAATTACACCAAGTAACACAGACACACACTTACACCAAGTCACACAGACACACACACACCAAGTAACACAGACACACACTGTCACCCAGTAACACAGACACACACTTACACCAAGTAACACAGACATATACTGACACCAAGTAACAAAGACATACAATGATACCCAGGAACACAGACACACACTTACAACAAGTAACACAGACACACACTTACACCAAGTAACAAAGACATACACTAACACCAAGTAACACAGACATACACTGACACCAAGTAACAAAGACATACACTGATACCCAGTAACACAGACACACACTTACACCAAGTAACAAAGACAGACACCGATACCCAGTAACACAGACACACACTTACACCAAGCAACACAGACATATACTGACACCAAGTAACAAAGACATACAATGATACCCAGGAACAAAGACACACACTTACAACAAGTAACACAGACACACACTTACACCAAGTAACAAAGACATACACTAACACCAAGTAACACAGACATACACTGACACCAAGTAACAAAGACATACACTGATACCCAGTAACACAGACACACACTTACACCAAGTAACAAAGACAGACACCGATACCCAGTAACACAGACACACACTTACACCAAGCAACACAGACATACACTGACACCATGTAACAAAGACATTCACTGATACCCAGTAACACAGACACACACTTACACCAAGTAACACAGACATACACTGACACCAAGTAACAAAGACATACACTTACACCAAGTAACACAGACATACACTGACACCAAGTAACAAAGACATACAATTACACCAAGTAACAAAGACACAAACTTACACCAAGTAACACAGACATACACTGACACCAAGTAACAAAGACATACAATTACACCAAGTAACACAGACACACAGTTACACCAAGTCACACAGACACACACGGAACCCAAGTAACACAGACACACACTGACACCCAGTAACACAGACACACACTTACACCACGTAACACAGACATACACTGACACCAAGTAACAAAGACATGCACTGATACCCAGTAACACAGACACACACTTACACCAAGTAACACAGACATATACTGACACCAAGTAACAAAGACATACACTGATACCCAGGAACACAGACACACACTTACACCAAGTAACACAGACATACACTGACAACAAGTAACAAAGACATACACTGATTCCCAGCAACACAGACACACACTTACACCAAGTAACAAAGACAGACACTGATACCCAGTAACACAGACACACACTTACACCTAGTAACACAGACATACACTGACACCAAGTAACAAAGACATACACTTACACCAAGTAACACTGACATACACTTACACCAAGTAACAAAGACATACAATTACACCAAGTATCAAAGACACACACTTACACCAAGTAACAAAGACACACACTTACACCAAGTAACTAAGACAGACACTGATACCCAGTAACACAGACACACACTTACACCAAGCAACACAGACATACACTGACACCAAGTAACAAAGACATACACTGACACCAAGTAACAAAGACATACAATTACACAAAGTAACACAGACACACATTTACACCAAGTCACACAGACACACACCGACACCAAGTAACAAAGACACACACTTACACCAAGTAACACAGACACACATTGACACCCAGTAACACAGACACACAATTACACCAAGTAACACAGACATGCACTGACACCAAGTAAAAAAGACATACACTGATACCCAGTAACACAGACACACACTTACACCAAGTAACAAAGACAGACACTGATACCCGGTAACACAGACACACACTTACAACAAGCAACACAGACATACACTGACACCAAGTAACAAAGACATACACTGATACCCAGTAACACAGACACACACTTACACCAAGTAACACAGACATACACTGACACCAAGTAACAAGACATACACTTACACAAAGTAACACAGATATACACTGACACCAAGTAACAAAGACATACAATTACACCAAGTAACAAAGACACACACTTACACCAAGTAACACAGACATACACTGACACCAAGTAACAAAGACATACAATTACACCAAGTAACACAGACACACACTTACACCAAGTCACACAGACACACACACACCAAGTAACACAGACACACACTGTCACCCAGTAACACAGACACACACTTACACCAAGTAACACAGACATATACTGACACCAAGTAACAAAGACATACAATGATACCCAGGAACACAGACACACACTTACAACAAGTAACACAGACACACACTTACACCAAGTAACAAAGACATACACTAACACCAAGTAACACAGACATACACTGACACCAAGTAACAAAGACATACACTGATACCCAGTAACACAGACACACACTTACACCAAGTAACAAAGACAGACACCGATACCCAGTAACACAGACACACACTTACACCAAGCAACACAGACATATACTGACACCAAGTAACAAAGACATACAATGATACCCAGGAACACAGACACACACTTACAACAAGTAACACAGACACACACTTACACCAAGTAACAAAGACATACACTAACACCAAGTAACACAGACATACACTGACACCAAGTAACAAAGACATACACTGATACCCAGTAACACAGACACACACTTACACCAAGTAACAAAGACAGACACCGATACCCAGTAACACAGACACACACTTACACCAAGCAACACAGACATACACTGACACCATGTAACAAAGACATTCACTGATACCCAGTAACACAGACACACACTTACACCAAGTAACACAGACATACACTGACACCAAGTAACAAAGACATACACTTACACCAAGTAACACAGACATACACTGACACCAAGTAACAAAGACATACAATTACACCAAGTAACACAGACACACAGTTACACCAAGTCACACAGACACACACGGAACCCAAGTAACACAGACACACACTGACACCCAGTAACACAGACACACACTTACACCACGTAACACAGACATACACTGACACCAAGTAACAAAGACATGCACTGATACCCAGTAACACAGACACACACTTACACCAAGTAACACAGACATATACTGACACCAAGTAACAAAGACATACACTGATACCCAGGAACACAGACACACACTTACACCAAGTAACACAGACATACACTGACAACAAGTAACAAAGACATACACTGATTCCCAGCAACACAGACACACACTTACACCAAGTAACAAAGACAGACACTGATACCCAGTAACACAGACACACACTTACACCAAGCAGCACAGACATACACTGACACCAAGTAACAAAGAAATACACTGATACCCAGTAACACAGACACACACTTACACCTAGTAACACAGACATACACTGACACCAAGTAACAAAGACATACACTTACACCAAGTAACACAGACATACACTTACACCAAGTAACAAAGACATACAATTACACCAAGTATCAAAGACACACACTTACACCAAGTAACAAAGACACACACTTACACCAAGTAACTAAGACAGACACTGATACCCAGTAACACAGACACACACTTACACCAAGCAACACAGACATACACTGACACCAAGTAACAAAAACATGCACTGATACCCAGTAACACAGACACACACTTACACCAAGTAACACAGACATACACTGACACCAAGTAACAAAGACAGACAATTACACCAAGTAACAAAGACATACACTTACACCAAGTATTTTGACATACACTGACACCAAGTAACAAAGACATACACTGATACCCAGTAACATAGACACACACTGACACCAAGTAACAAAGACATACACTGACACCAAGTCACAAAGACACACACTGACACCCAGTAACACAAACAAACACACACTGACACCCAGTAACAAAGAGAAACACTGATACACAGTAACAAAGACAAACACTGATACAAGTCACAAAGACATACACTGATACCCAGTAACACAGACAAACACTGACACCAAGTCACAAAGACATACACTGATACCAAGTCACAAAGACATACACTGATACCCAGTAACACAGACACACACTGACACGCAGTAACAAAGACATACACTGATACCAAGTCACAAAGACATACACTGATACCCAGTAACACAGACACACACTGACACCAAGTAACAAAGACATACACTGACACCAAGTAACAAAGACATACAATTACACCATGTAACAAAGACACACACTTACACCAAGTAACACAGACATACACTGACACCAAGGAGAAAAGACATACACTGACACCAAGTAACAAAGACATGCAGTTACACCAAGTATCAAAGACAGACAATTACACCAAGTAACAAATACATACACTTTCACCAAGTATCAAAGACACACACTTACACCAAGTAACACAGACATACACTGACACCAAGTAAGAAAGACATACACTGATACCCAGTAACACAGACACACACTTACACCAAGTAACAAAGACAGACACTGATACCCAGTAACACAGACACACACTTACACCAAGTAACAAAGACATACACTGACACCCAGTAACACAGACATACACTGATACCCAGTAACACAGACACACACTTGCACCAAGTAACAAAGACAGACACTGATACCCAGTAACACAGACACACACTTACACCAAGCAACACTGACATACGCTGACACCAAGTAACAAAGACATACACTGATACCCAGTAACACAGACACACAATTACACCAAGTAACACAGACATACACTGACACCAAGCAACAAAGACATTCACTGATACCCAGGAACATAGACACACACTTACACCAAGTAACAAAGACATACACTTACACCAAGTAACACAGACATACACTGACACCAAGTAACAAAGACATACACTGACACCAAGTAACAAAGACATACAATTACACAAAGTAACACAGACACACATTTACACCAAGTCACACAGACACACACCGACACCAAGTAACAAAGACACACACTTACACCAAGTAACACAGACACACATTGACACCCAGTAACACAGACACACAATTACACCAAGTAACACAGACATGCACTGACACCAAGTAAAAAAGACATACACTGATACCCAGTAACACAGACACACACTTACACCAAGTAACAAAGACAGACACTGATACCCGGTAACACAGACACACACTTACAACAAGCAACACAGACATACACTGACACCAAGTAACAAAGACATACACTGATACCCAGTAACACAGACACACACTTACACCAAGTAACACAGACATACACTGACACCAAGTAACAAGACATACACTTACACAAAGTAACACAGATATACACTGACACCAAGTAACAAAGACATACAATTACACCAAGTAACAAAGACACACACTTACACCAAGTAACACAGACATACACTGACACCAAGTAACAAAGACATACAATTACACCAAGTAACACAGACACACACTTACACCAAGTCACACAGACACACACACACCAAGTAACACAGACACACACTGTCACCCAGTAACACAGACACACACTTACACCAAGTAACACAGACATACACTGACACCAAGTAACAAAGACATGCATTGATACCCAGTAACACAGACACACACTTACACCAAGTAACACAGACATATACTGACACCAAGTAACAAAGACATACAATGATACCCAGGAACACAGACACACACTTACAACAAGTAACACAGACACACACTTACACCAAGTAACAAAGACATACACTAACACCAAGTAACACAGACATACACTGACACCAAGTAACAAAGACATACACTGATACCCAGTAACACAGACACACACTTACACCAAGTAACAAAGACAGACACCGATACCCAGTAACACAGACACACACTTACACCAAGCAACACAGACATACACTGACACCATGTAACAAAGACATTCACTGATACCCAGTAACACAGACACACACTTACACCAAGTAACACAGACATACACTGACACCAAGTAACAAAGACATACACTTACACCAAGTAACACAGACATACACTGACACCAAGTAACAAAGACATACAATTACACCAAGTAACAAAGACACAAACTTACACCAAGTAACACAGACATACACTGACACCAAGTAACAAAGACATACAATTACACCAAGTAACACAGACACACACTTACACCAAGTCACACAGACACACACGGAAACCAAGTAACACAGACACACACTGACACCCAGTAACACAGACACACACTTACACCACGTAACACAGACATACACTGACACCAAGTAACAAAGACATGCACTGATACCCAGTAACACAGACACACACTTACACCATGTAACACAGACATATACTGACACCAAGAAACAAAGACATACACTGATACCCAGGAACACAGACACACACTTACACCAAGTAACACAGACATACACTGACAACAAGTAACAAAGACATACACTGATTCCCAGCAACACAGACACACACTTACACCAAGTAACAAAGACAGACACTGATACCCAGTAACACAGACACACACTTACACCAAGCAGCACAGACATACACTGACACCAAGTAACAAAGAAATACACTGATACCCAGTAACACAGACACACACTTACACCTAGTAACACAGACATACACTGACACCAAGTAACAAAGACATACACTTAGACCAAGTAACACAGACATACACTTACACCAAGTAACAAAGACATACAATTACACCAAGTAACTAAGACAGACACTGATACCCAGTAACACAGACACACACTTACACCAAGCAACACAGACATACACTGACACCAAGTAACAAAAACATGCACTGATACCCAGTAACACAGACACACACTTACACCAAGTAACACAGACATGCACTGACACCAAGTAACAAAGACATACACTGATACCCAGGAACACAGACACACACTGGCACCAAGTAACAAAGACACAATCTTACACCAAGTAACACAGACGTACAATGACAACAAGTAACAAAGACATACACTTACACCAAGTAACACAGACATACACTGACAACAAGTAACAAAGACATACACTGATTCCCAGCAACACAGACACACACTTACACCAAGTAACAAAGACACACACTTACACCAAGTAACAAAGACAGACAATTACAACAAGTAACAAAGACATACAATTACACCAAGTAACAAAGACACACACTTACACCAAGTAACAAAGACATCCACTTACACCAAGTAACACAGACATACACTTACACCAAGTAACAAAGACATACAATTACACCAAGTAACAAAGACACACACTTACACCAAGTAACAAAGACACACTTACACCAAGTAACTAAGACAGACACTGATACCCAGTAACACAGACACACACTTACACCAAGCAACACAGACATACACTGGCACCAAGTAACAAAAACTTGCACTGATACCCAGTAACACAGACACACACTTACGCCAAGTAACACAGACAAGCACTGACACCAAGTAACAAAGACATACACTGATACCCAGGAACACAGACACACACTTACACCAAGTAACACAGACACACACTTACACCAAGTAACAAAGACAGACAATTACAACAAGTAACAAAGACACACACTTACACCAAGTCACACAGACACACACTGACACCAAGTAACAAAGACACACACTTACACCAAGTAACACAGACACACACTGACACCCAGTAACACAGGCACACACTTACACCAAGTAACACAGACATACACTGACACCAAGTAACAAAGACATAAACTGATACCCAGTAACACAGACACACACTTACACCAAGTAACAAAGACAGACACTGATACCCAGTAACACAGACACACACTTACACCAAGCAACACAGACATACACTGACACCATGTAACAAAGACAGATACTGATACCCAGTAACACAGACACACACTTACACCAAGTAACACAGACATACACTGACACCACGTAACAAACACATACAGTTACACCAAGTAACGCAGACATACACTGACACCAAGTAACAAAGACATACAATTACACCAAGTAACAAAGACACACACTTACACCAAGTAACACAGACATACACTGTCAACAAGTAACAAAGACATACAATTACACCAAGTAACACAGACACACACTTACACCAAGTCACACAGACACACACGGAAACCAAGTAACACAGACACACTCTGACACCCAATAACACAGACACACACTTACACCAAGTAACACAGACATACACTGACACCAAGTAACAAAGTCATGCACTGATACCCAGTAACACAGACACACACTTACACCAAGTAACACAGACATATACTGACACCAAGTAACAAAGACATACACTGATACCCAGGAACACAGACACACACTTACACCAAGTAACACAGACACACACTGACACCAAGTCACAAAGACATACACTGATGCCCAGTAACACAGACACACACTAACACCAGGTAACACAGACATACACTGGCACCAAGTAACAAAGACACACTCGTACACCAAGAAACACAGACATACACTGACACCAAGTAACAAAGACAGACAATTACACCAAGTAACAAAGACATACACTTACACCAAGTAACACAGACACACACTGACACCCAGTAACAAAGACATACACTGACACCAAGTCACAAAGACATACACTGATACCCAGTAACACAAACAAACACACACTGACACCCAGTAACACAGAGACACACTGACACCCAGTAAAAAAGACATACACTGACACCAAGTCACAAAGACGTACACTGATGCCCAGTAACACAGACACACACTGACAACCAGTAACAATGACATACACTGATACCAAGTCACAAAGACATACACTGATACCCATTAACACAAACAAACACACACTGACACCCAGTAACACAGAGACACACTGACACCCAGTAAAAAAGACATACACTGACACCAAGTCACAAAGACGTACACTGATGCCCAGGAACACAGACACACACTGACACCAAGTTACAAAGGCACGCACTGCGGGGGGCACATTGGCGCATTGGTTAGCACCGCAGCCTCACAGCTCCAGGGACCCGGGTTCGATTCTGGGTACTGCCTGTGCTGAGTTTGCAAGTTCTCCCTGTGTCTGCGTGGGTTTCCTCCGGGCGCTCCGTTTTCCTCCCACATGCCAAAGACTTGCAGGTTGATATGTTAATTGGCCATCATAAATTGCCCCTAGTATTTGTAGGTGGTCGGGAAATATATAGGGATAGGTGGGGATGTGATAGGAATACGGAATTAGTGCAGGATTAGTATAAATGGGTGGTTGATGGTCGGCACAGACTCGGTGGGCCGAAGTGCCTGTTCAAGTGCTGTATCTCGAAACTAAACTAAATACTGACACCTAGTGTCACAGACACACACTGACACCCAGTAACACGCACTGATGCACAGCAACAAAGACAAACACTGATACCCAGTAACACAGAAACACACTGACACCAATTAACAAAGACATACACTGATACCCAGTAACACAGGCACACACTGATACCCTGTCACAAAGACATACACTGATGCCCAGTAACACAGACACACACGGACACCAAGTAACAAAGACATACACTGACACCAAGTAACAATGACATACACTTAGACCAAGTAACAAAGACACACACTAACACCAAGTAACACAGACATACACTGACACCAAATAACAAAGACAGACAATTACACTAAGTAACAAAGACACACACTTACACCAAGTAACACAGACACACAATGACACCCAGTAACACAGACACACACTTACACCAAGTAACAAAGACATACACTGACACCAAGTAACAAAGACATACACTTACACCAAGTCACAAAGACATACACTGACACCAAGTAACAAAGACATACACTGATACCCAGTAACACAGACACACACTGACAGCCAGTAACACAAACAACCAGACACTGAAACCCACTAACACAGAGAAACACTGATACACAGTAACAAAGACATACACTGACACCAAGTAACACAGACACACACTGACACCCTGTAAAGAAGACATACACTGACACCAAGTCACAAAGACATACACTGATACCAAGTAACAAAGACATACACTGACACCAAGTAACACAGACACACACTTACACCAAGTAACAAAGACAGACAATTACAACAAGTAACAAAGACATACAATTACACCAAGTAACAAAGACACACACTTACACCAAGTAACAAAGACATCCACTTACACCAAGTAACACAGACATACACTTACACCAAGTAACAAAGACATACAATTACACCAAGTAACAAAGACACACACTTACACCAAGTAACAAAGACACACTTACACCAAGTAACTAAGACAGACACTGATACCCAGTAACACAGACACACACTTACACCAAGCAACACAGACATACACTGGCACCAAGTAACAAAAACTTGCACTGATACCCAGTAACACAGACACACACTTACGCCAAGTAACACAGACAAGCACTGACACCAAGTAACAAAGACATACACTGATACCCAGGAACACAGACACACACTTACACCAAGTAACACAGACACACACTTACACCAAGTAACAAAGACAGACAATTACAACAAGTAACAAAGACACACACTTACACCAAGTCACACAGACACACACTGACACCAAGTAACAAAGACACACACTTACACCAAGTAACACAGACACACACTGACACCCAGTAACACAGGCACACACTTACACCAAGTAACACAGACATACACTGACACCAAGTAACAAAGACATAAACTGATACCCAGTAACACAGACACACACTTACACCAAGTAACAAAGACAGACACTGATACCCAGTAACACAGACACACACTTACACCAAGCAACACAGACATACACTGACACCATGTAACAAAGACAGATACTGATACCCAGTAACACAGACACACACTTACACCAAGTAACACAGACATACACTGACACCACGTAACAAACACATACAGTTACACCAAGTAACGCAGACATACACTGACACCAAGTAACAAAGACATACAATTACACCAAGTAACAAAGACACACACTTACACCAAGTAACACAGACATACACTGTCAACAAGTAACAAAGACATACAATTACACCAAGTAACACAGACACACACTTACACCAAGTCACACAGACACACACGGAAACCAAGTAACACAGACACACTCTGACACCCAATAACACAGACACACACTTACACCAAGTAACACAGACATACACTGACACCAAGTAACAAAGTCATGCACTGATACCCAGTAACACAGACACACACTTACACCAAGTAACACAGACATATACTGACACCAAGTAACAAAGACATACACTGATACCCAGGAACACAGACACACACTTACACCAAGTAACACAGACACACACTGACACCAAGTCACAAAGACATACACTGATGCCCAGTAACACAGACACACACTAACACCAGGTAACACAGACATACACTGGCACCAAGTAACAAAGACACACTCGTACACCAAGAAACACAGACATACACTGACACCAAGTAACAAAGACAGACAATTACACCAAGTAACAAAGACATACACTTACACCAAGTAACACAGACACACACTGACACCCAGTAACAAAGACATACACTGACACCAAGTCACAAAGACATACACTGATACCCAGTAACACAAACAAACACACACTGACACCCAGTAACACAGAGACACACTGACACCCAGTAAAAAAGACATACACTGACACCAAGTCACAAAGACGTACACTGATGCCCAGTAACACAGACACACACTGACAACCAGTAACAATGACATACACTGATACCAAGTCACAAAGACATACACTGATACCCATTAACACAAACAAACACACACTGACACCCAGTAACACAGAGACACACTGACACCCAGTAAAAAAGACATACACTGACACCAAGTCACAAAGACGTACACTGATGCCCAGTAACACAGACACACACTGACACCAAGTTACAAAGGCACGCACTGCGGGGGGCACATTGGCGCATTGGTTAGCACCGCAGCCTCACAGCTCCAGGGACCCGGGTTCGATTCTGGGTACTGCCTGTGCTGAGTTTGCAAGTTCTCCCTGTGTCTGCGTGGGTTTCCTCCGGGCGCTCCGTTTTCCTCCCACATGCCAAAGACTTGCAGGTTGATATGTTAATTGGCCATCATAAATTGCCCCTAGTATTTGTAGGTGGTCGGGAAATATATAGGGATAGGTGGGGATGTGATAGGAATACGGAATTAGTGCAGGATTAGTATAAATGGGTGGTTGATGGTCGGCACAGACTCGGTGGGCCGAAGTGCCTGTTCAAGTGCTGTATCTCGAAACTAAACTAAATACTGACACCTAGTGTCACAGACACACACTGACACCCAGTAACACGCACTGATGCACAGCAACAAAGACAAACACTGATACCCAGTAACACAGAAACACACTGACACCAATTAACAAAGACATACACTGATACCCAGTAACACAGGCACACACTGATACCCTGTCACAAAGACATACACTGATGCCCAGTAACACAGACACACACGGACACCAAGTAACAAAGACATACACTGACACCAAGTAACAATGACATACACTTAGACCAAGTAACAAAGACACACACTAACACCAAGTAACACAGACATACACTGACACCAAATAACAAAGGCAGACAATTACACTAAGTAACAAAGACACACACTTACACCAAGTAACACAGACACACAATGACACCCAGTAACACAGACACACACTTACACCAAGTAACAAAGACATACACTGACACCAAGTAACAAAGACATACACTTACACCAAGTCACAAAGACATACACTGACACCAAGTAACAAAGACATACACTGATACCCAGTAACACAGACACACACTGACAGCCAGTAACACAAACAACCAGACACTGAAACCCACTAACACAGAGAAACACTGATACACAGTAACAAAGACATACACTGACACCAAGTAACACAGACACACACTGACACCCTGTAAAGAAGACATACACTGACACCAAGTCACAAAGACATACACTGATACCAAGTAACAAAGACATACACTGACACCAAGTAACACAGACACACACTGACACCCAGTAACAAAGACATACACTGACACCAAGTAACAAAGACATACATTGATGCCAAGTCACAAAGACAGACACTGATACCCAATAACAAAGACACACACTTACACCAAGTAACACAGACATACACTGACACCAAGTGACAAAGACAGACAATTACACCAAGTAACAAAGACATCCACTAACCCCAAGTATTTTGACATCCACTGACACCAAGTAACAAAGACATACACTGATACCCAGTAACACAGGCACACACTGGCGGGGGGGGGGGGGTGGCACATTGGCGCAGTGGTTAGCACCGCAGCCTCACAGCTCCAGGGACCCGGATTAGATTCTGGGTACTGCCTGTGCGGAGTTTGCAAGTTCTCCCTCTGTCTGCGTGGGTTTCCTCCCGGTGCTCCGGTTTCCTCCCACATGCCAAAGACTTGCAGGTTGATAGGTTAATTGGCCATCATAAATTGCCCCAAGTATAGGTAGGTGGTAGGGAAATATATAGGGATAGGTGGGGATTTGATAGGAATACGGGATTAGTGTAGGATGAGTGTAAATGGGTGGTTGATGGTCGGCACAGACTCGGTGGGCCGAAGGGCCTGTTGAAGTGCTGTTTCTCGAAACTAAACTATATACTGACACCTAGTGTCACAGACACACACTGATACCCAGTACCACAAACAAACACACACTGACACCCAGTAACACAGAGAAACACTGATACACAGTAACAAAGACATACACTGACACCAAGTAACACAGACATACACTGATACCAAGTCACAAAGACATACACTGATGCCCTTTGAGAAAGACACACACTTGCACCAAGTAACACAGACATACACTGACACCAAGTAACGCAGACACACACGTACACCCAGTAACACAGACAGACACTGACACCAAGTAACAAAGACATACACTGACACCAAGTAACAAAGACATGCACTCACACCAAGTAACAAAGACACATGCTGACACCAAGTAACAAAGACAGACAATTACACCAAGTAACAAAGACATACACTTACACCAAGTATTTTGACATCCACTGACACCAAGTAACAAAGACATACACTGATACCCAGTAACGCAGACACACACTTACACCTAGTAAATAAGACATACACTGACACCAAGTCACAAAGACATGCACTGATACCAAGTCACAAAGACATACACTGATGCCCAGTAACACAGACACACACTGACACCAAGTAACAAAGACATACACTGACACCAAGTAACAAAGACATACACTTACACCAGGTAACAAAGACAGACAATTACACCAAGTATCAAAGACATCCACTGACACCAAGTATTTTGACATCCACTGACACCAAGTAACAAAGACATACACTGACACCAGGTAACACAGACACACACGGACACCAACTAACAAAGACACAGACTTACACCAAGTAACACAGACACACACTGACACCCAGTAACACAGACACACACTTACACCAAGTAACACAGACATACACTGACACCAAGTAACAGAGACTTACACTGATACCCAGTAACACAGGCACACACTGGGGTGTGGGCACATTGGCGCAGTGGTTAGCACGGCAGCCTCACAGCTCCAGGGAACCTGGTTCGATTCTGTGTCCTGCCTGTGCGGAGTTTGCAAGTTCTCCCTGTGTCTGCGTGGGTTTCCTCCCGGTGCTCCGGTTTCCTCCCACATGCCAAAGACTTGCAGGTTGATAGGTTAATTGGCAATCATAAATTTCCCCTAGTATAGGTAGGTGGTAGGGAAATATGTAGGGATAGGTGGGGATGTGATAGGAATACGGGATTAGTGTAGGATTAGCGTAAATGGGTGGTTGATGGTCGGCACAGACTCGGTGGGCCGGAGGGCCTGTTTAAGTGCTGTTTCTCGAAACTAAACTATATACTGACACCTAGTGTCACAGACACACACTGATACCCAGTACCACAAACAAACACACACTGACACCCAGTAACACAGAGAAACACTGATACACAGTAACAAAGACATACACTGACACCAAGTAACACAGACACACACTGACACCCTGTAAAGAAGACATACACTGACACCAAGTCACAAAGACATACACTGATACCAAGTCACAAAGACATACACTGATGCCCATTGACAAAGACACACACTTGCACCAAGTAACACAGACATACACTGACACCAAGTATTTTGACACACACTGACACCAAGTAACAAAGGCATACACTGATACCCAGTAACACAGACACACACTTACACCAAGTAACACAGACATACAATGACACCAAGTAACAAAGACAAGCACTGATACCCAGTAACACAGACACACACTTACACCAAGTAAAAAAGACAGACACTGATACCCAGAAACACAGACACTCACTTACACCAAGTAACAAAGACATACACTGACACCCAGTAACACAAACAAACACACTGACACCAAGTAACACAGACATACAATGACACCAAGCAACAAAGACATCCACTAACCTCAAGTATTTTGACATCCACTGACACCAAGTAACAAAGACATACACTGATACCCAGTAACACAGGCACACACTGGGGGTTGGGCACATTGGCGCAGTGGTTAGCACCGCAGCCTCACAGCTCCAGGGAACCGGGTTCGATTCTGGGTACAACCTGTGCAGAGTTTGCAAGTTCTCCCTGTGTCTGCGTGGGTTTCCTCCCGGTGCTCCGGTTTCCTCCCACATGCCAAAGACTTGCAGGTTGATAGGTTAATTGGCCATCATAAATTGCCCCTAGTATAGGTACGTGGTCGGGAAATATATAGGGATAGGTGGGGATGTGATAGGAATACGGGATCAGTGTAGGATTAGTATAAATGAGTGGTTGATGGTCGGCACAGACTCAGTGGGCCGAAGGGCCTATTTAAGTGCTGTATATCCAAACTAAACTAAATACCGACACCTCGTGTCACAGACAAACACTGACACCCAGTAACACAAACAAACACACACTGACACCCAGGAACACGGAGAAACACTGATACACAGTAACAAAGACATACACTGACACCAAGTCACAAAGACATACACTGATACCAAGTCACAAAGACATACACTGATACCCAGTAACACATACACACACTTACACCAAGTAACACAGACATACACTGACACCAAGTAACAAAGACAGACAATTACACCAAGTAACAAAGACATACACTGATACCCAGTAACACAGACACACACTTACACCAAGTAACACAGACATACAATGACACCAAGTAACAAAGACAAGCACTGATACCCAGTAACACAGACACACACTTACACCAAGTCACAAAGACATGCACTTACACCAGGTAACAAAGGCACACACTTACACCAAGTAACGCAGACATACACTGACACCAAGTAACAAAGACAGACAATTACACCAAGTAACAAAGACATCCACTTACACCAAGTATTTTGACATCCACTGACACCAAGTAACAAAGGCATACACTGATACCAGGTAACACAGACACACACGGACACCAAGTAACAAAGACACAGGCTTACACCAAGTAACACAGACACACACTGACACCCAGTAACACAGACACACACTTACACCAAGTAACACAGACATGCACTGACACCAAGTAACAGAGCTTTACACTGATACCCAGTAACACAGGCACACACTGTGGGTTGGGCACATTGGCGCAGTGGTTAGCACCGCAGCCTCACAGCTCCAGGGAACCGGGTTCGATTCTGGGTCCTGCCTGTGCGGAGTTTGCAAGTTCTCCCTGTGTCTGCGTGGGTTTCCTCCCGGTGCTCCGGTTTCCTCCCACATGCCAAAGACTTGCAGGTTGATAGGTTAATTGGCCATCATAAATTGCCCCTAGTATAGGTACGTGGTAGGGAAATATATAGGGATAGGTGGGGATGTGATAGGAATACGGGATTAGTGTAGGATTAGTATAAATGGGTTGTTGATGGTCGTCACAGACTCGGTGGGCCGAAGGGCCTGTTTAAGTGCTGTATCTCTAAACTAAACTACATACTGACACCTAGTGTCACAGACACACACTGACACCCAGTAACACAAACAAACACAGACTGACACCCAGTAACAGAGAGAAACACTGATACACAGTAACAAAGACATACACTGACACCAAGTAACACAGACACACACTGACACCCAGTAAAATAGACATACACTGACACCAAGTCTCAAAGACATACACTAATACCAAGTCACAAAGACATACACTGATGCCCAGTAACAAAGACACACAATTACACCTAGTAACACAGACATACACTGACACCAAGTAACAAAGACAGACAATTACACCAAGTAACAAAGACATACACTTACACCAAGTATTTTGACATCCACTTACACCCAGTAAAAAAGACATACACTGACACCAAGTCACAAAGACATGCACTGATACCAAGTCACAAAGACATACACTGATGCCCAGTAAATCAGACACACACTGACACCAAGTAACAAAGACATACACTGACATCAAGTAACAAAGTCATACACTTACACCAGGTAACAAAGACACACACTTACACCAAGTAACACAGACATACACTGACACCAAGTAACAAAGACAGACAATTACACCACGTAACAAAGACATCCACTTACAGCAAGTATTTTGACATCCACTGAAACCAAGTAACAAAGACATACACTGATACCAGGTAACACAGACACACACGGACACCAACTAACAAAGACACAGACTTACACCAAGTAACACAGACACACACTGACACCCAGTAACACAGACACACACTTACACCAAGTAACACAGACATACACTGACACCAAGTAACAGAGACATACACTGATACCCAGTAACACAGGCACACACTGGGGGGTGGGCACATTGGCGCAGTGGTTAGCACCGCAGCCTCACAGCTCCAGGGAACCGGGTTCGATTCTGGGTCCTGCCTGTGCAGAGTTTGCAAGTTCTCCCTGTGTCTGCGTGGGTTTCCTCCCGGTGCTCCGGTTTCCTCCCACATGCCAAAGACTTGCAGGTTGATAGGTTAATTGGCCATCATAAATTGCCCCTAGTATAGGTACGTGGTCGGGAAATATATAGGGATAGGTGGGGATGTGATAGGAATACGGGATCAGTGTAGGATTAGTATAAATGGGTGGTTGATGGTCGGCACAGACTCAGTGGGCCGATGGGCCTATTTAAGTGCTGTATATCCAAACTAAACTAAATACTGACACCTCGTGTCACAGACAAACACTGACACCCAGTAACACAGAGAAACACTGATACACAGTAACAAAGACATACACTGACACCAAGTCACAAAGACATACACTGATACCAAGTCACAAAGACATACACTGATGCCCAGTAACAAATACACACACTTACACCAAGTAACACAGACATACACTGACACCAAGTAACAAAGACAGACAATTACACCAAGTAACAAAGACATACACTGACACCCAGTAACAAAGACAGACAATTACACCAAGTAACACAGACATACAATGACACCAAGTAACAAAGACAAGCACTGATACCCAGTAACACAGACACACACTTACACCAAGTCACAAAGACATGCACTTACACCAGGTAACAAAGACACACACTTACACCAAGTAACACAGACATACACTGACACCAAGTAACAAAGACAGACAATTACACCAAGTAACAAAGACATCCACTTACACCAAGTATTTTGACATCCACTGACACCAAGTAACAAAGACATACACTGATACCAGGTAACACAGACACACACGGACACCAAGTAACAAAGACACAGGCTTACACCAAGTAACACAGACACACACTGACACCCAGTATCACAGACACACACTTACACCAAGTAACACAGACATGCACTGACACCAAGTAACAGAGCTTTACACTGATACCCAGTAACACAGGCACACACTGGGGGTTGGGCACATTGGCGCAGTGGTTAGCACCGCAGCCTCACAGCTCCAGGGAACCGGGTTCGATTCTGGGTCCTGCCTGTGCGGAGTTTGCAAGTTCTCCCTGTGTCTGCGTGGGTTTCCTCCCGGTGCTCCGGTTTCCTCCCACATGCCAAAGACTTGCAGGTTGATAGGTTAATTGGCCATCATAAATTGCCCCTAGTATAGGTACGTGGTAGGGAAATATATAGGGATAGGTGGGGATGTGATAGAAATACGGGATTAGTGAAGGATTAGTATAAATGGGTTGTTGATGGTCGGCACAGACTCGGTGGGCCGAAGGGCCTGTTTAAGTGCTGTATCTCTAAACTAAACTACATACTGACACCTAGTGTCACAGACACACACTGACACCCAGTAACACAAACAAACACACACTGACACCCAGTAACAGAGAGAAACACTGACACCCAGTAAAAAAGACATACACTGACACCAAGTCTCAAAGACATACACTAATACCAAGTCACAAAGACATACACTGATGCCCAGTAACAAAGACACACACTTACACCTAGTAACACAGACGAACACTGACACCAAGTAACAAAGACAGACAATTACACCAAGTAACAAAGACATACACTTACACCAAGTATTTTGACATCCACTTACACCCAGTAAAAAAGACATACACTGACACCAAGTCACAAAGACATGCACTGATACCAAGTCACAAAGACATACACTGATGCCCAGTAAAGCAGACACACACTGACACCAAGTAACAAAGACATACACTGACATCAAGTAACAAAGTCATACACTTACACCAGGTAACAAAGACACACACTTACACCAAGTAACACAGACATACACTGACACCAAGTCACAAAGACAGACAATTACACCAAGTAACAAAGACATCCACTTACAGCAAGTATTTTGACATCCACTGACACCAAGTAACAAAGACATACACTGATACCAGGTAACACAGACACACACGGACACCAACTAACAAAGACACAGACTTACACCAAGTAACACAGACACACACTGACACCCAGTAACACAGACACACACTTACACCAAGTAACACAGACATACAATGACACCAAGTAACAAAGACAAGCACTGATACCCAGTAACACAGACACACACTTACACCAAGTCACAAAGACATGCACTTACACCAGGTAACAAAGACACACACTTACACCAAGTAACGCAGACATACACTGACACCAAGTAACAAAGACAGACAATTACACCAAGTAACAAAGACATCCACTTACACCAAGTATTTTGACATCCACTGACACCAAGTAACAAAGACATACACTGATACCAGGTAACACATACACACAGGGACACCAAGTAACAAAGACACAGGCTTACACCAAGTAACACAGACACACACTGACACCCAGTAACACAGACACACACTTACACCAAGTAACACAGACATGCACTGACACCAAGTAACAGAGACATACACTGATACCCAGTAACACAGGCACACACTGGGGGGTGGGCACATTGGCGCAGTGGTTAGCACCGCAGCCTCACAGCTCCAGGGAACCGGGTTCGATTCTGGGTCCTGCCTGTGCAGAGTTTGCAAGTTCTCCCTGTGTCTGCGTGGGTTTCCTCCCGGTGCTCCGGTTTCCTCCCACATGCCAAAGACTTGCAGGTTGATAGGTTAATTGGCCATCATAAATTGCCCCTAGTATAGGTACGTGGTCGGGAAATATATAGGGATAGGTGGGGATGTGATAGGAATACGGGATCAGTGTAGGATTAGTATAAATGGGTGGTTGATGGTCGGCACAGACTCAGTGGGCCGATGGGCCTATTTAAGTGCTGTATATCCAAACTAAACTAAATACTGACACCTCGTGTCACAGACAAACACTGACACCCAGTAACACAGAGAAACACTGATACACAGTAACAAAGACATACACTGACACCAAGTCACAAAGACATACACTGATACCAAGTCACAAAGACATACACTGATGCCCAGTAACAAATACACACACTTACACCAAGTAACACAGACATACACTGACACCAAGTAACAAAGACAGACAATTACACCAAGTAACAAAGACATACACTGACACCCAGTAACAAAGACAGACAATTACACCAAGTAACACAGACATACAATGACACCAAGTAACAAAGACAAGCACTGATACCCAGTAACACAGACACACACTTACACCAAGTCACAAAGACATGCACTTACACCAGGTAACAAAGACACACACTTACACCAAGTAACACAGACATACACTGACACCAAGTAACAAAGACAGACAATTACACCAAGTAACAAAGACATCCACTTACACCAAGTATTTTGACATCCACTGACACCAAGTAACAAAGACATACACTGATACCAGGTAACACAGACACACACGGACACCAAGTAACAAAGACACAGGCTTACACCAAGTAACACAGACACACACTGACACCCAGTATCACAGACACACACTTACACCAAGTAACACAGACATGCACTGACACCAAGTAACAGAGCTTTACACTGATACCCAGTAACACAGGCACACACTGGGGGTTGGGCACATTGGCGCAGTGGTTAGCACCGCAGCCTCACAGCTCCAGGGAACCGGGTTCGATTCTGGGTCCTGCCTGTGCGGAGTTTGCAAGTTCTCCCTGTGTCTGCGTGGGTTTCCTCCCGGTGCTCCGGTTTCCTCCCACATGCCAAAGACTTGCAGGTTGATAGGTTAATTGGCCATCATAAATTGCCCCTAGTATAGGTACGTGGTAGGGAAATATATAGGGATAGGTGGGGATGTGATAGAAATACGGGATTAGTGAAGGATTAGTATAAATGGGTTGTTGATGGTCGGCACAGACTCGGTGGGCCGAAGGGCCTGTTTAAGTGCTGTATCTCTAAACTAAACTACATACTGACACCTAGTGTCACAGACACACACTGACACCCAGTAACACAAACAAACACACACTGACACCCAGTAACAGAGAGAAACACTGACACCCAGTAAAAAAGACATACACTGACACCAAGTCTCAAAGACATACACTAATACCAAGTCACAAAGACATACACTGATGCCCAGTAACAAAGACACACACTTACACCTAGTAACACAGACGAACACTGACACCAAGTAACAAAGACAGACAATTACACCAAGTAACAAAGACATACACTTACACCAAGTATTTTGACATCCACTTACACCCAGTAAAAAAGACATACACTGACACCAAGTCACAAAGACATGCACTGATACCAAGTCACAAAGACATACACTGATGCCCAGTAAAGCAGACACACACTGACACCAAGTAACAAAGACATACACTGACATCAAGTAACAAAGTCATACACTTACACCAGGTAACAAAGACACACACTTACACCAAGTAACACAGACATACACTGACACCAAGTCACAAAGACAGACAATTACACCAACTAACAAAGACACAGACTTACACCAAGTAACACAGACACACACTGACACCCAGTAACACAGACACACACTTACACCAAGTAACACAGACATACACTGACACCAAGTAACAGAGACATACACTGATACCCAGTAACACAGGCACACACTGAGGGGTGGGCACATTGGCGCAGTGGTTAGCACCGCAGCCTCACAGCTCCAGGGAACCGGGTTCGATTCTGGGTCCAGCCTGTGCAGAGTTTGCAAGTTCTCCCTGTGTCTGCGTGGGTTTCCTCCCGGTGCTCCGGTTTCCTCCCACATGCCAAAGACTTGCAGGTTGATAGGTTAATTGGCCATCATAAATTGCCCCTAGTATAGGTACGTGGTCGGGAAATATATAGGGATAGGTGGGGATGTGATAGGAATACGGGATCAGTGTAGGATTAGTATAAATGAGTGGTTGATGGTCAGCACAGACTCAGTGGGCCGAAGGGCCTATTTAAGTGCTGTATATCCAAACTAAACTAAATACTGACACCTCGTGTCACAGACAAACACTGACACCCAGTAACACAAACAAACACACACTGACACCCAGGAACACGGAGAAACACTGATACACAGTAACAAAGACATACACTGACACCAAGTCACAAAGACATACACTGATACCAAGTCACAAAGACATACACTGATACCCAGTAACACATACACACACTTACACCAAGTAACACAGACATACACTGACACCAAGTAACAAAGACAGACAATTACACCAAGTAACAAAGACATACACTGATACCCAGTAACACAGACACACACTTACACCAAGTAACACAGACATACAATGACACCAAGTAACAAAGACAAGCACTGATACCCAGTAACACAGACACACACTTACACCAAGTCACAAAGACATGCACTTACACCAGGTAACAAAGACACACACTTACACCAAGTAACGCAGACATACACTGACACCAAGTAACAAAGACAGACAATTACACCAAGTAACAAAGACATCCACTTACACCAAGTATTTTGACATCCACTGACACCAAGTAACAAAGACATACACTGATACCAGGTAACACATACACACAGGGACACCAAGTAACAAAGACACAGGCTTACACCAAGTAACACAGACACACACTGACACCCAGTAACACAGACACACACTTACACCAAGTAACACAGACATGCACTGACACCAAGTAACAGAGCTTTACACTGATACCCAGTAACACAGGCACACACTGGGGGTTGGGCACATTGGCGCAGTGGTTAACACCGCAGCCTCACAGCTCCAGGGAACCGGGTTCGATTCTGGGTCCTGCCTGTGCGGAGTTTGCAAGTTCTCCCTGTGTCTGCGTGGGTTTCCTCCCGGTGCTCCGGTTTCCTCCCACATGCCAAAGACTTGCAGGTTGATAGGTTAATTGGCCATCATAAATTGCCCCTAGTATAGGTACGTGGTAGGGAAATATATAGGGATAGGTGGGGATGTGATAGGAATACGGGATTAGTGTAGGATTAGTATAAATGGGTTGTTGATGGTCGGCACAGACTCGGTGGGCCGAAGGGCCTGTTTAAGTGCTGTATCTCTAAACTAAACTACATACTGACACCTAGTGTCACAGACACACACTGACACCCAGTAACACAAACAAACACAGACTGACACCCAGTAACAGAGAGAAACACTGATACACAGTAACAAAGACATACACTGACACCAAGTAACACAGACACACACTGACACCCAGTAAAATAGACATACACTGACACCAAGTCTCAAAGACATACACTAATACCAAGTCACAAAGACATACACTGATGCCCAGTAACAAAGACACACAATTACACCTAGTAACACAGACATACACTGACACCAAGTAACAAAGACAGACAATTACACCAAGTAACAAAGACATACACTTACACCAAGTATTTTGACATCCACTTACACCCAGTAAAAAAGACATACACTGACACCAAGTCACAAAGACATGCACTAATACCAAGTCACAAAGTCATACACTGATGCCCAGTAAATCAGACACACACTGACACCAAGTAAGAAAGACATACACTGACATCAAGTAACAAAGTCATACACTTACACCAGGTAACAAAGACACACACTTACACCAAGTAACACAGACATACACTGACACCAAGTAACAAAGACAGACAATTACACCAAGTAACAAAGACATCCACTTACAGCAAGTATTTTGACATCCACTGAAACCAAGTAACAAAGACATACACTGATACCAGGTCACACAGACACACACGGACACCAACTAACAAAGACACAGACTTACACCAAGTAACACAGACACACACTGACACCCAGTAACACAGACACACACTTACACCAAGTAACACAGACATACACTGACACCAAGTAACAGAGACATACACTGATACCCAGTAACACAGGCACACACTGGGGGGTGGGCACATTGGCGCAGTGGTTAGCACCGCAGCCTCACAGCTCCAGGGAACCGGGTTCGATTCTGGGTCCTGCCTGTGCAGAGTTTGCAAGTTCTCCCTGTGTCTGCGTGGGTTTCCTCCCGGTGCTCCGGTTTCCTCCCACATGCCAAAGAATTGCAGGTTGATAGGTTAATTGGCCATCATAAATTGCCCCTAGTATAGGTACGTGGTCGGGAAATATATAGGGATAGGTGGGGATGTGATAGGAATACGGGATCAGTGTAGCATTAGTATAAATGGGTGGTTGATGGTCGGCACAGACTCAGTGGGCCGAAGGGCCTATTTAAGTGCTGTATCTCCAAACTAAACTAAATACTGACACCTAGTGTCACAGACAAACACTGACACCCAGTAACACAAACAAACACACACTGACACCCAGGAACACGGAGAAACACTGATACACAGTAACAAAGACATACACTGACACCAAGTCACAAAGACATACACTGATACCAAGTCACAAAGACATACACTGATGCCCAGTAACAAATACACACACTTACACAAAGTAACACAGACATACACTGACACCAAGTAACAAAGACAGACAATTACTTCTTTCTTTTGGGCCTCCTTATCTCGAGAGACAATGGATACGCGCCTGGAGGTGGTCAGTGGTTTGTGAAGCAGCGCCTGGAGTGGCTATAAAGGCAAACAAACACACACTGACACCCAGTAACACGGAGAAACACTGATACACAGTAACAAAGACATACACTGACACCAAGTCACAAAGACATACACTGATACCAAGTCACAAAGACATACACTGATGCCCAGTAACAAATACACACTCTTACACCAAGTAACACAGACATACACTGACAACAAGTAACAAAGACAGACAATTACACCAAGTAACAAAGACATACACTGATACCCAGTAACACAGACACACACTTACACCAAGTAACACAGACATACAATGACACCAAGTAACAAAGACAAGCACTGATACACAGTAACACAGACACACACTTAAAGAAGTAACAAAGACATACACTGACACCCAGTATCAAACACATACTCTGACACCCAGTAACACAGACACACACGGACACCATGTAACAAAGACACACACTTACACCAAGTAACACAGACACACACTGACACCCAGTAACACAAACAAACAGACTGACACCAAGTAACACAGACATAAACTGACACCAAGTAACAAAGACATACAATGACAACCAGTAACAAAGACGCACACGGACACCAAGTAACAAAGACATACACTTGCACCAAGTAACACAGACACACACTGACCCCAAGTAACACAGACATACACTGATACCCAGTAACGCAGACACACACTTACACCCTGTAACACAGACACACACTGACACCAAGTAACAAAGACATACACTGACACCAAGTAACAAAGACATACACTTACACCAAGTAACAAAGACACACACTGATACCCAGGAACGCAGACACACACTTACACCCAGTAAAAAAGACATACACTGAAAGCAAGTCACAAAGACATACACTGACATCAAGTAACAAATACATACACTTACATCAAGTAACAAAGCCACACACTTACACCAAGTAAAAAAGACATACACTGACACCAAGTAACACAGACACACACTGACATCCAGTAAAAAAGACATACACTGACACCAAGTAACACAGACATACACTGACACAAAGTAACAAAGACAGACAATTACACCAAGTAACAAAGACATACACCTAGACCAAGCATTTTGACATACACTGACACCAAGTAACAAAGACATACACTGATACCCAGTAACGCAGACACACACTTACACCCAGTAACACAGACACACACTGACACCAAGTATCAAAGACATACACTGACACCAAGTAACAAAGACATACACTCACACAATGTAACAAAGTCACACGCTGATACCCAGTGACGCAGACACACACTTACACCCAGTAAAAATTACTTACACTGAAACCAAGTCACAAAGACATACACTGATACCAAGTCACTAAGACAGATACTGATGCCCAGTAAAACAGACACACACTGACACCAAGTAACAAAGACATACACTGACACCATGTAACAAAGACGGACACTGATACCCAGTAACACAGACACACACTGACACACAGTAACACAGACACACACTGACACAAAGTAACAAAGACATACACTGACACCAAGTAACCATGACATCCACTTACACCAAGTAACACAGACATACACTGACACCAAGTAACAAAGACAGACAATTGCACCAAGTAACAAAGACATGCACTTACACCAAGTATTTTGACATACACTGACACCAAGTAACAAAGACATACACTGATACCCAGTAACACAGACACACACTTACACCAAGTAACACAGACATACAATGACACCAAGTAACAAAGACAAGGACTGATACCCAGTAACACAGACACACACTTACACCAAGTAAAAAAGACAGACACTGATACCCAGTAACACAGACACACACTTACACCAAGTAACAAAGACATACTCTGACACCCAGTAACACAGACACACACGGACACCAAGTAACAAAGACACACACTTACACCAAGTAACACAGACACACACTGACACCCAGTAACACAAACAAACACACTCACACCAAGTAACACAGACATAAACTGACAGCAAGTAACAAAGACATACACTGACACCCAGTAACAAAGACACACACGGACACCAAGTAACAAAGACATACACTTACACCAAGTAACACAGACACACACTGACACCCAGTAATACAGACACACGCTTGCACCAAGTAACACAGACATACACTGATACCCAGTAACGCAGACACACACTTACACCCTGTAACACAGACACACACTGACACCAAGTAACAAAGTCATACAATGACACCAAGTAACAAAGACATACACTTACACCAAGTAACAAAGACACACACTGATACCCAGTAACGCAGACACACACTTACACCCGGTAAAAAAGACATACAATGAAACCAAGTCACAAAGACATACATTGGTTTCCTCCCGGTGCTCCGGTTTCCTCCCACATGCTAAAGACTTGCAGGTTGATAGGTTAATTGGCCATCATAAATTGCCCCTAGTATAGGTAGGTGGTAGGGAAATATATAGGGATAGGTGGGGATGTGATAGGAATACGGGATTGGTGTGGGATTAGTATAAATGGTTTGTTGATGGTCGGCACATACTCGGTGGGCCGAAGGGCCTGTTTAAGTGCTGTATCTCGAAACTAAACTAAATACTGACATCTAGTGTCACAGACACACACTGAGACCCAGTAACACAAACAAACACACGCTGACACCCAGTAAACACAGAGAAACACTGATACACAGTAACAAAGACAAACAGTGACACCAAGTTACACAGACACACACTGACACCCAGTAAAAAAGACATACACTGACACCAAGTCACAAAGACATACACTGACACCAAGTAAGAGAGACACACACTGACAGCCAGTAAAAAAGACATACACTGACACCAAGTCACAAAGGCATACACTGATACCAAGTAACAAAGACATACACTGATGCCCAGTAACACAGACACACACTGACACCAAGTAACAAAGACATACACTGACACCAAGTAACAAATACATACATTTACACCAAGTAACAAAGACACACACTTACACCAAGTAACACAGACATACACTGACACCAAGTAACAAAGACAGACAATTACACCAAGTAACAAAGACATACACTGATACCAAGTCACAAAGCATACACTGATACCAAGTCACGAAGACATACACTGACGCCCAGTAACACAGACACACACTGACACCAAGTAACAAAGACATACACTGACACCAAGTAACAAATACATACACTTACACCAAGTAACAAAGACACACACTTACACCAAGTAACACAGACATACACTGACACCAAGTGACAAAGACAGACAATTACACCAAGTAACAAAGACATACACTGATAGCAAGTCACAAAGACATACACTGACACCAAGTAACAAAGACATACACTGATACCCAGTAACACAGACAAGGTCTTACACCAAGTAACACAGACATACAATGACACCAAGTAACAAAGACATGCACTGATACTCAGTAACACAGACACACACTTACACCAAGTAAAAAAGACAAACACAGATACCCAGTAACACAGACACACACTGACACCAAGTAACAAAGACATACACTGACACCAAGTAACAAATACATACATTTACACCAAGTAACAAAGACACACACTTACACCAAGTAACACAGACATACACTGACACCAAGTAACAAAGACAGACAATTACACCAAGTAACAAAGACATACACTGATACCAAGTCACAAAGGCAGACACTGATACCAATTCACGAAGACATACACTGATGCCCAGTAACACAGACACACACTGACACCAAGTAACAAAGACATACACTGACACCAAGTAACAAATACATACACTTACACCAAGTAGCAAAGACACACACTTACACCAAGTAACACAGACATACACTGACACCAAGTAACAAAGACAGAAAATTACACCAAGTAACAAAGACATACACTGATACCAAGTCACAAAGACATACACTGACACCAAGTAACAAAGACATACACTGATACCCAGTAACACAGACAAGGTCTTACACCAAGTAACACAGACATACAATGACACCAAGTAACAAAGACATGCACTGATACTCAGTAACACAGACACACACTTACACCAAGTAAAAAAGACAGACACTGATACCCGGTAACACAGACACACACTTACACCAAGTAACAAAGACATACACTGACACCCAGTAACAAAGACATACACTGACACCCAGTAACACAGACACACACAGACACCAAGTCACAAAGACATACACTTAAACCAAGTAACACAGAAACACACTGACACCCAGTAACTCAGACACACACTTACACCAAGTAACACAGACATACACTGACACCAGTAACAAAGACATACACTGACACCAAGTCACAGAGACACACACTGACACCAAGTCACAAATAAATACACTGACACCAAGTAACAAAGACATACACTGACACGAAGTAACAAAGACAGACAATTACACCAAGTAATAAAGACATACACTTGCACCAAGTATTTTGACATACACTGACACCAAGTAACAAAGACATACAATGACACCAAGTAACAAAGACATGCACTCATACCCAGTCACACAGACACACACTTACACCAAGTAACTCAGACATACACTGACACCAAGTTACAAAGACATACACTGATACCCAGTAACACAGACACACACTTACACCAAGTAACAAAGACATACACTGACACCCAGTAACAAAGACATACACTGACACCCAGTAACACAGACACACACAGACACCAAGTAACAAAGACATACACTTACACCAAGTAACACAGAAACACACTGACACCCAGTAACTCAGAAGCACACTTACACCAAGTAACACAGACATACACTGACACCAAGTTACAAAGACAGACACTGATACGCAGTAACACAGACACACACTTACACCAAATAACAAAGACACACACTTACACCAAGCAACACAGACATACACTGACACCAAGTAACAAAGACAGACAATTACACCAAGTAACAAAGACATACACTGATACCAAGTCACGAAGACATACACTGATGCCCAGTAACACAGACACACACTGACACCAAGTAACAAAGTCATACACTGACACCAAGTAACAAATACATACACTTACACCAAGTAACAAAGACACACACTTACACCAAGTAACACAGACATACACTGACACCAAGTAACAAAGACAGACAATTACACCAAGTAACAAAGACATACACTGATACCAAGTCACAAATACATACACTGACACCAAGTAACAAAGACATACACTGATACCCAGTAACACAGACACAGTCTTACACCAGGTAACACAGACAGACAATGACACCAAGTAACAAAGACATGCACTGATACCCAGTAACACAGACACACACTTACACCAAGTAAAAAAGACAGACACTGATACGCAGTAACACAGACACACACTTACACCAAGTAACAAAGACATACACTGACACCCAGTAACAAAGACATACACTGACACCCAGTAACACAAACACACACAGACACCAAGTAACAAAGACATACACTTACACCAAGTCACAGAGACACACACTGACACCAAGTCACAAATAAATACACTGACACCAATTAACAAAGACATATACTGATACCCAGTAACAAAGACATCCACTTCCACCAAGTAACAAAGACATATACAGACAACAAGTAACAAAGACAGACACTGACACCAAGGAACAAAGACAGACAATTACACCAAGTAACAAAGACATTCATTTGCACCAAGTACGACAGACAAACACTGACACCAAGTAACAAAGACACACACATACACCAATTACACAGACATACACTGACACCAAGTAACAAAGACATACACTGATACCCAGTAACACAGACTCACAATTACACCAAGTAACAAAGACAGACACTGTTACCCAGTAACACAGACACACACTAACACCAAGTCACTAAGACATACACTGACACCCAGTAACAAACACAAACACTGACACCCAGTAACAAAGACACACACTGATACCCAGTAACAAAGACACACACTTACACCAAGTAACAAACAGATACACTGATACCCAGCAACGCAGACACACACTTACACCTAGTAGCAAAGACAGACACTGATACCCAGTAACACAGACATACCCTGACACAAAGTATCAAAGACATACACTGACACCAAGTAGCAAAGACATACACTTACAACAAGTAACAAAGACATACACTGACACCAATTAACAAAGACATACACTTACACCAAGTAACAAAGACATACACTGACACCAAGTAACAAAGACAGACACTGACACCAAGAAGCAAAGACATACACTGATACCCAGTAACACTGACACACACTTACACCAAGTAACACAGACATACACTGACACCAATTAACAAAGACATACACTGACACCAAGTAGCAAAGACATACACTGATACCCAGTAACACAGACACACACTTACACCAAGTAACAAAGGCAGACAATGACACCAAGTAACAAAGACATACACTGATACCCAGTAACACAGACACACACTTACTCCAAGTAACAGAGACATACACTGACACCAAGTAACAAAGACATACACTTACACCAAGTAACAAAGACATACTCTGACACCAAGTAACAAAGACATACACTTACACCAAGTAACACAGACATAGACTGACACCAAATAACAAAGACACATACTTACACCAAGTACACAGATACACACTGACACCAAGTAACAAAGACATACACTGATACCCAGTAACACAGACAAACACTTACAGCAAGTAACAAAGACATACACTGACACAAAGTAACAAAGACATACACTTACAGCAAATAACACAGACATACACTGACACCAAGTAACAAAGACATACACTGACAACAACTAACAAAGACACACACTTACACCAAGTAACACAGACATACACTGACACCAATTAACAACGACATGCACTTACAGCAAGTAAGTAAGACACACACTTACACCAAGCAGCACAGACCTACACTGACAGCAAGTAACAAAGACATACACTGATACCCAGCAACACAGACACACTATTACACCAAGTAAGAAAGACAGACACTGATACCCAGTAACACAGACACACACTTACACCAAGAATCAAGGACAAACACTGACACCAATTATCAAAGGCAGACACTTAAACCAAGTAACACGGACACACACTTACACCAAGTAACAAAGACAGACACTGATACCCAGTAATGCAGACACACACTTACACCAAGTCACTAAGACACACACTGACACCAGTAACAAAGACAGACACTGATACCCAATAATTCAGACATACCCTGACACAAAGTATCAAAGACATACACTGACACCAAGTAGCAAAGACATACACTTACACCAAGTAACAAAGACATACAGTGACACCAAGTAACAAAGACATGCACAGTCACCAGGTAACAACGACATACACTGATACCCAATAACACAGACACACACATACACCAAGTAACAAAGACATACACTGATACCCAGCAGCACAGACACACACTTACACAAAGTATCACAGACATACACAGACACCAAGTAACAAAGACATACACTGATACCCAGTCACACAGACACACACTTACACCATGTAACGAAGACATACAATGACACCAAGTAACAAAGACATACACTGACACCAAGTAACAAAGACACACACTTACACCAAGTAAAACAGACATGCACGGACACCAAGTAACAAAGGCACACACTTACACCAAGTAACACAGACATACACGGACACCAAGTAACAAAGACTTACACTGATACCCAGTAACACAGACACACATTTCCAAAAAGTAACAATGACAGACACTGATACCCAGCAACTCATACACACACTTACACCAAGTCACAAAGACATACACTGACACCCAGTAACAAAGGCATACACTGACACCCAGTAACAAAGTCACACAATGACACCAAGTAACAAAGGCACACACTGACACCAAGTAACAAACACATACACTGATACCCAGTAATACAGACACACACTTACACCAAGTAACAAGGACATACACTGACACCAAGTAACAAAGAAATTCACTGATACCCAGTAACACAGACACACACTCAGACCAAGTAACAAAGACATACACTGACACCAAGTAACAAAGACTTACACTGATACCCAGTAACACAGAAACACACTTACACCAAGTAACAAAGACATACACTGATACTCAGTTACACAGACACACACGGATACCAAGTAACAAAGACATACACTGACACCCATTATCAAAAACATACAATGACACCCAGTAACAAAGACATACACTGACATCAAGTAACAAAGACATACACTGACAGCAAGTTACAAAGACATACACTGATACCGAGTCCCACAGACACACACTTACACCATGGAACAAAGACATACACTGATACTCAGTAATACAAACACACTTTTACACCAAGTAACAAAGACATACACTGACACCAAGTAACAAAGACATACACTGACAGCAAGTAACAAAGACATACACTGATACCCAGTCACACAGACACACACTTACACCATGGAACAAAGACATACACTGATACTCAGTAACACAGACACACACTTACACCAAGTAACAAAGACATACACTGACACCAAGTAACAAAGACATACACTTACACCAAGTAACAAAGACATACACTGACACCAAGTAACAAAGACATACACTGATACTCAGTAACACAGACACACAATTACACCAAGTAACACAGACATACACTGACACCAAGTAACAAAGACATACACTTACACGAAGTAACAAAGACAGACAAGGACACCAAGTAACAAAGACATACACTTACACCAAGTAACACAGACATACACTGACATAAAGTAACAAAGACACACACTTACACCAAGTACACAGACATGCACTGACACCAAGTAACAAAGACATACACTGATACCCAGTAACACAGATACACACTTACTCTAAGTAACAAAGACAGACACTGATACCCAGTACCACAGACACACACTAACACCAAGTCACAAAGACATACACTGACACCCAGTAACAAAGACAAACACTGACACCTAGTAACAAAGACACACACTGACACGAAGTAACAAAGACACACACTGACACCAAGTAACAAAGACATACACAGTCACCAAGTAACAACGACATACACTGATACCCAATAACACAGACACACACTTACACCAAGTAACAAAGACATACACTTACACCAAGTAACAAAGACATACACTGACACCAAGTAACAAAGACAGACACTGACACCAAGAAGCAAAGACATACACTGATACCCAGTAACACTGACACACACTTACACCAAGTAACACAGACATACACTGACACCAATTAACAAAGACATACACTGACACCAAGTAGCAAAGACATACACTGATACCCAGTAACACAGACACACACTTACACCAAGTAACAAAGGCAGACAATGACACCAAGTAACAAAGACATACACTGATACCCAGTAACACAGACACACACTTACTCCAAGTAACAGAGACATACACTGACACCAAGTAACAAAGACATACACTTACACCAAGTAACAAAGACATACACTGACACCAAGTAACAAAGACATACACTTACACCAAGTAACACAGACATAGACTGACACCAAATAACAAAGACACATACTTACACCAAGTACACAGATACACACTGACACCAAGTAACAAAGACATACACTGATACCCAGTAACACAGACAAACACTTACAGCAAGTAACAAAGACATACACTGACACAAAGTAACAAAGACATACACTTACAGCAAATAACACAGACATACACTGACACCAAGTAACAAAGACATACACTGACAACAACTAACAAAGACACACACTTACACCAAGTAACACAGACATACACTGACACCAAGTAACAAAGACATGCACTTACAGCAAGTAAGTAAGACACACACTTACACCAAGCAGCACAGACCTACACTGACAGCAAGTAACAAAGACATACACTGATACCCAGCAACACAGACACACTATTACACCAAGTAAGAAAGACAGACACTGATACCCAGTAACACAGACACACACTTACACCAAGAATCAAGGACAAACACTGACACCAATTATCAAAGGCAGACACTTAAACCAAGTAACACGGACACACACTTACACCAAGTAACAAAGACAGACACTGATACCCAGTAATGCAGACACACACTTACACCAAGTCACTAAGACACACACTGACACCAGTAACAAAGACAGACACTGATACCCAATAACACAGACATACCCTGACACAAAGTATCAAAGACATACACTGACACCAAGTAGCAAAGACATACACTTACACCAAGTAACAAAGACATACAGTGACACCAAGTAACAAAGACATGCACAGTCACCAGGTAACAACGACATACACTGATACCCAATAACACAGAAACACACATACACCAAGTAACAAAGACATACACTGATACCCAGCAGCACAGACACACACTTACACAAAGTATCACAGACATACACAGACACCAAGTAACAAAGACATACACTGATACCCAGTCACACAGACACACACTTACACCATGTAACGAAGACATACAATGACACCAAGTAACAAAGACATACACTGACACCAAGTAACAAAGACACACACTTACACCAAGTAACACAGACATGCACTGACACCAAGTAACAAAGGCACACACTTACACCAAGTAACACAGACATACACGGACACCAAGTAACAAAGACTTACACTGATACCCAGTAACACAGACACACATTTCCAAAAAGTAACAATGACAGACACTGATACCCAGCAACTCATACACACACTTACACCAAGTCACAAAGACATACACTGACACCCAGTAACAAAGACATACACTGACACCAAGTAACAAAGACATACACTGATACCCAGTAACACAGACACACACTTACACCAAGTAACAAGGACATACACTGACACCAAGTAACAAAGAAATTCACTGATACCCAGTAACACAGACACACACTCACACCAAGTAACAAAGACATACACTGACACCAAGTAACAAAGACTTACACTGATACCCAGTAACACAGAAACACACTTACACCAAGTAACAAAGACATACACTGATACTCAGTTACACAGACACACACGGATACCAAGTAACAAAGACATACACTGACACCCATTAACAAAAACATACAATGACACCCAGTAACAAAGACATACACTGACATCAAGTAACAAAGACATACACTGACAGCAAGTTACAAAGACATACACTGATACCGAGTCCCACAGACACACACTTACACCATGGAACAAAGACATACACTGATACTCAGTAATACAAACACACCCTTACACCAAGTAACAAAGACATACACTGACACCAAGTAACAAAGACATACACTGACAGCAAGTAACAAAGACATACACTGATACCCAGTCACACAGACACACACTTACACCATGGAACAAAGACATACACTGATACTCAGTAACACAGACACACACTTACACCAAGTAACAAAGACATACACTGACACCAAGTAACAAAGACATACACTTACACCAAGTAACAAAGACATACACTGACACCAAGTAACAAAGACATACACTGATACTCAGTAACAAAGACATACACTGATACTCAGTAACACAGACACACAATTACACCAAGTAACACAGACATACACTGACACCAAGTAACAAAGACATACACTTACACGAAGTAACAAAGACAGACAAGGACACCAAGTAACAAAGACATACACTTACACCAAGTAACACAGACATACACTGACATAAAGTAACAAAGACACACACTTACACCAAGTACACAGACATGCACTGACACCAAGTAACAAAGACATACACTGATACCCAGTAACACAGATACACACTTACTCTAAGTAACAAAGACAGACACTGATACCCAGTACCACAGACACACACTAACACCAAGTCACAAAGACATACACTGACACCCAGTAACAAAGACAAACACTGACACCTAGTAACAAAGACACACACTGACACGAAGTAACAAAGACACACACTGACACCAAGTAACAAAGACATACACAGTCACCAAGTAACAACGACATACACTGATACCCAATAACACAGACACACACTTACACCAAGTAACAAAGACATACACTGATACCCAGTAACACAGACACACAATTACACCAAGTAACACAGACATACACTGACACCAAGTAACAAAGACATACACTGACAACAAGTAACAAAGACATACACTGATACCCAGTAACACAGACACACACTTACACCAAGTAACAAAGACAGACAAAGACACCAAGTAACAAAGACACACACTTACACCAAGTACACTGACATACACTGACACCAAGTAACAAAGACATGCAATGACACCAAGTAGCAAAGGCACACTCTGACACCAAGTAACAAAGACATACCCTGATACCCAGTAACACAGACAGACACTTACACCAAGTAACAAAGACATACACTGACACCAAGTAACAAAGACATACACTGATGCCCAGTAACACAGACACACACTTACACCAAGTAACAAAGACATACACTGATACTCAGTTACACAGACACACACTTACACCAAGTAACAAAGACAGACAAAGACACCAAGTAACAAAGACACACACTTACACCAAGTACACTGACATACACTGACACCAAGTAACAAAGACATGCAATGACACCAAGTAGCAAAGGCACACTCTGACACCAAGTAACAAAGACATACACTGATACCCAGTAACACAGACAGACACTTACACCAAGTAACAAAGACATACACTGACACCAAGTAACAAAGACATACACTGATGCCCAGTAACACAGACACACACTTACACCAAGTAACAAAGACATACACTGATACTCAGTTACACAGACACACACTTACACCAAGTAACAAAGACATACACTGACACCAAGTAACAAAGGCACACACGGACACCAAGTAACAAAGACATACAATGACACCCATTAACAAAAATATACACTGACACCCAGTAACACAGACACACGCTTACACCAAGTAACAAAGACATACACTGACACCATGTAACAAAGACATACACTGATACCAAGTAACAAAGACATACACTGATACCCTGTGACACAGACACACACTTCCACCAAGTAACAAAGACATACACTGATACTCAGTAACACAGACACACACTTACACCAAGTAACAAAGACATACACTGACACCAAGTAACAAAGACATACACTTACACCAACTAACAAAGACATACACTGACACCAAGTAACAAAGACATACACTGATACCCAGTAACACAGACACACAATTACACCACGTAACACAGACATACACTGACACCAAGTAACAAAGACATACACTGATACCCAGTAACACAGACAAACACTTACACCAAGTAACAAAGACAGACAATGACACCAAGTAACAAAGACATACACTGATACCCAGCAACACAGACACACACTTACACCAAGTAACAGAGACATACACTGACACCAAGTAACAAAGACATACACTTACACCAAGTAACAAAGACATGCACTGACACCAAGTAACAAAGACATACACTTACACCAAGTAACAAAAACATACACTGACACCAAGTAACAAAGACATACACTTACACCAAGTAACACAAAGCTACACTGACACCAAATCACAAAGGCACACACTTACACCAAGTACGCAGACATACACTGACACCAAGTAACTAAGACATACACTGACACCCAGTAACAAAGACATACACTGACACCGAGTAAAATAGACACACACGGACACCAAGTAACAAAGACATATACTGACACCCATTAATAAAAACATACACTGACATGCAGTATCAAAGACATACACTGACACCAATTAAGAAAGACATACACTGATACCCAGTAACACAGAAACACACTTACACCAAGTAACAAAGACATACACTGACACCAAGTAACAAAGGTACACACGGACACCAAGTAACAAAGACATACACTGACACCCATTAACAAAAACATAAACTGACACCCAGTAACACAGACACACGCTTACACCAAGTAACAAAGACATACACTGACACCAAGTAACAAAGACATACACTGACACCAAGTAACAAAGACATACACTGATACCCAGTGACACAGACACACACTTACACCAAGTAACAAAGACATACACTGATACTCAGTAACACAGACACACACTTACACCAAGTAACAAAGACATACACTGACACCTAGTAACAATGATATACACTTACACCAAGTAAAAAAGACATACACTGACACCAAGTAACAAAGACATACACTGATACCCAGTTAAACAGACACACAATTACACCAAGTAACACAGACATACACTGACACCAAGTAACAAAGACATACACTGATACCCAGTAACACAGACACACACTTACACCAAGTAACAAAGACAGACAATGACACCAACTAACAAAGACATACACTGATTCCCAGCAACACAGACACACACGTACACCAAGTAACAGAGACATACACTTACACCAAGTAACAAAGACATGCACTGACAATAAGTAACAAAGACAGACACTTACACCAAGCAACAAAAACATACACTGACACCAAGTAACAAAGACATACACTTACACCAAGTAACACAAACATACTCTGACACCAAGTCACAAAGGCACACATTTACACCAAGTACGCATACATACACTGACACCAAGTAACTAAGACAAACACTGACACCCAGTAACACAGACACACATTTACACCAAGTAACAAAGACAGAAACTGATACCCAGTAACAAAGGCATACACTTACACCAAGTAACAAAGATATGCACTGACAACAAGAAACAAAGACATACACTTACACCAAGTAACAAAGACATACACTGGCACCAAGTAACAAAGACACACACATCCATCAAGTACACAGACATACACTGACACCAAGTAACAAAGACATACACTGATACCCAGTAACACAGACACACAATTACACCAAGTAACAAAGACAGACACTGATACCCAGTAACACAGACAGACACTAACACCAAGTCACAAAGACATACACTGACAACCAGTAACAAAGACAAACACTGACACCCAGTAACAAAGACACACACTGACACCAAGTAACAAAGACACACACTTACACCAAGTAACAAAGACATACACAGACACCAAGAAACAAAGACAGACACTGATACCCAGTAACACGGACACACACTTACACCAAGTAACAAAGACATACACTGATACCCAGCAACACAGGCACACGCTTACACCAAGTAACAAAGACATACACTTCCACCAAGTAACAAGGACATACACTGACACAAAGTAACAAAGACATACACTTACACCAAGTAACAAAGACAGACACTGATACCCAGTAACACAGACATACACTTACACCAAGTATCAAAGACATACACTGACACCAAGTAGCAAAGACATACACTTACACCAAGTAACAAAGACATACACTGACACCAAGTAACAAAGACATACACTTACACCAAGGAACAAAGACATCCACTGACACCAAGTAACAAAGACATACACTTACACCAAGTAACACAGACATACACTGACACCAAGTAACAAAGACATACACTTACACCAAGTAACAAAGACATACACTGACACCAAGTAACAAAGACATAAACTGATACACAGTAACACAGACACACACTTACACCAAGTAACACAGACATACACTGATACTCAGTAACAAAGACATACATTGACACCAAGTAACAAAGCCATACATTTATACCCAGTAACACAGACACACACTTACACAAAGTAACAAAGACAGACAATGACACCAACTAACAAAGACATACACTGATACACAGTAACACAGACACACACGTACACCAAGTAACAGAGACATACACTTACACCAAGTAACAAAGACATACACTGATACTCAGTTACACAGACACACACGGATACCAAGGAACAAAGGCATACACTGACACACAGTAACAAAGACATACACTGACAACCAGTAACACAGACACACGGATACCAAGTAACAAAGACATACACTGACACCCATTAACAAAAACATACAATGACACCCAGTAACAAAGACATACACTGACATCAAGTAACAAAGACATACACTGACAGCAAGTTACAAAGACATACACTGATACCGAGTCCCACAGACACACACTTACACCATGGAACAAAGACATACACTGATACTCAGTAATACAAACACACACTTACACCAAGTAACAAAGACATACACTGACACCAAGTAACAAAGACATACACTGATACCCAGTCACACAGACACACACTTACACCATGGAACAAAGACATACACTGATACTCAGTAACACAGACACACACTTACACCAAGTAACAAAGACATACACTGACACCAAGTAACAAAGACATACACTTACACCAAGTAACAAAGACATACACTGACACCAAGTAACAAAGACATACACTGATACCCAGTAACACAGACACACAATTACACCAAGTAACACGGACATACACTGACACCAAGTAACAAAGACATACACTTACACGAAATAACAAAGACAGACAAGGACACCAAGTAACAAAGACATACACTGATGCCCAGTAACACAGACACACACTTACACCAAGTAACAAAGACATACACTGATACTCAGTTACACAGACACACACTTACACCAAGTAACAAAGACAGACAAAGACACCAAGTAACAAAGACACACACTTACACCAAGTACACTGACATACACTGACACCAAGTAACAAAGACATGCAATGACACCAAGTAGCAAAGGCACACTCTGACACCAAGTAACAAAGACATACACTGATACCCAGTAACACAGACAGACACTTACACCAAGTAACAAAGACATACACTGACACCAAGTAACAAAGACATACACTGATGCCCAGTAACACAGACACACACTTACACCAAGTAACAAAGACATACACTGATACTCAGTTACACAGACACACACTTACACCAAGTAACAAAGACATACATTGACACCAAGTAACAAAGGCACACACGGACACCAAGTAACAAAGACATACAATGACACCCATTAACAAAAATATACACTGACACCCAGTAACACAGACACACGCTTACACCAAGTAACAAAGACATACACTGACACCATGTAACAAAGACATACACTGATACCAAGTAACAAAGACATACACTGATACCCTGTGACACAGACACACACTTCCACCAAGTAACAAAGACATACACTGATACTCAGTAACACAGACACACACTTACACCAAGTAACAAAGACATACACTGACACCAAGTAACAAAGACATACACTTACACCAACTAACAAAGACATACACTGACACCAAGTAACAAATACATACACTTATACCCAGTAACACAGACACACAATTACACCACGTAACACAGACATACACTGACACCAAGTAACAAAGACATACACTGATACCCAGTAACACAGACAAACACTTACACCAAGTAACAAAGACAGACAATGACACCAAGTAACAAAGACATACACTGATACCCAGCAACACAGACACACACTTACACCAAGTAACAGAGACATACACTGACACCAAGTAACAAAGACATACACTTACACCAAGTAACAAAGACATGCACTGACACCAAGTAACAAAGACATACACTTACACCAAGTAACAAAAACATACACTGACACCAAGTAACAAAGACATACACTTACACCAAGTAACACAAAGCTACACTGACACCAAATCACAAAGGCACACACTTACACCAAGTACGCAGACATACACTGACACCAAGTAACTAAGACATACACTGACACCCAGTAACAAAGACATACACTGACACCGAGTAAAATAGACACACACGGACACCAAGTAACAAAGACATATACTGACACCCATTAATAAAAACATACACTGACATGCAGTATCAAAGACATACACTGACACCAATTAAGAAAGACATACACTGATACCCAGTAACACAGACACACAATTACACCAAGGAACAAAGACATACACTGATACTCAGTAACACAGAAACACACTTACACCAAGTAACAAAGACATACACTGACACCAAGTAACAAAGACATACACTGACACCCATTAACAAAAACATAAACTGACACCCAGTAACACAGACACACGCTTACACCAAGTAACAAAGACATACACTGACACCAAGTAACAAAGACATACACTGACACCAAGTAACAAAGACATACACTGATACCCAGTGACACAGACACACACTTACACCAAGTAACAAAGACATACACTGATACTCAGTAACACAGACACACACTTACACCAAGTAACAAAGACATACACTGACACCTAGTAACAATGATATACACTTACACCAAGTAAAAAAGACATACACTGACACCAAGTAACAAAGACATACACTGATATCCAGTTAAACAGACACACAATTACACCAAGTTACACAGACATACACTGACACCAAGTAACAAAGACATACACTGATACCCAGTAACACAGACACACACTTACACCAAGTAACAAAGACAGACAATGACACCAACTAACAAAGACATACACTGATTCCCAGCAACACAGACACACACGTACACCAAGTAACAGAGACATACACTTACACCAAGTAACAAAGACATGCACTGACAATAAGTAACAAAGACATACACTTACACCAAGCAACAAAAACATACACTGACACCAAGTAACAAAGACATACACTTACACCAAGTAACACAAACATACTCTGACACCAAGTCACAAAGGCACACATTTACACCAAGTACGCATACATACACTGACACCAAGTAACTAAGACAAACACTGACACCCAGTAACACAGACACACATTTACACCAAGTAACAAAGACAGAAACTGATACCCAGTAACAAAGGCATACACTTACACCAAGTAACAAAGATATGCACTGACAACAAGAAACAAAGACATACACTTACTCTAAGTAACAAAGACAGACACTGATACCCAGTACCACAGACACACACTAACACCAAGTCACAAAGACATTCACTGAAACCCAGTAACAAAGACAAACACTGACACCTAGTAACAAAGACACACACTGACACGAAGTAACAAAGACACACACTTACACCAAGAAACAAAGACAGACACTGATACCCAGTAACACAGACACACACTTACACCAAGTAACAAAGACATACACTGATACCCAGCAACACAGGCACACACTTACACCAAGTAACAAAGACATACACTTCCACCAAGTAACAAAGACATACACTGACACAAAGTAACAAAGACATACGCTTACACCAAGTAACAAAGACAGACACTGATACCCAGAAACACAGACATACACTTACACCAAGTATCAAAGACATACACTGACACCAAGTAGCAAAGACATACACTTACACCAAATAACAAAGACATACACTGACAGCAAGTAACAAAGACATACACTTACACCAAGGAAAAAAGACATCCACTGACACCAAGTAACAAAGACATACACTTGCACCAAGTAACACAGACATACACTGACACCAAGTAACAAAGACATACACTTACACCAAGTAGCACAGACATACACTGACACCAAGTAACAAAGACATAAACTGATACCAAGTAACACAGACACACACTTACACCAAGTAACACAGACATACACTGACGCCAAGTAACAAAAACATACATTGACACCAAGTAACAAAGACATACATTGATACCCAGTAACACAGACACACACTTACACAAAGTAACAAAGACGGACAATGACACCAACTAACAAAGACATACACTGATACACAGTAACACAGACACACACTTACACCAAGTAACAGAGACTTACACTGACACCAAGTAACAAAGATATACACTTACACCAAGTAACAAAGACATGCACTGACACCAAGTAACAAAGACATACACTTAATCCCAGTAACAAAGACATACACTGACACCAAGTAACAAAGACATACACTTACACCAAGTAACACAGACACACACTGACACCAAGTAACAAAGACACACACTTACACCAAGTAAACAGACATACACTGACACCAAGTAACAAAGACATACACTGATACCCAGTAACACAGACACAAACTTACTCCAAGTAACAAAGACAGACATTGATACCCAGTACCACAGACACACACTAACACCAAGTCACAAAGACATACACTGACACCCAGTAACAAAGACAAGCACAGACACCCAGTAACAAAGACACACACTGACACGAAGTAACAAAGACACACACTGACACCAAGTAACAATGACATGCACAGTCACCAGGTAACAACGACATACACTGATAACCAATAACACAGACACACACATACACCAAGTAAGAAAGACATACACTGATACCCAGCAACACAGACACACACTTACACAAAGTATCACAGACATACACAGACACCAAGTAACAAAGACATACACTGATACCCAGTCACACAGACACACACTTACACCATGTAACAAAGACATACAATGACACCAAGTAACAAAGACATACACTGACACCAAGTAAAAAAGACACACACTTAAACCAAGTAACACAGACATGCACTGTCACCAAGTAACAAAGACACACACTTACACCAAGTAACACAGACATACACGGACACCAAGTAACAAAGACTTTCACTGATACCCAGTAACACAGACACACATTTACAAAAAGTAACAATGACAGACACTGATACCCAGCAACTCATACACACACTTACAACAAGTCACAAAGACATACACTGACACCCAGTAACAAAGGCATACACTGACACCCAGTAACAAAGTCACACAATGACACCAAGTAACAAAGACATACACTTACACCAAGTAACAAAGACATGCACTGACACCAAGTAACAAAGACAAACTCTTGCACCAAGTACACAGACATACACTGACACCAAGTAACAAAGACATACGCTGATACCCAGTAACACAGACACACACTTATTCCAAGTAACAAAGACAGACACTGATACCCAGTGACACAGACACACACTAACACCAAGTCACAAAGACATACACTGACACCCAGTAACAAAGACAAACACAGACACCCAGTAACAAAGTCACACACTGACACGAAGTAACAAAGACACACACTGACACCAAGTAACAAAGACATACACAGTCACCAAGTAACAACGACATACACTGTTACCCAATAACACAGACACACACATACACCTTGTAACAAAGACATACACTGATACCCAGCAACACAGACACACACTTACACCAAGTATCACAGACATACACAGACACCAAGTAACAAAGACATACACTGATACCCAGTGACACAGACACACACTTACACCATGTAACAAAGACATACAATGACACCAAGTAACAAAGACATACACTGACACCAAGTAACAAAGACACACACTTACACCAAGTAACACAGACATGCACGGACACCAAGTAACAAAGAGTGACACTGAAACCCAGTAACACAGACACACATTTACAAAAAGTAACAATGACAGACACTGATACCCAGCAACTCATACACACACTTACACCAAGTCACAAAGACATACACTGACACCCAGTAACAAAGTCACTCAATGACACCAAGTAACAAAGGCACACACTGACACCAAGTAACAAAGACATGCACTGATACCCTGTAACACAGACACACACTTACACCAAGTAACAAGGACATACACTGACACCAAGTAACAAAGAAATTCACTGATACCCAGTAACACAGACACACACTCACACCAAGTAACAAAGACATACACTGGCACCAAGTAACAAAGACTTACACTGATACCAAGTAACACAGACACACACTTACACCAAGTAACAAATACATACACTGATACTCAGTTACACAGACACACACGGATACCAAGTAACAAAGGCATACACTGACACACAGTAACAAAGACATACACTGACACCCAACAACACAGACACACGGATACGAAGTAACAAAGACATACACTGACACCCATTAACAAAAACATACAATGCCACCCAGTAACAAAGACATACACTGACATCAAGTAACAAAGACATACAATGACACCAAGTAACAAAGACATACACTGACAGCAAGTAACAAAGACATACAGTGATACCCAGTCACACAGACACACACTTACACCATGGAACAAAGACATACACTGATACTCAGTAACACAGACACACACTTACACCAAGTAACAAAGACATACACTGACACCAAGTAACAAAGACATACACTTACACCAAGTAACAAAGACAACACTGACACCAAGTAACAAAGACATACACTGATACCCAGTAACACAGACACACAATTACACCAAGTAACACAGACATACACTGACACCAAGTTAGAAAGACATACACTTACTCTAAGTAACAAAGACAGACACTGATACCCAGTACCACAGACACACACTAACACAAAGTCACAAAGACATTCACAGAAACCCAGTAACAAAGACAAACACTGACACCTAGTAACAAAGACACACACTGACACGAAGTAACAAAGACACACACTTACACCAAGAAACAAAGACAGACACTGATACCCAGTAACACAGACACACACTTACACCAAGTAACAAAGACATACACTGATACCCAGCAACACAGGCACACACGTACACCAAGTAACAAAGACATACACTTCCACCAAGTAACAAAGACATACACTGACACAAAGTAACAAAGACATACACTTACACCAAGTAACAAAGACAGACACTGATACCCAGAAACACAGACATACACTGACACCAAGTAACAAAGACATACACTTGCACCAAGTAACAAAGACATAAACTGATACCCAGTAACACAGACACACACTTACACCAAGTAACACAGACATACACTGACGCCAAGTAACAAAGATATACACTTACACCAAGTTACAAAGACATACATTGATACCCAGTAACACAGACACACACACACAAAGTAACAAGGACGGACAATGACACCAACTAACAAAGACATACACTGATACACAGTAACACAGACACACACATACACCAAGTAACAGAGACTTACACTGACACCAAGTAACAAAGATATACACTTACACCAAGTAACAAAGACATGCACTGACAACAAGTAACAAAGACATACACTTAATCCCAGTAACAAAGACATACACTGACACCAAGTAACAAAGACATACACTTACACCAAGTAACACAGACACACACTGACACCAAGTAACAAAGACACACACTTACACCAAGTACACAGACATACACTGACACCAAGTAACAAAGACATACACTGATACCCAGTAACACAGACACACACTTACTCCAAGTAACAAAGACAGACACTGATACCCAGTACCACAGACACACACTAACACCAAGTCACAAAGACATACACTGACACCCAGTAACAAAGACAAACACAGACACCCAGTTACAAAGACACACACTGACACGAAGTAACAAAGACACACACTGACACCAAGTAACAAAGACATGCACAGTCACCAGGTAACAACGACATGCACTGATACCCAATAACACAGACACACACATACACCAAGTAACAAAGACATACACTGATACCCAGCAACACAGACACACACTTACACAAAGTATCACAGACATACTCAGACACCAAGTAACAAAGACATACACTGATACCCAGTCACACAGACACACACTTACACCATGTAACAAAGACATACAATGACACCAAGTAACAAAGACATACACTGACACCAAGTAAAAAAGACACACACTTACACCAAGTAACACAGACATGCACTGACACCAAGTAACAAAGACACACACTTACACCAAGTAACACAGACATACACGGACACCAGGTAACAAAGACTTTCACTGATACCCAGTAACACAGACACACATTTACAAAAAGTAACAATGACAGACGCTGATACCCAGCAACTCATACACACACTTACACCAAGTCACAAAGACATACACTGACACCCAGTAACAAAGGCATACACTGACACCCAGTAACAAAGTCACACAATGACACCAAGTAACAAAGGCATACACTGACACCAAGTAACAAAGACATACACTGATACCCAGTAACACAGACACACACTTACACCAAGTAACAAGGACATACACTGACACCAAGTAACAAAGACATACATTGACACCCAGTAACACAGACACACACGGACACCAAGTAACAAAGACACACACTTACACCAAGTAACACAGACACACACTGACACCCAGTAACACAGAAACACACTTACACCAAGTAACAAAGACATACACTGATACTCAGTTCCACAGACACACACGGATACCAAGGAACAAAGGCATACACTGACACACAGTAACAAAGACATACACTGACAACCAGTAACACAGACACACGGATACCAAGTAACAAAGACATACACTGACACCCATTAACAAAAACATACAATGACACCCAGTAACAAAGACATACACTGACATCAAGTAACAAAGACATCCACTGACAGCAAGTAACAAAGACATACACTGATACCCAGTCCCACAAACACACACTTACACCATGGAACAAAGACATACACTGATACTCAGTAATACAAACACACACTTACACCAAGTAAAAAAGAAATACACTGACACCAAGTAACAAAGACATACACTGACAGCAAGTAACAAAGACATACACTGATACCCAGTCACACAGACACACACTTACACCATGGAACAAAGACATATACTGATACTCAGTAACACAGACACACACTTACACCAATTAACAAAGACATACACTGACACCAAGTAACAAAGACATACAATTACACCAAGTAACAAAGACATACACTGACACCAAGTAACAAAGACATACACTGATACCCAGTAACACAGACACACAATTACACCAAGTAACACAGACATACACTGACACCAAGTAACAAAGACATACACTTACACCAAGTAACAAAGACATACACTGACACCAAGTAACAAAGACATACACTGATACCCAGTAACACAGACACACAATTACACCAAGTAACACAGACATACACTGACACCAAGTAACAAAGACATACACTTACACCAAGTAACACAGACATACACTGACATAAAGTAACAAAGACACACACTTACACCAAGTACACAGACATGCACTGACACCAAGTAACAAAGACATACACTGATACCCAGTAACACAGATACACACTTACTCTAAGTAACAAAGACAGACACTGATACCCAGTACCACAGACACACACTAACACCAAGTCACAAAGCCATACACTGACACCCAGTAACAAAGACAAACACTGACACCTAGTAACAAAGACACACACTGACACGAAGTAACAAAGACACACACTGACACCAAGTAACAAAGACATACACAGTCACCAAGTAACAACGACATACACTGATACCCAATAACATAGACACACACTGACAACAAGTAACAAAGACATACACTGATACCCGGTAACACAGACACACACTTACACCAAGTAACAAAGACAGACAAAGACACCAAGTAACAAAGACACACACTTACACCAAGTACACAGACATACACTGACACCAAGTAACAAAGACATGCAATGACACCAAGCAGCAAAGGCACACTCTGACACCAAGTAACAAAGACATGCACTGATACCCAGTAACACAGACAGACACTTACACCAAGTAACAAAGACATACACTGACACCAAGTAACAAAGACATACACTGATACCCATTAACACAGACACACACTTACACCAAGTAACAAAGACATACACTGATACTCAGTTACACAGACACACACTTACACCAAGTAACAAAGACATACACTGACACCAAGTAACAAAGGCACACACGGACACCAAGTAACAAAGACATACAATGACACCCATTAACAAAAATATACACTGACACCCAGTAACACAGACACACGCTTACACCAAGTAACAAAGACATACACTGACACCAAGCAACAAAGACATACACTGATACCAAGTAACAAAGACATACACTGATACCCTGTGACACAGACAAACACTTACACCAAGTAACAAAGACATACACTGATACTCAGTAACACAGACACACACTTACACCAAGTAACAAAGACATACACTGACACCAAGTAACAAAGACATACACTTACACCAACTAACAAAGACATACACTGACACCAAGTAACAAAGACATGCACTGATACCCAGTAACACAGACACACAATTACACCACGTAACACAGACATACACTGACACCAAGTAACAAAGACATACACTGATACCCAGTAACACAGACAAACACTTACACCAAGTAACAAAGACAGACAATGACACCAAGTAACAAAGACATACACTGATACCCAGCAACACAGACACACACTTACACCAAGTCACTGAGACGTGCACTGACACCAAGTAACAAAGACATACACTTACACCAAGTAACAAAGACATGCACTGACACCAAGTAACAAAGACATACACTTACACCAAGTAACAAAAACATACACTGACACCAAGTAACAAAGACATACACTTACACCAAGTAACACAAAGCTACACTGACACCAAGTCACAAAGGCACACACTTACACCAAGTACGCAGACATACACTGACACCAAGTAACTAAGACATACACTGACACCCAGTAACACAGACACACATTTACACCAAGTAACAAAGACAGAAACTGATACCCAGTAACACAGACACACACTTACACCAAGTAACAAAGACATACACTGATACTCAGTTACACAGACACACACCTACACCAAGTAACAAAGACATACACCGACACCAACTAACAAAGGCATACACTGACACCCAGTAACTAAGACATACACTGACACCGAGTAACATAGACACACACGGACACCAAGTAACAAAGACATATACTGACACCCATTAACAAAAACATACACTGACATGCAGTATCAAAGACATACACTGACACCAAGTAAGAAAGACATACACTGATACCCAGTAACACAGACACACACTTACACCAAGGAACAAAGACATACACTGATACTCAGTAACACAGAAACACACTTACACCAAGTAACAAAGACATACACTGACACCAAGTAACGAAGGCACACACGGACACCAAGTAACAAAGACATACACTGACACACATTAACAAAAACATAAACTGACACCCAGTAACACAGACACACGCTTACACCAAGTAACAAAGACATACACTGACACCAAGTAACAAAGACATACACTGACACCAAGTAACAAAGACATGCACTGATACCCAGTGACACAGACACACACTTACACCAAGTAACAAAGACATACACTGATACCCAGTTAAACAGACACACAATTACACCAAGTAACACAGACATACACTGACACCAAGTAACTAAGACAAACACTGACACCCAGTAACACAGACACACATTTACACAAAGTAACAAAGACAGAAACTGATACCCAGTAACAAAGGCATACACTTACACCAAGAAACAAAGATATGCACTGACAACAAGAAACAAAGACATACACTTACACCAAGTAACAAAGACATACACTGACACCAAGTAACAAAGACACACACATCCATCAAGTACACAGACATACACTGACACCAAGTAACTAAGACATACACTGATACCCAGTAACACAGACACACAATTACACCAAGTAACAAAGACAGACACTGATACCCAGTAACACAGACAGACACTAACACCAAGTCACAAAGACATACACTGACACCCAGTAACAAAGACAAACACTGACACCCAGTAACAAAGACACACACTGACACCAAGTAACAAAGACGCACACTTACACCAAGTAACAAAGACATACACAGACACCAAGAAACAAAGACAGACACTGATACCCAGTAACACAGACACACACTTACATCAAGTAACAAAGACATACACTGATACCCAGCAACACAGGCACACACTTACACCAAGTAACAAAGACATACACTTCCACCAAGTAACAAAGACATACACTGACACAAAGTAACAAAGACATACACTTACACCAAGTAACAAAGACAGACACTGATACCCAGTAACAAAGACATACACTTACACCAAGTATCAAAGACATACACTGACACCAAGTAACAAAGACATACACTTACAACAAGGAACAAAGACATCCACTGACACCAAGTAACAAAGACATACAATTACACCAAGTAACACAGACATACACTGACACCAAGTAACAAAGACATACACTTACACCAAGTAACAAAGACATACACTGACACCAAGTAACAAAGACATAAACTGATACCCAGTAACACAGACACACACTTACATCAAGTAACACAGACATACACTGACACCAAGTAACAAAGACATACATTGACACCAAGTAACAAAGACATACATTGATACCCAGTAACACAGACACACACTTACACAAAGTAACAAAGACAGACAATGACACCAACTAACAAAGACATACACTGATACACAGTAACACAGACACACACTTACACCAAGTAACAGAGACTTACATTGACACCAAGTAACAAAGACATACACTTACACCAAGTAACAAAGACATGCACTGACACCAAGTAACAAAGACATACACTTACACCCAGTAACAAAGACATACACTGACACCAAGTAACAAAGACATACACTTACACGAAGTAACACAGACACACACTGACGCCAAGTAACAAAGACAAACTCTTGAATCAAGTACACAGACATACAATGACACCAAGTAACAAAGACATACACTGATACCAAGTAACACAGACAAACACTTATTCCAAGTAACAAAGACATACACTGACACCCAGTAACAAAGACAAACACAGACACCCAGTAACAAAGTCACACACTGACACGAAGTAACAAAGACACACACTGACACCAAGTATCACAGACATACACAGACACCAAGTAACAAAGACATACACTGATACCCAGTGACACAGACACACGCTTACACCATGTAACAAAGACATACAATGACACCAAGTAATAAAGACATACACTGACACCAAGTAACAAAGACACACACTTACAAAAAGTAACACAGACATGCACTGACACCAAGTAACAAAGACACACACTTACACCAAGTAACACAGACATACACGGACACCAAGTAACAAAGACTGACACTGATACCCAGTAACACAGACACACATTTACAAAAAGTAACAATGACTGACACTGATACCCAGCAACTCATACACACACTTACACCAAGTCACAAAGACATACACTGACACCCAGTAACAAAGGCATACACTGACACCCAGTAACAAAGTCACACAATGACACCAAGTAACAAAGGCACACACTGACACCAAGTAACAAAGACATACACTGATACCCTGTAACACAGACACACACTTACACCAAGTAACAAGGACATACACTGACACCAAGTAACAAAGAAATTCACTGATACCCAGTAACACAGACACACACTCACACCAAGTAACAAAGACATACACTGACACCAAGTAACAAAGACTTACACTGATACCCAGTAACACAGACACACACTTACACCAAGTAACAAAGACATACACTGATACTCAGTTACACAGACACACACGGATACCAAGTAACAAAGGCATACACTGACACACAGTAACAAAGACATACACTGACACCCAGTAACACAGACACACGGATACCAAGTAACAAAGACATACACTGACACCCAGTAACAAAGACATACACTGACATCAAGTAACAAAGACATACACTGACAGCAAGTAACAAAGACATACACTGATACTCAGTCCCACAGACACACACTTCCACCATGGAACAAAGACATACACTGATACTCAGTAACACAGACACACACTTACACCAAGTAACAAAGACATACACTGACACCAAGTAACAAAGACATACACTGACAGCAAGTAACAAAGACAGACACTGATACCCAGTCACACAGACACACACTTACACCATGGAACAAAGACATACACTGATACTCAGTAACACAGACACACACTTACACCAAGTAACAAAGACATACACTGATACCAAGTAACAAAGACATACACTTACACCAAGTAACAAAGACAACACTGACACCAAGTAACAAAGACATACACTGATACCCAGTAACACAGACACACAATTACACCAAGTAACACAGACATACACTGACACCAAGTTGGAAAGACATACACTTACTCTAAGTAACAAAGACAGACACTGATACCCAGTACCACAGACACACACTAACACCAAGTCACATAGACATTCACTGAAACCCAGTAACAAAGACAAACACTGACACCTAGTAACAAAGACACACACTGACACGAAATAACAAAGACACACTCTGATACCAAGTAACAAAGACATACACAGTCACCAAGTAACAACGACATACACTGATACCCAATAACACAGACACACACTTACACCAAGTAACAAAGACATACACTGACAACAAGTAACAAAGACATACACTGATACCCAGTAACACAGACACACACTTACACAAAGTAACAAAGACAGACAAAGACACCAAGTAACAAAAACATACATTTACACCAAGTAACACAGACATACACTGAACTAAGTAACAAAGACACACACTTACACCAAGTACACAGACATACACTGACACCAAGTAACAAAGACATGCAATGACACCAAGAAGCAAAGGCACACTCTGACACCAAGTAACAAAGACATACACTGACACCCAGTAACACAGACAGACACTTACACCAAGTAACAAAGACATACACTGACACCAAGTAACAAAGACATACACTGATACCCAGTAACACAGACACACACTTACACCAAGTAACAAAGACATACACTGATACTCAGTTACACAGACACACACTTACACCCAGTAACAAAGACATACACTGACACCAAGTAACAAAGGCACACAGGGACACCAAGTAACAAAGACATACACTGACACCCATTAACAAAAACATACACTGACTCCCAGTAACACAGACACACGCTTACACCAAGTAACAAAGACATACAATGACACCAAGTAACAAAGACATACACTGACAACAAGTAACAAAGACATACACTGATACCCAGTGACACAGACGCACACGTACACCAAGTAACAAAGACATACACTGATACTCAGTAACACAGACACACACTTACACCAAGTAACAAAGACATACACTGACACCAAGTAACAAAGACATACACTTACACCAAGTAACAAAGACAGACACTGACACCAAGTAACAAAGACATACACTGATATCCAGTAACACAAACACACAATTACACCAAGTAACACAGACATACACTGACACCAAGTAACAAAGACAGACAATGACACCAAGTAACAAAGACATACACTGAAACCCAGCAACACAGACATACACTTACACCAAGTAACAGAGACATACACTGACACCAAGTAACAAAGACATACACTGATACCCAGTAACACAGACACACACTTACATCAAGTAACAAAGACATACACTGATACCCAGCAACACAGGCACACACTTACACCAAGTAACAAAGACATACACTTCCACCAAGTAACAAAGACATACACTGACACAAAGTAACAAAGACATACACTTACACCAAGTAACAAAGACATACACTGACACCCAGCAACAAGACAGACACTTACACCAAGTAACAAAGACATACACTGACACCAAGTAACAAAGACATACACTGATACCCAGTAACACAGACACACACTTACACCAAGTAACAAAGACATACACTGATACTCAGTTACACAGACACACACTTACACCCAGTAACAAAGACATACATTGACACCAAGTAACAAAGGCACACACGGACACCAGGTAACAAAGACATACACTGACACCCATTAACAAAAACATACACTGACTCCCAGTAACACAGACACACGCTTACACCAAGTAACAAAGACATACACTGACACCAAGTAACAAAGACATACACTGACAACAAGTAACAAAGACATACACTGATACCCAGTGACACAGACGCACACTTACACCAAGTAACAAAGACATACACTGATACTCAGTAACACAGACACACACTTACACCAAGTAACAAAGACATACACTGACACCAAGTAACAAAGACATACACTTACACCAAGTAACAAAGATAGACACTGACACCAAGTAACAAAGACATACACTGAAACCCAGCAACACAGACACACACTTACACCAAGTAACAGAGACATACACTGACACCAAGTAACAAAGACATACACTGATACCCAGTAACACAGACACACACTTATATCAAGTAACAAAGACATACACTGATACCCAGCAACACAGGCACACACTTACACCAAGTAACAAAGACATACACTGACACAAAGTAACAAAGACATACACTTACACCAAGTAACAAAGACAGACACTGATACCCAGTAACAAAGACATACACTTACACCAAGTATCAAAGACATACACTGACACCAAGTAGCTAAGACATACACTTACACTAAGTAACAAAGACATACACTGACACCAAGTAACAAAGACATACACTTACACCAAGGAACAAAGACATCCACTGACACCAAGTAACAAAGACATACACTTACACCAAGTAACACAGACATACACTGACACCAAGTAACAAAGACATACACTTACACCAAGTAACAAAGACATACACTGACACCAAGTAACAAAGACATAAACTGATACCCAGTAACACAGACACACACTTACACAAAGTAACAAAGACAGACAATGACACCAACTAACAAAGACATACACTGATACACAGTAACACAGACACACACTTACACCAAGTAACAGAGAATTACATTGACACCAAGTAACAAAGACATACACTTACACCAAGTAACAATGACATGCACTGACACCAAGTAACAAAGACATACACTTACACCCAGTAACAAAGACATAAACTGACACCAAGTAACAAAGACATACACTTACACCAAGTAACACAGACACACACTGACGCCAAGTAACAAAGACAAACTCTTGAATCAAGTACACAGACATACACTGACACCAAGTAACAAAGACATACACTGATACCAAGTAACACAGACAAACACTTATTCCAAGTAACAAAGACATACACTGACACCCAGTAACAAAGACAAACACAGACACCCAGTAACAAAGTCACACACTGACACGAAGTAACAAAGACACACACTGACACCAAGTAAAAAAGACATACACAGTCACCAAGTAACAACGACATACACTGATACCCAATAACACAGACACACACATACACCAAGTAACAAAGACATACACTGATACCCAGCAACACAGACACACATTTACAAAAAGTAACAATGACAGACACTGATACCCAGCAACTCATACACACACTTACACCAAGTCACAAAGACATACACTGACACCCAGTAACAAAGTCACACAATGACACCAAGTAACAAAGGCACACACTGACACCAAGTAACAAAGACATACACTGATACCCTGTAACACAGACACACACTTACACCAAGTAACAAGGACGTACACTGACACCAAGTAACAAAGAAATTCACTGATACCCAGTAACACAGACACACACTCACACCAAGTAACAAAGACATACACTGACACCAAGTAACAAAGACTTACACTGATACCCAGTAACACAGACACACACTTACACCAAGTAACAAAGACATACACTGATACTCAGTTACACAGACACACACGGATACCAAGTAACAAAGGCATACACTGACACACAGTAACAAAGACATACACTGACACCCAGTAACACAGACACACGGATACCAAGTAACAAAGACATACACTGACACCCATTAACAAAAACATACAATGACACCCAGTAACAAAGACGTGCACTGACATCAAGTAACAAAGACATACACTGACAGCAAGTAACAAAGACATACACTGATACTCAGTCCCACAGACACACACTTCCACCATGGAACAAAGACATACACTGATACTCAGTAACACAGACACACACTTACACCAAGTAACAAAGACATACACTGACAGCAAGTAACAAAGACAGACACTGATACCCAGTCACACAGACACACACTTACACCATGGAACAAAGACATACACTGATACTCAGTAACACAGACACACACTTACACCAAGTAACAAAGACATACACTGACACCAAGTAACAAAGACATACACTTACACCAAGTAACAAAGACAACACTGACACCAAGTAACAAAGACATACACTGATACCCAGTAACACAGACACACAATTACACCAAGTAACACAGACATACACTGACACCAAGTTGGAAAGACATACACTTACTCTAAGTAACAAAGACAGACACTGATACCCAGTACAACAGACACACACTAACACCAAGTCACATAGACATTCACTGAAACACAGTAACAAAGACAAACACTGACACGTAGTAACAAAGACACACACTGACACGAAGTAACAAAAACACACTCTGATACCAAGTAACAAAGACATACACAGTCACCAAGTAACAACGACATACACTGATACCCAATAACACAGACACACACTTACACCAAGTAACAAAGACATACACTGATACCCAGTAACACAGACACACAATTACACCAAGTAACACAGACATACACTGACACCAAGTAACAAAGACATACACTGACAACAAGTAACAAAGACATACACTGATACCCAGTAACACAGACACACACTTACACAAAGTAACAAAGACAGACAAAGACACCAAGTAACACAGACATACATTTACACCAAGTAACACAGACATACACTGAACTAAGTAACAAAGACATACACTGACACCAAGTAACAAAGACATACACTGATACCCAGTAACACAGACACACACTTACACCAAGTAACAAAGACATACACTGATACTCAGTTACACAGACACACACTTACACCCAGTAACAAAGACATACACTGACAGCAAGAAGCAAAGGCACACTCTGACACCAAGTAACAAAGACATACACTGATACCCAGTAACACAGACAGACACTTACACCAAGTAACAAAGACATACACTGACACCAAGTAACAAAGACATACACTGATACCCAGTAACACAGACACACACTTACACCAAGTAACAAAGACATACACTGATACTCAGTTACACAGACACACACTTACACCCAGTAACGAAGACATACACTGACACCAAGTAACAAAGGCACACAGGGACACCAAGTAACAAAGACATACACTGACACCCATTAACAAAAACATACACTGACTCCCAGTAACACAGACACACGCTTACACCAAGTAACAAAGACATACACTGACACCAAGTAACAAAGACATACACTGACAACAAGTAACAAAGACATACACTGATACCCAGTGACACAGACGCACACTTACACCAAGTAACAAAGACATACACTGATACTCAGTAACACAGACACACACTTACACCAAGTAACAAAGACATACACTGACACCAAGTAACAAAGACATACACTTACACCAAGTAACAAAGACAGACACTGACACCAAGTAACAAAGACATACACTGATACCCAGTAACACAGACACACAATTACACCAAGTAACACAGACATACACTGACACCAAGTAACAAAGACAGACAATGACACAAAGTAACAAAGACATACACTGAAACCCAGCAACACAGACACACACTTACACCAAGTAACTGAGACATACACTGACACCAAGTAACAAAGACATACACTTACACCAAGTAACAAAGACATGCACTGACACCAAGTAACAAAGACATACACTTACACCAAGTAACAAAAACATACAATGACACCAAGTAACAAAGACATACACTTACACCAAGTAACACAAAGCTACACTGACACCAAGTCACAAAGGCACACACTTACACCAAGTACGCAGACATACACTGACACCAAGTAACTAAGACATACACTGACACACAGTAACACAGACACACATTTACACCAAGTAACAAAGACAGAAACTGATACCCAGTAACACAGACACACACCTACACCAAGTAACAAAGACATACACTGACAGCAAGTAACAAAGACAGACACTGATACCCAGTCACACAGACACACACTTACACCATGGAACAAAGACATACACTGATACTCAGTAACACAGACACACACTTACACCAAGTAACAAAGACATACACTGACACCAAGTAACAAAGACATACACTTACACCAAGTAACAAAGACAACACTGACACCAAGTAACAAAGACATACACTGATACCCAGTAACACAGACACACAATTACACCAAGTAACACAGACATACACTGACACCAAGTTGGAAAGACATACACTTACTCTAAGTAACAAAGACAGATACTGATACCCAGTACAACAGACACACACTAACACCAAGTCACATAGACATTCACTGAAACACAGTAACAAAGACAAACACTGACACGTAGTAACAAAGACACACACTGACACGAAGTAACAAAGACACACTCTGATACCAAGTAACAAAGACATACACAGTCACCAAGTAACAACGACATACACTGATACCCAATAACACAGACACACACTTACACCAAGTAACAAAGACATACACTGATACCCAGTAACACAGACACACAATTACACCAAGTAACACAGACATACACTGACACCAAGTAACAAAGACATACACTGACAACAAGTAACAAAGACATACACTGATACCCAGTAACACAGACACACACTTACACAAAGTAACAAAGACAGACAAAGACACCAAGTAACACAGACATACATTTACACCAAGTAACACAGACATACACTGAACTAAGTAACAGAGACACACACTTACACCAAGTACACAGACATACACTGACACCAAGTAACAAAGACATGCAATGACACCAAGAAGCAAAGGCACACTCTGACACCAAGTAACAAAGACATACACTGATACCCAGTAACACAGACAGACACTTACACCAAGTAACAAAGACATACACTGACACCAAGTAACAAAGACATACACTGATACCCAGTAACACAGACACACACTTACACCAAGTAACAAAGACATACACTGATACTCAGTTACACAGACACACACTTACACCCAGTAACAAAGACATACACTGACACCAAGTAACAAAGGCACACAGGGACACCAAGTAACAAAGACATACACTGACACCCATTAACAAAAACATACACTGACTCCCAGTAACACAGACACACGCTTACACCAAGTAACAAAGACATACACTGACACCAAGTAACAAAGACATACACTGACAACAAGTAACAAAGACATACACTGATACCCAGTGACACAGACGCACACTTACACCAAGTAACAAAGACATACACTGATACTCAGTAACACAGACACACACTTACACCAAGTAACAAAGACATACACTGACACCAAGTAACAAAGACATACACTTACACCAAGTAACAAAGACAGACACTGACACCAAGTAACAAAGACATACACTGATACCCAGTAACACAGACACACAATTACACCAAGTAACACAGACGTACACTGACACCAAGTAACAAAGACAGACAATGACACAAAGTAACAAAGACATACACTGAAACCCAGAAACACAGACACACACTTACACCAAGTAACAGAGACATACACTGACACCAAGTAACAAAGACATACACTTACACCAAGTAACAAAGACATGCACTGACACCAAGTAACAAAGACATACACTTACACCAAGTAACAAAAACATACAATGACACCAAGTAACAAAGACATACACTTACACCAAGTAACACAAAGCTACACTGACACCAAGTCACAAAGGCACACACTTACACCAAGTACGCAGACATACACTGACACCAAGTAACTAAGACATACACTGACACACAGTAACACAGACACACATTTACACCAAGTAACAAAGACAGAAACTGATACCCAGTAACACAGACACACACCTACACCAAGTAACAAAGACATACACCGACACAAACTAACAAAGGCATACACTGACACCCAGTTACAAAGACATACACTGACACCGAGTGACATAGACACACACGGACACCAAGTAACAAAGACATAAACTGACACACATTAACAAAAACATACACTGACATGCAGTATCAAAGACATACACTGACACCAAGTAAGAAAGACACACACTTACACCAAGGAACAAAGACATACACTGATACTCAGTAACACAGACACACACTTACACCAAGTAACAAAGACACACACTGACACCAAGTAACAAAGGCACACACGGACACCAAGTAACAAAGACATACACTGGCACCCATTAACAAAAACATACACTGACACCCAGTAACACAGACATACTCTTGCAACAAGTAACAAAGACATACACTGACACCAAGTAACAAAGACATACACTGACACCAAGTAACAAAGACATACACTGATACCCAGTGACACAGACACACACTTACACCAAGTAACAAAGACATACACTGATACTCAGTAACACAGACACACACTTACACCAAGTAACAAAGACATACACTGACACCTAGTAACAATGATATACACTTACACCAAGTAACAAAGACATACACTTACACCAAGTAACACAAACATACACTGACACCAAGTCACAAAGGCACACACTTACACCAAGTACGCATACATACACTGACACCAAGTAACTAAGACATACACTGACACCCAGTAGCACAGACGCACATTTACACCAAGTAACAAAGACATACACTGATACCCAGTAACACAGACACACACTTACACCAAGTAACAAAGACATACACCGACACCAACTAACAAAGGCATACGCTGACACCCAGTAACAAAGACATGCACTGACACCAAGTAACATAGACACACACGGACACCAAGTAACAAAGACATACACTGACACCCATTCACAAAAACATACACTGACATGCAGTATCAAAGACATACACTGACACCAAGTAACAAAGACATACACTGACACCAAGTAACAAAGACATGCACAGACACCAAGTAACAAAGACATACACTGATACCCAGTAACACAGACACACACTTACACCAAGGAACAAAGACATACACTGATACTCAGTAACACAGACACACACGTACACCAAGTAACAAAGACATACACTGAAACCAAGTAACAAAGACTTACACTTACACCAAGTAACAAAGACATACACTGATTCCCAGTAACACAGACACACACTTACACCAAGTAACACAGACATACACTGACACCAAGTAACAAAGACATACACTGACACCAAGTAACAAAGACATACACAGACACCAAGAGAAAAAGACAGACACTGATACCCAGTAACACAGACACACCCTTACACCAAGTAACAAAGACATACACTGATACCCAGCAACACAGGCACACACTTACACCAAGTAACAAAGACATACACTGACACCAAGTAACAAAGACATACACTTACACCAAGTAACAAAGACATACACTGACACCAAGTAACAAAGACATACACTTACACCAAGTAACACAGACATACACTGACACCAAGTAACAAAGACATGCACTTACACCAAGTAACAAATACATACACAGACACCAAGTAACAAAGACAGATACTGTTACCCAGTAACACAGACATACACTTAGACAAAGTTTCAAAGACATACACTGACACCAAGTATTAAAGCCATACACTTACACCAAGGAACAAAGACATACACTGACAACAAGTAACAAAGACATACACTGATACCCAGTGACACAGACGCACACTTACACCAAGTAACAAAGACATACACTGATACTCAGTAACACAGACACACACTTACACCAAGTAACAAAGACATACACTGACACCAAGTAACAAAGACATACACTTACACCAAGTAACAAAGACAGACACTGACACCAAGTAACAAAGACATACACTGATACCCAGTAACACAGACACACAATTACACCAAGTAACACAGACATACACTGACACCAAGTAACAAAGACAGACAATGACACAAAGTAACAAAGACATACACTGAAACCCAGAAACACAGACACACACTTACACCAAGTAACAGAGACATACACTGACACCAAGTAACAAAGACATACACTTACACCAAGTAACAAAGACATGCACTGACACCAAGTAACAAAGACATACACTTACACCAAGTAACAAAAACATACAATGACACCAAGTAACAAAGACATACACTTACACCAAGTAACACAAAGCTACACTGACACCAAGTCACAAAGGCACACACTTACACCAAGTACGCAGACATACACTGACACCAAGTAACTAAGACATACACTGACACACAGTAACACAGACACACATTTACACCAAGTAACAAAGACAGAAACTGATACCCAGTAACACAGACACACACCTACACCAAGTAACAAAGACATACACCGACACAAACTAACAAAGGCATACACTGACACCCAGTTACAAAGACATACACTGACACCGAGTGACATAGACACACACGGACACCAAGTAACAAAGACATAAACTGACACACATTAACAAAAACATACACTGACATGCAGTATCAAAGACATACACTGACACCAAGTAAGAAAGACACACACTTACACCAAGGAACAAAGACATACACTGATACTCAGTAACACAGACACACACTTACACCAAGTAACAAAGACACACACTGACACCAAGTAACAAAGGCACACACGGACACCAAGTAACAAAGACATACACTGGCACCCATTAACAAAACATACACTGACACCCAGTAACACAGACATACTCTTGCAACAAGTAACAAAGACATACACTGACACCAAGTAACAAAGACATACACTGACACCAAGTAACAAAGACATACACTGATACCCAGTGACACAGACACACACTTACACCAAGTAACAAAGACATACACTGATACTCAGTAACACAGACACACACTTACACCAAGTAACAAAGACATACACTGACACCTAGTAACAATGATATACACTTACACCAAGTAACAAAGACATACACTTACACCAAGTAACACAAACATACACTGACACCAAGTCACAAAGGCACACACTTACACCAAGTACGCATACATACACTGACACCAAGTAACTAAGACATACACTGACACCCAGTAGCACAGACGCACATTTACACCAAGTAACAAAGACATACACTGATACCCAGTAACACAGACACACACTTACACCAAGTAACAAAGACATACACCGACACCAACTAACAAAGGCATACGCTGACACCCAGTAACAAAGACATGCACTGACACCAAGTAACATAGACACACACGGACACCAAGTAACAAAGACATACACTGACACCCATTCACAAAAACATACACTGACATGCAGTATCAAAGACATACACTGACACCAAGTAACAAAGACATACACTGACACCAAGTAACAAAGACATGCACAGACACCAAGTAACAAAGACATACACTGATACCCAGTAACACAGACACACACTTACACCAAGGAACAAAGACATACACTGATACTCAGTAACACAGACACACACGTACACCAAGTAACAAAGACATACACTGAAACCAAGTAACAAAGACTTACACTTACACCAAGTAACAAAGACATACACTGATTCCCAGTAACACAGACACACACTTACACCAAGTAACACAGACATACACTGACACCAAGTAACAAAGACATACACTGACACCAAGTAACAAAGACATACACAGACACCAAGAGAAAAAGACAGACACTGATACCCAGTAACACAGACACACCCTTACACCAAGTAACAAAGACATACACTGATACCCAGCAACACAGGCACACACTTACACCAAGTAACAAAGACATACACTGACACCAAGTAACAAAGACATACACTTACACCAAGTAACAAAGACATACACTGACACCAAGTAACAAAGACATACACTTACACCAAGTAACACAGACATACACTGACACCAAGTAACAAAGACATGCACTTACACCAAGTAACAAATACATACACAGACACCAAGTAACAAAGACAGATACTGTTACCCAGTAACACAGACATACACTTAGACAAAGTTTCAAAGACATACACTGACACCAAGTATTAAAGCCATACACTTACACCAAGGAACAAAGACATACACTGACACCAAGTAACAAAGACATACACTGATACCCAGTAACACAGACACACACTTACACCAAGTAACAAAGACATACAGTGATACTCAGTTACACAGAAACACACTTACACCAAGTAACAAAGACATACACTGACACCAAGTAACACAGGCACACACGGACACCAAGTAACAAAGACCTACACTGACACCCATTAACAAAAACTTACACTGACACCCAGTAACTCAGACACACGGTTACACCAAGTAACAAAGACATACACTGACACAAGTAACAAAGACATACACTGACACCAAGTAAAAAAGACATACACTGATACCCAGTGACACAGACACAAACTTACACCAAGTAACAAAGACATACACTGATACTCAGTAACACAGACACACACTTACACCAAGTAACAATGACATACACTGACACCAAGTAACAAAGACATACACTTACACCAAGTAACAAAGACATACACTGACACCAAGTAACAAAGACAGACAATGACACCAAGTAACAAAGACATACACTGAAACCCAGCAACACAGACACACACTTACACCAAGTAACAGAGACATACACTGACACCAAGTAACAAAGACATACATTTACAGCAAGTAACAAAGACATGCACTGACACCAAGTAACAAAGACATACACTTACACCAAGTAACAAAAACATACAATGACACCCAGTAACAAAGACATACACTTACACCAAGTAACACAAAGCTACACTGACACCAAGTCACAAAGGCACACACTTACACCAAGTACGCAGACATACACTGACACCAAGTAACTAAGACATACACTGACACCCAGTAACACAGACACACACTGACTCCAAGTAACAAAGACATACACTGACACCAAGTAACACAGACATACACTGAATCCAAGTAACAAAGACAGACAATTACACCAAGTAACAAAGACATAAACTTACACCAAGTATTTTGACATACACTGACACCAAGTAACAAAGACAGACACTGATACCCAGTAACATAGACACACACTTACACCAAGTAACACAGACATACACTGACAGCAAGTCACAAAGACATGCACTGATACCCAGTAACACAGACAGACACTTGCACCAAGTAACAAAGACAGACACTGCTACCCAGTAACACAGACACACACGGACACCAAGTCACAGAGACACACACTGACACCCAGTAACAAAGACATACACTGACACCAAGTCACTAAGACATACACTGATACGCAGACACACTCTTACACCAAGTAACACAGACATACACTGACACCAAGTAACAAAGACATGCACTGATACCCAGTAACATAGACACACACTTACACCAAGTAACAAAGACATACATTGACACCCAGTAACAAAGGCATACACTGACACCCAGTAACACAGACACACACGGACACCAAGTAACAAAGACAAAGACTTACACCCAGTAACACAGACACACACTGACACCCAGTAACACAGACACATACTTACCCCAAGTAACGCAGACATACACTGACACCAAGTAACAAAGACATACACTGACACCCAGTAACACAGAAACACACTTAAACCAAGTAACACAGACATACACTGACACCAAGTCACAAAGTCATACACTGATACCTAGGAACACAGACACACACAGACACCTAGTAACAAAGACATACACTGATACCAAGTCACACAGACATACACTGATACGCAGACACACTCTTACACCAAGTCACACAGACATACACTGATACCCAGGAACACAGACACACACTGACACCCAGTAACATAGACATACACTGATACCAAGTCACAAAGACATACACTGATACCCAGTAACACAGACACGCCCTGTCACCAACTAACAAAGACACACACAGACACCAAGTAACAAAGACATCCACTGACACCAAGTAATAAAGACATACACTGACACCAAGTTACAAAGTCATACACTTACACCAAGTAAAAAAGACAGACAATTACACTAAGTAACAAAGACATACACTTCCGCCAAATATTTTGACATGCACTGACACCAAGTAACAAAGACATACACTGATACCCAGTAACACAGACACACGCTTACACCAAGTAACAAAGACATACACTGACACCAAGTCACAAAGAAACACACTGACACCCACTAACAAAGACAGACACTGATACCAAATCACAAAGACATACACTGATACCCAGTAACACAGACACACATATACACCAAGTAACACAGACATACACTGACACCAAGTAACAAAGACATACTCTGATACCCAGTAACACAGACACACACGTACACCAAGTAACAAAGAAAGACAATGATACCCAGTAACACAGGCACACACTTACACCAAGTAACAAAGTCATACACTGACACCCAGTAACAAAGACATACACTGACACCCAGTAACACAGACACACACGGACACCAAGTAACAAAGACACACACTTACACCAAGTATCACAGACATACACTGACACCAAGTAACAAAGACATACACTGATACCCACTAACACAGACACACACTTACACCAAGTAACACAGACATACACTGACACCTAGTAACAAAGACATACAATGATACCCCGGAACACAGACACACACTTACACCAAGTGACACAGACACACACTTACTCCAAGTAACAAAGTCACACACTTACACTAAGTAACACAGATATACACTGACACCAAGTAACAAAGACTTGCACTGACACCCAGTAACACAGACACACACGGACACCAAGTAACAAAGATACACACTTACACCAAGTAACACCGACATACACTGATACCCAGTAACACAGACACACACTTACACAAAGTAACACAGACGTACACTGACACCAAGTAACAAAGACATACACTGATACACAGGAACACAGACACACACTTACACCAAGTAACAAAGACATACACTGACACCAAGTAACAAAGACATACACTTACACCAAGTAACAAAGACACAAATTTACACCAAGTAACAAGGACATACACTGACACAAAGTAACAAAGACATACACTGATACCCAGTAACAAAGACATACACTGACACCAAGTAACAAAGACATACACTGATACCCAGTAACAAAGACATACACTGACACCCAGTAACACAGACACACACGGACACCAAGTAACAAAGACACAGACTTACACCAAGTAACACAGACATACACTGACACCCAGTAACGCAGACACACACTTACACCAAGTAACAAAGACATACACTGACACCCAGTAACAACGACATACACTGACACCCAGTAACGCAGACACACACGGACACCAAGTAACACAGACACACACTGACACCCAGTAAAAAAGACATACACTGACACCAAGTCACAAAGACATACTCTGACACCAAGTCAAAAAGACATACACTGATGCCCAGTAACACAGACACACACTGACACCAAGTAACAAAGACATACACTGACACCAAGTAACAAAGACATACACTTACACCAAGTAACAAAGACACACACCTACACCAAGTAACACAGACATACACTGAATCCAAGTAACAAAGACAGACAATTACAGCAAGTAACAAAGACATAAACTTACACCAAGTATTTTGACATACACTGACACCAAGTAACAAAGACAGACACTGATACCCAGTAACATAGACTCACACTTACACCAAGTAACACAGACATACACTGACAGCAAGTCACAAAGACATTCACTGATACCCAGTAACACAGACACACACTTGCACCAAGTAACAAAGACAGACACTGCTACCCAGTAACACAGACACACACGGACACCAAGTAACAAAGACACACAATTACACCAAGTAACACAGACACACACTGACACCCAGTAGCACAAACAAACACACTGACACCAAGTACCACAGACATACACTGACACCAAGTAACAAAGACAGACACTGATACCCAGTAACACAGGCACACACTGGGGTGGGGGTGGGGTGCACATTGGCGCAGTGGTTACCACCGCAGCCTCACAGCTCCAGGGACCCGGGTTCTATTCGGGGTACTGCCTGTGCGGAGTTTGCAAGTTCTCCCTGTGTCTGCGTGGGTTTTCTCCGGGTGCTCCGGTTTCCTCCCACATGCCAAAGACTTGCCGGTTGATAGGTTAATTGGCCATCATAAATTGCCCCTAGTATAGGTAGGTGGTAGGGAAATATATAGGGATAGGTGGGGATGTGATAGGAATACGGGATTGCTGTAGGAATAGTATAAATGGGTGGTTGATGGTCGGCACAGACTCGGTGGGCCGAAGGGCCTGTTTAAGTGCTGCATCTCTAAACTAAACTAAATACTGACACCTCGTGTCACTGACACCCAGTAACACAAACAAACTAACACTGACACCAAGTCACACAGAGAAACACTGATACACAGTATCAAAGTCATACACGGACACCAAGTAACACAGACACACACTGACACCCAGTAAAAAAGACATAAACTGACACGTAGTCACAAAGACATACACTGATGCCCAGTAACACAGACACACACTGACACCAAGTAACAAAGACATACACTGACACGAAGTAACAAAGACATACACTGATACCCTGTAACACAAACTAACACACACTGACACCCAGTAACACAGAGAAACACTAATAAACAGTAACAAAGTCATACACTGATACCCTGTCACACAAACTAACACAAAGTGACACCCAGTTAGAAACACACACAGACCCCCAGTAACACAGACACACACTGACCCCCATAACACAGACATACACTGACACCAAGTCACAAAGACATACACTGATACCCAGTAACACAGAGACACACTGACACCCTGTAACACAGAGAAACACTGGTACACCGTAACAAAGACATACACTGACACCAAGTAACACAGACTCACACTGACACCCAGTAACAAAGACATACACTGACACGAAGTCACAAAGTCATACACTGATACCAAGTCATAAAGACATACACTGATCCCCAGCTGCACAGACACACACTGACACCAAGTAACAAAGTGATATACTTACTGCAAGTAACAAAGACACACACTTACACCAAGTAACAAAGACAGAAAATTACACCAAGTAACAAAGACATACACTTTCACCAATTATGTTGACATACACTGACACCAAAACAAAGAAATACACTGATACCCAATAACACAGACACACACTTACACCAAGTAACAAAGACATACACTGACACCGAGTCACAAAGACATACACTGATACCCAGTAACACAGACACACACTTACACCAAGTAACAAAGACAGACACTGATACCCAGTTACACAGACACAGACTTACACCAAGTAACAAAGACATACACTGACACCCAGTCACAAAGACATACACTGATACCAAGTCACAAAGACATACACTGATACCCAGTAACACAGAAAAACACTGAAACCAAGTAACAAAGACATACACTGATACAAAGTCACAAAGACATACAATGACACCCAGTAACACAGACACACACGGACACCAAGTAACAAAGACACACACTTACACCAAGTAACACAGACACACACTGACACCCAGTAACACAGACACACACTTGCACCAGGTAACACAGACATACACTGACACCAATTAACAAAGACATACACTGATACCCAGTAACACAGACACACACTGATACCCAGGAACAAAGACACACACTTACACCAAGTAACACAGACACACACTGACACCCAGTAACACAGTCACACACTTACACCAAGTAACACAGTCATACACTGACACCAAGTTACACAGACATACACTGATACCCAGGAACATAGACACACATTTACAGCAAGTAACACAGACACACACTTACACCAAGTACCAAAGACATACACTTACAACAGGTAACACAGATTTACACTGACACCAATTAACAAAGACATACAATTACACCAAGTAACAAAGACACACACTTACACCAAGTGACACATATATACACTGGCACCAAGTAACAAATACATGCACTGACCCCCAGTAACACAGACACATACGGACACCAAGTAACAAAGACACACACTTACACCAAGTAACACAGACACACACTTACACCAATTAACAAAGACAGACACTGATACCCAGTAACACAGACACACACTTACACCAAGTAACAAAGACAAACACTGACACCCAGTAACAAAGACATACACTGATACCCAGTAACACAGACACACACGGCCACCAAGTAACAAAGACACACACTTACACCAAGCAACACAGACACACACTGACACCCAGTAACACAGACAAACACTTACAACAAGTAACACAGACATACACTGACACCAAGTAACAAAGACATACACTGATACCCAGAAACACAGACACACACTTACACCAAGTAACACAGACATACACTGACACCAAGTAACAAAGACATACACTGATACCCAGGAACACAGACACACACTTACACCAAGTAACACAGACACACACTTACACCAAGTAACAAAGACATACACGTACACCAAGTAACACAGACATACACTGACACCAAGTAACAAAGACATACAATTACACCAAGTAACAAAGACACACACTTACACCAAGTAACACAGATATACAATGGCAACAAGAAACAAAGACATGCACAAACACCCAGTAACACAGACACACACGGAAACCAAGTAACAAAGACACACACTTACACAAAGTAACACAGACACACACTGACACCAAGTAACAAAGACATGCACTGATACCCAGTAACACAGACACACACATACACCAAGTAACACAGACATACACTGACACCAAGTAACAAAGACATACAATGATACCCAGGAACACAGACACACACTTACACCAAGTAACACAGACATGCACTGACACCAAGTCACAAAGACAGACACTTACACCAAGTATTTTGACATACACTGACACCAAGTAACAAAGACATACACTGATACCCAGTCACACAGGCACACACTTACACCAAGTAACAAAGACATACACTGACACCTAGTCACAAAGACACACACTGACACCCAGTAACAAAGACATAAACGGACACCAAGAAACAAAGACATACACTGATACCCAGTAACACAGACACACACTTACACCAAGTAACAAAGACATACACTGACACCCAGTAACAAAGACATACACTGACACACAGTAACACATACACACACGGACACCAAGTAACAAAGACACACACTTACACCAAGTAACACAGACATACACTGACACCAAGTAACAAAGACAGACAATGATACCCAGGAACACAGACACACACTTACACCAAGTAACACAGACACACACTTACACCAAGTAACAAAGACATACACTTACAACAAGTAACACAGATATACACTGACACCAAGTGACAAAGACATACACTGATACCCAGTAACACAGACACACACTGTCATCCAGTTAGAAACACACACTGACCCCCATTATCACAGACACACACTGACCCCCAGTAACACAGACATACACTGACACCAAGTCACAAAGACACACACTGACACCCAGTAACAAAGACATACACTGACAACAAGTCACAAAGACATACACTGATACACAGACAAACACTTACACCAAGTAACACAGACATACACTGACACCAAGTAAAAAAGACATACACTGATACCCAGTAACACAGACACACACTTACTCCAACTAAACAAGACATACACTGACACCCAGTAACAAAGACATACACTGACACCCAGTAACACAGACACACACGGACACCAAGTTGCAAAGACATAGATTTACACCAAGTAACACAGACACACACTGACACCCAGTAACACAGACACATACTTACCCCAAGTAACACAGACATACACTGACAGCAAGTAACAAAGACATACACTGACACCCAGTAACACAGACACACACTTACACCAAGTAACACAGACATACACTGACACCAATCACAAAGACACACACTGACACCCAGTAACAAAGACATACACTGACACCAAGTCACAAAGACATACACTGATACCCAGGAACTCAGACACACAATGACACCTAGTAACAAAGACATACACTGATACCAAGTCACACAGACATACACTGATACCCAGTAACAGAGACACACAATGACAACCAGTAACAAAGACATACACTGATACCCAGTAACACAGACACACACTGACACCCAGTAACAAAGACATACACTGATACCAAGTCACAAAGACATACACTGACACCCAGTAACACAGACACACCCTGACACCAAGTAACAAAGACAAAAACAGACACCAAGTAACAAAGACATACACTTACACCAAGTAACAAAGACACACACTTACACCAGGTAACACAGACATACACTGACACCAAGTAACAAAGACATACACTGACACCAGGTGACAAAGACATACACTTACACCAAGTAACAAAGACAGACAATTACACTATGTAACAAAGACATACACTGATACCCAGTAACACAGAAACACGCTTACACCAAGTAACAAAGACATACACTGACACCAAGTCACAAAGAAACACACTGACACCCAGTAACAAAGACATGCACTGATACCAAGACACAAAGGCATGCACTGATACCCAGTCACATAGAAACACTCTGACACCCAGTAACAAAGACAGACACTGATACCAAGCCGCTAAGACACACACTGATACCCAGTAACACAGACACACACTGACACCCAGTAACAAAGACATACACTGATACCAAGTCACAAAGACATACACTGATACCCAGTAACACAGACATACACTGACACCAAGTAACAAAGACATGGACTGACACCAAGTAACAAAGACAGACACTTACACCAAGTAACAAAGACAAACACTTACACCAAGTAACACAGACATACACTGACTTAAAGTAACAAAGACATACACTGACACCAAGTAACAAAGGCATACACTTACACCAAGTAACAAAGACAGACAATTACACCAAGTAACAAAGACATGCACTTACACCAAGTATTTTGACATACACTGACACCAAGTAACAAAGACATACACTGACACCGTGTCACAAAGACACACACTGACACCCAGTAACAAAGACATACACTGACACCAAGTCACAAAGACATACACTGATATCCAATAACACAGACACACACTTACACCAAGTAACACAGACATACACTGACACCAAGTAACAAAGACATACACTGATACCCAGTAACACAGCCACACACTGACAGCAAGTAACAAAGACAGACACTGATACCCTGAAACACAGACACACACTTACACCAAGTAACAAAGACATACACTGACACAAAGTAACAAGGACATACATTGACACCCAGTAACACAGACACACACGGACACCAAGTAACAAAGACACACACTTACACCAAGTAACACAGACACACACTGACACCCAGTAACACAGACTGACACTTACGCCAAGTAACACAGACATACACTGACACCAAGTAACAAAGACATACACTGATACCCATGTAACACAGACACACACTTACACCAAGTTACACAGACATACACTGAAACCAAGTAACAAAGACATACACTGATACCCAGGAACACAGACACACACTTACACCAAGTAACACAGACACACACTTACACCAAGAAACAAAGACATACACTTACACCAAGTAACACAGACATGCACTGACACCAAGTAACAAAGACATACAATTACACCAAGTAACAAAGACACACACTTACACCAAGTAACACAGATACACACTGGCACCAAGTAACAAAGACATGCACTGACACCCAGTAACACAGACACACAAGGACACCAAGTAACAAAGACACACTCTTACACCAAGTAACACAGACACACACTTACAACAAGTAACAAATAAAGACGCTGATACCCAGTAACACAGACACACACTTACACCAAGTAACAAAGACATACATTGACACACAGTAACAAAGACATACAATGACACCCAGTAACACAGTCACACACGGACACCAAGTAACAAAGACACACACTTACACCAAGTAACACAGACACACACTGACACCCAGTAACACAGACACACACTTACACCAAGTAAAACAGACCTACACTGACACCAAGTCACAAAGACATACACTGATACCCAGTAACACAGACACACACGTACACCAAGTAACACAGACATACACTGACACCCAGTAACACAGACACACACTTACACCAAGTAACAAAGACATACACTGACACCAAGTAACAAAGACATACACTGATACACGGTATCACAGACACACACTTACACCAAGTAACAAAGACATACACTGACACCAAGTAACACAGACACACACTTACACCAAGTAACAAAGACATACACTGACACCAAGTAACACAGACACACACTTACACCAAGTAACACAGACATACACTGACACGAAGTAACAAAGACATACAATGATACCCAGGAGCACAGACACACACTTACACCAAGTAACACAGACACACACTTACACCAAGTAAAAAAGACATACACTTACACCAAGTAACACAGACATACACTGACACCAAGTAACAAAGACATACACTGATACCCAGTAACACAGACACACACTGACACCCAGTTAGAAACACACACTGACCCCCAGTAACACAGACACACACTGACCCCCAGTAACACAGACATACACTGACACCAAGTCACAAAGACATACACTGATACACAGAAACACACTTACACCAAGTAACAAAGACATACACTGATACCCAGTATCACAGACACACACTTACATAAAGTAACAAAGACATACACTGACACCAAGTCACAAAGACACACACTGATACCCAGTATCACAGACACACACTTACATCAAGTAACAAAGACATACACTGACACCAAGTCACAAAGACACACACTGACACCCAGTAACAAAGACATACACTGACACCAAGTCACAAAGACATACACTGATACCCAGGAACACAGACACACACTGATACCCAGTAACAAAGACATACACTGATACCAAGTCACAAAGACATACACTGATACACAGTAACACAGAAACACACTGACACCCTGTAACAAAGACATACACTGATACAAAGTCACAAAGACATACACTGATACCCAGTAACACAGACACACACTGACACCCAGTAATAAAGACAGACACTGATACCAAGATACAAAGACATCCACTGATACCCAGTAACACAGACGCACACTGACAGCAAGTAACAAAGACATGCACTGGCAACAAGTAACAAAGACATGCACTGACACCACGTAACACAGACACACACGGACACCAAGTAACAAAGACAAACACTTACACCAAGTAACACAGACACACAATTACACCAAGTAACAAATACATACACTGACACCAAGTAACACAGACATACACTGACACCAAGTAACAAAGACATACAATTACACCAAGTAACAAAGAAACACACTTACACCAAGTAACACAGACACACACTGGCACCCAGTAACACAGACACACACTTACACCAAGTAACACAGACATACACTGACACCAAGTAACAAAGACATACACTGATACCCAGTAACAAAGACAAACACTTACACCAAGTAACACAGACATACACTGACACTAAGTAACAAAGACATACACTGATACCCAGGAACACAGACACACACTGACACCAAGTAACACAGACACACACTTACACCAAGTAACAAAGACATACAATTACACCAAGTAACACAGACATACACTGACACCAAGTAACAAAGACATACACTTACACCAAGTAACAAAGACACACACTTACACCAAGTAACACAGATATACAATGGAACCAAGTCACAAATACAGGCACTGACACCCAATAACACAGACACACACGGACACCAAGTAACAAAGACACACACTTACACCAAGTAACACAGACACACACTGACACCAAGTAACACAGCCACACACTTACACCAAGTAACACAGACATACACTGACACCAAGTAACAAAGACATACACTGATACCCAGCAACACAGACACACACTTACACCAAGTAACACAGACATACACTGACACGAAGTAACAAAGACATACAATGATACCCAGGAACACAGACACACACTTACACCAAGTAACACAGACACACACTTCCACCAAGTAACACAGACACACACTGACACCAAGTAACACAGACACACACTTACACCAAGTAACACAGACATACACTGACACCAAGTAACAAAGACATACACTGATACCCATTAGCACAGACACACACTTACACCAAGTAACACAGACACACACTTACACCAAGTAAAAAAGACATACACTTACACCAAGTAACACAGACATACACTGACACCAAGTAACTAAGACATACACTGATACCCAGTAACACAGACACACACTGACACCCAGTTAGAAACACACACTGACCCCCAGTAACACAGCCACACACTGACCCCCAGTAACACAGACATACACTGACACCAAGTCACAAAGACACACACTGACACCCAGTAACAAAGACATACACTGACACCAAGTCACAAAGACATACACTGATTCACAGACACACACTTACACCAAGTAACACAGACATACACTGACACCAAGTAACAAAGACGTACACTGATACCCAGTATCACAGACACACACTTACATCAAGTAACAAAGACATACACTGACACCAAGTCACAAAGACACACACTGACACCCAGTAACAAAGACATACACTGACACCAAGTCACAAAGACATACACTGATTCACAGACACACACTTACACCAAGTAACACAGACATACACTGACACCAAGTAACAAAGACGTACACTGATACCCAGTATCACAGACACACACTTACATCAAGTAACAAAGACATACACTGACACCAAGTCACAAAGACACACACTGACACCCAGTAACAGAGACATACACTGATACCCAGGAACACAGACAAACACTGATACCCAGTAACAAAGACATACACTGATACCATGTCACAAAGACATACACTGATACCCAGTAACACAGAAACACACTGACACCCTGTAACAAAGAAATACACTGATACAAATTCACAAAGACATACACTGATACCCAGTAACACAGACACACATTGACACCCAGTAATAAAGACAGACACTGATACCAAGATGCAAAGACATACACTGATACCCAGTAACACAGACGCACACTGACAGCAAGTAACAAAGACATGCACTGACACCAAGTAACAAAGACATGCACTGACACCAAGTAACACAGACACACACGGACACCAAGTAACAAAGACACACACTTACACCAAGTAACAAATACATACACTGACACCAAGTAACACAGACATACACTGACACCAAGTAACAAAGACATACAATTACACCAAGTAACAAAGACACACACTTACACCAAGTAACACAGACACACACTGACACCCAGTAACACAGACACACACTTACACCAAGTAACACAGACATACACTGACACCAAGTAACAAAGACATACACTGATACCCAGTAACACAGACACACACTTACACCAAGTAACACAGACATACACTGACACGAAGTAACAAAGCAATACTATGATACCCAGGAACACAGACACACACTTCCACCAAGTAACACAGACACACACTTCCACCAAGTAACACAGACACACACTGACACCAAGTAACACAGACACACACTTACACCAAGTAACACAGACATACACTGACACCAAGTAACAAAGACATACACTGATACCCAGGAACACAGACATACACTGATACCCAGTAACACAGACGCACACTGACAGCAAGTAACAAAGACATGCACTGACACCAAGTAACAAAGACATGCACTGACACCAAGTAACACAGACACACACGGACACCAAGTAACAAAGACACACACTTACACCAAGTAACAAATACATACACTGACACCAAGTAACACAGGCATACAATGACACCAAGTAACAAAGACATACAATTACACCAAGTAACAAAGACACACACTTACACCAAGTAACACAGACACACACTGACACCCAGTAACACAGACACACACTTACACCAAGTAACACAGACACACACTGACACCAAGTAGCAAAGACATACACTGATACCCAGTAACAAAGACACACACTTACACCAAGTAACACAGACATACACTGACACCAAGTAACAAAGACATGCACTGATACCCAGGAACACAGACACACACTTACACCAAGTAAAACAGACACACACTTACACCAAGTAACAAAGACATACAATTACACCAAGTAACACAGACATACACTGACACCAAGTAACAAAGACATACAATTACACCAAGTAACAAAGACACACACTTACACCAAGTAACACAGATATACAATGGCACCAAGTAACAAATACATGCACTGACACCCAATAACACAGACACACACGGACACCAAGTAACAAAGACACACACTTATACCAAGTAACACAGACACACACTGACACCAAGTAACACAGACACACACTTACACCAAGTAACACAGACATACACTGACACCAAGTAACAAAGACATACACTGATACACAGTAACACAGACACACACTTACACCAAGTAACACAGACATACACTGACACGAAGTAACAAAGACATACAATGATACCCAGGAACACAGACACACACTTACACCAAGTAACACAGACACACACTTACACCAAGTAGAAAAGACATACACGTACATCAAGTAACACAGACATACACTGACGCCAAGTAACAAAGACATACACTGATACCCAGTAACACAGACACACACTGACACCCAGTTAGAAACACACACTGACCCCCAGAAACACAGACACACACTGACAGCAAGTAAGAAAGACATGCACTGGCACCAAGTAACAAAGACATGCACTGACACCAAGTAACACAGACACACACGGACACCAAGTAACAAAGTCACACACTTACACCAAGTAACACAGACACACACTTACACCAAGTAACAAATACATACACGGACACCAAGTAACACAGACATACACTGACACCAAGTAACAAAGACATACAATTACACCAAGTAACAAAGACACACACTTACACCAAGTAACACAGACACACACTGACACCCAGTAACACAGACACACACTTACACCAAGTAACACAGACATACACTGACACCAAGTAACAAAGACATACACTGATACCCAGTAACAAAGACAAACACTTACACCAAGTCACACAGACATACACTGACACCAAGTAACAAAGACATACACTGATACCCAGGAACACACACACTTACACCAAGTAACACAGACACACACTTACACCAAGAAACAAAGACATACAATTACACCAAGTAACACAGATATACACTGACACCAAGTAACAAAGACCTACAATTACACCAAGTAACAAAGACACAAACTTACAACAAGTAACACAGATATACAATGGCACCAAGTAACAAATACATGCACTGACACCCAATAACACAGACACACACGGACACCAAGTAACAAAGACACACACTTACACCAAGTAACACAGACACACACTGACACCAAGTAACACAGACACACACTTACACCAAAAACACAGACATACACTGACACCAAGTAACAAAGACATACACTGATACCCAGTAACACAGACACACACTTACACCAAGTAACACAGACATACACTGACACGAAGTAACAAAGACATACTATGATACCCAGGAACACAGACACACACTTACACCAAGTCACACAGACACACACTTCCACCAAGTAACACAGACACACACTGACACCAAGTAACACAGACACACACTTACACCAAGTAACACAGACATACACTGACACCAAGTAACAAAGACATACACTGATACCCATAACGCAGACACACACTTACACCAAGTAACACAGACATACACTGACACGAAGTAACAAAGACATACAATGATACCCAGGAGCACAGACACACACTTACACCAAGTAACACAGACACACACTTACACCAAGTAAAAAAGACATACACTTACACCAAGTAACACAGACATGCACTGACACCAAGTAACAAAGACTTACACTGATACCCAGTAACACAGACACACACTGACACCCAGTTAGAAACACACACTGACCCCCAGTAACACAGACACACACTGACCCCCAGTAACACAGACATACACTGACACCAAGTCACAAAGCCACACACTGACCCCCAGTAACAAATACATACACTGACACCAAGTCACAAAGACATACACTGATTCACAGACACACACGTACACCAAGTAACACAGACATACACTGACACCAAGTAACAAAGACATACACTGATACCCAGTATCACAGACACACACTTACATCAAGTAACAAAGACATACACTGACACCAAGTAACAAAGACACACACTGACACCAAGTAACACAGACACACACTTACACCAAGTAACACAGACATACACTGACACCAAGTAACAAAGACATACACTGATACACAGTAACACAGACACACACTTACACCAAGTAACACAGACATACACTGACACGAAGTAGCAAAGACATACAATGATACCCAGGAACACAGACACACACTTACACCAAGTAACACAGACACACACTTACACCAAGTAGAAAAGACATACACGTACATCAAGTAACACAGACATACACTGACGCCAAGTATCAAAGACATACACTGATACCCAGTAACACAGACACACACTGACACCCAGTTAGAAACACACACTGACCCCCAGAAACACAGACACACACTGACAGCAAGTAAGAAAGACATGCACTGGCACCAAGTAACAAAGACATGCACTGACACCAAGTAACACAGACACACACGGACACCAAGTAACAAAGTCACACACTTACACCAAGTAACACAGACACACACTTACACCAAGTAACAAATACATACACGGACACCAAGTAACACAGACATACACTGACACCAAGTAACAAAGACATACAATTACTCCAAGTAACAAAGACACACACTTACACCAAGTAACACAGACACACACTGACACCCAGTAACACAGACACACACTTACACCAAGTAACACAGACATACACTGACACCAAGTAACAAAGACATACACTGATACCCAGTAACAAAGACAAACACTTACACCAAGTCACACAGACATACACTGACACCAAGTAACAAAGACATACTCTGATACCCAGGAACACACACACTTACACCAAGTAACACAGACACACACTTACACCAAGAAACAAAGACATACAATTACACCAAGTAACACAGATATACACTGACACCAAGTAACAAAGACCTACAATTACACCAAGTAACAAAGACACAAACTTACAACAAGTAACACAGATATACAATGGCACCAAGTAACAAATACATGCACTGACACCCAATAACACAGACACACACGGACACCAAGTAACAAAGACACACACTTACACCAAGTAACACAGACACACACTGACACCAAGTAACACAGACACACACTTACACCAAGAAACACAGACATACACTGACACCAAGTAACAAAGACATACACTGATACCCAGTAACACAGACACACACTTACACCAAGTAACACAGACATACACTGACACGAAGTAACAAAGACATACTATGATAACCAGGAACACAGACACACACTTACACCAAGTCACACAGACACACACTTCCACCAAGTAACACAGACACACACTGACACCAAGTAACACAGACACACACTTACACCAAGTAACACAGACATACACTGACACCAAGTAACAAAGACATACACTGATACCCATAACACAGACACACACTTGCACCAAGTAACACAGACATACACTGACACGAAGTAACAAAGACATACAATGATACCCAGGAGCACAGACACACACTTACACCAAGTAACACAGACACACACTTACACCAAGTAAAAAAGACATACACTTACACCAAGTAACACAGACATGCACTGACACCAAGTAATAAAGACATACACTGATACCCAGTAACACAGACACACACTGACACCCAGTTAAAAACACACACTGACCCCCAGTAACACAGACACACACTGACCCCCAGTAACACAGACATACACTGACACCAAGTCACAAAGACACACACTGACCCCCAGTAACAAATACATACACTGACACCAAGTCACAAAGACATACACTGATTCACAGACACACACGTACACCAAGTAACACAGACATACACTGACACCAAGTAACAAAGACATACACTGATACCCAGTATCACAGACACACACTTACATCAAGTAACAAAGACATACACTGACACCAAGTAACAAAGACACACACTGACACCAAGTAACACAGACACACACTTACACCAAATAACACAGACATACACTGACACCAAGTAACAAAGACATACACTGATACACAGTAACACAGACACAAACTTACACCAAGTAACACAGACATACACTGACACGAAGTAACAAAGACATACAATGATACCCAGGAACACAGACACACACTTACACCAAGTAACACAGACACACACTTACACCAAGTAGAAAAGACATACACGTACATCAAGTAACACAGACATACACTGACGCCAAGTAACAAAGACATACACTGATACCCAGTAACACAGACACACACTGACACCCAGTTAGAAACACACACTGACCCCCAGAAACACAGACACACACTGACAGCAAGAAACAAAGACATGCACCGGCACCAAGTAACAAAGACATGCACTGACACCAAGTAACACAGACACACACGGACACCAAGTAACAAAGTCACACACTTACACCAAGTAACACAGACACACACTTACACCAAGTAACAAATACATACACGGACACCAAGTAACACAGACATACACTGACACGAAGTAACAAAGACATACAATGATACCCAGGAGCACAGACACACACTTACACCAAGTAACACAGACACACACTTACACCAAGTAAAAAAGACATACACTTACACCAAGTAACACAGACATGCACTGACACCAAGTAACAAAGACATACACTGATACCCAGTAACACAGACACACACTGACACCCAGTTAGAAACACACACTGACCACAAGTAACACAGACACACACTGACACCAAGTAACACAGACACACACTTACACCAAGTAACACAGACATACACTGACACCAAGTAACAAAGACATACACTGATACACAGTAACACAGACACACACTTACACCAAGTAACACAGACATACACTGACACGAAGTAACAAAGACATACAATGATACCCAGGAACACAGACACACACTTACACCAAGTAACACAGACACACACTTACACCAAGTAGAAAAGACATACACGTACATCAAGTAACACAGACATACACTGACGCCAAGTAACAAAGACATACACTGATACCCAGTAACACAGATACACACTGACACCCAGTTAGAAACACACACTGACCCCCAGAAACACAGACACACACTGACAGCAAGTAAGAAAGACATGCACTGGCACCAAGTAACAAAGACATGCACTGACACCAAGTAACACAGACACACACGGACACCAAGTAACAAAGTCACACACTTACACCAAGTAACACAGACACACACTTACACCAAGTAACAAATACATTCACGGACACCAAGTAACACAGACATACACTGACACCAAGTAACAAAGACATACAATTACACCAAGTAACAAAGACACACACTTACACCAAGTAACACAGACACACACTGACACCCAGTAACACAGACACACACTTACACCAAGTAACACAGACATACACTGACACCAAGTAACAAAGACATACACTGATACCCAGTAACAAAGACAAACAATTACTCCAAGTCACACAGACATACACTGACACCAAGTAACAAAGACATACACTGATACCCAGGAACACACACACTTACACCAAGTAACACAGACACACACTTACACCAAGAAACAAAGACATACAATTACACCAAGTAACACAGATATACACTGACACCAAGTAACAAAGACCTACAATTACACCAAGTAACAAAGACACAAACTTACAACAAGTAACACAGATATACAATGGCACCAAGTAACAAATACATGCACTGACACCCAATAACACAGACACACACGGACACCAAGTAACAAAGACACACACTTACACCAAGTAACACAGACACACACTGACACCAAGTAACACAGACACACACTTACACCAAGTAACACAGACATACACTGACACCAAGTAACAAAGACATACACTGATACCCAGTAACACAGACACACACTTACACCAAGTAACACAGACATACACTGACACGAAGTAACAAAGACATACTATGATACCCAGGAACACAGACACACACTTACACCAAGTAACACAGACACACACTTCCACCAAGTAACACAGACACACACTGACACCAAGTAACACAGACACACACTTCCACCAAGTAACACAGACATACACTGACACCAAGTAACACAGACACACACTTACACCAAGTAACACAGACATACACTGACACCAAGTAACAAAGACATACACTGATACCCATAACACAGACACACACTTACACCAAGTAACACAGACATACACTGACACGAAGTAACAAAGACATACAATGATGCCCAGGAGCACAGACACACACTTACACCAAGTAACACAGACACACACTTACACCAAGTAAAAAAGACATACACTTACACCAAGTAACACAGACATGCACTGACACCAAGTAACAAAGACATACACTGATACCCAGTAACACAGACACACACTGACACCCAGTTAGAAACACACACTGACCCCCAGTAACACAGACACACACTGACCCCCAGTAACACAGACATACACTGACACCAAGTCACAAAGACACACACTGACCCCCAGTAACAAATACATACACTGACACCAAGTCACAAAGACATACACTGATTCACAGACACACACGTACACCAAGTAACACAGACATACACTGACACCAAGTAACAAAGACATACACTGATACCCAGTATCACAGACACACACTTACATCAAGTAACAAAGACATACACTGACACCAAGTCCCAAAGACACACACTGACACCCAGTAACAAAGACATACACTGACACCAAGTCACAAAGACATACACTGATACCCAGGAACACAGACACACACTGATACCCAGTAACAAAGACATACACTGATACAAAGTCACAAAGACATACACTGATACCCAGTAACACAGAAACACACTGACACCCTGTAACAAAGACATACACTGATACAAAGTCACAAAGACATACACTGATTCCCAGTAACACAGACACACACTGACACCCAGTAATAAAGACAGACACTGATACCAAGATACAAAGACATACACTGATACCCAGTAACACAGACGCACACTGACAGCAAGTAACAAAGACATGCACTGACACCAAGTAACAAAGACATGCACTGACACCAAGTAACACAGACACACAAGGACACCAAGTAACAAAGACACACACTTACACCACGTAACACAGTCACACACTTACACCAAGTAACAGATACATACACTGACACCAAGTAACACAGACATACACTGACACCAAGTAACATAGACATACAATTACACCAAGTAACAAAGACACACACTTACACCAAGTAACACAGACACACACTGACACCCAGTAACACAGACACACACTTACACCAAGTAACACAGACATAAACTGACACCAAGTAACAAAGACATACACTGATACCCAGGAACACAGACACACACTTACACCAAGTAACACAGACACACACTTACACCAAGTAACAAAGACATACCATTACACCAAGTAACACAGACATACACTGACACCAAGTAACAAAGACATACAATTACACCAAGTAACAAAGACACACACTTACACCAAGTAACACAGATATACAATGGCACCAAGTAACAAATACATGCACTGACACCCAATAACACAGACACACACGGACACCAAGTAACAAAGACACACACTTACACCAAGTAACACAGACACACACTGACAGCAAGTAACACAGACACACACTTACACCAAGTAACACAGACATACACTGACACCAAGTAACAAAGACATACACTGATACCGAGTAACACAGACACACACTTACAGCAAGTAACACAGACATACACTGACACGAAGTAACAAAGTCACACACTTACACCAAGTAACACAGACACACACTTACACAAAGTAACAAATACATACACTGACACCAAGTAACACAGACATACACTGACAGCAAGTAACAAAGACATACAATTACACCAAGTACCAAAGACACACACTTACACCAAGTAACACAGACACACACTGACACCCAGTAACACATACACACACTTACACCAAGTAACACAGACATACACTGACACCAAGGAACAAAGACATACACTGATACCCAGTAACAAAGACAAACACTTACACCAAGTCACACAGACATACACTGACACCAAGTAACAAAGACATACACTGATACCCAGGAACACAGACACACACTTACACCAAGTAACACAGCCACACAATTACACCAAGAAACAAAGACATACAATTACACCAAGTAACACAGACATACACTGACACCAAGTAACAAAGACCTACAATTACACCAAGTAACAAAGACACACACTTACACCAAGTAACACAGATATACAATGGCACCAAGTAACACAGACAGACACTTACACCAAGAAACACAGACATACACTGACACCCTGTAACAAAGACATACACTGATACAAAGTCACAAAGACATGCACTGATACCCAGTAACACAGACACACACTGACACCCAGTAATAAAGACAGACACTGATACCAAGATACAAAGACATACACTGATACCCAGTAACACAGACGCACACTGACAGCAAGTAACAAAGAAATGCACTGACACCAAGTAACAAAGACATGCACGGACACCAAGGAACAAAGACACACACTTACACCAAGTAACATAGACACACACTTACACCAAGTAACAAATACATACACTGACACCAAGTAACACAGACATACACTGACACCAAGTAACACAGACATACACTGACACCAAGTAACACAGACACACACGGACACCAAGGAACAAAGACACACACTTACACCAAGTAACACAGACACACACTTACACCAAGTAACAAATACATACACTGACACCAAGTAACACAGACATACACTGACACCAAGTAACAAAGACATACAATTACACCAAGTAACAAAGACACACACTTACACCAAGTAACACAGACACACCCTGACACCCATTAACACAGACACACACTTACACCAAGTAACACAGACACACACTGACACCAAGTAACAAAGACATACACTGATACCCAGTAACAAAGACATACACTTACACCAAGTAACACAGACATACACTGACACCAAGTAACAAAGACATACACTAATACCCAGGAACACAGACACACACTTACACCAAGTAACACAGACACACACTTACACCAAGTAACAAAGACATACAATTACACCAAGTAACACAGACATACACTGACACCAAGTAACAAAGACATACAATTACACCAGGTAACAAAGACACACACTTACACCAAGTAACACAGATATACAATGGCACCAAGTAACACAGACACACACTTACACCAAGTAACACAGACATACACTGACACCAAGTAACAAAGACATACACTGATAACCAGTAACACAGACACACACTTACACCAAGTAACACAGACATACACTGACACGAAGTAACAAAGACATACAATGATACCCAGGAACACAGACACACACTTACACCAAGTAACACAGACACACACTTTCACCAAGTAAAAAAGACATACACTTACACCAAGAAACACAGACATACACTGACACCAAGTAACACAGACACACACTTACACCAAGTAACACAGACATACACTGACACCAAGTAACAAAGACATACACTGATAACCAGTAACACAGACACACACTTACACCAAGTAACACAGACATAGACTGACACCAAGTAACAAAGACATACACTGATACCCAGTAACAAAGACACACACTTACACCAAGTAACACAGACATACACTGACACCAAGTAACAAAGACATACACTGATACACAGGAACACAGACACACACTTACACCAAGTAACACAGACACACACTTACACAAAGTAACAAAGACATACAATTACACCAAGTAACACAGACATACACTGACACCAAGTAACAAAGACATACAATTACACCAGGTATCAAAGACACACACTTACACCAAGTAACACAGATATACAATGGCACCAAGTAACAAATACATGCACTGACACCCAATAACACAGACACACACGGACACCAAGTAACAAAGACACACACTTACACCAAGTAACACAGACACACACTGACACCAAGTAACACAGACACACACTTACACCAAGTAACACAGACATACACTGACACCAAGTAACAAAGACATACACTGATACCCAGTAACACAGACACACACTTACAGCAAGTAACACAGACATACACTGACACGAAGTAACAAAGACATACAATGATACCCAGGAACACAGACACACACTTACACCAAGTAACACAGACACACACTTACACCAAGTAAAAAAGACATACACTTACACCAAGTAACACAGACATGCACTGACCCCAAGTAACAAAGACATACACTGATACCCAGTAACACAGACACACACTGACACCCAGTTAGAAACACACACTGACCCCCAGAAACACAGACACACACGGACACCAAGTAACAAAGTCACACACTTACACCAAGTAACACAGACACACACTTACACCAAGTAACAAATACATACACTGACACCAAGTAACACAGACATACACTGACACCAAGTAACAAAGACATACAATTACACCAAGTAACAAAGACACACACTTACACCAAGTAACACAGACACACACTGACACCCAGTAACACAGACACACACTTACACCAAGTAACACAGACATACACTGACACCAAGTAACAAAGACATACACTGATACCAAGTCACAAAGACATACACTGATTCACAGACACACACTTACACCATTTAACACAGACATACACTGACACCAAGTAACAAAGACATACACTGATACCCAGTATCACAGACACACACTTACATCAAGTAACAAAGACATGCACTGACACCAAGTCCCAAAGACACACACTGACACCCAGTAACAAAGACATACACTGACACCAAGTCACAAAGTCATACACTGATACCCAGGAACACAGACACACACTGATACCCAGTAACAAAGACATACACTGATACCAAGTCACAAAGACATACACTGATACCCAGTAACACAGAAACACACTGACACCCTGTAACAAAGACATACACTGATACAAATTCACAAAGACATACACTGATACCCAGTAACACAGACACACACTGACACCCAGTAATAAAGACAGACACTGATACCAAGATACAAAGACATACACTGATACCCAGTAACACAGACGCACACTGACAGCAAGTAACAAAGACATGCACTGACACCAAGTAACAAAGACATGCACTGACACCAAGTAACACAGGCACACACGGACACCAAGTAACAAAGACAACCACTTACACCAAGTAACACAGACACACACTTACACAAAGTAAAAAAGACATACACTTACACCAAGTAACACAGACATGCACTGACCCCAAGTAACAAAGACATACACTGATACCCAGTAACACAGACACACACTGACACCCAGTTAGAAACACACACTGACCCCCAGAAACACAGACACACACTGACAGCAAGTAACAAAGACATGCACTGGCACCAAGTAACAAAGACATGCACTGACACCAAGTAACACAGACACACACGGACACCAAGTAACAAAGTCACACACTTACACCAAGTAACACAGACACACACTTACACCAAGTAACAAATACATACAATGACACCAAGTAACACAGACATACACTGACACCAAGTAACAAAGACATACAATTACACCAAGTAACAAAGACACACACTTACACCAAGTAACACAGACACACACTGACACCCAGTAACACAGACACACACTTACACCAAGTAACACAGACATACACTGACACCAAGTAACAAAGACATACACTGATACCAAGTCACAAAGACATACACTGATTCACAGACACACACTTACACCATTTAACACAGACATACACTGACACCAAGTAACAAAGACATACACTGATACCCAGTATCACAGACACACACTTACATCAAGTAACAAAGACATGCACTGACACCAAGTCCCAAAGACACACACTGACACCCAGTAACAAAGACATACACTGACACCAAGTCACAAAGTCATACACTGATACCCAGGAACACAGACACACACTGATACCCAGTAACAAAGACATACACTGATACCAAGTCACAAAGACATACACTGATACCCAGTAACACAGAAACACACTGACACCCTGTAACAAAGACATACACTGATACAAATTCACAAAGACATACACTGATACCCAGTAACACAGACACACACTGACACCCAGTAATAAAGACAGACACTGATACCAAGATACAAAGACATACACTGATACCCAGTAACACAGACGCACACTGACAGCAAGTAACAAAGACATGCACTGACACCAAGTAACAAAGACATGCACTGACACCAAGTAACACAGGCACACACGGACACCAAGTAACAAAGACAACCACTTACACCAAGTAACACAGACACACACTTACACAAAGTAAAAAAGACATACACTTACACCAAGTAACACAGACATGCACTGACCCCAAGTAACAAAGACATACACTGATACCCAGTAACACAGACACACACTGACACCCAGTTAGAAACACACACTGACCCCCAGAAACACAGACACACACTGACAGCAAGTAACAAAGACATGCACTGGCACCAAGTAACAAAGACATGCACTGACACCAAGTAACACAGACACACACGGACACCAAGTAACAAAGTCACACACTTACACCAAGTAACACAGACACACACTTACACCAAGTAACAAATACATACACTGACACCAAGTAACACAGACATACACTGACACCAAGTAACAAAGACATACAATTACACCAAGTAACAAAGACACACACTTACACCAAGTAACACAGACACACACTGACACCCAGTAACACAGACACACACTTACACCAAGTAACACAGACATACACTGACACCAAGTAACAAAGACATACACTGATACCAAGTCACAAAGACATTCACTGATTCACAGACACACACTTACACCAAGTAACACAGACATACACTGACACCAAGTAACAAAGACATACACTGATACCCAGTATCACAGACACACATTTACATCAAGTAACAAAGACATGCACTGACACCAAGTCCCAAAGACACACACTGACACCCAGTAACAAAGACATACACTGACACCAAGTCACAAAGTCATACACTGATACCCAGGAACACAGACACACACTGATACCCAGTAACAAAGACATACAATGATACCAAGTCACAAAGACATACACTGATACCCAGTAACACAGAAACACACTGACACCCTGTAACAAAGACATACACTGATACAAATTCACAAAGACATACACTGATACCCAGTAACACAGACACACACTGACACCCAGTAATAAAGACAGACACTGGTACCAAGATACAAAGACATACACTGATACCCAGTAACACAGACGCACACTGACAGCAAGTAACAAAGACATGCACTGACACCAAGTAACAAAGACATGCACTGACACCAAGTAACACAGGCACACACGGACACCAAGTAACAAAGTCAACCACTTACACCAAAGTAACACAGACACACACTTACACAAAGTAACAAATACATACACTGACACCAAGTAACACAGACATACACTGACACCAAGTAACAAAGACATACAATTACACCAAGTAACAAAGACACACACTTACACCAAGTAACACAGACACACACTGACACCCAGTAACACAGACACACACTTACTCCAAGTAACACAGACATACACTGACACCAAGTAACAAAGACATACACTGATACCCAGTAACAAAGACACACACTTACACCAAGTAACACAGACATACACTGACACCAAGTAACAAAGACATACACTGATACACAGGAACACAGACACACACTTACACCAAGTAACACAGACACACACTTACACCAAGTAACAAAGACATACAATTACACCAAGTAACACAGACATACACTGACACCAAGTAACAAAGACATACAATTACACCAGGTAACAAAGACACACACTTACACCAAGTAACACAGATATACAATGGCACCAAGTAACAAATACATGCACTGACACCAAATAACACAGACACACACGGACACCAAGTAACAAAGACACACACTTACACCAAGTAACACAGACACACACTGACACCAAGTAACACAGACACACACTTACACCAAGTAACACAGACATACACTGACACCAAGTAACAAAGACATACAATGATACCCAGGAACACAGACACACACTTACACCAAGTAACACAGACACACACTTACACCAAGTAAAAAAGACATACACTTACACCAAGTAACACAGACATACACTGACACCAAGTAACAAAGACATACACTGATACCCAGTAACACAGACACACACTGACACCCAGTTAGAAACACACACTGACCCCCAGTAACACAGACACACACTGACCCCCAGTAACACAGAGATACACTGACACCAAGTCACAAAGACACACACTGACACCCAGCAACAAAGACATACACTGACACCAAGTCACAAAGACATACACTGATTCACAGACACACACTTACACCAAGTAACACAAACATACACTGACACCAAGTAACAAAGACATTCACTGATACCCAGTATCACAGACACACACTTACATCAAGCAACAAAGACATACACTGACACCAAGTCACAAAGACACACACTGACACCCAGTAACTAAGACATACACTGACATCAAGTCACAAAGACATACACTGATACCCAGGAACACAGACACACACTGATACCCAGTAACAAAGACATACACTGATACCAAGTCACAAAGACATAGACTGATACCCAGTAACACAGAAACACACTGACACCCTGTAACAAAGACATACACTGATACAACGTCACAAAGACATACACTGATACCCAGTAACACAGACACACACTGACACCCAGTAATAAAGACAGACACTGATACCAAGATACAAAGACATACACTGATACCCAGTAACACAGACGCACACTGACAGCAAGTAACACAGACACACACTTCCACCAAGTAACACAGACACACACTGACACCAAGTAACACAGACACACACTTACACCAAGTAACACAGACATACACTGACACCAAGTAACAAAGACATACACTGATACCCATTAACACAGACGCACACTTACACCAAATAACACAGCCATACACTGACACGAAGTAACAAAGACATACAATGATACCCAGGAGCACAGACACACACTTACACCAAGTAACACAGACACACACTTACACCAAGTAAAAAAGACATACACTTACACCAAGTAACACAGACATACACTGACACCAAGTAACAAAGACATACACTGATACCCAGTAACACAGACACACACTGACACCCAGTTAGAAACACACACTGACCCCCAGTAACACAGACACACACTGACCCCCAGTAACACAGACATACACTGACACCAAGTAACAAAGACACACACTGACACCCAGTAACAAAGACATACACTGACACCAAGTCACAAAGACATACACTGATTCACAGACACACACTTACACCAAGAAACACAGACATACACTGACAACAAGTAACAAAGACATACACTGATACCCAGTATCACAGACACACACTTACATCAAGTAACAAAGACATACACTGAAACCAAGTCCCAAAGACACACACTGACACCCAGTAAGAAAGACATACACTGACACCAAGTCACAACGACATACACTGATACCCAGGAACACAGACACACACTGATACCCAGTAACAAAGACATACCTGATACCAAGTCACAAAGACATACACTGATACCCAGGAACACAGACACACACTGATACCCAGCAACAAAGACATACACTGACACCAAGTCACAAAGACATACACTGATTCACAGACACACACTTACACCAAGTAACACAAACATACACTGACACCAAGTAACAAAGACATTCACTGATACCCAGTATCACAGACACACACTTACATCAAGCAACAAAGACATACACTGACACCAAGTCACAAAGACACACACTGACACCCAGTAACTAAGACATACACTGACATCAAGTCACAAAGACATACACTGATACCCAGGAACACAGACACACACTGATACCCAGTAACAAAGACATACACTGATACCAAGTCACAAAGACATAGACTGATACCCAGTAACACAGAAACACACTGACACCCTGTAACAAAGACATACACTGATACAACGTCACAAAGACATACACTGATACCCAGTAACACAGACACACACTGACACCCAGTAATAAAGACAGACACTGATACCAAGATACAAAGACATACACTGATACCCAGTAACACAGACGCACACTGACAGCAAGTAACACAGACACACACTTCCACCAAGTAACACAGACACACACTGACACCAAGTAACACAGACACACACTTACACCAAGTAACACAGACATACAATGACACCAAGTAACAAAGACATACACTGATACCCATTAACACAGACGCACACTTACACCAAATAACACAGCCATACACTGACACGAAGTAACAAAGACATACAATGATACCCAGGAGCACAGACACACACTTACACCAAGTAACACAGACACACACTTACACCAAGTAAAAAAGTCATACACTTACACCAAGTAACACAGACATACACTGACACCAAGTAACAAAGACATACACTGATACCCAGTAACACAGACACACACTGACACCCAGTTAGAAACACACACTGACCCCCAGTAACACAGACACACACTGACCCCCAGTAACACAGACATACACTGACACCAAGTCACAAAGACACACACTGACACCCAGTAACAAAGACATACACTGACACCAAGTAACAAAGACATACACTGATACCCAGTATCACAGACACACACTTACATCAAGTAACAAAGACATACACTGACACCAAGTCCCAAAGACACACACTGACACCCAGTAACAAAGACATACACTGACACCAAGTCACAAAGACATACACTGATACCCAGGAACACAGACACACACTGATACCCAGTAACAAAGACATACACTGATACCAAGTCACAAAGACATACACTGATACCCAGTAACACAGAAACACACTGACACCCTGCAACAAAGACATACATTGATACAAAGTCACAAAGACATACACTGATACCGAGTAACACAGACACACACTGACACCCAGTAATAAAGACAGACACTGATACCAAGATACAAAGACATACACTGATACCCAGTAACACAGACGCACACTGACAGCAAGTAACAAAGACATGCACTGACACCAAGTAACAAAGACATGCACTGACACCAAGTAACACAGGCACACACGGACACCAAGTAACAAAGACACACACTTACACCACGTAACACAGTCACACACTTACACCAAGTAACAAATACATACACTGACACCAAGTAACACAGACATACACTGACACCAAGTAACATAGACATACAATTACACCAAGTAACAAAGACACACACTTACACCAAGTAACACAGACACACACTGACACCCAGTAACACAGACACACACTTACACCAAGTAACACAGACATACACTGACACCAAGTAACAAAGACATACACTGATACCCAGGAACACAGACACACACTTACACCAAGTTACAAAGACATACAATTACACCAAGTAACACAAACATACACTGACACCAAGTAACAAAGACATACAATTACACCAAGTAACAAAGACACACACTTACACCAAGTAACACAGATATACAATGGCACCAAGTAACAAATACATGCACTGACACCCAATAACACAGACACACACGGACACCAAGTAACAAAGACACACACTTGCACCAAGTAACACAGACACACACTGACAGCAAGTAACACAGACACACACTTACACCAAGTAACACAGACATACACTGACACCAAGTAACAAAGACATACACTGATACCCAGTAACACAGACACACACTTACAGCAAGTAACACAGACATACACTGACACGAAGTAACAAAGACATACAATGATACCCAGGAACACAGACACACACTTACACCAAGTAACACAGACACACACTTACACCAAGTAAAAAAGACATACACTTACACCAAGTAACACAGACATACACTGACCCCAAGTAACAAAGACATACACTGATACCCAGTAACACAGACACACACTGACACCCAGTTAGAAACACACACTGACCCCCAGAAACACAGACACACACTGACAGCAAGTAACAAAGACATGCACTGGCACCAAGTAACAAAGACATGCACTGACACCAAGTAACACAGACACACACGGACACCAAGTAACAAAGTCACACACTTACACCAAGTAACACAGACACACACTTACACCAAGTAACAAAGACATACACTGACACCAAGTAACAGAGACATACAATTACACCAAGTAACAAAGACACACACTTACACCCAGTAACACAGACGCACACTGACAGCAAGTAACACAGACACACACTTCCACCAAGTAACACAGACACACACTGACACCAAGTAACACAGACACACACTTACACCAAGTAACACAGACATACAATGACACCAAGTAACAAAGACATACACTGATACCCATTAACACAGACGCACACTTACACCAAATAACACAGCCATACACTGACACGAAGTAACAAAGACATACAATGATACCCAGGAGCACAGACACACACTTACACCAAGTAACACAGACACACACTTACACCAAGTAAAAAAGTCATACACTTACACCAAGTAACACAGACATACACTGACACCAAGTAACAAAGACATACACTGATACCCAGTAACACAGACACACACTGACACCCAGTTAGAAACACACACTGACCCCCAGTAACACAGACACACACTGACCCCCAGTAACACAGACATACACTGACACCAAGTCACAAAGACACACACTGACACCCAGTAACAAAGACATACACTGACACCAAGTAACAAAGACATACACTGATACCCAGTATCACAGACACACACTTACATCAAGTAACAAAGACATACACTGACACCAAGTCCCAAAGACACACACTGACACCCAGTAACAAAGACATACACTGACACCAAGTCACAAAGACATACACTGATACCCAGGAACACAGACACACACTGATACCCAGTAACAAAGACATACACTGATACCAAGTCACAAAGACATACACTGATACCCAGTAACACAGAAACACACTGACACCCTGCAACAAAGACATACATTGATACAAAGTCACAAAGACATACACTGATACCGAGTAACACAGACACACACTGACACCCAGTAATAAAGACAGACACTGATACCAAGATACAAAGACATACACTGATACCCAGTAACACAGACGCACACTGACAGCAAGTAACAAAGACATGCACTGACACCAAGTAACAAAGACATGCACTGACACCAAGTAACACAGACACACACGGACACCAAGTAACAAAGACACACACTTACACCACGTAACACAGTCACACACTTACACCAAGTAACAAATACATACACTGACACCAAGTAACACAGACATACACTGACACCAAGTAACATAGACATACAATTACACCAAGTAACAAAGACACACACTTACACCAAGTAACACAGACACACACTGACACCCAGTAACACAGACACACACTTACACCAAGTAACACAGACATACACTGACACCAAGTAACAAAGACATACACTGATACCCAGGAACACAGACACACACTTACACCAAGTTACAAAGACATACAATTACACCAAGTAACACAAACATACACTGACACCAAGTAACAAAGACATACAATTACACCAAGTAACAAAGACACACACTTACACCAAGTAACACAGATATACAATGGCACCAAGTAACAAATACATGCACTGACACCCAATAACACAGACACACACGGACACCAAGTAACAAAGACACACACTTGCACCAAGTAACACAGACACACACTGACAGCAAGTAACACAGACACACACTTACACCAAGTAACACAGACATACACTGACACCAAGTAACAAAGACATACACTGATACCCAGTAACACAGACACACACTTACAGCAAGTAACACAGACATACACTGACACGAAGTAACAAAGACATACAATGATACCCAGGAACACAGACACACACTTACACCAAGTAACACAGACACACACTTACACCAAGTAAAAAAGACATACACTTACACCAAGTAACACAGACATACACTGACCCCAAGTAACAAAGACATACACTGATACCCAGTAACACAGACACACACTGACACCCAGTTAGAAACACACACTGACCCCCAGAAACACAGACACACACTGACAGCAAGTAACAAAGACATGCACTGGCACCAAGTAACAAAGACATGCACTGACACCAAGTAACACAGACACACACGGACACCAAGTAACAAAGTCACACACTTACACCAAGTAACACAGACACACACTTACACCAAGTAACAAAGACATACACTGACACCAAGTAACAGAGACATACAATTACACCAAGTAACAAAGACACACACTTACACCAAGTAACACAGACACACACTGACACCCAGTAACACAGACACACACTTACACCAAGTAACACAGACATACACTGACACCAAGTAACAAAGACATACACTGATACCCAGGAACACAGACACACACTTACACCAAGTAACACAGACACACACTTACACCAAGTAACAAAGACATACAATTACACCAAGAAACACAGACATACAATGACACCAAGTAACAAAGACCTACAATTACACCAAGTAAGAAAGACACACACTTACACCAAGTAACACAGATATACAATGGCACCAAGTAACAAATACATGCACTGACACCCAATAACACAGACACACACGGACACCAAGTAACAAAGACACACACTTACACCAAGTAACACAGACACACACTGACACTAAGTAACACAGACACACACTTACAACAAGTAACACAGACACACACTGACACCAAGTAACAAAGACAGACACTGATACCCAGTAACACAGACACACACTTACACCAAGTAACACAGGCATACACTGACACGAAGTAACAAAGACATACTATGATACCCAGGAACACAGACACACACTTACACCAAGTAACACAGACACACACTTCCACCAAGTAACACAGACACACACTGACACCAAGTAACACAGACACACACTTACACCAAGTAACACAGACATACACTGACACCAAGTAACAAAGACATACACTGATACCCATTAACACAGACACACACTTACACCAAGTAACACAGACATACACTGACACGAAGTAACAAAGACATACAATGATACCCAGGAGCACAGACACACACTTACACCAAGTAACACAGACACACACTTACACCAAGTAACAAAGACATACACTGATACCCAGTAACACAGACGCACACTGACACCCAGTTGGAAACACACACTGACCCCCAGTAACACAGACACACACTGACCCCCAGGAACACAGGCATACACTGACACCAAGTCACAAAGACACACACTGACACCCAGTAACAAATACATACACTGACACCAAGTCACAAAGACATACACTGATTCACAGACACACACTTACACCAAGTAACACAGACATACACTGACACCAAGTAACAAAGACATACACTGATACCCAGGATCACAGACAAACACTTACATCAAGTAACAAAGACATACACTGACACCAAGTCCCAAAGACACACACTGACACCCAGTAACAAAGACATACACTGACACCAAGTCACAAAGACATACACTGATACCCAGGAACACAGACACACAGTGATACCCAGTAACAAAGACATACACTGATACCAAGTCACAAAGACATACACTGATACCCAGTAACACAGAAACACACTGACACCCTGTAACAAAGACATACACTGATACAAAGTCACAAAGACATACACTGATACCCAGTAACACAGACACACACTGACACCCAGTAATAAAGACAGACACTGTTACCAAGATACAAAGACATACACTGATACCCAGTAACACAGACGCACACTGACAGCAAGTAACAAAGACATGCACTGACACCAAGTAACAAAGACATGCACTGACACCAAGTAACATAGGCACACACGGACACCAAGTAACAAAGACACACACTTACACCAAGTAACACAGACACACACTTACACCAAGTAACAAATACATACACTGACACCAAGTAACACAGACATACACTGACACCAAGTAACATAGACATACAATTACACCAAGTAACAAAGACACACACTTACACCAAGTAACACAGACACACACTGACACCCAGTAACACAGACACACACTTACACCAAGTAACACAGACATACACTGACACCAAGTAACAAAGACATACACTGATACCCAGGAACACAGACACACACTTACACCAAGTTACAAAGACATACAATTACACCAAGTAACACAAACATACACTGACACCAAGTAACAAAGACATACAATTACACCAAGTAACAAAGACACACACTTACACCAAGTAACACAGATATACAATGGCACCAAGTAACAAATACATGCACTGACACCCAATAACACAGACACACACGGACACCAAGTAACAAAGACACACACTTGCACCAAGTAACACAGACACACACTGACAGCAAGTAACACAGACACACACTTACACCAAGTAACACAGACATACACTGACACCAAGTAACAAAGACATACACTGATACCCAGTAACACAGACACACACTTACAGCAAGTAACACAGACATACACTGACACGAAGTAACAAAGACATACAATGATACCCAGGAACACAGACACACACTTACACCAAGTAACACAGACACACACTTACACCAAGTAAAAAAGACATACACTTACACCAAGTAACACAGACATACACTGACCCCAAGTAACAAAGACATACACTGATACCCAGTAACACAGACACACACTGACACCCAGTTAGAAACACACACTGACCCCCAGAAACACAGACACACACTGACAGCAAGTAACAAAGACATGCACTGGCACCAAGTAACAAAGACATGCACTGACACCAAGTAACACAGACACACACGGACACCAAGTAACAAAGTCACACACTTACACCAAGTAACACAGACACACACTTACACCAAGTAACAAAGACATACACTGACACCAAGTAACAGAGACATACAATTACACCAAGTAACAAAGACACACACTTACACCAAGTAACACAGACACACACTGACACCCAGTAACACAGACACACACTTACACCAAGTAACACAGACATACACTGACACCAAGTAACAAAGACATACACTGATACCCAGGAACACAGACACACACTTACACCAAGTAACACAGACACACACTTACACCAAGTAACAAAGACATACAATTACACCAAGAAACACAGACATACAATGACACCAAGTAACAAAGACCTACAATTACACCAAGTAAGAAAGACACACACTTACACCAAGTAACACAGATATACAATGGCACCAAGTAACAAATACATGCACTGACACCCAATAACACAGACACACACGGACACCAAGTAACAAAGACACACACTTACACCAAGTAACACAGACACACACTGACACTAAGTAACACAGACACACACTTACAACAAGTAACACAGACACACACTGACACCAAGTAACAAAGACAGACACTGATACCCAGTAACACAGACACACACTTACACCAAGTAACACAGGCATACACTGACACGAAGTAACAAAGACATACTATGATACCCAGGAACACAGACACACACTTACACCAAGTAACACAGACACACACTTCCACCAAGTAACACAGACACACACTGACACCAAGTAACACAGACACACACTTACACCAAGTAACACAGACATACACTGACACCAAGTAACAAAGACATACACTGATACCCATTAACACAGACACACACTTACACCAAGTAACACAGACATACACTGACACGAAGTAACAAAGACATACAATGATACCCAGGAGCACAGACACACACTTACACCAAGTAACACAGACACACACTTACACCAAGTAACAAAGACATACACTGATACCCAGTAACACAGACGCACACTGACACCCAGTTAGAAACACACACTGACCCCCAGTAACACAGACACACACTGACCCCCAGTAACACAGGCATACACTGACACCAAGTCACAAAGACACACACTGACACCCAGTAACAAATACATACACTGACACCAAGTCACAAAGACATACACTGATTCACAGACACACACTTACACCAAGTAACACAGACATACACTGACACCAAGTAACAAAGACATACACTGATACCCAGGATCACAGACAAACACTTACATCAAGTAACAAAGACATACACTGACACCAAGTCCCAAAGACACACACTGACACCCAGTAACAAAGACATACACTGACACCAAGTCACAAAGACATACACTGATACCCAGGAACACAGACACACAGTGATACCCAGTAACAAAGACATACACTGATACCAAGTCACAAAGACATACACTGATACCCAGTAACACAGAAACACACTGACACCCTGTAACAAAGACATACACTGATACAAAGTCACAAAGACATACACTGATACCCAGTAACACAGACACACACTGACACCCAGTAATAAAGACAGACACTGTTACCAAGATACAAAGACATACACTGATACCCAGTAACACAGACGCACACTGACAGCAAGTAACAAAGACATGCACTGACACCAAGTAACAAAGACATGCACTGACACCAAGTAACATAGGCACACACGGACACCAAGTAACAAAGACACACACTTACACCAAGTAACACAGACACACACTTACACCAAGTAACAAATACATACACTGACACCAAGTAACACAGACATACACTGACACCAAGTAACAAAGACATACAATTACACCAAGTAACAAAGACACACACTTACACCAAGTAACACAGACACACACTGACACCCAGTAACACAGACACACACTTACACCAAGTAACACAGACATACACTGACACCCAGTAACACAAACAAACACACACTGACACCAAGTAACACAGACACACACTGACACCCAGTAACAAATACATACACAGACACCAAGTAACAAAGACATACAATGACACCCAGTAACACAGACAAACACGGACACCAAGTAACAAAGACACACACTTACACCAAGTAACACAGACACACACTGACACCCAATAACACAGACACACACATGACCAAGTAACACAGACATACACTGACACCAAGTAACAAAGACATACACTGACACCGAGTAACACAGACATACACTGACACCAAGTAACACAGACACACACTGACACCCAGTAACAAAGACATACACAGACACCTAGTAACAAAGACAAACAATGACACCCAGCGACACAGACACACACGGACACCTTGTAACACAGACACACACTTACACCAAGTAACAAAGTCATACAATTACACCAAGTAACACAGACATACACTGACACCAAGTAACAAAGACATACAATTACACCAAGTAACAAAGACACACACTTACACCAAGTAACACAGACATACAATGGCACCAAGAAACAAAGACATGCACTTACACCAAATAACACAGACACACACTGACACCAAGTAAGACAGGCACACATTTACACCAAGTAACACAGACACACACTTTCACCAAGTAACAAAGACATACACTTCCACCAAATAACACAGACACACACTGACACCAAGTAAGACAGGCACACATTTACACCAAGTAACACAGACACACACTTACACCAAGTAACACAGACATACACTGACACGAAGTAACAAAGACAGACAGTGATACCCATGAACACAGACACACACTTACACCAAGTAACACAGACACACACTTACACCAAGTAACACAGACATACACTGACACAAAGTAACAAAGACATACACTGATACCCAGTAACACAGACACACACTGACACCCAGTTAGAAACACACACTGACCCCCAGTAACACAGACACTCACTGACACCCAGTAACACAGACATACACATACACCATGTCACAAAGACACACACTGACACCCAGTAACAAAGACATAGACTGACAACAAGTCACAAAGACATACACTGATACCCAATATCACAGACACACACTAACATCAAGTAACAAAGACATACCCTGACACCAAGTCACAAAGACACACACTGACAGACAGTAACAAAGACATAATCTGACACCAAGTCACAAAGACATACACTGATACCCAGGAACACAGACACACACTGACACCCAGTAACAAAGACATACACTGATGCCAAGTCACAAAGACATACACTGATACCCAGTAACACAGAAACACACTGGCAAGCAGTAACAAAGACATACACTGATACAACGTCACAAAGACATACACTGATACCCAGTAACACAGACACACACTGACACCCAGTAATAAAGACATACACTGATACCAAGATACAAAGACTTACACTGATACCCAGTAACACAGATCCACACTGACAGCAAGTAACAAAGACATGCACTGACACCAAGTAACAAAGACATGCACTGACACACACGGACACCAAGTCACAAAGACACACACTTACACCAAGTAACACAGACACACACTTACACCAAGTAACAAAGACATACAATTACAACAAGTAACACAGACATACACTGACACCAAGTAACAAAGACATACAATTACACCAAGTAACAAAGACTCACACTTACACCAATTCACAAAGAAAGACACTGATACACAGTAACACAGACACAAACTTACACCAAGTAACAAAGACATACACTGACACGCAGTAACACAGAGAAACACTAATAAACAGTAACAAAGACATACACAGACACCAAGTAACAAAGACATACAATGACACCCAGTAACACAGACACACACGGAAACCAAGTAACAAAGACACACACTTACACCAAGTAACACAGACACACACTGACACCCAGTAACACAGACACACACTTGACCAAGTAACACAGACATGCACTGACTCCAAGTAACAAAGACATACACTGATAAACAGTAACACAGACAGACACTTACACCAAGTAACACAGACATACACTGACACCAAGTAACAAAGACATACACTGATACCCAGGAACACAGACACACACTTACACCAAGTAACACAGACACACACTTAGACCAAGTAACAAAGACATACACTTACACCAAGTAACACAGACATACACTGACACCAAGTAACAAATACATACAATTACACCAAGTAACAAAGACACACACTTACACCAAGTAACACAGATATACACTGGCACCAAGTAACAAAGACATGCACTGACACCCAGTAACACAGACACAGACGGACACCAAGTAACAAAGACACACACTTACACCAGGTATCACAGACTTACACTTACACCAATTAACAAAGACAGACACTGATACCCAGTAACACAGAGACACACTTACACCAATTAACAAAGTCAGACACTGATACCAAGTAACACAGAAACACACTTACACCAAGTAACAAAGACATACACTGACACCCAGTAACACAGAGAAACCCTAATAAACAGTAACAAAGACATACACCGACACCAAGTAACAAAGACATACAATGACACCCAGTAACACAGACACACACGGACACCAAGTAACAAAGACACACACTTACACCAAGTAACACAGACACACACTGACACCCAGTAACACAGACACACACTTGACCAAGTAACACAGACATACACTGACACCAAGTAACAAAGACATACACTTATACCCAGTAACACAGACACACACTTACACCAAGTAACAAAGACATACACTGACACCAAGTAACAAAGACATGCACTGACACCCAGGAACACAGACACACACTTACACCAAGTAACACAGACACACACTTAGACCAAGTAACAAAGACATACACTTACACCAAGTAACACAGACATACACTGACACCAAGCAAAAAAGACATACAATTACACCAAGTAACAAAGACACACACTTACACCAAGTAACACAGATATACAATGGCACCAAGTAACAAAGACATGCACTGACACCCAGTAACACAGACACACACAGACACCAAGTAACAAAGACACACACTTACACCAGGTATCACAGACTTACACTTACACCAATTAACAAAGACAGACACTGATACCCAGTAACACAGAGACACACTTACACCAAGTAACAAAGACATACACTGACACCCAGTAACAAAGACATACACTGACACCCAGTAACACAGACACACACGGACACCAAGTAACAAAGACACACACTTACACCAAGTAACACAGACACACACTGACACCAAGTAACACAGACACACACTGACACCCAGTAACAAAGACATACACTGACACCAAGTAACAAAGACATACACTGCTACCCAGTAACACAGACACACACTGACACCCAGTTAGATACACACACTGACACCAAGTAACAAAGACATACATTGACACCAAGTAACAAAGACATACAATTACACCATGTAACAAAGACAAACACGGACACCAAGTCACAAAGACACTCAATGACACCCAGTAACAAAGACATACACTGACACCAAGTCACAAAGGCATACACTGATACACAGACACACACTTACACCAAGTGACACAGACATACACTGACACCAAGGAACAAAGACATACACTGATTCCCAGTTTCACAGACACACACTGACACCAAGTAACAAAGACATACACTGACACCAAGTCACAAAGACACACACTGACACCCAGTAACAAAGACTTACACTGACACCAAGTCACAAAGACATACACTGATACCAAGTAACAAAGACATACACTGATACAAAGTAACAAAGACATACACTGACCCCCAGTAACACAGAAACACACTGACCCCCAGTAACACAGACATACACTGACAACCAGTAACAAAGACATACACTGACACCAAGTCACAAAGACATACACTGATGCACAGACACACACTTATACCAAGAAACACAGACATACACTGACACCAAGTAACACAGACATACACTGACACCAAGTCACAAAGACACACACTGACACCCAGGAACACAGACGCACATTGAAACCCAGCAACAAAGACATACACTGAGAGCAAGTCACAAAGACATACACTGATACCCAGTAACACAGATACACACTGACACCCAGTAACAAAGACGGACACTGATACCAAGTCACAATGACATACACTGAAACCCAGTAACACAGACACACACTGACACCCAGTAACAAAGACATACACTGATAACAAGTCATAAAGACATACACTGATACCAAGTAACACAGACACACACTTACACCAAGTAACAAAGACATACCCTGACAGCAAGTCACAAAGTCATACACTGATACCCAGTAACACAGACACACACTTACACCAAGTAACACAGACATACACTGACACCAAGTAACAAAGACATGCACTGATACCCAGTAACACAGACACACACTTACACCAAGTAACCAAGACAAACACTGATACCCAGTAACACAGACACACACTTACACCAAGTAACACAGACATACACTGACACCAAGTAACAAAGACATGCACTGATACCCAGTAACACAGACACACACTTACACCAAGTAACCAAGACACACACTGAAACCCAGTAACACAGACACGCACTTACACCAAGTAACACAGACATACACTGACACCAAGTATTTTGACATACACTTACACCAAGTAACAAAGACATACACTGACACCAAGTAACAAAGACACACACTTACACGAAGTAACAAAGACATACACTTACACCAAGTAACACAGACACACACTTACACCAAGTAACACAGACATACACTGATGCCCAGGAACACAGACACACACTTACACCAAGTAACACAGACACAAACTGACACCCAGGAACACAGACACACACTTACACCAAGTAACACAGACATACACTGACACCAAGTAACAAAGGCACACACTTACAGCAAGTAACACAGACAAAAACTGACACCCAGTAACACAGACACACACTGACACCCAGTAACACAGACACACACTTACACCAAGTAATACAGACATACACTGACACCAAGTAACAAAGACATGTACTGATACCCAGTAACACAGACACACACTTACACCAGGTTATACAGACATACACTTGCACAAAGTAACAAAGACATACACTTACACCAAGTAACACAGACATACACTGACACCAAGTAACAAAGACATACAATTACACCAAGTAACAAAGACACACACTTACACCAAGTAACACAGATATACACTGGCACCAAGTAACAAAGACATGCACTTACACCTAGTAACACAGACACACACGGACACCAAGTCACAAAGACACACACTGACACCCAGTAACAAAGGCATACACTGACACCAAGTCACAAAGGCATACACTGATACCCAGTTTCATAGGCACACACTTACACCAAGTAACAAAGACATACACTGACACCAAGTCACAAAGACACACACTAACACCCAGTAACAAAGACATACACTGACACAAAGTCACAAAGACATACACTGATACCCAGTAACACAGAAAAACACTGACACCCAGTAACAAAGACATACACTGACACCAAGTAACAAAGACATACACTGATACCCAGTAACAGAGACACACTCTTACACCAAGTAACAAAGAAAGACACTGATACCCAGTAACACAGACACACACTTACACCAAGTGACACAGACATACACTGACACCAAGGAACAAAGACATACACTGATTCCCAGTTTCACAGACACACACTGACACCAAGTAACAAAGACATACACTGACACCAAGTCACAAAGACACACACTGACACCCAGTAACAAAGACATACACTGACACCAAGTCACAAAGACATACACTGATACCAAGTAACAAAGACATACACTGATACAAAGTAACAAAGACATACACTGACCCCCAGTAACACAGAAACACACTGACCCCCAGTAACACAGACATACACTGACACCCAGTAACAAAGACATACACTGACACCAAGTCACAAAGACATACACTGATGCACAGACACACACTTATACCAAGAAACACAGACATACACTGACACCAAGTAACACAGACATACACTGACACCAAGTCACAAAGACACACACTGACACCCAGGAACACAGACACACATTGAAACCCAGCAACAAAGTCATACACTGAGAGCAAGTCACAAAGACATAAACTGATACCCAGTAACACAGATACACACTGACACCCAGTAACAAAGACGGACACTGATACCAAGTCACAATGACATACACTGAAACCCAAGTAACACAGACACACACTGACACCCAGTAACAAAGACATACACTGATACCAAGTCATAAAGACATACACTGATACCCAGTAACACAGACACACACTTACACCAATTAACAAAGACATACCCTGACAGCAAGTCACAAAGTCATACACTGATACCCAGTAACACAGACACACACTTACACCAAGTAACACAGACATACACTGACACCAAGTAACAAAGACATGCACTGATACCCAGTAACACAGACACACACTTACACCAAGTAACCAAGACAAACACTGATACCCAGTAACACAGACACACACTTACACCAAGTAACAAAGACATACACTGACACCCAGTAACACAGACACACAAGGACACCAAGTAACAAAGACACACACTTACACCAAGTAACACAGACACACACTGAAACCCAGTAACACAGACACGCACTTACACCAAGTAACACAGACATAAACTGACACAAAGTATTTTGACATACACTTACACCAAGTAACAAAGACATACACTGACACCAAGTAACAAAGACACACACTTACACGAAGTAACAAAGACACACACTTACACCAAGTAACACAGACATACACTGATGCCCATGAACACAGACACACACTTACACCAAGTAACACAGACACAAACTGACACCCAGGAACACAGACACACACTTACACCAAGTAACACAGACATACACTGACACCAAGTAACAAAGGCACACACTTACACCAAGTTACACAGACAAAAACTGACACCCAGTAACACAGACACACACTGACACCCAGTAACACAGACATACACTGATGCCCAGGAACACAGACACACACTTACACCAAGTAACACAGACACAAACTGACACCCAGGAACACAGACACACACTTACACCAAGTAATACAGACATACACTGACACCAAGTAACAAAGACATGTACTGATACCCAGTAACACAGACACACACTTACACCAGGTTATACAGACATACACTTGCACAAAGTAACAAAGACATACACTTACACCAAGTAACACAGACATACACTGACACCAAGTAACAAAGACATACAATTACACCAAGTAACAAAGACACACACTTACACCAAGTAACACAGATATACACTGGCACCAAGTAACAAAGACATGCACTTACACCAAGTAACACAGACACACACGGACACCAAGTCACAAAGACACACACTGACACCCAGTAACAAAGGCATACACTGACACCAAGTCACAAAGGCATACACTGATACCCAGTTTCATAGACACACACTTACACCAAGTAACAAAGACATACACTGACACCAAGTCACAAAGACACACACTGACACCCAGTAACAAAGACATACACTGACACAAAGTCACAAAGACATACACTGATACCCAGTAACACAGAAAAACACTGAAACCAAGTAACAAAGACATACACTGACACCAAGTAACAAAGACATACACTGATACCCAGTAACAGAGACACACTCTTACACCAAGTAACAAAGAAAGACACTGATACCCAGTAACACAGACACACAATTACACCAAGTAACAAACACATACACTGACACCGAGTAACAAAGACATACACTGACACCCAGTAACACAGACACACACGGACACCAAGTAACAAAGACACACACTTACACCAAGTAACACAGACACACACTGACACCCAGTAACACAGACACACAATGCACCAAGTAACACAGACATACACTGACACCAAGTAACAAAGACATGTACTGATACCCAGTAACACAGACACACACTTACACCAAGTTAGACAGACATACACGTGCACCAAGTAACAAAGACATACACTTACACCAAGTAACACAGACATACACTGACACCAAGTAACAAAGACACACACTTACACCAAGTAACACAGATATACACTGGCAGCAAGTAACAAAGACATGCACTTACACCCAGTAACACAGACACACACGGACACCAAATCACAAAGACACACACTGACACCCAGTAACAAAGACATACACTGACACCAAGTCACAAAGACATACACTGATACCCTGTAACACAGACACACACTTACACCAAGTAACACAGACAGACACTGATACCCAGTAACACAGACACACACTTACACCAAGTAACAAAGAGATACACTGACACCCATTAAGAAAGACATACACTGACACCCAGTAACACAGACACACATGGACACCAAGTAACAAAGACACACACTTACACCAAGTAACACAGACACACACTGACACCCAGTAACACAGACACACACTTACACCAAGTAACACAGACATACACTGACACCAAGTAACAAACACATAAACTGATACCCAGTAACACAGACACACACTTACACCAAGTAACACAGACATACACTGATGCCCAGGAACACAGACACACACTTACACCAAGTAACACAGACACACGCTTACACCAAGTAACAAAGACCTACACTTACACCAAGTAACACAGACATACACTGACACCAAGTAACAAAGATATACAATTACACCAAGTAACAAAGACACACACTTACACCAAGTAACACAGACACAAACTGACACCCAGGAACACAGACACACACTTACACCAAGTAACACAGACATACACTGACACCAAGTAACAAAGGCACACACTTACACCAAGTTACACAGACAAAAACTGACACCCAGTAACACAGACACACACTGACACCCAGTAACACAGACATACACTGATGCCCAGGAACACAGACACACACTTACACCAAGTAACACAGACACAAACTGACACCCAGGAACACAGACACACACTTACACCAAGTAATACAGACATACACTGACACCAAGTAACAAAGACATGTACTGATACCCAGTAACACAGACACACACTTACACCAGGTTATACAGACATACACTTGCACAAAGTAACAAAGACATACACTTACACCAAGTAACACAGACATACACTGACACCAAGTAACAAAGACATACAATTACACCAAGTAACAAAGACACACACTTACACCAAGTAACACAGATATACACTGGCACCAAGTAACAAAGACATGCACTTACACCTAGTAACACAGACACACACGGACACCAAGTCACAAAGACACACACTGACACCCAGTAACAAAGGCATACACTGACACCAAGTCACAAAGGCATACACTGATACCCAGTTTCATAGACACACACTTACACCAAGTAACAAAGACATACACTGACACCAAGTCACAAAGACACACACTGACACCCAGTAACAAAGACATACACTGACACAAAGTCACAAAGACATACACTGATACCCAGTAACACAGAAAAACACTGAAACCAAGTAACAAAGACATACACTGACACCAAGTAACAAAGACATACACTGATACCCAGTAACAGAGACACACTCTTACACCAAGTAACAAAGAAAGACACTGATACCCAGTAACACAGACACACACTTACACCAAGTAACAAACACATACACTGACACCGAGTAACAAAGACATACACTGACACCCAGTAACACAGACACACACGGACACCAAGTAACAAAGACACACACTTACACCAAGTAACACAGACACACACTGACACCCAGTAACACAGACACACAATGCACCAAGTAACACAGACATACACTGACACCAAGTAACAAAGACATGTACTGATACCCAGTAACACAGACACACACTTACACCAAGTTAGACAGACATACACGTGCACCAAGTAACAAAGACATACACTTACACCAAGTAACACAGACATACACTGACACCAAGTAACAAAGACACACACTTACACCAAGTAACACAGATATACACTGGCAGCAAGTAACAAAGACATGCACTTACACCCAGTAACACAGACACACACGGACACCAAATCAAAAAGACACACACTGACACCCAGTAACAAAGACATACACTGACACCAAGTCACAAAGACATACACTGATACCCTGTAACACAGACACACACTTACACCAAGTAACACAGACAGACACTGATACCCAGTAACACAGACACACACTTACACCAAGTAACAAAGATATACACTGACACCCATTAAGAAAGACATACACTGACACCCAGTAACACAGACACACATGGACACCAAGTAACAAAGACACACACTTAGACCAAGTAACAAAGACCTACACTTACACCAAGTAACACAGACATACACTGACACCAAGTAACAAAGATATACAATTACACCAAGTAACAAAGACACACACTTACACCAAGTAACACAGATATACACTGGCACCAAGTAACAAAGACATGCACTGACACCCAGTAACACAGACACACACCGACACCAAGTAACAAAGACACACACTTACACCAAGTAACAAAGACATACACTGACACCAAGTCACAAAGACATACACTGATACCAAGTAACAAAGACATACACTGATACAAAGTAACAAAGACATACACTGACCCCCAGTAACACAGAAACACACTGACCCCCAGTAACACAGACATACACTGACACCCAGTAACAAAGACATACACTGACACCAAGTCACAAAGACATACACTGATGCACAGACACACACTTATACCAAGAAACACAGACATACACTGACACCAAGTAACACAGACATACACTGACACCAAGTCACAAAGACACACACTGACACCCAGGAACACAGACACACATTGAAACCCAGCAACAAAGTCATACACTGAGAGCAAGTCACAAAGACATACACTGATACCCAGTAACACAGATACACACTGACACCCAGTAACAAAGACGGACACTGATACCAAGTCACAATGACATACACTGAAACCCAGTAACACAGACACACACTGACACCCAGTAACAAAGACATACACTGATACCAAGTCATAAAGACATACACTGATACCCAGTAACACAGACACACACTTACACCAAGTAACAAAGACATACCCTGACAGCAAGTCACAAAGTCATACACTGATACCCAGTAACACAGACACACACTTACACCAAGTAACACAGACATACACTGACACCAAATAACAAAGACATGCACTGATACCCAGTAACACAGACACACACTTACACCAAGTAACCAAGACAAACACTGATACCCAGTAACACAGACACACACTTACACCAAGTAACAAAGACATACACTGACACCCAGTAACACAGACACACAAGGACACCAAGTAACAAAGACACACACTTACACCAAGTAACACAGACACACACTGAAACCCAGTAACACAGACACGCACTTACACCAAGTAACACAGACATACACTGACACCAAGTATTTTGACATACACTTACACCAAGTAACAAAGACATACACTGACACCAAGTAACAAAGACACACACTTACACGAAGTAACAAAGACACACACTTACACCAAGTAACACAGACATACACTGATGCCCAGGAACACAGACACACACTTACACCAAGTAACACAGACACAAACTGACACCCAGGAACACAGACACACACTTACACCAAGTAACACAGACATACACTGACACCAAGTAACAAAGGCACACACTTACACCAAGTTACACAGACAAAAACTGACACCCAGTAACACAGACACACACTGACACCCAGTAACACAGACATACACTGATGCCCAGGAACACAGACACACACTTACACCAAGTAACACAGACACAAACTGACACCCAGGAACACAGACACACACTTACACCAAGTAATACAGACATACACTGACACCAAGTAACAAAGACATGTACTGATACCCAGTAACACAGACACACACTTACACCAGGTTATACAGACATACACTTGCACAAAGTAACAAAGACATACACTTACACCAAGTAACACAGACATACACTGACACCAAGTAACAAAGACATACAATTACACCAAGTAACAAAGACACACACTTACACCAAGTAACACAGATATACACTGGCACCAAGTAACAAAGACATGCACTTACACCTAGTAACACAGACACACACGGACACCAAGTCACAAAGACACACACTGACACCCAGTAACAAAGGCATACACTGACACCAAGTCACAAAGGCATACACTGATACCCAGTTTCATAGACACACACTTACACCAAGTGACAAAGACATACACTGACACCAAGTCACAAAGACACACACTGACACCCAGTAACAAAGACATACACTGACACAAAGTCACAAAGACATACACTGATACCCAGTAACACAGAAAAACACTGACACCCAGTAACAAAGACATACACTGACACCAAGTAACAAAGACATACACTGATACCCAGTAACAGAGACACACTCTTACACCAAGTAACAAAGAAAGACACTGATACCCAGTAACACAGACACACACTTACACCAAGTAACAAACACATACACTGACACCGAGTAACAATGACATACACTGACACCCAGTAACACAGACACACACGGACACCAAGTAACAAAGACACACACTTACACCAAGTAACACAGACACACACTGACACCCAGTAACACAGACACACAATGCACCAAGTAACACAGACATACACTGACACCAAGTAACAAAGACATGTACTGATACCCAGTAACACAGACACACACTTACACCAAGTTAGACAGACATACACGTGCACCAAGTAACAAAGACATACACTTACACCAAGTAACACAGACATACACTGACACCAAGTAACAAAGACACACACTTACACCAAGTAACACAGATATACACCGGCAGCAAGTAACAAAGACATGCACTTACACCCAGTAACACAGACACACACGGACACCAAATCACAAAGACACACACTGACACCCAGTAACAAAGACATACACTGACACCAAGTCACAAAGACATACACTGATACCCTGTAACACAGACACACACTTACACCAAGTAACACAGACAGACACTGATACCCAGTAACACAGACACACACTTACACCATGTAACAAAGACATACACTGACACCCATTAAGAAAGACATACACTGACACCCAGTAACACAGACACACATGGACACCAAGTAACAAATACACACACTTACACCAAGTAACACAGACACACACTGACACCCAGTAACACAGACACACACTTACACCAAGTAACACAGACATACACTGACACCAAGTAACAAACACGTAAACTGATACCCAGTAACACAGACACACACTTACACCAAGTAACACAGACATACACTGATGCCCAGGAACACAGACACACACTTACACCAAGTAACACAGACACACGCTTACACCAAGTAACAAAGACCTACACTTACACCAAGTAACACAGACATACACTGACACCAAGTAACAAAGATATACAATTACACCAAGTAGCAAAGACACACACTTACACCAAGTAACACAGATATACACTGGCACCAAGTAACAAAGACATGCACTGACACCCAGTAAGACAGACACACACCGACACCAAGTAACAAAGACACACACTTACACCAAGTAACAAAGACCTACACTTACACCAAGTAACACAGACATACACTGACACCAAGTAACAAAGATATACAATTACACCAAGTAGCAAAGACACACACTTACACCAAGTAACACAGACACACACTTACACCAAGTAACACAGACAGACACTGATACCCAGTAACACAGACACACACTTACACCATGTAACAAAGACATACACTGACACCCATTAAGAAAGACATACACTGACACCCAGTAACACAGACACACATGGACACCAAGTAACAAATACACACACTTACACCAAGTAACACAGACACACACTGACACCCAGTAACACAGACACACACTTACACCAAGTAACACAGACATACACTGACACCAAGTAACAAACACATAAACTGATACCCAGTAACACAGACACACACTTACACCAAGTAACACAGACATACACTGACGCCCAGGAACACAGACACACACTTACACCAAGTAACACAGACACACGCTTACACCAAGTAACAAAGACCTACACTTACACCAAGTAACACAGACATACACTGACACCAAGTAACAAAGATATACAATTACACCAAGTAGCAAAGTCACACACTTACACCAAGTAACACAGATATACACTGGCACCAAGTAACAAAGACATGCACTGACACCCAGTAAGACAGACACACACCGACACCAAGTAACAAAGACACACACTTACACCAAGTAACACAGACACAAACTGACACCGAGGAACACAGACACACACTTACACCAAGTAACACAGACATACACTGACACCAAGTAACAAAGACACACACTTACACCAAGTAACACAGACAAAAACTGACACCCAGTAACACAGACACACACTGACACCCTGTAGCACAGACACACACTTACACCAAGTAACACAGACATACACTGACACCAAGTAACAAAGACATATACTGATACCCTTTAACTAAGACACACTCTTACACCAAGTAACAAAGAAAGACACTGATAACCAGTAACACAGACACACACTTACACCAAGTAACAAAGACATACACTGGCATCAAGTAACAAAGACATGCACTGATACCCAGTAACACAGACACACACTTACACCAAGTTATACAGACATACACTTGCACAAAGTAACAAAGACATACACTTACACCACGTAACACAGACATACACTGACACCAAGTAACAAAGACATACAATTACACCAAGTAACAAAGACACACACTTACACCAAGTAACACAGATAGACACTGGCACCAAGTAACAAAGACATGCACTGACACCCAGTAACACAGACACACACCGACACCAAGTAACAAAGACACACACTTACACCAAGTAACAAAGACATACACTGACACCAAGTCACAAAGACATACACTGATACCAAGTAACAAAGACATACACTGATACAAAGTAACAAAGACATACACTGACCCCCAGTAACACAGAAACACACTGACCCCCAGTAACACAGACATACACTGACACCCAGTAACAAAGACATACACTGACACCAAGTCACAAAGACATACACTGATGCACAGACACACACTTATACCAAGAAACACAGACATACACTGACACCAAGTAACACAGACATACACTGACACCAAGTCACAAAGACACACACTGACACCCAGGAACACAGACACACATTGAAACCCAGCAACAAAGTCATACACTGAGAGCAAGTCACAAAGACATACACTGATACCCAGTAACACAGATACACACTGACACCCAGTAACAAAGACGGACCCTGATACCAAGTCACAATGACATACACTGAAACCCAGTAACACAGACACACACTGACACCCAGTAACAAAGACATACACTGATACCAAGTCATAAAGACATACACTGATACCCAGTAACACAGACACACACTTACACCAAGTAACAAAGACATACCCTGACAGCAAGTCACAAAGTCATACACTGATACCCAGTAACACAGACACACACTTACACCAAGTAACACAGACATACACTGACACCAAGTAACAAAGACATGCACTGATACCCAGTAACACAGACACACACTTACACCAAGTAACCAAGACAAACACTGATACCCAGTAACACAGACACACACTTACACCAAGTAACAAAGACATACACTGACACCCAGTAACACAGACACACAAGGACACCAAGTAACAAAGACACACACTTACACCAAGTAACACAGACACACACTGAAACCCAGTAACACAGACACGCACTTACACCAAGTAACACAGACATACACTGACACCAAGTATTTTGACATACACTTACACCAAGTAACAAAGACATACACTGACACCAAGTAACAAAGACACACACTTACACGAAGTAACAAAGACACACACTTACACCAAGTAACACAGACATACACTGATGCCCAGGAACACAGACACACACTTACACCAAGTAACACAGACACAAACTGACACCCAGGAACACAGACACACACTTACACCAAGTAACACAGACATACACTGACACCAAGTAACAAAGGCACACACTTACACCAAGTAACACAGACAAAAACTGACACCCAGTAACACAGACACACACTGACACCCAGTAGCACAGACATACACTGATGCCCAGGAACACAGACACACACTTACACCAAGTAACACAGACACAAACTGACACCCAGGAACACAGACACACACTTACACCAAGTAACACAGACACAAACTGACACCCAGGAACACAGACACACACTTACACCAAGTAACACAGACATACACTGACACCAAGTAACAAAGGCACACACTTACAACAAGTAACACAGACAAAAACTGACACCCAGTAACACAGACACACACTGACACCCAGTAACACAGACACACACTTACACCAAGTAATACAGACATACACTGACACCAAGTAACAAAGACATGTACTGATACCCAGTAACACAGACACACACTTACACCAGGTTATACAGACATACACTTGCACAAAGTAACAAAGACATACACTTACACCAAGTAACACAGACATACACTGACACCAAGTAACAAAGACATACAATTACACCAAGTAACAAAGACATACACTTACACCAAGTAACAAAGACACACACTTACACGAAGTAACAAAGACATACACTTACACCAAGTAACACAGACATACACTGATACCCAGTAACACAGACACACACTTACACCAAGTAACACAGACATACACTGACACCAAGTAACAAAGGCACACACTTACAACAAGTAACACAGACAAAAACTGACACCCAGTAACACAGACACACACTGACACCCAGTAACACAGACACACACTTACACCAAGTAATACAGACATACACTGACACCAAGTAACAAAGACATGTACTGATACCCAGTAACACAGACACACACTTACACCAGGTTATACAGACATACACTTGCACAAAGTAACAAAGACATACACTTACACCAAGTAACACAGACATACACTGACACCAAGTAACAAAGACATACAATTACACCAAGTAACAAAGACATACACTGACACCAAGTAACAAAGACACACACTTACACGAAGTAACAAAGACATACACTTACACCAAGTAACACAGACATACACTGATACCCAGTAACACAGACACACACTTACACCAAGTAACACAGACATACACTGATGCCCAGTAACACAGACACACACTTACACCAAGTAACACAGACATACACTGATGCCCAGGAACACAGACACACACTTACACCAAGTAACACAGACACAAACTGAAACCCAGGAACACAGACACACACTTACACCAAGTAACACAGACATACACTGACACCAAGTAACAAAGGCACACACTTACACCAAGTAACACAGACAAAAACTGACACCCAGTAACACAGACACACACTGACACCCAGTAACACAGACACACACTTACACCAAGTAATACAGACATACACTGACACCAAGTAACAAAGACATGTACTGATACCCAGTAACACAGACACACACTTACACCAGGTTATACAGACATACACTTGCACAAAGTAACAAAGACATACACTTACACCAAGTAACACAGACATACACTGACACCAAGTAACAAAGACATACAATTACACCAAGTAACAAAGACACACACTTACACCAAGTAACACAGATATACACTGGCACCAAGTAACAAAGACATGCACTTCCACCCAGTAACACAGACACACACGGACACCAAGTCACAAAGACACACACTGACACCCAGTAACAAAGACATACACTGACACCAAGTCAAAAAGGCATACACTGATACCCAGTTTCATAGACACACACTTACACCAAGTAACAAAGACATACACTGACACCAAGTCACAAAGACACACACTGACACCCAGTAACAAAGACATACACTGACACCAAGTCACAAAGACATACACTGATACCCAGTAACACAGAAAAACACTGACACCCAGTAACAAAGACATACACTGACACCAAGTAACAAAGACATACACTGATACCCAGTAACAGAGACACACTCTTACACCAAGTAACAAAGAAAGACACTGATACCCAGTAACACAGACACACACTTACACCAAGTAACAAACACATACACTGACACCGAGTAACAAAGACATACACTGACACCCAGTAACACAGACACACACGGACACCAAGTAACAAAGACACACACTTACACCAAGTAACACAGACACACACTGACACCCAGTAACACAGACACACACTGCACCAAGTAACACAGACATACACTGACACCAAGTAACAAAGACATGTACTGATACCCAGTAACACAGACACACACTTACACCAAGTAATACAGACATACACTGACACCAAGTAACAAAGACATACACTTACACCAAGTAACACAGACATACACTGACACCAAGTAACAAAGACATACAATTACACCAAGTAACAAAGACACACACTTACACCAAGTAACACAGATATACACTGGCACCAAGTAACAAAGACATGCACTTACACCCAGTAACACAGACACACACGGACACCAAATCACAAAGACACACACTGACACCCAGTAACAAAGACATACACTGGCACCAAGTAACAAAGACATACACTGATACCCTGTAACACAGACACACACTTACACCAAGTAACAAAGACAGACACTGATACCCAGTAACACAGACACACACTTACACCAAGTAACACAGACATACACTGATGCCCAGGAACACAGACACACACTTACACCAAGTAACACAGACACAAACTGAAACCCAGGAACACAGACACACACTTACACCAAGTAACACAGACATACACTGACACCAAGTAACAAAGGCACACACTTACACCAAGTAACACAGACAAAAACTGACACCCAGTAACACAGACACACACTGACACCCAGTAACACAGACACAGACTTACACCAAGTAATACAGACATACACTGACACCAAGTAACAAAGACATGTACTGATACCCAGTAACACAGACACACACTTACACCAGGTTATACAGACATACACTTGCACAAAGTAACAAAGACATACACTTACACCAAGTAACACAGACATACACTGACACCAAGTAACAAAGACATACAATTACACCAAGTAACAAAGACACACACTTACACCAAGTAACACAGATATACACTGTCACCAAGTAACAAAGACATGCACTTCCACCCAGTAACACAGACACACACGGACACCAAGTCACAAAGACACACACTGACACCCAGTAACAAAGACATACACTGACACCAAGTCAAAAAGGCATACACTGATACCCAGTTTCATAGACACACACTTACACCAAGTAACAAAGACATACACTGACACCAAGTCACAAAGACACACACTGACACCCAGTAACAAAGACATACACTGACACCAAGTCACAAAGACATACACTGATACCCAGTAACACAGAAATACACTGACACCCAGTAACAAAGACATACACTGACACCAAGTAACAAAGACATACACTGATACCCAGTAACAGAGACACACTCTTACACCAAGTAACAAAGAAAGACACTGATACCCAGTAACACAGACACACACTTACACCAAGTAACAAACACATACACTGACACCGAGTAACAAAGACATACACTGACACCCAGTAACACAGACACACACGGACACCAAGTAACAAAGACACACACTTACACCAAGTAACACAGACACACACTGACACCCAGTAACACAGACACACACTGCACCAATTAACACAGACATACACTGACACCAAGTAACAAAGACATGTACTGATACCCAGTAACACAGACACACACTTACACCAAGTTAGACAGACATACACGTGCACCAAGTAACAAAGACATACACTTACACCAAGTAACACAGACATACACTGACACCAAGTAACAAAGACATACAATTACACCAAGTAACAAAGACACACACTTACACCAAGTAACACAGATATACACTGGCACCAAGTAACAAAGACATGCACTTACACCCAGTAACACAGACACACACGGACACCAAATCACAAAGACACACACTGACACCCAGTAACAAAGACATACACTGGCACCAAGTAACAAAGACATACACTGATACCCTTTAACACAGACACACACTTACACCAAGTAACAAAGACAGACACTGATACCCAGTAACACAGACACACACTTAAACCAAGTAACAAAGACATACACTGACACCCATTAAGAAAGACATACACTGACACCCAGTAACACAGACACACATGGACACCAAGTAACAAAGACACACACTTACACCAAGTAACACAGACACACACTGACACCCAGTAACACAGACACACACTTACACCAAGTAACACAGACATACACTGACACCAAGTAACAAACACATACACTGATACCCAGTAACACAGACACACACTTACACCAAGTAACACAGACATACACTGATGCCCAGGAACACAGACACACACTTACACCAAGTAACACAGACACACACTTACACCAAGTAACAAAGACCTACACTTACACCAAGTAACACAGACATACACTGACACCAAGTAACAAAGATATACAATTACACCAAGTAACAAAGACACACACTTACACCAAGTAACACAGATATACACTGGCACCAAGTAACAAAGACATGCACTGACACCCAGTAACACAGACACACACCGACACCAAATAACAAAGACACACACTGACACCAAGTAACACAGACACCATCTGACACCGAGGAACACAGACACACACTTACACCAAGTAACACAGACATTCAATGACACCAAGTAACAAAGACACACACTTACAACAAGTAACACAGACAAAAACTGACACCCAGTAACACAGACACACACTGACACCCAGTAACAAAGACACACACTTACACCAAGTAACACAGACATACACTGACACCAAGTAACAAAGACATGCACTTACACCCAGTAACACAGACACACACGGACACCAAATCACAAAGACACACACTGACACCCAGTAACAAAGACATACACTGGCACCAAGTAACAAAGACATACACTGATACCCTGAAACACAGACACACACTTACACCAAGTAACAAAGACAGACACTGATACCCAGTAACACAGACACACACTTAAACCAAGTAACAAAGACATACACTGACACCCATTAAGAAAGACATACACTGACACCCAGTAACACAGACACACATGGACACCAAGTAACAAAGACACAAACTTACACCAAGTAACACAGACACACACTGACACCCAGTAACACAGACACACACTTACACCAAGTAACACAGACATACACTGACACCAAGTAACAAAGACATATACTGATACCCAGTAACAAAGACACACTCTTACACCAAGTAACAAAGAAAGACACTGATAACCAGTAACACAGACACACACTTACACCAAGTAACAAAGACATACATTGGCATCAAGTAACAAAGACATGCACTGACACCCAGTAACACAGACACACACGGACACCAAGTAACAAAGACACACAATTACACCAAGTAACACAGACACAAACTGACACCCAGGAACACAGACACACACTTACACCAAGTAACACAGACATACACTGACACCAAGTAACAAAGACACACACTGACACCCAGTAACACAGACACACACTTACACCAAGTAACACAGACATACACTGACACCAAGTAACAAAGACATATACTGATACCCAGTAACACAGACACACACTTAAACCAAGTTAGACAGACATACACTTGCACCAAGTAAGAAAGACATACACTTACACCAAGTAACACAGACATACACTGACACCAAGTAACAAAGACATACAATTACACCCAGTAACACAGACAAACACGGACACCAAGTCACAAAGACACTCAATGACACCCAGTAACAAAGACATACACTGACACCAAGTCACAAAGGCATACACTGATACACAGACACACACTTACACCAAGTGACACAGACATACACTGACACCAAGGAACAAAGACATACACTGATTGCCAGTTTCACAGACACACACTGACACCAAGTAACAAAGACATACTCTGACACCAAGTCACAAAGACACACACTGACACCCAGTAACAAAGACATACACTGACACCAAGTCACAAAGACATACACTGATACCAAGTAACAAAGACATACACTGATACAAAGTAACAAAGACATACACTGACCCCCAGTAACACAGAAACACACTGACTCCCAGTAACACAGACATACACTGACACCCAGTAACAAAGACATACACTGACACCAAGTCACAAAGACATACACTGATGCACAGACACACACTTATACCAAGAAACACAGACATACACTGACACCAAGTAACACAGACATACACTGACACCAAGTCACAAAGACACACACTGACACCCAGGAACACAGACACACATTGAAACCCAGCAACAAAGACATACACTGAGAGCAAGTCACAAAGACATACACTGATACCCAGTAACACAGATACACACTGACACCCAGTAACAAAGACGGACACTGATACCAAGTCACAATGACATACACTGAAACCCAGTAACACAGACACACACTGACAACCAGTAACAAAGACATACACTGATACCAAGTCATAAAGACATACACTGATACCCAGTAACACAGACACACACTTACACCAAGTAACAAAGACATACCCTGACAGCAAGTCACAAAGTCATACACTGATACCCAGTAACACAGACACACACTTACACCAAGTAACACAGACATACACTGACACCAAGTAACAAAGACATGCACTGATACCCAGTAACACAGACACACACTTACACCAAGTAACCAAGACAAACACTGATACCCAGTAACACAGACACACACTTACACCAAGTAACAAAGACATACACTGACACCCAGTAACACAGACACACAAGGACACCAAGTAACAAAGACACACACTTACACCAAGTAACACAGACACACACTGAAACCCAGTAACACAGACACGCACTTACACCAAGTAACACAGACATACACTGACACCAAGTATTTTGACATACACTTACACCAAGTAACAAAGACATACACTGACACCAAGTAACAAAGACACACACTTACACGAAGTAACAAAGACATACACTTACACCAAGTAACACAGACATACATTTACACCAAGTATTTTGACATACACTTACACCAAGTAACAAAGACATACAGTGACACCAAGTCACAAACACATACAATGACACCAAGTAACAAAGTCATACACTCACACCAAGTAACAAAGACATACACAGACACCAAGTAACAAAGACATGCACTGACACCCAGTAACACAGACACACACTGGGCGGCACAGTGGCGCAGCCGTTAGCACTGCAGCCTCACAGCTCCAGGGACCCGGGTTCGATTCTGGGTACTGCCTGTGCGGAGTTTGCAAGTTCTCCCTGTGTCTGCGTGGGTTTCCTCCGGGTGCTCCTGTTTCCTCCCACATGCCAAAGACTTGCAGGTTGATAGGTTAATTGGCCATCATAAATTGCCCCTAGTATAGGTAGGTGGCAGGGAAATATATAGGGACCGGTGGGGATGTGATAGGTGTACGGGATTATTGTAGGATTGGGATAAATGTGTGGTTGATGGTCGGCACAGACTCGGTGGGCCGAGGGGCCTGTTTCAGTGCTGTTTCCCGAAACTAAACTAAACTAAATAGTGACACCTCGTGTCACAGACACACACTGACACCCAGTAACACACACTGATACACAGACACACACTGACACCAAGTAACAAAGTCATACACTGATACCCAGTAACACAGAGACACACTTACACCAAGTAACACAGACACACACTTACACCAAGTAACAAAGACAGACACTGACACCCAGTAACACAGACACACACTTGCACCGGGTGCTCCGGATTCCTCCCACATGCCAAAGACTTGCAGGTTGATAGGTTAATTGGCCATCATAAATTGCCCCTAGTATGGGTAGGTGGCAGGGAAATATATAGGGACAGGTGCGGATGTGATAGGAATACGGAATTGGTGTAGGATGAGTAAAAATTGGTGGTTGATGGTCGGCACAGACTCGGTGGGCAGAAGGGCCTGTTGAAGTGCTGTATCTCTAAACAAAACTAAATACTGACACCTAGTGTCACAGACACAGACTGACACCCAGTAACACACACTGATGAACAGTAACAAAGACATGCAATGACAACCAGTAACACAGACACACACTGACACCAAGTAACAAAGACACACACTTACACCAAGTAACAATGACATACACTGACACCAAGTAACAAAGACACACACTTACACGAAGTAACAAAGACATACACTTACACCAAGTAACAAAGGCATACACTGATACCCAGTAACACAGACGCACACTTACACCAAGTAACAAAGACATGCACTGACACCCAGTAACAAAGACATACTATTGCTCCAAGTAACAAAGACATACACTGATACCCAGTAACACAGACACACACTGACACCCAGTTAGAAACACACACTGATCCCCAGTAACACAGACACACACTGACCCCCAGTAACAAAGACATACACTGATACACAGTAACACAGACACACACTTACTCCAAGTAACAAAGACATACACTGACACCAAGTAACAAAGACATACACTGATACCCAGTAACAAAGACACACACTTACACCAAGTAACAAAGACATACACTGACACCAAGTAACAAAGACATACACTGATACCCAGTAACACAGACACACACTGACACCAAGTAACAAAGTCATACACTGATACCCAGTAACACAGGCACACACTGGGGCGGGGCATATTGGCGCAGTGGTTAGCACTGCAGCCTCACAGCTCCAGGGACCCGGGTTCGATTCTGGGTACTGCCTGTGCGGAGTTTGCAAGTTCTCCCTGTGTCTGCGTGGGTTTGCTCCTGTTTCCTCCCACATGCCAAAGACTTGCAGGTTGATAGGTTAATTGGCCATTATAAATTGCACCTAGTATATGTAGGTAGGTGGTAAATAAATATAAAGGGACCGGTGGGGATGTTATTGGAATATGGGATTCGTGTCGGATTAGTATAAATGGGTGGTTGATGGTCGGCACAAACTCGGTGGGCCGAAGGGCCTGTTTCAGTGCTGTATCTCTGTACTAAACTAAATCTGACACCCAGCAACACACACTGATACTCAGTAACAAAGACATACACTGACACCAAGTAACAAAGACACACACTTACACCAAGTAACAAAGACATACACTGACACCAAGTCACAAACACATACACTGACACCAAGTAACAAAGACATACACTTACACCAAGTAACAAAGACATACACTGATACCCAGTAACAAAGACACACACTTACACCAAGTAACAAAGACAGACACTGATACCCAGTAACACAGACACACAATGACACCAAGTAACACAGACATACACTGACACCAAGTAACAAAGGCATACACTGACACCAAGTAACGAAGACATACACTTACACCAAGTATTTTGACATACACTGACACCAAGTAACAAAGACCTACATTGATACCCAGTAACACAGACATACACTGACAACAAGTCACAAAGACACACACTGACACCCAGTATCAAAGACATAAACTGACACCAAGCCACAAAGACATACACTGATACCCAGGAACACAGACACACACTTACACCAAGTAACACAGACACACCCTTGCACAAAGTAACAAAGACATACACTTACACCAAGTAACACAGACATACACTGACACCAAGTAACAATGACATACAATTACACCAAGTAACAAAGACACACACTTACACCAAGTAACACAGGTATACACTGGCACCAAGTAACAAAGACATGCACTTACACCCAGTAACACAGACACACACGGACACCAAGTCACAAAGACACACACTGACACCCAGTAACAAAGACATACACTGACACCAAGTCACAAAGGCATACACTGATACCCAGTTTCATAGACACACACTTACACCAAGTAACAAAGACATACACTGACACCACGTCACAAAGACACACACTAACACCCAGTAACAAAGACATACACTGACACAAAGTCACAAAGACATACACTGATACCCAGTAACACAGAAAATAACTGACACCCAGTAACAAAGACATACACTGACATCAAGTAACAAAGACATACACTGATTCCCAGTAACAGAGACACACTCCTACACCAAGTAACAAAGAAAGACACTGATACCCAGTAACACAGACACACACTTACACCAAGTAACAAACACATACACTGACACCGAGTAACAAAGACATACACTGACACCCAGTAACACAGACACACACGGACACCAAGTAACAAAGACACACACTTACACCAAGTAACACAGACACACACTGACACCCAGTAACACAGACACACAATGCACCAAGTAACACAGACATACACTGACACCAAGTAACAAAGACATGTACTGATACCCAGTAACACAGACACACACTTACACCAAGTTAGACAGACATACACGTGCACCAAGTAACAAAGACATACACTTACACCAAGTAACATAGACATACACTGACACCAAGTAACAAAGACATACAATTACACCAAGTAACAAAGACACACACTTACACCAAGTAACACAGATATACACTGGCACCAAGTAACAAAGACATGCACTTACACCTAGTAACACAGACACACACGGACACCAAATCACAAAGACACACACTGACACCCAGTAACAAAGACTTACACTGACACCAAGTCACAAAGACATACACTGATACCCTGTAACACAGACACACACTTTCACCAAGTAACAAAGACAGACACTGATACCCAGTAACACATACACACACTTACACCAAGTAACAAAGACATACACTGACACCCATTAAGAAAGACATACACTGACACCCAGTCACACAGACACACATGGACACCAAGTAACAAAGACACACACTTACACCAAGTAACACAGACACACACTGACACCCAGTAACACAGACACACACTTACACCAAGTAACACAGACATACACTGACACCAAGTAACAAACACATACACTGATACCCAGTAACACAGACACACTCTTACACCAAGTAACACAGACATACACTGATGCCCAGGAACACAGACACACACTTACACCAAGTAACACAGACACATGCTTACACCAAGTAACAAAGACCTACACTTACACCAAGTAACACAGACATACACTGACACCAAGTAACAAAGATATACAATTACACCAAGTAACAAAGACACACACTTACACCAGGTAACACAGATATACACTGGCACCAAGTAACAAAGACATGCACTGACACCCAGTAACACAGACGCACACCGACACCAAGTTACAAAGACACACACTTACACCAAGTAACACAGACACAAACTGACACCGAGGAACACAGACACACACTTACACCAAGTAACACAGACATACACTGACACCAAGTAACAAAGACACACACTTACACCAAGTAACACAGACAAAACTGACACCCAGTAACACAGACACACACTGACACCCAGTAACACAGACACACACTTACACCCAGTAACACGGACACACACGGACACCAAGTCACAAAGACACACACTGACACCCAGTAACAAAGACATACACTGACACTAAGTCACAAAGGCATACACTGATACCCAGTTTCACAGACACACACTGACACCCAGTAACAAAGACATACACTGACACCAAGTCACAAAGACATACACTGATACCCAGTAACACAGAAAAACACTGACACCCAGTAACAAAGACATACACTGACACCAAGTAACAAAGACATACACTGATACCCAGTAACAAAGACACACTCTTACACCAAGTAACAAAGAAAGACACTGATACCCAGTAACACAGACACACACTTACACCAAGTAACAAACACATACACTGACACCGAGTAACAAAGACATACACTGACACCCAGTAACACAGACACACACGGACACCAAGTAACAAAGACACACACTTACACCAAGTAACACAGACACACACTGACACCCAGTAACACAGAGACACACTGCACCAAGTAACACAGACATACACTGACACCAAGTAACAAAGACATGTACTGATACCCAGTAACACAGACACACACTTACACCAAGTTAGACAGACATACACGTGCACCAAGTAACAAAGACATACACTTACACCAAGTAACACAGACATACACTGACACCGAGTAACAAAGACATACACTGACACCCAGTAACACAGACACACATGGACACCAAGTAACAAAGACACACACTTACACCAAGTAACACAGACACACACTGACACCCAGTAACACAGACACACACTTACACCAATTAAGTCAGACATACACTGACACCAAGTCACAAAGACACACACTGACACCCAGTAACAAAGACATACACTGACACCAAGTCACAAAGACATACACTGATAAACAGTAACACAGACAGACACTTACTCCAAGTAACACAGACATACACTGGCACCAAGTAACAAAGACATACACTGATACCCTGTAACACAGACACACACTTACACCAAGTAACAAAGACAGACACTGATACCCAGTAACACAGACACACACTTACACCAAGTAACACAGACACAAACTGACACCCAGGAACACAGACACACACTTGCACCAAGTAACACAGACATACACTGACACCAAGTAACAAAGGCACACACTTACACCAAGTAACACAGACAAAAACTGACACCCAGTAACACAGACACACACTGACACCCAGTAACACAGACACACGCTTACACCAAGTAACACAGACATACACTGACACCAAGTAACAAAGACATGTACTGATACCCAGTAACACAGACACACACTTACACCAAGTTATACAGACATACACTTGCACAAAGTAACACAGACATACACTGACACCATGTAACAAAGACATACAATTACACCAAGTAACAAAGACACACACTTGCACCAAGTAACACAGATATACACTGGCACCAAGTAACAAAGACATGCACTTACACCCAGTAACACGGACACACACGGACACCAAGTCACAAAGACACACACTGATACCCATTAACACAGACACACACTTATACCAAGTAACAAAGACATACACTGACACTAAGTCACAAAGGCATACACTGATACCCAGTTTCACAGACACACACTTACACCAAGTAACAAAGACATATACTGACGCCAAGTCACAAAGACACACACTGAATCCCAGTAACAAAGACATACACTGACACCAAGTCACAAAGACATACACTGATACCCAGTAACACAGAAAAACACTGACACCCAGTAACAAAGACATACACTGACACCAAGTAACAAAGACATACACTGATACCCAGTAACACAGACACACACTTACACCAAGTAAGAAACACATACACTGACACCGAGTAACAAAGACATACACTGACACCCAGTAACACAGACACACACGGACACCAAGTAACAAAGACACACACTTACACCAAGTAACACAGACACACTATGACACCCAGTAACACAGACACACACTGCACCAAGTAACACAGACATACACTGACACCAAGTAACAAAGACATGTACTGATACCCAGTAACACAGACACACACTTACACCAAGTTAGACAGACATACACGTGCACCAAGTAACAAAGACATGCACTTACACCAAGTAACACAGACATACACTGACACCAAGTAACAAAGACATACAATTACACCAAGTAACAAAGACACACACTTACACCAAGTAACACAGATATACACTGGCACCAAGTAACAAGGACATGCACTTACACCCAGTAACACAGACACACACGGACACCAAATTACAAGGACACACACTGACACCCAGTAACAAAGACATACACTGACACCAAGTCTCAAAGACATACACTGATACCCTGTAACACAGACACACACTTACACCAAGTAACAAAGACAGACACTGATACCCAGTAACACAGACACACACTTACACCAAGTAACAAAGACATACACTGACACCCATTAAGAAAGACATACACTGACACCCAGTAGCACAGACACACATGGACACCAAGTAACAAAGACACACACTTACACCAAGTAACACAGACACACACTGACACCCAGAAACACAGACACACACTTACATCAAGTAACACAGACATACACTGACACCAAGTAACAAACACATATACTGATACCCAGGAACACAGACACACACTTACACCAAGTAACACAGACATACACTGATGCCAAGGAACACAGACACACACTTACACCAAGTAACACAGACACACACTTACACCAAGTAACAAAGACATACACTTACACCAAGTAACACAGACATACACTGACCCAAAGTAACAAAGATATACAATTACACCAAGTAACAAAGACACGCACTTACACCAAGTAACACTGATATACACTGGCACCAAGTAACAAAGACATGCACTGACACCCAGTAACACAGACACACACGGACACCAAGTAACAAAGACACACACTTACACCAAGTAACACAGACACAAACTGACACCCAGGAACACAGACACACACTTACACCAAGTAACACAGACATACACTGACACCAAGTAACAAAGGCACACACTTACACCAAGTAACACAGACAAAAACTGACACCCAGTAACACAGACACACACTGACACCCAGTAACACAGACACACACTTACACCAAGTAACACAGACATACACTGACACCAAGTAACAAAGAAATGTACTGATACCCAGTAACACAGACACACACTTACACCAAGTTATACAGACATACACTTGCACAAAGTAACAAAGACATACACTTACACCAAGTAACACAGACATACACTGACACCAAGTAACAAAGACATACAATTACACCAAGTAACAAAGACACACAATTACACCAAGTAACACAGATATACACTGGCACCAAGTAACAAAGACATGCACTTCCACCCAGTAACACAGACACACACGGACACCAAGTCACAAAGACACACACTGACACCCAGTAACAAAGACATACACTGACACCAAGTCAAAAAGGCATACACTGATACCCAGTTTCATAGACACACACTTACACCAAGTAACAAAGACATACACTGACACCAAGTCACAAAGACATACACTGATACCCAGTAACACAGAAAAACACTGACACCCAGTAACAAAGACATACACTGACACCAAGTAACAAAGAAAGACACTGATACCCAGTAAAACAGACACACACTTACACCAAGTAACAAACACATACACTGACACCGAGTAACAAAGACATACACTGACACCCAGTAACACAGACACACACGGACACCAAGTAACAAAGACATACACTGATACCCAGTAACAAAGACACACTCTTACACCAAGTAACAAAGAAAGACACTGATACCCAGTAACACAGACACACACTTACACCAAGTAACAAACACATACACTGACACCGAGTAACAAAGACATACACTGACACCCAGTAACACAGACACACACAGACACCAAGTAACAAAGACACACACTTACACCAAGTAACACAGACACACACTGACACCCAGTAACACAGACACACACTGCACCAAGTAACACAGACATACACTGACACCAAGTAACAAAGACATGTACTGATACCCAGTAACACAGACACACACTTACACCAAGTTAGACAGACATACACGTGCACCAAGTAACAAAGACATACACTTACACCAAGTAACACAGACATACACTGACACCGAGTAACAAAGACATACACTGACACCCAGTAACACAGACACACATGGACACCAAGTAACAAAGACACACACTTACACCAAGTAACACAGACACACACTGACACCCAGTAACACAGACACACACTTACACCAATTAAGTCAGACATACACTGACACCAAGTCACAAAGACACACACTGACACCCAGTAACAAAGACATACACTGACACCAAGTCACAAAGACATACACGTGCACCAAGTAACAAAGACATACACTTACACCAAGTAACACAGACATACACTGACACCGAGTAACAAAGACATGTACTGATACCCAGTAACACAGACACACACTTACACCAAGTTAGACAGACATACACGTGCACCAAGTAACAAAGACATACACTTACACCAAGTAACACAGACATACACTTATACCAAGTAACACAGACATACACTGACACAAAGTAACAAAGACATACAATTACACCAAGTAACAAAGACACACAATTACACCAAGTAACACAGATATACACTGGCACCAAGTAACAAAGACATGCACTTCCACCCAGTAACACAGACACACACGGACACCAAGTCACAAAGACACACACTGACACCCAGTAACAAAGACATACACTGACACCAAGTCAAAAAGGCATACACTGATACCCAGTTTCATAGACACACACTTACACCAAGTAACAAAGACATACACTGACACCAAGTCACAAAGACATACACTGATACCCAGTAACACAGAAAAACACTGACACCCAGTAACAAAGACATACACTGACACCAAGTAACAAAGACATACACTGATACCCAGGAGCAGAGACACACTCTTACACCAAGTAACAAAGAAAGACACTGATACCCAGTAACACAGACACACACTTACACCAAGTAACAAACACATACACTGACACCGAGTAACAAAGACATACACTGACACCCAGTAACACAGACACACACGGACACCAAGTAACAAAGACATACACTGATACCCAGTAACAAAGACACACTCTTACACCAAGTAACAAAGAAAGACACTGATACCCAGTAACACAGACACACACTTACACCAAGTAACAAACACATACACAGACACCGAGTAACAAAGACATACACTAACACCCAGTAACACAGACACACACAGACACCAAGTAACAAAGACACACACTTACACCAAGTAACACAGACACACACTGACACCCAGTAACACAGACACACACTGCACCAAGTAACACAGACATACACTGACACCAAGTAACAAAGACATGTACTGATACCCAGTAACACAGACACACACTTACAACAAGTTAGACAGACATACACGAGCACCAAGTAACAAAGACATACACTTACACCAAGTAACACAGACATACACTGACACCGAGTAACAAAGACATACACTGACACCCAGTAACACAGACACACATGGACACCAAGTAACAAAGACACACACTTACACCAAGTAACACAGACACACACTGACACCCAGTAACACAGACACACACTTACACCAATTAAGTCAGACATACACTGACACCAAGTCACAAAGACACACACTGACACCCAGTAACAAAGACATACACTGACACCAAGTCACAAAGACATACACTGATAAACAGTAACACAGACAGACACTTACTCCAAGTAACACAGACATACACAGGGCACCAAGTAATAAAGACATACACTGATACCCTGTAACACAGACACAAACTTACACCAAGTAACAAAGACAGACACTGATACCCAGTAACACAGACACACACTTACACCAAGTAACACAGACACAAACTGACACCCAGGAACACAGACACACACTTGCACCAAGTAACACAGACATACACTGACACCAAGTAACAAAGGCACACACTTACACCAAGTAACACAGACAAAAACTGACACCCAGTAACACAGACACACACTGACACCCAGTAACACAGACACACGCTTACACCAAGTAACACAGACATACACTGACACCAAGTAACAAAGACATGTACTGATACCCAGTAACACAGACACACACTTACACCAAGTTATACAGACATACACTTGCACAAAGTAACACAGACATACACTGACACCATGTAACAAAGACATACAATTACACCAAGTAACAAAGACACACACTTGCACCAAGTAACACAGATATACACTGGCACCAAGTAACAAAGACATGCACTTACACCCAGTAACACGGACACACACGGACACCAAGTCACAAAGACACACACTGATACCCATTAACACAGACACACACTTATACCAAGTAACAAAGACATACACTGACACTAAGTCACAAAGACATACACTGATACCCAGTTTCACAGACACACACTTACACCAAGTAACAAAGACATATACTGACGCCAAGTCACAAAGACACACACTGAATCCCAGTAACAAAGACATACACTGACACCAAGTCACAAAGACATACACTGATACCCAGTAACACAGAAAAACACTGACACCCAGTAACAAAGACATACACTGACACCAAGTAACAAAGACATACACTGATACCCAGTAACCCAGACACACACTTACACCAAGTAAGAAACACATACACTGAAACCGAGTAACAAAGACATACACTGACACCCAGTAACACAGACACACACGGACACCAAGTAACAAAGACACACACTTACACAAAGTAACACAGACACACTATGACACCCAGTAACACAGACACACACTTACACCAAGTAACAAAGACAGACACTGATACCCAGTAACACAGACACACACTTACACCAAGTAACAAAGACATACACTGACACCCATTAAGAAAGACATACACTGACACCCAGTAACACAGACACACATGGACACCAAGTAACAAAGACACACACTTACACCAAGTAACACAGACACACACTGACACCCAGAAATACAGACACACACTTACATCAAGTAACACAGACATACACTGACACCAAGTAACAAACACATACACTGATACCCAGGAACACAGACACACACTTACACCAAGTAACACAGACATACACTGATGCCAAGGAACACAGACACACACTTACACCAAGTAACACAGACACACACTTACACCAAGTAACAAAGACATACACTTACACCAAGTAACACAGACATACACTGACCCAAAGTAACAAAGATATACAATTACACCAAGTAACAAAGACACGCACTTACACCAAGTAACACTGATATACACTGGCACCAAGTAACAAAGACATGCACTGACACCCAGTAACACAGACACACACGGACACCAAGTAACAAAGACACACACTTACACCAAGTAACACAGACACAAACTGACACCCAGGAACACAGACACACACTTACTCCAAGTAACACAGACATACACTGACACCAAGTAACAAAGGCACACACTTACACCAAGTAACACAGACAAAAACTGACACCCAGTAACACAGACACACACTGACACCCAGTAACACAGACACACACTTACACCAAGTAACACAGACATACACTGACACCAAGTAACAAAGAAATGTACTGATACCCAGTAACACAGACACACACTTACACCAAGTTATACAGACATACACTTGCACAAAGTAACAAAGACATACACTTACACCAAGTAACACAGACATACACTGACACCAAGTAACAAAGACATACAATTACACCAAGTAACAAAGACACACAATTACACCAAGTAACACAGATATACACTGGCACCAAGTAACAAAGACATGCACTTCCACCCAGTAACACAGACACACACGGACACCAAGTCACAAAGACACACACTGACACCCAGTAACAAAGACATACACTGACACCAAGTCAAAAAGGCATACACTGATACCCAGTTTCATAGACACACACTTACACCAAGTAACAAAGACATACACTGACACCAAGTCACAAAGACATACACTGATACCCAGTAACACAGAAAAACACTGACACCCAGTAACAAAGACATACACTGACACCAAGTAACAAAGACATACACTGATACCCAGGAGCAGAGACACACTCTTACACCAAGTAACAAAGAAAGACACTGATACCCAGTAACACAGAAACACACTTACACCAAGTAACAAACACATACACTGACACCGAGTAACAAAGACATACACTGACACCCAGTAACACAGACACACACGGACACCAAGTAACAAAGACACACACTTACACCAAGTAACACAGACACACACTGACACCCAGTAACACAGACACACACTGCACCAAGTAACACAGACATACACTGACACCAAGTAACAAAGACATGTACTGATACCCAGTAACACAGACACACACTTACACCAAGTTAGACAGACATACACGTGCACCAAGTAACAAAGACATACACTTACACCAAGTAACACAGACATACACTGACACCAAGTAACAAAGACATACAATTACACCAAGTAACAAAGACACACTCTTACACCAAGTAACACAGATATACACTGGCACCAAGTAACAAAGACATGCACTTACACCCAGTAACACAGACACACACTTACACCAAGTAACAAAGACAGACACTGATACCCAGTAACACAGACACACACTTACACCAAGTAACAAAGACATACACTGACACCCATTAAGAAAGACATACACTGACACCCAGTAACACAGACACACATGGACACCAAGTAACAAAGACACACACTGACACCAAGTAACACAGACACACACTGACACCCAGTAACACAGACACACACTTACACAAAGTAACACAGACATACACTGACACCAAGTAACAAACACATACACTGATACCCAGTAACACAGACACACACTTACACCAAGTAACACAGACACACACTTACACCAAGTAACAAAGACCTACACTTACACCAAGTAACACAGACATACACTGACACCAAGTAACAAAGATATACAATTACACCAAGTAACAAAGACACACACTTACACCAAGTAACACAGATATACACTGGCACCAAGTAACAAAGACATGCACTGACACCCAGTAACACAGACACACACCGACACCAAGTAACAAAGACACACACTTACACCAAGTAACACAGACACAAACTGACACCGAGGAACACAGACACACACTTACACCAAGTAACACAGACATACACTGACACCAAGTAACAAAGACACACACTTACAACAAGTAACACAGATAAAAACTGACACCCAGTAACACAGACACACACTGACACCCAGTAACACAGACACACACTTACACCAAGTAACACAGACATACACTGACACCAAGTAACAAAGACATATACTGATACCCAGTAACAAAGACACACTCTTACACCAAGTAACAAAGAAAGACACTGATAATCAGTAACACAGACACACACTTACACCAAGTAACAAAGACATACACTGGCATCAAGTAACAAAGACATGCACTGACACCCAGTAACACAGACACACACGGACACCAAGTAACAAAGACACACAATTACACTAAGTAACACAGACACAAACTGACACCCAGGAACACAGACACACACTTACACCAAGTAACACAGACATACACTGACACCAAGTAACAAAGACACACACTTACACCAAGTAACACAGACAAAAACTGACACCCAGTAACACAGACACACACTGACACCCAGTAACACAGACACACACTTACACCAAGTAACACAGACATACACTGACACCAAGTAACAAAGACATATACTGATACCCAGTAACACAGACACACACTTACACCAAGTTAGACAGACATACACTTGCACAAAGTAAGAAAGACATACACTTACACCAAGTAACACAGACATACACTGACACCATGTAACAAAGACATACAATTACACCAAGTAACAAAGACACACACTTACACCAAGTAACATAGATATACACTGGCACCAAGTAACAAAGACATGCACTGACCCCCAGTAACACAGACATACACTGACACCCAGTAACAAAGACATACACTGACACCAAGTCACAAAGAGATACGCTGATGCACAGACACACACTTATACCAAGAAACACAGACATACACTGACACCAAGTAACACAGACATACACTGACACCAAGTCACAAAGACACACACTGACACCCAGGAACACAGACACACATTGAAACCCAGCAACAAAGACATACACTGAGAGCAAGTCACAAAGACATACACTGATACCCAGTAACACAGATACACACTGACACCCAATAACAAAGACGGACACTGATACAAAGTCACAATGACATACACTGAAACCCAGTAACACAGACACACACTGACACCCAGTAACAAAGACATACACTGATACCAAGTCATAAAGACATACACTGATACCCAGTAACACAGACACACACTTGCACCAAGTAACAAAGACATACCCTGACAGCAAGTCACAAAGTCATACACTGATACCCAGTAACAAAGACACACTCTTACACCAAGTAACAAAGTAAGACACTGATAACCAGTAACACAGACACACACTTACACCAAGTAACAAAGACATACACTGGCATCAAGTAACAAAGACATGCACTGACACCCAGTAACACAGACACACACGGACACCAAGTAACAAAGACACACAATTACACCAAGTAACACAGACACAAACTGACACCCAGGAACACAGACACACACTTACACCAAGTAACACAGACATACACTGACACCAAGTAACAAAGACACACACTTACACCAAGTAACACAGACAAAAACTGACACCCAGTAACACAGACACACACTGACACCCAGTAACACAGACACACACTTACACCAAGTAACACAGACATGCACTGACACCAAGTAACAAAGACATATACTGATACCCAGTAACACAGACACACACTTACACCAAGTTAGACAGGCATACACTTGCACAAAGTAAGAAAGACATACACTTACACCAAGTAACACAGACATACACTGACACCATGTAACAAAGACATACAATTACACCAAGTTACAAAGACATACACTGACACCATGTAACAAAGACATACACTGATACCCAGTAACAAAGACATACACTGACACCAAGTAACAAAGACATACACTTACACCAAGTAACAGAGACATACACTGACACCAAGTAACAAAGACAGACACTGATACCAAGTAACAAAGACACAAACTTACACCAAGTAACACAGACATACACTGACACCAAGTTACAAAGACAGACACTGATACCCAGTAACACAGACACACACTTACACCAGGTCACAAAGACATACACTGACACCCAGTAACAAGGACAGACACTGTTATCCAGTAACACAGACACACACTTACACCAAGTATCACAGACATACACTGACACCAAGTAACAAAGACAGACAATTACACCAAGTAACAAAGACATACACTTACACCAAGTATTTTGACATGCACTGACGCCAAGTAACAAAGACATACACTGATACCCAGTAACGCAGGCACACACTTACACCCAGTAAAAAATACATACACTGACACCATGTCACAAAGACATACACTTACACCAAGTAACAAAGACATACACTGATACCCAGTAACGCAGACACACACTTACACCCAGTAAAAAAGACATACACTGACACCAAGTCACAAAGACATACATTTACACCAAGTAACATAGACATACACGGACACATAGTAACAAAGACATACACTTACACCAAGTTACAAAGACATACACTGACACCATGTAACAAAGACATACACTGATACCCAGTAACAAAGACATACACTGACACCAAGTAACAAAGACATACATTTACACCAAGTAACAGAGACATACACTGACACCAAGTTACAAAGACAGACACTGATACCCAGTAATACAGACACACACTTACACCAGGTCACAAAGACATACACTGACACCCAGTAACAAGGACAGACACTGTTATCCAGTAACACAGACACACACTTACACCAAGTATCACAGACATACACTGACACCAAGTAACAAAGACAGACAATTACACCAAGTAACAAAGACATACACTTACACCAAGTATTTTGACATGCACTGACGCCAAGTAACAAAGACATACACTGATACCCAGTAACGCAGGCACACACTTACACCCAGTAAAAAATACATACACTGACACCATGTCACAAAGACATACACTTACACCAAGTAACAAAGACATACACTGACACAAAGTAACAAAGACATACACTTACACCAAGTAACAAAGACATACTCTGGCACCATGTAACAAAGACATGCACTGATACCCAGTAACAAAGACAGACACTGACACCAAGTAACAAAGACACACGCTTACACCAAGTAACACAGACATACACTGACACCAAGTATCAAAGACATACACTGACACCAAGTAACAAAGACATGCACTTACACCAAGTAACAAAGACAGACTCTGACACCCAGTAACACAGACACACACTGACACCAGGTCACAAAGACACGCACTGACACCCAGTAACAAAGACACACACCGATATCCAGTAACACAGACACACACTTACACCAAGTCAAAAATACATACACTGATACCCAGTAACACAGAGAAACACTGATACAATGTAACAAAGACACACACTGACACCCAGTAAAAAAGACATACCGAGACACCAAGTCACAAAGACATACACTGATACAAAGACATACACTGATGCCCAGTAACACAGACACACACTGACACCAAGTAAAAAGACATACACTGACACCAAGTTACAAAGACACACACTTACACCAAGTAACACAGACATACACTGACACCCAGTAACAAAGACAGACAATTACACCAAGTATTTTGACATACACTGACACCAAGTAACAAAGACAGACACTGATACGCAGTAACACAGACACACACTTACACCAAGTAACAAAGACATACACTGACACCCAGTGACAAAGACATACACTGACACCCAGTAACACAGACACACAAGGACACCAAGTAACAAAGACACACACTTACACCAAGTAACACAGACACACACTGACACCCAGTAACACAAACAAACACACTTACACCAAGTATTTTGACATACACTGACACCAAGTAACAAAGACATATACTGATACCCAGTAACGCAGACACACACGTACACCCAGTAAAAAAGACATACACTGAAACCAAGTCACAAAGACATACACTGATGCCCAGTAACAAAGACACACACTGACACCAAGTAACAAAGACCTACTCTGACACCAAGTAACAAAGACATACACGTACACCAAGTAACAAAGACACACACTTACACCAAGTAACACAGACATACACTGACACCAAGTAACAAAGTCATACACTTACACCAAGTAACAAAGACACACACTTACACCAAGTAACACAGACATACAATGACACCCAGTAACAATGACATACGCTGATACCCAGTAACACAGACAAACAAGGGCACCAATTAACAAATACACACACTTACACCAAGTAACACAGACACACACTTACACCAAGTCACAAATACATACACTGATACCCAGTAACACAGACACACACTTACCCCAAGTAACAAAGACATACACTGATACCCATTGACACATTGGCGCAGTGGTTAGCACCGCAGCCTCACAGCTCCAGGGACCCGGGTTCGATTCTGGGTACTGCCTGTGAGGAGTTTGCAAGTTCTCCCTGTGTCTGCGTGGGTTGCCTCCCGGTGCTCCGGTTTCCTCTCACATGCCAAAGACTTGCAGGTTGATAGGTTAATTGGCCATCATAAATTGCCCCTAGTATAGGTAGGTGGTAGGGAAATATATAGGGATAGGTGGGGATGTGATAAGAATACGGGATTAGTGTAGGATTAGAATAAATGGCTGGTTGATGGTCGGCACAGACTCGGTGGGCCGAAGGGCCTGTTTAAGTGCTGTATCTCAAAACTAAACTAAGTACTGACACCAAGTGTCACAGACACACACGGACACCAAGTAACACAGACACACACTTACACCAAGTAACAAATACATACACTGACACCAAGTAACAAAGACATACACTTACACCCAGTAACACAGACACACACGGACACCAAGTAACAAGGGCACACACTGACACAGAGAAACACAGATACAAAGTAACAAAGACAGACACTGACACCCAGTAAAAAAGACATACCGAGACACCAAGTCACAAAGACATACACTGATGCAAAGACATACACTGATGCCCAGTAACAAAGCCACACACTTACACCAAGTAACAAAGACACACACTTACACCAAGTAACACAGACATACACTGACACCAAGTAACAAAGACAGACAATTACACCAAGTAACAAAGACATACACTTACACCAAGTATTTTGACATACACTGACACCAAGTAACAAAGACATACACTGATACCCAGTAACACAGACACACACTTGCACCAAGTAACACAGACATACAATGACACCAAGTAACAAAGACATGCACTGATACCCAGTAACAAAGACATACACTGACACCCAGTAACACAGACACACAAGGACACCAAGTAACAAAGACACACACTTACACCAAGTAACACAGACACACACTGACACCCAGTAACAAAGACACACACTTACACCAAGTAAAAAAGACAGACACTGATACGCAGTAACACAGACACACACTTACACCAAGTAACAAAGACATACACTGACACCCAGTGACAAAGACATACACTGACACCCAGTAACACAGACACACAAGGACACCAAGTAACAAAGACACACACTTACACCAAGTAACACAGACACACACTGACACCCAGTAACACAGACAAACACACTTACACCAAGTATTTTGACGTACACTGATACCCAGTAACGCAGACACACACTTACACCCAGTAAAAAAGACATACACTGAAACCAAGTCACAAAGACATACACTGATGCCCAGTAACAAAGACACACACTGACACCAAGTAACAAAGACATACTCTGACACCAAGTAACAAAGACATACACTTACACCAAGTAACAAAGACACACACTTACACCAAGTAACACAGACATACACTGACACCAAGTAACAAAGACATACACTTACACCAAGTAACAAAGACACGCACTTACACCAAGTAACACAGACATACAATGACACCAAATAACAATGACATACACTGATACCCAGTAACACAGACAAACAAGGACACCAAGTTTCAAAGACACACACTTACACCAAGTAACACAGACACACACTGACACCCAGTAACACAGACAAACACACTTACACCAAGTATTTTGACATACACTGACACCAAGTAACAAAGACATACACTGATACCCAGTAACGCAGACACACACTTACACCCAGTAAAAAAGACATACACTGAAACCAAGTAACAAAGACATACACTGATACCCAGTAACGCAGACACACACTTACACCCAGTAAAAAAGACATACACTGAAACCAAGTCACAAAGACATACACTGATACCAAGTCTCAAAGACATGCACTGATGCCCAGTAACAAAGACACACACTGACACCAAGTAAAAAAGACATACTCTGACACCAAGTAACAAAGACATACACTTACTCCTATAACAAAGACACACACTTACACCAAGTAACACAGACATACACTGACACCAAGTAACAAAGACATACACTGATACCCAGTAACGCAGACACACACTTACACCCACTAAAAAAAGACATACCCTGACACAAAGTAACAAAGACATACACTTACACCAAGTAACAAATACATACACTGACACCATGTAACAAAGACATACACTGATACCCAGTAACAAAGACATACACTTACACCAAGTAACAAAGACACAAACTTACACCAAGTAACACAGACATACACTGACACCAAGTAACAAAGACATACACTGATACCAAGTAACAAAGACACAAAACTTACACCAAGTAACACAGACATACACTGACACCAAGTATCAAAGACATACACTGACACCAAGTAACAAAGACATGCACTTACACCAAGTAAAAAAGACAGACACTGATACCAAGTAACACAGACACACACTGACACACAGTAAAAAAGACATACCGAGACACCAAGTCACAAAGACATACACTGATACAAAGACATACACTGATGCCCAGTAACACAGACACACACTGACACCAAGTAAAAAGACATACACTGACACCAAGTTACAAAGACACACACTTACACCAAGTAACACAGACATACACTGACACCAAGTAACAAAGACAGACAATTACACCAAGTATTTTGACATACACTGACACCAAGTAACAAAGACAGACACTGATACGCAGTAACACAGACACACACTTACACCAAGTAACAAAGACATACACTGACACCCAGTGACAAAGACATACACTGACACCCAGTAACACAGACACACAAGGACACCAAGTAACAAAGACACACACTTACACCAAGTAACACAGACACACACTGACACCCAGTAACACAAACAAACACACTTACACCAAGTATTTTGACATACACTGACACCAAGTAACAAAGACATATACTGATACCCAGTAACGCAGACACACACGTACACCCAGTAAAAAAGACATACACTGAAACCAAGTCACAAAGACATACACTGATGCCCAGTAACAAAGACACACACTGACACCAAGTAACAAAGACCTACTCTGACACCAAGTAACAAAGACATACACGTACACCAAGTAACAAAGACACACACTTACACCAAGTAACACAGACATACACTGACACCAAGTAACAAAGTCATACACTTACACCAAGTAACAAAGACACACACTTACACCAAGTAACACAGACATACAATGACACCCAGTAACAATGACATACGCTGATACCCAGTAACACAGACAAACAAGGACACCAATTAACAAATACACACACTTACACCAAGTAACACAGACACACACTTACACCAAGTCACAAATACATACACTGATACCCAGTAACACAGACACACACTTACCCCAAGTAACAAAGACATACACTGATACCCATTGACACATTGGCGCAGTGGTTAGCACCGCAGCCTCACAGCTCCAGGGACCCGGGTTCGATTCTGGGTACTGCCTGTGCGGAGTTTGCAAGTTTTTCTTGTGTCTGCGTGGGTTTCCTCCCGGTGCTCCGGTTTCCTCCCACATGCCAAAAACTTGCAGGTTGATAGGTTAATTGGCCATCATAAATTGCCCCTAGTATAGGTAGGTGGTAGGGAAATATATAGGGATAGGTGGGGATGTGATAAGAATACGGGATTAGTGTAGGATTAGAATAAATGGCTGGTTGATGGTCGGCACAGACTCGGTGGGCCGAAGGGCCTGTTTAAGTGCTGTATCTCAAAACTAAACTAAGTACGGACACCAAGTAACACAGACACACACTTACACCAAGTAACAAATACATACACTGACACCAAGTAACAAAGACATACACTTACACCCAGTAACACAGACACACACGGACACCAAGTAACAAGGGCACACACTGACACAGAGAAACACAGATACAAAGTAACAAAGACAGACACTGACACCCAGTAAAAAAGACATACCGAGACACCAAGTAACAAAGACAGACACTGATATCCAGTAACACAGCCACACACTTACACCAAGTCACAAATACATACACTGAAACCCAGTAACACAGACACACACTTACACCCAGTAAAAAAGACATACACTGACACCAAGTCACAAAGACATACACTGATGCCCAGTAACAAAGACACACACTTACACCAAGTAACACAGACATACACTGACACCAAGTAACAAAGACAGACAATTACACCAAGTAACAAAGACATACACTTACACCAAGTATTTTGACATACACTGACACAAATTAACAAAGACATACACTGATACCCAGTAACACAGACACACACTTACACCAAGTAACACAGACATACAATGACACCAAGTAACAAAGACATGCACTGATACCCAGCAACAAAGACACACACTTACACCAAGTAAAAAAGACAGACACTGATACCCAGTAACACAGACACACAAGGACACCAAGTAACAAAGACACACACTTACACCAAGTAACACAGACACACACTGACACCCAGTAACACAGACAAAGACACTGACACCAAGTAACACAGACATACACTGATACCCAGTAACACAGGCACACACAGACACCAAGTAACAAAGACACACACTGACACCAAGTGACACAGACATACACTGACACCAAGTAACAAAGACAGACAATTACACCAAATAACAAAGACATACACTGACACCAAGTATTTTGACATTCACTGACACCAATTAACAAAGACATACACTGACACCCAGTAACAAGGACAGACACTGATATCCAGTAACACAGACACACACTTACACCAAGTATCAAAGACATACACTGACACGAAGTAACAAAGACATGCACTTACACCAAGTAACAAAGACAGACACTGATATCCAGTAACACAGACACACACTTACACCAAGTCACAAATACATACACTGAAACCCAGTAACACAGACACACACTTACACCCAGTAAAAAAGACATACACTGACACCAAGTCACAAAGACATACACTGATGCCCAGTAACAAAGACACACACTTACACCAAGTAACACAGACATACACTGACACCAAGTAACAAAGACAGACAATTACACCAAGTAACAAAGACATACACTTACACCAAGTATTTTGACATACACTGACACAAAGTAACAAAGACATACAAAGATACCCAGTAACACAGACACACACTTACACCAAGTAACACAGACATACAATGACACCAAGTAACAAAGACATGCACTGATACCCAGCAACAAAGACACACACTTACACCAAGTAAAAAAGACAGACACTGATACCCAGTAACACAGACACACAAGGACACCAAGTAACAAAGACACACACTTACACCAAGTAACACAGACACACACTGACACCCAGTAACACTGACAAAGACACTGACACCGAGTAACACAGACATACACTGATACCCAGTAACACAGGCAAACACAGACACCAAGTAACAAAGACATACACTGACACCAAGTATTTTGACATTCACTGACACCAAGTAACAAAGACATACACTGATACCCAGTAACACAGGCACACACTGGGGTGGGGCACATTGGCGCAGTGGTTAGCACCGCAGCCTCACAGCTCCAGGGACCAGGGTTCAATTCTGGGTACTGCCTGTGCGGAGTTTGCAAGTTCTCCCTGTGTCTGCGTGGGTTGCCTCCCGGTGCTCCGGTTTCCTCTCACATGCCAAAGACTTGCAGGTTGATAGGTTAATTGGCCGTCATAAATTGCCCCTAGTACAGGTAGGTGGTAGGGAAATATATAGGGATAGGTGGGGATGTGATAGGAATACGGGATTAGTGTAGGATTAGTATTAATGGGCTGTTGATGGTCGGCACAGACTCTGTGGGCTGAAGGGACTGTTTAAGTGCTGTATCTCTAAACTAAACTAAATACTGACACCCAGTCACACAGACACACACTTACACCCAGTAAAAAAGACATACACTGATGCCCAGTAACAAAGACACACACTTGCACCAGGTAACAAAGACATACACTGACACCAAGTAACAAAGACATACACTGACACCAAGTAACAAAGACACACACTTACATCAAGTAACACAGACATACACTGACACCAAGTAACAAAGACAGACAATTACACCAAGTAACAAAGACATACACTGATACCCAGTAACGCAGACACACACTTACACCCAGTAAAAAAGACATACACTGACACCAAGTCACAAAGACATACATTTACACCAAGTAACATAGACATACACGGACACATAGTAACAAAGACATACACTTACACCAAGTTACAAAGACATACACTGACACCATGTAACAAAGACATACACTGATACCCAGTAACAAAGACATACACTGACACCAAGTAACAAAGACATACACTTACACCAAGTAACAGAGACATACACTGACACCAAGTAACAAAGACAGACACTGATACCAAGTAACAAAGACACAAACTTACACCAAGTAACACAGACATACACTGACACCAAGTTACAAAGACAGACACTGATACCCAGTAACACAGACACACACTTACACCAGGTCACAAAGACATACACTGACACCCAGTAACAAGGACAGACACTGTTATCCAGTAACACAGACACACACTTACACCAAGTAACACAGACATACACTGACACCAAGTAACAAAGACAGACAATTACACCAAGTAACAAAGACATACACTTACACCAAGTATTTTGACATGCACTGACGCCAAGTAACAAAGACATACACTGATACCCAGTAACGCAGGCACACACTTACACCCAGTAAAAAATACATACACTGACACCATGTCACAAAGACATACACTTACACCAAGTAACAAAGACATACACTGACACAAAGTAACAAAGACATACACTTACACCAAGTAACAAAGACATACTCTGGCACCATGTAACAAAGACATGCACTGATACCCAGTAACAAAGACAGACACTGACACCAAGTAACAAAGACACACACTTACACCAAGTAACACAGACATACACTGACACCAAGTATCAAAGACATACACTGACACCAAGTAACAAAGACATGCACTTACACCAAGTAACAAAGACAGACTCTGACACCCAGTAACACAGACACACACTGACACCAGGTCACAAAGACACGCACTGACACCCAGTAACAAAGACACACACCGATATCCAGTAACACAGACACACACTTACACCAAGTCAAAAATACATACACTGATACCCAGTAACACAGAGAAACACTGATACAATGTAACAAAGACACACACTGACACCCAGTAAAAAAGACATACCGAGACACCAAGTCACAAAGACATACACTGATACAAAGACATACACTGATGCCCAGTAACACAGACACACACTGACACCAAGTAAAAAGACATACACTGACACCAAGTTACAAAGACACACACTTACACCAAGTAACACAGACATACACTGACACCAAGTAACAAAGACAGACAATTACACCAAGTATTTTGACATACACTGACACCAAGTAACAAAGACAGACACTGATACGCAGTAACACAGACACACACTTACACCAAGTAACAAAGACATACACTGACACCCAGTGACAAAGACATACACTGACACCCAGTAACACAGACACACAAGGACACCAAGTAACAAAGACACACACTTACACCAAGTAACACAGACACACACTGACACCCAGTAACACAAACAAACACACTTACACCAAGTATTTTGACATACACTGACACCAAGTAACAAAGACATACACTGATACCCAGTAACGCAGACACACACTTACACCCAGTAAAAAAGACATACACTGAAACCAAGTCACAAAGACATACACTGATGCCCAGTAACAAAGACACACACTGACACCAAGTAACAAAGACCTACTCTGAAACCAAGTAACAAAGACATACACGTACACCAAGTAACAAAGACACACACTTACACCAAGTAACACAGACATACACTGACACCAAGTAACAAAGTCATACACTTACACCAAGTAACAAAGACACACACTTACACCAAGTAACACAGACATACAATGACACACAGTAACAATGACATACACTGATACCCAGTAACACAGACAAACAAGGACACCAATTAACAAATACACACACTTACACCAAGTAACACTGACACACACTTACACCAAGTCACAAATACATACACTGACAACCAGTAACACAGACACACACTTACCCCAAGTAACAAATACATACACTGATACCCAGTAACACAGACATACACTGACACCAAGTATCAAAGACATACACTGACACCAAGTAACAAAGACATGCACTTACACCAAGTAAAAAAGACAGACACTGATACCAAGTAACACAGACACACACTGACACACAGTAAAAAAGACATACCGAGACACCAAGTCACAAAGACATACACTGAAACAAAGACATACACTGATGCCCAGTAACACAGACACACACTGACACCAAGTAAAAAGACATACACTGACACCAAGTTACAAAGACACACACTTACACCAAGTAACAAAGACATACACTGACACCCAGTAACACAGACAAACAAGGACACCAAGTAACAAAGACACACACTTACACCAAGTAACACAGACACACACTGACACCCAGTAACACAGACAAACACACTTACACCAAGTATTTTGACATACACTGACACCAAGTAACAAAGACATACACTGATACCCAGTAACGCAGACACACACTTACACCCAGTAAAAAAGACATACACTGAAACCAAGTCACAAAGACATACACTGATACCAAGTCACAAAGACATACACTGATGCCCAGTAACAAAGACACACACTGACACCAAGTAAAAAAGACATACTCTGACACCAGGTAACAAAGACATACACTTACACCAAGTAACAACGACACACACTTACACCAAGTAACACAGACATACACTGACACCAAGTAACAGAGACATACACTTACACCAAGTAACAAAGACACACACTTACACCAAGTAACACAGACATACACTGACACCAAGTAACAAAGACATACACTGATACCCAGTAACGCAGACACACACTTACACCTAGTAAAAAAGACATACACTGACACCAAGTCACAAAGACATACACTTACACCAAGTAACAAAGACATACACTGACACAAAGTAACAAAGACATACACTTACACCAAGTAACAAAGACATACACTGACACCATGTAACAAAGACATACACTGATACCCAGTAACAAAGACATACACTGACACCAAGTAACAAAGACATACACTTACACCAAGTAACAGAGTCATACACTGACACCAAGTAACAAAGACAGACACTGATACCAAGTAACAAAGACACAAACTTACACCAAGTAACACAGACATACAGTGACACCAAGTATCAAAGACATACACTGACACCAAGTAACAAAGACATGCACTTACACCCAGTAACAAAGACAGACACTGATATCCAGTAACACAGACACACACTTACACCAAGTAACAGAGACATACACTGACACCAAGTAACAAAGACAGACAATTACACCGAGTAACAAAGACATACACTTACAAAAAGTATTTTGACATACACTGACACCAAGTAACAAGGACATACACTGATACCCAGTAACGCAGACACACACTTACACCCAGTAAAAAAGACATACACTGACACCAAGTCACAAAGACATACACTTACACCAAGTAACAAAGACATACACTGACACAGAGTAACAAAGACATACACTTACACCAAGTAACAAAGACACAAACTTACACCAAGTAACACAGACATACACTGACACCAAGTATCAAAGACAGACACTGACACCAAGTAACAAAGACATACACTTACACCAAGTAACAAAGACAGACTCTGATACCCAGTAACACAGACACACACTTACACCAGGTCACAAAGACACGCACTGACACCCAGTAACAAAGACACACACTGATACCCAGTATCACATTGGCGCAGTGGTTAGCTCCGCAGCCTCACAGCTCCAGGGACCCGGGTTCGATTCTGGGTACTGCCTGTGCGGAGTTTGCAAGTTCTTCTTGTGTCTGCGTGGGTTTCCTCCCGGTGCTCCGGTTTCCTCCCACATGCCCAAGACTTGCAGGTTGATAGGTTAATTGGCCATCATAAATTGCCCCTAGTATAGGTAGGTGGTAGGGAAATATATAGGGACAGGTGGGGATGTGATAGGAATACGGGATTAGTGTTGGATTATTATCATTGGGTGGTTGATGGTCGTCACAGACTCGGTGGGCCGAAGGGCCTGTTTAAGTGCTGTATCTCTAAACTGAACTAAATACTGACAGCTAGTGTCACAGACACACACTGACACCCAGTACCACAAAGAAACACACACTGACACCCAGTAACACAGAGAAACACTGATACACAGGAACAAAGGCATACACTGACACCAAGTAACACAGACACACACTGACACCCAGTAAAAAAGACATACACTGACACCAAGTCACAAAGACATACACTGATACAAAGGCATACACTGATGCCCATTAACACAGACACACACTGACACCAAGTAACAAAGACATACACTGACACCAAGTTACAAAGACACACACTTACACCAAGTAACACAGACATACACTGACACCAAGTAACAAAGACAGACAATTACACCAAGGAACAAAGACATACACTTACACCAAGTATTTTGACACACACTGACACCAAGTAACAAAGACATACACTGATACCCAGTAACACAGCCACACACTTGCACCAAGTAACACAGACATACAATGACACCAAGTAACAAAGATATGCACTGATACCCAGTAACAATGACAAACACTTACACCAAGTAAAAAAGACAGACACTGATACCCAGTAACACAGACACACACTTACACCAAGTAACAAAGACATACACTGACACCCAGTGACAAAGACATACACTGACACCCAGTAACACAGACACACAAGGACACCAAGTAACAAAGACACACACTTACACCAAGTAACACAAACACACACTGACACCCAGTAACACAGACAAACACACTTACACCAAGTATTTTGACATACACTGACACCCAGTAAAAAAGACATACACTGTAACCAAGTCACAAAGACATACACTGATACCAAGTCACAAAGACATACACTGATGCCCAGTAACAAAGACACACACTGACACCAAGTAAAAAATACATACTCTGACACCAAGTAACAAAGACATACACTTACACCAAGTATCAAAGACACACACTTACACCAAGTAACACAGACATACACTGACACCAAGTAACAAAGACATACACTGATACCCAGTAATACAGGCACACACTTGGGGGGGTGGGGGGCACATTGGCGCAGTGGTTAGCACCGCAGCCTCGCAGCTCCAGGGACCCGGGTTTGATTCTGGGTACTGCCTGTGCGGAGTTTGCAAGTTCTCCCTGTGTCTGCGTGCGTTTCCTCCCGGTGCTCCGGTTTCCTCCCACATGCCCAAGACTTGCAGGTTGATAGGTTAATTGGCCATCATAAATTGCCCCTAGTATAGGTAGGTGGTAGGGAAATATATAGGGACAGGTGGGGATGTGATAGGAATACGGGATTAGTGTCGGATTATTATCATTGGGTGGTTGATGGTCGTCACAGACTCGGTGGGCCGAAGGGCCTGTTTAAGTGCTGTATCTCTAAACTGAACTAAATACTGACAGCTAGTGTCACAGACACACACTGACACCCAGTACCACAAAGAAACACACACTGACACCCAGTAACACAGAGAAACACTGATACACAGGAACAAAGGCATACACTGACACCAAGTAACACAGACACACACTGACACCCAGTAAAAAAGACATACACTGACACCAAGTCACAAAGACATACACTGATACAAAGGCATACACTGATGCCCATTAACACAGACACACACTGACACCAAGTAACAAAGACATACACTGACACCAAGTTACAAAGACACACACTTACACCAAGTAACACAGACATACACTGACACCAAGTAACAAAGACAGACAATTACACCAAGGAACAAAGACATACACTTACACCAAGTATTTTGACACACACTGACACCAAGTAACAAAGACATACACTGATACCCAGTAACACAGCCACACACTTGCACCAAGTAACACAGACATACAATGACACCAAGTAACAAAGATATGCACTGATACCCAGTAACAATGACAAACACTTACACCAAGTAAAAAAGACAGACACTGATACCCAGTAACACAGACACACACTTACACCAAGTAACAAAGACATACACTGACACCCAGTGACAAAGACATACACTGACACCCAGTAACACAGACACACAAGGACACCAAGTAACAAAGACACACACTTACACCAAGTAACACAAACACACACTGACACCCAGTAACACAGACAAACACACTTACACCAAGTATTTTGACATACACTGACACCCAGTAAAAAAGACATACACTGTAACCAAGTCACAAAGACATACACTGATACCAAGTCACAAAGACATACACTGATGCCCAGTAATAAAGACACACACTGACACCAAGTAAAAAATACATACTCTGACACCAAGTAACAAAGACATACACTTACACCAAGTATCAAAGACACACACTTACACCAAGTAACACAGACATACACTGACACCAAGTAACAAAGACATACACTGATACCCAGTAATACAGGCACACACTTGGGGGGGGTGGGGGGCACATTGGCGCAGTGGTTAGCACCGCAGCCTCGCAGCTCCAGGGACCCGGGTTTGATTCTGGGTACTGCCTGTGCGGAGTTTGCAAGTTCTCCCTGTGTCTGCGTGCGTTTCCTCCCGGTGCTCCGGTTTCCTCCCACATGCCCAAGACTTGCAGGTTGATAGGTTAATTGGCCATCATAAATTGCCCCTAGTATAGGTAGGTGGTAGGGAAATATATAGGAATAGGTGGGGATGTGATAGGAATACGGGATTAGTGTAGGATTATTATAATTGGGTGGTTGATGGTCGGCACAGACTCGGTGGGCCGAAGGGCCTGTTTAAGTGCTGTATCTCTAAACTAAACTAAATACTGACAGCTAGTGTCACAGACACACACTGACACCCAGTAACAAAGAGAAACACTGACACCAAGTAACACAGACACACACTGACACCCAGTAAAAAAGACATACACTGACACCAATTCACAAAGACATACACTGATACAAAGACATACACTGATGCCCAGTAACACAGACACACACTGACACCAAGTAACAAAGACATACACTGACACCAAGTTACAAAGACACACACTTACACCAAGTAACACAGACATACACTGACACCAAGTAACAGAGACAGACAATTACACCAAGTAACAGAGTCATACACTTGCACCAAGTATTTTGACACACACTGACACCAAGTAAAAAAGACAGACACTGATACCCAGTAACACAGACACACACTTACACCAAGTAACAAAGACATACATTGACACCCAGTGACAAAGACAGACACTGGCACCCAGTAACATAGACACACAAGGACACCAAGAAACAAAGACACACACTTACACCAAGTAACACAGACATACACTGACACCCAGTAACACAGACAAACACACTTACACCAAGTATTTTGACATACACTGACACCAAGTAACAAAGACATACACTGATACCCAGTAACAAAGACACACACTTACACCCAGTAAAAAAGACATGCACTGAAACCAAGTCACAAAGAAATACACTGATACCATGTCACAAAGACATACACTGATGCCCAGTAACAAAGACACACACTGACACCAAGTAACAAAGACATACTCTGACACCAAGTAACAAAGACATACACTTACACCAAGGAACAAAGACACACACTTACACCAAGTAACACAGACATACACTGACACCAAGTAACAAAGACATACACTTACACCAAGTAACAAAGACACACACTTACACCAAGTAACACAGACATACAATGACACCAAGTAACATTGACATACACTGATACCCAGTAACACAGACAAACAAGGACACCAAGTAACAAAGACACACACTTACACCAAGTAACACAGACACACACTGACACCCAGTAACACAGACAAACACACTTACACCAAGTATTTTGACATACACTGACACCAAGTAACAAAGACATACACTGATACCCAGTAACAAAGACACACACTTACACCCAGTAAAAAATACATACACTGAAACCAAGTCACAAAGAAATACACTGATACCATGTCACAAAGACATACACTGATGCCCAGTAACAAAGACACACACTGACACCAAGTAACAAAGACATACTCTGACACCAAGTAACAAAGACATACACTTACACCAAGTAACAAAGACACACACTTACACCAAGTAACACAGACATACACTGACACCAAGTAACAAAGACATACACTTACACCAAGTAACAAAGACACACACTTACACCAAGTCACACAGACATACAATGACACCAAGTAACATTGACATACACTGATACCCAGTAACACAGACAAACAAGGACACCAAGTAACAAAGACACACACTTACACCAAGTAACACAGACACACTGACACCCAGTAACACAGACAAACACACTTACACCAAGTATTTTGACATACACTGACACCAAGTAACAAAGACATACACTGATACCCAGTAACGCAGACACACACTTACACACAGTAAAAAAGACATACACTGAAACCAAGTCACAAAGACATACTCTGATACCAAGTCACAAAGACATACACTGATGCCCAGTAACAAAGACACACACTGACACCAAGTAAAAAAGACATACTCTGACACCAGGTAACAAAGACATACACTTACACCAAGTAACAACGACACACACTTACACCAAGTAACACAGACATACACTGACACCAAGTAACAGAGACATACACTTACACCAAGTAACAAAGACACACACTTACACCAAGTAACACAGACATACACTGACACCAAGTAACAAAGACATACTCTGATACCCAGTAACGCAGACACACACTTACACCCAGTAAAAAAGACATACACTGACACCAAGTCACAAAGACATACACTTACACCAAGTAACAAAGACATACACTGACACAAAGTAACAAAGACATACACTTACACCAAGTAACAAAGACATACACTGACACCATGTAACAAAGACATACACTGATACCCAGTAACAAAGACATACACTGACACCAAGTAACAAAGACATACACTTACACCAAGTAACAGAGTCATACACTGACACCAAGTAACAAAGACAGACACTGATACCAAGTAACAAAGACACAAACTTACACCAAGTAACACAGACATACAGTGACACCAAGTATCAATGACATACACTGACACCAAGTAACAAAGACATGCACTTACACCAAGTAACAAAGACAGACACTGATATCCAGTAACACAGACACACACTTACACCAAGTAACACAGACATACACTGACACCAAGTAACAAAGACAGACAATTACACCAAGGAACAAAGACATACACTTACACCAAGTATTTTGACATACACTGACACCAAGTAACAAGGACATACACTGATACCCAGTAACGCAGACACACACTTACACCCAGTAAAAAAGACATACACTGACACCAAGTCACAAAGACATACACTTACACCAAGTAACAAAGACATACACTGACACAAAGTAACAAAGACATACACTTACACCAAGTAACAAAGACACAAACTTACACCAAGTAACACAGACATACACTGACACCAAGTATCAAAGACATACACTTACACCAAGTAACAAAGACACACACTTACACCAAGTAACACAGACATACAATGACACCAAGTAACATAGACATACAATGACACCATGTAACATTGACATACACTGATACCCAGTAACACAGACAAACAAGGACACCAAGTAACAAAGACACACACTTACACCAAGTAACACAGACACACACTGACACCCAGTAACACAGACAAACACACTTACACCAAGTATTTTGACATACACTGACACCAAGTAACAAAGACATACACTGATACCCATAACGCAGACACACACTTACACACAGTAAAAAAGACATACAGTGAAACCAAGTCACAAAGACATACTCTGATACCAAGTCACAAAGACATACACTGATGCCCAGTAACAAAGACACACACTGACACCAAGTAAAAAAGACATACTCTGACACCAGGTAACAAAGACATACACTTACACCAAGTAACAACGACACACACTTACACCAAGTAACACAGACATACACTGACACCAAGTAACAGAGACATACACTTACACCAAGTAACAAAGACACACACTTACACCAAGTAACACAGACATACACTGACACCAAGTAACAAAGACATACACTGATACCCAGTAACGCAGACACACACTTACACCCAGTAAAAAAGACATACACTGACACCAAGTCACAAAGACATACACTTACACCAAGTAACAAAGACATACACTGACACAAAGTAACAAAGACATACACTTACACCAAGTAACAAAGACATACACTGACACCATGTAACAAAGACATACACTGATACCTAGTAACAAAGACATACACTGACACCAAGTAACAAAGACATACACTTACACCAAGTAACAGAGTCATACACTGACACAAAGTAACAAAGACAGACACTGATACCAAGTAACAAAGACACAAACTTACACCAAGTAACACAGACATACAGTGACACCAAGTATCAAAGACATACACTGACAAAAGTAACAAAGACATGCACTTACACCAAGGAACAAGGACATACACTTACACCAAGTATTTTGACATACACTGACACCAAGTTACAAGGACATACACTGATACCCAGTAACGCAGACACACACTTACACCCAGTAAAAAAGACATACACTGTAACCAAGTCACAAAGACATACACTGATACCAAGTCACAAAGACATACACTGATGCCCAGTAACAAAGACACACACTGACACCAAGTAAATAAGACATACTCTGACACCAAGTATCAAAGACACACACTTACACCAAGTAACACAGACACACACTGACACCCAGTAACACAGACAAACACACTTACACCAAGTATTTTGACATACACTGACACCAAGTAACAAAGACATACACTGATACCCAGTAACAAAGACACACACTTACACCCAGTAAAAAATACATACACTGAAACCAAGTCACAAAGAAATACAATGATACCATGTCACAAAGACATCCACTGATGCCCAGTAACAAAGACACACACTGACACCAAGTAACAAAGACATACTCTGACACCAAGTAACAAAGACATACACTTACACCAAGTAACAAAGACACATACTTACACCAAGTAACACAGACATACTCTGACACCAAGTAACAAAGACATACACTTACACCAAGTAACAAAGACACACACTTACACCAAGTAACACAGACACACACTTACACCAAGTAACACAGACATACAATGACACCAAGTAACATTGACATACACTGATACCCAGTAACACAGACAAACAAGGACACCAAGTAACAAAGACACACACTTACACCAAGTAACACAGACACACACTGACACCCAGTAACACAGACAAACACACTTACACCAAGTATTTTGACATACACTGACACCAAGTAACAAAGACATACACTGATACCCAGTAACGTAGACACACACTGACACCAAGTAAAAAAGACATACTCTGACACCAGGTAACAAAGACATACACTTACACCAAGTAACAACGACACACACTTACACCAAGTAACACAGACATACACTGACACCAAGTAACAGAGACATACACTTACACCAAGTAACAAAGACACACACTTACACCAAGTAACACAGACATACACTGACACCAAGTAACAAAGACATACACTGATACCCAGTAACGCAGACACACACTTACACCCAGTAAAAAAGACATACACTGACACCAAGTCACAAAGACATACACTTACACCAAGTAACAAAGACATACACTGACACAAAGTAACAAAGACATACACTTACACCAAGTAACAAAGACATACACTGACACCATGTAACAAAGACATACACTGATACCCAGTAACAAAGACATACACTGACACCAAGTAACAAAGACATACACTTACACCAAGTAACAGAGTCATACACTGACACCAAGTAACAAAGACAGACACTGATACCAAGTAACAAAGACACAAACTTACACCAAGTAACACAGACATACAGTGACACCAAGTATCAAAGACATACACTGACACCAAGTTACAAAGACATGCACTTACACCAAGTAACAAAGACAGACACTGATATCCAGTAACACAGACACACACTTACACCAAGTAACACAGACATACACTGACACCAAGTAACAAAGACAGACAATTACACCAAGGAACAAAGACATACACTTACACCAAGTATTTTGACATACACTGACACCAAGTAACAAGGACATACACTGATACCCAGTAACGCAGACACACACTTACACCCAGTAAAAAAGACATACACTGACACCAAGTCACAAAGACATACACTGACACAAAGTAACAAAGACATACACTTACACCAAGTAACAAAGACACAAACTTACACCAAGTAACACAGACATACACTGACACCAAGTATCAAAGACATACACTTACACCAAGTAACAAAGACACACACTTACACCAAGTAACACAGACATACAATGACACCAAGTAACATTGACATACACTGATACCCAGTAACACAGACAAACAAGGACACCAAGTAACAAAGACACACACTTACACCAAGTAACACAGACACACTGACACCCAGTAACACAGACAAACACACTTACACCAAGTATTTTGACATACACTGACACCAAGTAACAAAGACATACACTGATACCCAGTAACGCAGACACACACTTACACACAGTAAAAAAGACATACACTGAAACCAAGTCACAAAGACATACTCTGATACCAAGTCACAAAGACATACACTGATGCCCAGTAACAAAGACACACACTGACACCAAGTAAAAAAGACATACTCTGACACCAGGTAACAAAGACATACACTTACACCAAGTAACAACGACACACACTTACACCAAGTAACACAGACATACACTGACACCAAGTAACAGAGACATACACTTACACCAAGTAACAAAGACACACACTTACACCAAGTAACACAGACATACACTGACACCAAGTAACAAAGACATACACTGATACCCAGTAACGCAGACACACACTTACACCCAGTAAAAAAGACATACACTGACACAAAGTAACAAAGACATACACTTACACCAAGTAACAAAGACATACACTGACACCATGTAACAAAGACATACACTGATACCCAGTAACAAAGACATACACTGACACCAAGTAACAAAGACATACACTTACACCAAGTAACAGAGTCATACACTGACACCAAGTAACAAAGACAGACACTGATACCAAGTAACAAAGACACAAACTTACACCAAGTAACACAGACATACAGTGAGACCAAGTATCAAAGACATACACTGACACCAAGTAACAAAGACATGCACTTACACCAAGTAACAAAGACAGACACTGATATCCAGTAACACAGACACACACTTACACCAAGTAACACAGACATACACTGACACCAAGTAACAAAGACAGACAATTACACCAAGGAACAAAGACATACACTTACACCAAGTATTTTGACATTCACTGACACCAAGTAACAAGGACATACACTGATACCCAGTAACGCAGACACACACTTACACCCAGTAAAAAAGACATACACTGATACCAAGTAAAAAAGACATACTCTGATACCAAGTCACAAAGACATACACTGATACCAAGTCACAAAGACATACACTGATGCCCAGTAACAAAGACACACACTGACACCAAGTAAAAAAGACATACTCTGACACCAAGTATCAAAGACACACACTTACACCAAGTAACACAGACATACACTGACACCAAGTAACAAAGACATACACTGATACCCAGTAATACAGGCACACACTTGGGGGGGTGGGGGGCACATTGGCGCAGTGGTTAGCCCCGCAGCCTCGCAGCTCCAGGGACCCGGGTTTGATTCTGGGTACTGCCTGTGCGGAGTTTGCAAGTTCTCCCTGTGTCTGCGTGCGTTTCCTCCCGGTGCTCCGGTTTCCTCCCACATGCCAAAGACTTGCAGGTTGATACGTTAATTGGCCATCATAAATTGCCCCTGGTGTAGGTAGGTGGCAGTGAAATATATAGGGATAGGTCGGGATGTGATAGGAATACGGGATTAGTGTAGGATTAGTATAAATGGGTGGTTGATGGTCGGCACAGACTCTGTGGGCCGAAGGGCCTGTTTAAGTGCTGTATCTCGAACTAAACTAAATACTGACACCTAGTGTCACAGACACCCACTGACACCCAGTAACACAAACAAACACACACTGGCACCCAGTAACACAGAGAAACACTGATACACAGTATAAAAGACACACACTTACACCAAGTAACACAGACATACACTGACAGCCAGTAACACAGACAAACACAGTTACACCAAGTATTTTGACATACACTGACACCAAGTAACAAAGACATACACTGATACCCAGTAACACAGACAAACACACTTACACCAAGTATTTTGACTTACACTGACACCAAGTAACAAAGACATACACTGATACCCAGTAACACAGACATACAATGACACCAAGTCACAAAGACATACACTGACACCAAGTAACAAAGACATCCACTGACACCAAGTTACAAAGACACACACTTACACCAAGTAACACAGACATACACTGACACCAAGTAACAAAGACAGACAATTACACCAAGTAACAAAGACATACACTTACACCAAGAATATTGAAACACACTGACACCAAGTAACAAAGACATACACTGATACCCAGTAGCACAGACACACACTTGCACCAAGTAACACAGACATACAATGACACCAAGTAACAAAGACATGCACTGATACCCAGTAACAAAGACACACACTTACACCAAGTAAAAAAGACAGACACTGATACCCAGTAACACAGACACACACTTACACCAAGTAACAAAGACATACACTGACACCCAGTGACAAAGACATACACTGACACCCATTAACACAGACACACAAGGACACCAAGTAACAAAGACACACACTTACACCAAGTAACACAGACACACACTGACAGCCAGTAACACAGACAAACACACTTACACCAAGTATTTTGACATACACTGACACCAAGTAACAAAGACATACACTGATACCCAGTAACGCAGACACAGACTTACTCCCAGTAAAAAAGACATACACTGAAACCAAGTCACAAAGACATATAGAACATAGAACATAGAACATACAGCACAGAACAGGCCCTTCGGCCCACAATGTTGTGCCGATCCTTTGTCCTCTGTCAAGGACAATTTAATCTATACCCCATCATTCTCCTTTATCCATATACCTATCCAAAAGCCTTTTGAAAGTCCCTAAAGTTTCTGACTCAACAACTTCCCCGGGCAAGGCATTCCATGCCTCGACCACTCTCTGGGTAAAGAACCTTCCCCTGACATCCCCCTTATATCTCCCACCCTTCACCTTAAATTTATGACCCCTTGTAACGCTTTGCTCCACCCGGGGAAAAAGTTTCTGACTGTCTACCCTATCTATTCCCCTGATCATCTTATAAACCTCTATCATGTCACCCCTCATCCTTCTCCTTTCTAATGAGAAGAGGCCTAGAATGTTCAGCCTTTCCTCGTAAGACTTATTCTCCATTCCAGGCAACATCCTGGTAAATCTCCTCTGCACCCTCTCCAAGGCTTCCACATCCTTCCTAAAATGAGGCGACCAGAACTGCACACAGTACTCCAAATGAGGCCTTACCAAGGTCCTGTACAGCTGCATCATCACCTCACGGCTCTTAAATTCAATCCCTCTGCTAATGAACGCTAACACCCCATATGCCTTCTTCACAGCCCTATCCACTTGAGTTGCAACTTTCAATGATCTATGCACATAGACCCCAAGGTCTCTCTGCTCCTCCACATGCCCAAGAACCCTACCGTTAACCCAGTATTTTGCATTCATGTTTGTCCTTCCAAAATGGACGACCTCACACTTTTCAGGGTTAAACTCCATCTGCCACTTTTCAGCCCAGCACTGCAACCTATCCAAGTCCCTTTGCAGACGACAATAGCCCTCCTCGGTATCCACAACTCCACCAACCTTTGTATCATCTGCAAATTTACTGACCCACCCTTCGACTTCCTCATCCAAGTCGTTAATAAAAATCACAAACAGGAGAGGACCCAGAACTGATCCCTGCGGCAAGTGTTTGTCCCTGATACCAAGTCGCAAAGACTTACACTGATGCCCAGTAACAAAGACACACACTGACACCAAGTAACAAAGACATACTCTTACACCAAGTAACAAAGACATACACTTACACCAAGTATCAAAGACACACACTTACACCAAGTAACACAGACATACACTGACACCAAGTAACAAAGACATACACTGATACCCAGTAATACAGGCACACACTTGGGGGGTGGGGGCACATTGGCGCAGTGGTTAGCACCGCAGCCTCGCAGCTCCAGGGACCCGGGTTTGATTCTGGGTACTGCCTGTGCGGAGTTTGCAAGTTCTCCCTGTGTCTGCGTGAGTTTCCTCCCGGTGCTCCGGTTTCCTCCCACATGCCAAAGACTTGCAGGTTGATACGTTAATTGGACATCATAAATTGCCCCTAGTATAGGTAAGTGGTAGGGAAATATATAGGGATAGGTGGGGATGTGATAGGAATACGGGATGAGTGTAGGATTAGTATAAATGGGTGGTTGATGGTCGGCACACACTCGGTGGGCCGAAGGGCCTATTTAAGTGCTGTATCTCGAAACTAAACTAAATACTGACACCTAGTGTCACAGACACACACTGACACCCAGTAACACAAACAGACACACACTGACACCCAGTAACACAGACACACACTGACACCCAGTATAAAAGACACACACTTACACCAAGTAACACAGACATACACTGACACCAAGTAACAAAGACATACACTGATACCCAGTAACGCAGACACACACTGACACCAAGTAACAAAGACATGCACTGATACCCAGTAACACAGACACACACTTGCTCCAAGTAACACAGACATAAAATAACACCAAGTAACAAAGACATGCACTGATACCCAGTAACAAAGACACAAATTTACACCAAGTAAAAAAGACAGCCACTGACACCCAGTAACACAGACACACACTAACACCAAGTAACAAAGACATACACTGACACCCAGTGACAAAGACATACACTGACACCCAGTAACACAGACACACAAGGACACCAAGTAACAAAGACATACACTTACACCAAGTAACAAAGACACACACTTACACCACGTAACACAGACATACAATGACACCAAGTAACAATGACATACACTGATGCCCAGTAACACAGACAAACAAGGACACCAAGTAACAAAGACACACACTTACACCAAGTAACACAGACACACACTGACACCCAGTAACACAGACAAACACACTTACACCAAGTATTTTGACATACACTGACACCAAGTAACAAAGACATACACTGATACCCACTAACGCAGACACACACTTACACACAGTAAAAAAAGACATACACTGAAACCAAGTCACAAAGACATACACTGATACCAAGTCACAAAGACATACACTGATGCCCAGTAACAAAGACACACACTGACACCAAGTAAAAAAGACATACTCTGACACCAAGTAACAAAGACATACACTTACACCAAGTAACAAAGACACACACTTACACCAAGTAACACAGACATACACTGACACCAAGTAACAAAGACATACACTTACACCAAGTAACAAAGACACACACTTACACCAAGTAACACAGACATACACTGACACCAAGTAACAAAGACATACACTGATACACAGTAATACATGCACACACCTGGGGGGGGGGGTGGGGGGCACATTGGCGCAGTGGTTAGCACCGCAGCCTCGCAGCTCCAGGGACCCGCGTTTGATTCTGGGTACTGCCTGTGCGGAGTTTGCAAGTTCTCCCTGTGTCTGCGTGCGTTTACTCCCGGTGCTCCGGTTTCCTCCCACATGCCAAAGACTTGCAGGTTGATAGGTTAATTGGCCATCATAAATTGCCCCGAGTATAGGTAGGAGGTAGGGAAATATATAGGGATAGTTCAGGATGTGATAGGAATACTGGATTAGTGTAGGATTAGTATGAATGGGTGGTTGATGGTCGGCACACACTCGGTGGGCCGAAGGGCCTGTTTAAGTGCTGTATCTCTAAACTAAACTAAATACTGACACCTAGTGTCACAGACACACACTGACACCCAGTAACACAAACAAACACACACTGACACCCAGTAACACAGAGAAACAATGATACACAGTAACAAAGACATGCACTGACACCAAGTAACACAGACACACACTGACACCCAGTATAAAAGACATACACTGACACCAAGTCACAAAGACATACACTGATACCAAGTCACAAAGACATACACTGATGCCCAGTAACACAGACACACACTGACACCAAGTAACAAAGACATACACTGACACCAAGTAACAAAGACATACACTTACACCAAGTAACAAAGACACACACTTACACCAAGTAACACAGACATACACTGACACCAAGTAACAAAGACAGACAATTACACCAAGTAACAAAGACAAACACTTGCACCAAGTATTTTGACATACACTGACACAAAGTAACAAAGACATACCCTGATACCCAGTAACACAGACACACACTTACACCAAGTAACACAGACATACAATGACACCAAGTAACAAAGACATGCACTGATACCCAGTAACAAAGACACACACTTACACCAAGTAAAGAAGACAGACACTGATACCCAGTAACACAGACACACACTTACACCAAGTAACAAAGACATACACTGACACCCAGTAACAAAGACACACACTGACACCCAGTAACACAGACACACAAGGACACCAAGTAACAAAGACACACACTTACACCAAGTAACACAGACACACACTGACACCCAGTAACACAGACAAACACACTGACACCCAGTAACGCAGACAAACACACTGACACCAAGTAACACAGACATACACTGATACCCTGTAACCCAGACATACACTGACACCCAGTAAAAAAGACATACACGTACACCAAGTAACAAAGACATACACTGACAAAAAGTAACAAAGACATACAATTACACCAAGTAACAAAGACATACACTGACACCATGTAACAAAGACATACACTGATACCCAATAACAAAGACATACACTGACACCAAGTAACAGAGACATACACTGACACCAAGTAACAAAGACAGACACTGATACCAAGTAACAACGACACAAACTTACACCAAGTAACACAGACATACTCTGACACCAAGTATCAAAGACATACACTGACACCAAGTAACAAAGACATGCGCTTACACCAAGTAGCAAAGACAGACACTGATACCCAGTAACACAGACACACATTTACACCAGGTCACAAAGACACACACTGCACCCAGTAACAAAGACAGACACTGATATCCAGTAACTCAGACACACACTTACACCAAGTAACACAGACATACACTGACACCAAGTAACAAAGACAGACATTTACACCAAGTAACAAAGACATACACTTACACCAAGTATTTTGACATACACTGACACCAAGTAACAAAGACATACACTGATACCCAGTAACGCAGACACACACTTACACCCAGTAAAAAAGACATACACTGACACCAAGTCACAAAGACATACACTTACACCAAGTAACAAAGCCATACACTGACACAAAGTAAGAAAGACATACACTTACACCCAGTAACAAAGACAGACACTGACACCAAGTAACAAAGACATACACTTACACCAAGTAACACAGACATACACTGACACCAAGTAACAAAGACAGACACTGACACCAAGTAACAAAGACACAAACTTACACCAAGTAACACAGACATACAATGACACCAAGTATCAAAGACATACACTGATACCCAGTAACACAGACACACACTTACACCAAGTAACAAAGACATACACTTACACCAAATAACACAGACATACACTGACACCAAGTAACAAAGACAGACACTGACACCAAGTAACAAAGACACAAACTTAAACCAAGTAACACAGACATACACTGACACCAAGTAACAAAGACATACACTGATACCCAGCAACGCAGACACACACTGACACCAAGTAACAAAGACATGCACTGATACCCAGTAACACAGACACACACTTGCTCCAAGTAACACAGACATACAATAACACCCAGTAACAAAGACACAAATTTACACCAAGTAAAAAAGACAGACACTGATACCCAGTAACACAGACACACACTTACACCAAGTAACAAAGACATACACTGACACCCAGTGACAAAGACATACACTGACACCCAGTAACACAGACACACAAGGACACCAAGTAACAAAGATACACACTTACACCAAGTAACACAGACAGACACTGACACCAAGTAACAAAGACATACACTTACACCAAGTAACAAAGACACACACTTACACCAAGTAACACAGACATACAATGACACCAAGTAACAATGACATACACTGATGCCCAGTAACACAGCCAAACAAGGACACCAAGTAACAAAGACACACACTTACACCAAGTAACACAGACACACACTGACACCCATTAACACAGACAAACACACTTACACCAAGTATTTTGACATACACTGACACCAAGTAACAAAGACATACACTGATACCCAGTAACGCAGACACACACTTACACCCAGTAAAAAAAGACATACACTGAAACCAAGTCACAAAGACATACACTGACACCAAGTAACAAAGACATCCACTGACACCAAGTTACAAAGATACACACTTACACCAAGTAACACAGACATACACTGACACCAAGTAACAAAGACAGACAATTACACCAAGTAACAAAGACATACACTTACACCAAGTATATTGACACACACTGACACCCAGTGACAAAGACATACACTGACACCCAGTAACACAGACACACAAGCACACCAAGTAACAAAGACACACACTTACACCAAGTAACACAGACACACACTGAGAGCCAGTAACTCAGACAAACACACTTACACCAATTATTTTGACATACACTGACACCAAGTAACAAAGACATACACTGATACCCAGTAACGCAGACACAGACTTACTCCCAGTAAAAAAGACATACACTGAAACCAAGTCACAAAGACATACACTGATACCAAGTCACAAAGACTTACACTGATGCCCAGTAACAAAGACACACACTGACACCAAGTAACAAAGACATACTCTTACACCAAGTAACAAAGACATACACTTACACCAAGTATCAAAGACACACATTTACAGCAAGTAACACAGACATACACTGACACCAAGTAAGAAAGACATACACTGATACCCAGTAATACAGGCACACATTTGGGGGGGGGGGGTGGGGGCACATTGGCGCAGTGGTTAGCACCGCAGCCTCGCATCTCAGGGACCCGGGTTTGATTCTGGGTACTGACTGTGCGGAGTTTGCAAGTTCTCCCTGTGTCTGCGTGAGTTTCCTCCCGGTGCTCCTGTTTCCTCCCCCATGCCAAAGACTTGCAGGTTGATACGTTAATTGGCCATCATAAATTGCCCCTAGTATAGGTAGGTGGTAGGGAAATATATAGGGATAGGTGGGGATGTGATAGGAATACGGGATTAGTGTAGGATTAGTATAAATGGGTGGTTGATGGTCGGCACACACTCGGTGGGCCGAAGGGCCTATTTAAGTGCTGTATCTCGAAACTAAACTAAATACTGACACCTAGTGTCACAGACACACACTGACACCCAGTAACACAAACAGACACACACTGACAGCCAGTAACACAGACACACACTGACACCCAGTTTAAAAGACACACACTTACACCAAGTAACACAGACATACACTGACACCAAGTAACAAAGACATACACTGATACCCAGCAACGCAGACACACACTGACACCAAGTGACAAAGACATGCACTGATACCCAGTAACACAGACACACACTTGCTCCAAGTAACACAGACATACAATAACACCAAGTAACAAAGACATGCACTGATACCCAGTAACAAAGACACAAATTTACACCAAGTAAAAAAGACAGACACTGATACCCAGTAACACAGACACACACTTACACCAAGTAACAAAGACATACACTGACACCCAGTGACAAAGACATACACTGACACCCAGTAACACAGACACACAAGGACACCAAGTAACAAAGATACACGCTTACACCAAGTAACACAGACAGACACTGACACCAAGTAACAAAGACATACACTTACACCAAGTAACAAAGACACACGCTAACACCAAGTAACACAGACATACAATGACACCAAGTAACAATGACATACACTGATGCCCAGTAACACAGACAAACAAGGACACCAAGTAACAAAGACACACAATTACACAAAGTAACACAGACACACACTGACACCCAGTAACACAGACAAACACACTTACACCAAGTATTTTGACATACACTGACACCAAGTAACAAATACATACACTGATACCCAGTAACGCAGACACACACTTACACCCAGTAAAAAAGACATAAACTGAAACCAAGTCACAAAGACATACACTGATACCAAGTCACAAAGACATACACTGATGCCCAGTAACAAAGACACACACTTACACCAAGTAACTCAGACACACACTGACACCCAGTAACACAGACAAACACACTTACACCAAGTATTTTGACATACACTGACACCAAGTAACAAAGACATACACTGATACCCAGTAACGCAGACACACACTTACACCAAGTAACAAAGACATACACTTACACCAAGTAACACAGACATACACTGACACCAAGTAACAAAGACAGACACTGACACCAAGTAACAAAGACACAAACTTACACCAAGTAACACAGACATACACTGACACCAAGTATCAAAGACATACACTGATACCCAGTAACACAGACACACACTTACACCAAGTAACAAAGACATACACTTACACCAAGTAACACAGACATACACTGACACCAAGTAACAAAGACAGACACTGACACCAAGTAACAAAGACACAAACTTACACCAAGTAACACAGACATACACTGACACCAAGTAACAAAGACATACGCTGATACCCAGTAACGCAGACACACACTGACACCAAGTAACAAAGACATGCACTGATACCCAGTAACACAGACACACACTTGCTCCAAGTAACACAGACATACAATAACACCAAGTAACAAAGACATGCACTGATACCCAGTAACAAAGACACAAATTTACACCAAGTAAAAAAGACAGACACTGATACCCAGTAACACAGACACACGCTTACACCAAGTAACACAGACACACAAGGACACCAAGTAACAAAGATACACACTTACACCAAGTAACACAGACAGACACTGACACCAAGTAACAAAGACATACACTTACACCAAGTAACAAAGACACACACTTACACCAAGTAACACAGACATACAATGACACCAAGTAACAATGACATACACTGATGCCCAGTAACACAGACAAACAAGGACACCAAGTAACAAAGACACACACTTACACCAAGTAACACAGACACACACTGACACCCAGTAACACAGACAAACACACTTACACCAAGTATTTTGACATACACTGACACCAAGTAACAAAGACACACACTGACACCCAGTAACACAGACACACACTGACACCCAGTTTAAAAGACACACACTTACACCAAGTAACACAGACATACACTGACACCAAGTAACAAAGACATACACTGATACCCAGCAACGCAGACACACACTGACACCAAGTGACAAAGACATGCACTGATACCCAGTAACACAGACACACACTTGCTCCAAGTAACACAGACATACAATAACACCAAGTAACAAAGACATGCACTGATACCCAGTAACAAAGACACAAATTTACACCAAGTAAAAAAGACAGACACTGATACCCAGTAACACAGACACACACTTACACCAAGTAACAAAGACATACACTGACACCCAGTGACAAAGACATACACTGACACCCAGTAACACAGACACACAAGGACACCAAGTAACAAAGATACACGCTTACACCAAGTAACACAGACAGACACTGACACCAAGTAACAAAGACATACACTTACACCAAGTAACAAAGACACACACTTACACCAAGTAACACAGACATACAATGACACCAAGTAACAATGACATACACTGATGCCCAGTAACACAGACAAACAAGGACACCAAGTAACAAAGACACACAATTACACAAAGTAACACAGACACACACTGACACCCAGTAACACAGACAAACACACTTACACCAAGTATTTTGACATACACTGACACCAAGTAACAAAGACATACACTGATACCCAGTAACGCAGACACACACTTACACCCAGTAAAAAAGACATAAACTGAAACCAAGTCACAAAGACATACACTGATACCAAGTCACAAAGACATACACTGATGCCCAGTAACAAAGACACACACTTACACCAAGTAACTCAGACACACACTGACACCCAGTAACACAGACAAACACACTTACACCAAGTATTTTGACATACACTGACACCAAGTAACAAAGACATACACTGATACCCAGTAACGCAGACACACACTTACACCAAGTAACAAAGACATACACTTACACCAAGTAACACAGACATACACTGACACCAAGTAACAAAGACAGACACTGACACCAAGTAACAAAGACACAAACTTACACCAAGTAACACAGACATACACTGACACCAAGTATCAAAGACATACACTGATACCCAGTAACACAGACACACACTTACACCAAGTAACAAAGACATACACTTACACCAAGTAACACAGACATACACTGACACCAAGTAACAAAGACAGACACTGACACCAAGTAACAAAGACACAAACTTACACCAAGTAACACAGACATACACTGACACCAAGTAACAAAGACATACACTGATACCCAGTAACGCAGACACACACTGACACCAAGTAACAAAGACATGCACTGATACCCAGTAACACAGACACACACTTGCTCCAAGTAACACAGACATACAATAACACCAAGTAACAAAGACATGCACTGATACCCAGTAACAAAGACACAAATTTACACCAAGTAAAAAAGACAGACACTGATACCCAGTAACACAGACACACGCTTACACCAAGTAACACAGACACACAAGGACACCAAGTAACAAAGATACACACTTACACCAAGTAACACAGACAGACACTGACACCAAGTAACAAAGACATACACTTACACCAAGTAACAAAGACACACACTTACACCAAGTAACACAGACATACAATGACACCAAGTAACAATGACATACACTGATGCCCAGTAACACAGACAAACAAGGACACCAAGTAACAAAGACACACACTTACACCAAGTAACACAGACACACACTGACACCCAGTAACACAGACAAACACACTTACACCAAGTATTTTGACATACACTGACACCAAGTAACAAAGACATACACTGATACCCAGTAACGCAGACACACACTTACACCCAGTAAAAAAAGACATACGCTGAAACCAAGTCACAAAGACATACACTGACACCAAGTAACAAAGACATCCACTGACACCAAGTTACAAAGACACACACTTACACCAAGTAACACAGACATACACTGACACCAAGTAACAAAGACAGACAATTACACCAAGTAACAAAGACATACACTTACACCAAGTATATTGACACACACTGACACCCAGTGACAAAGACATACACTGACACCCAGTAACACAGACACACAAGGTCACCAAGTAACAAAGACACACACTTACACCAAGTAACACAGACACACACTGACAGCCAGTAACACAGACAAACACACTTACACCAAGTATTTTGACATACACTGACACCAAGTAACAAAGACATACACTGATACCCAGTAACGCAGACACAGACTTACTCCCAGTAAAAAAGACATACACTGAAACCAAGTCACAAAGACATACACTGATACCAAGTCACAAAGACTTACACTGATGCTCAGTAACAAAGACACTCACTGACACCAAGTAACAAAGACATACTCTTACACCAAGTAACAAAGACATACACTGACAAAAAGTAACAAAGACATACAATTACACCAAGTAACAAAGACATACACTGACACCATGTAACAAAGACATACTCTGATACCCAATAACAAAGACATACACTGACACCAAGTAACAAAGACATACACTTACACCAAGTAACAGAGACATACACTGACACCAAGTAACAAAGACAGACACTGATACCAAATAACAAAGACACAAACTTACACCAAGTAATACAGACATACTCTGACACCAAGTATCAAAGACATACACTGACACCAAGTAACAAAGACATGCGCTTACACCAAGTAACAAAGACAGACACTGATACCCAGTAACACAGACACACATTTACACCAGGTCACAAAGACACACACTGACACCCAGTAACAAAGACAGACACTGATATCCAGTAACTCAGACACACACTTACACCAAGTAACACAGACATACACTGACACCAAGTAACAAAGACAGACAATTACACCAAGTAACAAAGACATACACTTACACCAAGTATTTTGACATACACTGACACCAAGTAACAAAGTCATACACTGATACCCAGTAACGCAGACATACACTTACACCCAGTAAAAAAGACAGACACTGACACCAAGTAACAAAGACATACACTTACACCAAGTAACAAAGACATACACTGACACAAAGTAACAAAGACATACACTTACACCAAGTGACAAAGACATACACTGACACCATGTAACAAAGACATACATTGATACACAGTAACAAAGACAGACACTGACACCAAGTAACAAAGACATACACTTACTCCAAGTAACACAGACATACACTGACACCAAGTAACAAAGACAGACACTGACACCAAGTAACAAAGACACAAACTTACACCAAGTAACACAGACATACACTGACACCAAATATCAAAGACATACACTGATACCCAGTAACACAGACACACACTTACACCAAGTAACAAAGACATACACTTACACCAAGTAACACAGACATACACTGACACCAAGTAACAAAGACAGACACTGACACCAAGTAACAAAGACACAAACTTACACCAAGTAACACAGACACACACTGACACCAAGTAACAAAGACATACACTGATACCCAGTAACGCAGACACACACTGACACCAAGTAACAAAGACATGCACTGATACCCAGTAACACAGACACACACTTGCTCCAAGTAACACAGACATACAATAACACCAAGTAACAAAGACATGCACTGATACCCAGTAACAAAGACACAAATTTACACCAAGTAAAAAAGACAGACACTGATACCCAGTAACACAGACACACACTTACACCAAGTAACAAAGACATACACTGACACCCAGTGACAAAGACATACACTGACACCCAGTAACACAGACACACAAGGACACCAAGTAACAAAGATACACACTTACACCAAGTAACACAGACAGACACTGACACCAAGTAACAAAGACATACACTTACACCAAGTAACAAAGACACACACTTACACCAAGTAACACAGACATACAATGACACCAAGTAACAATGACATACACTGATGCCCAGTAACACAGACAAACAAGGACACCAAGTAACAAAGACACACACTTACACCAAGTAACACAGACACACACTGACACCCAGTAACACAGACAAACACACTTACACCAAGTATTTTGACATACACTGACACCAAGTACAAAGACATACACTGATACCCACTAACGCAGACACACACTTACACCCAGTAAAAAAAGACATACACTGAAACCAAGTCACAAAGACATACACTGATACCAAGTCACAAAGACATACACTGATGCCCAGTAACAAAGACACACACTGACACCAAGTAAAAAAGACATACTCTGACACCAAGTAACAAAGACATACACTTACACCAAGTAACAAAGACACACACTTACACCAAGTAACACAGACATACACTGACACCAAGTAACAAAGACATACAATTACACCAAGTAACAAAGACACACACTTACACCAAGTAACACAGACATACACTGACACCAAGTAACAAAGACATACATTGATACCCAGTAATACATGCACACACTTGGGGGGGTGGGTGGCACATTGGCGCAGTGGTTAGCACCGCAGCCTCGCAGCTCCAGGGACCCGCGTTTGATTCTGGGTACTGCCTGTGCGGAGTTTGCAAGTTCTCCCTGTGTCTGCGTGCGTTTACTCCCGGTGCTCCGGTTTCCCCCCACATGCCAAAGACTTGCAGGTTGATACGTTAATTGGCCATCATAAATTGCCCCGAGTATAGGTAGGAGGTAGGGAAATATATAGGGATAGGTCAGGATGTGATAGGAATACGGGATTAGTGTAGGATTAGTATGAATGGGTGGTTGATGGTCGGCACACACTCGGTGGGCCGAAGGGCCTGTTTAAGTGCTGTATCTCTAAACTAAACTAAATACTGACACCTAGTGTCACAGACACACACTGACACCCAGTAACACAAACAAACACACACTGACACCCAGTAACACAGAGAAACAATGATACACAGTAACAAAGACATGCACTGACACCACGTAACACAGACACACACTGACACCCAGTATAAAAGACATGCACTGACACCAAGTCACAAAGACATACACTGACACCAAGTAACAAAGACATACACTTACACCAAGTAACAAAGACACACACTTACACCAAGTAACACAGACATACACTGACACCAAGTAACAAAGACAGACAATTACACCAAGTAACAAAGACAAACACTTGCACCAAGTATTTTGACATACACTGACACAAAGTAGCAAAGACATACACTGATACCCAGTAACACAGACACACACTTACACCAAGTAACACAGACATACAATGACACCAAGTAACAAAGACATGCACTGATACCCAGTAACAAAGACACACACTTACACCAAGTAAAGAAGACAGACACTGATACCCAATAACACAGACACACACTTACACCAAGTAACAAAGACATACACTGACACCCAGTAACAAAGACATACACTGACACCCAGTAACACAGACACACAAGGACACCAAGTAACAAAGACACACACTTACACCAAGTAACACAGACACACACTGACACCCAGTAACACAGACAAACACACTGACACCCAGTAACGCAGACAAACACACTGACACCAAGTAACACAGACATACACTGATACCCTGTAACACAGACATACACTGACACCAAGTAACAAAGACATACACTGATACCAGTAACGCAGACCACACTTACACCCTGTAAAAAAGACATACACTGACACCAAGTCACAAAGACATACACGTACACCAAGTAACAACGACATACAATGACAAAAAGTAACAAAGACATACAATTACACCAAGTAACAAAGACATACACTGACACCATGTAACAAAGACATACACTGATACCCAATAACAAAGACATACACTGACACCAAGTAACAAAGACATACACTTACACCAAGTAACAGAGACATACACTGACACCAAGTAACAAAGACAGACACTGATACCAAGTAACAAAGACACAAACTTACACCAAGTAACACAGACATACTCTGACACCAAGTATCAAAGACATACACTGACACCAAGTAACAAAGACATGCGCTTACACCAAGTAACAAAGACAGACACTGATACCCAGTAACACAGACACACATTTACACCAGGTCACAAAGACACACACTGACACCCAGTAACAAAGACAGACACTGATATCCAGTAACTCAGACACACACTTACACCAAGTAACACAGACATACACTGACACCAAGTAACAAAGACAGACAATTACACCAAGTAACAAAGACATACACTTACACCAAGTATTTTGACATACACTGACACCAAGTAACAAAGACATACACTGATACCCAGTAACGCAGACACACACTTACACCCAGTAAAAAAGACATACACTGACACCAAGTCACAAAGACATACACTTACACCAAGTAACAAAGACATACACTGACACAAAGTAACAAAGACATACACTTACACCAAGTGACAAAGACATACACTGACACCATGTAACAAAGACATACACTGATACCCAGTAACAAAGACAGACACTGACACCAAGTAACAAAGACATACACTTACACCAAGTAACACAGACATACACTGACACCAAGTAACAAAGACAGACACTGACACCAAGTAACAAAGACACAAACTTACACCAAGTAACACAGACATACACTGGCACCAAGTATCAAAGACATACACTGATACCCAGTAACACAGACACACACTTACACCAAGTAACAAGGACATGCACTTACACCAAGTAACACAGACAGACTCTGATACCCAGTAACACAGACACACACTTACACCAGGTCACAAAGACACGCACTGACACCCAGTAACAAAGACACACACTGATATCCAGTAACACAGACACACACTTACACCAAGTCACAAATACATACACTGATACCCAGTAACACAGACACACACTTACAGCAAGTAACAAAGACATACACTGAAACCCAGTGACACATTGGCGCAGTGGTTAGCACCGCAGCCTCACAGCTCCAGGGACCCGGGTTCGATTCTGGGTACTGCCAGTGCGGAGTTTGCAAGTTCTCCCTGTTTCTGCGTGGGTTTCATCCGGGTGCTCCGGTTTCCTCCCACATGCCAAAGACATGCAGGTTGACAGGTTAATTGGCCATCATAAATTGCCCCTAGTATAGGTAGGTGGTAGGGAAATATATAGGAATAGGTGGGGATGTGATAGGAATACGGGATTAGTGTAGGATTATTATAATTGGGTGGTTGATGGTCGGCACAGATTCGGTGGGCCGAAAGGCCTGTTTTAGTGCTGTCTCTCTAAACTAAACTAAACACTGACAGCTAGTGTCACAGACACACACTGACACCCAGTACCACAAACAAACACACACTGACACCCAGTAACACAGAGAAACAATGATACACAGGAACAAAGACATACACTGTCACCAAGTAACACAGACACACACTGACACCCAGTAAAAAAGACATACACTGACACCAAGTCACAAAGACATACACTGATACAAGGACATACACTGATGCCCAGAAACACAGACACACACTGAGACCAAGTAACAAAGACATACACTGACACCAAGTAACAGAGACATACACTGACACCAAGTAACAAAGACATACACTTACACCAGGTATTTTGACACACACTGACACCAAGTAACAAAGACATACACTGATACCCAGTAACACAGACACACACTTGCTCCAAGTAACACAGACATACAATAACACCAAGTAACAAAGACATGCACTGATACCCAGTAACAAAGACACAAATTTACACCAATTAAAAAATACAGACACTGATACCCAGTAACACAGACACACACTTACACCAAGTAACAAAGACATACACTGACACCCAGTGACAAAGACATACACTGACACCCAGTAACACAGACACACAAGGACACCAAGTAACAAAGATACACACTTACACCAAGTAACACAGACAGACACTGACACCAAGTAACAAAGACATACACTGACACCAAGTAACAAAGACACACACTTACACCAAGTAACACAGACATACAATGACACCAAGTAACAATGACATACACTGATACCCAGTAACACAGACAAACAAGGACACCAAGTAACAAAGACACACACTTACCCCAAGTAACACAGACACACACTGACACCCAGTAACACAGACACACACTGACACCCAGTAACACAGACAAACACACTTACACCAAGTATTTTGACATACACTGACACCAAGTAACAAAGACATACACTGATACCCAGTAACGCAGACACACACTTACACCCAGTAAAAAAGACATACACTGAAACCAAGTCACAAAGACATACACTGATACCAAGTCACAAAGACATACACTGATGCCCAGTAACAAAGACACACACTGACACCAAGTAAAAAAGACATACTCTGACACCAAGTAACAAAGACATACACTTACACCAAGTAACAAAGACACACACTTACACCAAGTAACACAGACATACACTGACACCAAGTAACAAAGACATACACTTCCACCAAGTAACAAAGACACACACTTACACCAAGTAACACAGACATACACTGACACCAAGTAACAAAGACATACACTGATACCCAGTAATACATGCACACACTTGGGGGGGTGGGGGGCACATTGGCGCAGTGGTTCGCACCGCAGCCTCGCAGCTCCAGGGACCCGCGTTTGATTCTGGGTACTGCCTGTGCGGAGTTTGCAAGTTCTCCCTGTGTCTGCGTGCGTTTACTCCCGGTGCTCCGGTTTCCTCCCACATGCCAAAGACTTGCAGGTTGATAGGTTAATTGGCCATCATAAATTGCCCCTAGTATAGGTAGGAGGTAGGGAAATATATAGGGATAGGTCAGGATGTGATAGGAATACGGGATTAGTGTAGGATTAGTATGAATGGGTGGTTGATGGTCGGCACACACTCGGTGGGCCGAAGGGCCTGTTTAAGTGCTGTATCTCTAAACTAAACTAAATACTGACACCTAGTGTCACAGGCACACACTGACACCCAGTAACACAAACAAACACACACTGACACCCAGTAACACAGAGAAACAATGATACACAGTGACAAAGACATGCACTGACACCAAGTAATACAGACACACACTGACACCCAGTATAAAAGACATACACTGACACCAAGTCACAAAGACATACACAGATACCAAGTCACAAAGACATACACTGATGCCCAGTAACACAGACACACACTGACACCAAGTAACAAAGACATACAATGACACCAAGTATTTTGAGATACACTGACACCAAGTAACAAAGACATACACTGATACCCAGTAACACAGGCACACACTGGGCGGCACATTGGCGCAGTTGTTTGCACCGCAGCCTCACAGCTCCAGGAACCCGGGTTCGATTCTGGGTCCTGCCTGTGCGGAGTTTGCAAGTTCTCCCTGTGTCTGCGTGCGTTTCCTGCCGGTGCTCCGGTTTCCTCCCACATGCCAAAGACTTGCAGGTTGATAGGTTAATTGGCCATCATAAATTGCCCCTAGTATAGGTAGGAGGTAGCGAAATATATAGGGATAGGTGCGGATGTGACAGGAATACGGGTTTAGTTGATTGATGGGTGGTTGATGGTCGGCACACACTCGGTGGGCCGAAGTGCCTGTTTAAGTGCTGTATCTCTAAACTAAACTAAATACTGACACCTCGTGTCACAGACACACACTGACTCCCAGTAACACAAACAAACACACACTGACAACCAGTAACTCAGAGAAACAATGATACACAGTAACAAAGACATGCACTGACACCAAGTAACACAGACATACACTGATGCCCAGTAACAGAGACACACACTGACACCAAGTAACAAAGACACACACTTACACCAAGTAACAAAGACAGACAATTACACCAAGTAACAAAGACATACACTTGCACCAAGTATTTTGACATACACTGACACAAAGTAACAAAGACATACACTGATACCCAGTAACACAGACACACACTTACGCCAAGTAACACAGACATACAATGACACCAAGTAACAAAGACATGCACTGATACCCAGTAACAAAGACACACACTTACACCAAGTAAAAAAGACAGACACTGATACCCAGTAACACAGACACACACTTACACCAAGTAACAAAGACATACACTGACACCCAGCAACTCAGACACACAAGGACACCAAGTAACAAAGACACACACTTACACCAAGTAACACATTCACACACTGACAGCTAGTAACACAGACAAACGCACTGACACCCAGTAACACAGACAAACACACTGACAATAAGTAACACAGACATACACTGACACCAAGTAACAAAGACATACACAGAAACCCAGTAACACAGGCACACACTGGGGGTGGGGGGCACATTGGCGCAGTAGTTAGCACCGCAGCCTCACAGCTCCAGGGACCCGGGTTCGATTCTGGGTACTGCCTGTGCGGAGTTTGCAAGTTCTCCCTGTGTCTGCGTGCGTTTCCTGCCGGTGCTCCGGTTTCCTCCCACATGCCAAAGACTTGCAGGTTGATAGGTTAATTGGCCATCATAAATTGCCCCTAGTATAGGTAGGAGGTAGCGAAATATATAGGGATAGGTGCGGATGTGACAGGAATACGGGTTTAGTTGATTGATGGGTGGTTGATGGTCGGCACACACTCGGTGGGCCGAAGTGCCTGTTTAAGTGCTGTATCTCTAAACTAAACTAAATACTGACACCTCGTGTCACAGACACACACTGACTCCCAGTAACACAAACAAACACACACTGACAACCAGTAACTCAGAGAAACAATGATACACAGTAACAAAGACATGCACTGACACCAAGTAACACAGACATACACTGATGCCCAGTAACAGAGACACACACTGACACCAAGTAACAAAGACACACACTTACACCAAGTAACAAAGACAGACAATTACACCAAGTAACAAAGACATACACTTGCACCAAGTATTTTGACATACACTGACACAAAGTAACAAAGACATACACTGATACCCAGTAACACAGACACACACTTACGCCAAGTAACACAGACATACAATGACACCAAGTAACAAAGACATGCACTGATACCCAGTAACAAAGACACACACTTACACCAAGTAAAAAAGACAGACACTGATACCCAGTAACACAGACACACACTTACACCAAGTAACAAAGACATACACTGACACCCAGCAACTCAGACACACAAGGACACCAAGTAACAAAGACACACACTTACACCAAGTAACACATTCACACACTGACAGCTAGTAACACAGACAAACGCACTGACACCCAGTAACACAGACAAACACACTGACAATAAGTAACACAGACATACACTGACACCAAGTAACAAAGACATACACAGAAACCCAGTAACACAGGCACACACTGGGGGTGGGGGGCACATTGGCGCAGTAGTTAGCACCGCAGCCTCACAGCTCCAGGGACCCGGGTTCGATTCTGGGTACTGCCTGTGCGGAGTTTGCAAGTTCTCCCTGTGTCTGCGTGGGCTTCCTCCGAGTGATCCGGTTTCCCCCCACATGCCAAAGACTTGCAGATTGATAGGTTAATTGGCCGTTATAATTTGCCCCTAGTATAGGTAGGTGGTAGGGAAATATATAGGGATAGGTGGGGATGTGATAGGAATACGGGATTAGTGTAGGATTAGTATAAATGGGTGTTTGATGGTCGGCACAGACTCGGTGAGCCGAAGGGCCTGTTTAAGTGCTGCATCTCTAAACTAAACTAAATACTGACACCTTGTGTCACAGACAGACACAGACACCCAATACCACAAACAAACACACACTGAAACCCAGTAACACAGAGAAACACTGATACACTGTAACAAAGACATACACTGACACCAAGTAACACTGACACACACTGACACCCAGTAAAAAAGACATACACTGACACCAAGTCACAAAGACATACACTGACGCCAAGTACCAAAGACAGACAATTACATCAAGTAACAAAGACATACACTTGCACCAAGTATTTTGACATACACTGACACCAAGTAACAAAGACAGACACTGATACACAGAAACGCAGACACACACTGACACCCAGTAAAAAAGACATGCACTGACACCAAGTCACAAAGACATACACTGACGCCAAGTACCAAAGACAGACAATTACATCAAGTAACAAAGACATACACTTGCACCAAGTATTTTGACATACACTGACACCAAGTAACAAAGACAGACACTGATACACAGTAACGCAGACACACACTGACACCCAGTAAAAAAGAAATACACTGACACCAAGTCACAAAGACATACACTGATACCAAGTCACAAAGACATACACTGATGCCCAGTAACACAGACACACACTGAAACCAAGTAACAAAGACATACACTGACACCAAGTAACAAAGACACAAAGTTACACCAAGTAACACAGACATACACTGACACCAAGTAGCAAAGACAGACAATTACATCAAGTAACAAAGACATACACTTACACCAAGTATTTTGACATACACTGACACCAAGTAACAAAGACATACAATGATACACAGTAACACAGGCACACACTTACACCAAGTAACACAGACATACAATGACACCAAGTAACAAAGACAAGCACTGATACCAGTAGCACAGACACACACTTACACCAAGTAACAAAGACATACACTTGCACCAAGTATTTTGACATACACTGACACCAAGTAACAAAGACAGACACTGATACACAGTAACGCAGACACACACTGACACCCAGTAAAAAAGAAATACACTGACACCAAGTCACAAAGACATACACTGATACCAAGTCACAAAGACATACACTGATGCCCAGTAACACAGACACACACTGACACCCAGTAACATAGACATACACGGACACACAGTATCACAGACACACATTTACACCAAGTAACACAGACATACACTGACACCAAGTAACACAGACTCACACTGACACCCAGTAACAAAGACATACACTGACACCCAGTAACAAAGACATACACTGATACCCAGTAACGCAGACACACACTTACACCTCGTAAAAAAGACATACACTGACACCAAGTAACAAAGACATACACTTATACCAACTATTTTGACATTCACTGACACCAAGTAACAAAGACATACACTGATACCCAGTAACACAGGCACACACTGACACCAAGTAACAAAGACATACACTGACACCAAGTAACAAAGAGATACACTTACACCAAGTAACAAAGACACACACTTACACCAAGTAACACAGACACACACTTACACCAAGTAAAAAAGACAGACACTGACACCCAGTAACACAGACACACACTGACACCAAGTAACAAAGACATGCACTGATACCCAGAAACACAGGCACACACTGGGGTGGGGGGGGGAGGGGCACATTGGCGCAGTGTTTAGCACCGCAGCCTCACAGCTCCAGGGACCCGGGTTCGATTCTGGGTACTGCCTGTGCGGAGTTTGCAAGTTCTCCCTGTGTCTGCGTGGGTTTCCTCCGGGTGATCGGCTTTCCCCCCACATGCCGAAGACTTGCAGGTTGATAGGTTAATTGGCCATTATAAATTGCCCCTAGTATATGTATGTGGTAGGGAAATATATAGGGATAGGTGTGGATGTGATAGGAATACGGGATTAATTTAGGATTAGTATAAATGGGTTGTTGATGGTCGGCACAGACTCGTTGGGCCGAAGGGCCTGTTTAAGTGCTGTATCTCAAAACTAAACTAAATACTGACACCTCGTGTCACAGACACACACTGACACCCAGTAACACAAACAAACACACACTGACACCCAGTAACACAGAGAAACACTGATACACAGTAACAAAGACATGCACTGTTACCAAGTAACAGAGACACACACTGACACCCATTAAAAAAGACATACACTGACACCAAGTCACAAAGACATACACTGATACCAAGTCACAAAGACATACACTGATGCCCAGTAACAAAGACACACACTTACACCAAGTAACACAGACATACACTGACATCAAGTAACAAAGACAGACAATAACACGAAGTAACAAAGACATACACTTACATCAAGTATTTTGACATACACTGACACCAAGTAACAAAGACATACACTGATACCCAGTAACACAGGCACACACTGCCACCCAGTAAAAAAGACATACACTGACACCAAGTCGCAAAGACATACACTGATACCAAGTCACAAAGACTTACACTGATGCCCAGTAACAAAGACACACACTGACACCAAGTAACAAAGACATACTCTTACACCAAGTAACAAAGACATACACTTACACCAAGTATCAAAGACACACATTTACAGCAAGTAACACAGACATACACTGACACCAAGTAAGAAAGACATACACTGATACCCAGTAATACAGGCACACACTTGGGGGGGTGGGGGCACATTGGCGCAGTGGTTAGCACCACAGCCTCGCATCTCCAGGGACCCGGGTTTGATTCTGGGTACTGACTGTGCGGAGTTTGCAAGTTCTCCCTGTGTCTGCGTGAGTTTCCTCCCGGTGCTCCTGTTTCCTCCCCCATGCCAAAGACTTGCAGGTTGATACGTTAATTGGCCATCATAAATTGCCCCTAGTATAGGTAGGTGGTAGGGAAATATATAGGGATAGGTGGGGATGTGATAGGAATACGGGATTATTGTAGGATTAGTATAAATGGGTGGTTGATGGTCGGCACACACTCGGTGGGCCGAAGGGCCTATTTAAGTGCTGTATCTCGAAACTAAACTAAATACTGACACCTAGTGTCACAGACACACACTGACACCCAGTAACACAAACAGACACACACTGACACCCAGTAACACAGACACACACTGACACCCAGTTTAAAAGACACACACTTACACCAAGTAACACAGACATACACTGACACCAAGTAACAAAGACATACACTGATACCCAGCAACGCAGACACACACTGACACCAAGTGACAAAGACATGCACTGATACCCAGTAACACAGACACACACTTGCTCCAAGTAACACAGACATACAATAACACCAAGTAACAAAGACATGCACTGATACCCAGTAACAAAGACACAAATTTACACCAAGTAAAAAAGACAGACACTGATACCCAGTAACACAGACACACACTTACACCAAGTAACAAAGACATACACTGACACCCAGTGACAAAGACATACACTGACACCCAGTAACACAGACACACAAGGACACCAAGTAACAAAGATACACGCTTACACCAAGTAACACAGACAGACACTGACACCAAGTAACAAAGACATACACTTACACCAAGTAACAAAGACACACGCTAACACCAAGTAACACAGACATACAATGACACCAAGTAACAATGACATACACTGATGCCCAGTAACACAGACAAACAAGGACACCAAGTAACAAAGACACACAATTACACCAAGTAACACAGACACACACTGACACCCAGTAACACAGACAAACACACTTACACCAAGTATTTTGACATACACTGACACCAAGTAACAAAGACATACACTGATACCCAGTAACGCAGACACACACTTACACCCAGTAAAAAAGACATAAACTGAAACCAAGTCACAAAGACATACACTGATACCAAGTCACAAAGACAAACACTGATGCCCAGTAACAAAGACACACACTTACACCAAGTAACTCAGACACACACTGACACCCAGTAACACAGACAAACACACTTACACCAAGTATTTTGACATACACTGACACCAAGTAACAAAGACATACACTGATACCCAGTAACGCAGACACACACTTACACCAAGTAACAAAGACATACACTTACACCAAGTAACACAGACATACACTGACACCAAGTAACAAAGACAGACACTGACACCAAGTAACAAAGACACAAACTTACACCAAGTAACACAGACATACACTGACACCAAGTATCAAAGACATACACTGATACCCAGTAACACAGACACACACTTACACCAAGTAACAAAGACATACACTTACACCAAGTAACACAGACATACACTGACACCAAGTAACAAAGACAGACACTGACACCAAGTAACAAAGACACAAACTTACACCAAGTAACACAGACATACACTGACACCAAGTAACAAAGACATACACTGATACCCAGTAACGCAGACACACACTGACACCAAGTAACAAAGACATGCACTGATACCCAGTAACACAGACACACACTTGCTCCAAGTAACACAGACATACAATAACACCAAGTAACAAAGACATGCACTGATACCCAGTAACAAAGACACAAATTTACACCAAGTAAAAAAGACAGACACTGATACCCAGTAACACAGACACACGCTTACACCAAGTAACACAGACACACAAGGACACCAAGTAACAAAGATACACACTTACACCAAGTAACACAGACAGACACTGACACCAAGTAACAAAGACATACACTTACACCAAGTAACAAAGACACACACTTACACCAAGTAACACAGACATACAATGACACCAAGTAACAATGACATACACTGATGCCCAGTAACACAGACAAACAAGGACACCAAGTAACAAAGAAACACACTTACACCAAGTAACACAGACACACACTGACACCCAGTAACACAGACAAACACACTTACACCAAGTATTTTGACATACACTGACACCAAGTAACAAAGACATACACTGATACCCAGTAACGCAGACACACACTTACACCCAGTAAAAAAAGACATACGCTGAAACCAAGTCACAAAGACATACACTGACACCAAGTAACAAAGACATCCACTGACACCAAGTTACAAAGACACACACTTACACCAAGTAACACAGACATACACTGACACCAAGTAACAAAGACAGACAATTACACCAAGTAACAAAGACATACACTTACACCAAGTATATTGACACACACTGACACCCAGTGACAAAGACGTACACTGACACCCAGTAACACAGACACACAAGGTCACCAAGTAACAAAGACACACACTTACACCAAGTAACACAGACACACACTGACAGCCAGTAACACAGACAAACACACTTACACCAAGTATTTTGACATACACTGACACCAAGTAACAAAGACATACACTGATACCCAGTAACGCAGACACAGACTTACTCCCAGTAAAAAAGACATACACTGAAACCAAGTCACAAAGACATACACTGATACCAAGTCACAAAGACTTACACTGATGCCCAGTAACAAAGACACTCACTGACACCAAGTAACAAAGACATACTCTTACACCAAGTAACAAAGACATACACTGACAAAAAGTAACAAAGACATACAATTACACCAAGTAACAAAGACATACACTGACACCATGTAACAAAGACATACTCTGATACCCAATAACAAAGACATACACTGACACCAAGTAACAAAGACATACACTTACACCAAGTTACAGAGACATACACTGACACCAAGTAACAAAGACAGACACTGATACCAAATAACAAAGACACAAACTTACACCAAGTAATACAGACATACTCTGACACCAAGTATCAAAGACATACACTGACACCAAGTAACAAAGACATGCGCTTACACCAAGTAACAAAGACAGACACTGATACCCAGTAACACAGACACACATTTACACCAGGTCACAAAGACACACACTGACACCCAGTAACAAAGACAGACACTGATATCCAGTAACTCAGACACACACTTACACCAAGTAACACAGACATACACTGACACCAAGTAACAAAGACAGACAATTACACCAAGTAACAAAGACATACACTTACACCAAGTATTTTGACATACACTGACACCAAGTAACAAAGTCATACACTGATACCCAGTAACGCAGACATACACTTACACCCAGTAAAAAAGACATACACGTACACCAAGTAACAAAGACATACACTGACACAAAGTAACAAAGACATACACTTACACCAAGTGACAAAGACATACACTGACACCATGTAACAAAGACATACACTGATACCCAGTAACAAAGACAGACACTGACACCAAGTAACAAAGACACAAACTTACACCAAGTAACACAGACATACACTGACACCAAATATCAAGGACATACACTGATACCCAGTAACACAGACACACACTTACACCAAGTAACAAAGACATACACTTACACCAAGTAACACAGACATACACTGACACCAAGTAACAAAGACAGACACTGACACCAAGTAACAAAGACACAAACTTACACCAAGTAACACAGACACACACTGACACCAAGTAACAAAGACATACACTGATACCCAGTAACGCAGACACACACTGACACCAAGTAACAAAGACATGCACTGATACCCAGTAACACAGACACACACTTGCTCCAAGTAACACAGACATACAATAACACCAAGTAACAAAGACATGCACTGATACCCAGTAACAAAGACACAAATTTACACCAAGTAAAAAAGACAGACACTGATACCCAGTAACACAGACACACACTTACACCAAGTAACAAAGACATACACTGACACCCAGTGACAAAGACACACACTGACACCCAGTAACAAAGACAGACACTGATATCCAGTAACTCAGACACACACTTACACCAAGTAACACAGACATACACTGACACCAAGTAACAAAGACAGACAATTACACCAAGTAACAAAGACATACACTTACACCAAGTATTTTGACACACACTGACACCCAGTAACAAAGACAGACACTGATATCCAGTAACTCAGACACACACTTACACCAAGTAACACAGACAGACACTGACACCAAGTAACAAAGACATACACTTACACCAAGTAACAAAGACATACACTGACACAAAGTAACAAAGACATACACTTACACCAAGTGACAAAGACATACACTGACACCATGTAACAAAGACATACACTGATACCCAGTAACAAAGACAGACACTGACACCAAGTAACAAAGACATACACTTACACCAAGTAACACAGACATACACTGACACCAAGTAACAAAGACAGACACTGACACCAAGTAACAAAGACACAAACTTACACCAAGTAACACAGACATACACTGACACCAAATATCAAAGACATACACTGATACCCAGTAACACAGACACACACTTACACCAAGTAACAAAGACATACACTTACACCAAGTAACACAGACATACACTGACACCAAGTAACAAAGACAGACACTGACACCAAGTAACAAAGACACAAACTTACACCAAGTAACACAGACACACACTGACACCAAGTAACAAAGACATACACTGATACCCAGTAACGCAGACACACACTGACACCAAGTAACAAAGACATGCACTGATACCCAGTAACACAGACACACACTTGCTCCAAGTAACACAGACATACAATAACACCAAGTAACAAAGACATGCACTGATACCCAGTAACAAAGACACAAATTTACACCAAGTAAAAAAGACAGACACTGATACCCAGTAACACAGACACACACTTACACCAAGTAACAAAGACATACACTGACACCCAGTGACAAAGACATACACTGACACCCAGTAACACAGACACACAAGGACACCAAGTAACAAAGATACACACTTACACCAAGTAACACAGACAGACACTGACACCAAGTAACAAAGACATACACTTACACCAAGTAACAAAGACACACACTTACACCAAGTAACACAGACATACAATGACACCAAGTAACAATGACATACACTGATGCCCAGTAACACAGACAAACAAGGACACCAAGTAACAAAGACACACACTTACACCAAGTAACACAGACACACACTGACACCCAGTAACACAGACAAACACACTTACACCAAGTATTTTGACATACACTGACACCAAGTACAAAGACATACACTGATACCCACTAACGCAGACACACACTTACACCCAGTAAAAAAAGACATACACTGAAACCAAGTCACAAAGACATACACTGATACCAAGTCACAAAGACATACACTGATGCCCAGTAACAAAGACACACACTGACACCAAGTAAAAAAGACATACTCTGACACCAAGTAACAAAGACATACACTTACACCAAGTAACAAAGACACACACTTACACCAAGTAACACAGACATACACTGACACCAAGTAACAAAGACATACACTTACACCAAGTAACAAAGACACACACTTACACCAAGTAACACAGACATACACTGACACCAAGTAACAAAGACATACACTGATACCCAGTAATACATGCACACACTTGGGGGGGTGGGGGGCACATTGGCGCAGTGGTTAGCACCGCATCCTCGCAGCTCCAGGGACCCGCGTTTGATTCTGGGTACTGCCTGTGCGGAGTTTGCAAGTTCTCCCTGTGTCTGCGTGCGTTTACTCCCGGTGCTCCGGTTTCCCCCCACATGCCAAAGACTTGCAGGTTGATAGGTTAATTGGCCATCATAAATTGCCCCGAGTATAGGTAGGAGGTAGGGAAATATATAGGGATAGGTCAGGATGTGATAGGAATACGGGATTAGTGTAGGATTAGTATGAATGGGTGGTTGATGGTCGGCACACACTCGGTGGGCCGAAGGGCCTGTTTAAGTGCTGTATCTCTAAACTAAACTAAATACTGACACCTAGTGTCACAGACACACACTGACACCCAGTAACACAAACAAACACACACTGACACCCAGTAACACAGAGAAACAATGATACACAGTAACAAAGACATGCACTGACACCACGTAACACAGACACACACTGACACCCAGTATAAAAGACATGCACTGACACCAAGTCACAAAGACATACACTGACACCAAGTAACAAAGACATACACTTACACCAAGTAACAAAGACACACACTTACACCAAGTAACACAGACATACACTGACACCAAGTAACAAAGACAGACAATTACACCAAGTAACAAAGACAAACACTTGCACCAAGTATTTTGACATACACTGACACAAAGTAGCAAAGACATACACTGATACCCAGTAACACAGACACACACTTACACCAAGTAACACAGACATACAATGACACCAAGTAACAAAGACATGCACTGATACCCAGTAACAAAGACACACACTTACACCAAGTAAAGAAGACAGACACTGATACCCAATAACACAGACACACACTTACACCAAGTAACAAAGACATACACTGACACCCAGTAACAAAGACATACACTGACACCCAGTAACACAGACACACAAGGACACCAAGTAACAAAGACACACACTTACACCAAGTAACACAGACACACACTGACACCCAGTAACACAGACAAACACACTGACACCCAGTAACGCAGACAAACACACTGACACCAAGTAACACAGACATACACTGATACCCTGTAACACAGACATACACTGACACCAAGTAACAAAGACATACACTGATACCAGTAACGCAGACCACACTTACACCCTGTAAAAAAGACATACACTGACACCAAGTCACAAAGACATACACGTACACCAAGTAACAACGACATACAAAGACAAAAAGTAACAAAGACATACAATTACACCAAGTAACAAAGACATACACTGACACCATGTAACAAAGACATACACTGATACCCAATAACAAAGACATACACTGACACCAAGTAACAAAGACATACACTTACACCAAGTAACAGAGACATACACTGACACCAAGTAACAAAGACAGACACTGATACCAAGTAACAAAGACACAAACTTACACCAAGTAACACAGACATACTCTGACACCAAGTATCAAAGACATACACTGACACCAAGTAACAAAGACATGCGCTTACACCAAGTAACAAAGACAGACACTGATACCCAGTAACACAGACACACATTTACACCAGGTCACAAAGACACACACTGACACCCAGTAACAAAGACAGACACTGATATCCAGTAACTCAGACACACACTTACACCAAGTAACACAGACATACACTGACACCAAGTAACAAAGACAGACAATTACACCAAGTAACAAAGACATACACTTACACCAAGTATTTTGACATACACTGACACCAAGTAACAAAGACATACACTGATACCCAGTAACGCAGACACACACTTACACCCAGTAAAAAAGACATACACTGACACCAAGTCACAAAGACATACACTTACACCAAGTAACAAAGACATACACTGACACAAAGTAACAAAGACATACACTTACACCAAGTGACAAAGACATACACTGACACCATGTAACAAAGACATACACTGATACCCAGTAACAAAGACAGACACTGACACCAAGTAACAAAGACATACACTTACACCAAGTAACACAGACATACACTGACACCAAGTAACAAAGACAGACACTGACACCAAGTAACAAAGACACAAACTTACACCAAGTAACACAGACATACACTGACACCAAGTATCAAAGACATACACTGATACCCAGTAACACAGACACACACTTACACCAAGTAACAATGACATGCACTTACACCAAGTAACACAGACAGACTCTGATACCCAGTAACACAGACACACACTTACACCAGGTCACAAAGACACGCACTGACACCCAGTAACAAAGACACACACTGATATCCAGTAACACAGACACACACTTACACCAGGTCACAAATACATACACTGATACCCAGTAACACAGACACACACTTACAGCAAGTAACAAAGACATACACTGAAACCCAGTGACACATTGGCGCAGTGGTTAGCACCGCAGCCTCACAGCTCCAGGGACCCGGGTTCGATTCTGGGTACTGCCAGTGCGGAGTTTGCAAGTTCTCCCTGTGTCTGCGTGCGTTTCCTCCCGGTGCTCCGGTTTCCTCCCACATGCCAAAGACTTGCAGGTTGACAGGTTAATTGGCCATCATAAATTGCCCCTAGTATAGGTAGGTGGTAGGGAAATATATAGGAATAGGTGGGGATGTGATAGGAATACGGGATTAGTGTAGGATTATTATAATTGGGTGGTTGATGGTCGGCACAGATTCGGTGGGCCGAAAGGCCTGTTTAAGTGCTGTCTCTCTAAACTAAACTAAACACTGACAGCTAGTGTCACAGACACACACTGACACCCAGTACCACAAACAAACACACACTGACACCCAGTAACACAGAGAAACAATGATACACAGGAACAAAGACATACACTGTCACCAAGTAACACAGACACACACTGACACCCAGTAAAAAAGACATACACTGACACCAAGTCACAAAGACATACACTGATACAAGGACATACACTGATGCCCAGAAACACAGACACACACTGAGACCAAGTAACAAAGACATACACTGACACCAAGTAACAGAGACATACACTGACACCAAGTAACAAAGACATACACTTACACCAGGTATTTTGACACACACTGACACCAAGTAACAAAGACATACACTGATACCCAGTAACACAGACACACACTTGCTCCAAGTAACACAGACATACAATAACACCAAGTAACAAAGACATGCACTGATACCCAGTAACACAGACACACACTTACACCAAGTAACAAAGACATACACTGACACCCAGTGACAAAGACATACACTGACACCCAGTAACACAGACACACAAGGACACCAAGTAACAAAGATACACACTTACACCAAGTAACACAGACAGACACTGACACCAAGTAACAAAGACATACACTGACACCAAGTAACAAAGACACACACTTACACCAAGTAACACAGACATACAATGACACCAAGTAACAATGACATACACTGATACCCAGTAACACAGACAAACAAGGACACCAAGTAACAAAGACACACACTTACCCCAAGTAACACAGACACACACTGACACCCAGTAACACAGACACACACTGACACCCAGTAACACAGACAAACACACTTACACCAAGTATTTTGACATACACTGACACCAAGTAACAAAGACATACACTGATACCCAGTAACGCAGACACACACTTACACCCAGTAAAAAAGACATACACTGAAACCAAGTCACAAAGACATACACTGATACCAAGTCACAAAGACATACACTGATGCCCAGTAACAAAGACACACACTGACACCAAGTAAAAAAGACATACTCTGACACCAAGTAACAAAGACATACACTTACACCAAGTAACAAAGACACACACTTACACCAAGTAACACAGACATACACTGACACCAAGTAACAAAGACATACACTTACACCAAGTAACAAAGACACACACTTACACCAAGTAACACAGACATACACTGACACCAAGTAACAAAGACATACACTGATACCCAGTAATACATGCACACACTTGGGGGGGGTGGGGGGCACATTGGCGCAGTGGTTCGCACCGCAGCCTCGCAGCTCCAGGGACCCGCGTTTGATTCTGGGTACTGCCTGTGCGGAGTTTGCAAGTTCTCCCTCCCTGTGTCTGCGTGCGTTTACTCCCGGTGCTCCGGTTTCCTCCCACATGCCAAAGACTTGCAGGTTGATAGGTTAATTGGCCATCATAAATTGCCCCTAGTATAGGTAGGAGGTAGGGAAATATATAGGGATAGGTCAGGATGTGATAGGAATACGGGATTAGTGTAGGATTAGTATGAATGGGTGGTTGATGGTCGGCACACACTCGGTGGGCCGAAGGGCCTGTTTAAGTGCTGTATCTCTAAACTAAACTAAATACTGACACCTAGTGTCACAGACACACACTGACACCCAGTAACACAAACAAACACACACTGACACCCAGTAACACAGAGAAACAATGATACACAGTGACAAAGACATGCACTGTCACCAAGTAATACAGACACACACTGACACCCAGTATAAAAGACATACACTGACACCAAGTCACAAAGACATACACAGATACCAAGTCACAAAGACATACACTGATGCCCAGTAACACAGACACACACTGACACCAAGTAACAAAGACATACAATGACACCAAGTAACAAAGACATACACTTACACCAAGTAACACAGACATACACTGACACCAAGTAACAAAGACAGACAATTACACCAAGTATTTTGAGATACACTGACACCAAGTAACAAAGACATACACTGATACCCAGTAACACAGGCACACACTGGGCGGCACATTGGCGCAGTTGTTGGCACCGCAGCCTCACAGCTCCAGGAACCCGGGTTCGATTCTGGGTCCTGCCTGTGCGGAGTTTGCAAGTTCTCCCTGTGTCTGCGTGCGTTTCCTGCCGGTGCTCCGGTTTCCTCCCACATGCCAAAGACTTGCAGGTTGATAGGTTAATTGGCCATCATAAATTGCCCCTAGTATAGGTAGGAGGTAGCGAAATATATAGGGATAGGTGCGGATGTGACAGGAATACGGGTTTAGTTGATTGATGGGTGGTTGATGGTCGGCACACACTCGGTGGGCCGAAGTGCCTGTTTAAGTGCTGTATCTCTAAACTAAACTAAATACTGACACCTCGTGTCACAGACACACACTGACTCCCAGTAACACAAACAAACACACACTGACACCCAGTAACTCAGAGAAACAATGATACACAGTAACAAAGACATGCACTGACACCAAGTAACACAGACATACACTGATGCCCAGGAACAGAGACACACACTGACACCAAGTAACAAAGACATACACTTACACCAAGTAACAAAGACACACACTTACACCAAGTAACAAAGACAGACAATTACACCAAGTAACAAAGACATACACTTGCACCAAGTATTTTGACATACACTGACACAAAGTAACAAAGACATACACTGATACCCAGTAACACAGACACACACTTACGCCAAGTAACACAGACATACAATGACACCAAGTAACAAAGACATGCACTGATACCCAGTAACAAAGACACACACTTACACCAAGTAAAAAAGACAGACACTGATACCCAGTAACACAGACACACACTTACACCAAGTAACAAAGACATACACTGACACCCAGCAACTCAGACACACAAGGACACCAAGTAACAAAGACACACACTTACACCAAGTAACACATTCACACACTGACAGCTAGTAACACAGACAAACGCACTGACACCCAGTAACACAGACAAACACACTGACAATAAGTAACACAGACATACACTGACACCAAGTAACAAAGACATACACAGAAACCCAGTAACACAGGCACACACTGGGGGTGGGGGGCACATTGGCGCAGTAGTTAGCACCGCAGCCTCACAGCTCCAGGGACCCGGGTTCGATTCTGGGTACTGCCTGTGCGGAGTTTGCAAGTTCTCCCTGTGTCTGCGTGGGTTTCCTCCGAGTGATCCGGTTTCCCCCCACATGCCAAAGACTTGCAGATTGATAGGTTAATTGGCCGTTATAATTTGCCCCGAGTATAGGTAGGTGGTAGGGAAATATATAGGGATAGGTGGGGATGTGATAGGAATACGGGATTAGTGTAGGATTAGTATAAATGGGTGTTTGATGGTCGGCACAGACTCGGTGAGCCGAAGGGCCTGTTTAAGTGCTGCATCTCTAAACTAAACTAAATACTGACACCTTGTGTCACAGACAGACACAGACACCCAATACCACAAACAAACACACACTGAAACCCAGTAACACAGAGAAACACTGATACACTGTAACAAAGACATACACTGACACCAAGTAACACTGACACACACTGACACCCAGTAAAAAAGACATACACTGACACCAAGTCACAAAGACATACACTGACGCCAAGTACCAAAGACAGACAATTACATCAAGTAACAAAGACATACACTTGCACCAAGTATTTTGACATACACTGACACCAAGTAACAAAGACAGACACTGATACACAGAAACGCAGACACACACTGACACCCAGTAAAAAAGACATACACTGACACCAAGTCACAAAGACATACACTGACGCCAAGTACCAAAGACAGACAATTACATCAAGTAACAAAGACATACACTTGCACCAAGTATTTTGACATACACTGACAACAAGTAACAAAGACAGACACTGATACACAGTAACGCAGACACACACTGACACCCAGTAAAAAAGAAATACACTGACACCAAGTCACAAAGACATACACTGATACCAAGTCACAAAGACATACACTGATGCCCAGTAACACAGACACACACTGAAACCAAGTAACAAAGACATACACTGACACCAAGTAACAAAGACACAAAGTTACACCAAGTAACACAGACATACACTGACACCAAGTAGCAAAGACAGACAATTACATCAATTAATAAAGACATACACTTACACCAAGTATTTTGACATACACTGACACCAAGTAACAAAGACATACAATGATACACAGTAACACAGGCACACACTTACACCAAGTAACACAGACATACAATGACACCAAGTAACAAAGACAAGCACTGATACCCAGTAGCACAGACACACACTTACACCAAGTAACAAAGACATACACTGACACCCAGTAACAAAGACATACACTGACACCCAGTAACATAGACATACACTGACACCAAGTAACACAGACTCACACTGACACCCAGTAACAAAGACATACACTGACACCCAGTAACAAAGACATACACTGATACCCAGTAACGCAGACACACACTTACACCTCGTAAAAAAGACATACACTGACACCAAGTAACAAAGACATACACTTATACCAACTATTTTGACATTCACTGACACCAAGTAACAAAGACATACACTGATACCCAGTAACACAGGCACACACTGACACCAAGTAACAAAGACATACACTGACACCAAGTAACAAAGAGATACACTTACACCAAGTAACAAAGACACACACTTACACCAAGTAACACAGACACACACTTACACCAAGTAAAAAAGACAGACACTGACACCCAGTAACACAGACACACACTGACACCAAGTAACAAAGACATGCACTGATACCCAGAAACACAGGCACACACTGGGGTGGGGGGGGGGAGGGGCACATTGGCGCAGTGTTTAGCACCGCAGCCTCACAGCTCCAGGGACCCGGGTTCGATTCTGGGTACTGCCTGTGCGGAGTTTGCAAGTTCTCCCTGTGTCTGCGTGGGTTTCCTCCGGGTGATCGGGTTTCCCCCCACATGCCAAAGACTTGCAGGTTGATAGGTTAATTGGCCATTATAAATTGCCCCTAGTATATGTATGTGGTAGGGAAATATATAGGGATAGGTGTGGATGTGATAGGAATACGGGATTAATTTAGGATTAGTATAAATGGGTTGTTGATGGTCGGCACAGACTCGGTGGGCCGAAGGGCCTGTTTAAGTGCTGTATCTCAAAACTAAACTAAATACTGACACCTCGTGTCACAGACACACACTGACACCCAGTAACACAAACAAACACACACTGACACCCAGTAACACAGAGAAACACTGATACACAGTAACAAAGACATGCACTGTTACCAAGTAACACAGACACACACTGACACCCATTAAAAAGACATACACTGACACCAAGTCACAAAGACATACACTGATACCAAGTCACAAAGACATACACTGATGCCCAGTAATAAAGACACACACTTACACCAAGTAACACAGACATACACTGACATCAAGTAACAAAGACAGACAATAACACGAAGTAACAAAGACATACACTTACATCAAGTATTTTGACATACACTGACACCAAGTAACAAAGACATACAATGATACCCAGTAACACAGACACACACTGACAACAAGTAACAAAGACATACACTTGCACCAGGTAACAAAGACATACACTGTGACCAAGTATTATGACATTCACTGACACCAAGTAACAAAGACATACACTGATACCCAGTAACACAGGCACACACTGCCACCCAGTAAAAAAGACATACACTGACACCAAGTCGCAAAGACATACTCTGATACCAAGTCACAAAGACATACATTGATCCCCAGTAACACAGACTCACATTGACACCAAGTAACAAAGACACACACTTACACCAAGTAACAAAGACATACACTGACACCCGGTGACAAAGACATACTCTGACACCCAGTAACACAGACACACACGGACACCAAGTAACAAAGACACACACCGACACCAAGTGACACAGACATACACTGACACCAAGTAACAAAGACAGACAATTACACCAAATAACAAAGACATACACTTACACCAAGTATTTTGACATTCACTGACACCAAGTAACAAAGACATACACTGATACCCAGTAACACAGGCACACACTGGGGTGGGGGGGGGGGGGGGGTTGGTGGGGCACATTGGCGCAGTGGTTAGCACCGCAGCCTCACAGCTCCAGGGACCCGGGTTCGATTCTGGGTACTGCCTGTGCGGAGTTTGCAAGTTCTCCCTGTGTCTGCGTGGGTTTCCTCCGGGTGATCGGGTTTCCCCCCACATGCCAAAGACTTGCAGGTTGATAGGTTAATTGGCCATTATAAATTGCCCCTAGTATATGTAGGTGGTAGGGAAATATATAGGGATAGGTGTGGATGTGATAGGAATACGGGATTAATTTAGGATTAGTATAAATGGGTTGTTGATGGTCGGCACAGACTCGGTGGGCCGAAGGGCCTGTTTAAGTGCTGTATCTCAAAACTAAACTAAATACTGACACCTCGTGTCACAGACACACACTGACACCCAGTAACACAAACAAACACACACTGACACCCAGTAACACAGAGAAACACTGATACACAGTAACAAAGACATGCACTGTTACCAAGTAACACAGACACACACTGACACCCATTAAAAAAGACATACACTGACACCAAGTCACAAAGACATACACTGATACCAAGTCACAAAGACATACACTGATGCCCAGTAACAAAGACACACACTTACACCAAGTAACACAGACATACACTGACATCAAGTAACAAAGACAGACAATAACACCAAGTAACAAAGACATACACTTACATCAAGTATTTTGACATACACTGACACCAAGTAACAAAGACATACAATGAAACCCAGTAACACAGACACACACTGACACCAAGTAACAAAGACATACACTGACACCAGGTAACAAAGACATACACTGTGACCAAGTATTTTGACATTCACTGACACCAAGTAACAAAGACATACACTGATACCCAGTAACACAGGCACACACTGCCACCCAGTAAAAAAGACATACACTGACACCAAGTCGCAAAGACATACTCTGATACCAAGTCACAAAGACATACATTGATCCCCAGTAACACAGACTCACATTGACACCAAGTAACAAAGACACACACTTACACCAAGTAACAAAGACATACACTGACACAGGGTGACAAAGACATACTCTGACACCCCGTAACACAGACACACACGGACACCAAGTAACAAAGACACACACTGACACCAAGTGACACAGACATACACTGACACCAAGTAACAAAGACAGACAATTACACCAAATAACAAAGACATACACTTACACCAAGTATTTTGCCATTCACTGACACCAAGTAACAAAGACATACACTGATACCCAGTAACACAGGCACACACTGGGGTGGGGGGGGGGGTTGGTGGGGCACATTGGCGCAGTGGTTAGCACCGCAGCCTCACAGCTCCAGGGACCCGGGTTCGATTCTGGGTACTGCCTGTGCGGAGTTTGCAAGTTCTCCCTGTGTCTGCGTGGGTTTCCTCCGGGTGCTCCGGTTTCCTCCCACATGCCAAAGACTTGCAGGTTGATAGGTTAATTGGCCATTATACATTGCCCCTAGTACAGGTAGGTGGTAGGGAAATATATAGGGATATGTGGGGATGTGATAGGAATACGGGATTAGTGTAGGATTAGTATAAATGGGTTGTTGATGGTCGGCACAGACTCGGTGGTCCGAAGGGCCTGTTAAAGTGCCGTATCTCAAAACTAAACTAAATACTGACACCTCGTGTCACAGACACACACTGACACCCAGTAACACAAACAAACACACACTGACACCCAGTAACACAGAGAAACACTGATACACAGTAACAAAGACATACACTGACACCAAGTAACACAGACACACACTGACACCCATTAAAAAAGACATACACTGACACCAAGTCACAAAGACATACACTGATACCAAGTCACAAAGACATACACTGATGCCCAGTAACAAAGACACACACTTACACCAAGTAACACAGACATACACTGACACCAAGTAAAAAAGACAGACAATTACACCAAGTAACAAAGACATACACTTACACCAAGTATTTTGACATCCACTGACACCAAGTAACAAAGACATACACTGATACCCAGTAACACAGGCACACACTTACACCAAGTAACACAGACATACAATGACACCAAGTAACAAAGACATGCACTGATACCCAGTAACGCAGACATACTCTGACACCCAGTAATACAGACACACACGGACACCCAGTAACAGAAACAAACACACTGACACCAAGTGACACAGACATACACTGACACCAAGTAACAAAGACATACACTGATACCCAGTAACACAAACTAACTCACACTGACACCCAGTAACACAGAGAAACACTGATATACAGTAACAAAGACATACACTGACACCAAGTAACACAGACACACACTGAAACCCAGTAAAAAAGACGTACACTGACACCAAGTCACAAAGACATACACTGATACCAAGTCACAAAGACATACACTGATGCCCAGTAACACAGACACACACTGACACCAAGTAACAAAGACATACACTTACACCAAGTAACAAAGACAGACAATTACACCAAGTATCAAAAACATACACTTACACAAAGTATTTTGACATACACTGACACAAAGTAACAAAGACATACACTGATACCCAGTAACACAGACACACATTTACACCAAGTAACAAAGACATACACTGACACCCAGTAACAAAGACACACACTTACACCAACTAACAAAGACATACACTGACACCAAGTCACAAAGACACACACTGACACCCAGTAACACAAACAAATTCACACTGACACCCAGTAACACAGAGAAACACTGATACACAGTAACAAAGACATACACTGATGCCCAGTAACACAGACACACACTGACACCAAGTAACAAAGACATACACTGACACCAAGTAACAAAGACATAAACTTACACCAAGTAACAAAGACACACACTTACACCAAGTAACACAGACATAGACTGACACCAAGTAACAAAGACAGACAATTACACCAAGTAACAAAGACATACACTTGCACCAAGTATTTTGACATACACTGACACAAAGTAACAAAGACATACACTGATACCCAGTAACAAAGACACACACTTACCCCAAGTAAAGAAGACAGACACTGATTCCCAATAACACAGACACACACTTACACCAAGTAACAAAGACATACTCTGACACCCAGTAGCAAAGACATACACTGACACCCAGCAACACAGACACACAAGGAAACCAAGTAACAAAGACACACACTTACACCAAGTTACAAAGACACACACTGACACCCAGTAACACAGACAAACACACTGACACCCAGTAACGCAGACAAACACACTGACACCAAGTAACACAGACATACACTGACACCAAGTAACAAAGACATACACTGAAACCCAGTAGCACAGGCACACACTGGGGGTGGGGGGCACATTGGCGCAGTGGTTAGCACCGCAGCATCACAGCTCCAGGGACCCGGGTTCGATTCTGGGTACTGCCTGTGCGGAGTTTGCAAGTTCTCCCTGTGTCTGCGTGGGTTGCCTCCCGGTGCTCCGGTTTCCTCCCACATGCCAAAGACTTGCAGGTTGATAGGTTAATTGGCCGTCATAAATTGCCCCGAGTATAGGTAGGAGGTAGGGAAATATATAGGGATAGGTGGGGATGTGATAGGAATACGGGATTAGTGTAGGATTAGTATAAATGGGTTGTTGATGGTCGGCACAGACACTGTGGGCCGAAGGGCCTGTTTAAGTGCTGTATCTCTAAACTAAACTAAATACTGACACCTAGTGTCACAGACACACACTGACAGCCAGTAACACAAACAAACACACACTGACACCCAGTAACACAGACACACACTGACATCCAGTAAAAAAGACATACACTGACACCAAGTCACAAAGACATACACTGATACCAAGTCACAAAGACATACACTGATGCCCAGTAACAAAGACACACACTTACACCAAGTAACACAGACATACACTGACACCAAGTAACAAAGACAGACAATTACACCAAGTAACAAAGACATACACTTACACCAAGTATTTTGACATACACTGACACCAAGTAACAAAGACATACACTGATAGCCAGTAACGCAGACACACACTTACACCCAGTAAAAAAGACATACACTGACACCAAGTCACAAAGACATACACTGATACCAAGTCACAAAGACATACACTGATGCCCAGTAACACAGACACACACTGACACCAAGTAACAAAGACATACACTGACACCAAGTAACAAAGACATACACTTACACCAAGTAACAAAGACACACACTTACACCAAGTAACACAGACATACACTGACACCAAGTAACAAAGACAGACAATTACACCAAGTAACAAAGACATACACTTACACCAAGTATTTTGACATACACTGACACCAAGTAACAAAGACATACACTGATAGCCAGTAACGCAGACACACACTTACACCCAGTAAAAAAGACATACACTGACACCAAGTCACAAAGACATACACTGATACCAAGTCACAAAGACATACACTGATGCCCAGTAACACAGACACACACTGACACCAAGTAACAAAGACATACACTGACACCAAGTAACAAAGACAGACACTTACACCAAGTAACAAAGACACACACTTACACCAAGTAACACAGACATACACTGACACCAAGTAACAAAGACAGACAATTACACCAAGTAACAAAGACATACACTTACACCAAGTATTTTGAGATACACTGACACCAAGTAACACAGACATACACTGATACCCAGTAAAACAGGCACACACTGGGGGTGGGCGGCACATTGGCGCAGTGGTTAGCACCGCAGCCTCACAGCTCCAGGAACCCGGTTTCGATTCTGGGTACTGCCTGTGCGGAGTTTGCAAGTTCTCCCTGTGTCTGCGTGCGTTTCCTGTCGGTGCTCCGGTTTCCTCCCACATGCCAAAGACTTGCAGGTTGATAGGTTAATTGGCCGTCATAAATTGCCCCGAGTATAGGTAGGAGGTAGGGAAATATATAGGGATAGGTGGGGATGTGATAGGAATACGGGATTAGTGTAGGATTAGTATAAATGGGTTGTTGATGGTCGGCACAGACTCTGTGGGCCGAAGGGCCTGTTTAAGTGCTGTATCTCTAAACTAAACTAAATACTGACACCTAGTGTCACAGACACACACTGACAGCCAGTAACACAAACAAACACACACTGACACCCAGTAACAGACACACACTGACATCCAGTAAAAAAGACATACACTGACACCAAGTCACAAAGACATACACTGATACCAAGTCACAAAGACATACACTGATGCCCAGTAACAAAGACACACACTTACACCAAGTAACACAGACATACACTGACACCAAGTAACAAAGACAGACAATTACACCAAGTAACAAAGACATACACTTACACCAAGTATTTTGACATACACTGACACCAAGTAACAAAGACATACACTGATAGCCAGTAACGCAGACACACACTTACACCCAGTAAAAAAGACATACACTGACACCAACTCACAAAGACATACACTGATACCAAGTCACAAAGACATACACTGATGCCCAGTAACACAGACACACACTGACACCAAGTAACAAAGACATACACTGACACCAAGTAACAAAGACATACACTTACACCAAGTAACAAAGACACACACTTACACCAAGTAACACAGACATACACTGACACCAAGTAACAAAGACAGACAATTACACCAAGTAACAAAGACATACACTTACACCAAATATTTTGACATACACTGACACCAAGTAACAAAGACATACACTGATAGCCAGTAACGCAGACACACACTTACACCCAGTAAAAAAGACATACACTGACACCAAGTCACAAAGACATACACTGATACCAAGTCACAAAGACATACACTGATGCCCAGTAACACAGACACACACTGACACCAAGTAACAAAGACATACACTGACACCAAGTAACAAAGACAGACACTTACACCAAGTAACAAAGACACACACTTACACCAAGTAACACAGACATACACTGACACCAAGTAACAAAGACAGACAATTACACCAAGTAACAAAGACATACACTGACACCAAGTATTTTGAGATACACTGACACCAAGTAACAAAGACATACACTGATACCCAGTAACACAGGCACACACTGGGGGTGGGCGGCACATTGGCGCAGTGGTTAGCATCGCAGCCTCACAGCTCCAGGAACCCGGGTTCGATTCTGGGTACTGCCTGTGCGGAGTTTGCAAGTTCTCCCTGTGTCTGCGTGCGTTTCCTGTCAGTGCTCCGGTTTCCTCCCACATGCCAAAGACTTGCAGGTTGATAGGTTAATTGGCCATCATAAATTGCCCCTAGTATAGGTAGGAGGTAGGGAAATATATAGGGATAGGTGCGGATGTGATAGGAAGACGGGATTAGTGTAGGATTAGTATAAATGGGTGGTTGATGGTCGGCACACACTCGGTGGGCCGAAGTGCCTGTTTAAGTGCTGTATCTCTAAACTAAACTAAATACTGACACCTCGTGTCACAGACACACACTGACTCCCAGTAACACAAACAAACACACACTGACACCCAGTAACTCAGAGAAACAATGATACACAGTGACAAAGACATGCACTGACACCAAGTAATACAGACACACACTGACACCCAGTAACTCAGAGAAACAATGATACACAGTGACAAAGACATACACTGACACCAAGTAACAAAGACAGACAATTACACCAAGTAACAAAGACATACACTTGCACCAAGTATTTTGACATACACTGACACAAAGTAACAAAGACATACACTGATACCCAGTAACAAAGACACACACTTACCCCAAGTAAAGAAGACAGACACTGATTCCCAATAACACAGACACACACTTACACCAAGTAACAAAGACATACACTGACACCCAGTAGCAAAGACATACACTGACACCTAGCAACACAGACACACAAGGAAACCAAGTAACAAAGACACACACTTACACCAAGTAACAAAGAAACACACTGACACCCAGTAACACAGACAAACACACTGACACCCAGTAACGCAGACAAACACACTGACACCAAGTAACACATACATACACTGACACCAAGTAACAAAGACATACACTGAAACCCAGGAGCACAGGCACACACTGGGGGTGGGGGGCACATTGGCGCAGTGGTTAGCACCGCAGCCTCACAGCTCCAGGGACCCGGGTTCGATTCTGGGTACTGCCTGTGCGGAGTTTGCAAGTTCTCCCTGTGTCTGCGTGGGTTGCCTCCCGGTGCTCCGGTTTCCTCCCACATGCCAAAGACTTGCAGGTTGATAGGTTAATTGGCCGTCATAAATTGCCCCTAGTATAGGTAGGAGGTAGGGAAATATATAGGGATAGGTGGGGATGTGATAGGAATACGGGATTAGTGTAGGATTAGTATAAATGGGTTGTTGATGGTCGGCACAGACTCTGTGGGCCGAAGGGCCTGTTTAAGTGCTGTATCTCTAAACTAAACTAAATACTGACACCTAGTGTCACAGACACACACTGACAGCCAGTAACACAAACAAACACACACTGACACTCAGTAACACAGACACACACTGACATCCAGTAAAAAAGACATACACTGACACCAAGTCACAAAGACATACACTGATCCCAAGTCACAAAGACATACACTGATGCCCAGTAACAAAGACACACACTTACACCAAGTAACACAGACATACACTGACACCAAGTAACAAAGACAGACAATTACACCAAGTAACAAAGACATACACTTACACCAAGTATTTTGACATGCACTGACACCAAGTAACAAAGACATACACTGATAGCCAGTAACGCAGACACACACTTACACCCAGTAAAAAAGACATACACTGACACCAAGTCACAAAGACATACACTGATACCAAGTCACAAAGACATACACTGATGCCCAGTAACACAGACACACACTGACACCAAGTAACAAAGACATACACTGACACCAAGTAACAAAGACACACACCTACACCAAGTAACACAGACATACACTGACACCAAGTAACAAAGACAGACAATTACACCAAGTAACAAAGACATACACTTACACCAAGTATTTTGACATACACTGACACCAAGTAACAAAGACATACACTGATAGCCAGTAACGCAGACACACACTTACACCCAGTAAAAAAGACATACACTGACACCAAGTCACAAAGACATACACTGATACCAAGTCACAAAGACATACACTGATGCCCAGTAACACAGACACACACTGACACCAAGTAACAAAGACATACACTGACACCAAGTAACAAAGACAGACACTTACACCAAGTAACAAAGGCACACACTTACACCAAGTAACACAGACATACACTGACACCAAGTAACAAAGACAGACAATTACACCAAGTAACAAAGACATACACTTACACCAAGTATTTTGAGATACACTGACACCAAGTAACAAAGACATACACTGATACCCAGTAACACAGGCACACGCTGCGGGTGGGCGGCACATTGGCGCAGTGGTTAGCACCGCAGCCTCACAGCTCCAGGAACCCGGGTTCGATTCTGGGTACTGCCTGTGCGGAGTTTGCATGTTCTCCCTGTGTCTGCGTGCGTTTCCTGTCGGTGCTCCGGTTTCCTCCCACATGCCAAAGACTTGCAGTTTGATAGGTTAATTGGCCATCATAAATTGCCCCTAGTATAGGTAGGAGGTAGGGAAATATATAGGGATAGGTGCGGATGTGATAGGAAGACGGGATTAGTGTAGGATTAGTATAAATGGGTGGTTGATGGTCGGCACACACTCGGTGGGCCGAAGTGCCTGTTTAAGTGCTGTATCTCTAAACTAAACTAAATACTGACACCTCGTGTCACAGACACACACTGACTCCCAGTAACACAAACAAACACACACTGACACCCAGTAACTCAGAGAAACAATGATACACAGTAACAAAGACATGCACTGACACCAAGTAACACAGACATACACTGATGCCCAGTAACACAGACACACACTGACACCAAGTAACAAAGACAGACAATTACACCAAGTAACAAAGACATACACTTGCACCAAGTATTTTGACTTGCACTGACACCAAGTAACACAGACATACACTGATGCCCAGTAACAAAGACACACACTGACACCAAGTAACAAAGACATACACTGATACCCAGTAACACAGACACACACTTACACCAAGTAACACAGACATACAATGACACCAAGTAACAAAGACATGCACTGATACCCAGTAACAAAGACACACACTTACACCAAGTAAAAAAGACAGACACTGATACCAAGTAACACAGACACACACTTACACCAAGTAACAAAGACATACACTGACGCCCAGCAACACAGACACACAAGGACACCAAGTTACAAAGACACACACTTACACCAAGTAACACATTCACACACTGACAGCTAGTAACACAGACAAACGCACTGACACCCAGTAACACAGACAAACACACTGACACCAAGTAACACAGACATACACTGACACCAAGTAACAAAGACATACACAGAAACCCAGTAACACAGGCACACACTGGGGGTGGGGGGCACATTGGCGCAGTGGTTAGCACCGCAGCCTCACATCTCCAGGGACCCGGGTTCGATTCTGGGTACTGCCTGTGCGGAGTTTGCAAGTTCTCACTGTGTCTGCGTGGGTTGCCTCCCGGTGCTCCGGTTTCCTCCCACGTGCCAAAGACTTGAAGGTTGATAGGTTAATTGGCCGTCATAAGTTGCCCCTAGTACAGGTAGGTGGTAGGGAAATATATAGGGATAGGTGGGGATGTGATAGGAATACGGGATTAGTGTAGGATTAGTATAAATGGGTGTTTGATGGTCGGCACAGACTCGGTGGGCCGAAGGGCCTGTTTAAGTGCTGCATCTCTAAACTAAACTAAATACTGACACCTTGTGTCACAGACAGACACAGACACCCAATACCACAAACAAACACACACTGAAACCCAGTAACACTGATACACTGTAACAAAGACATACACTGTAACAAAGACATACACTGACACCAAGTAACACTGACACACACTGACACCCAGTAAAAAAGACATACACTGACACCAAGTAACAAAGACACACACTGACACCAAGTGACACAGACGTACACTGACACCAAGTAACAAAGACAGACAATTACACCAAATAACAAAGACATACACTGACACCATGTATTTTGACATTCACTGACACCAAGTAACAAAGACATACACTGATACCCAGTAACACAGGCACACACTGACACCCAGTAAAAAAGACATACACTGACACCAAGTCACAAAGACATACACTGATACCAAGTAACAAAGACATACACTGATACCCAGTAACACAGACACACACTTACACCAAGTAACACAGACATACATTTACACCAAGTAACATAGACATACAATGACACCAAGTAACAAAGACATGCACTGATACCCAGTAACGCAGACATACTCTGACACCCAGTAATACAGACACACACGGACACCAAGTAACAAAGACACACACTTACACCAAGTAACACAGACACACACTGACACCCAGTAACACAAACAAACACACTGACACCAAGTGACACAGACATACACTGACACCAAGTAACAAAGACATACACTGATACCAAGTAACACAAACTAACTCACACTGACACCCAGTAACACAGAGAAACACTGATATACAGTAACAAAGACATACACTGACACCAAGTAACACAGACACACACTGAAACCCAGTAAAAAAGACATACACTGACACGAAGTCACAAAGCCATACACTGATACCAAGTCACAAAGACATACACTGATGCCCAGTAACACAGACACACACTGACACTAAGTAAAAAAGACATACACTGACACGAAGTCACAAAGCCATACACTGATACCAAGTCACAAAGACATACACTGACACCCAGTAACAAAGACACACACTGACACCAAGTAAAAAAGACATACTCTGACACCAAGTAACAAAGACATACACTTACACCAAGTAACAAAGACACACACTTACACCAAGTAACACAGACATACACTGACACCAAGTAACAAAGACATACACTTACACCAAGTAACAAAGACACACACTTACACCAAGTAACACAGACATACACTGACACCAAGTAACAAAGACATACACTGATACCCAGTAATACATGCACACACTTGGGGGGTGGGGGGCACATTGGCGCAGTGGTTCGCACCGCAGCCTCGCAGCTCCAGGGACCCGCGTTTGATTCTGGGTACTGCCTGTGCGGAGTTTGCAAGTTCTCCCTGTGTCTGCGTGCGTTTACTCCCGGTGCTCCGGTTTCCTCCCACATGCCAAAGACTTGCAGGTTGATAGGTTAATTGGCCATCATAAATTGCCCCTAGTATAGGTAGGAGGTAGGGAAATATATAGGGATAGGTCAGGATGTGATAGGAATACGGGATTAGTGTAGGATTAGTATGAATGGGTGGTTGATGGTCGGCACACACTCGGTGGGCCGAAGGGCCTGTTTAAGTGCTGTATCTCTAAACTAAACTAAATACTGACACCTAGTGTCACAGACACACACTGACACCCAGTAACACAAACAAACACACACTGACACCCAGTAACACAGAGAAACAATGATACACAGTGACAAAGACATGCACTGACACCAAGTAATACAGACACACACTGACACCCAGTATAAAAGACATACACTGACACCAAGTCACAAAGACATACACAGATACCAAGTCACAAAGACATACACTGATGCCCAGTAACACAGACACACACTGACACCAAGTAACAAAGACATACAATGACACCAAGTAACAAAGACATACACTTACACCAAGTAACACAGACATACACTGACACCAAGTAACAAAGACAGACAATTACACCAAGTATTTTGAGATACACTGACACCAAGTAACAAAGACATACACTGATACCCAGTAACACAGGCACACACTGGGCGGCACATTGGCGCAGTTGTTAGCACCGCAGCCTCACAGCTCCAGGAACCCGGGTTCGATTCTGGGTCCTGCCTGTGCGGAGTTTGCAAGTTCTCCCTGTGTCTGCGTGCGTTTCCTGCCGGTGCTCCGGTTTCCTCCCACATGCCAAAGACTTGCAGGTTGATAGGTTAATTGGCCATCATAAATTGCCCCTAGTATAGGTAGGAGGTAGCGAAATATATAGGGATAGGTGCGGATGTGACAGGAATACGGGTTTAGTTGATTGATGGGTGGTTGATGGTCGGCACACACTCGGTGGGCCGAAGTGCCTGTTTAAGTGCTGTATCTCTAAACTAAACTAAATACTGACACCTCGTGTCACAGACACACACTGACTCCCAGTAACACAAACAAACACACACTGACACCCAGTAACTCAGAGAAACAATGATACACAGTAACAAAGACATGCACTGACACCAAGTAACACAGACATACACTGATGCCCAGTAACAGAGACACACACTGACACCAAGTAACAAAGACATACACTTACACCAAGTAACAAAGACACACACTTACACCAAGTAACAAAGACAGACAATTACACCAAGTAACAATGACATACACTTGCACCAAGTATTTTGACATACACTGACACAAAGTAACAAAGACATACACTGATACCCAGTAACACAGACACACACTTACGCCAAGTAACACAGACATACAATGACACCAAGTAACAAAGACATGCACTGATACCCAGTAACAAAGACACACGCTTACACCAAGTAAAAAAGACAGACACTGATACCCAGTAACACAGACACACACTTACACCAAGTAACAAAGACATACACTGACACCCAGCAACTCAGACACACAAGGACACCAAGTAACAAAGACACACACTTACACCAAGTAACACATTCACACACTGACAGCTAGTAACACAGACAAACGCACTGACACCCAGTAACACAGACAAACACACTGACAATAAGTAACACAGACATACACTGACACCAAGTAACAAAGACATACACAGAAACCCAGTAACACAGGCACACACTGGGGGTGGGGGGCACATTGGCGCAGTAGTTAGCACCGCAGCCTCACAGCTCCAGGGACCCGGGTTCGATTCTGGGTACTGCCTGTGCGGAGTTTGCAAGTTCTCCCTGTGTCTGCGTGGGTTGCCTCCCGGTGCTCCGGTTTCCTCCCACATGCCAAAGACTTGAAGGTTGATAGGTTAATTGGCCGTTATAATTTGCCCCGAGTATAGGTAGGTGGTAGGGAAATATATAGGGATAGGTGGGGATGTGATAGGAATACGGGATTAGTGTAGGATTAGTATAAATGGGTGTTTGATGGTCGGCACAGACTCGGTGAGCCGAAGGGCCTGTTTAAGTGCTGCATCTCTAAACTAAACTAAATACTGACACCTTGTGTCACAGACAGACACAGACACCCAATACCACAAACAAACACACACTGAAACCCAGTAACACAGAGAAACACTGATACACTGTAACAAAGACATACACTGACACCAAGTAACACTGACACACACTGACACCCAGTAAAAAAGACATACACTGACACCAAGTCACAAAGACATACACTGACGCCAAGTACCAAAGACAGACAATTACATCAAGTAACAAAGACATACACTTGCACCAAGTATTTTGACATACACTGACACCAAGTAACAAAGACAGACACTGATACACAGAAACGCAGACACACACTGACACCCAGTAAAAAAGACATACACTGACACCAAGTCACAAAGACATACACTGACGCCAAGTACCAAAGACAGACAATTACATCAAGTAACAAAGACATACACTTGCACCAAGTATTTTGACATACACTGACACCAAGTAACAAAGACAGACACTGATACACAGTAACGCAGACACACACTGACACCCAGTAAAAAAGAAATACACTGACACCAAGTCACAAAGACATACACTGATACCAAGTCACAAAGACATACACTGATGCCCAGTAACACAGACACACACTGAAACCAAGTAACAAAGACATACACTGACACCAAGTAACAAAGACACAAAGTTACACCAAGTAACACAGACATACACTGACACCAAGTAGCAAAGACAGACAATTACATCAATTAATAAAGACATACACTTACACCAAGTATTTTGACATACACTGACACCAAGTAACAAAGACATACAATGATACACAGTAACACAGGCACACACTTACACCAAGTAACACAGACATACAATGACACCAAGTAACAAAGACAAGCACTGATACCCAGTAGCACAGACACACACTTACACCAAGTAACAAAGACATACACTGACACCCAGTAACAAAGACATACACTGACACCCAGTAACATAGACATACACGGACACACAGTATCACAGACACACATTTACACCAAGTAACACAGACATACACTGACACCAAGTAACACAGACTCACACTGACACCCAGTAACAAAGACATACACTGACACCCAGTAACAAAGACATACACTGATACCCAGTAACGCAGACACACACTTACACCTCGTAAAAAAGACATACACTGACACCAAGTAACAAAGACATACACTTATACCAACTATTTTGACATTCACTGACACCAAGTAACAAAGACATACACTGATACCCAGTAACACAGGCACACACTGACACCAAGTAACAAAGACATACACTGACACCAAGTAACAAAGAGATACACTTACACCAAGTAACAAAGACACACACTTACACCAAGTAACACAGACACACACTTACACCAAGTAAAAAAGACAGACACTGACACCCAGTAACACAGACACACACTGACACCAAGTAACAAAGACATGCACTGATACCCAGAAACACAGGCACACACTGGGGTGGGGGGGGAGGGGCACATTGGCGCAGTGTTTAGCACCGCAGCCTCACAGCTCCAGGGACCCGGGTTCGATTCTGGGTACTGCCTGTGCGGAGTTTGCAAGTTCTCCCTGTGTCTGCGTGGGTTTCCTCCGGGTGATCGGTTTTCCCCCCACATGCCGAAGACTTGCAGGTTGATAGGTTAATTGGCCATTATAAATTTACCCTAGTATATGTATGTGGTAGGGAAATATATAGGGATAGGTGTGGATGTGATAGGAATACGGGATTAATTTAGGATTAGTATAAATGGGTTGTTGATGGTCGGCACAGACTCGGTGGGCCGAAGGGCCTGTTTAAGTGCTGTATCTCAAAACTAAACTAAATACTGACACCTCGTGTCACAGACACACACTGACACCCAGTAACACAAACAAACACACACTGACACCCAGTAACACAGAGAAACACTGATACACAGTAACAAAGACATGCACTGTTACCAAGTAACACAGACACACACTGACACCCATTAAAAAGACATACACTGACACCAAGTCACAAAGACATACACTGATACCAAGTCACAAAGACATACACTGATGCCCAGTAACAAAGACACACACTTACACCAAGTAACACAGACATACACTGACATCAAGTAACAAAGACAGACAATAACACGAAGTAACAAAGACATACACTTACATCAAGTATTTTGACATACACTGACACCAAGTAACAAAGACATACAATGATACCCAGTAACACAGACACACACTGACACCAAGTAACAAAGACATACACTTGCACCAGGTAACAAAGACATACACTGTGACCAAGTATTTTGACATTCACCGACACCAAGTAACAAAGACATACACTGATACCCAGTAACACAGGCACACACTGCCACCCAGTAAAAAAGACATACACTGACACCAAGTCGCAAAGACATACTCTGATACCAAGTCACAAAGACATACATTGATCCCCAGTAACACAGACTCACATTGACACCAAGTAACAAAGACACACACTTACACCAAGTAACAAAGACATACACTGACACCCGGTGACAAAGACATACTCTGACACCCAGTAACACAGACACACACGGACACCAAGTAACAAAGACACACACTGACACCAAGTGACACAGACATACACTGACACCAAGTAACAAAGACAGACAATTACACCAAATAACAAAGACATACACTTACACCAAGTATTTTGACATTCACTGACACCAAGTAACAAAGACATACACTGATACCCAGTAACACAGGCACACACTGGGGTGGGGGGGGGGGGGGGGGGTTGGTGGGGCACATTGGCGCAGTGGTTAGCACCGCAGCCTCACAGCTCCAGGGACCCGGGTTCGATTCTGGGTACTGCCTGTGCGGAGTTTGCAAGTTCTCCCTGTGTCTGCGTGGGTTTCCTCCGGGTGATCGGGTTTCCCCCCACATGCCAAAGACTTGCAGGTTGATAGGTTAATTGGCCATTATAAATTGCCCCTAGTATATGTAGGTGGTAGGGAAATATATAGGGATAGGTGTGGATGTGATAGGAATACGGGATTAATTTAGGATTAGTATAAATGGGTTGTTGATGGTCGGCACAGACTCGGTGGGCCGAAGGGCCTGTTTAAGTGCTGTATCTCAAAACTAAACTAAATACTGACACCTCGTGTCACAGACACACACTGACACCCAGTAACACAAACAAACACACACTGACACCCAGTAAAACAGAGAAACACTGATACACAGTAACAAAGACATGCACTGTTACCAAGTAACACAGACACACACTGACACCCATTAAAAAGACATACACTGACACCAAGTCACAAAGACATACACTGATACCAAGTCACAAAGACATACACTGATGCCCAGTAACAAAGACACACACTTACACCAAGTAACACAGACATACACTGACATCAAGTAACAAAGACAGACAATAACACCAAGTAACAAAGACATACACTTACATCAAGTATTTTGACATACACTGACACCAAGTAACAAAGACATACAATGAAACCCAGTAACACAGACACACACTGACACCAAGTAACAAAGACATACACTGACACCAGGTAACAAAGACATACACTGTGACCAAGTATTTTGACATTCACTGACACCAAGTAACAAAGACATACACTGATACCCAGTAACACAGGCACACACTGCCACCCAGTAAAAAAGACATACACTGACACCAAGTCGCAAAGACATACTCTGATACCAAGTCACAAAGACATACATTGATCCCCAGTAACACAGACTCACATTGACACCAAGTAACAAAGACACACACTTACACCAAGTAACAAAGACAATCACTGACACCCGGTGACAAAGACATACTCTGACACCCCGTAACACAGACACACACGGACACCAAGTAACAAAGACACACACTGACACCAAGTGACACAGACATACACTGACACCAAGTAACAAAGACAGACAATTACACCAAATAACAAAGACATACACTTACACCAAGTATTTTGCCATTCACTGACACCAAGTAACAAAGACATACACTGATACCCAGTAACACAGGCACACTCTGGGGTGGGGGGGGGGGGGTTGGTGGGGCACATTGGCGCAGTGGTTAGCACCGCAGCCTCACAGCTCCAGGGACCCGGGTTCGATTCTGGGTACTGCCTGTGCGGAGTTTGCAAGTTCTCCCTGTGTCTGCGTGGGTTTCCTCCGGGTGCTCCGGTTTCCTCCCACATGCCAAAGACTTGCAGGTTGATAGGTTAATTGGCCATTATACATTGCCCCTAGTATAGGTAGGTGGTAGGGAAATATATAGGGATATGTGGGGATGTGATAGGAATACGGGATTAGTGTAGGATTAGTATAAATGGGTTGTTGATGGTCGGCACAGACTCGGTGGTCCGAAGGGCCTGTTAAAGTGCCGTATCTCAAAACTAAACTAAATACTGACACCTCGTGTCACAGACACACACTGACACCCAGTAACACAAACAAACACACACTGACACCCAGTAACACAGAGAAACACTGATACACAGTAACAAAGACATACACTGACACCAAGTAACACAGACACACACTGACACCCATTAAAAAAGACATACACTGACACCAAGTCACAAAGACATACACTGATACCAAGTCACAAAGACATACACTGATGCCCAGTAACAAAGACACACACTTACACCAAGTAACACAGACATACACTGACACCAAGTAAAAAAGACAGACAATTACACCAAGTAACAAAGACATACACTTACACCAAGTATTTTGACATCCACTGACACCAAGTAACAAAGACATACACTGATACCCAGTAACACAGGCACACACTTACACCAAGTAACACAGACATACAATGACACCAAGTAACAAAGACATGCACTGATACCCAGTAACGCAGACATACTCTGACACCCAGTAATACAGACACACACGGACACCCAGTAACACAAACAAACACACTGACACCAAGTGACACAGACATACACTGACACCAAGTAACAAAGACATACACTGATACCCAGTAACACGAACTAACTCACACTGACACCCAGTAACACAGAGAAACACTGATATACAGTAACAAAGACATACACTGACACCAAGTAACACAGACACACACTGAAACCCAGTAAAAAAGACGTACACTGACACCAAGTCACAAAGACATACACTGATACCAAGTCACAAAGACATACACTGATGCCCAGTAACACAGACACACACTGACACCAAGTAACAAAGACATACACTTACACCAAGTAACAAAGACAGACAATTACACCAAGTATCAAAAACATACACTTACACAAAGTATTTTGACATACACTGACACAAAGTAACAAAGACATACACTGATACCCAGTAACACAGACACACATTTACACCAAGTAACAAAGACATACACTGACACCCAGTAACAAAGACACACACTTACACCAACTAACAAAGACATACACTGACACCAAGTCACAAAGACACACACTGACACCCAGTAACACAAACAAATTCACACTGACACCCAGTAACACAGAGAAACACTGATACACAGTAACAAAGACATACACTGATGCCCAGTAACACAGACACACACTGATACCAAGTAACAAAGACATACACTGACACCAAGTAACAAAGACATACACTTACACCAAGTAACAAAGACACACACTTACACCAAGTAACACAGACATAGACTGACACCAAGTAACAAAGACAGACAATTACACCAAGTAACAAAGACATACACTTGCACCAAGTATTTTGACATACACTGACACAAAGTAACAAAGACATACACTGATACCCAGTAACAAAGACACACACTTACCCCAAGTAAAGAAGACAGACACTGATTCCCAATAACACAGACACACACTTACACCAAGTAACAAAGACCTACTCTGACACCCAGTAGCAAAGACATACACTGACACCCAGCAACACAGACACACAAGGAAACCAAGTAACAAAGACACACACTTACACCAAGTTACAAAGACACACACTGACACCCAGTAACACAGACAAACACACTGACACCCAGTAACGCAGACAAACACACTGACACCAAGTAACACAGACATACACTGACACCAAGTAACAAAGACATACACTGAAACCCAGTAGCACAGGCACACACTGGGGGTGGGGGGCACATTGGCGCAGTGGTTAGCACCGCAGCATCACAGCTCCAGGGACCCGGGTTCGATTCTGGGTACTGCCTGTGCGGAGTTTGCAAGTTCTCCCTGTGTCTGCGTGGGTTGCCTCCCGGTGCTCCGGTTTCCTCCCACATGCCAAAGACTTGCAGGTTGATAGGTTAATTGGCCGTCATAAATTGCCCCGAGTATAGGTAGGAGGTAGGGAAATATATAGGGATAGGTGGGGATGTGATAGGAATACGGGATTAGTGTAGGATTAGTATAAATGGGTTGTTGATGGTCGGCACAGACTCTGTGGGCCGAAGGGCCTGTTTAAGTGCTGTATCTCTAAACTAAACTAAATACTGACACCTAGTGTCACAGACACACACTGACAGCCAGTAACACAAACAAACACACACTGACACCCAGTAACACAGACACACACTGACATCCAGTAAAAAAGACATACACTGACACCAAGTCACAAAGACATACACTGATACCAAGTCACAAAGACATACACTGATGCCCAGTAACAAAGACACACACTTACACCAAGTAACACAGACATACACTGACACCAAGTAACAAAGACAGACAATTACACCAAGTAACAAAGACATACACTTACACCAAGTATTTTGACATACACTGACACCAAGTAACAAAGACATACACTGATAGCCAGTAACGCAGACACACACTTACACCCAGTAAAAAAGACATACACTGACACCAAGTCACAAAGACATACACTGATACCAAGTCACAAAGACATACACTGATGCCCAGTAACACAGACACACACTGACACCAAGTAACAAAGACATACACTGACACCAAGTCACAAAGACATACACTGACACCAAGTAACAAAGACAGACAATTACACCAAGTAACAAAGACATACACTTGCACCAAGTATTTTGACATACACTGACACAAAGTAACAAAGACATACACTGATACCCAGTAACAAAGACACACACTTACCCCAAGTAAAGAAGACAGACACTGATTCCCAATAACACAGACACACACTTACACCAAGTAACAAAGACATACACTGACACCCAGTAGCAAAGACATACACTGACACCCAGCAACACAGACACACAAGGAAACCAAGTAACAAAGACACACACTTACACCAAGTAACAAAGAAACACACTGACACCCAGTAACACAGACAAACACACTGACACCCAGTAACGCAGACAAACACACTGACACCAAGTAACACATACATACACTGACACCAAGTAACAAAGACATACACTGAAACCCAGGAGCACAGGCACACACTGGGGGTGGGGGGCACATTGGCGCAGTGGTTAGCACCGCAGCCTCACAGCTCCAGGGACCCGGGTTCGATTCTGGGTACTGCCTGTGCGGAGTTTGCAAGTTCTCCCTGTGTCTGCATGGGTTGCCTCCCGGTGCTCCGGTTTCCTCCCACATGCCAAAGACTTGCAGGTTGATAGGTTAATTGGCCGTCATAAATTGCCCCTAGTATAGGTAGGAGGTAGGGAAATATATAGGGATAGGTGGGGATGTGATAGGAATACGGGATTAGTGTAGGATTAGTATAAATGGGTTGTTGATGGTCGGCACAGACTCTGTGGGCCGAAGGGCCTGTTTAAGTGCTGTATCTCTAAACTAAACTAAATACTGACACCTAGTGTCACAGACACACACTGACAGCCAGTAACACAAACAAACACACACTGACACCCAGTAACAGACACACACTGACATCCAGTAAAAAAGACATACACTGACACCAAGTCACAAAGACATACACTGATACCAAGTCACAAAGACATACACTGATGCCCAGTAACAAAGACACACACTTACACCAAGTAACACAGACATACACTGACACCAAGTAACAAAGACAGACAATTACACCAAGTAACAAAGACATACACTTACACCAAGTATTTTGACATACACTGACACCAAGTAACAAAGACATACACTGATAGCCAGTAACGCAGACACACACTTACACCCAGTAAAAAAGACATACACTGACACCAACTCACAAAGACATACACTGATACCAAGTCACAAAGACATACACTGATGCCCAGTAACACAGACACACACTGACACCAAGTAACAAAGACATACACTGACACCAAGTAACAAAGACATACACTTACACCAAGTAACAAAGACACACACTTACACCAAGTAACACAGACATACACTGACACCAAGTAACAAAGACAGACAATTACACCAAGTAACAAAGACATACACTTACACCAAGTATTTTGAGATACACTGACACCAAGTAACAAAGACATACACTGATACCCAGTAACACAGGCACACGCTGCGGGTGGGCGGCACATTGGCGCAGTGGTTAGCACCGCAGCCTCACAGCTCCAGGAACCCGGGTTCGATTCTGGGTACTGCCTGTGCGGAGTTTGCATGTTCTCCCTGTGTCTGCGTGCGTTTCCTGTCGGTGCTCCGGTTTCCTCCCACATGCCAAAGACTTGCAGTTTGATAGGTTAATTGGCCATCATAAATTGCCCCTAGTATAGGTAGGAGGTAGGGAAATATATAGGGATAGGTGCGGATGTGATAGGAAGACGGGATTAGTGTAGGATTAGTATAAATGGGTGGTTGATGGTGGGCACACACTCGGTGGGCCGAAGTGCCTGTTTAAGTGCTGTATCTCTAAACTAAACTAAATACTGACACCTCGTGTCACAGACACACACTGACTCCCAGTAACACAAACAAACACACACTGACACCCAGTAACTCAGAGAAACAATGATACACAGTAACAAAGACATGCACTGACACCAAGTAACACAGACATACACTGATGCCCAGTAACACAGACACACACTGACACCAAGTAACAAAGACATACACTTACACCAAGTAACAAAGACACACACTTACACCAAGTAACAAAGACAGACAATTACACCAAGTAACAAAGACATACACTTGCACCAAGTATTTTGACTTGCACTGACACCAAGTAACACAGACATACACTGATGCCCAGTAACAAAGACACACACTGACACCAAGTAACAAAGACATACACTGATACCCAGTAACACAGACACACACTTACACCAAGTAACACAGACATACAATGACACCAAGTAACAAAGACATGCACTGATACCCAGTAACAAAGACACACACTTACACCAAGTAAAAAAGACAGACACTGATACCAAGTAACACAGACACACACTTACACCAAGTAACAAAGACATACACTGACGCCCAGCAACACAGACACACAAGGACACCAAGTTACAAAGACACACACTTACACCAAGTAACACATTCACACACTGACAGCTAGTAACACAGACAAACGCACTGACACCCAGTAACACAGACAAACACACTGACACCAAGTAACACAGACATACACTGACACCAAGTAACAAAGACATACACAGAAACCCAGTAACACAGGCACACACTGGGGGTGGGGGGCACATTGGCGCAGTGGTTAGCACCGCAGCCTCACATCTCCAGGGACCCGGGTTCGATTCTGGGTACTGCCTGTGCGGAGTTTGCAAGTTCTCCCTGTGTCTGCGTGGGTTGCCTCCCGGTGCTCCGGTTTCCTCCCACATGCCAAAGACTTGAAGGTTGATAGGTTAATTGGCCGTCATAAGTTGCCCCTAGTACAGGTGGGTGGTAGGGAAATATATAGGGATAGGTGGGGATGTGATAGGAATACGGGATTAGTGTAGGATTAGTATAAATGGGTGTTTGATGGTCGGCACAGACTCGGTGGGCCGAAGGGCCTGTTTAAGTGCTGCATCTCTAAACTAAACTAAATACTGACACCTTGTGTCACAGACAGACACAGACACCCAATACCACAAACAAACACACACTGAAACCCAGTAACACAGAGAAACACTGATACACTGTAACAAAGACATACACTGTAACAAAGACATACACTGACACCAAGTAACACTGACACACACTGACACCCAGTAAAAAAGACATACACTGACACCAAGTAACAAAGACACACACTGACACCAAGTGACAAAGACACACACTGACACCCAGTAACACAAACAAACACACACTGACACCCAGTAACACAGAGAAACACTAATACACAGTAACAAAGACATACACTGATGCCCAGTAACACAGACACACACTGACACCCAGTAACAAAGACATACACTGACACCAAGTCACAAAGACTTGCGCTGATGCCCAGTAACAAAGACACACACTTACACCGAGTAACACAGACATACACTGTCACCAAGTAACAAAGACAGACAATTACACCAATTAACAAATACATACACTTACACCAAGTATTTTGACATACACTGACACCAAGTAACAAAGACATGCACTGACACCAAGTAACAAAGACATACACTTACACCAAGTATTTTGACATACACTGACACCAAGTAACAAAGACATACACTGATACCCAGTAACACAGACACACACTTACACCAAGTAACAAAGACATACACTGACAACAAGTCACAAGGTCACACACTTACACCAAGTAACAAAGACATACACTGATAGCCAGAAACACAGACACACACTTACACCAAGTAACAAAGACAGACACTGATACCCAGTAACACAGACACACACTTACACCAATTAACAAAGACATACACTTACACCAAGTATTTTGACATACACTGACACCAAGTAACAAAGACAGACAATTACACCAAGTAACAAAGACATACACTTACACCAAGTATTTTGACATACACTGACACCAAGTAACAAAGACATACACTGATACCCAGTAACACAGACACACACTTACACCAAGTAACAAAGACATACACTGACAACAAGTCACAAGGTCACACACTTACACCAAGTAACAAAGACATACACTGATAGCCAGAAACACAGACACACACTTACACCAAGTAACAAAGACAGACACTGATACCCAGTAACACAGACACACACTTCCACCAAGTAACAAAGGCATACACTGACACCCAGTAACAAAGACATACACTGACACCAAGTAACAAAGACGTACACTGACACCCAGTAACACAGTCTGATACACAGTAACAAAGACATTCACTGACACCCAGAATCACAGACACACACTTACACCAAGTAACAAAGACAGACAATGATACCCAGTAACGAAGACACACACTTACACCAAGTAACAAAGGCATACACTGACACCCAGTAACAAAGACATACACTGACACCAAGTAACAAAGACGTACACTGACACCAAGTAACACAGACATACACTGATGCCCAGTAACACAGACACACACTGACACCAAGTAACAAAGACATACACTTACACCAAGTAACAAAGACACACACTTACACCAAGTAACAAAGACAGACAATTACACCAAGTAACAAAGACATACACTTGCACCAAGTATTTTGACTTGCACTGACACCAAGTAACACAGACATACACTGATGCCCAGTAACAAAGACACACACTGACACCAAGTAACAAAGACATACACTGATACCCAGTAACACAGACACACACTTACACCAAGTAACACAGACATACAATGACACCAAGTAACAAAGACATGCACTGATACCCAGTAACAAAGACACACACTTACACCAAGTAAAAAAGACAGACACTGATACCAAGTAACACAGACACACACTTACACCAAGTAACAAAGACATACACTGACGCCCAGCAACACAGACACACAAGGACACCAAGTTACAAAGACACACACTTACACCAAGTAACACATTCACACACTGACAGCTAGTAACACAGACAAACGCACTGACACCCAGTAACACAGACAAACACACTGACACCAAGTAACACAGACATACACTGACACCAAGTAACAAAGACATATACAGAAACCCAGTAACACAGGCACACACTGGGGGTGGGGGGCACATTGGCGCAGTGGTTAGCACCGCAGCCTCACATCACCAGGGACCCGGGTTCGATTCTGGGTACTGCCTGTGCGGAGTTTGCAAGTTCTCCCTGTGTCTGCGTGGGTTGCCTCCCGGTGCTCCGGTTTCCTCCCACATGCCAAAGACTTGAAGGTTGATAGGTTAATTGGCCGTCATAAGTTGCCCCTAGTACAGGTGGGTGGTAGGGAAATATATAGGGATAGGTGGGGATGTGATAGGAATACGGGATTAGTGTAGGATTAGTATAAATGGGTGTTTGATGGTCGGCACAGACTCGGTGGGCCGAAGGGCCTGTTTAAGTGCTGCATCTCTAAACTAAACTAAATACTGACACCTTGTGTCACAGACAGACACAGACACCCAATACCACAAACAAACACACACTGAAACCCAGTAACACAGAGAAACACTGATACACTGTAACAAAGACATACACTGTAACAAAGACATACACTGACACCAAGTAACACTGACACACACTGACACCCAGTAAAAAAGACATACACTGACACCAAGTAACAAAGACACACACTGACACCAAGTGACACAGACGTACACTGACACCAAGTAACAAAGACAGACAATTACACCAAATAACAAAGACATACACTGACACCAAGTATTTTGACATTCACTGACACCAAGTAACAAAGACATACACTGATACCCAGTAACACAGGCACACACTGACACCCAGTAAAAAAGACATACACTGACACCAAGTCACAAAGACATACACTGATACCAAGTAACAAAGACATACACTGATACCCAGTAACACAGACACACACTTACACCAAGTAACACAGACATACATTTACACCAAGTAACATAGACATACAATGACACCAAGTAACAAAGACATGCACTGATACCCAGTAACGCAGACATACTCTGACACCCAGTAATACAGACACACACGGACACCAAGTAACAAAGACACACACTTACACCAAGTAACACAGACACACACTGACACCCAGTAACACAAACAAACACACTGACACCAAGTGACACAGACATACACTGACACCAAGTAACAAAGACATACACTGATACCCAGTAACACAAACTAACTCACACTGACACACAGTAACACAGAGAAACACTGATATACAGTAACAAAGACATACACTGACACCAAGTAACACAGACACTCACTGAAACCCAGTAAAAAAGACATACACTGACACGAAGTCACAAAGACATACACTGATACCAAGTCACAAAGACATACACTGATGCCCAGTAACACAGACACACACTGACACCAAGTAAAAATGACATACACTTACACCAAGTAACAAAGACAGACAATTACACCAAGTATCAAAGACATACACTTACACAAAGTATTTTGACATACACTGACACAAAGTAACAAAGACATACACTGATACCCAGAAACACAGACTCACACTTACACCAAGTAACAAAGACAGACACTGATACCCAATCACACAGACACACATTTACACCAAGTAACAAAGACATACACTGACACCCAGTAACAAAGTCACACACTTACACCAAGTAACAAAGACATACACTGACACCAAGTCACAAAGACACACACTGACACCCAGTAACACAAACAAACACACACTGACACCCAGTAACACAGAGAAACACTAATACACAGTAACAAAGACATACACTGATGCCCAGTAACACAGACACACACTGACACCCAGTAACAAAGACATACACTGACACCAAGTCACAAAGACATGCGCTGATGCCCAGTAACAAAGACACACACTTACACCAAGTAACACAGACATACACTGTCACCAAGTAACAAAGACAGACAATTACACCAATTAACAAAGACATACACTTACACCAAGTATTTTGACATACACTGACACCAAGTAACAAAGACATACACTGACACCAAGTAACAAAGACATACACTTACACCAAGTAACAAAGACAGACAATTACACCAAGTAACAAAGACATACACTTACACCAAGTATTTTGACATACACTGACACCAAGTAACAAAGACATACACTGATACCCAGTAACACAGACACACACTTACACCAAGTAACAAAGACATACACTGACAACAAGTCACAAGGTCACACACTTACACCAAGTAACAAAGACATACACTGATAGCCAGAAACACAGACACACACTTACACCAAGTAACAAAGACAGACACTGATACCCAGTAACACAGACACACACTTACACCAAGTAACAAAGGCATACACTGACACCCAGTAACAAAGACATACACTGACACCAAGTAACAAAGACGTACACTGACACCCAGTAACACACTCTGATACACAGTAACAAAGACATTCACTGACACCCAGAAACACAGACACACACTTACACCAAGTAACAAAGACAGACAATGATACCCAGTAACGAAGACACACACTTACATCAAGTAACAAAGACATGCACTGACACACAGTAACACAGACACACACTGACACCCAGTAACAAAGACATACACTGAAACCCAGTAACATAGACACACACTGACACCAAGTAACAAAGACAGACAATTGCACCCAGTAACAAAGACATACACTTACACCAAGTAACACAGACATACTCTGACACCAAGTAACAAAGACATACACTGACACCCAGTAACACAGACACACACGGACACCAAGTAACACAGATAAACACTTGCACCAAGTAACAAAGACAGACACTGACACCAAGTAACAAAGACATACACTGACACCCAGTAACACAGACACACACGGACACCAAGTAACAAAGGCACACACTTACACCAAGTAACACAGCCATGCACTGATACCAAGTCACAAAGACATACACTGATACCCAGTAACACAAACTAACTCACACTGACACCCAGTAACACAGGGAAACACTGATATACAGTAGCAAAGACATACACTGACACCAAGTAACACAGACACACACTGACACCCAGTAAAAAAGACATACACTGACACCAAGTCACAAAGACATACACTGATACCAAGTCACAAAGACATACACTGATGCCCAGTAACACAGACACACACTGACACCAAGTAACAAAGACATACACTTACACCAAGTAACAAAGACAGACAATTACACCAAGTAACAAAGACATACACTTACACCAAGTATTTCGACATACACTGACACCAAGTAACAAAGACATACACTGATACCCAGTAACACAGACACACAATTACACCAAGTAACAAAGACATACACTGACAACAAGTCACAAGGTCACACACTTACACCAAGTAACAAAGACATACACTGATAGCCAGAAACACAGACACACACTTACACCAAGTAACAAAGACAGACACTGATACCCAGTAACACAGACACACACTTACACCAAGTAACAAAGGCATACACTGACACCCAGTAACAAAGACATACACTGACACCAAGTAACAAAGACGTACACTGACACCAAGTAACAAAGACATACACTTACACCAAGTCACAAAGAAAGACAATTACACCAAGTAACAAAGACATACACTTACACCATGTATTTTGACATACACTGACACCAAGTAACAAAGACATACAATGACACCAAGTCACAAAGACATACACTGATACCCAGTAACACAGACACACACTTACAGCAAGTAACACAGACATACACTGACACCAAGTAACAAAGACATACACTGATAGCCAGTAACACAGACACACACTTACACCAAGTAACAAAGACAGACACTGATACCCAGTAACACAGACACACACTTACACCAAGTAACAAAGGCATACACTGACACCCAGTAACAAAGACATACACTGCCACCAAGTAACAAAGACGTACACTGACACCCAGTAACACACTCTGATACACAGTAACAAAGACATTCACTGACACCCAGAAACACAGACACACACTTACACCAAGTAACAAAGACAGACAATGATACCCAGTAACGAAGACACACACTTACACCAAGTAACAATGACATGCACTGACACACAGTAACACAGACACACACTGACACCCAGTAACAAAGACATACACTGAAACCCAGTAACATAGACACACACTGACACCAAGTAACAAAGACAGACAATTGCACCCAGTAACAAAGACATACACTTACACCAAGTAACACAGACATACTCTGACACCAAGTAACAAGACATACACTGACACCCAGTAACACAGACACACACGGACACCAAGTAACACAGATAAACACTTGCAACAAGTAACAAAGACATACACTGACACCAAGTAACAAAGACATACACTGACACCCAGTAACACAGACACACACGGACACCAAGTAACAAAGGCACACACTTACACCAAGTAACACAGCCATGCACTGATACCAAGTCACAAAGACATACACTGATACCCAGTAACACAACCTAACTCACACTGACACCCAGTAACACAGAGAAACACTGATATACAGTAACAAAGACATACACTGACACCAAGTAACACAGACACACACTGACACCCAGTAAAAAAGACATACACTGACACCAAGTCACAAAGACATACACTGATACCAAGTCACAAAGACATACACTGATGCCCAGTAACACAGACACACACTGACACCAAGTAACAAAGACATACACTTACACCAAGTAACAAAGACAGACAATTACACCAAGTAACAAAGACATACACTTACACCAAGTATTTTGACATACACTGACACCAAGTAACAAAGACATACACTGATACCCAGTAACACAGACACACACTTACACCAAGTAACAAAGACATACACTGACAACAAGACACAAGTTCACACACTTACACCAAGTAACAAAGACATACACTGATAGTCGGAAACACAGACACACACTTACACCAAGTAACAAAGACAGACACTGATACCCAGTAACACAGACACACACTTACACCAAGTAACAAAGGCATACACTGACACCCAGTAACAAAGACATACACTGACACCAAGTAACAAAGACGTACACTGACACCCAGTAACACACTCTGATACACAGTAACAAAGACATTCACTGACACCCAGAAACACAGACACACACTTACACCAAGTAACAAAGACAGACACTGATACCCAGTAACGAAGACACACACTTACACCAAGTAACAAAGACATGCACTGACACACAGTAACACAGACACACACTGACACCCAGTAACAAAGACATACACTGAAACCCAGTAACATAGACACACACTGACACCAAGTAACAAAGACAGACAATTGCACCCAGTAACAAAGACATACACTTACACCAAGTATTTTGACATACACTGACACCAAGTAACAAAGACATACACTGACAACCAGTAACACAGACACACACGGACACCAAGTAACACAGATAAACACTTGCACCAAGTAACAAAGACATACACTGACACCAAGTAACAAAGACATACACTGACACCCAGTAACACAGACACACACGGACACCAAGTAACAAAGGCACACACGTACACCAAGTAACACAGCCATGCACTGATACCAAGTCACAAAGACATACACTGATACCCAGTAACACAAACTAACTCACACTGACACCCAGTAACACAGAGAAACACTGATATACAGTAACAAAGACATACACTGACACCAAGTAACACAGACACACACTGACACCCAGTAAAAAAGACATACACTGACACCAAGTCACAAAGACATACACTGATACCAAGTCACAAAGACATACACTGATGCCCAGTAACACAGACACACACTGACACCAAGTAACAAAGACATACACTTACACCAAGTAACAAAGACAGACAATTACACCAAGTAACAAAGACATACACTGATGCCCAGTAACACAGACACACACTGACACCCAGTAAAAAAGACATACACTGACACCCAGTAACACAGACATACACTGACACCAAGTAACACAGACACACATTGACACCCAGTAAAAAAGACATACACTGACACCAAGTCACAAAGACATACGCTGATGCCCAGTAACAAAGACACACACTTACAGCAACTAACACAGACATACACTGACACCAAGTAACAAAGACAGACAATTACACCAAGTAACAAAGACATACACTTACACCAAGTATTTTGACATACACTGACACCAAGTAACAAAGACATACACTGACACCAAGTAACAAAGACATACACTTACACCAAGTCACAAAGAAAGACAATTACACCAAGTAACAAAGACATACACTTACACCATGTATTTTGACATACACTGACACCAAGTAACAAAGACATACAATGACACCAAGTCACAAAGACATACACTGATACCCAGTAACACAGACACACACTTACAGCAAGTAACACAGACATACACTGACACCAAGTAACAAAGACATACACTGATAGCCAGTAACACAGACACACACTTACACCAAGTAACAAAGACAGACACTGATACCCAGTAACACAGACACACACTTACACCAAGTAACAAAGGCATACACTGACACCCAGTAACAAAGACATACAATGACACCAAGTAACAAAGACATACACTGACACCCAGTAACACACACTGATACACAGTAACAAAGACATTCACTGACACCCAGGAACACAGACACACACTGACAACAAGTAACGAAGACACAAACTTACACCAAGTAACAAAGACATACACTGAGACCCAGTAACACAGACACACACTGACACCAAGTAACAAAGACATACACTGACACCCAGTAACACAGACACACACTGACACCAAGTAACAAAGAAAGACAATTGCACCAAGTAACAAAGACATACACTTACACCAAGTATTTTGACATACACTGACACCAAGTAACAAAGACATACACTGACACGCAGTAACACAGACACACACGGACAACAAGTAACACAGACACACATTTTATCCAAGTAACAAAGACATACACTGACACCAAGTAACAAAGACATACACTGACACCCAGTAACACAGACACACACGGACACCAAGTAACAAAGGCACACACTTGCACCAAGTAACACAGACATACACTGATACCAAGTCACAAAGACATACACTGATAACCAGAAACACAAACTAACTCACACTGACACCCAGTAACACTGAGAAACACTGATATACAGTAACAAAGACATACACTGACACCAAGTAACACAGACACACACTGACACCCAGTAAAAAAGACATACACTGACACCAAGTCACAAAGACATACACTGATACCAAGTCACAAAGACATACACTGATGCCCAGTAACACAGACACACACTGACACCAAGTAACAAAGACATACACTTACACCAAGTAACAAAGACAGACAATTACACCAAGTAACAAAGACATACACTGATGCCCAGTAACACAGACACACACTGACACCCAGTAACAAAGACATACACTGACACCCAGTAACAAAGACATACACTGACACCAAGTAACACAGACACACACTGACACCCAGTAAAAAAGACATACACTGACACCAAGTCACAAAGACATACGCTGATGCCCAGTAACAAAGACACACACTTACACCAAGTAACACAGACACACACTGACACCAAGTAACAAAGACAGACAATTACACCAAGTAACAAAGACATACACTTGCACCAAGTATTTTGACATACACTGACACCAAGTAACAAAGACATACACTGACACCAAGTAACAAAGACATACACTTACACCAAGTAACAAAGACAGGCAATTACACCAAGTAACAAAGACATACACTTACACCAAGTATTTTGACATACGCTGACACCAAGTAACAAAGACATACAATGACACCAAGTCACAAAGACATACACTGATACCCAGTAACACAGCCACACACTTACAGCAAGTAACACAGACATACACTGACACCAAGTAACAAAGACATACACTGACACCAAGTAACAAAGACAGACACTGATACCCAGTAACACAGACACACACTTACACCAAGTAACAAAGGCATACACTGACACCCAGTCACAAAGACATACACTGACACCAAGTAACAAAGACATACACTGACACCCAGTAACACAGACACACACTGACACCAAGTAACAAAGACATAAACTGACACCAAGTAACACAGACACACACTGACGCCAAGTAACAAAGACAGACAATTGCACCAAGTAACAAAGACATACACTTACACCAAGTATTTTGACATACACTGACACCAAGTAACAAAGACATACACTGACACCCAGTAACACAGACACACACGGACACCAAGTAACACAGACACACACTTTCTCCAAGTAACAAAGACATACACTGACACCAAGTAACAAAGACATACACTGACATCCAGTAACACAGACACATACGGACACCAAGTAACAAAGGCACACACTTACACCAAGTAACACAGACATACACTGATACCAAGTCACAAAGACATACACTGATACCCAGTAACACAAACTAACTCACACTGACACCCAGTAACACAGAGAAACACTGATATACAGTAACAAAGACATACACTGACACCAAGTAACACAGACACACAATGACACCCAGTAAAAAAGACATACACTGACACCAAGTCACAAAGACATACACTGATGCCCAGTAAAACAGACACATACTGACACCAAGTAACAAAGACATACACTTACAACAAGTAACAAAGACAGACAATTACACCAAGTCACAAAGACATACACTGATGCCCAGTAACACAGACACACACTGACACCCAGTAACAAAGACATACACTGACACCCAGTAACACAGACACACACAGACACCAAGTAACAAAGACAGACAATTGCTCCAAGTAACAAAGACATACACTTACACCAAGTATTTTGACATACACTGACACCAAGTAACAAAGACATACACTGACACCCAGTAACACAGACACACACGGACACCAAGTAACACAGACACACACTTTCTCCAAGTAACGAAGACATACACTGACACCAAGTAACAAAGACATACACTGACACCCAGTAACACAGACACACACGGACACCAAGTAACAAAGGCACACACTTACACCAAGTAACACGTACATACACTGATACCAAGTCACAAAGACATACACTGATAACCAGTAACACAAACTAACTCACACTGACACCCAGTAACACAGAGAAACACTGATGTACAGTAACAAAGGCATACACTGACACCAAGTAACACAGACACACACTGACACCCTGTAAAAAAGACATACACTGACACCAAGTCACAAAGACATACACTGATACCAAGTCACAAAGACATACACTGATGCCCAGTAACACAGACACACACTGACACCAAGTAACAAAGACATACACTTACACCAAGTAACAAAGACAGACAATTACACCAAGTAACAAAGACATACACTGATGCCCAGTAACACAGACACACACTGACACCAAGTAGCAAAGACATACACTGACACCAAGCAACAAAGACAGACAATTACACCAAGTAACAAAGACATACACTGACACCAAGTCACAGACAAACACACTGGCACCAAGTAACACAGACATACACAGACACCAAGTAGCAAAGACATACACTGATACCCAGTAACACAGGCACACACTGCGGGTGTGGTGGGGGGGGGGGGGGACATTGGCGCAGTGGTTTGCACCGCAGCCTCACAGCTCCAGGGACCCGGGTTCGATTCTGGGTACTGCCTGTGCGGAGTTTGAAAGTTCTCCCTGTGTCTGCGTGGGTTTCCTCCGGGTGCTCCGGTTTCCCCCCACATGCCAAAGACTTGCAGGTTGATAGGTTAATTGGCCATTATAAATTGCCCCTAGTATAGGTAGGTGGTAGGGAAATATATAGGGACCGGGGGGGGATGATATTGGAATATGGGATTCGTGTAGGATTAGTATAAATGGGTGGTTGATGGTCGGCACAGACTCGGTGGGCCGAAGGGCCTGTTTCAGTGCTGTATTTCTAAACTAAACTAAATACTGACACCTAGTGTCACAGACACACACTGACACCCAGTAACACAGACATTCACTGACACCAAGTAACAAAGACAGACAATTGCACCAAGTAACAAAGACATACACTTACACCAAGTATTTTGACATACACTGACACCAAGTAACAAAGACATACACTGACACCCAGTAACACAGACACACACGGACACCAAGTAACAAAGGCACACACTTACACCAAGTAACACAGACATACACTGATACCAAGTCACAAAGACATACACTGATACCCAGTAACACAAACTAACTCACACTGACACCCAGTAACACAGAGAAACACTGATACACAGTAACAAAGACATACACTGACACCAAGTAACACAGACACACACTGACACCCAGTAAAAAAGACATACACTGACACCAAGTCACAAAGACATACAATGATACCAAGTCACAAAGACATACACTGATGCCCAGTAACACAGACACACACTGACACCAAGTAACAAAGAAATACACTTACACCAAGTAACAAAGACAGACAATTACACCAAGTAACAAAGACATACACTTACACAAAGTATTTTGACATACACTGACACAAAGTAACAAAGACATACACTGATACCCAGTAACACAGACACACATTTACACCAAGTAACAAAGACATACACTGACACCCAGTAACAAAGACACACACTTACACCAAGTAACAAAGACATACACTGACACCAAGTCACAAAGACACACACTGACACCCAGCAACACAAACAAACACACACTGACACCCAGTAACACAGAGAAACACTGATACACAGTAACAAAGACATACATTGACACCAAGTAACACAGACACACACTGAAACCCAGTAAAAAAACATACACTGACACCAAGTCACAAAGACATGCACTGATGCCCAGTAACACAGACACACTCTGACACCCAGTAACAATGACATACACTGATACCCAGTAACACAGACACACACTTACACCAAGTAACAAAGACAGACACTGATACCCAGTAACACAGACACACACTTACACCAAGTAACAAAGACATACACTGACACCCAGTAACAAAGACATACAATGACACCCAGTAACACAGACACACACGGACACCAAGTAACAAAGACACACACACTTACACCAAGTAACACAGCCACACACTGACACCCAGTAACACAGACACACACTTACACCAAGTAACAAAGACAGACACTGATACCCAGTAACACAGACACACACTTACACCAAGTAACAAAGACAGTCACTGACACCCAGTAACAAAGACATACAATGACACCCAGTAACACAGACACACACGGATACCAAGTAACAAAGACAGACAATTACACCAAGTAACAAAGACATACACTTACACCAAGTATTTTGACATACACTGACACCAAGTAACAAAGACATACACTGACACCATTTAGCAAAGACATACACTTACACCAAGTAACAAAGACATACACTGACACCAAGTCACAAAGACATACACTGATAAGCAGAAACACAAACTAACTCACACTGACACCCAGTAACACAGAGAAACACTGATGTACAGTAACAAAGGCATACACTGACACCAAGTAACACAGACACACACTGACACCCAGTAAAAAAGACATACACTGACACCAAGTCACAAAGACATACACTGATACCAAGTCACAAAGACATACACTGATGCCCAGTAACACAGACACACACTGACATCAAGTAACAAAGACATACACTTACTCCAAGTAACAAAGACAGACAATTACACCAAGTAAGAAAGACATACACTGACACCAAGTAACAAAGACATACACTTACACCAAGTAACAAAGACAGACAATTACACCAAGTAACAAAGACACACACTTACACCAAGTAACACAGACATACACTGACACCAAGTAACAAAGACAGACAATTACACCAAGTAACAAAGACATACACTTACACCAAGTATTTTGACATACACTGACACCAAGTAACAAAGACATACACTGACACCAAGTAACAAAGACGTACAATGACACCAAGTCACAAAGACATACACTGATACCCAGTAACACAGACACACACTTACAGCAAGTAACACAGACATACACTGATACCCAGTAACACAGACACACACTTACACCTAGTAACTAAGGCATACACTGACACCTAGTAACAAAGACATACACTGACACCCAGTAACACACACTGATACGCAGTAACAAAGACATTCACTGACACCCAGGAACACAGACACACACTGACACCAAGTAACGAAGACACACACTTACAACAAGTAACAAAGACATACACTGACACCCAGTAACACAGACACACACTGACACCAAGTAACAAAGACAGACAATTACACGAAGTAACAAAGACACACACTTACACCAAGTCACACAGACATACACTGACACCAAGTAACACAGACACACACTTACACCAAGTAACAAAGACAGACACTAATACCCAGTGAAACAGACACACACTTACACCAAGTAACAAAGACATACTCTGACACCCAGTAACAAAGACATACAATGACACCCAGTAACACAGACACACACGGACACCAAGTAACTAAGACACACACATACACCAAGTAACACAGACACACACTGACACCCAGTAACACAAACAAACACACTGACAACCAGTAACACGGACACACACTGACACCAAGTCACAAAGACATACACTGACACCCAGTAACACAGACACACACTGACACCCAGTAACAAAGACGTACACTGATACCCAGGAACACAGACACACACAGACACCAAGTAACAAAGTCATACACTGACACCAAGTTACAAACACATACACTGATACCAAGTCACAAAGACATACACTGATACCCAGTAACACAGACACCCACTGACACCAAGTAGCAAAGACATACACAGACACCAAGCAACAAAGACAGACAATTACACCAAGTAACAAAGACAGATACTGACACCAAGTCACAAAGCCACACACTGACACCCAGTAACAAAGACATACACTGACACCAAGTCAAAAAGACATACACTGATACCCAGTAACATAAACACACACATACACCAAGTAACAAAGACACACACTTACACCAAGTAACAAAGTCATGCACTGATACCCAGTAACACAGACACACACTTACACCAAGTAACAAAGACATACACTTACACCAAGTAACAAAGACACACACTTACACCAAGTAACACAGACATACACTGACACCAAGTAACAAAGGCAGACAATTACACCAAGTAACAAAGACATACACTTACACCATGTATTTTGACATACACTGACAACAAGTAACAAAGACATACAATGACACCAAGTCACAAAGACATACACTGATACCCAGTAACACAGACACACACTTACAGCAAGTAACACAGACATACACTGACACCAAGTAACAAAGACATACACTGATAGCCAGTAACACAGACACACACTTACACCAAGTAACAAAGACAGACACTGATACCCAGTAACACAGACACACACTTACACCAAGTAACAAAGGCATACACTGACACCCAGTAACAAAGACATACACTGCCACCAAGTAACAAAGACGTACACTGACACCCATTAACACACTCTGATACACAGTAACAAAGACATTCACTGACACCCAGAAACACAGACACACACTTACACCAAGTAACAAAGACAGACAATGATACCCAGTAACGAAGACACACACTTACACCAAGTAACAATGACATGCACTGACACACAGTAACACAGACACACACTGACACCCAGTAACAAAGACATACACTGAAACCCAGTAACATAGACACACACTGACACCAAGTAACAAAGACAGACAATTGCACCCAGTAACAAAGACATACACTTACACCAAGTAACACAGACATACTCTGACACCAAGTAACAAAGACATACACTGACACCCAGTAACACAGACACACACGGACACCAAGTAACACAGATAAACACTTGCAACAAGTAACAAAGACATACACTGACACCAAGTAACAAAGACATACACTGACACCCAGTAACACAGACACACACGGACACCAAGTAACAAAGGCACACACTTACGCCAAGTAACACAGCCATGCACTGATACCAAGTCACAAAGACATACACTGATACCCAGTAACACAACCTAACTCACACTGACACCCAGTAACACAGAGAAACACTGATATACAGTAACAAAGACATACACTGACACCAAGTAACACAGACACACACTGACACCCAGTAAAAAAGACATACACTGACACCAAGTCACAAAGACATACACTGATACCAAGTCACAAAGACATACACTGATGCCCAGTAACACAGACACACACTGACACCAAGTAACAAAGACATACACTTACACCAAGTAACAAAGACAGACAATTACACCAAGTAACAAAGACATACACTTACACCAAGTATTTTGACATACACTGACACCAAGTAACAAAGACATACACTGATACCCAGTAACACAGACACACACTTACACCAAGTCACAAAGACATACACTGACAACAAGTCACAAAGACATACACTGATGCCCAGTAACACAGACACACACTGACACCAAGTAACAAAGACATACACTTACACCAAGTAACAAAGACAGACAATTACACCAAGTAACAAAGACATACACTTACACCAAGTATTTTGACATACACTGACACCAAGTAACAAAGACATACACTGATACCCAGTAACACAGACACACACTTACACCAAGTAACAAAGACATACACTGACAACAAGTCACAAGGTCACACACTTACACCAAGTAACAAAGACATACACTGATAGTCGGAAACACAGACACACACTTACACCAAGTAACAAAGACAGACACTGATACCCAGTAACACAGACACACACTTACACCAAGTAACAAAGGCATACACTGACACCCAGTAACAAAGACATACACTGACACCAAGTAACAAAGACGTACACTGACACCCAGTAACTCACTCTGATACACAGTAACAAAGACATTCACTGACACCCAGAAACACAGACACACACTTACACCAAGTAACAAAGACAGACACTGATACCCAGTAACGAAGACACACACTTACACCAAGTAACAAAGACATGCACTGACACACAGTAACACAGACACACACTGACACCCAGTAACAAAGACATACACTGAAACCCAGTAACATAGACACACACTGACACCAAGTAACAAAGACAGACAATTGCACCCAGTAACAAAGACATACACTTACACCAAGTATTTTGACATACACTGACACCAAGTAACAAAGACATACACTGACAACCAGTAACACAGACACACACGGACACCAAGTAACACAGATAAACACTTGCACCAAGTAACAAAGACATACACTGACACCAAGTAACAAAGACATACACTGACACCCAGTAACACAGACACACACGGACACCAAGTAACAAAGGCACACACGTACACCAAGTAACACAGCCATGCACTGATACCAAGTCACAAAGACATACACTCATACCCAGTAACACAAACTAACTCACACTGACACCCAGTAACACAGAGAAACACTGATATACAGTAACAAAGACATACACTGACACCAAGTAACACAGACACACACTGACACCCAGTAAAAAAGACATACACTGACACCAAGTCACAAAGACATACACTGATACCAAGTCACAAAGACATACACTGATGCCCAGTAACACAGACACACACTGACACCAAGTAACAAAGACATACACGTACACCAAGTAACAAAGACAGACAATTACACCAAGTAACAAAGACATACACTGATGCCCAGTAACACAGACACACACTGACACCCAGTAAAAAAGACATACACTGACACCCAGTAACACAGACATACACTGACACCAAGTAACACAGACACACATTGACACCCAGTAAAAAAGACATACACTGACACCAAGTCACAAAGACATACGCTGATGCCCAGTAACAAAGACACACACTTACAGCAACTAACACAGACATACACTGACACCAAGTAACAAAGACAGACAATTACACCAAGTAACAAAGACATACACTTACACCAAGTATTTTGACATACACTGACACCAAGTAACAAAGACATACACTGACACCAAGTAACAAAGACATACACTTACACCAAGTCACAAAGAAAGACAATTACACCAAGTAACAAAGACATACACTTACACCATGTATTTTGACATACACTGACACCAAGTAACAAAGACATACAATGACACCAAGTCACAAAGACATACACTGATAGCCAGTAACACAGACACACACTTACACCAAGTAACACAGACATACACTGACACCAAGTAACAAAGACATACACTGATAGCCAGTAACACAGACACACACTTACACCAAGTAACAAAGACAGACACTGATACCCAGTAACACAGACACACACTTACACCAAGTAACAAAGGCATACACTGACACCCAGTAACAAAGACATACAATGACACCAAGTAACAAAGACATACACTGACACCCAGTAACACACACTGATACACAGTAACAAAGACATTCACTGACACCCAGGAACACAGACACACACTGACAACAAGTAACGAAGACACAAACTTACACCAAGTAACAAAGACATACACTGAGACCCAGTAACACAGACACACACTGACACCAAGTAACAAAGACATACACTGACACCCAGTAACACAGACACACACTGACACCAAGTAACAAAGAAAGACAATTGCACCAAGTAACAAAGACATACACTTACACCAAGTATTTTGACATACACTGACACCAAGTAACAAAGACATACAATGACACGCAGAAACACAGACACACACGGACAACAAGTAACACAGACACACATTTTATCCAAGTAACAAAGACATACACTGACACCAAGTAACAAAGACATACACTGACACCCAGTAACACAGACACACACGGACACCAAGTAACAAAGGCACACACTTGCACCAAGTAACACAGACATACACTGATACCAAGTCACAAAGACATACACTGATAACCAGAAACACAAACTAACTCACACTGACACCCAGTAACACTGAGAAACACTGATATACAGTAACAAAGACATACACTCACACCAAGTAACACAGACACACACTGACACCCAGTAAAAAAGACATACACTGACACCAAGTCACAAAGACATACACTGATACCAAGTCACAAAGACATACACTGATGCCCAGTAACACAGACACACACTGACACCAAGTAACAAAGACATACACTTACACCAAGTAACAAAGACAGACAATTACACCAAGTAACAAAGACATACACTGATGCCCAGTAACACAGACACACACTGACACCCAGTAACAAAGACATACACTGACACCCAGTAACAAAGACATACACTGACACCAAGTAACACAGACACACACTGACACCCAGTAAAAAAGACATACACTGACACCAAGTCACAAAGACATACGCTGATGCCCAGTAACAAAGACACACACTTACACCAAGTAACACAGACATACACTGACACCAAGTAACAAAGACAGACAATTACACCAAGTAACAAAGACATACACTTGCACCAAGTATTTTGACATACACTGACACCAAGTAACAAAGACATACACTGACACCAAGTAACAAAGACATACACTTACACCAAGTAACAAAGACAGGCAATTACACCAAGTAACAAAGACATACACTTACACCAAGTATTTTGACATACGCTGACTCCAAGTAACAAAGACATACAATGACACCAAGTCACAAAGACATACACTGATACCCAGTAACACAGACACACACTTACAGCAAGTAACACAGACATACACTGACACCAAGTAACAAAGACATACACTGACACCAAGTAACAAAGACAGACACTGATACCCAGTAACACAGACACACACTTACACCAAGTAACAAAGGCATACACTGACACCCAGTCACAAAGACATACACTGACACCAAGTAACAAAGACATACACTGACACCCAGTAACACAGACACACACTGACACCAAGTAACAAAGACATAAACTGACACCAAGTAACACAGACACACACTGACGCCAAGTAACAAAGACAGACAATTGCACCAAGTAACAAAGACATACACTTACACCAAGTATTTTGACATACACTGACACCAAGTAACAAAGACATACACTGACACCCAGTAACACAGACACACACGGACACCAAGTAACACAGACACACACTTTCTCCAAGTAACAAAGACATACACTGACACCAAGTAACAAAGACATACACTGACATCCAGTAACACAGACACATACGGACACCAAGTAACAAAGGCACACACTTACACCAAGTAACACAGACATACACTGATACCAAGTCACAAAGACATACACTGATACCCAGTAACACAAACTAACTCACACTGACACCCAGTAACACAGAGAAACACTGATATACAGTAACAAAGACATACACTGACACCAAGTAACACAGACACACAATGACACCCAGTAAAAAAGACATACACTGACACCAAGTCACAAAGACATACACTGATGCCCAGTAAAACAGACACACACTGACACCAAGTAACAAAGACATACACTTACAACAAGTAACAAAGACAGACAATTACACCAAGTCACAAAGACATACACTGATGCCCAGTAACACAGACACACACTGACACCCAGTAACAAAGACATACACTGACACCCAGTAACACAGACACACACAGACACCAAGTAACAAAGACAGACAATTGCACCAAGTAACAAAGACATACACTTACACCAAGTATTTTGACATACACTGACAGCAAGTAACAAAGACATACACTGACACCCAGTAACACAGACACACACGGACACCAAGTAACACAGACACACACTTTCTCCAAGTAACGAAGACATACACTGACACCAAGTAACAAAGACATACACTGACACCCAGTAACACAGACACACACGGACACCAAGTAACAAAGGCACACACTTACACCAAGTAACACATACATACACTGATACCAAGTCACAAAGACATACACTGATAACCAGTAACACAAACTAACTCACACTGACACCCAGTAACACAGAGAAACACTGATGTACAGTAACAAAGGCATACACTGACACCAAGTAACACAGACACACACTGACACCCTGTAAAAAAGACATACACTGACACCAAGTCACAAAGACATACACTGATACCAAGTCACAAAGACATACACTGATGCCCAGTAACACAGACACACACTGACACCAAGTAACAAAGACATACACTTACACCAAGTAACAAAGACAGACAATTACACCAAGTAACAAAGACATACACTGATGCCCAGTAACACAGACACACACTGACACCAAGTAGCAAAGACATACACTGACACCAAGCAACAAAGACAGACAATTACACCAAGTAACAAAGACATACACTGACACCAAGTCACAGACAAACACACTGGCACCAAGTAACACAGCCATACACAGACACCAAGTAGCAAAGACATACACTGATACCCAGTAACACAGGCACACATTTACACCAAGTAACAAAGACATACACTGACACCCAGTAACAAAGACACACACTTACACCAAGTAACAAAGACATACACTGACACCAAGTCACAAAGACACACACTGACACCCAGTAACACAAACAAACACACACTGACACCCAGTAACACAGAGAAACACTGATACACAGTAACAAAGACATACATTGACACCAAGTAACACAGACACACACTGAAACCCAGTAAAAAAACATACACTGACACCAAGTCACAAAGACATGCACTGATGCCCAGTAACACAGACACACACTGACACCCAGTAACAAAGACATACACTGATACCCAGTAACACAGACACACACTTACACCAAGTAACAAAGACAGACACTGATACCCAGTAACACAGACACACACTTACACCAAGTAACAAAGACATACACTGACACCCAGTAACAAAGACATACAATGACACCCAGTAACACAGACGCACACGGACACCAAGTAACAAAGACACACACACTTACACCAAGTAACACAGCCACACACTGACACCCAGTAACACAGACACACACTTACACCAAGTAACAAAGACAGACACTGATACCCAGTAACACAGACACACACTTACACCAAGTAACAAAGACAGTCACTGACACCCAGTAACAAAGACATACAATGACACCCAGTAACACAGACACACACGGATACCAAGTAACAAAGACAGACAATTACACCAAGTAACAAAGACATACACTTACACCAAGTATTTTGACATACACTGACACCAAGTAACAAAGACATACACTGACACCATTTAGCAAAGACATACACTTACACCAAGTAACAAAGACATACACTGACACCAAGTCACAAAGACATACACTGATAAGCAGAAACACAAACTAACTCACACTGACACCCAGTAACACAGAGAAACACTGATGTACAGTAACAAAGGCATACACTGACACCAAGTAACACAGACACACACTGACACCCAGTAAAAAAGACATACACTGACACCAAGTCACAAAGACATACACTGATACCAAGTCACAAAGACATACACTGATGCCCAGTAACACAGACACACACTGACATCAAGTAACAAAGACATACACTTACTCCAAGTAACAAAGACAGACAATTACACCAAGTAAGAAAGACATACACTGACACCAAGTAACAAAGACATACACTTACACCAAGTAACAAAGACAGACAATTACACCAAGTAACAAAGACACACACTTACACCAAGTAACACAGACATACACTGACACCAAGTAACAAAGACAGACAATTACACCAAGTAACAAAGACATACACTTACACCAAGTATTTTGACATACACTGACACCAAGTAACAAAGACATACACTGACACCAAGTAACAAAGACATACAATGACACCAAGTCACAAAGACATACACTGATACCCAGTAACACAGACACACACTTACAGCAAGTAACACAGACATACACTGATACCCAGTAACACAGACACACACTTACACCTAGTAACTAAGGCATACACTGACACCCAGTAACAAAGACATACACTGACACCCAGTAACACACACTGATACGCAGTAACAAAGACATTCACTGACACCCAGGAACACAGACACACACTGACACCAAGTAACGAAGACACACACTTACAACAAGTAACAAAGACATACACTGACACCCAGTAACACAGACACACACTGACACCAAGTAACAAAGACAGACAATTACACGAAGTAACAAAGACACACACTTACACCAAGTCACACAGACATACACTGACACCAAGTAACACAGACACACACTTACACCAAGTAACAAAGACAGACACTAATACCCAGTGAAACAGACACACACTTACACCAAGTAACAAAGACATACTCTGACACCCAGTAACAAAGACATACAATGACACCCAGTAACACAGACACACACGGACACCAAGTAACAAAGACACACACATACACCAAGTAACACAGACACACACTGACACCCAGTAACACAAACAAACACACTGACAACCAGTAACACGGACACACACTGACACCAAGTCACAAAGACATACACTGACACCCAGTAACACAGACACACACTGACACCCAGTAACAAAGACGTACACTGATACCCAGGAACACAGACACACACAGACACCAAGTAACAAAGTCATACACTGACACCAAGTTACAAACACATACACTGATACCAAGTCACAAAGACATACACTGATACCCAGTAACACAGACACCCACTGACACCAAGTAGCAAAGACATACACAGACACCAAGCAACAAAGACAGACAATTACACCAAGTAACAAAGACAGATACTGACACCAAGTCACAAAGCCACACACTGACACCCAGTAACAAAGACATACACTGACACCAAGTCAAAAAGACATACACTGATAACCCGTAAAATAAACACACACATACACCAAGTAACAAAGACACACACTTACACCAAGTAACAAAGTCATGCACTGATACCCAGTAACACAGACACACACTTACACCAAGTAACAAAGACATACACTTACACCAAGTAACAAAGACACACACTTACACCAAGTAACACAGACATACACTGACACCAAGTAACAAAGGCAGACAATTACACCAAGTAACAAAGACATACACTTACACCAAGTATTTTGACACACACTGACACCAAGTAACAAAGACAGACAATTACACCAAGTAACAAAGACATACATTGATACCCAGTAACACAGACACACACTTACACCAAGTAACACAGACATACACTGACACCCAGTAACAAAGACATACACTGACACCCAGTAGCAGAGACACACACGGACACCAAGTAACAAAGACACACACTTACACCAAGTAACACAGACACACACTGACACCCAGTAACACAAACAAACACACTGACACCAAGTAACACAGACATACACTGACACCAAGACACAAAGACATACTCTGATACCAAGTCACAAAGACATACACTGACGCCCAGTAACACAGACACACACTGACACCAAGTAACAAAGACATACACTGACACCAAGTAACAAAGATATACACTTACACCAAGTAGCAAAGACACACACTTACACCAAGTAACACAGACATACACTGACACCAAGTAACAAAGACAGACAATTACACCAAGTATTTTGACATACACTGACACCAAGTAACAAAGACATACACTGATACCCAGTAACACAGACACACACTGACACCAAGTAACAAAGACATACACTGACACCCAGTAAAAAAGACATGCACTGAGACCCAGTAACACAGACACAGTCTTACGCCATGTAAAAAAAGACAGACACTGATACCCAGTAACACAGGCACACACTGTGGCGGGGGAGGAGGGGGGGTGCTCTTTGGCGCAGTGTTTAGCACCGCAGCCTCACAGCTCCAGGGACCCGGGTTCGATTCTGGGCACTGCCTGTGCGGAGTTTGCATGTTCTCCCTGTGTCTGCTTGGGTTTCCTCCCGGTGCTCCGGTTTCCTCCCACATGCCAAAGACTTGCAGGTTGATAGGTTAATTGGCCATCACAAATTGCCCCTAGCATAGGTAGGTGGTACGGAAATATATAGGGATAGGTGGGGATGTGATAGGAATATGGGATTAGTGTAGGATTCGTATAAATGGGTTGTTGATGGTCGGCACAGACTCGGTGGGCCGAAGGGCCTGTTTAAGTGCTGTCTCTCTAAACTAAACTAAATACTGACACCTAGTGTCACAGACACACACTGACACCCAGTAACACAAACAAACACACACTGACACCCAGTAACACAGAGAAACACTGATACACAGTAACAAAGACATACACTGATACCAAGTAACACAGACACACACTGACACCCAGTAAAAAAGACATACACTGACACCAAGTCACAAAGACATACACTGATACCAAGTCACATAGACATACACTGATGCCCAGTAACAAGACCCACACTTACACCAAGTAACACAGACAGACACTGAAACCAAGTAACAAAGACAGACAATTACACCAAGTAACAAAGACATACACTGACACCAAGTATTTTGACATACACTGACACCAAGTAACAAAGACATACACTGATACCCAGTAACGCAGACACACACTTACACCCAGTAACACAGACACACAATGACACCAAGTAACAAAGACATACACTGACACCAAGTAACAAAGACATACACTTACACCAAGTAACAAAGACACACACTTACACCAAGTAACACAGACATACAATGAAACCAAGTAAC